>NC_092670.1:21573460-22930127 GCF_964355755.1 Antedon mediterranea
GGATTTTAATCAGAAAGGCCGGGACGTTGTATTTGTTTCTAATGTGATTTTTAGTTACACCAGGTAAAATCTGGTGGCGTAGTAAACTTGTCAGTGGAAATAGGAAATAAATGCATTTTTACTGTGATAAATTTAATACTGTTTAATTGTGTATTTGTTTTATAATGTATGGTTATGGGAGCGTTGAAGATGAATTGAATAGGCCATTTTGCAGCTACTAATAAAAAGTCAAAATAAACCATTCATAACCAAACACCATTGACTTTCAGACAATAGGCTTCCCTTTGACTTTTCTTGAGATTGATTTGAATAGGATTGTATCTAGTAAATAACTGCTGGAAATAACGGACGATTACTACGTACCATAGTTGCTAATTCAATATACTGTAATTTTTAAAAAATACCTACGAATCATAATTAATACATTTTAGCAGCCGACGTTGTCCCTTTCAAACGTTCTTTTAAGAATGCAGTAGTTAACAATGCAAAAGATACTATTGCATACTGTAGTATTCATTATTACAGTACCGTACCACTGGCGTTTTTTAGTTTCTCAATGTAAAATAATTTACTGTTATGCGAACTTTTTATTTTGATTGCAAGAGATCAATATCGCCATTTTCTAGATAATATAGGAATCGGCAGTGATCCGTCAATAAGTACAGTATAAACTTATTCAAGGTTCAATGAAATATAACAATTACATTTTTATTTGTCTTTCATGGTTAAGTCTAAATTGGACCCGTTTAATACAAATCAGAATGCTTTTATACAAAGGGTATTCAAGCTTAAATAAAACATATAGGCCTATATCTACACAAGGAAAGAACAAAAATTATTTCAGAACCCTTCTAACAATAATTCGGATAACTATCATTGGTCACACAGCCGCCGACATCGTGTACAATTTACTTCAAACGCGAGCTTAAGCATTAAGACAATGAAGAGATACTTCGTTACATTTATGTGTTGTTTAGCAAATTGTTTATTTTACTGCATGAGACAGAACCTGAATATAGCTATTCTCAAAATGGCACAAGTGAACCACCAGCAGTTAACCAACATGAGCAACAGCAGCACCGACAACGAATATAGAAATGTAAGTTGTAAGTTAATGCGGACTGTTTACAGTAGGATTGTGGGTCCATTTGGCGGATCATGACAGTATCGGATGTGAAAATGTTTACTACTGATTGTTAAACCCAAAAAAATTGATATAAATCATTATTTCTGAAGGAAGAACAATGCTTGTTACGTCCAAAAGTCGAGCGGCGTTTTTTGTAAGAAATTCTGGGTTAAAACCCCATTTATGGCATAAGACAATTCTTTATTTTTGCTTTATTTTACTTCATCTTTAGATACGAACATTTGATTGGGATAAAGTTACACAGCAGATGGTACTCGGTGCCTTCTATTATGGGTATGTTCCTATGCCAGTGCCAGGTGCATGGTTGGCTGGAAAATATGGTGGCAAACTTGTAATCGGAGCTGGTGTGTTCTGGACGAGTTTTTTCACAGCGTTGATACCATGGGCGGCAGGAGTCAGTGTGGGACTATTAGTTACTTTACGGATTTTAGACGGTATTGGACAGGTTGGTGAACATTGTTGTTAGTTTAAAAATAAAATATATATAACATACAAGGGGCTTCAAGTTCTAGATCCTGGAGATCTCTGTCGCAGGTTTCTGTTTCACTTGCACCTTTACTCTTATTTAATAAGTAAGATAAGTCAATAGGCCTAAGCCTAACAAATCGTTTAGTAATCACCACAATATATTACGAAGAGAATTAAACCGAGGGGAACTAGTAGATCTAGATGGTGGTATTATTGTAATTAAACATCGTCTTTTTAAACATAATTTTAGGGTTTAGCTGCTGCAGCTAACTATGTAATATTGTCGAAGTGGACTGTCCCAAGTGAGCGAACTACCATGATATCGATTTCTGTCGGCGGTAAGTAAACGTTGACTATCCAATGAATCCGAATGCCAAATTCATTTGCCTTTTGCTAATTGTCAATTCAAACTTAAACTCTGTTTACATTATCAAAATAGTGCGATGTGCCCAAATGTGGTAGCGATATGCTTAAATATAGTAGTGATATGCCATCATCATGTCCATATATGGCCACATCAGATTTTGTTGTCACATAAAGTTTGATAGTGTAGACAGAGCTAAAAACTTCAAGAATGTTGTTTAAAATGACAGACAAAAGTTTACGATTATAAAGGCAAAACACTCGCATTAGTCTTTTGTACAATTACATACAAGGTAAGTATGCTTACTTTGCAACTTTATTAGCAGGGTTTTTACAAGTTATTTATAATTTCGGTTGATTCAACAGGAGTGACGCTTGGTTTGGTTATATCCAATTGTCTATCTGGTTGGATTTGTTCTTCGTACGCCATTGGTGGATGGCCTACATCATTTTATACATACAGTAATTCAACTTTTAAATATTCTACGTTAAATAAATGTTGTAGATAACAATGTATTGTTTAACAATTTGTAACACTAACAATACAATGTTATCAATCTACCGAATAAAATGTTATCAATCTACCGAATAAAATGTTATCAATCTACCGAATAAAATGTTATCAATCTACCGAATAAAATGTTATTAATCTACCGAATGAAATGTTATCAATCTACCGAATAAAATGTTATCAATCTCCTAATAAAATGTTATCAATCTACCGAATAAAATTTTATCAATCTACCGAATAAAATGTTATCAATCTACCGAATAAAATGTTATCAATCTACCGGATAAAATGTTATCAATCTACCGAATAAAATGTTATCAATCTACCGAATAAAATGTTATCAATCTACCGAATAAAATGTTATCAATCTACCGAATAAAATGTTATCAATCTACCGAATAAAATGTTATCAATCTACCGAATAAAATGTTATCAATCTACCGAATAATTTTTTTTCCTACCAAATTTTCATGACGATTGCTTGCGACCTTGCTTTATCAAAATGAAAGCAATGTAGTCCTACTTATAACCCCAACCATAGTGTGCGAATATATCGCTAAAACAATCAACCGAAATACGTTACTGCAATAAACAAAAATGTTCTTATGTTCAACACAATAATTAATATTTTTTTAAGGTATATTAGGTGTGATTTGGGTGATTATATGGGTTACACTGATCTATGAAACGCCGAATGAGGACCTTTGTATCTCAAAAAAAGAAGTTGAATATATAAATCGTGGTGTCACCCAGTCTCATCAAAAGGTGATTTATAATGAAATAATCTTTCTTTTGCAAAAAGATATATTTCAATATTGTATTTGCACCAATGATTAATAATAATGAATGTATTTTACTGCAAACATTACCGTATATAGAACGTTCCATGGCGGGCTATTCTGATGTCACCACCAGTCTGGGCAATTGTAATCAGCGACACAATGTTTGAATTCGCATGGAATCTTGTTTTATTAGAAATACCGATGTTTTTGTCTACAATATTTGAATGCGACGTCCTAACGGTAAGGAATATTTCACATTTCCCATCTTTTCTGTTTAGTTGTTGGTTTTACCTTTACACTCATTTTGGTGTATCAAACTGTCCTCGTAATAGGACGCGTTCGATTTCCCATGACATGGATATAACAATAGTAATTCTTTATTGTGGACTATAATTAGAATCATGCGCGGAACTTGCCCGTCCCTATGTCCTAACAAAAGCTCCTTTAATGATGATGCATTCTGAACCAATTGTTTTCAGTAGGCTGCCGTGTATCTCACTTAGTTTGTATTACCTTCTCTAAATCCAGACAAGCCTCAGAGCCACTCTTTAAGAGACTAAAAATATTAAACGTTTATGATATTTACAAAGTAAACGTCATAGGATTTATGGCAAACGTAAAATTCAATGAATTACCACATCACATTTTAAATATTTTTAATTACTGTGACAGTATTAGGCCTACTCATAACCTCAGAACAGAAACTGAATTCGAAATTCCCTTCACAAGACTAACTTGCAGTCAACAGTTATATACACATTATGGACCAAAATTGTGGAAAGAATTCACTTGTAATGGTGGTAATATTAAACCGGTTATCTTAAAGAAACAAAATAAATGTTTGTTTGTTTGTTTGTTTTTATTTTTTGCTCATATAAAAATCAACAGTGGTACAGAAAATATATATACATCAAAAGTCGCAGACTTAACAAACAACAAAATCAGAACAAAGACAACAAAAAACGAGTAGGAGCAAAGGATAACCCTCTAAACCCGGAGGTTTGTATCCTGAGGGGTCCCGTATAAAATGTATGAAAAAACAGGTCAAAAAATACATTTTATCACTTTATGCTGATTAACAACACCTTTGTTTATTTAAGTTCTATATACTTGTTCTTATGTAAAAGGGTCCTACAAAATACGAAGCTAACAACACCTTTAATGCAGGATCCCTGTTTTCAGTTGTACTGTAATTATGATGTACTGTAATTGATGACTAAATAAAATTATGTGGAATAAATGAAATATACACTTAAAAAAAGGTTTTTCCTCTAGGCCGGTGGCTTAACGTCAGCTCCACTTGCTGCTCGGTTTATAACATGTTTACTGACGGCTGTCGCTGCTGACTACATCATTCAAAGAGAATACTTGAGTATTTTAAAAACCAGAAAACTATTTGCCATTATAGGTACGTAACCGTATTTGTAAAATGATGCGCATTATTGTTGCACAAAAAAGTGCATAATTAGGCTACTGTGCGACATAATAATAATTCTAAGTTGTCTCTCTGATTTTTTAAAAAACATCATCAACATTTTTTCTGCCTCTGTTAAGTATGACTTTTAATCTATTCCTATGAATCAAAGTAATATAAGTTTTTTTCTCCTAGATCTTGGTGTTTCTGCTGCCTGTTTCTTCATAATGAGCTATGTAGGCCACTCTCTCGTAGCATCAGTCGTTCTACTTATCATCTCGTTTAGTGCACTTGGTTTCAACACCTCTAGTGTTGACACGAACCCTGCAGATATCAGTCCGAATTATGCCGGTATTATTGCAGGACTCATGATGTCTATTTCGAGCTGCACTGGATTTGTTGTTCCAATAATTACTGGTCTTTTACTTGAAGAACACGTACGTAATAATCATTTAAATATTATTAAATAGGCCTACCCCTCGTCGAGTTTTCAATCTACTGCTGCGGTAAACAGCATCAAACTTTTATGTTAATTAGCTATCACGTATGTAAGCGTCTCCCCAATCACAAACGAACACTTTTGATTATCTCTAGGCTGAACTTGAGAGCATACAACAATGGTTTGCTCTCTGCTCGATCCGACTTTGCACGCGTATACGTACAACTAGGCCTACTGTAGCATAGCCTACGTTTATGACGTTTTGACAAACCTCTTTCTTGAATCTGACTTACTCTTCTAGGTCAGGATTGCACAGATTACAACTTAATAGACTCCTCGTCGTAAACATAAACAAATTATAACCCAAAAACTTACAATAATATTGTTTGTCCATTCTTATGTTTCGTCGTCGGCTGACATTTTAGGCAGTCATTTTCCGCACATTACGTAGCTAGAGCTCGAGAGAAGTTTCTGATTGGTCGGTAGTTCATTGCCATGACAACGGATTTTTTTTCATATTTTTAGATTAGAAGAACCGAACGTTATTTTGATCCAAATTACAAATAGATTATTATTTTTATTTTACGTTCAGAATACATTTAAAGAATGGTCAGTGCTTTTCCAATTAACTGCCGGGATTGAATTATTTGGATTGGTTTTCTATCTTATATTTGCAAAAGGAGAAGAACAAGAATGGTCTAAAACTGAAGCAATAGAAGAAACAGAAAACTTGGTTATTAAAGAATAACAATTATTATATTGTATACTGTTCATTACCAATACTTAACGGCAACAATGAACAACGAAAGCAATTATAGAACTGCGTATGTCACAAACTGGCGCTGTGTTTGGTCAAATTGTAATGCAAAACTTGCAAGAAGAATGTTACTTTACGCAGATAATAAAACACCAGTTATAGATATTTTAAGTTCTTTGGATTGGTTTAAATTTAGTGATAAATGGGAAGAACAATTACTTATAATGTTATTCAAGTGTCTAAATGATCATGCTCCCTGTTACTTATCGACAAAATGTATTCTTATATTAATGATTGCTTGCATACATTAATATTACTAGATGGTACGCTCGCTTCGCTCGCGTACCATCTAGGTCGTGCCCACAGATGGTTCTCGAATACATAATAATTTCAGTGTTAAAAAACTGGTGATTTCAAATGTACGTACAATAATACATGTCGTTTACAGGAATGAATAAATAGACACTGATTTATGTACTCAACTAAAATTAGCACCCTGGGAATTACTTCCGAAAGAGAAACTTGTCACAAAATGAGACCAATTGTTTAAGTCAAATTTAAACAAACTTAATTTGTGTTTTGTATGTAACATTAGGAGTGAGGGATGGGGAAGAGAATGGGTGCAGAGAGGAACAATTTTTAAATATATTAAATATATTCTTTATCCATTTAGTAACGAAATATTAATTGTTTTCATGTTTTACAAATAATATATCACTAAACACAGTAAAACATTGCTATGTAATACTTTGTTGAAACTATCACCGTCCTAGTCGATTGAAATAGTACAGTACATGTAACGATACATCACTGCGACGTGTATGTTTATATAATGTAAAACAATTTGTGAAAACCACCTCTATTCGGGGAAAATCATAAAATCGATTTAATCGTCAAATAAAAATTAAATTATCTAACTCAACTTTATTGGTAGGCCTAATGGTTTTCAATTGTTTCTTAGAGCAAATTCATACTTAAGTTGGTTCCTACCCTACCCACCAAAGTTGTTCTGCGTTTAGGGGATGTGATGCACCGTCTCCGTAGGCCTATCCTCTACTGGCTTTACAACGCTACTCATGCCAGTGAGGGAAGGGTGATGATGTGGGTGGTTTAAATGCAATAATAAAGATTTGTACATAATATACGGCGACTGAAAACGCTAGCTCATTATCCGTTTAAAAAAAATTATATCCAACCTCTGCAGCACAGATTGAAAAAAAAAATGGATCGAATTTCTGTTATGAGTAGGCCTATACAGTACTTGCCTTTACGACGCCTGATAAATGAGGGAAAAGACACTTGTGGAACAGAGATTGGAATGTTCCATTCATCGCAAATCAATACATTTGTATAAACGTATATTAAATCTTCCGTTAAAAAACAATTATAACCAACCTCTGCAGCACAGATTGAAAAAAAAATGGATCGAATTTCTGTTATGAGTATACAGTACTTGCCTTTACGACGCCTGAGGGAATAGACACTCATCGCAAATCAATACATTTGTATAAACGTATATTAAATCTATCAAAATAGTATTTTTTAAAGAAAAGCGGCCTGTCTTCAACATTATGATGCTGTACTCGAGCTGTTCAACCGGTTTTCAGCCATTAAAAACAATTATCGTAGGAGGAGATAGGAAAATGCGAAGCATCCTCGTATTATTGTCTGTGGGTATTTTTCAAGACGGACATCCATTAGACAGTGTATACCACGATCGAAAAACACCCCTATTTGGGGCAAATCGTTGAACCTAAATTCGTTTTAATTGTCAATAACTAATTATCTAACTCAATTTAATTAGTAAACAGGGTTACATCAGGTGGTTAAAATCAGTACCGAGATTCTAACCAACTTTATATACCATCGAGTAAACATTCTAGAAATAACGCGCGATTTACCGAATTTTGCCCTTACGTAAATTTATATATAGATACACGTAGTCAGAGTAATAATACACTTATTGAACCATCATGAAAAAATACAAAGGTAAAAGAACTTTGTATTGTATATCGATCAACCAAATTATGGAACAAACTTTAAAATTACACAAAAGCAAACTATAAATCTATAGGCCTATAAAATTACAAAATGTTGTAGGAGGGATGAAAATCGAAGGTGACGTGAGTACTAACATAAATTGTGAAGTTTGTATGTGTGTATACTACTCATGTAAGTTGTCTGAATTATTATTTATTATATTGTTAATGTTCTCTGCAGCTGAACAACTTTGGAAATCAATGCATTCAGTATAAAGACAGAATAAAAAAATAAATGCTTACAAAAGAGTAATTTTTTAGAAAAATGAACAATGTTTTATTTTGGTTTTTAACTACCGAACCAATTTCACGAAATAGCCTACACACTATGTTTTGATGACAGCGGCGCTATACAATATGCCAATTCAATTCAAAAACATGGTAAGACAAATAATACAAATAATACAAGAATAATAAACAATAAGAAACATAAGATAACAGAAAGTACAGTTATCGTAATATTTCTGCGCTATGCGTACTATAGATTCTGGTATCCAAGTAGTTGCGCGTACATGTTGAATGCGCCAACAAAAAGCATGTGTTGCCAAGTATGTCAGTAACATCAAATGACAGCGCAAAGAAAAGGCAGTATACGTGTGCTTAATAATGAGTTAACTTGAAACAAATAACATGCAGTGTTTAGTACCGTGTAAAACATGGTAGGCCTTTATATTATGAAGTAAACTAGACCCAAACCATGAACGAAGACGTGTCGAAAATCTTGTATAAGAAAGTTTGCGTTTATATGAGAAATCGGAAGAAACGCGTACAGTTTCCACTGAATCACAATCTTTACCGATCGGAAAGTTTGTCAAAAGATTTGAGGTTGCTGAAATGTGATAACTACGAGTCAGCGGGACCTTATGAGTCGCACGTGTTTGGGGAGAGATATGACTTGGATCATTTGAAGGCCCATGTTACCTTAACAGATATAAACCAAATAGTTAAAAAAGATCCTCATATATTTGAGGAACTTAATCAAAAGGGTTTTATATTTGCACATTTAAATATACGTAGCCTAGACTTACATTTTGATGAATTGCAACGTATTCTAAATAACAACAATTTCAATGTTTTTGGCTTAAGCGAAACATTTCTCGATAATACATTTATTGATGAAGATTTTCATGTTGACAACTATATATTACACAGACTAGATAGACGTAAAACTAAAAAAGGTGGAGGTGTAGCACTCTATATAAATCTAAAAACCAACCACAAAATTAGGAATGATCTAATGTGTAGGCCTAATGAACTCGAACTCCTATCTATTGAAATAGTACGTGATAAATGTAAAAATCTAATTGTTCTATTGTGGTATAGACCTCCAAATACTACAGCAGTTCTTTTTGAATATTTACAAAATATATTTCAAAAGATTGAACTGGAACACAAAGATATTATGATGATGGGAGATTTAAACTGTGACGTTATGTCTGACAATCCACATTGCTACACAAAGAAACTAATTGAATTAAGTGAAAATTTTAATCTAAAACAGATCATTGAAGAACCAACACGTATAGAAAAACATTCCTCTACATTAATAGATGTCATGTATTTCTCAAATGTTTCTAAAATATTAAAGTCTGGAGTTATCCACGTCGGCTTAAGTGACCACTCAATGCCATTCGCTATAATAGGGAAAGGGGCGAAAAATAATAAAGATTCCAAAAAAACAAATAAAATTATTAAACAGGATCATAATTATAAAATGACACGAAACTTTAAAAAATTTAATGAAGACAGTTTTTTAAACGATTTATTAATGGTAAATTGGAATGGTATTACAGCCAGTGGCGACGTAAGTCAGAGTGCCAAACTTCTCGAAACTACACTAACCAACATTTTAGATAAACATGCTCCTTGGAAAAAACACAGGGTACGTAAAAAAACAGCTCCTTGGCTCTCTGATGATGTAATTGAAAATATGAGAGAAAGAGATAAACTCAAAAGAGAATGTAAACATTCTAAAAATGAATCACTCTGGAAAAGGTACAGAAAGTATAGAAATATGTGCAATAAATTAATACGTAAAAGTAAAGCTAATTTTATTCAAGAAAGTATAAAAGAAAATAAAAACGATGTAAAAAAAACATGGGATACCATAAGATATATTATATCGTCAAAAAAGAAAACTCAAACTATTCAAACAATTTGCAATGATAATGGCGATGTCCTCTATAAAGCCAAGGACATCGCAAATGAAATTAATACATTTTTCTCAAATATAGGTTCAAATCTTGCATCACAAATACATGAGCCGATAAATGATATAAATTATGATGAAATCGATGCTTTCACCGAAAATAATTTTGAATTCGAACACATCACATGTGAATTTGTATATAAATACTTAAATAATCTTTCAAAAAACAAAGCCACTGGTCATGATAACTTACCACCGGGCATTCTAAAACTGTCTGCCCCGATTATATCCCCAACAATTACAAGAATTATAAATCACTCCTTCACAACATGTAAATTCCCAAATACGTGGAAAATAGCAAAGGTCACGCCAATTTTTAAGAATGGTGAAAAAACTAACCCTAATAATTATCGTCCCATTTCCGTCCTACCTATACTTTCAAAAATAATTGAACGAGTCGTTTTTAATCAACTTTATGCTTTTTTGAATAATAATAATCTGTTATGTATAAATCAATCAGGTTTTCGACCATCATACTCAACATCTACTGCACTTACAAAAGTGACGGAAGACTGGTATAGTGCAATAGACGAGGGTAAGCTGGTCGGAATCTGTTTACTAGATTTTAAAAAGGCCTTTGATACGGTAAACCATAACATACTATTAAGCAAATTGAGACTTTATGGTTTAAGTAAATATGTTTTAAAATGGTTCGAGAGCTATCTGTCTGAGCGAAAGCAATTCACAAATGTAAATAATACATTGTCTGACTATACACACATCCAATGTGGAGTGCCTCGGGGGTCAATCGTGGGCCCACTTGCTTTCCTCTTATATATAAATGACCTATCGAAAGTTGCAAACAAATGTAAAATAAGTATGTATGCTGACGATACTATAATTTATTGTTCTTCAAAAAATGAAAATGAAATATACCAAAGTATAAATGAAGAACTTATACAAATCGACGATTGGCTAAAAAATAATAAATTGAGTCTAAATGTCTCTAAATCCGAGTTCATGTTGATCGGATCGACAAACCGATTGGCAACCACCAAAGAAAAAAATAGATCAGTTAATATAGATAACGATGTTGTACCACGCGTTCTATATTGCAAACATCTCGGTATCATAATAGACGAACATTTATCATGGAAAAATCAGATTGAATACATTCGAGGTAAAGCTCTAAATGGATTGGGTATGCTTAGACGATGTAGCTATTATTTTCCACAAAACATATTAAAACATATTGCAAACTCTATTGTAATACCTTACTTGAGCTATTGTAACATAATTTGGGGAAATAGTAGTCAAACTCTAATGAAAAGAGTTCAAACTATCCAAAACAGAACAGCTCGAATCGTGTGTGGTCTAACATGGGACACACCTAGTAGTGAGGCACTAAGGCAAATTAATTGGTCACCTTTATTTTATCAAGATAGATATGAATGTTGTATGGTTATATATAAGGTTTTGACAGATAATGCCCCACCTTACCTAAATAATGTATTTACATTCAATGATATAAATTATAATCTAAGGAACAGTGATACACATCTATTCATCCCAAAGCCAAAAACAGATTTTAAAAAACGAAGTCTGTCTTATCGTGGAGCAATTATATGGAATAGTCTCAATATTGATACCCTTCCAAAATCAGTTAAGTTGTTTAAAACGTATCTGAAAAATGCATTGTAAAACATAATGGTATGGTAATCTACGATCTACATCCAACTTTTAAAATGGCTAAATACTATGTAAAATGTGTGTTTTATCACTATTATTTTAACGTCAATGAAATCCAAAAGATTTATTATGTATTACAGTTGAATCCCCATGAATTATACACTTCGATAAGGGTTTCCGTTTACACGGGAAGTACCGGTATGGTGTACCCTAAATAGAGGTGTCAGATGAAGGGGATTCTGCTGTAATTTTGTTTCTTTTCAATTTCAATTTTTTTCGTTTCTGTTGTATTTATATGGTGTTGATTTTTTTTGTTTTGTAATACAGTATCACGAACTTGTGTAAAAACAATCAATATTGATTGAACGAGTTGTACTGCACATCAGTCTCGTGTCTAAATAAAGTTTATATATATAACTGAAGGTAGGCCTAGTTATTTGCTATCTTTAGGTCTATACCTTAGTTCAATATTTATAAATCCAAGTACTTGTTTATTGTTTTTAGCCTAGTATGTATTGATGATTTCTCAAAGTTGTTGGATCGAAGACTAATAAAAGATGATTAGGTTCTCATCAACAAACATGTCAAACTACCTATCCTATTTAGACTAAAGATTGGTTCCGACGCGCAAGGAGGGATCGTCGGGAAGGACGACCGTAGGCGCAGCGCAAGTGAGTAATTTGACCAAAAACAAGAAACACTTCGGTCGATCCATCGCGTCGTGTGTATTATTACGTGGTCAAATTACTTGCGGTGCACTTACGTCTTTGCGTTGGCTCTAAAGCGTGGTTCCCACTAGCGACGCAACGCAAGAACGTAACGCAACGCAAGTGAATTGACCAATCACAAGCGATGGCTTATTCGCTTGTGATTGCTAACTGTCTATAACTTCGCTTGTCATTGGTTAAAACGCTTGCGTTGCGTTTACGTCCTTGCGTTGCGTTCTAGTGGGAACCAAGCTTTAGCATAGAAGTGGGACCAATCTTATACAACGTAACCATCGAAAGCTTTAGCAGTCGTTATTTCAGATACGAGTTTAAACATTTTAGAATAGTTATAATATCGTTGTTTTTAATCAATTAGGAAACTTTTGGGAATTCTTGCACTCACCCGGTTGGAACGACTTCAGCTCAATCCGTGTAACTGACGGTTCGCTGATGCGCAGTCTTCTCTACACCTACTTTATGTTGGAGTTAAACAATAAACTTCTATCTTACACTACAGAAGTGTATGAACACAATATCAGCACAACACTTCAGGGATCAAAGGTAGGGACTGGTTTATAGTTGAGTGAAGTTCATCCATTCAACCACTTCTAGTACTTTATCTCCACATACTATCTATTTCCGACGAAGTATCATAAGAATATTTGGTAATACAGCATCTCATTTATATCACATGTAAGGTTACTAACCTACTCGATACATTGTGAAACACATGATGTTGTATTACCTATATATTCCTATGAAATTTCGGAAATAGATACAGTACCGACAATCAGCTGATAACCAGATGTATTGCAAAACGCTTGCGTAATGTATGCATTAAGCAGTGTCGATTCTAATGGCTTCTTTTACCCCCTGCAGGTACATGACGAAAGTATCAAGATCACGTTCACCTACTATGGACGCAATAAAGATGCTTTACGCAGGATTCTTGAACGAGATGGCATTGACAATCCGTATACAGCCTTTCATGTGGATGACGATCTAAATAAAAGCATTATGAGTAGGAAGCATTACACGCACGTACATTTCCCAGACGTCGTCCTGCTTAATGAGAACTCGCACGGAAGACAGAAAAACTTTACATCACGTGACTACGCGCGCAGACGACTTGCTTGTCCAATGAACTGTGATTTACGTCCAGGGACCGCTCCTGCTGAGTGGATGGTCGACTGTTATAGTCCGGATTCTGGGAATATAATGCCGGATAATCCACCAAACTCGCCTCTACCAGATTACCCACGACCAAGCACGATGGAAATGCTCCGACAACGGAAATCCGAACGGGTGCGAGTACTTGCGAGTTGTCGGCAACGAAAACGTAATTTTGACGACCTTCCACTTATAACACAAGCCAGACTGCAACGATCATGTGATGCAGAACTAACTAGCAACTTCGAAGTTATCGGCACTCGAGTAGTAAAGCGGGAAACAAGTGACGACGAAATTAGTTGGCTAGAAAAAGAAAATTTTGTTCAGGATCCGTTCTTAAAATCATCTATTCGACTTCCGAAGATCGATCCACCAAAACCAAAAACACCGACTTGTTTAACAAATAAGAGTAAACCGTATAGAAAATTGAAACCAGAAATTCGAAAGTTTGGAAAACATTCACCAAAATTAGAGTTTATTAATGTTATAAATCCGATGAATACGGTAGCTTCTGTAACCCCGACAGGAGAATCTCGTTGTGGTACTCCTCAGTTATTTGACACTGGTAAGCTACGCATCAACTACAGCCTGGAGCACATACGGCCAGACATAGTTCGCAAACCAATGAGCGTTAAAAAAGAAGACAACCACGCCGAGGTATTGAAATTAACAACTAATATTCTACATGACATGGGGAATGATAAACGGTATCAAACATGTAATGACTTTGCGGCCAGTGGCGACAAATGGACATGTGATCATAGTGATGACTGGTCAAATGTGGATAAACATTCTGTGCCGTCAGTACCGTTAGATGACCTCTTCAAAGCAAGACTACCAAGTGGGTTTGCTGCGTCATGTCTCAACGCAATTGACGAATTTGTTGTCAGAAAGGAGCAAGTGACTACGTCACGATTGTATGTCACCGTCACAATGATCACGTTTAATAGGATACCCATGATGCCTTACTAATTACGAAATAACAAAAATCTTACAGTTTTGACATTTAGTATATAAAGATTCACAATAATTGGAAATAGTTTCTTGGTTGTTATTTTATTGCACTATATACTGTATTCCATTACTGTACTTTTGTTTTCACAACGCGATTACGTAGCTGTCGAGTCAAAAAGTCAGTCAGAAACAATTAAGAGCATGTACGAAAGGACTATTACACTCGATAGCTGCATAGTCGCGTGTAGAATCATAAAAACGAAAGGTTGCTACACGATATGAATTCAATTACACTTACTTATCGCAGTATTTACCATTACAGTTACAAAAATAAAGATAAAAGTCTTAATGTCCTTTAAAACAGCCTATAGTAATGATGTTACTGCGAAATAACTCTACAGGTATATTTACATATTCAATGATGGGCAAGATGAAAATGATTAATCAGCATTCTCCGGTAGTTTGATTCCCATTGAGTGCAAGATATTAGAAGCAGGCCCAGCAAGACCATTCTGTGAACTGTACGATTCTAGAAGATTTTTTAGTAAGTTCATATCGACTTCTACCGGTCTCAAGTCTTCTTTTTCATCTTCTACACTGGCACCCTAAAGAGGTACACAAAATAATTCAATGTGTCTTTAAGCTTTTTTGCGGGGCACAAAGCAAAGATTTAAGTAAATGATGTTGTGCAAGAATTGCCATAAATTCGACTGACATACATACCTCAGATTGTCTTTCAAAGCTTTCACCTATTGTTGTTGCTCCCAATTCTTCATCCATTGCTTTCATTATTTCTTGAATTTGTTTCACTTCCGTTCCGGCGGTATCTAAAAGTTATAGGAAAAAACCCAAATTGTATTACATTCAATGCAAGTTACTTGACTTAGTTGGTAGAGCAGACACATGGAGACTCATCAATTATTGGATACCTCCAATCAGATGAAACTGGAGATAATCTTAATTACACAGACGAGCAGCAACGGTAATCGGAAAATCGTGTAGCATGTCCCATATAGAATCTGTATCTATCCTGAACATAAACCACCCGTCCGCTCCGCGTTTTGTGTAAATGGTCATAAGAAATAACATAGCTTCTATATTTTTATTACTGATACCACTCGTCTGTGTAACTTAGCCTTAAGACACAATGTTTGGCTACAAATTTACTTTTTGTAATCTATTTGAAATTTCCAGTCTTGCTGGACATCAACACCCTCAAGGAATATTTAAGAAAATGACCTACTATTATAAGGTTCACTATCTGTACAAGGTATTGCATTCTCATCACTGTCATCATCTGATGATAAGAAATCATCAGACTCATCTTCCTCCTCAGGTGGTGGTCTATATTCTAATGAGACAAATAATAAGAAATTGCACTTTAGTGCGAGCAGGATGATTATATGCTATATAGCGGGAAAAATCTTGCAATTATCCGGAGACTTTGGAGATGTATACTCTTTATGTAAATGGACAGTTTGAGTTAATTATGGTAATATTGTAAACTTTATGGACTGCTTCCGCCGTCATATGATGAGTCATCTCGTCGGGAGAAGGTTCTCCAGATGACTGAACTACGCCCAATGCTATCTCAACATGATTTGTCTCATCGGGATTCAACTCAGACAGAAACAACGAGTTGAGACGTTTCATTGTACCTTGTCATACGATGCTGTCTGTGTTGGCCTTAAATTAACTCACCTAAAAGGTTTTTGATAACATCTCCAAATGAATCAGCATCAAATGATATCGGTGCACTCTCTGAACTTTTAGGAAATTCAGCACCCTCAAAACTGGACACTTTTTCAACAAATGATTTCATAGTATCAGTCAGAAGTCCAGGGTCAAAGTTCAATTCAGCTTTCTCAGTCTCCTCTTCTGGTAACATAGCAACAGGGTTTCTGACAGGTCTGCCTGATGCAATCTCAATCATTTTGTCTAGTTCTTCTTCTGTTAATGTTAACCACCTTTCATCTAAGAAATACAGTAGTAAGAAATATACAATAATTTATAATTTATACAATTTATATACAATACAGAACATTTTCAGTAATGATATGTTTGAAAAATGACTAGAGTAATAATTTGAAGCTTTAAGTGCTATATAAGAACATGTATTATTATTACTAGTCAATTAAGTTCTGAAATAAATGATATAAAAATAATACCATCATCCTCTGGCAAATCTTTCTCAATTTGCAACATCTCATCCAAGTTTTCTGGTACTTTATCAAGAATTTCTAATACTTTGTATCCAGGATCAGAAACATCTCTGCAAAAAAAGAGATTTAAATATGTTAATTAAGAAAAAATAATTAATATAACATTTATAATTTATTTTTTCTTAAATCAAATAAACCCATTTACCTGGTGGCTTCATTCATGGTTTCCATATAGAATTTCTTTGCAGAGTCTAGTAATTTGGTGTATAATGTGGATCCCTCTATTTCACCCTACAAAAATAAATTAAGATAAAAAATATTTAAAATTTGGAAAGAAGAACTCCACTCAGTCTTTCATATTATGTTTATACATAAAGAAGAGATTACCAGATGTAAATCAGAAGGGACTACAATGTTCTCAACCAGTTGCGAAAAACACACAAGGGGTCTGATTTAGCACTCCTAACACTAGGTAGTTTCATTGGACTGCTCATGCTCTTTGGCTCCTTAAGCTCTGGGCCTGTAGGTTTAGCCACTGATCTCAACCTTTATTTATAATATTTATCGCATAATATACAATCTACGATAATTTAATTAATTGGTATAAAAAAGTTTATTAAATAAATAACCTCATTTGAATAAAAGAACAAATCACACATCTACACATAATCAAACATCGTATACTCTATCTCTAACAATTTTTTTCAATCTTCTGTCGACTAAAGCCGAAGTATAGTCGTTATCTCGGAACAGTTCTATGGCCACCACCAGGTAGGCTTACTTCATCAAAGCTTCTATGAATGGATGTACTGGTTGGGAGCAGAAAAACTAGTAGACCATACCCAGTACCGTTTTGATTACGATCAATCCGGAAATTACCTCACGACAATTACAATAGACCGATAAAAACGATGTTTTATAATGTTTGCACTTACACAAAAGTACCCTTTGAGTTTAAGTGACTGCAAATACCGCTGCCAAAGAGAACTGTTCCATATCCTGTCTTCCATGTTTTCAGTTTTTGTTGACGACATTGCTGGCGGATTCCGACACCGAGAGCATAATATTTCAAGTCCATATGACTAAGAATTACAAAGAATAAAATTGAGAATATCAGTTTGTTTAAAAACAGTATTATACTCAGTAAAAGAAGCAAAATGCAAAAAGAATATATTATAAATATATAGTGAACCAATCTAGTAAAGAGATGGATATGGAGAGGTGGATGATAAAAACAAACCAATATTACTTACCAATTTCATACCCAGGTCATGTGACTTGTGCTTCGGATTTGAAGATGGCGGAATCTTCCATTCACTTCGTGTGGGTGGTTGAAAGGAGTGGTTAAGAATTTCTGCATAGAGACATCTTGTAAACTTCACCTAAATAAGCAACATAATTTTTATGGTAAGAATTTAACAATTAAAAACGTAGCAAATAATGAATACAATCTATATTTAATAAAGTATATTACCTGTGACATTATCAAATCTTTTGGTGGAAAACGCTTCATATACCTGCAAGCCTAAAATGGGAAAAAGGAAGGAAAATCAACAATTACTACATTATAACATTTAAACAGTGAAATATGAAGTTCATCAACTTAGCACCTGAGATATTCCTAGGCTGAAACCGGCTTCACATTAATGGATCTGAGTGACCAAGCTATTTTGACCGGCCTACCTTCATATCAATAGGATCTCTATGACAAAATGCCTGCACAGCAGCCGCCACCAGGCTTGGGCAATGCTGGAGGACTCTAGCTGCATTGGCAGGCAAGTAGCAGCGTGTACGGTGAATGTTATCACGAATCTTAGCAGGATAGCTATTGAAAAATATGAAAATAAGTGTTACACATGTTACAGAAACAAGAATGGCCCTACATACGTGTTTGAGGATTACCAAGTATTATACACATTCAGTCGCACAACTGGTGACCTCATGCTTAGTGCTTCATCATATGAAAGACAAGTGATTGTGTACACACACTTAAGTGCTATTGCAGAAAAATCAAAAGGTTCGAATGGTAGGCGCGTTTCTTACCTTTCCAGCCTTTTGTGGACAGCATCTCTAATAGGTTTGCTGGCTAAGGTTCTGTCAGGATGAGACCGAATAATGTTAACAGCCTGATGGACAGTAGGCGTACCTGGTGGTAGCCAAGCCAACTCTGCTGGGGTAGTTGGTAACGGAATGATGTGAAGTTCACCTTGAAATAAGAAAACCTACGAGAACAATATTCACATTTTATTTATTGTACATAATCAATCATAGTTTATTATTAATAAAATACCATATCCCATTCAAATTGAGTACTTAAAGCTCTGTCTTCACTAACAAACTAGTTTGACAAAAAAATGTGTGATGTGCACAAAATATGGAAGTGATGTCTAAATATGGTAGTGATATGACATCATCATGTCCATATATATCACATTTTTTGTCACATAAAGTTTGATCAATGATAGTATAGACAGAGCTTAAGCCTTACCCTGTTTGTACTTGTTTCTGGGTTTAACCACTTTGGCAGACTTTTAGCTGCCTCTATTAACAGAAATTCACCATCAGTATCAGAAACCCTTTAAAAGAAATAATTAGAGAAAGTGAGCATTGGCAGAGAATTTAGATGTACAAAAAGAACATTTTTGCATGTGTGAAATACATTTTTTTGTGGCTGTTACTTCTGTGTATTAGTTTAATGTATTTTAATCAATTTTAATTTAAAGATTTGAGAGACAGTGCATCTTCAATGGCTTACGTGGCCAGTAGTCCATCATAATTCTTAGTGAGTAGTAGAAGCATATAGACAATGAACCATTCATCCTCAATGTTGTCCCCAAATTGGGTAGATCCGTGTATGAAAGGTGGACTGTCTGGAAAGGAAAAAAGTCAACCAGGTAGATGTAATTACAAGGTAAAATAAATTATTATTAATACTTATTTAAAAGATAAACATAATATTATAATTGTATGTGTTATGCGCGATTTGAACGATTTGCGCAATTTGAAATTGCGCAAAAAAATCCTTGCGCAAAGAATTCAATTTAAAATTGTGCAAGGATTTTTTTGCGCAATTTCAAATTGATCAACTTGCGCGATTTCAAATTGCGCAAGAAAATCTTTGCGCAATTTTAAATTGCGCTGCACATTTTGTAAATTGCGCAAGATAGTTCTTGCGCAATATGACACCTTTGCGCAATTTGAAAACGAACTGTAAATTTTCCCATACATGGCTAGGCTAGGCCTAGGCAGAGGAGTTTAAAATTTAGTATTTTATTATATAAATAAGACCATTTCAATGAAGATAATGTTTAAAACTCACTTTTTAAGTTTTTAATATTAGTTTAAGCCAGGCCATGTAACCTAGTCAGTATCAGTAGTCCAGACCCTAGCTAGGCTAGAGTAGTATAGACGGCCGCCCGCGCCGCGCCCGCCTGGTGGAACACCACCGCTTCGTTTCCCTTCGTCGGTTCTTCGACGGTATGCTAACTTATAACAATATTTGCAGTACTAAAATAAGGAAATGCGATATTTATCTTTAAGTTTGAATCATTCTTAGAAATTACTATAAAAATATGGGTGTGCATGATTTCACAATCTGTCGAAAAACCTTGCGCAATTTGCAGATTACTTGCGCAATTTAATACGTTGCTTGCGCAATTTGAAACACATGTTTCAATTCAATTTGCGCAAGGATTTTTTTTGCGCAATTTCAAATTGCGCAAATCGTTCAAATCGCGCATAACATATGCATTTTTTCCGTTCTTGCTTGAGCAGGATGTTTTTTTATGTGGTCTTTTTTTTTTTAGTTTTTAAAATTAAAAACGTTTTAATAAAGAATACTGACAGACTATTTTATAATTTAGTATTGACAATAATGACAATATCTGTAAAAAAAGAAGTACTGAGTATTCTATGATATTCCAGGCCTTTCATACATCACCCACATACCACCATACACTCCTCACATCGTCATTCTCGAGGCATTATCCTACTATATTTACCATCTTTTTGTGTAGCGGGGCTTAGCCTAAACTGTTCATTCTGCCAGATGTAATCAACTAACAGAGGACTAAGATCTACATAAATTTCTTCAAGTATTTTACATAATTTCTCATTTAATTTGTCATTAGAAATATTATTCCAATTCACAATTTTTGGAAACAAATTATAATCAACACAATCAATGTGGTTGTCACTGCAAGTCGCCATTACGTTTTTGGAAATCAATTGGCCATATATAATAATTGGTTTACTACGAGAGAAACCAAATGACGAATCGTTGTGGACCGTAAATCTAAAACTATTTACTGAATACTCTCAAAACACAACATCATGTGAGAGCTATATATCCAATACCAAATTGGCGAGTAAATCATGTTTTACTTTAAATTAAATTTATACGCTCTTCCACAAGGTCAATTGTTAGTTATACATACAGACTATATTAAAACAATGATTTTGAACACGTAGGGCATTTCTTTGAATTCTTTCCTATTGTCGTTTTGTGGTAATTTACAGCTTTTTATATGTTAAACAAAAGTACATAATCAATTGCGTCTGCATCATGCTAGACTACAACTTCCGGTAGTGACGTAATCAGCATATTTTTGGTAATAAAACTTTTTCACTAAGCTAGGGAATCTTCTGATATCAATATTCATTAGACCGTACTTTAGTTAGCCAATCAAAATAAACGTATAAACAATTTTGCGGCGATGTTGTTGAGGTAAAATATACTGTGTTTTACAATAACCAATTTGGTTAGAGTAAAACACAATGATAAAGAATAGGAAACATATAATAATATGATAAATGTCATTACATAGCAATTTATCACTGTGTTTTACTATAACCAATTTGGTTAGAGTAAAACACAATGATATAGAATAGGCAACATTTAATAATATGATAAATGACATTTACATAGCAATTTAGCACTGTGTTTTACTATAAACAATTTGGTTAAAGTAAAGCAGAATGATAAAGAATAGGAATTTAATAATATGATATATGACATTTACATAGCAATTTAGCACTGTGTTTTACTATAACCAATTTGGTTAGAGTAAAACACAATGATAAAGAATAGGAAACATTTAATAATATGATATATGACATTCACATAGCAATTTAGCACTGTGTTTTACTATAACCAATTTGGTTAGAGTAAAACACAATGATATAGAATAGGAAACATTTAATAATTTGATAAATGACATTTACATAGCAATTTGCACTGTGTTTTACTATAACCAATTTGGTTAAAGTAAAACACAATGATAAAGAATAGGAAACACTTAATAATATGATAAATGACATTTACATAGCAATTTAGCACTGTGTTTTACTATAACCAATTTGGTTAAAGTAAAGCAGAATGATAAAGAATAGGAATTTAATAATATGATATATGACATTTACATAGCAATTTAGCACTGTGTTTTACTATAACCAATTTGGTTAGAGTAAAACACAATGATAAAGATTAGGAAATATTTAATAATAATGATTATTTACATAGCAATTTAGCACTGTGTTTTACTATAACCAATTTGGTTATAGTAAAACACAATGATATAGAATAGGAAACATTTATTAATATGATAAATGACATTTACATAGCAATTTATCACTGTGTTTTACTATAACCAATTTGGTTAGAGTAAAACACAATGATAAAGAATAGGAAACATTTAATAATAATGATTATTTACATAGCAATTTAGCACTGTGTTTTACTATAACCAATTTGGTTATAGTAAAACACAATGATAAAGAATAGGAAACATTTAATAATATGATATATGACATTCACATAGCAATTTAGCACTGTGTTTTACTATGACCAATTTGGTTAGAGTAAAACACAATGATATAGAATAGGAAACATTTAATAATTTGATAAATGACATTTACATAGCAATTTAGCACTGTGTTTTACTATAAACAATTTGGTTAAAGTAAAGCAGAATGATAAAGAATAGGAATTTAATAATATGATATATGACATTTACATAGCAATTTAGCACTGTGTTTTACTATAACCAATTTGGTTAGAGTAAAACACAATGATAAAGAATAGGAAACATTTAATAATATGATATATGACATTCACATAGTAATTTAGCACTGTGTTTTACTATAACCAATTTGGTTAGAGTAAAACACAATGATATAGAATAGGAAACATTTAATAATTTGATAAATGACATTTACATAGCAATTAGCACTGTGTTTTACTATAACCAATTTGGTTAAAGTAAAACACAATGATAAAGAATAGGAAACACTTAATAATATGATAAATGACATTTACATAGCAATTTAGCACTGTGTTTTACTATAACCAATTTGGTTAAAGTAAAGCAGAATGATAAAGAATAGGAATTTAATAATATGATATATGACATTTACATAGCAATTTAGCACTGTGTTTTACTATAACCAATTTGGTTAGAGTAAAACACAATGATAAAGATTAGGAAATATTTAATAATAATGATTATTTACATAGCAATTTAGCACTGTGTTTTACTATAACCAATTTGGTTATAGTAAAACACAATGATATAGAATAGGAAACATTTAATAATATGATAAATGACATTTACATAGCAATTTATCACTGTGTTTTACTATAACCAATTTGGTTAGAGTAAAACACAATGATAAAGAATAGGAAACATTTAATAATAATGATTATTTACATAGCAATTTAGCACTGTGTTTTACTATAACCAATTTGGTTATAGTAAAACACAATGATAAAGAATAGGAAACATTTAATAATATGATATATGACATTCACATAGCAATTTAGCACTGTGTTTTACTATAACCAATTTGGTTAGAGTAAAACACAATGATATAGAATAGGAAACATTTAATAATTTGATAAATGACATTTACATAGCAATTTAGCACTGTGTTTTACTATAACCAATTTGGTTAAAGTAAAACACAATGATAAAGAATAGGAAACACTTAATAATATGATAAATGACATTTACATAGCAATTTAGCACTGTGTTTTACTATAACCAATTTGGTTAAAGTAAAGCAGAATGATAAAGAATAGGAATTTAATAATATGATATATGACATTTACATAGCAATTTAGCACTGTGTTTTACTATAACCAATTTGGTTAGAGTAAAACACAATGATAAAGAATAGGAAATATTTAATAATAATGATTATTTACATAGCAATTTAGCACTGTGTTTTACTATAACCAATTTGGTTATAGTAAAACACAATGATATAGAATAGGAAACATTTAATAATATGATAAATGACATTTACATAGCAATTTATCACTGTGTTTTACTATAACCAATTTGGTTATGGTAAAGCACAATGATATAGAATAGGAAACATTTAATAATATGATAAATGACATTTACATAGCAATTTAGCACTGTGTTTTACTATAACCAATTTGGTTAAAGTAAAACATAATGATAAAGAATAGGAAACATTTAATAATATGATAAATGACATTTACATAGCAATTTATCACTGTGTTTTACTATAACCAATTTGGTTATGGTAAAGCACAATGATATAGAATAGGAAACATTTAATAATAATGATTATTTACATAGCAATTTAGCACCATGTTTTACTATAACCAATTTGGTTATGGTAAAGCACAATGATATAGAATAGGAAACATTTAATAATATGATAAATGTCATTACATAGCAATTTAGCACTGTGTTTTACTATAACCAATTTGGTTAGAGTAAAACACAATGACAAAGAATAGGAAACATTTAATAATAATGATTATTTACATAGCTAGCAATTTAGCACAATGTTTTACTATAACCAATTTGGTTATGGTAAAGCACAATGATATAGAATAGGAAACATTTAATAATATGATAAATGTCATTACATAGCAATTTAGCACTGTGTTTTACTATAACCAATTGGGTTAGAGTAAAACACAATGATAAAGAATAGGAAACATTTTAATAACATGATAAATGACATTCACATAGAAATTTAGCACTGTGTTTTACAATAACCAATTTGATTAGAGTAAAGCACAATGATAAAGAATATGAAACATTTAATAATATGATAAATGACATTTACATAGTAATTTATCACTGTGTTTTACTATAACCAATTTGGTTAGAGTAAAACATTTTAACTATGATAAATGATATTTAGCACTGTGCTGGATACAGTAAAACACAAATTAAGAATAGGAAACATATAATAATATGATACATTTACATACAAATTTAGTATTGTGTTTTACTATAGCCAATTTGGTTACAGTAAAACACAATGATAATGAAACATTTATTATATGATATTATTTACATAGCAAAATATTATATTAAACATATCTTATTATCTAAACGTTATGAAAAGAATAGGATACATATAATGTAATAATATAATAAATACAAGTTACATAGTTTATCATCTTGTTTTACAGAACCAATTTGGTGACACAGTTAAACACAGTGATAAAGAATAGATACTGTTTTAGGTTATATAACCCTAACCCTAGTTTGAAGCGACATAATAAATTCATCGCGAAAAAGTACGTATCGTATTTAGAAACTTTTGAAATTTGTTAGATATGTTTAATAGGTTCTTACGTCTATAAAACAAAAAAAAAATATAAATTTCACAAAAAATTCGTGATTTTAATAATTTGCATTTCTAAAAATGTACACTTATGAAATACCATACATTTTCTAACACATTTTTACTTCATTGATGATTCCCAGAAATCAAAATAAAACAAATTATGATATTTCTTTTACATTATAGATGTAAGAACCTATATTGAACATGTACCAAATTTCAAACGTTTTTTAAGACGATACGTATTTTTATCGATGAATTAAGTATGTGATCGCTTCAAACTAGGGTTAGGGTTAAATAACCTAACAGTTCCATTCTTTAACACTGTGTTTAACTTTTAACCAAATTGGTTTTAGTACAACACAATGATAAACTATGTACATTTTATTTTTCATATTACATTATAGGATACATATAATGTAATAATAATAAATACAAGTTACATAGTTTATCATCTTGTTTTACAGAACCAATTTGGTTACACAGTTAAACACAATGATAAAGAATAGACACTGTTTTAGGTTATATAACTCTAACCTTAGTTTGAAGCGATCACATACTTAATTCATCGCGAAAAAATACGTATCGTATTCAGAAACATTTGAAATTTGGTAAATATGTTCAATAGGTTCTTACGTCTATAAAACAAACAAAAAATAAAAGTTTCAAGACAAATTCGTGATTTTAATAATTTGCATTTCTAAACATTTACACTTATGAAAGACAATACATTTCCAACACATTTTTACTTCATTGATGATTCTCAGAAATCAAAATAAAACTATTAGGATATTTCTTTTGCATTTTAGATGTAAGAACCTATATTGAACATATCTACCAAATATCAAACGTTTTTCAAGACGATACGTATTTTTAGCGATGAATATTAAATATGTGATCGCTTCAAACTAGGGTTAGGGTTAAATAAACTAAAACAGTTCTATTCTTTATCACTCACTGTGTTTAACTTTTAACCAAAATGGTTATAGTAAAACACAATGATAAACTTATATGTCAATTTTATTTTTCATAACATAAAATGTTTGATATTCTTTATAATATTTAATATTATATTTTAGGCCTACTATTAATGACGTATAAATGCACACTACATCTGAAATAACTTTCTACTTCATTGGCGATTCTTACCAAAAAAAAAGAACTAATTTTGTTATGTATATAGAGCAACCTATTATAACATGTCTTGTATGATTTTTATCTCGTTTCAATGACATTTTATACTACAATTCAAATGAAAAAGCATCACAAAAAAATACGTCTGGTATTCAAAAAGTTTCTAAACTCGGTACACAGAAAAAAGGAAATGTTGAAAATGTATGGTCTTTCATAAGTGTGAATTTTTAGAAATGCAAATAATGGAAATCATCGATTTGTCTTGAAATTTATAATTTGTTTTGTCTTATTGAACATATCTATACAAAATGTCAAACGTTTCTGAATACGATACGTTTTTTTTCTCGATGAATTTATAATGTCGCTTCAAACTAGAGGGTAGGGTAGTAACCTAACAAGTATCTATTCTTTATCACTATGTTTAACTGTGTAACCATATTGGTTCTAATAAAAAACAATGATAAACTATGTAAATTGTATGTTTCATATAATTACATTTTTTCCAAAAAAAAATTATTGGGAATGTCAAATTTCTTTTTCATGACATATATCTACAAATTTCAGAAGCTTTTGAGTACGAGTATTTTACGCGATGTTTTTTTATCCTCATTTTAATATTTTGGTAATGTAATTCACATAAAGTTTTGTATCCAAAAATTGTTTATTCTTGGGTAGAAATGAAGAAATAAATAGTATTCCTGTATAATATAATAATCAATAATAAAGTATTAAAAAAAATGTTGTGTAAACGAACGTTTTTTACGCTTCGAATTTTCTGTTACATTATGTTTGAATTGAAGCTACAGATATTGAATCATGGACCTATAAATTAGTAATTTATAGGTCCATGATTGAACATATCGTCACTCACCACACATTTTTTGTTTTGTATTTCGAAAGTATTTATTCTAAAGAACAATTGATGCAAACATCAACTGCGTATCTTATTTCATTAATTAATTATATTAATTATAATTTGGCGATTATTCGTCATACGAAGAGTCGAATATCGATTCGTCTCGTCATGGGAAGAAAACGTGCATTGCGCACACTGTTTACGCGCCTCAACAATAAACGGCGAATATGCGATTCGTCACTTATGGAACGCCGTTTTACACAAGTTTTTGGCGATGATAAAAATTGCATCGATGATGAAATTGCGTCGATGAAAATTGCATCGACGCAATGTAGATTGCGTCGATGCAATGTAGATTGCGTCGACGCAATTTACATTTCGTCGATGAAAATTGCATCGATGAAAATTGCGTCGATGAAAATTGCGTCGATGAAAACTGCATCGATGAAAATTGCGTCGATGAAAACTGCATCGATGAAAATTGATGTGATGAATTTGATTGATTATGAAAATTCCAAATGGTTTTAATTCAATCAATGATGAAAATGACTACTAGTAAAGTAAATGATGATGTTAATAATGATGTTAATAATGTTATTATGTTGCTAAAAATTGACGGTTTCTGAATATTTTGATATGATAAACATGTTTACCGCTTGCGCTAGCGCGCGTTATAGACAAGCGCACAGTGATCGCGCACTAAAACAATGTTGAAATATATGCACTGATTAACATTTTAGTGATTTATTGTCAACACATTTTAGCAATGGATCCATTATTGTCCTTTCGGACACATTATATCTTCTAGCTAATTGCTTCCGTTAATCCACCAGTTCAGTACATAAAATCCAGATGTCCAGCATCCATGACATCATATTCAAATCATACCGGCAGGGAGATCGCAATTTTCATCGATGAAAACTGCATCGATGAAAAATTTTTTTTTTTTCATCGATGCAGTTTTCATCGATGCAGTTTTCATCAACGCAATTTTCATCGACGCAATTTTCATCACATTAACGCAATTTTCATTACATCGACGCAATTTTCATTGCATCATCGACGCGATTTTATCATCGCCTAAACTGGCATTCCATACTAATTGCGTGTGATCTGATTGGTGTATTATAAATAAATTCATCGCGATGAATTTTTCAGTAGATGTAATGAGACAGTTCAGTAGATGTAATGACAGTTAATTTAATTGTTCTGCTCTTTTTGTACAAATCTATACTACTTTATATTATGGATTTTGTAGTACTGTTAAAATTATTAAATCTCTGGAAGTGTGTTTTACGAGTATGTCCGCAAATTTATGCGTTTACGGTTTTAAAATGTGAGTTTTAAATAGCGAACATGATCTTGTTAGGTGCACTACGCACGCAGTATTCCAAAATGTCTTACTAATTGGGAGAAAATCATATTGTATCATATCATATTATATCCATTCTTTAAATTCATATTCTTTATCCAAAACTAAATTGGTATAGTAAAACACAGTGCTAGCAATTTATCATATTATTAAATGTTTCATATTCTTTATCATTGTGTTTTACTCTAATCAAATTGGTATAGTAAAACACAGTGCTAAATTGCTATGTGAATGTCATTTATCATATTTTTAAATGTTTCCTATTCTTTATCATTGTGCTTTACCATAACCAAATTGGTTATAGTAAAACACAGTGCTAAATTGCTATGTAAATGTTATATATCATATTATTAAATTCCTATTCTTTATCATTGTGTTTTACTCTAACCAAATTGGTTATAGTAAAACACAGTGATAAATTGCTATGTAAATGTAATTTATCATATTATTAAATGTTTCCTATTCTTTATCATTGTGTTTTACTCTAACCAAATTGGTTATAGTAAAACACAGTGATAAATTGCTATGTAAATGTAATTTATCATGTTATTAAATGTTTCCTATTCTTTATCGTTGAGTTTTACTCTAATCAAATTGGTTATAGTAAAACACAGTGCTAAATTGCTATGTAAATGTTATATATCATATTATTAAATGTTTCCTATTCTTTATCATTGTGTTTTACTCTAATCTGATTGGTTATAGTAAAACAAAGTGCTAAATTGCTATGTGAATGTCATTTATCATGTTATTAAATGTTTCTTATTCTTTATCATTGTGTTTTACTCTAACCAAATTGGTTATAGTAAAACACAGTGATAAATTGCTATGTAAATGTAATTTATCATATTATTAAATGTTTCCTATTCTTTATCATTGTGTTTTACTCTAACCAAATTGGTTATAGTAAAACACAGTGATAAATTGCTATGTAAATGTAATTTATCATGTTATTAAATGTTTCCTATTCTTTATCGTTGTGTTTTACTCTAATCAAATTGGTTATAGTAAAACACAGTGCTAAATTGCTATGTAAATGTTATATATCATATTATTAAATGTTTCCTATTCTTTATCATTGTGTTTTACTCTAATCTGATTGGTTATAGTAAAACACAGTGCTAAATTGCTATGTGAATGTCATTTATCATGTTATTAAATGTTTCCTATTCTTTATCATTGTGCTTTACTCTAACCAAATTGGTTATAGTAAAACACAGTGCTAAATTGCTAAATGTCATTTATCATGTTATTAAATGTTTCTTATTCTTTATCATTGTGTTTTACTCTAACCAAATTGGTTATAGTAAAACACAGTGCTAAATTGCTATGTAAATGTAATTTATCATATTATTAAATGTTTCCTATTCTTTATCATTGTGTTTTACTCTAACCAAATTGGTTATAATTTATTTAATTTCATTTCAAAAGACATTTACCTAAATTGCTATTTAAATGTCATTTATCAAATTATTAAATGTTTCCTATTATTTATCTGGTTATATAGTAAAACACTGTGCTAAATTGCTATTGTATTAAGGACGAGTTCCGAGAAGATGTATTCAAAGCTACAACCAATCAGAACAGTGTTAATCAATATAGTCCATGGCTACAGCCAATCAGAAACGTCCAAATCGCAATAACCCCTAGGCTAATAGAAATTATTGGTCCGAGTAGCCTTTTCAACCAGACGTTGCGAGGTTTAAAAAGTAAAACATGATTTACTCGCCAATTTGGTATAGTTTATATACCTGCATGTGACCGGTTCACAATTCTTTCAACCTTTCCGTGTGTCACATTACCTAGCCTAATTAAGTGTTTTCTTAATTAATTTTTACTGAAATCCTGTTTCGATGATGCTAAAACCGAAAGCTCTTACCCAAGTATTAAGTCAAGCTAATACAGGAGGTGTTAAAAGTACATTGTGAGTATTCAAAAGCATAAAAAAACAACTTAATTTAGTTAGGCCCTCGTCTAGTCTATCTACCTAGCCTACCTACAGTAGTTGCCGGGTAGGTTAACCAGGGAGGTATCCTCCCTGGGTTAACCCACTACTCTCTTGTACTCTAAACGGGTCTCTAACCTAGTAGTTATCAGTACTACTACTATAGTGTTAAGTTATTATTACCAGCATGATAATAGAATCAGCTAGACTAGTCTCTAGATCTAAAAATGAAATATCCTGACTCACTGTTGATATTTATTTATCGCCATAAGTAATAATTGTAATGTACAGACTACAGTACAGTATATACTTTTTTTAGAAAATTTTACAAAATATAAAATTGATTAATTCCCTTCAGACTACTCAATCTTGAGGGTAACCTGTTAGCATTTTCCGGTTATGGAGACAAAGATGCAAGGGTGACAGCAGCCATTGCCAGCAATATTTGGTCTGCTTATGAGAAGAATGGACGTATAGCCTTTAATGAAGACAACTTGGAGCTAATACTTATGGAATGTGAGGTAGGAATAAGTATGCATTAATTATCACTCTCAAAAATGTTGCATTCATTCATTCATTATCAGCCTAAACATATATAGCTTTATAAACTTAATTAAGAAAGTAATTTCTTTTCAATTATATTTTCTTTTTTCCAAATAGGATGGTCGAGTGGCAATCAGTGAAGTTGCAAATCTTCTTCTGTGTATATACTCTGGCCCAGATGTAGGATTTGGTATGCTGAAGGCTAAGGTAAAAATAACTTATTATTTCTATAATCTAAATCAACAGTATATTGTATAAAGTTCACAAAACGGATGCACAGTAGTTCTGAAAAGAACTGTCAAGTCTTCTCAAAAGTTTACTTTAAGCTCTGTCTACACTATCAAACCTTCAAAAAATATACCTGTATATAAATATTTTTAATCAACATAATTTAATTCACAAATTGTTCTTTGTCAGATAAAAGCACTGGTAGAATATTTAGAAGAACCTCTAACACAAGTAGCTGCTACAACATAATGTATTTTCCTCTTGGTAACATTGGTGTGCTACGAGACTACCAACTTGAAGCTGTGTGGGTGGTTAGAAGGAGGAATATTAACCATGAGGCAGGGGGGTTGGCATGATGGAAGTTGGGGAAGCTGGGGAAGCTGTGTCCAGCTATAGCCAGTCTATACTTCTCGATGTAATTACCTGTACAGACACTTCTTTGACAACAAATTTAATAGAAAATAGCAAATTTTGATCATCATTTTGGTGTCAACAAATAATAAATAATACCTGATTGACATACATACAAACATTCTTTTGTACATTTGATTCAGGTATTTTTTACTCGCTTCTGAATTACTCTTAAGCTCTGTTCTACACTATCATACTTGGTGACATATCACTACCATATTTGGGCACATCACACTTTTGTTGTCAAACTAGTTTAATAGTGTAGACAGAGCTATAAACAGAGTTCAAGATCATGATGTTCCAAAAAGGGATCCATGTTAACATGAGTAATAATGTATACAATGTATAGTTTGAATAAAATATTTAAGATTCAATATTACTGCCGTTTGTTTGTTATGTCAAAGTCATAATTATCCCAGGAGCAATACCTAAAAAGACCATGTAAGATTCACCATTCTAAATGTGTTGGTGAATGGTCATTACTGTACAGCACACTATACAATTTTGGGTTTGGGTTTACACCAGGCATTCTAGAGAAGGATAAAAATAGTCATTAAGAAGTTTCTTTATGCAAATTTTGTCAGAAAAATTTTTGTCTTGTCATTTGTCGAGTCTTGCTCATCAGCGTCAAAAATATAGTGTACTTTCTACACCATTATTTTCAGCAGCACAGCATGCAACTAATGTAACTTCAGATTAAATTTTGTCCTTTTCTGCCATTTCATCTATTTGTCCACAAACTGTCCTTTTAACACAAATCACTCTAGTTATGGCCAACTCTAAGATCAGTTAACACTATCAAACTTTTTGACCAAAAAATGTGAAGTGCCCAAATATGGTAGTGATATCCTTAAATAAGGTAGTGATATGACATCATGTCCATATGGGCACATCAAACTTAGTTGTCACTGAGTTTGATAGTGTAGACAGCGCTTAAGATCAATCAAGCAAGCAACAATATAATTACATACATTTAAAGGTTATTTAATAATTCTATGATCGACACAAGTTTTGGCTTACAAAAAAAAGTAACATAACTGAGAACACACTGAATATCTTAAAACTTAATTAAAAGTCTGCAAAGAAATGAATCTTCACAAGCTTAATTTTTCTTAAGTATACAATAAATAATCTTAAGATAAAAAATGAAGCCAAAATGAAGCTAGGAAATCACTACATAATATAATAAAACCAGATCATTAACAAATCAATTATATAATATCTGATCTATCCAACTCACAATTGACATTTGAGTCTAATTTTTTATTACTAAACATTTCCAAATGGAGAGTGCACAAAGGTAACTCCCCATCATATATACAATTTGGTCTTCTATCAACTCCATAGGAAATGTTCTGTACTATGCAATAAATAACTTCAGACAAAAGGTGTGTAAAAAACTACTGTATAAAACTGAACAAAAAATTACCTGGGTGCAAATGTTAACATCTAAAAAGATTTTTTATACATTTTTCTAAAACTTTCCTCAAAGGTTTGTTGGTATTTGTACAGTAATTCAACACCTTAAAGATCAATACAAAATAGAATTCTTTTTTTCTTTCGGTTGTATGATTTGGCTGTTTAGAATGATTACCATTTTATTTTTTATTCAAGTTTGGTAAAATTAAATTATTCATTGCCAAAATTCCATTTTTGTTTGAAAAAGTACATTTTTAAAGCATACAGTCTGTACTGAAGCAAATGTTAAAACAAGCATCACAAAATGTTGGGTTTGGAGATTTACGCAGGGTGAAGCAGGTCCTTGATAAGGAACATACAAAGCAGGTTTACTGAGTTGGGGCTCCTGTAGCAGCCTGTTGTTGATACTGCTGCCAGTATTGGTAGTAATATTGGTAATATTGCTGCATAGCAGGATCCATAGATGCCTGTGATGGATCTGTTCCTTGAGCTGCCATTTGTGCCATCATTTGCTGTTGCTGGTGTTGCTGCGGCGCTGCTTGAGGTGCTGTTGCTGCTGCAGGGGGTTGTGCTGGCCTCTGTGGTGGTGGACCACTCCTGCTCTGCATTGGTGGTGGTCCATTTCTCTGTGGCTTGTGCTGTGGAGGGCCACTCTTGGGTGGACCGTTACTCTGTGGACGTGAATCCGCCCTTGGGCCTATGCCGTTGGTTGCTGGTCCACTTTGAGGTCTTGAGCCATAACCGTTGCGATTTCCACCAGAATAACCATTTGACATGCCACCTCTTGGAGGTCCAGCTCGGTTTCTATCACCACCCATTGAATTTCTAAACCCACCTCTTGATGAATCTCGTCCACTATCAAACCGTCCACCTCTTCCACCACCTCCGAAACTACCACCATTCCTGTAACGACTGCGACCTAAAAAATACCATAAAATATGTAGCAATTATCAAAAGTATAGCACTATTCAGTGTTTAGCATTGGATTTCAGATTGCTGCAACAAATCTGTTCGCAAGGTGAAACTAGGGAATTTGCATCACATCAAAACAAATAGTCTTACCTTTGCCAAAACCTCTTGCACATTGAGCCAACTCCATCAGCCTTGGGTTCACTTGCTGTTTGGCTTCACTTAACACACCAATAAGATCATTTGCTTGCTTGGCATTAGACGCAGTGAAGAATGTGTAGGCAGTTCCTGTGAGGTTACTACGCGCCGTACGCCCAATTCGGTGCACGTAATCCTCTGAATTATTCGGGTAGTCATAGTTTATCACAAACTTGACATCTTTCACATCTGTGATTGTGACAGAATTGGGACAGTAAAGGAGGGAAGAAAAAAGAGTAAGTTAGTAAACGAAACATCAAAGATGTTGATATGCTGAAAAAAATTGTCCAATAAAATAAAAATAATTTTTAACTAAACAATATCTCAACCCAGTCTGATGCATACGCCACATAATATGTTTTGCGCAAATTTATATTACATGCTTTTAAGGAAAAAATCTGCCGACTGGAATATGCATCTCTCCTTGTCAAATCACAGTTCTACAGTCTACCAAACAAATCACACATGAAAAGGAGTATTTGCCATAATTACACGGTAGAGACTGTAATTTGCGATAAGACAAAGAGTTCTATACCGAGAATGTCGTCGGTGTAAAGATGACTGGAATGTTGTCGAGTACTTGCTATATTTTAAAAACTCTTCCATCTTGGCAGACTCCCCGACATGACATCCAACCACATGGTGCGGGAGAGAGATCGTGACTTGATAGCTTAAGCGTCTTGGTTCGTATCTTCTTTTCCAGCGTCTTGTTTCCATTCACTAGAGATGGTTATTGGTCTTGGTTTGTAGACATTTGCAACGAACCAATGCAATAAAGGAGCACCAAGCAAAAACCAAACTCCACTATTAAACAGTGAATGTTAGGGATAAAGATGGGTGTAATAAGGGTAAATTTAATCACAGAATAATGTGATAAAGGTTTAGAAGACCTCCAGGGGTGTTCGACTGCTCCAAACAGCTTTGTACTAACCATGCATACTGCAATTTTTAATCCTAGCCTTAGACAAGCTGTTATTAGGAGCAGAGTGGTTTACCGACTGTCAGTAACAATCTCATGGTCAATAAGTATCGCTAATTGATCACCAGGGGTTAACCCCAATTCTCTCCCGCTCAGTCGACGAAGTGTCATGCCACGGGTCCTGCCGACAGCCTCATCTATGAAAAAGAGACTAAAAAAACAGAGAAGAGTGAATATGTGCTATTTTAACAAACAAAAATTATACATTTAAAAAAAACATTACAAATGTGCACATACATTATCAATAAAATGGCCCCGTCTACATGGCCCACTTTAAACAACTTACACAATGTATTATATTATATACCAAACCATAGATTATCCCAACCAAAACTGATATATCCATGACATAGGAATGATATGCCCATATATAAGCATATGGCCATATTAAATGGTGCCATATATGCAGAGTGAGAATATCACACATGTATATGGATACACATTTTTGTTAATATGTATAAAAGTACATCAGCAAGTTCACCCAACATCATACTCATCAGTAATTAATACCAATACTACATGTATCATCAAGTACAAACCTAGTCCACGAGATGCAACGTCAGTAGCAGCAAGAATTGGAGAGCTTCCTGAGCGAAATTCTGGAGAAAAAAAATAAAATATTAAAAATATAAATGCGATATAAAAACTTTCAATAAGCAGCAAAAGCATAGACAGTAAAGTTTCCAAATGAAGACCATTAATACACACAGGTGTGGGCCTGGTAGGTTGGGTAAATAAATTACATCAACATTTACTTCTACTGACCTTTTAAAACCCAGTCACGTTCTGGTTGAGACTTGTCACCATGTAGACACATTGCTGGCCACCTGTAAATTTGAATATAATATAATTAGCATAACACCAAAACTGTAATTTGTTTAAATTTATTTAGTTATTTTACAGTTTTGTGATTGCTGAATTAACATGAATATAAAATTGTAATTACCCATCTCTCCTCATCCTTCTCACAAGTTCATCGGTTTTACGTTTTGTTTCTACAAATATGAGAGTTTTATTCTCCTTCTCCTGCATAATCTCTTCAAGAAGTTTAATCAACCTGTTAAAAAAAACATTGCATACTTTTAGTCTCGTAAATTTTAAATGTATAAAATGTTACTGTGCAGAAATTGTAATTGTAGAAAAAGTAAATACTTGATAAACAAAGTACCCTAATGAACTGACAGTATTTTTGACTTATTGTATTTATAAACAATGCATACGATTGTATTCTCAGGAAAAATTGAAAAGAAATGTCTTACTTCATATCTTTCTCCGACTCGTCGCATACATCTACGATCTGCAAGATATTGTGATTGGCCGATAGATTTAGTGAACCAATGTTAACTTGCGAGTAATCCTTCAAGAACTCCTCCGCTAGAAGTCTTACTTCCTTCGGCCACGTCGCACTCCACATTAACATTTGACGGTCAGGCTAAACAAATAAGTATATATTTGTAAATACAGCACCAGTTTGTGATGCGCATGAACCAATTACATGGTTTCCATATATGGACACGTAATGTCATATCATCACTACCATATTTGGGCATATAACTACCATATTTGGGCATATCACTACCATATTTGGACACATCACACTTTTTTTGGTCAGTTTGATAGTGTAGGCAAAGCTTTATACATTTATTCCCATCTTACCCTGATCTGTTCAATGATTTTCCTAATCTGGGGTTCGAATCCCATATCCAACATTCTATCAGCTTCATCTAGTACACAGTAAGTACACCTTCGTAGATTTGTCTTGCCTGCCTCCAAAAAGTCTATAAGACGACCAGGGGTAGCAATACAAATTTCAACTCCTCTTTCTAGATCACGTATTTGGGGTCCTTTCGGTGCTCCACCATATACACACGTACTCTTAATCCGTGAAGAGGAACCAAACTGTGCCGACACTTGCTGGACTTGTTGGGCTAACTCTCGCGTTGGTGCTAAAACCAAGCACTGAAACACAAAGTTGACTTTCATAAATAACTTTTAAGATACCAAGATTCTTTATTTGAACCAGATTTTGTCCACACTTTCAAACAGTGCTAATGTAATATGTTATGCACTATTTTCCCTCATTGGGAATTTTTAATTTTGTCCTGACATTCAATGGAACTGATTTAATAAAGGTCTACTCTTGTATTCGTTTAATTGGGAGAACACTTGTATTCACATCACAGTCCTATTGATGAACATTCATTATTTGTATAAAATGATAAAACATGAATGTACTTACTATAGGGCCATCACCTCTCTCTAAAAATGGTTGGTTGTTGATGTGTACAATTGCAGGAAGAATGTACTGTAAATAGAAAAAAAAATAATATTGCAAATACATTAAAGAATGAAATTAATACTTCAAGTAGCATAAATCCAATTAAGGACCACATCAGGGTTATATGTGACCCAGGAAACAAACAAATTACGAGGATTTTGATGAGGTATACTTACCGATAGTGTCTTTCCTGAACCAGTCATTGCAATGCCTACCATATCGCGTCCGCTGAGGGCTATAGGCCAGCCCTGAGCCTGAATAGCAGTTGGCTGTTTAAAGCCTTGTTTCATAATGCAATCCATTACATAATCTACAATACAAACATTAGTAAATAAAACTAGGTTCTTTAAAAAGTATTAGACTGAATTAGTTTTTAGATTCAGAACTACAACATTTGGTCAATACACTTAAAAACTGAAATACGTAGATCATGATTAGAAAACTTGGGCCTCATTTAATTTAAAAACCTTCATATTAATGTGGCTCTTTAGATCACGTACAAATTTGGTACAACATAATCTTTAAAATTATTAAATATGTATTGTCCCTTTGACTAATTCCAAAAAAATACAAAAACAAATATTTCGAAAAAAAGGTGGGTCAGTTTGAAGTATCATAAATGTGTTTGGAAAAATAATTATTTAACTGAAATACAGACATTTTTTTGTTATAAAAATAACTTTGACTTCCAGTCAAAGTTTTCGATCAAAACATATCTCATAATGCAACGCGCTTGTTTGGCTACTCTGTATGCATAATCATAAAACTTCCTCGTGATATGTGTGAAAACGCCTTCTCAACCGTGACGAGTTGTAAACAATCCTAATTAGCATACTTGTGGTTTGAAATCTTTGTTACTTTTGCTCACGACGATTTTCCAGACAAATGTAATCAAATTAATTTACCTGTTAATTATGTAAACATGTTTTTGGCTCGAATTTAATATTACTTTGATATGGCCAATTTAAATTTAGAATACTTTGACCATTCATTTTTTGTGTTTAAAGGGACAATACATCTATAAGTAGTCACTAAGAACAATGGCAGGTATTTTGTGGTACTTTGGTTTAAGTTACTTTGGTAGAAATAAACAAGCGATTTATATTACCTGCATAAACACAACTTAAGTTTTTTATGCTACATTAAGTATTGTGTTATATAATAATATTGAAATGGTTAATTCTTCACAGCAAACCAATAAATACAGAAATATGCAGATTAATTTTGTAAGTAAACAGAAATTATAAAGACAGCCAGAAAACTAACTTTTTATTAATTTAGAGCCAATGTAAGAATTGAGATAACCCTGTCAATGTACAGTCGACTCCGCCTAAGTCGAATTCGCGTAAGTCGAAAAATCGCGAAAGTCGAATTTTTATGAAAGTCCCAATTCTTTCCTATACATTACTGTGTAATTTTTATTTGTAAGTCGAATTTTTCTAAGTCGAAATTCGTCTAAGTCGACGTCTTTTTGCGGTCCGAATACACACATTCTTTAGTGATTTATATCGTATAAGTCGAAGTCACAAATCACGCGGCAACAACGCGCTAAAAAAGCCGATGAAACGTACGTAATTCGATAAACAAACGACAGAGGAGATAATGTGGGACCATATCGGTTCTCTCAAGCAGGTTGTATAGTGTATGCGGCGTCCTCCTACAACTCGCGCTAGTGTATAGTGTACGAGTTGTTTAGAGTTGAGAACTTGAGCGGCGTTTTGTGGGTACCCATTTTGTGCTAGACAGATGGCAATAAACAATGGATACCGATTTCGAATAAGAACCGAAATGTATTTATTATACGTTTTCGTATTGTTTCGGGCTTAAACCATAAAAGAAAATACAGTTTATCATTGCCGATAAAAGAGGCTTAGCATTTATTAGGCCTAGCTAGCTAGCTAAGCAAACTCAATTCAAGAAGGCTCATCGCGTGGGCCGCGATCGCGACAGGGCAGGGTCTACTAGGCCTAGCCATAGCGCGGCTAGTGAGTGAACCTAGGCCTAGCATTTTTCTTGCAAATCTGTAAGTCGAAGTTCGCGTAACTCGAATTTTTATACCGGTCCCATTAGATTCGACTTAGGCGGAGTCGACTGTATATGCATGGTACAACTCCCTTTTTTAATGCAAAGATAGATATTATTCCCCGCATTGTGGGCCAGGTAAAGATATTTATTAGCAATTGTATACTTGGCTGTATCAGTCATGTAGAAGATTATAGTTTTGTAGTCATGCAGATGTAACAAGCAAGCATAGAAGGTAAAAATAGAAATTAGATGCTCAACTAAATATTGTATCAATTCGCAAAATCCTTTAAACTGGATTCAATTTATAATGTTTTTTAAACACTATAAATCACTTTTATTGGCCAGAGGCAGGCAACACTTTTATTTTTGTTATTTCCACCACAGTTTAAGATTTGAGGTAGGTACTTATACCCCAAATTACTGTACTAATTTGATAAAATTGATTTCTTGTGGACATTACAACTATATGAATGTTGATCGTGTTTAATATCTTTAATTGTTAATAATGGAGGAAAAGATTTTGCGAAATGGTATGTTAATCTAAAGCGCAACAACGCCTAAAACAAAGCAAAACATGTTCCTGGGATTTTCCATAGTACGCATTCCACAATCTCCGCCATTCGTACGCTGTATACACAGACAACGAAGACTTCAATCTAACGTGGCCACGACGGGAAGACACCCACCAGGAAATGATGCCTCATGGAAGCTCTCCACTGGCCTAGGCACATCACGTCCCTTGACGGTGATTTCACCAGCATTGCGGAATCGTTCCACATCGAGCTGAAACATAAGCAATCAAGACTATCATATATTAACCCACCAGGAAAAGATGCTTCATAGAATTCGATCACAGGTTTACCAACATCAGCATTTACTCGTATATCGTGTTTCTTACGAAATTCTTCTACTTCTTCCTGCGGTGGGTGAAAGAAATAATGTCAATATAAAATTCAACAACAACTTGACGACACAAAACTGAGTTTGTGAAATTCTTCATGATGAGAATCCAGTGCCTTGCATAGATAATAATTTATAAACAGTTCTGTACATTAACTTTAAGCAAGTCAGAAATTTAAATTACATTATTAAATATACAATATATTATATTTACTTTAAAGTAATTGAAATTTATTACATGGTGTATACCACATAGGTTAGTATTTGGACTTGTTACTGTAAGTACAATACTGTTTACTGTACATAGTAAAAACCATCATTTTATGCTCATTTATTTAAACATAATGAAAGAACCATGTATATTTTTTTATAAAACGTACTGGTGTTTTACGAGCAACATCAGGATGCTCTCTGTAGAAATTCTTCTCAAAGGGAGTCAGATCTTTCATATCCCATCGTGGCCTTCTCAATCTTGAGCCTGGATCGTTGAATTTATCACGCATACCACCACCGCCTCCACTATTTCCGCCGCCTCGACCACCAAATCTGGGTCCTCCACCACCAAATCCTCCTCTGCCTCCACCACCATATCTGCAATAGGTATTGTAATATTAATTAGTAAGTAAAACACTGCATAAAATAAAATTAAAAGGGAAAATCATTTTGAAAATAGGCTAATTTAATTGCTGTTTTTCTAATTTGTAATAAAACTTATGAATGTATTGGTTTAGACTTGCTGGAGACTTCCTTATTTAAAATAAATAATGGAGTGCATTAGATATAGGCTAGGCTAGGCCTAGAATAAGAGGATACGCACACATAAAGCTTTCATTAATTATTCACAGTACATCAGTACAGATAGAGGCTATTTTTTAACCACGCTTCCGCGCCGCCTGATAACTAAAAACTTACCCTCCGCCACCACCTCCTCGTCTGTCGCTACGACCAGAATCATGATACCTGTCCCCTCTATCAAACCTTGACATATTTATGTGATTATTCAACACTATTTATTCAAATATTAAACTGTTTTAAACCAGGTATTCTGTCCTAATTTGACGTGATACTTTTGTTCTCAACCGGTAAATGAGAATTCGTAGAAAAAGAACGTCGTGTGACGAAAAACGACGATCATCAAAGAGATTGACTGTGTACTTCCGCAAAAATATATATTATTCCGCACCTTTTCATTTAACAATTCCAAAAAATGTATTCTTTAACAATATAAATTTCCTTTAACATGATTATATTATAACTTTGTTAATTTTTTTATTGTTCCTACTTTCTTAAAAATTATTAATAATATTATTAACTTAAATATTAAGAACTATTTTGTTACTAATTGACATTGAAGTGGAGTGTACTAAGTCTTTAACAATTTTGCCCCCTCTATTGTTTTTGATTTTTTAAATGGTTCCCGCTCGACCGACCGCCGTGAAAATGGTGTGAAGCTGAAGAAAGTCTGACTGGGTGTGGTGGCACATAATTGCGGGTGGGGTGGTTGTCACTTATCAATAGACATACTTAACACAACGTATTTAATAACTGGAGGAGGCGTTACCGTAAATTAGAACGCCGTGATGATGCCTTTTGGTAAAGAGTGCTTCCGAATATTCAGATAGCCTAATATTATTTTTTATACTTTTTATTTAACCTTATGCCTGAACGATTGGTTTTTTAACGCTGTTTGAAAAAATATAAATGTGCACACCATTAGGAATTTGAATCACGGCTTTTAATTTAAAATAAAGAAAATCATGTTGGTGTCTTTTCAAAGCACTGAATTATGGCGCATTGTCATGAACACTAGTAATTATCACATATTTGGTTTGAGAAAATGAGTGTTTATGTGGTGGGCAATTTGAAAAAAAAAACACTGTTATTTAATTAAGTTAATCCAAGAAAATAATAACAGGTGTCCACCGACACTGTGGAAACTTAATCTTAATGAAACAGTGGGTAGAACAACCCTAACTGAAAATATGGATTTATATATTTTAGGTTATTATGTAAAGCCACTGATCGCTTTTTTTAACATAAGTTAAGATTTTACATTATTTGGAAACTAGCCGTGATCTCGGTAAAATCTGCCTATAATTTAATCCAGTGCGAATGAGGCTTTAAGTATGTAAAAATTCAATAAACTGAGCGCACCACTTGGTCATATCCCCACCAGAACATCGTTTGGAATAACACCACAAAAGCATTTTACAACACATTTATTTTTAGCAGAGTTTATTGATTGCAGATTTATATCTACAAATTTACAAAAGGTTTTTGATAACATTTTCTTCATACAGTAATTATTAATTTCTTTTTTTGTAGAGAATGCAAGAAGCTAGCAGCAGTTATAGTATATAAGGCCGACAGTTTTGCGACTTTGTAAACTCGACTATAATTTATAGATCCCAGCTGCTGGACCAAAAAAAACGTCTGGGAAAAGCTCCGGTTGAACGATTTTGGATTATCGCCCTCTTGATTGGTTGACGCGAATCAATAACAGACTGGGAAGAATTTTCGTGAAGTCACGTTGTCTCTCTAGAGGGTATTCAGTTGCATGCCAACAGGTTGAGGTCACACACACAGCACATTAAGTTCAAAATTGACCATTTTTAAATGGGCACATCTTTTTAATAATTAATCATAAATATATCTGAAGAAAGAACAATGATTAATTTTAAAATGTCGAGCAGCGTTTGTAAAAAATATTTCTTGTTTTATAGAATCCCAATCAAATTAACGCCTCCCTTGAATAAACTCTTAAAGCTCCTGTGAGCAATAACGCTGAGGCGTTCAAATAAAATTGAAATTCACGACCTAAAAAATGGTAAACACAAAAAATGCAGGGAGTCTAGTCCGATTTGATAAAAGCGGGCCGCCGGAAAAAGAGGGAGAGCAAAAAAGAGGGCGGTATTTACTGTCAATTTTACTTCCTGTTTTGGCACGGCAAACACACACACACACGAACGGGCTCCCTGCTAGAAAAATATGCGTTAGCCTACCCTAGTTTCTCCACCCTACATTTTTTGATTATTTACAGCAAAAACTGCAAACATGATTAAGAAAGACGCAGTAAAGAAACACATGAATCGTATGAGGCAGCTCGCCAATCAGAATTTGGGAAGGTAGGTTATGCTTTTATGTAGGTAGGCCTTTTACCTCCAGTCCTGACCTTAGCTAAACAGTTTAGGTGGCGGACGTTTCTCATCATCAATCAGGCCGGGATATCCCCCACGAGTGTGGTCCGCCGGTACGGTCACAGTACACGAATGTGTGGTTTGCAATGTTCTCTAGATACTTACTACAGGCAGATACGCCTTTTCTGTCTCTGAAATCGACAATTGAGTCTCACTCGTGAGTGCGTAAATTACATTAAAATAACCAAATCATTTAAAATTGTTATTGTTTGTATTTTAATAATACTATTCTTATAGCCAGTAATTGAATACAGTATAATTAATATATCAGTATTTTCCTGTCATGGATGACATGCATCGATGATATTTAATATTGTAATTTGTTTCAACATCAAACAGTAAAGCCAACAAACACAATATTGTTGGATAAATAATTCATTTATTGGATCAATATTTACTGCATGAAAACATACATACTGTAATCTGTATTGTCTATTGCATTATTCTATATTTATATTAAGGCCAAAAAAATTGTCAATTGACCAATTGCATTGATTCTGCCGGAATCCTAACCACTTTGATAAAGATTAGCTATAACACATTCACAACCAAACCTATAAAGTTTCTAAAGCACTTAAATTTATCTCTAATCAAGGATATACAGTAAATTAGTTTTATTTGTGACAAACTACCTGTGTCCTGACTAGCATATCGTCATGTATTTTATAATATATTGTTATTTACATTGTAATTAATATCTGCAACAAATGATTCATTCAAATATTTTAACAGTTTTTATTGAGATATTAAATATGAGAAACTTCCTTAATATATAGAGACAATAATATTGTTATTATTTGAGGGAAATTACAGTATGGTTTCATTTTGTGTGGAAAATGCTACAAAATAACAACAAAAGTGCACAAACAGAAATATTAGATTTTCTAATAATTGCAGTATAATACAGAAATTTGAATAAAAGAAAAACAAACAAGGAGGTTATCCACTAAAGTCTCCAAGTAAAGACCATATTATTCAATAATAAGTAGATAATAGTTACCGGTACCAAACATGACATTATTTAAGTGATTCTATGTTACGACCATTCTGATAAATATTACTATTACTCCTACATTACAGTTGTTGTAGGCCTAGTTGTTTTTTTTTTAAAGTGTTCTTGAATTTTGCAATGCTTCCGATATTTATCCCAGTCACACTTCCTTATGGGAAATATGCCGTTTGGATAATTATTCGAAGGATTTCCTTTTTCACACTGAATGAGGAAAACCCAAATTTGGAAAATTCAATGGAATTTCCTTTTGGATACTGTAAAGTCTACTCCCTTTAATAAATCTCTTGTCTACTTATTAACAATCAATACCATTGTCAATTTAATTTATACAATCGCTCCAAATAATGTTTTTTATGTTAAAATCACTGATTTTTAAAGCGCCATAGCAACAAGTACAGTTATTTTTGTATGTGTATGTAACACCTTATTTATGTCACAAAATATCAGCAAACGAAACATGTAACCACTAGTAGCTGACAGGAACGCTAGTAGGCCAAACCTAGTACCATTTTGATTACGATCATTTGGGAAATTACACCTCATGACACATGAATGTAGTTGCTATTGAGTAGCAGTACAATTGATACAATTTCTTTGAGACCATTTTTAATACCAGTTGGAGCCATTTTAGTCCGACAAATCAAAAGTTCCCAAATTCTTTTTTACCATTAAAAACACACAGACTTTTCGGAAAACCAAGCATTTATTTTAGTCATCCCAAAGGTGTCAGGTGGAGTAGTATTGGGAGAGTTGGGGATAAGTGTGTATAACTTGTATTATCATTTTATTTAAGATAAAGTGAAAGTATGGATTTATATATAAATCTTTATCAGTATCAGTCACATGAACTTGAACTGTAGTGTGTGATGTCAATGTCTGCAGTAAATGTTGAAACTATAGACTTTGAAGAAATTAATACGGATGAATGAATAATATGGATTTTTACATGCATCAATGATTTTGGCAACAATATACCGTTCGATGTCATTCAAAATGCTGAAAGTAATCGCATTTCTCACGCTACCAATTGTGTGACTGATGATAGGCGAATCTATGATTATTTTTATTGTATTTTAACACTCCTATTTATAATGAGAATCAAAACTTTTGGTTCAATAAGGAATATGAAATTTTCCACCTGTTTTTTGAAGGAGGAGGACAGATACAGTTAGTACAATAAGGGTGGATAGAGGAGATGGAGTGTTGGCTAGCTCCAAAATTTGATAATAATATCAAATGTTTATCTCTGTCAATGTCAGAAAACTCTAAATGTGAATTTTAGCAAAGATTTTTAAGAGGTATATGCCCTAAGTACTACTGTACACCTGCTGTATCTGACATAACCTTTTTTAAAGCGTCCCTACAGAGTGATATGTATATTAATTATTCATATTATCAATTGACATTAAAATACCATTTTGTCAGTGTACACAGAAAATGGTTGACATTTACTATGCATTGGTTGATTTTTGACAGTGTATACAAAGATACACACAATTTACCTTACAATGCCATGACCTTAGATCTGATCTTATGTATATTTTTATGTAGTTGACTGGTAGTGTAGAACATTAACATGCAGTTGTAGCAAACACAAGCTGTTTGAATGCCATCAGTATTTTAATCTGACTGATGACACTTGTGGGTGCAGATGTTTTATTTTTTTTTTTTAAAGCACAAAAATTCATAGAATAGTTTCACCAAATAAAAACCTTACTTTTTCATTTCAATTTGAATTAGCACACAGTAATAAAGTATTAACTGTATAAACTATAAGTTAAATTAAATAATTATACAGCATTATTTAGAGTTGTCAAAAGAGGCCACAAAAATTCATAGAATAGTTTAACCAAATAAAAACCTTACTTTTTCAATTTGGATTGGCACACAGTAATAAGGTATTATTGTAAGTTAAATTAAATAATTATACAGCATTATATAGAATTGTAAAAAGTGGTCATGCTTTACTGTACTGTACAAAATACAATATTTTGTCAAGTTGAGAACCGTGCATCTACTGTATGTATACTATATTTTCCCATATTAACCAGAAACTGGGCATATGACAAGGTTTAGATGTTTATAGGAGCAAAAGGGTAGAGAGTCAGGGGCTGGTGGATGGTTATTTGTTTAGTTGTACACTGTCACACAAGCAGTAACATGACTATAGGGGGACTATAGAGATGCATTTTTATTTACTGTGTGGTGGTATTAACACTGTTAAATAAATAAATTGGTTTCCTATGGAACATGCCTTATGTTTATGATCTGCATACCTCCTACAAGTAGTACTTTCCAATGATACAATTATTCTACGGTTTTATGTAGATTTCTATGTATCATGATCCCTTAAAAGGAATTTCTATTGTGTGTAATAGAAAGTGTAACTGCTACTGATTATTTAAACAAAGTTGTTGTTATACAGTAAACCAAAGACTATTCTCAATACATTAATAATATATCTTGCTGTAAGTCCGTAAATCATTAATGAATCTTGTATATATACTCTAATGTATGGTTTTAAAAGCATTGTGTCCTTTGAAACAGTATGATGAATTGACCACTTACTGTATATATTATACACTATAGAGGTAAACTAACTAACTCGGGTCAACTCTAACACAGTCATGCAGAAGGACTACCCCAATATGGCTGCATTATACTGTACACCCTTACCCACATGTTAAGCATGAACACAAGCATATTTCATTTTGAAAGATATACTAGGTTCTTTATAGTGCACATGAGCTAGATGTGTACACTGAACCTACGATTTATAGTAAGTCATTTTCCGAGAAGACTCCACCAGAACCAAAAAGCGAGTAAGCAAAGAACACTTGCTAATATTATGACTACGTGCGGTTCCATTGTCTTAAACAGCTCGGCCACTCACTCACTAACTTTTATTTTTTATAAAAATAATCAATTATATAATTTAATATCGTTTTTTTTCAGAGCTGAAAAGACAGAAGTCCTCAACGAAGATTTGCAGCATGTAAGTTGACTGGTGTTTACAATTGTTAAATTTCAAACCAAATGAAAACAAATTTATTACACGTTTTACAAATGTTATCAGTTGGTTTTATCTATTTATGCTATTTTTATTCATATTGCAGTGTGAAAAGAGAGTAGATCAAATCAAACATGCCTGCCAAAATACAACTAAGAAGTTGTCGGCATGTTTGCAGAGCCAAGGAATGGATGTTGAAAAACGAATGGTAAGGTCACCATTAGTACTCAGACTCCTGCTGACATTTAACGTCCTATACTGCCTACCTTTTGTTATTAGCCAATATACAGTAGATCCCCCTATTAAGGGGACACCTTTGGGACCCAACAAAGTTTTTCCTGAGTAGGGATTGGCCGTAGTGTTAAAACATATCTCCCTCAATTCCTATGCCTCCTGAATAGGGTGTACCATGGGAGATACTATTTTGGTATCAATTTATTCAAAGATCTAATTTTTACTAATACACCGAAAAAACAGAAAAAAAATAATCAATGATGTAACATACACCTTTAACATAATGGGAAGAAAGAAAATATTATTGAAGTACAAACATGATATTTCTCTATGCAATCGCCTCGCCCGTTATTCCAATTTTTTGTTTCCTTCTTTCATTCTTTATTTAAAGCCTTTTAAAAATGTATTCACGCAAACCGAAAGCTTACGCATATCATATTTCCATCTTCAAAAACTGGCTAATAGTTAGTCCAGATTTAATTGAACCACCTAAAGACTAACCCTTGAATATAGTAGTTCTTACATAAGGAAATACATTTTATATGTTTAAGCAGTTTGAACAAGGAAGAAGGAGATCACTCACACAGAACACTCACAGGGGATTACAACAGTGTTGTTGTTATTGTATTTTCAATTATCTAAAAAACATTTCATTGAAAACCACCATTCGTACCACTGTATACATTAAAAATGAAATTTTTTTAAGGATTATTTATTTAGGCATATTGCCAAGTCTCCAAGTGATAATCCAAGGAGGAAAAAATATTTCAATATTTGAATTTTATAAAATTACCAATAGAAATTACAAAATATAAAAATTAAGCAATTTTCTCTTGTAATCTTTTATTTCATCATAGAAAAAGCTCCCACATTTTGCCTTAGCACAAACAATGGAAGAAAGTGGAAAGGAGTTGGGAGAAAACTCTATATTTGGGTAAGCAAACAACACAATAATAATCACTTATTACATTCTATGGTAAAGTTCATTAGTTTTTAGGTTATATCACTAGTTCTATTTTTATATACAGTACTGTATTATATGTTTGATTTTTGGATTCTTTTGTAACTTGTAGTTAGCCCTTGGCTACAAACAGTTACAAGTGTGTAATTACAAGGATATTTTACAATAAAGGTGATATATATATAATACTATAATGTTTAATACTAAAACATTTTGTGACCTAAAAGTTTTTAGACAGTATCCACAGGGGAACAGAGGCCAGTGGAGTTGTGGCTTGGTGGTTATGATGCTTGGCTACCACTTCAAGGGTCCTGGGTTCAAGTCCCGTCACATGTCAGGATTTTTTCTAAGGACAAAATTACAACTCCACTTTCAAAGACTTGTAATAAGACTTTGTTTATGTAGAGCATCTTGTGTATATGTTTGTCTTGTGAAACTCTGAGGGTCCCTAATGATCAGCAATTGCTGGATGGATCATCCTCATTAAATATGATAGATGATGATAAAAAAAAAAAAAAAAAAAAAGTGTAGGGGAAAAGCAAATAAGTTAAGCAGCCCTGTCATCATGTGATACGCTTAAGCCTGTTTTTCACTAGGCACTTTTATTCATAATCGAAATTTAAAAAATAAATAAAGAGTTGTACTTTTTTTTCTAGGAATATGCTCGTACAGGCTTCGGACGTCTCTTCCACATTAGCACTTGAACTTACTAGCTTTGAGACAAGTTTGGAAAAATTTGTTATTGCCCCTTTAAGTGGCGTACTCGAGGTGAGTGTAACCCTGTCTACAATGTAACAATGTATGAAGTGTACACACACTTTGGTATAAGCCCACCATGGGGTAAAAGCCGACCTCTAAATTTGTTAAGATGAAGGTAATGATCAAATACTGTTTATTAGGCCTACCAACCATTTGGTTTTCTCACTCACTCTTAGGTTTTTGAACTTCTCTATATAACACACAGTAATCTAAAATTTGCACCAATTTGTATATCTTCAAGAAATATTAAATAATTAATATATGTTATTTATAATTTATTTAAACCTCGCTCAAAGACAAAAAGATTTCAGGTTGGTCTAATGTGTACAAATAAATTTTTTATAATTTTGCAATTTTACAATTTTCTAATTAAGGGTGCATGCAAGAATATTAAGGGATGTATTGTATTTTAATTTTGTATACAATGAATTAAATAGAGAGTGAAAATGAAACTGGAATTTGTTGAGAAGATCCTTACTTATTGAAAGTGAGATTTGTTTGCGAACCATTGCTCGTCCTCTTTATGTCTTTGTTTGTGAAGCTAACAAAGAAAGTATGTCAAAATGACTGCCATTATTCTTTCATGCAATTCTCAGTGATTTTGATTAAGGGTATGTTGTCATTAACAAATACATGCTCAAGTTTTTATTAGAAATATTAATGTGTTGTGTGGCGGCTGGCAGGCAAGCATCATGTCAGAAAATACATTACTATTACATACTTGAGTTCAATTTAATGTTTCAGATCTGACATTCATAACAGTCTGTCTGTCTTTGTCTCTTCGATCTTACAATACATCAAGATTTTTTAACAAAACATTTTTTTCTATATTTACTTGGTGTTCCTTCGGGCACATCAGCAATTATATTTTATTGCAATTCTTTTAGTCTGAGAAAAAAACAATGTTTATTAATCATCTTTGAATTATTTGTTCATTACTTAAAAAAAAGTCTAAGTATATTATTTACTGCTTTATATGTTGTTTTGAATTTTTTTTTGTAATGTATATACCAACATACAGTACCATGTATTATATTGAAAACATCAAATAAGCTTGTTAAAATCTATTATCTGTATCCTTGATATGGGCGTAAATATTGAATAGGGTGCCCTCTGTCGCTCTCTATATTTCGCTCAGTTTCTAGGCGCTTAATGTTATTAATTGTTTACTTATATTTATCTAATAGCGCGTGTAAGTTAATTTATATACAGTGGTAATAATATATTAAGCTTTACATTGGTGTTCTTTTCTTTTCAGAATGAAATTCCAGCAATTTCAACCGTAAAGAAAAAATTGACCAAATTAACTCTCGATTTAGACTCTTCAAAAAGCAGGTACTTTCCAGATCAATCATTTTCCTTGATTTTTTTTCCAATTAATTATAAAATTTTGGAATTAAATTTCAGTACACCGTTATATTATTGAAAAGATATTTAAGATATGTTTAAAATTGCATTTCTTGTTACATTAATTAGCTTGGGTTCAGTTTGTTTTTGATTCAATTACGTTGACCTAGATATGATAAGTAAATACAATGATTAGCTTCTTTACTTAGTGCACTCTAATAATAGCGCTGCATAATATACTCAAGAAACTGTGAAGATTTTACGAACCTTATGAACTTAGCTATACCATTAACCCAGACGAATGGCATTAAATGAGACATTGTGATTGGTCAGCTACAAGGCCGTTATGTTAATTCGGAACATTTATTATTGAACATTAGCAGGCATTAATGTTAGCATTGGTTAGCATTTTTATCACTATAGTAGTATTTAATTATTAATCCAAGTTTTAGTCACTAGTATAATATCATTTCATACACAAACAATCCATAGTGTTCATACTGTATTTGCATACTCTTTTTGATGTTTTAATAACAATAATTACTGCATATTTTTTAATTTGAACAACCATATTTTATATCCAATATAAAAAAACAATGTCTCTCTTGTATACTCACCTCAGAGACACACAACTAAAATACAAAAACGAATTTCTATACAATGTGTATGAAAGGAGATGTAATAAAAATAAATAAAATAGTAACTACAAATTCATTTATTGTTAAATTGATCATTATGGTGGTTCCAGGTATCACCAGGCAGTAAGAGGTACGCAGTACGGAAAAACAAATTTTGCCGAAATGGCAAGTAAAACGGAGGTTCTAAAAGTAGAGCAAGAAGAATCGCAAAAAAAAGTAAACCAAACAAGGGACCAACTATCGATGGAGATGATGACGTTAATAACGAAAGAAGGAGAACTGGCAAGGACGCTAATAGATGTAAGTTTACAATTGAATTTACTGTAGAATAAGCCAAGGGTAAATTAACATTTTGTTTATTATTTTTCAAAGGTTGGTGCACTGATTAAATGGTTTGCAGCAAGTATAATATTGGGTATGCTGAAACATTATCAAGATCCAAAGCTCCCTATACATACAAACAAATACTTGCAGTTACTGCAGTAATCATTTTTCATTTCAGTACGTAGAATCACAAGCGCAGTACCACAGAAACGCGCTGGCAAAACTCGAGAGGATGATTCCAGCAATGAAGCAGATTCTGGAACGTGACGTACTGCAGCCAATATTTGGCTGCGCTCTAGAGGATCATTTGAAAGTTACAGAACGCGAGATCGCCTTGGTTATTGAGGCATGTGTTATTACGCTTGTGACCTTTGGCCTTGAGGAAGAAGGACTGTTCCGGTTGGCAGGTAGTCAATCAAAAATTAAGAAATTAAAAGTAAGTTTCTACCTTTTATGTTGAAAAAAAATACCAAAAAAAGAAATTAAATCACTAATTTTGGTGATTGTAGTAGTGATGAGTATAATTCTATGTTTAATGTTCAACCTTCTGATTTAGACTCAATTGAGACATCATGGCCAGGATTAAATGCATTGGATGGCATTGTGGCAATGATATTTAAAAAGTCACATGATGGTAATGTGTTCAAGCCCTACTTTCACTATGGTAGTGGTGTGATGCTTCAATTCCCTAAAGCTCTGCTCTGTCTACACTATCAAACTAGTTTGACAAAAAAAAGTAAGATGTGCCTAAATATGGTATTGATATGACATGACCATGTCGAAATATGGGCATATCACATTTTTTTTTGTCACATAAAATTTGATAGTGTAGACAGGGCTTTAGATATATTAAATACCATACAAAAATGTTAACTGTTCTAGCATCTTACGGTAGTATAGATGTCCCAGGGAACTGTTTGAGAAGAACATTGGGGATAGAGAATAATTTATGTATGTTGTTGTGGAAGTTGTACAATCTTCTTACTGTCTTGTTTTTTGGGTTGTTTTTTTCAGGCAATGTTCGATTCTTGGGTAGAGATCGACATGGGAGAATATGAGAAAGACTTGCATACAGTTGCTGGTAAATAAGTTACATTTTTAATTTAGGAAAGAAAGTTTAAATCAATGAATAAATATCATACTAGAATAAAATATCCTGAAGTAACCAAGTTTTATTTGCTCTACCAATGATATCAATCACTGTAACCAGATGATCTAGTATCTCTAGTCACATAAGTTTTAATAGTATCTAAAAATGTAATCCCTCCAATTTTGTTTTTGTAATTAGGAGTTTTGAAAATGTATCTTCGTGAGCTTCCAGAGCCTCTTTTGACTACCGAACTTTATGATGAATTCCTGCAGGCAGGAAGGTAAGACTGTCATAACTAATGATAATGACAAAAATGATGATATATGTTCAGTATTCCAAAATATATAAGACTATTTTCTTTATTTAATTTGTAGTATACAAGACTCAGACACAAGACTTCAAACATTATGGACTATTGCAAATAAATTACCAACTTACAATGATAAAAACTTTAGGTTAGTATGGAATTTCACTATTATTTATTTAACCCTATTTATAAAGGGTGACCCTAAACAGCGTATGCTGACAATCAAGGGCGCCTCATGATAATTTATGAAAAGTGTCTGTGTGTGACAGTGGTAGTGTGTATACTAGTACACCGGGGTAACCCCCTACTCGTCTCGATGTACTATGTTCTTTAAAGTGCACATGAGCCAGATGTGTACACTGGACCTACGGTTTATAATCCTTGTCCGAAAAGACTCGTTTTACCACCAGAACCATGAAGCGAGTGAGGCTCGAAATCCTTGGCCTTTTGTGCTCAGTTCCTGTTTTTGGCCAAACTATTGTATCTGTATCAATTTTGAGTTTATGTGTGTAAGTTAATCAGAAAGTTTTATGGTGGTTTGGTCATGTGGAGATATCTTAAAGTGGGGTACTGTAATATTCAGAAGAATTAATGTACTGAAATTTAAGAACTTTGCATCAGCTAAAAAAGGAATCTTGGTTTTAAGTTTACTCTTCAGATAAGCATAAATCATCAAGTTATTAAATCTAATCTCATTTTTTTTAGGTATTTGATGAAATTCTTAAACAAGGTATCCCAGCACAGTGAGGTAAACAAAATGAACACGTCCAACTTAGCACTCGTTATTGCGCCAAACATTTTATGGACTGAAAAAGAAAGAGGGTAAGTGTAGTGTTTTATCATAAACGCTTCCTTAAAAACTCAATTATATTACCAATTTAGGAAACGTAATCCTGTCCTGATAAATATAAAAACATAGAGGTTTGTCTAAACATGAGATATAAAATGAATTTTTATAGCCCTATGGTCTGAAGAAACCAATACTTTGAAAGGCAATATTTATTGTTGAACTAGTTTAGACTTCATGTAGCCGGGCCGGGCCTAGCCTAGCCGGGCCTAGCCTAGCCAGCCCTAGCTTACCCTATTCTCTTCTAGATTATTATATCTATTCACTATAGTGAATGGATAAAATATAATTTTGTTTATGAAGTTATTGTGCTGATTTATTTTGTATGCAAATTTATTTTTCTTTATCTTTTCAGAGTTTCAGTGACATCGACAGCAATGGCATCACTAATTATTGAATCTTTTATCGCATATGCTGATTGGTTCTTCCCAGAAGGTAACCGTTAACCAAAAATCCATTTGATAAATTAACATGAATAGGATTTTAAAGAATGTTATGTTAAATATAAACAACTCAATATTTATTGTGATATTTTTTAATCCGTACAGTTATTGAATTTGAGTTATCGGATGCCGCAACTAAACGCAATTCCTTAGAACGCAATTCAGCCATGCTGGACCAAACAGATTCAAGACACTCTCCGTCACCAGAAAGTAAAGATTCTCCGCTGCAAACACATGTGGCAAAGGAGCACCAAACAAAGGAACACGTCCACAGCCAAACTCCTACAATTTTAGCCCCTCACGTTAACAATAGCACAACCACACCAGTAGAAAGGTAAGTGGATGTTTATTGTGCAAAATATTTATTGTTTTTTTAATATTTGAAATTATGCTTGCTTTTTTCTGGGTTACAAGCTATTTTTTTTCTTGTGTTTTAAAAATGAATTAATATGAAATGTTTTTGTTGGTTATCCGCACTTGGCGGATAACCTCTTGTTATTGTCAGGATCTTTTTTTTTTTTTTCTATGTTATTCTTCTTTCTTTCCCAAAATTTTGTGTCACGTGTATCTCAAATTCTGATCAACATTACATCGTATAACTTTGTCAGAAGATTTACCTCTATCTGTAGAAGTGCAGGACAGCTCGTTTTTTTACTTTAGAGTCGCGCAGCGTAAGCTACGCGCGATTTTATGAATTTCGCGTATTTAACATATACTAAAAAGCAAAAGTCATTTTGTAATGACACTTGGTGAACATTTAAGTCATATCAAGGGCAAACTTTCTATGGATTAAAAATGGCATGTTTGACATAAAGTTACGCGCGCACGCGCGTTTAAAATTTCAAATTGCGAAAAATCCATTTCTAATCAACTTTCTACGCGTTTCAGGTCATTTTGAGCATTTCAAAAATTCCCACGCGTGCGCATTTTTTTTACGCGCGCGTGCGCACGTAACGCAAAAACATCTTTTTTTTGCTTGATTTTTGTTTTTTCAGCCTTTTCTAGTAAATTTACCAATTTTCAATCAATTTTGACTTAAAATCACGTCATACGAGCACGTAGAATTAAACAATTTGCGCGCATTTTTTAAGAAAAAGTTCCAAAATTCGTCAAAATTATGCCTTTTTTAAAACAGTCATAGATTGTAAACTACGAGGAGAACTTTTTTTAAATTACACATTCTGGAAGATAATGAGTTGTAGATATCGAATCATGCATCGATATGGCTAACCGGACATTGTGACGTCATCGTTTGGCCACTCGAATATGAAATATAGGATTTTTGTCTCTTTCGTCATAGCTCGTCACATTTAATAGAGCGCATCTCCACTTATCCGTATTCCATTTCCCTCAATTTTTTTATTTTGTCTAGGTCAATCAATTATCTTTCGCATGATTTACCATTTTTTAAATTGTGATGACGTCATCATGTCCAAAAGCGTCAATAACTTGGGCCACTTATTTTCACATATTCTTCACTGTATGTAGTACGTATACAATATATAGTGTATACTGTGTATACTTAGACGTGACGTAAAATAGAGAGCGCACTAACATTTTTTCAATGGCATAATGTTTTTCTCTGCGCAATATTCTAACGTATGACGTGCACGTGGCTTTTGCTCTGCGGATAACCTAACTCGTCCGTAGTGACGAGTTCAAATCTAGTTTTTATTTGAAATTTATGCGATTGCAAATTAGAAAATAGATGCTGTTTATTTTAATTATTTTTTATTAATTTAACAATTTTTAAATTGTTACCTAATTGTTTGGTTTTAAATAGTGAAAAGAGGAATAGTGCCCCAAGTGATAAACAACAAAGTTAAGTATTTAGGATGTGAGCATTTTCCAAGTACCATAATTGATCAAACAAGTGCTACTGTTTGAAATAAGCATGGTTTTGTTTTATTTGTAAGATGCACTTCCTGGTTAAGTTGATTTTAAAAATTTTAAAAATCAGTCAAATATTGAAATTATTTTACACTTTTGATATAAATTTTAATGTAACTTAGTAAATATAACATAAATGGAGTTTCCCGGAGGTTGAGAGTAATATAAATGATAACCATTCTCAACATACAAATATGTGCTATCGCTGTAACCTAAAAAGCATTTGGTGGTAAGCGTTTGATCATTTGTGGTACTTAAAACATGTGTTCATGCGTTATCACTAAGAATGTTAACTGATATTGATGTGATTTGTATACATCTGGTTTCATCGTGAAGATTGTCATCTGTCATGTTGCAGACATTGATTCATGACATTTTTAGTAATGTCTTTACTGCAGTTTGTCACTTATTTTCAATCCATTTCTTTCTCAAATCATCCAATTATAACAATATGTAATAAAAATGGAAATACCAGTACTAGTGTATAAACCAAACTAAAGATTACATAATATACAAATAATGAATGTTTATGAGTACAAATAATGGCACGAGGTGAATGATGAAAGGTTATATCAACGAGGCAAAGCCGAGTTGATATAACCTTTCATCATTCACCAAGTGCCATTATTTGTACCATTACACGAATACAAAACATTCATTATTTGTTTTATATAACATCTAGACGTTTTTTTTTTGTACACAAAAATGTTTCAAAAAGTACTATTTAACGATCGTTGAATAGTGCGTACTATTGCACGCCATGTGACCCACATTCGTCCAATCAAATGACAGGAATTTATATAGGTGTTATATAATTTACAATAGCAAAGAACAATACATTTATGACCAGTGTACATCATGTACACATCCTATAACGTGGAGTAGTTTTTAACTGGGGTACCAGGTTTAGGCATTTTGTAGCTCACACTCATTTGAAGTGAGTGAGCCCTCTACAATCTACCCTCTACAATGCAAGTTTTACTCGTTTATGAGAACATGGGTATTCACTTTCAGTTACAATATTTCATTCATATTCATATTGTTCATCTTCAAAACCTCAGATATTGTGTCTTTGAAACTTGCTTGTTGTGTATTGCATTATAAAGGTCAAAGGTCAATCTGTTATAGTATTTTATGCAAATAAGTCGTGTTGGTATTCTATGAGTGCCTAGTTTATTGCACAATATTCAAATATTGATAACTTCATGCTTCTATTTTCGACTGTCCCACATGATTAGCTCGGTAACAACAAAGCAAATTTTGTATATTTTATGGACATAATAGACTGAATCATCCTTTCTATTTTGTCATCATTTGCTTTTAGTTTTTTAATGTTTTACATGACTTGCTGCATGCCATCTGAGTTTGTGTCTTTCATTTCATCAGTGATGTCATCAATTTCATAAGTGATGTCATTAATTTCATCAGTGATGTCATCAATTTCATAAGTGATGTCATCAATTTCATCAGTGATGTCATCAATTTCATAAGTGATGTCATCAATTTCATAAGTGATGTCATTAATTTCATCAGTGATGTCATCAATTTCATAAGTGATGTCATCAATTTTGCCAGTGATGTCACCAATTTAATCAATGATGTCATTAAACTCATTGATTTACTTTATAATATTCCAAAATCAAGCAAAAGGAGAAATATACATTTTTATAAATTTATATAATTCATTAGAAAAAAAGAATAAATATGATAATATTCATGAAATAAAAATGATATAAAATTACAGAAAAAAATCATGTCATTAATACATTTGTTTTCTCTTTTTGTTATACAGTACTTTCATTGTCATATTCTAATGATATGCTTGATTGATTTTCTAATGATTTCATTTGCATTGTGCTTCATATGGAAATGTTTGTGCATGTCATTAAAATCAACAGAGGCTGGTAACCATCTTCAAAGATATTAAAATTATTTATGGAACTTGTCAGTAGAGCGATAACAATGATTATGTGATTATGCTTACTGATGCGTAAAGCCGCTATGTAATCCTGTTTGAATGTTATATCACATTCTGATACATCATGTTGGTGTTTGTGAGATGACATGTACAGTTCATCTAAGGACATAACAATTTAAATATAAGATTAAATAGGATTTAATAAGATACGGTATGAACCATTGCTTCAAAAAAAAAAATTCATTTGTCAAATTTTATCAAAATTTGAATTCAATTTTTGCATCCATAAATGTCTGTAGTTTTTCCTCATTCTGCATAATATTAATAACAAACGTCCATTTTACAACTTCTGCGAAAACTTTAATGTCTTAGTTTTCTTGAAGTGTACGTATTGTTGCTGATAAATGTTGATTGTAAACATAGAATTTATTGCTCCCTCTGAGCTTTTTATTCTAAAACTGGATACATTTATTATTAATGTTTAGCTTTGTGAAGGATTTGTGTAATTTAAAAAAATATATCCAGATTTAGAAAGTAGAATTCCAGCAAAATAATATTCTAAATATATTCTATGCTATGAAAGGTTTTAGAATATGACTTGATGAACTCCTGAATTTTAAACTTGTCTAACTTTCTGGAAGTTGCATTAGATGAAAACTGGTTACCTGATTTTATATAGAGAAGCCATTACATGTCAAATTATTTGCAGTAATGTAATTGCAATTCATAGTGTACATCAAACACTACATATACTGCAGTAACTACAGTAATCAACAATCTGTAATATTAATCTCAATTTTGTATGCATGCTACTAATTTCCTTCAGATTTCTACAAGTTTTGTATTTTTTTTATCCCATCCAATTGTTATGTAATGATTTGTTATTATGATTATTTATGTACTCATGTAATTTTTTTTTTTTCGTTATGCAGTCCTAGACAAAAGCGGCGTGCCCCGCTGGCACCCGGTAGAGGCCCTAAACCTCATTCCTCGGCGGAGCGAGACGTCGCAGCTAAACCCGCCCTTGCCTCCAAACCTAATAAACATTCACTGTAGTAAATCTTTCGTCCTACTTACACAGCAGGTACCCTTACTTTCTTTCTTTCCTTATTAATCTCTGTCTACTATCAAACTTTATGTGACAAAAAAATGTGATCTGCCCATATATGGACATGATGATATCATATCACTACCATATTTGGGCACATTACTACCCTATCTGGGCACATCACACTTTTTTCTCAAACTAGTTTGATAGCGTAGACAGAGCTTTAGGGTATTTTTGATTGCATAACGCATCAGCAAATGGTATGAAACAGTAGAGGAGTTGACTAACATCTGTGCATGCTTACAAACCAATTGATGTTATGATACCTTTCCATTCCACCCCAATTTCAGAAAGCTATCAAAAATAATTTCTAAGTGTCACAGGGCCGTAGCCAGCATGAGGCAGCTCACCTCGTCTGACATTTTCAATTTTCACCACCCATGACCCACCCCAATTCCCCAGCACAGATCGTCATATTTTATATTAATAATTACATTAAAAGTATCTTTGTCTCGTCTATTTTTAAACTTTCACTACGGCCTTGATGCTGATATTCTATATAATCTACTGTTTCCTCATCTTTTGTGCTGTGTTATGCAATCAAAATGGCTCTGTTATATTATCATTTTATTAAAGATATATTGTTCTATAAGAAATGACAATTGTATTAAAATTATAATAGCAGTTTATTTATGGTTATCAATGATAAAATAGTAATCTTAAAGGATAACTACTGTACTGTATGTGTACAGATAGCTATACTATTAGCCAAATTTGAAACATAATAGTATTTTGTCTTCATTTCTTTAGGAACAAGTTATCTTTGTCACCAATCTGGGTGGATTTATAATTAATATCATGATATGAATGCAAACAATTATGTTGTTTTGTAAAGTGTTTATATATTCATTTCATTTAGTTGTTGTATTTCTACAGTGGCGGGTCCAGTGACAACATTTTGGCATGTTTTTTTTAAAAACCAAATTTAATGAGGGTGATCCATCCAGCAATTGCTGATCATTAGGGAACCTCAGAGGTTCACAAGACAAACATATACACAAGATGCTCTACATAAACAAAGTCTTATTACCAGTCTTTGGGAGTGGAGTTGTAATTTTGTCCCTTGAAAAAATCCTGACATGTAGGAGACTTGAATCCAAGACTCTTGGTGTTATAGCCAAGCATCATAACCACAGCCACAACTCCACTCCGTATCACTGTGTCACCCACTTTTGAAAACAAATTTCAGAAATATATAATTTAAAATCATTAAAAATTGATGTCCAGAATCTTTTTAAAATCCTAGATTCGCCACTGTCTTGTATTCTACCATTTGTTTCTTTTTGATAATGAAATATTATACTACATACTGTCATGTATTGTAAAGTGTTAGTCTTGCAACATTTCTAAATGTTTAATGTTTTCATCTCATTAATATTTATTATATTTCAGACAGAATGTTTTGCATATTCATAATATAGTATTTAGGTATGTGGATTATTAAGTGACATTTGTTTCAAAGCATAGGGTGACTTATATTAATTATTACTCGCTTCTGTAGTTGTACTTATATTTCCTTGAATATCATACTAAAACACTTCCTCTAATTAAAGACCTATCAACTAGTTCACTTATGTATATCCTTAAATCTCCTACTATGAAAACTTCTCTAATGAAAGACCTATAAATCGAAAATTTAAATACATGTGTCTGAATAATCAAATTGGTCTTTAATTGGAGGCACTCAATCTGCTATACTGAATTCTTAAATGCTTCCTTGCGCTGACAAATGTTCCGAGTCACTTTAGTCACAATGTCAATATTGTCTCCTCAGTAGTAAGTTATGATATACTTATAATAATATTCTATTGTTGTGTAATGAATGTGAAGGGTAGTATTAATACTGTAATGTATAATTAACATGTATTGCTATATGCCGGTGGCCAGCAATTAATCATTGTACTACTAATATACAGGTTTGCTTTATAAGCACTTTATTTTAAGATTGACTCCTAAGTCCTTTTATTATACACTTGCCCAACAATGTATTCCATAATATGGATGTAACAGACCTAAATAAACCCACACATACATCATATTAATTTAGAGAGAGACAATTGAACTTGTGCTTTATAAGCACTTTGGTTTAAGATTGAATCCTAAGCCCTTCTATTATACACTTGCTCAACAATATTCCATAATATGGATGTAACAGACCTTATTAACCCACACATACATCATATTAATAATTTAGAAATAAGACAAGTGAACTTGTGCCTTATAAGAACTTTGTTTTGACTCCTTTCATTATCAACTTGGCCTATAATTTATTCCATCTTACATGGGGGTAACAATAACCCTAATTAATAAAGCCAAACATACATCATATTAGTTATATTATTGAGACAATTGAACTTTGTTTGAATCCTTCCATTGTCAACTTGGCCTATAATATCATGCATCTTACATGGCAGTAACAATAACCCTAATTAATAAAGCCAAACATACATCATATATTAAGAATTTAGAGAATTAAACCTAATTAATACTTGTGCAAAAACATGTGTTTTCGAGACATAAAACAATGGTTAAAGCTGTCTATGAGTAAGTATTAGGCATGTGCACTTTGGATGGTACATTTTATCTGCATCTTGGCATGACAACAAGAAAATATCATTGGGATATTTTCAAACTTCTTTTTCTTTAATGTGTGTCTAAAGAAAAAAATGTGTTAATGGACTACTTTGCTATATGCTTTGCTTGCTTGTTTTACTAAACCTTTGCTTGATTATATTTGCAATTATGTTATTGTTTTTCATTTTTCATAATATAACTGTTAATCTTAATTTAAAAATTAATTGACATGATTTAACTAACTTTTATATAGTTTTACTACATTTAAATAGCTTCTCTTTTCCACTTTTTTTTTTTAATGAAACATAGGGTTTTCACGCTTTGTTTGAATTAAGCAATCTATTTTGCAGTATTACAGTTTTTACTAGAGTGTGTCTGCTAATAAGTTACAATGTATTATAATAGAAAACAAACTCTGAACAAAAAGTGAGGCAACCCATTGTAAAATTCAAACTTAATTTCTTTATCCTCAAGAATAGCATCAAAGTTGAGGTTTTTCACAATTTCAGATCTTCCACATATTTAATAATAATAACTCCTGGATATTTCTTGGTAGTTTTTCATTACGCTTGCTGAATATTATGGTTCAAAGACATTATCTGTTAGGGTTTATTTATGCTTCTTTTTTTTTTACATATTTATTTAACCAATTTATTCATTGAACTCGATTCGTTTGTGTTTCTTTTTATTACCAATATTACAAAGTCATTAGTATATTTTCAAAGGTAAATTATGTTTTCTGGTTGTATAAGAATTCATATATTGATGTATTATTATGATACTCTGTCATTACCATATGAATATATGATTATTGGTAATATGATATGAGCATGGACAATTCAAACCAAAGTGGAATATATGTGATCTATTATGTAATCTCTTAAATACGAATCCAATCACTTCTTTTTTTCATTTCCAAGCTGGGTCTTTAGTCTTTATAGCTAGTCAAGGCTTTAAGCTTTGTTTCTCTTTGGAACGAAACGCAATGACGTAGGTGCAACACAAACACAAAAGTGAGTTGACCAATTAGATGTGACAGGTCAGATGATACATCGCGTTGTGATTGGTCAAAATACTTACAGTGAGCTTGCGTCCTTGCGTTGTGTCCAAGTAAGAACCATGCTTTAGCACAAATAGGCTTTACCTTTACATTAAAAGTAGAAAAACAAGATATTTTCCTCCTAAATTGTATTGTTTAAAGATGTTTAATATTTCAACAGGAGCAGACCTGTACCTGCAAAAAGACCAAGCAAACGAAAAGCACCAAAGGCACCAGCAGTGGGTGCTTCTCTGTCCTCGCCGACATCAACACTGACACGGCAAGGTGACAGCGCAACATCGCTCAATACCAGCAACCATTCGTCAAGTGAGTCCGCAGAACTGCTTCTTGAAGATGAAGTTGAAAGTAAGATGCATCAAGTTCCACCAACGAATCTGGCCACGTCGCAACCTGTCGCACAACCAGAGATGGAGACATGTATGTCACCAACTTCACCTCTAGGGAAAACAAGAACACAGTCTATCAAGAAACCATTAGCATCTCCTCCACCTCCTCCTAAACCATTAGAAACAAGAAATTCAGATCATTTTGAAACAAAATTTTAAAAACATATAGATATATATATTAGGGACAATTTATTAGAGCTCAAATCTATCTTAAATCATGTATTATATAACATGTAACAGTGGAAAGAAGGAATGGTCCCTCATCTCAAATACCTGATCGGAGATAATATACAACATTTTTTTTTAAATGATAACGATGTGTTTTCCATTTTATAGGATAATTGCAATCACTGTATTGAATACATTGTTAGCAAGTTAGTGTTAATATGGATTATGAGTCTATAACTTTAAATTTAGTCCAGAATTGAATGATTATTTCACTATTTTAATTAAACCATAGAATAGTATATCCATGAATAAACATATATCTGTATGCAAGTCTATGAATGATTCCTCTTATCCTGTCACAATTTAATTTCCTTTTCGTCTATAATTTCCAAAAATGAATATTGTCTTTCCATAATATTGCCACTTTATATACAGTGTTTGTGGTTATATAGTTTTAGTAATACATCAATTATTGCCATGTAGAATGTAGACTTGTATATAAATCCAATATATATCATGTTGTTGAGAAATTGGATTTCTCTTGTTCCAAATCTCGCAAATATTAACGGAACAAGCAAGACTTCTCGTGCGTCTGGCAACAATGTACTAGCAGACAGCACAGTAATATTGGTGCTGTAACATTTCTTACAATTTTTTAAGACGCGCACTTTGTTGTTTTTCTTTGCTTTAACTTTAAGGGTGCATATTGTGTATTTGCCGGTTTTTATTTTATATAATCCTCCTGGAATTGCATACAATTATCTCAGTGTGGACACACCATGAGTTAAAGTTCTAAATCTGACGAATCCACACTCAAGTCTTTTTCCATCAAACTTCTCCAATTTGTAGTACAATTTGAATACAACAGTAAAAATAATGATTGATTGACAGAAAATGTAATACTGTAGAAAATTATATTGTAGATCAATATTTTAGAATAGCACTAACGATTTTTCTAAGGAAGTGTTTTCTACGGCATTAAACTATATTTTGCTGCAGTAACTAACTGTTTCCAATTTACTGAAGTTACAGCTGTGTACACACTTGTGTTGTGCTGCGGTAACTACAGTAAAATAATGGAGGTACTGTAGTGTATTGTTTATGACAGTTATACTCCTGCAAAAAAACAGTTATAACTATTTCAAAACGTATTAAAGTAGAAAAGTCTATCAGACAATAATGGTAATTGTTCTTGTCACCACTTGTTATTGAAGCAACACACATAACTATCTTGCTTGTTCTTAAAGCTTGCTTCTACCGCACCAATTACGAAGCTTCGATCATCCGAACTGGCGCTTGTGATTGGTCAACTCATTCGCGTTGCGCCTACGTTGTTTAGTTGCGTCCAGCAGTGACAACTTTAGCAATTTTGTGTGTAATTCATCAAATCGCACGCGACATCTCTCAATTGTGGTTTCTAATAACATCGCGTAATGATTATGTTTCCTATACACATGAATCGGTGTGCGTCTAGTAAAATGATTATTAAAACGGACAAGAAAAACAACGTTGAAGAGTTGATGTAGATACTGTCGTTTAACGGAGATTGATTGTGCTCATACGTCAACAATCGGCTAAGATCATTAAGCGTTGTAATAAATCCTCACATAAATCAATTCCATGTACATAATTTTACGGAATAATTCAGTTAAAACTAGAAAAACTTATTGCTTTTGTTATAGATACAGTAGTAGCAGTAATTGAATGACAATGTTTAACGTGTTGGTAACGAAGATTTCTTGCGTTTCTTTATTTCGTTGAAACGACTTAATTGACGGATTTTAAACATGTTAACAATTCTTTATACAATTTATAGTAACTCATCGGAAAAGAAAATCAACTGGAATAATTGAAATTCATGATGTATGATTATTAGAGTGGTTTAACTGTCAGACCTATTATATCTTAAGATGTAATGTATTGAAAATTTAAACTGATACAGTAGCCGACCATATTTGAAACGCGTTTTTATTATAATTATAGATAACGCGTTTTTATTATAATTATAGATAACGCGTTTTTATTATAATTAAAGATAACACATCTAACTCCGTATTATTTTCCATTGATTCGAAGTCGATTCGTATTTTTTGCTGGTGATTAATCCCATCAAAGTAGAGTTAATTATTTGCCTAAATCAATAACAGTTGAACTGTTTATGATTAGAATCGAATGTTTATAGATGTTGCCAAATATGACTAGAGTTTTACTCAAAACTGAAAATCGAGAATCGAGAAATGTTTTTAAAAGTGGTATTAATTCAAATTTGGCAACATTTATTAATTCTAAGTTGATTTGATTGTTAGATATGTACATTAGTTTGTACTTTATCATTATGTTATTGTTCATTTAATTTATAATCCAGGGTTTTACTTGTAGACCTTTCCTTGAACTTCATATCTTTACATATAATACATTATGATTTCTTTTTTATTTCAAAATGTTCTACAAACTATATAGTTATTGAACATTGTTTTTAAAAATATATGTTTATATTAAAATGATTTATTAAATTCAATACAGTATCTGTTAAATTTGTTTGGATGTATTTTTTAACTGTGATTTGCATCATCTTCTATTGAGAGGTTGTACAGCAGTGGAAACTCTTCATACTCTTAAAGACCCATTTACACCAGGACGATAACGACTGACGATAAATAGGTAAGCAGGAATTTTCTTCCATAAAACAAAAGAAATTATATTAGAACTATAGGATAATCATTTAGGCTCTCTTTGATAAATTAATATTTTTTTAACACAACCAAATGACGTCAAAATCGTTTTGTCACGATATTGCTCATATCAATCATGACGTCATTTGATTGGACGTGTGAAAGTGTAATTTTATTAAGTTATAGGATGAAAACTTGTTAAATTTCTTTTGTTTTATGTATGAAAAATGCATATTTATCGTCGGTCCTAGTGTAAATAGGCCTTAATAGAGGGGAGGGCCCGGCGGGTGTTGGTCGTAGTGTAAATAGGCCTTAATAGAGGGGAGGGCCCGGCGGGTGCTGGTCGTAGTGTTAAATCATAAATTACGAGAGCAATAGAACCATTGATGATCGATAAAGATATTTTAAAGACAAATCCAGGGACTGATATTAGATATACGATGTGCCAGAGTACATACATTAATCTAGTTTCTTTATTATGAGTTTCGTCTTAATGCTAGATAAATTCAGCACTGCTTCTAGAATTAGGATGCTTTGTCACAGAAGGGTGACGTTTTCTATATCATCTATCTACGGATGCGATCATTTTGAAATCGCCTCTCTTTTTCTAATACTTATAGACGATGTGAGAATTTACTATCTAATACTCCAATATATTTCACTGATTTGGATTTACGAGACGATATATTAGTTCTATAAATTCTGATATATTCTGTAAACACTGTCGCTCGATTGAATCCTATTTTGTGGCGTGTAGGTCCATTTCTACTTGAACCGTATATTCAAACTTTAACCATTGGTCATATTAACCACAACTTTCTCCATTCCTCCGACGACGAACACAATCACCGATTAACCTGATTTTGCCGATCTACTCATCGCAACTGCCGCAGTGCTCATCGTCTCTGCCGGTGCCACCGCGGTACGTACATTGACTATAGACGCTCATCGACTGTGGTAGACCTATATACTTATTTCATAAAATAATGTCGGGTTCACCGTTAAACAATTGATGAATTGATAAACCTATTCCTTCGTGCTTAAATAAATCATGCGTCGCCTGAACATTACGCGTGGTTACACGTCAATGTAATCAAATACCTCCTTGTTTAATTAACTAATTCATAAGTGTATAGGCCTAGGCTAGTATTGTTTTTGTTTTATTGCTTGAAGAAATAATTCTACATGTTTGGAGCTATTGTTATTTCTGTGGCTTTTTATTCTTTCTTTCATTCTTCAGCTCATATTGTTCCAAAGTGCTGGGCAAAGGATGCCAGTTTTCCTATCTTTCGCAATTCTTAGCGGGTCTGTCTAACGAGCTCATCCCTCCATCTCGAATGAGGTCTACCCATTTTTCTTTTGGCATATAATGGTTGCCACTCCGTTGTCAACTGTGTCCATCTACGATCGTGTATTCTTTCTATATGCCCTGCCCACCTCCATTTTGTATGTGTTGCTGTCTTGACTGCATCATTCACTTTTGTTTTTTCCCTGTCCCTCCTCGTATACACAAGCATCATTCTTTCCATACTTCTTTGTGTGGTTTGAATTTTTATCTCCATTATTATTATATTATTAGTATAGATAGTGACTATAAAGTATGCCTATTTAATATTTTAACCACCATTATTCCTCAACTACCGATCTCACCAACGTCATTATCATCACAACAGACATCTATTACTGCTATATAGTTATTTCAAATTAAATGAGATTTTATTACAAAATATCGATTTTCAATGCATTTAAAAAAAATCTTTATATTTACGAAACGCATTTGAAATTCATTCAAGCAGTTAGTATGGTTTACGGTATCATGTAATTATATATCTTAATTGTGTTTTACTTTTCAACTGGAGATATTGTTTGCGGCAAAAGAAAGTAATTATTAGTTTTCATAGTATTTTGTAGGATAATTAATCTGAGTAAGTGTCAATATCCGTGTGTATTGTCAAGTTCTGTTTGTATCTTTAATTTTGTCTTCCATAGCCTTATACATATTGATGTTGTTAAGTATCGTCGCGACGTTTTACTAGACGTATCGCCGCGACGTTTTAAGTATTGTCGTGGCGTATATTAAGTATCGTCTCGGCGTTTTTATCGTCTCGGCATTTTAATCGTACGTATGTCGTCGCGACGTTTTACTAGTAGGCATATTATCGTGACACTATTTTCGTTTTACTGGATAGTCGACGTTTCACTAGTATCGTGTGACAGTATCGTCGCGACGTTTTTTTTAGTATTTCCGAAACGTTTTGACAGTATCGTCGCGACGTTTTATTAGATTTTCGCGAAGTTTTGATAGTATCGTTCAACATCTCTGCAAACGGAAGTGTTTACATCACTGTGTGTTTACTGATTACCACTATTATTAAGTAGGCCTATCACCTGTTATGAAAGGCGTATTTGCATTTGTCAGTATTATGTCAGTGGTAACAGCTGCAGATTCAGGACTGTGGATCCGGCTCCAGAAAAACTAATGAATTTGATCTCAATTATGAAGTGCCACCAACATGTTCAGTGACACTTGACCTACATGTTTAGTGACACCACACTGTCGCATCCTGTATTTTACTTTTAATGAAAATATGTAGAACCTTAAAATCGACTACGCCCTCTCAATTAAGTGGAGATGTTGCTCTTCATCTTCATAGATGTATATTTATTGAAAGATTTAATTCGTGATTTTTTTTACAATTTTTATTTTATATAGCGCCACCCGTCACTTCAGCAACTGAAGGTCATAATTTTCTGAGAACTTTACTGATACGACGTTCAGTTACGTCATCAAGAAGCCAAAGTAACACAATTAATTAGTGCAGTACACAGTACGAGGATTTTTTTTTTATCAAGAAAATGATTTTTTTTTTGCAATCTGATGGAATGCCTTACCATGAGGCTTCAAGCTCTTGAAATCATTTCTTTTGGTGAGTAATTATCTATTTATTTATTTTTATATCATTCAATTTATTTTTTCAAGATACCTAACAGTAACACCGTATCACTATTAATGTTTCATTTGGTTCATAATGTTACTGTAGTATAAGGCCTATTGTATTTTGCCGGTTTAGTTTGCAATCGTCGCCAATTGTTTCTGTTATGTCCTGATTTAAAGTCGAAATTATTTAGGCATGAGCATTTATCACTATCCTGCCTTTGATTACAGTTACAAACTTTAAAGATAGCCTATTTATCACATACAAGGACAGTTCTTCCTAAGGCGGGTCTCCGCATTAGCAATTTCTATTTATATCGGTGGTACAGTATAAAATATCTATGATACAGCAAAAGAAGACCTTTCTACAACTGTTTACAGCAATAAAATGCTGATAAATTATCATAGGCTTAAACAGATATAAAATGAACGACATCTGTGCAAGTGAATACATATCCTCGAGCTTCCACGTCTCTTCCAATACATAACACTATTAGATTTAAACACGACATATTTTTAGCAGACTAACCCTATTGGATCCCAATGGAAAATAAGCTAATAAGCTTTTTGGGCTATCCTGGAAAATCTTTTATAAATATATATATTTATTATGTCAGTAATTTATGTTATCACTTTGTATGTATCTTTATGATTTCCTTAATAAATTCAAATCAAATCAATGGTTATGGAATAATGAATACCGGTAATTTCAGAGACATCTATCTGTAGTTAGTGTATTTAATTGCTAATCAAATATGCCTTTGTATCATTTAATATAATATACATTTTATATACTTGGACCCATTGTATTCATCTGTTACGCAACAGACGGCGGCGAATGTAATCATTCTGTGTCTCTAAGCTATCATTATGCCGCGTCGCTCCATTGCCTTGTAATATGGTTTAATTCTATGCATCTAAAACACATTGCTTCCTACGCAATATGGAATCCGGGAGAAAGGTATGTGATTTATGCAAATAAAAATTCCGAAAATGTGCACGCGAATATTACTTTTCATAAATCAACGACATACAATTTGTTTGAAGGAGCATAAAATAATAAAAATGATAGTAAGAGAAAATTTAAATGATAATGCGTTGCTTTAGGGGACAATAGATGAACAAAGTTTCTGTTATGGATATGCACACTCACAAGGAGAACTCATTTTTCATCCACTGCAAAAGCTTATCATAATCAAACGTACCCTTAAAATTCGCCTGATTTTTCGTGCTGTTTCTCCATTATGACAATATAATAGTTGACTAGTGTATTAAGGAAAATTCCGTAATACAGTAGGGCCTATCTCATATGTATCACTTGTGATGCCTGGGTTAGATTAAGTGTTAGTTTAGGTGGAGTGTGGCCTATGATGAGAGGATGAGAGAATAAAATTTGATATCCAGTAAATTAAAGCATTTCCACCATGTTATAATTCTTCTATTTTCATTTTTCATCATAACTTTATTCATAATATAATGGCTTCCAAAGAACACATCCATAATGAACTGTATTTTATTATTACGATGTCGTACAGCAGTTGTATGGATTGTAAAACATTACGATAGTTGCTGATAATATGTTATTAGCATCTTATAATATTTACATTGTTCTTTATTGTGAAACTTAACAGCAGACAAACATAATGTATTTTTAATTACCGCGTAAAATTAACAGTAGCTGGATTGACAGCAATAGCGAGTACCTACTCAGAAGAACTATAGTAACTATAGTACGGTACGTGTACAATTATGTATTGATTGATGACGCAACACTCCGATACTTTAAGGTATTTTTACACACACAAGCTGCATCAATATATTTTACTAAACGCAAAGCTTAAAATGTAAATAGTCACGGATTACATTTCTGCTAGCAGTAGGATGGTTATACATTGTATAACCATCCTACTGTAACCAAGCCATACGTTTTTAGTCGCGTGCAAACGCGACTCTACAGCCCACTATGTCGGTCGGTTGGTCGGTCGGTCGATCGGTTGGTCGGTAAACACTAACTCAAATTTACGCACGCGACTGCAGCCATGTATATGGCCTTGTTTTTTCCATATATGAGGAGGTCTATACTCTCTTCAGACAGACAGATCACATACATTATTTAAACCTCACTTTAATATGTAAATATGAAGCAATTAATGTGTATACGTCGTCCATATCAGGGCACGTTATACATCAAGTTCAAGTTCTCAGGGGGATGTTCGATTAATAAACGGAGTAGCTATAACTGTTAAGAATCAATAAAGTGCATGAACTATTCATCAGCGCCACATCAGCAGCTAGCCTGAAGGTATATTTTTGGTTAGATGGCTTTTGGTAAATTTCTACAGGCTGGTGCTAAAGAAAATAATATCCACACTCGAATCTAATGTTCTAATTTTGCTTAGTGGGTGATGACGGGAAACCTATTTCAATTTATTAGGCCTATAAATAATCCTCGCTCCTGTTTCAATATATGAAATCTCAAGAGTTGATAAAATCGCGTTTGAATTTTTGCAATTTGCAATTATCAACGCAAATTCGTTAAACTTGCTTTAAACTCAATGCCTATCAAAGTATAACAGTACCGTGCTTGGGCTAATGTAAAAGGTCTGCTATAGGCCTATACCATCATCGGGAATCGTACACTGTATTTAGGCGCTTCACTGAAATAAGTCTTTAGTACAGGCCTTATATAATAAAGAATCCCTCGTTGTATACATAATACTACAATGTATTATGATAGATACATTCAGTAAGCTATTTCCTCCGTGATAAAACATCTAATTTTATATTTGTGTGACATGTATACCTGCTTCAAATTAGTTCGATTGTTAATATTTATTTAGTGATAGATATTCTAGCTTTTAAACTGGTTTTGTACAGCGCATCCATCCATACGAGAACAAGGTAATTGTGCAATGGATTTATTATTGGGTTATGATCTTTAAATCAAATTACACGCTATTATCCGATATGTTATTCATTATCTGATGTGTATTGAGTTAAGTTGGCAATCTAACCAAAGAGCATCAAATTCGAACTGTAAGCCTGCTTCACACTTGGGTGAATTTATTCACGCGAATCGACAGCGTGTTGACTTATGCGCATGCGTGCATATTATGTTCATCTACTTTTTGCGACGCGTTGTGTTGGCATAACCAATTATGTAGAACTCATTGATTGTTTTATTCGCACGAATGTATCGCATGGTGGAAACTAGTTTGGTTTCCAGGCGCAGTTTTGACTTAATATTAGAAAAAAGGATAAATATTTTAGGAACATGACGTTTCATACGTATACTACTTGAGCTTGAAACTCCTCAGACAAAAATCGAAAAAAAAGATGAATAATACAGACTTGGGGCAAGTCTAGGTGAAAACACCCTTAAACATATTTTTGACGAATTCATGTGAATCGAATATTCTTCTGATTGGTTGCGTATTTTCTTCACATGAAAACAACTTAAATGAAAATGTGAAGTCATGCGCACAAAACCAACGCGTTCTATCGCCGAGAGTGCGGCCTTTGCGTGATGCACTGTGTACGTCACCAAAGTTCTGTTGTCATTTTTATATTATAATGAAAACAAACCATTTCCTTAATTAGAAAACACATTCTGTGATCATCAATATGAGGCATAGTATGCATTTTGAAATGCCAAACGCAATCCGTTAATTTGAAGATATATGGTTCAAAAAGTTGGTATAGTAATTATGTGTACAGTATGTTCTGAACTGTGTACATATTTATTTATGAGTATGCAAAATAATAATGTTTGGTTGATTTGTTATCACTTAAATCATTCACAAATAGATGGCATGGTTGTTAAGCCTACGTGAATTCCTTTACATCTATATCTATCGTATAGTTGTAATAACACGTGAAAACAACCTCATAAACCAAGCAACCTCAAACGCTGCTTCTAAAACCAACTGTTAGCAACAACAGTGTATTTGTTTAACTGCTTTACATTTGAACATATGAATCCCCAGTCGTCCGTTATGCTAAATAGAAGTCGAGAGTTAATGAGAAAATTGTCATTTCCACATGCCAGTAAAAATATCTCGACGCACTTACTTGATCTTGATGGCTTACAATTAATATGTTTTTAAAGAAAGGGTAATGGAATAGCTTAATGGTGAATACGTGTTCACATTAAATCGAGAAAGAGTTTTTAGAAAACACTGTGAACAATCAGAGTGTTGAATTATTACATTAAATATGAACAGATATGTGACGCATTCCATCGATAAAAATGTTGAAAGAGAAAGGATAAATTATTCAGGTAGTCATTTCCAGTCGAGTGACCGCGCAGACGATTTGTTCGCACGATCGCAGTTAGTTTATACGCATGCGTATTGTTGAAACAACCAACCAGAGCTAAAAAATAATATTAATATTTCATCGCACAGCGAATAGATTGCAGTAGTCGAGTGGACTTTCAGCATCACGTACATCGAACATTAGGAAATTGATGTAATTAATATCTTGTAAAACATACAACATATGATTGGGTTACACGCTCGACCTTGTCGACAGTTTAATAAAATCTTTTATAAAAGAATATTACATCTGTCGTCAATTATTATACTATTGTTCTGTTGTTTGTAGCAACATCTTTAGGTTTATTGAATTATTGCCAGGTAACGCGAAAATAGGAAAAAATAAATTATTTGACATCGAAAATATCGCGTACAAGAAATGTTCGTATTCGTGTTCTGATGACATTTTAAATATTTTAAATACATTTAAAGTAATGTGACAGTTATATTTGATATCATTACACTACAGCAGTATCCACCGTCACTACCGATGCAGTTGACAAATACGTCACCGAGGAAATGTCTTCCTTAAACACTTTTCTCTCAGTAGAAGGCGTAGTTTAATTATAATTACATTTATTAAAAAAAATAATACAGAATAAAATGTGAAATATTCAACGAGAAATTGTAAAGATTAAAAAATGCGTTTACTGGGGCCGGTTATAAACGAATTTTTCTCAATCGTCACTTATGTTATCGCTCAGTTTAAAAGAGGCATCTTCAATCATGTATGGACGACATTAGTTCTTTATGGCATGGTATATTTAATTAATTTTTAATTATGTTTTTCTGACCTCGAGGCAATCAGTCGAGGACATTTTTTTTATGCATTAGGCCTATTACTTAATTCAATGACATATACAGTATTTTGTCCGTACTTTTCTCTCAGCAAACAGGCATTACAAAGTCCTACCTACCTAATAATACACCCAAAGTAAAATCATAAACAAGAAAAATATTTCTTACAAAAAACACTGCTCGACATTTTAAAATTAATCATTGTTCTTTCTTTAGGCCTAGATATATTTATATTTATCGTTTCAAATTAATTAATTAAATTTCAGTATATCACCGGGCGGTTTAGAATTAATGTTCTTTGCCTGTTGTGTTTATACATATATATATATATAATTAATTTTAATATTAAAATTAATCGCAAAAATACATACAAATCAAAGATAGTTCTTTAACAATGGTCGATTTTGAACTTTAATGTGCTGTGTGTGTGTGTGTGTGTGTGTGTGTGTGTGTGTGTGTGACCTCAACCTGTACTGTAGGCATACAACTGAATACCCTCTAGAGACGACGTGACTTAATATTCACGGCCGGTACAAGTAAGAAAATTCTTCCCAGTCTCTTGATTCGCGTCAACCAATCAAAGGGCGAGAATCCAAAATCGTTCAACCGTGAGCCCTCATAGACTCTCTTTTCCCAGACGTTTTTTGGGTCCAGCAGCTGGGATCTATAAATTATAGTCGAGTTTACAAAGTCGCAAAACTGTCGGCTTTAGATACTATAACTACTGCTTGATTTAGCTTATGAATGAGTAGTCCTCATAGGACGTAGCGGGCTAGAGCAGCAGCGTGAAAAAAAAAAACTTACTAGCGCACTAGAACAAATTCAATCGCGTTTTAAGATTTAGGTCTATTGGAGACATCGCACAGTTAACAAGTATAGACAATATACATTCGAAATAGCACGAAGGTAAATAAATAGTTTGTCTTACAAACGTGAAACTATGCCGCATAATATCCGCCATAGATCGTGTAAGTAAATAATTCAAAATCAACCGGTAATAATCTAGTACTTAGATGCAATAAATTACCTATCAATAAATGGACACACGCGTACTACATTTTCAATCCTCTTCTGATATCATACTTGTTGCATATTTCACTACTTACTATTGATTTAATGTCGAATTTTTACTTTCTTGTTGACGCCCATTATGCCTACTCTTGTTCATTCGTCCTTTGAATGAAACTTTTAACCATTGATCATGTATAACTTAATTCATTCAAGGAGCACCGCGACAAATAATTGCTAAAATTGTTAAATTAAATGTGACAAAATCAGTAGTAGGCCTACGTACAACCTTTCTACTATATGATTACGTCATTGCTATGCTACGCGCGTAATATTTATGGGTATTAATGTGCACTATATAATAATATCTTGTATCTTAGTTAGAGACCGATGATTGTGAACGATATAGGAGATGCGACATGTACGCTCTGCTGCAACGTAAACGTGGATGAAAGTATAAATTGCATGGTTGTAAAGTAATATAATGTTCATTATTAATATGTGTAATGTAACGTGGCCTTGAGAGAACGCGGTGAAAACTTAAGTATACGCGGCCGGCAACAAGCTCTACAAAAACACCAACCGTGATAGCGTCATGCTAATTAAAACACGCATGCGTACGGGGCATTTCGTCGTTGGATACCTGTATCGTACGGAGTGTTTCGATCGTATTCGGTCCAGTCGTTTCCAATCAAACAAAGTTGAACAGCTGGCTTGACCAAACCAATTAGACAGAGATTCATGTTTGGTGACATTAAGGTCTCTATGTTGGTAAACACCTACGAACTATGAAATTATGAAACAACAGTCAGTTGAGACTGAGACGACTACTATACTGTATAAGATCGTGGCGAAAAGATTATCTACCGGTACAGTTTACTGTCTGTTGTAATTATTTTGTCCGATGTAGAGGTATCAATTATTAATGTTTAATATTTATTATTCGGCAAGGAAAGTATCAGGAGTTTATTCAAAAGGTAAAGTGTATAATTTAATTGTTTACGTGTAATCTTAAAGGCCTATGTTTTTATATAATATAATTTGTAAAGGTAGGCATGTATATGCCTATGTTGGGAAAATGATCCAAAGTATGTCTCCGTTCCAATTCCATGTTGCACCTGCTCGAACTTTCGCCAACATGATCCATCGGGCGATTTAATATCCATTTACGTTAAATTGAAAGTTATAGGCCTAAATATTAATACTGTAGTTTTAAGGATGGAAATCATGCATATCCTGCACATCCATGAGAAATAGAGAAATACACCGGTATACAGTATTACTCAAAGGAGATAATTAAGAAACACATTTGGAGAATCAACATTTCGACATTTATTATGTCATCATCAGTATTTTATTTTATATGTCAATTATTCGGCAAAAGACTGCAATAACATGACACACAGTACGTATATAAAACTCTAAGCAGATATAAACACATCCAAGTACAGTATTATAGTTTCATGTTATATCCAGCATAATTACCCGCTGACATAATGTAGTATGGAATGCGTTTATTTTTAAAAGCGTTCAACTCTAGTAACAGAGGTGGCTCAGGTGTGTAGAATCATTTTCACCTCCGTTGGGATTTCACGCGCATTATCGTCATCAAGATATTAACTTGTGTTATGTTGTTTGCTCATCTGCGCCAGGTAATACCGTAAGGCCTGTGCTGTTGTACATAGCAATTATTTTGTGTTTTCATTCTAGCTTCGGATGTAAAACACTGTTTACCTTATTGATTTATGTGACCAATTTCATAACATTTGTATTAAACTACTTTAAATCGCGCCCGGATTCGGTCCGGCGCCCTGAGAAAAATATCGTGAGTGTATCGAGCACGAATTCAGTTATTCGTTGTCAAGGGAGGTCATTCATGCTGACTGTTGATTGGTCAAAAGAAAAAAATCGTACGATTCTAAAAACATGGTTTCTTGATTAATCGCTCCAAATTCGGAGTCCGAATCAGGTACGGATTCAAATCGTACGAATTTCATGTGAACGAACCCATTTTCCACCGTGTGAAAGCAGCTTTAATCATCTTATTTATATCGTCAAATGTCTTCACGTCTTCTCATCAAGAAGCACGATGCTGTTCTCGTGAAAAATATGATGAAAAATGCAATATGTATGAATACAGTACAGTGAAAATAGTGTCTTAAACATCTATATTTTGTACCCACCATTTTCACACATTTAGCTTTTAAACACGTAGTTACATGTTTAACGTGTTTAAACCCTAAACGTTGCGTGCATATGATTTTACTGTGGCGGAAAAAAGCTCCACATTATGAGCTCTACACATGGCAAATTGAACACGTTTAAAACCTAAACGTGTCTTTATATTGCTCTATATGTTTAACAATAAACAGTCACTGATGTGTTGAGTTGGATACAGACTACATGTTTAGTATATATTTAGAACCTAAACATATTCATATCTAAACATGTTTAAGGCTAAATGTGTGTTTAAGATCTAAACACTATTTAGGTTATATGCATGATATGCATATAACCTCTTGATTCTGTCAAAATCTTTATTAGGTTATATGCATTATCATGCATATAACCTCTTGATTCTGTCAAAATCTTTATTTATTTATTAGGTTATATGCATGATATGCATATAACCTCTTGATTCTGTCAAAATCTTTATTTATTTATTTATTTATCGCGCCGCGGCTCTAGCCAGCTATGTCCCAGGAGGACACATTCATTAATAAGCTGTTTCATAGCGGTAGCTTTAGTATCTAAGGCTGACAGTTTTGTGAATTTGGAAACTCGACTATAATTTATAGGTAGCTGCTGGACCCAAAAAACGTCTGGGAGAAGAGAGTCTATATGAAAGCCTTTGCTGATAATACAGTATTATTGAGATGTAGACGGAAATCTGTAAAATCTTGATCAATAAATAATAACTTCGTTTTTGCTGTCAACCAGGCCGGTATTATAATAAGTCACTGTCAAATAATCATTCGATAATGGTCAAAACTTTATTTTGGCTCTGTCAACATAAAGGGAGGTATTTACAATGACTTTCTTTGACTGTCAATCTAGGCCAATGTTATAATAATACGCCGTCAGATATTAAATCATTTGAAACAGTCCTCGTAAATTTTTTGTTGGTTATCAGGTGCCGTGGGGGGTCCAATCAATTATCGTCAGAAGGTGAACAATCAGTCTAGGTAGCAGCAGCAGATTATTAGGAACGCCTGCTCCATTAATTAATCCAGAAAAAGGTTTGTACATTATCTATTTGTTTATTAGCCTTCTTCTAACACAATTATATTTTATTTTAAAAAAAGGTTTTATAAGTGGTTTCAACATTTATGATAGTAATGTCACAGTTCTGTGTCTGGACGCAAGTTCATAGACCTACTAGTTATATTATTCATATTAACTGATACTTACTCTTCATTTACCGTAAAGTTCAGTTTTAATGAAATATATAATATAAATTGGCTTCGTAACAATTAATTAGTTTTGAAAAGGTTAGTTTTTTGGTGATAGGTCAAAATGACATGTAACTTCGTAATCAATTTATTTTTTTTGTATAAAGGCCCAATTACACTATGACGATAACGACGGACGATAAATACATAGCATGCATTTTTTTTTACATAAACCAAAGATAAATTACTAATCATGACGTCATTTGATTGGACGTGTGAAAATATAATTTTCATCAAAGGAATTGTTTATATTTCTTTTGGTTTATGTATTAAAAATGCACATTTGTCTATTTATCGTCGATCGTTATCGTCCTAGTGTATGGGCCTTATGCTGTAAATGTTCAATTAATTGATCATTCCGATTTTATTAGTTGGACTCTTGCACAGTTGCTGTCTAATCGTTGTTGTGTAATATCATTTCGAACCATATTAAAATCATAAAGAGATTCATATTCCTTAACATGTGGCTGTGCATGTAAGTCCGGTCTACAAAAACTCGGGCCCGGGATCATTGTTATTGGGCCGGAAAGTGTTGGTGAATTCATAATTATACTTAATATTATATTTATTATATATATAATCATATTATTATACAATTGAAAGCAAAACCCGTTGAATCTCAAATCATTAGGACTAGAAATTTGGCTTATCAATCAAATAAATACTTTCGTTCAAAATGAAACTCCAACCTCTCTAATCAAAAGATTGAACTCGAAAACGGACCGTTTTTTTGAATTGGGTATGTTGAAACATTTCAATATTCATTTAAAAAAGTACATTAATTATGGTATTGATCAGTGTCTATAGAGGCGTAAAAACCCTCGGTCAATATCATGTAAAATGCACTGTGAAAAATTGGGCTTATCAACAACAAAATATTTTATTATTAAACGCGATAACATCAAGGATAATCAGTATAATTATTAATATAGCCACTGTTACTAGTTTTATTCTACATGCTAAAGTAAATAAAAATCCACTAGTTACTGTAGGCCTATGATTGTTTGCAATGTCCACATATTATTTCCGTGAGCATAGTGTATCACTCACAAAAAACACGTGTGAGGTTCTTTCTTTAGATTTTGAAGAATGATTTGTGTTACAGGTTGACACAAGAGTCAAATGCTCAAGATATCGGCTAACGCCATGGGACCCTTGGCTTATCAATGAATAATAAATACAGTACTACTTTCGTTCAATTGAAATCGAAATCTGACCGTTTCATTAAATTGGGTGTGATTAGGCCTAAACATATAATAATTTATTAAAAAGGTACAATAAAAACAAATGCATCAGAGGCGTAAAGAACCCACGGTCAATATCATGTAAAATGTATATGGTATAAGCACTGTGGAAGGGGTCATTATTATTAAACTGGAAAATTCGGCTTATCAACAAATAAATAAATTCGTTTAAAATGTAAAATAAGACTGCAAAATTGGGCTTATCAACAAATAAATACTTTTGTTCAAAATGTAAAATAAGACTGCACAATTGGGCTTATCAACAAATAAAATACTTTTTTTTCAAAATGTAAAATTAAGACTGGAAAATTGTGCTTATAAACAAATAAATACTTTTTTTCAAAATGTAAAATTAAGACTGGAAAATTGGGCTTATAAACAAATAAATACTTCCGTTCAAAATGTAAGAAAACATTTTTTAAATATAATCCTTAAGCTCTGTCTATGCTATCAAACTAAATATGATGTGCCCATATTATATAGACATGACGATGTCATATCACTACGATAATCGGGCATATCACTACCATATTTGGGCACATCACACTTTTTTTGTTAAACTAGTTGGGACAGTGTAGACACAGAACTATGTGATCGAAACATAAGTCGGAATTGCACTGACGCGATTGATTTGATTGGGTATTTTTATTAATGTAATGATTCATTAAAAACTATAATACCGATACGCGTTTGGTATTGGTCAATGGTACAAAAAACCCTGAGAAATAATGTTATAACGCGATTTGGTGATAGCTTAGCAATAATACAACCCATATACTATTATTATAAATACCTATTACAAATCCATTCATATAATTTTTCATCGCGAACCGAAAATGTATAAATGTTATTCTACAGACAGTAATTATATATTCAAAAGCCATATTATTATTATTATCAATACCTAAATGCGATAGTAATAACCACATACATTATTCCCAATACAAGTTTGTGCGTTTAATTCTAGAAAGAAACGACTGTGCTGACAGGCCAATGACATAAATCACAAGTAAAGTCCCAATTGTTCACTTGCGTTTTGATTGGCCGACCTATTATATTAGATTAATGAAGACTGTTCTTACAACTGTCCAGGCAAAAAGTTACGCGGCGTTTTTGTAAGAAATATTTCTTGTTTATTTATTCTTTCCTTAGCACTATTTTGTCCGTGCATTATCTTGGCATCAGTTTAATCTAGCTAAGTCAAGTTTTCAGAGTATATTCCTTATGGCCAGGAATCGATGTGGTTATATTTTCACGATGCGTAATCAAAAATTACGCGGTCTACGCGCGATTTTACGAAATCACGTTTGTAATCATATCTTCACAAGCATGAATCACAATTAAACAAAATTTGGTACTCATAAATTTCAGGTCATATTTCATCATATGGCAATACAATTACGTGCGTAGCGCATATAACGCTTGCGTACGCGCGCTTAAAATGTTCAAAATTGTCAAAATTTATTTTCGATGAAATTAGAGTACGTTTCAGGCAATTTTAAGCGTTTAAAAAATTGCCATGAGTGCGCAAATTTTTGCACGCGCACTGCGCGTTAAACGTTAATGCGCACTCTTTTTGCCCGATTTCTGTTTTACAATCTTTCTTTAATAATATCATCATATTTGATTCAGGTTTCAACTCGGAATTGCGTTATACGAGCACGTCAAAAGTGATTGGCTACGCACGTATAAGTTAACAAAATGGTGAAAATATGCTAAATTTTTAAATTAATATATATCGTCAGAATGCAGGGGAACACCTATTTTTTATTTCATTTTCTTGAAGTGTATGTATCATATGTATGATTTATTATCAAATTAAGAGAACCAAAGTTGATTAAGTCATCATTAATTGCATATTAAATTTAAAAAAAATAATTTCGACAATCAAACAAATTATGACATTTTCTTAGGCCAAAATAACAAACTTAACATTAACTTTCTTCCTTCAAAAGTTCATATATTAAAGTTAAAAGTATGTAGTTTGACAGTGCATCATTTGTTTACATTTTAAAGATGTCATCATAGTAAAAAATTATAATTCATTTCGGTATGTAATAATCTATTTGCATCAAAGTGGTTACTGCATAGTAAATACACGGAGGAATCTTTCTACAAATTTTAGTCAGTTGTGTATGGCTCGGTGGTCTGTGCTCGTGTCTATGGCATTCAAGGTACCGAGATCGAGTCTCACCTTGGGAAACGAAATAAGATTTTTTTTTTATTATCCGTATTGTTTGTTCAAATTTATTTCTTAGTGTATAGATTATACACATGATTTATAATGAAATCTAGATAAAAATTAACTTATGTCTTTATTATTATGTAACAACAAATGTGGTTTATGACATTATACGCATATGGATCTTTGATCGGATTGTGATACCGGCTATGGTGTTCGCGTTAGCAAGGTACTAGGTCCTATCATATATTATAAATAATTAAAGATTCTGAGAAAATCAATCAATCAATATATCTTTAAAAAATCAATTATCTTTATTTAAATCAATGCATATAACCTATAATTCGTCATAGTGACGAATTAAATCTAGTTTATTTATTCTTTCCTTAGCACTATTTTGTCCGTGAATTATCTTGATATCAGTTTCATCTATCTAAGTCAATTTTTCAGAGTATATTCCTCATGGCCAGGAATCGATGTGGTTATATTTTCACAATGCGTAATAAAAAATTACGCGGTCTACGCGCGATTTTACGAAATCACGTTTGTAATCATATCTTCACAAGCATGAATCACAATTAAACAAAATTTGGTACTCATAAATTTCAGGTCATACTTCATCATATGGCAATAAAATTACGTGCGTAGCGCATATAACGCTTGCGTACGCGCGCTTAAAATGTTCAAAATTGTCAAAATTTATTTTCGATGAAATTAGAGTACGTTTCAGGCAATTTTAAGCGTTTAAAAAATTGCCATGAGTGCGCAGATTTTTGCACGCGCACTGCGCGTTAAACGTTAATGCGCACTCTTTTTGCCCAATTTCTGTTTTACAATCTTTCTTTAATAATATCATCATATTTGATTCAGGTTTCAACTCGAAATTGCGTTATACGAGCACGTCAAAAGTGACTGGCTACGCACGTATAAGTTAACAAAATGGTGAAAATATGCTAAATTTTAAAATTAATATATATCGTCAGAATGCAGGGGAACACCTATTTTTTATTTCATTTTCTTGAAGTGTATGTATCATATGTATGATTTATTATCAAATAAAGAGAACAAAAGTTGATTAAGTCATCATTAATTGCATATTAAATTTAAAAAAAATTATTTCGACAATCAAACAAATTATGTCATTTTCTTAGGCCAAAATAACAAACTTAACATTAACTTTCTTCCTTCAAAAATTCATATATTAAAGTTAAAAGTAAGTAGTTTGACAGTGCATCATTTGTATACATTTTAAAGATGTCATCATAGTAAAAAATTATAATTCATTTCGGTATGTAATAATCTATTTGCATCAAAGTGGTTACTGCATAGTAAATACACGGAGGAATTTTTCTACAACTTTTAGTCAGTTGTGTACGGCTCGGTGGTCTGTGCTCGTGTCTATGGCTTTCAAGGTACCGAGATCGAGTCTCACCTTGGGAAACGAAATAAGATTTTTTTTTTATTGTCCGTATTGTTTGTTCAAATTTATTTCTTAGTGTATAGATTATACACAAGATTTATAATGAAATGTAGATAAAAATTAACTTATGTCTTTATTATTACGTAACAACAAATGTGGTTTATGACATTATACGCATATGGATCTTTGATCGGATTGTGATACCGGCTACGGTGTTCGCGTTAGCAAGGTCCTATCATATATTATAAATAATTAAAGATTTTGAGAAAATCAATCAATCAATATATCTTTTAAAAATCAATTATCTTTATTTAAATCAATGCATATAACCTATAATTCGTCATAGTGACGAATTAAATCTAGTTTATTTATTTATTAGGTTATATGCATTATCATGCATATAACCTCTTGATTCTGTCAAAATCTTTATTTATTAGGTTATATGCATGATATGCATATAACCTCTTGATTCTGTCAAAATCTTTATTTATTTATTTATTTATTTATTTATTCTTTCCTTAGCACTATTTTGTCCATGCATTATCTTGGCATCAGTTTTATCTAGCTAAGTCAAGTTTTCAGAGTATATTCCTTATGGCCAGGAATCGATGTGGTTATATTTTCACGATGCGTAATCAAAAATTACGCGGTCTACGCGCGATTTTACGAAATCACGTTTGTAATCATATCTTCACAAGCATGAATCACAATTAAACAAAATTTGGTACTCATAAATTTCAGGTCATATTTCATAATATGGCAATACAATTACGTGCGTAGCGCATATAACGCATGCGTACGCGCGCTTAAAATGTTGAAAATTGTCAGAATTTATTTTCGATGAAATTAGAGTACGTTTCAGGCAATTTTAGGCGTTTAAAAAATTGCCATGAGTGCGCAGATTTTTGCACGCGCACTGCGCATCAAACGTTAATGCACACTGTTTGTGTCCGATTACTGTTGTATAACCTTTCTTTAATAATATCATCATATTTGATTCAGGTTTCAACTCGAAATTGCGTTATACGAGCACGTCAAAAGTGACGGGCTACGCACGTATAAGTTAACAAAATGGTGAAAATATGCTAAATTTTAAAATTAATATATATCGTCAGAATGCAGGGGAACACCTATTTTTTATTTCATTTTCTTGAAGTGTATGTATCATATGTATGATTTATTATCAAATTAAGAGAACAAAAGTTGATTAAGTCATCATTAATTGCATATTAAATTAAAAAAACATAATTTCGACAATCAAACAAATTATGACATTTTCTTAGGCCAAAATAACAAACTTAACATTAACTTTCTTCCTTCAAAAATTCATATATTAAAGTTAAAAGTATGTAGTTTGACAGTGCATCATTTGTATACATTTTAAAGATGTCATCATAGTAAAAAATTATAATTCATTTCGGTATGTAATAATCTATTTGCATCAAAGTGGTTACTGCATAGTAAATACACGGAGGAATTTTTCTACAACTTTTAGTCAGTTGTGTACGGCTCGGTGGTCTGTGCTCGTGTCTATGGCATTCAAGGTACCGAGATCGAGTCTCACCTTGGGAAACGAAATAAGATTTTTTTTTTTATTATCCGTATTGTTTGTTCAAATTTATTTCTTAGTGTATAGATTATACACATGATTTATAATGAAATCTAGATAAAAATTAACTTATGTCTTTATTATTATGTAACAACAAATGTGGTTTATGACATTATACGCATATGGATCTTTGATCGGATTGTGATACCGGCTATGGTGTTCGCGTTAGCAAGGTCCTATCATATATTATAAATAATTAAAGATTCTGAGAAAATCAATCAATCAATATATCTTTTAAAAATCAATTATCTTTATTTAAATCAATGCATATAACCTATAATTCGTCATAGTGACGAATTAAATCTAGTTTATTTATTTATTCTTTCCTTAGCACTATTTTGTCCGTGAATTATCTTGATATCAGTTTCATCTATTTAAGTCAATTTTTCAGAGTATATTCCTTATGGCCAGGAATCGATGTGGTTATATTTTCACGATGCGTAATCAAAAATTACGCGGTCTACGCGCGATTTTACGAAATCACGTTTGTAATCATATCTTCACAAGCATGAATCACAATTAAACAAAATTTGGTACTCATAAATTTCAGGTCATATTTCATCATATGGCAATACAATTACGTGCGTAGCGCATATAACGCTTGCGTACGCGCGCTTAAAATGTTCAAAATTGTCAAAATTTATTTTCGATGAAATTAGAGTACGTTTCAGGCAATTTTAAGCGTTTAAAAAATTGCCATGAGTGCGCAGATTTTTGCACGCGCACTGCGCGTTATACGTTAATGCGCACTCTTTTTGTCCGATTTCGGTTGTACAACCTTTCTTTAATAATATCATCATATTTTATTCACTTTTCAACGCGTAATTGCCTTATACGAGCACGTCAAAAGTGACAGGCTACGCACGTGTAAGTTAACAAAATGGTGAAAATATGCTAAATTTTAAAATTAATATAGATCGTCAGAATGCTCGGGAACACATATTTTTTATTTCATTTTCTTGAAGTGTATGTATCTTATGTATGATTTATTATTAAACTAAGGGAACAAAAGTTGATTAAGCCATAATTAATTGCATATTAAATTAAAAAAAATTCATTTCGACAATCAAACAAATTATGACATTTTCTTAGGCCAAAATAACAAACTTAACATTAACTTTCTTCCTCCAAAAGTTCATATATTAAAGTTAAAAGTATATAGTTTGACAGTGCATCATTTTTGTACATTTTTAGAGATGTCATCATAGTAAAAAATTATAATTCATTGCGGTATGTAATAATCTATCTGCACCAAAGTGGTTACTGCATAGTAAATACACGGAGGAATTTTTCTACAATTTTTAGACAGTTGTGTATGGCTCGGTGGTGTGTGCTCGTGTCTATGGCACTCAAGGTACCGAGATCGAGTCTCACCTTGGGAAACGAAATAAGATTTTTTTTTTATTATCCGTATTGTTTGTTCAAATTTATTTCTTAGTGTATATATTATACACATGATTTATAATGAAATCTAGATAAAAAATAACTTATGTCTTTATTATTATGTAACAGCAAATGTGGTTTATGACATTATACGCAGAGGGATCTTTGATCGGATTGTGATACCGGCTATTGTATTCGCGTTAGCAAGGTCCTATCATATATTATAAATAATTAAAGAATCTGAGAAAATCAATGAATCAAAATATCTTTTAAAAATCAATTATCTTTATTAAAATCAATGCATATAACCTATAATTCGTCATAGTGACGAATTAAATCTAGTTTATTTATTTATTCTTTCCTTAGCACTATTTGTCCGTGAATTATCTTGGCATCAGTTTCATCTATCTAAGTCAATTTTTCAGAGTATATTCCTTATGGCCAGGAATCGATGTGGTTATGTTTTCACGATGCGCAATCAAAAATTACGCGGTCTACGCGCAATTTAACGAAATCACGTTTGTAATCATATCTTCACAAACATGAATCACTTTTAAACAAAATTTGGTACTCATAAATTTCAGGTCATATTTCATCATATGGCAATACAATTACGTGCGTAGCGCATATAACGCATGCGTACGCGCGCTTAAAATGTTCAAAATTGTCAGAATTTATTTTCGATGAAATTAGAGTACGTTTCAGGCAATTTTAAGCGTTTAAAAAATTGCCATGAGTGCGCAGATTTTTGCACGCGCACTGCGCGTCAAACGTTAATGCGCACTGTTTGTGTCCGATTACTGTTGTATAACCTTTCTTTAATAATATCATCATATTTTATTCACTTTTCAACGCGAAACAGCGTTATACGAGCACGTCAAAAGTGACGGGCTACGCACGTGTAAGTTAACAAAATGGTGAAAATATGCTAAATTTTAAAATTAATATATATCGTTAGAATGCTCGGGAACACCTATTTTTTATTTAATTTTCTTGAAGTGTATGTATCATATGTATGATTTATTATGAAATTTGAAGAACAAAAGTTGATTAAGTCATCATTAATGGCATATTAAATTTAACAAAATTAATTTCGACAATCAAACAAATTATAACATTTTCTTTGGCCAAAATAACAAACTTAACGTTAACTTTCTTCCTTAAGAAGTTTATATATTAAAGTTAAAAGTATATAGTTTGACAGTGCATCATTTTTTTTAATTTTTAAAGATGTCATCATAGTAAAACATTATAATTCATTGCGGTATGTAATAATCTATCTGCACCAAAGTGGTTACTGCATAGTAAATACACGGAGGAATCTTTCCATAACTTTTAGTCAGTTGTGTATGGCTCGGTGGTCTTTGCTCGTGTCTATAGCATTCAAGTACCGAGATCGAGTCTCACCTTGGGAAACGAAACAAAATAAGTTTTTTTTTATTATCCGTATTGTTTGTTCAAATTTATTTCTTAGTGTATAGATTATACACATGATTTATAATGAAATCTAGATAAAAATTAACTTATGTCTTTATTATTATGTAACAACAAATGTGGTTTATGACATTATACGCATATGGATCTTTGATCGGATTGTGATACCGGCTATGGTGTTCGCGTTAGCAAGGTCCTATCATATATTATAAATAATTAAAGATTCTGAGAAAATCAATCAATCAATATATATTTTAAAAATCAATTATCTTTATTTAAATCAATGCATATAACCTATAATTCGTCATAGTGACGAATTAAATCTAGTTTTACATTGGTACCGTATTGCACGAATTGCATAAGAAATAGACGGACATGAGAAATGAATATAATATATTATTATGTTGATGTTGAACAATCTCGTTAGTTTAGTGCATCATCGGGAATTAACATTGATAACATCAATATTATTTTTACAATCATGCTAGCCACACATATCATTTTATCGTTTGTAGTTTCAAAGATACGAGTCGAGACATTGATGACAACAACGATACATCAACACCTTCTGGTAGGCCTACCATCAAGTGGCATTTAAAGACAGCATAAAATACATATACATCTATATATAAATTATGGTTAATTCTGACATAGGCGAGCACAATGCAAAAACTTCGGTACAAATCTCCGCCTTGGATACCTACCTTATCTATCCGAGATGTACCGCAAAACGTAGATTTGATAACATTAGTGTGCACGCCGACGCTATTGTTCCATATTTATATCTTAGGAAGATATTATAAAGAGTTTTTTAACAACATTTATGATTTCAACATTAGATTTTCATCTCAATTTCAATTCTTCCCGGTCAAAGTAATTTCCGGGTTTAAGATAAGTTCACCTTGCAACGACCTGGTTTCAAATATTTTCTCTCTTTTAAACACAAGGGAGCAGTTAAAATAATAGATTTTACCCTAAAGGTGACTGGAAACAGGCACTTTCCATCAATCAATACAGTGTCCCTTTGGAAGACGAAAAAAAAATCAGATAGTAGGAGTCATAGCCATTTCAGTTTTTTGTTTATTTTAAAACATACCACGCGTGTGTGAAGGTACAGTAGTTAAATTATACTGCAAATTAATAAAGATCAAATTAAATATACGTCATAAAGAATCAGAATATATTGTGGGGAATAGTATTATAAAATTACATAGGGAGATTTGATGATAAGACATTTTTCGAGTGAAATCCCGATAGCTGAGTTTTATTGAGTAAGCTTGCAGGAATAACTGTAGGCTATCTTCCTGTGTCCCGTTAGGACCGAGATGTCTGCCCATGTTGCAAGCCGTAATGTCTTCTTTCTTGGGCCCACTCTGTTACGGCAGTTTCAAAAGATGATTAAATTAAATAATGTATTAATAATTATTAGGATGGTATTCATTTGAATAAACGCCTCTCCAATAAAACATCACTTTGAATAATAACCCCCCCCCCCCCCCAACCCAACTATCCAATAAACGTCCATCCACATATTTATAATAACACAATTATACTATTTGTAGTAGAATTCACCGCACTGTTATCTACAAAATTTACCAAGCATTTGTTATTCTTTTTTACCACTTTTCATATCTACTGTATTAGAGGATTTCATTTGATTATAAATGTTACCATATTATTAAAACTAAAAAATTTAACATATATCCCTCGAATAAGCACCTCCCTCAAATGACCTCCGCCTCCCCAAAGGGCCCTACCAAACAATAAAAACTATACTTTAAAATGTTATTAATCATCTAAAACACTGTGAAACAAAGTAGTTTAGTTTTACGAATGTCAAGCATTTTCAATAATGGTAACCGACAGAAAATGTATAAGGAGAACATTATCATTCCGAGAACCATCGTCTACACTTCCTAGAGGGGGAGCGAGCGAAGCGAGCTCACCCTCTAGTTATTTAAATTTGTATAATGTGAATGTATGAATGATCTCTTGTGCAGAGATTTTAAAGATGAATGAGAAACTTAATATTTATGAAGAAAATTTGTAGATTGTATATACAAAAAACATAAGAATGAAAACAACAGCAGACATTTCGATTGCAAAAAAGTTTTTTATCAAAAGAATTATGTAACAATTATGTTTTGACATTACCGACCATCTAGGAGTGTCTTTTACCAAATTCGCTTCGCCACAGCCCCCACCATGGGGCTATAGTTGTTGTGAGTGTGTACTTGGTGTCTGGTCTGGGGCCTTAATGGAAATAAAGGTGGGTGAATCTCACAAAAGACAAAAAAATACCCCTGCAACTTCCAATAAGAAATGCAGATGAATTCCGTTATTCAACGATGCCAAATTTAAAGTCAATATTTATTGATGGTACGTTTGAGAGATTTAATGATCCTTCTAATGGAGTGCCCTCCGAGAAACTTCATAAAATTAATTTCATATCGTATTTATCATTTCAATAATTATCATTCTCAATGACATCACGACGAAGAGACAAAATGTGGGCGCGCGCGTACCCAAAGTTAATTTCATAAACGTGATATATACGCGCAACCGTTTTGTAGTTAATTCTTTGCGTCGCTGATGATTATATTTCCTGATATAGGAAGCCTAGGTGTGTGTTTGTGTTTTTAAAATACGAATTGACGATAATGTATGCATGTAAAGGAATGCTATTTTCTATTCTAATGGGATCTGCCATAGTCAGACGTGGTTTAATTTTGACGTCATTTACGGTTATCTTCTTCACGTTACATAGTATAATTGACACAGTTTTCGTGTTTTGTATTGGATGAGGAAGGCAATAACAAACACAAAGCTTTTAAATTATACACACACCGTTAAAATCGTATAATATATCAGAACGGTAATTGTATTGAAATATTTTTGTGCCTTTGGGGTTGTTCAAATCTAACTGAATTTGACATTTATTGAGAAATCAATCCACAGTTTGAATTAATATATATCGATAGCCGTAGAATATATTATACAGTACTTCTATATTTAACTGTTTTAGAAATGTTTTACTTTTTACTTTATTCAATAGATATTTCTGTTATAGGCCTACTTGTCCGTTGTGAATATGGTATAGCTTAAGGTTCTGTTAGATTTAGACATTTTTATCGTGACTACATTTACTAGAGAGACTAAGAACATCAATTACAATGAAGTGCTACCATTAGATAGGCGGGAGCATTCGACAAGCGGGTGATTATAGACATGGTGCATTATTCGAGCGCACGTTGCAATTAGTGCAATTAGTATATTAGACAATTATCATTTATTGGTATATTGAGTGTTTACTTGTTCTTTAATTCGTTTTGTATGCCTTAAACAAAATTCATTAATGCATGCCTATTATTCAGTACATTAATGCTGATACATGTTCTACTATTAGACGTCAGAATGTCTAATAAAATAAATGACAAACCATATTACATCACTGTTAATTTTGTCCATGGTACGTTATCGGTATGGACTGATAATATGAATAACGTGTCCTTTAAACATATGGGACACTGTTTTTAGAGAAGTCAAAATAGAACCGTACAACATTATTTAGAGTTAATTACGGAAGCCCCAACTTGACCTCTCGCGCAGTTTTTAATGTTTGAAGTATAAACAGATTTGTATTTGTGTAGATGTATATTCGTATGCTGTAAATAAGCATGGGTGTAAGTATTTTTCGCACAGTCGGCCAGTTAGGCCTACCTGATATTAAAGTCGTAGTAAATTAACGTGAAAATATTTTCCTATCAGTTCCGATGAATATTCATAAAGAAACACGCTCTGCAAAGTTTGTGGTTATGAATATTTATGAGTGAAAACAAAATCCCAATTTGTACCCAACTCGCCAATTTTTATTGAAGTCATCGCTGTTTAGTTTGCATTCAATGTTCGGTTTGTAAAATGTAAAAAAATGCACGCGCGTAGGCCTATGCCTTAGCAATTTGTGTTATTATATTAGGTTTGAGAAGAATGTTGCACACTGTCATACATCATTAATAGCACACGCACATTTTAGAGCTAAATTTCGCGTATTTGCGTTTACGATCGTAACGTCACGAGGTGAACTCAATTGGTTTAGGCCTAACGGTATTTGCGTTTTATTATATTTTCTCTTAAACCTGTCGTGATATTATTCTAATTTATTTAGCTACATCGTCACAACCATCACAATCACATTACGTCATCAACAATCAACAATATTTAGGCATCAACTATATAGCAATCTATTATTTGGTTCTCATTTGGTGGACATAGGCAACGAAATATCACGAAACTCAGTTGCGACAACATGGTGGCGTCTGTACAAAATTGAGATGTCCAAACTAATTATAGAGACTCTATAGTGCTCTACAGAGGCCTACTGTTGGGTACAGCAGCAATGTTGTTTTTATTTTGTTTAAACCAAATATTTTCCATATCAAGTGGGATACTCACGAGATGACCTTTTAATTTACGCATGCGTAATATCAAATGTTGAAAATAAGTAGATCAAATATTGGATTTTACAATCAAATTTAGACACTTAGTAAATTGAACTCACAACAATAATCCAATCTATGTTAATGTATCGGTACAATATTAAAAATATTGAATTATTTTCAAAGAAACGTTGTCGATATTCTACCATATACTGTAAAATATTAATGAAAATATAAAGTGCTTGGTAAGTTTGGCTCATCAGCTTCCGTTTTTCATAAAAGATCACAAGGTATGCATAGATACCGGTAACTAAGCAAGGTCATCAATCGATGTCCTGTTTTTACTATGAACGGCAAAGAGGCATAATTCCACTCGTAACCTTTTAAGTGACATTTGATATTCTTACTGGTATTGAAACTCATCCTTATGTTTATTTCGTTTTTGCAGCTGTCGTCGCAGATTTGAACCGGAGACAACTCATTTAAGACACGTCCACGACGTCAACCCAACTCAAGAGATAGAATGAGTGAAGGTCGTATCACCTAAATGCGTGCTCTTAAGCGTGCGTACGCACGATCGACATAGCACACGGCAAGAGCGTATAGGCCACGGTACAGGAAATTGTTCATAAGTGTACATTATCTACGAAAGAAGTAAAAAGGCTGGTATACATAAACGCAACGGGATCAGTAATTGAAAATAATACATTTAGGACATTCAGAACATCATACAGTGATGTTGACGAATGAAAACATTTTTGGAAGGAAACATTGACAAGTCATTGGAGCTACACAGACTATAATACTACACTGTGAATTGATTGGTTAATAACAAGATTTTTATTTGAGATTTGTGTTAAGCTTTATTGTTTGTAACGCAAATATCATCACATTTCCATGCCTATGAATCGTAAATTGTTCGAAAGTTTTTGGTAAGATTATTTTTAATATCTCTAATGACTTTGTTTTCATCATTAAACATGTTCAAGAAGCTTACTGAGAATAAGGCCAACGCGGCCGCAGTTATTCCGCCAAAATTACCGTCAGTTTCCAGCAGTGCAGTGAGATTTAAACTTGATACAGGGACTTATGAAACTGAACGAATACTCGGTGAAGGAACATTTGGCCGAGTGGAATTAGTAACAGAAAAAGAAACAGGTACAAAATTAGCTTTGAAATATATATTAAAATCGAAAACAAATTTTAAAGACTTTCAGCGGGAATTTCGAATGAGTTATTTTTTATGTGGACATGCGCATGTCGTCTGTACGCTTGAGGCTGCGTTTGAGACACCGGAAGCGTACGTATTTGCTCAGGAATACGCTCCATGCGGGGACTTATTTGACGCGATACCGCCGCATAAAGGACTGATGGAAAGTAGAGCTAAATCCTGCCTACCACAGATTGCTTCTGCTATAGCCTTTCTCCATGGACAGAATATGGTTCACCGTGACATTAAACCAGAGAATGTCTTGGTTTTTGATGAGTCGTTAACAATGGTAAAACTAACCGATTTTGGAATGACTAGAAAAAAGGGCTCTCACGTTAAGAAGACTGCGCATAGTATTCCATATACACCACCAGAAATATGCAAGGCAATCAAACATGAGGGTTATTCTGTAGATGTTGGACAAGATGTCTGGTCCTTCGCGGTTCTAGTTTTTTGTACACTAACAGGAAGTTTTCCATGGGAAAAAGCTGACCAAACAGATCAATATTTTACTGATTTTTCTAAATGGCTAAAGAGGAGATCTCACGTCTTGCCACATGACTGGAGAACGTTCACTCCAAGGTTACTAAAGTTTTACCGCAAAGCTTTGGAGTTGAAGACGTCACGGCGTTGTTCAATCACAGACTTTTTTAAATACGTAGACGATGATTGGATAATGCCAAATAAACGTCATCGGTCAACAGACGACGACGCGGAAAATCGAGAAGCAATGGAAGATCTAAGACGTAAATTGCGTTCATACGGTGTCGTGACAGATACAAATAAAGAAAACAGAAAACAAAGAACTATTGAATGGGTAGAGCAATGGCAACCGACATCACCCTTAAATGCTGACGAACCAGATATCAATGACGTCATCAAAGATCTTAAAGAAGAAAAGAAAAAAGACACTAAAAAAGGAACCGATTAACGAATTGTAGTATTTTATTATGGTAATCTAATGATATTAATAATCAAGTCAAATTCATAGAAAAAGTGTAATGTTGGAATTTGTAGATGTCAAAAATATGTTAATTTTATAGGTCTATATATATATATTAATTAAATTAGCCGAAAGATGAGAAATGAGAGGTACAGCAGGTACGACTCACACAAAGTTCTTCTATTGTAGTTCTTGAACCTATTTTTATACATTTTTCAACCTAATATTAGATTTTAGATTAACATATCAATTTATTTATCTTTCCTGGTCGATAAATTGAATCATAGGACAAATAAACTATTAAACAGTTTAGATTTGTTTGTTTGAGTGGTTGTTGCGCTTAATGGTGTTTTGTACGGTGACGTCACGAAAAGTTTCAGAATCAAAATAAAACTCGCTGTGTAATTAAATTAAGCCGGCCGGCTAGTTTCTAACAACTACTAATAATAAGAGAAGAGACAAAAGATGTAGCCTAGGCCTAGACTAGAAGGTGAGTGTTGCGAAATTCGGTATGACTTTAAATAATTAGCATTTGATCTAGCATTTGTACTGTAGTGGTACGAACGCTTATTTATCATTTGTTTATAAAACCTGGGGTATGCTAGGCCAGGCCCACAAAAAGCAGCCAAAAGCAAGTCGCCGCCTCAGTTATATCATGGAGTAAACTCCATGGTTATATTGCAAAGTCTGGGCCTACGTACTAGTTAGAGTAGTATAGTTGTGCCTGCCTAGGGCCTAGCTAGGCCTATAGTCCCATTCTCTGACCGCGCCTTGCCTAGGCTAGAACCAAGCTTAAGCTAAATATAAATTATAGATATATTTAATCATTTGTTTTTCATTTTGTTTTTGCCCAATAATAATGTAATGAGGTTTTCAAAAATTACTATATAGGCCTAGGCTTAGCCTAGCTAGGCCTAATTAACTAAGGTTAAGGCTAAGGCCTAGGAGGCCTACAAAAAGTTTTTTTAGAGGGCAGCAAACATATGATTTATCATTCAAGAATTATTTATTATTTATCTAGATATTAATTCCTCCATGCTTACACAAATGCATCAGCATTGCTATAAATCCAGTGCAATTGTATTCGTAACTTTATTTTCAAACCTTTCTTTCATATCTAGCGTTCTATAATTGATTGTAGATCTGCATTTTCAACTTAAAGGGTAGTCAAAACTAATTGTTATTTAAATTTAATGAACCTGAGAATGACGATCATCTGAATGGAGTTTAACCAGATTGATTTAATTTGGATATATGTATGAATATACGATATTTATAACATTATGAATAAGTATTATAGTTGATTACGGTATAATTGATCATCGCAATACAACCACCACGAGTTTCCGAATGAAATGCACGGCCTGCAAATTAATTGCCATCAGTATACGCCTGGTACAAGGCGATATGGAACCCTGTTACAATATTTATCCCAATTCTTTCCATACTTAAGTTTGCAACTATCTTCATCTCTATAGCATCTACAAAATAATAATATACTAATAAATGTAAAGTAGAAATACGGCAAGATATGACTAACACCCGTAGCAAGACAGAAAGCTAAAGATTGGAACAAATCACCAGTGTAGTTCATATGGCGCGCCACACCCCACCATCCAGATAACAAAAGACGACTTCGACGCTTTTTACCATCACCGGAATAATAATCGCATTCAATGAATTCAGGACTTTTGCCCCAGATCTTGCAATTGCCGTTGGTACGTCTGAACAGGTCTTTCTGATGATTAACAGCTCTGAATATAGAGTAACTTACTATACCAAGTAATAGAACTCCGAAGAATACAGGTGTCGACAATAGAGTTGGATGGTGAACAAGATAAAATCCCTGCAAGAAAATATTAATATTTGTGGTGATTTGTCATCTCAAACTTTGCTTCTTGTGATCAATTTTACTTACCTGAAGTGTGTATGTCCATGGAAGCCAGACAAATATTCCCCAGCACAGGTAGAATCCAAAGTGGTCATGTTGTATGTCAATTGTCCTCAAGTACCAAGCTTCGTTCCAGAAAAAGTCAATGACGTACAGGCCATGCAAGACATTTACCAATATCATAGAGTTCGTCACGAAACCATGCACCTCATACTGTTTCCATGCGTACGATATATTAATAACTGACCACGACATCATGCCGATGCGACCATTGACGAATAATTTCAAATCAAACATCTTCCCGATGCGTGGATTAAGTTCAATTCCCATAAGAAAATCATAGAAGATGCTGCTAGAGAACTTTCTGTCTTGTGCGTGAGTCGGGAAAAGGTGAGCTTTGATCATAACGAACACGCTTAAGCTGTAACCTAAAATATTTGCCACCCAGAATAGTTGGCCCCAGTTGCTGACTATAATTGAAGGTGAAAACCATTTAAAGTAGACCCCATTTAGAATCCATAGTGTTATTGTGATTGTCCAAGACTGCAGACCGTTGACATTGTACTTGAGTTGATGACCAGCTGGCGTAACCGCTCCATGACGAGTTCCACCAGCGTACCCGGGTAGGATATACCCAAACACGTCAGGTAGATAATATAAAAGTATCTGTAAGAAATAAGAGAATTGATAACAGGTTTGTGGCAGTCACTGTGGGAATGTTCAGACTTCGGTAGAGTAGTCTGGGATTCTCGGTGATGGAATGACGTCACAAGAGGACAGAGATCTAACATTTTCTATAAACAGATTGCTTAGCAATAACTGCTCATTCATTTTGAAGGAAACATTTGTGGAGTTGGTTTAGATGCACAATCGTGTCAGACCAGAATTAAGTGTATGCATTGCGAAAACTGTGTGACATTAGTTTAAAGATGTATTGTCCCCCTGAAAAAATAATTCTTAAAAAGATTTGGTTGAATATTCCATTTTAATGTAAAAAAATGTATTTACCTGAAAAAATGTAATTTAAAGCAAAAAATGAATTTTTGGTTGAATTTAACCATTTATTTTGTTATTTTGACAGTAAAAACATTTTTTTTTTTCGTTTTTTTTCTACGGAAGTGATTAACTTTATTAAAACAACAAAATAAGATATTCAAAGTCTGATTTAAAAATCTTCATTGTTCATGTTCTAGGGGGATCTTTAAGCAATATGATCAACTTGACTTCTAAAACTTGTTTAAGACAATTTGTTTATGTTAGAGCATCTCTTTTATATTTGTCCTGTGAACAGGATTGCCATCTTTAAGAGCAGTGAATGAATTCGCATATGACTATAATAATTAATGATAAAAAACAAAACTTGATTTATCTAGAACAAGTTGTTTTATCTTACTTGAAGCATAATCCAAATTACAGCCATCTTAAACGCTAAAACGTTTAAAGATTGCGCTCTTGCTAAAAACGCTGCCATCGTCAATTTTCCATGATAAAATTGTATAACAGGTGACGTAACAGAACACTCGAATTCAGGGCAAGCCATAAGTAAGTAAAGAGCAATGAAGGGAGTTACAAACAAAATGAATAATGTTGTCAAGTACGTGGTTATATTCACACTCCTAAAAGATAAAAAAAACAGACAATATTTACAAAATAGCCTAAGTGGAAAACGATTACTCTTTTACGATACCGCACAATGGTGCGCGTCAATAAACTAATTTACAATACGCACTCAAAAGTCTTAATTCTTTTATTGTGACAATTTGATCCCGGTAAATGTTTTTTAATAATGGTACTTGTATGAATGCGGAACTAAAACATTTTAAAGAAAAACAATGACAAATCCAGAAAATGTCCCCTCGTCTTGTTTGGCTGGCCGGCCGGAGTTAGTAGTTTCAATCATTTTATGATTTCTAATATTATTAAGATGTGTAAGTGCAATTTTGTTTTCCAACAACAACATATTGCCGTCGAGGCAGGGGTAGGCCTACTATATATACCTAAATGACCTACACGACCTTTTAAACGAAATTTTCTGTCGATTCCGTCGGTAAACTTGAAACGACATTTTGTAGGTAAAGTTATTTTTTTCTTTGCATTGCATTACACAAAACGTAGATTATGTAACAAATCATCCGTGACTTTAATATTGACGTTGTCTCTTTGTTTAGCATTATCAATGCTTATCATATATTAATATCATCGCGATACAACAACCTGCAACATTGTAATATGAATATTATCGTTATAATGAACTAAGCTACAGCCACAATGAGCAGTCAATGTATTCTAACAAGAATACAGTAGTATTCTAACAAGAGTAGGCTGCTTTTGTTCATTAAATAAGTGCATTACACGGTAAAAACTCCCTTTGTTATATCTAACTATACAAGATATAATAACAGTTAAGATAAACTCACCAGGCACGTCCCCATTCCCCTGGTTTTCTATCGTCTGCTACGGTTGTTATTCCGTCAATGTTTCCGTCACCCATTACGGAAATCCCGTTTGTAGCGAGTTGCTGGTCCGGTTTTCTCGAGTCTTTCTTTGCTCGCGGCATTGTTTTGTAATTAACAATGAACGAGGAAATCCTTATATAGAACTGTATGATATTTTGGCAGACAATGAGTGAAATGCGTCGTTATTAATAACTGAACGCGTGATTAGGCACTTGAACTTTAACCTCTGCAGCACTAATTTAACTAACCTTTAATACAATTGTTTCTAATCAGAAGACCGAGACAGAGATTACAATACAGATTAAAGATATAGAATCGATATATCATGTATTGATTTCCATATAGAATGTCGTGTGTGCTACTGCTTTTCTGGGTTTTTAAAAAAATGACAATATTTTTTAGTGTACATTTGTGTATAAAGGTTTTATAATTAAACTAAATAATAACTAAACTATGAACGGGTCCAGTTTCTATAGCCGAATACAATGAAAACATTATCTGATAAAATATCAGTAATTGTAAAAACACACTAAGTATACCTATTGAATATTTATTCAATTTGATATTGCATACAATAAACCAATTGGTGCAGCCTTTGCAAATTCATAACATGCAATAAACATTCTTCGTGAACTAAAAACTTGAAATTTTAACATCATAAATATAGTTTTATAATACCTAACTCTATCTGAAATATACTGTCGTAATTGTGTAACTCGCGAACAGTGTTTTATCTGCATGAAGGCAAGTAAACGGCAGAAATGCGCATGTCTTATACGCAGCATGAAAAAAAGCTATATGTACTGTATTATTTCAGCCTCTCCATTTTTTTTCCTCAAAAAGTAAAGATACCATTCTATTATACGTTACAAAATAGTACAACTGCTGTTGCCAACAACATTAAACAAAACGTAATTTACAATCAGCGGCAGTGATAGCGCGTCATACGAACGTCAGACCAATAGACGGACTAACTGAAAAGTAAATTCAATATATTTCTAATTGGTTTCTTTTACATAAATTATTTTTAGAAATGTATAACTTAATAATAAGTTATTCAACGAATATTACAATATCGTACAACAAATATACAAAACTGTCATAAATGTTTTGATCGTTTAAGTTTAAAAAGGTTAATAAAATAGTTCAAATTGCAACGTTTAAAATTAAAATTAATTTGTCCAACTTGCCCCTAAAGGTAGGATACAAAAGTGAGTAAACCTTAACACATTTAAGCTACTCTATGACATGGTTCTATTTCCAACATGGGAACGAAAATCATTCATCAGTTATTGGTCCGTCAATATAAAGCTTTGGTTGGATTATCTGGGCTTCTTAGCTTAGCCACCAACATACAGGGCCAGTGATATGCCAGCCATTGTGAGGTTACTGAAATGTATTTTAAGCGAGTTTATTGCAAAATATGGCAAGCTTTGACAGTAAGCCTACTTTAAAATGTTACTACGACTTTCTTAAATAAAATTGGTTTTAAAAGATACCAGGTAGGATTCTATATCGTACAATTGATGTATACTTGGTCCAATCAGATCCATATTTCATTCTACATCGATGTTCATCTCTATAACAACGGTTTCCAAGCAAAATCATCATATATATGATGTAGAAATAAGGGAAGATATGTGTAAAACCACACGACAGACAGTAGGCAAGCGCTTGCATAAGGTCGCCAGTGTAGTTCATATGTCGTCCCATTCCCCACCAGCCGGACAGAAGTAACTTGCTTCGACGCTTCTCGCCGTCAGCTGAGTAGTAGGTGCATTCGATAATCTTAGGCCTGCGACCCCATATTTTGCAGTCACCTGATGAGTTCCTGAAACGATCCTTTTGACAGTTGGTAGAGCGAAAGATGTAATAGCCTGCTAATCCAAGGCTTAGGATAAAGGTGGCAGCAATGTAAGATAGCTCGACTGGATGATATACAAGATAAAGTCCCTGAAAGAATAATTTAAATAACCTTTGTATTAGTACTGTATCTGGAATAAAACATCTCAATGTTGACTTTGGTCTTTGTGTGATCAAAAACGATATTCATTTACTTGTTATTAAATGTGTTCTTAGGTACTTTATTCAAAGCTAAAATGCTAAAGATACTGTATATAAGCATATTAAACAAACATCATTATTGAGCACCTTTATGTCACTACTCAAAACTCACATTTTATGATTTTGTTGGCAGCGCCATAAGCAATGACTGTCAGAATGGCGCTATATAAATCGAATCTTGATATTCATTATAGTAGATAATCACATTATTATTAATAAACTGTACCTGAAGTGTGTACATCCATGGTAACCATACATTGTCTCCCCAGGCCAACATCCAGCCAAAGTGATCATGATGTATGTCTATAGTATTGAGGTACCAAGCTTCATTCCAGAAGAAGTCTACCACATAGATAGCATGCAAAATATTCACAAGTATCATTGAATTTGTCACGTGTCCGTACAACTCGTATTGTTTCCACGCGTATGATAAATTGATTAATGTCCAGGCGCAGATCCCAGGACGACCGTTAAAGAATAATTTAAAATCGAACCAATCTCCTATACGGGGGTTAAATTCAGCACCCATTACAAAGTCGTATGCAAAATTTCCGCTAAAAACACAATCAGCAGACGACGTTGGGAAGAATCGCGCCTTTATTATCGCAAATATGGCGACTGCGTTGCCAATTATGTTGGCGACCCAGAGCATAGATCCCCAGTTGTCGATAATGATTGTAGGAGAGAACCATTTGAAGTAGAAGGCGTTTGCCAGCCATAACGCGTTAGATATTATCCAGGCTTGCAGACCATTGATGTGGTAGTACATTTGGATTCCTGATGGAGTAATAGTGCCTCGACATCTTCCTCCACGGTAGCTTGGTAGAATCTTGCTGCAGACGTCCGGTAGGTAGTACAGAAAAATCTGACGAATAAAAATAAGAAGTATTTGGAACCTCAGTGATTGATTATTATATCCACTACCTAATTGTCGATGTTGCTCTTCACAAAATGTATGAAAGAATCAAGAAAAGGAAGTCAAAAGATACAAAATAATAACATAACCTGTCGGAAAAATAATGGAATGTGTATTTTCGGAACACGTAAAAAAGGGGAAAGAGAAACAATGATGGTTACCTGAAAAGCATACCACGGTATGATTATTTTGAAAGCTTTTATTGTCAGGTCTGGTGTTTTCTTCCAGAAGTCCATCAGTGTTAACTGTCCGTTGTAGAGCTGAACAAGTGGAGAGCTCAGGGAACATTCATACTGGCTGCAAGCTACGAAGAAGTACAAGACCATGCATGGTGTCATAGTCAGTAGAAAGAACATGGTGAGGGCGCTTAAAAGATCCACCTCCCTGAAATGAAAGTTGCACACATGAAGAGAATCGTACATTAAGAATACAAAGACATGAAAAAACTGACAAACGTTATTGCTATATTGTTAGGCTTATGACGTATGAATATTGACGTCATCGTTATGACATTATCACCAACATGCAACCTATGAATCTTTACCATCATGCATCTTACCATGCTCGCCCCCATTTACCAGGTGTTCGACCATCATCTTCTTCTTCCTTCACACCATTGACCTTACTGCCATTTTGAGGTCGTACATCTGTTCTGGACAGAGTACAATTTGTTCCATTGCTTGTTGTTCTCTTCGACATTTTACTCTAAGACTAAGAGGGAAAGAACATTGATTTAGAATGAAACCTATCTTTAAGAAAAAGGAAGTGGAAAATAAACAAGAATTAAGTTCCGGTAATTCAACTAGCCAGGCAGCATCGACGTATACCCATAGACTGTAATAAGCTCTTTTCGAATGAGTTGGCATGACAGGTCTGTAATTTAAGAATTTAAATAGAAAATAATGAGGCAAAAGCAAAACATATTTATAACGACTTTAGTGAAGAAGATAGGCCCAAGCATACGTCACAGACATTGTTCTAAAATCATTATCCGGAGGAGAGAGAAGAAGAGGGCAGCAGTCTTTAATGCAGTTATCCACAAATAAAACTGTTTGATAGAGTAGCTTCCTCCTAAGTACAATTTAAAAAATATAATAAAATATACACAAATAATAAATCTGATTTGGAGGTTTTAATCATAATCATTCAGCTCAGTATGTTTTTTGGTAAGTGACTCGTCGCGTGAAACTAGACAGTACGTATAGCTAGCTAACGGTGTATACCACAAATGATGGAGCAGCACATGTACGACGATCGCCGCGGAGTCGAAGCGCCCCGGCTCCCGCGCTTTTTGTGCGCTTCACAAACTAATAATAAGTAATTTTGAATCATTATACTTACCTTCAAATTTGAACAATTCGATCTCACAGTTGGATGGATATAATAAAGACCTTATTTCGGTAATGAATAAAAATACACAATATCTAGTGCTAGGAAATCCCGAGGCCAGTGTGATATGATTAATTTATTAATTAATTAATCAGAACAAATGGATAGCCTCGTCTCGGTAGAGCCTATACAGTACAATTGAACTACCGTACCGTACCACTAAACAGTATGTGAACGAAGTTTTTAGCAAAGCGCCACTAGGCCTACGTGTTTGTTTGTAGTTGTTTACTACTGACTATAAGATCATCACCGGATGTCCATTGTTCACAAAGTGTTCAAAAGTAATCATGATATCCGTTGTGTGTATTAAAGGATCATTACATTAATGAAAACTCACTACTCATGATAATACAACCAGTGAAAGTTTCATTCTTCCTTGATAAACATATATAACAATAAAGGTTCTTAAAAAAAAGAGGGGGGGGGGGGTGGTGGTGCGGAGATTGTAAATGCCCAAATTGAATAAGACTATCAGGCTTAGGAGGGCCAACTAAACTTCGGTAAAATGTAGATAATATTCTAGTCAGCCCGGCATTGTCTCGAGAGTAGCTCACGTTTAATACAGTACAGTATTCATAACGGGTCAAGACTGTTGTAAGAAATATATCAGCAGAAAGTATTCAAAAATTAATATTATCCCTAGATAGAATTGCACACTTGGTGGTATATAACCGTATGTTAATTCGTATATAACAGAAAATACATAATTAAACTACCTGAATATTATCATAGTCATGATGAAAAAACCTTGAATATTACCATACATTATTTTGCAAGGAATACGAACAATTATATTTTTGCGATACTCTCTTTTCACGACACAGACGATGAATGTTCAATTCGGTTTCGCTTTTGTTCTCTGCTAACCAAGCGTATGCCTATATATTAAACGAATCAACATAAGTAAAAGTAATATAACCATGCTTACCTAAAAATTGGCTGCCGGCAGGGAGCTAGTAAAATACGTACTTTAGAATAACGAACAACCCTTTCAATTGCAATTATTACATCTGCGCTATTGTGTTTAATGTCATTCAAACTTATTCTATTTCACGTCAATCTTAGCAATTAGCGCCCTCGGCTTCAGTAAAAAAGCATTATCGAACTAGTAATAATGATCGAAGCTGTGATTTTATTAAGTTAACAATCCATTGTCGTCTGACTCATGCGGGAATGCGTCTGCGCAGTTGTACATGTACATCATTCGATTATGTCTAATTGCTCAGACTATCTAAGTCTTCGCTACGAGAGCTTCAACGAACCATCCATCCAATTTTAAATAAAACAGGGTAATTTAATTTTTACAAAATGTTATTGAATGTGATCATAAAATAGGCCTATAATAATTAATAAATATTCATAATATAATATATAATGAATATTTTGTTTGCAACTAGCCTACATATAAGAAATGATATTTCAACACTGCATCTCGAGCTGTGTTCTGACTTTAAACTCAATTACTGTACAATATGTGTTAGGAGGAGGCATGAATAATAGTAGTTTTTCTCGAGTCTCCACACATAATACAACAAATGGTTAAACATGTAAGTGTGTTAAGAAAAGTAGCTTATTATACGAAACAATACACTGATTATGAATGTATGAAATCTTCAAAGGGCAGAATTTGTATAAACGAAAAAGGTCATATTAAGCCTCCGTAATTCAACTACAGCATATTATTCCGCAGTACTATCAGAAGAATGAACCACAACGGTGGGTAGGGCATACCAATCATTTTTCATGCGATGGGATGGAGAGGGGCACAGCTGGTTTATTCATTTCACGTAGGCCTACCTGTATTTTGTTTTAATTTCGCCTATGACATCTTTCCAAAATTAAAAGCCGGCGTGAATTATAATCCCGAAGACGGTGGGAAATGTTCGTCGTCGACCAAACGAGGGAATGAGCCGTTTGCTATTACAGAATCCAGCTGTCCAAATAATAGTTCTTCATAAAGCTGACTAATTTAAAAACGTGCATTATCCTTCTCAGTATTTTATAGATCTATCTTACCTCGTTTATTTGTACTTATAGAAGTTAAACTAGTTTACACACACGCTAATTCATTCTGAATCCATATGGAAATGATGGTCATATCACCATTGCATTGGGCATATAATCACCCTATTTGGGTACATCACACTTTTTTTTGTTAAACTATAGTTTGACAGTGTAGACAGAGCTTTAGAGTGTAACCCTCGAGTTCCACTCGGAGACTCGCCTACATCCTACCCAATGTTCTGAGTAGTATAGAGTAAACATTGCAGTCGATTTACGAAGGCCTTATTAACAACAGTTTATGCGAGCACACGCCATATTTATATTTTGTTTTATAATTCTCTCATTTAAAGCTATTGTAGTCAATAATATTGGAAGTCATTGGGTGAAGGACACTATCTATATTCAGAATTGAATGCACGTACAAAATTGAAAACGAACAATTACATTAAATTAATGACAACAGCTGTAAGATATGTTTCTTTGTTATTTTTCACTGGAACTGGTGAAATAATGTTCTTCTTGAGATACGAGTTAACTTTAACATTCAAAGAAGAAGTATTTCGAGGAAAAAAATCGCTTAAATTATATATGAAGGGCTAGCATTGCCCGAAAGTTCGGTTAATTTTTCTGGCTGTTTTACTTTTCGATTTAGCTTTTTGCTTATTTTATTTTATTTCTCCATTGAGATCCAGCCACTGATACCCACATCATTGTAATGTTTTTCAGTAATTTGTTTTTGGATTTATATAGGCCTATAGATATAGACCTAGTAATGATAATTACACTTTATTACACAGATAAAATCCCTGCGCTTCCAATCTCCATTATACAACGTTAGGCTTTTAGACCTATTTATTTTATATTTGTATATAAAATAAGTCTGTGAGGCTATCAAGAGGAACGACAGAGCTTCCTTGTTCCACCCTTAGGCAGGATCCAAACAAATCAATTGTTTATTAGCTAAAAATGCGACAGCTGTTATCTCATTCATATAATGAGTTGGTTTGTGCAAACCAACCGTGGTGGATCAATCAAAACCCACAATTAAAGACTTTTAATTAAACACAATTTTATTTAGATTGGAGGACACTCTAACATTGTTAAAAAACCCGGCGTTAAATCCCTGAGAAAATGAGCTTACATAGAAACTATGGATAACGTCCATTGCAAGGTCCACAGAGGATTTAGACCAAGAATTCCATTCACACTGAATACATTTATAGGCCTAATACTTTAGACCATGCGAGCAACACTACTACTGTATTTGTTAGATAAATCGTGAATTATTCCACCGAACTTTTGAGTTAAAATAACGATAGTGAGGCATTTAATGAATAGGCAAACTGCCTTAAAATGTAACATGTTTCAAGAAACTATTCTCATCATCAGAACAGAAAACAACGCTGTTCTGATGATGAGAATAGTTTCTCGAAACATGTCATATTTTAAGGCAGTTTGCCTATTTATTAAATGCCTCAATATCGTTATTTTAACTACTACTGTACTATTTATTTGTTGCTCCATGGTTAAAAAGTGAAATGATAACGACCGAGACAAAAGACTGGAGGAATTTAAATATATTTGGAAATACGTCAATGGTAGTGTCATCCCTCCTACGCACCGTCGTTCCAATTTCAACAATAACAACAAAGTATATAATAAATATAGATACATTTTCAAACAGATAATTCGTGGCGCTTTTCAAGCTCAAACGGCGTAACCTCTTTTAGACTGTTGTTAGTCTTTTTTGTTATATAATTTTCAAAATCAATTCCTTTCAGTAAGTATGTTTTATTCTTTACTTTGAAGCTTTGAACCGTTGAGCTTATCTCATAAAAGCTATTTTCTTGTGTTATTCATTGGTCAAACACTATGTTAAATATCCGTAATCTTCTAACCAAGAACTGTTCGGGCGTAGGCATATATATATATGTGTGTGTGTGTGTTCTACTGACAATCCTACTGAGTTGGGAGTTCTTTACAGTAGTACAGTAGAGATAGAATACGAACGTAGGCATAAAATTCAGTTCAGCAAAAGTAAGTAGTCTTAACAGTATAAATGTTCACTATAACCAGTAGGCCTAATGTGTGCAAATAAACAAGTACATCCGGTCTATTAGTATTATTAGAAACAAGGCCAACAGCCATAAGTCGCGTGCTAAAACGCATAGTGATACCGGACCGACAGACAGACCGACCGACCGACATAGTGAACTATAGAGTCGCGTCCACGCGACAAAAAACAATTATGATCCTAACCTGGTACTTATATCAGGGAAGAGTGAAATTACACTCTTCCTTGCTTATATTTTATTTCGTATATGTTTGTAATACTTCTATCTAGTTGTGAGCAACATACCCAGGGTTGAGCTGGTTTAGGCACATGGATTAGATCTGTAGGCCTATGGCCTAATATAATATAACTAGCAATTATTCCCGCCCCAGGGCGGGTTTCAAAATTAGTTTAAAGGTTTCTAAGTATATAACACCCGACGCCAGTATGTCCCTATAGTTACTACACCCCACACTCTTTTTTAAAAACAAACTCTTCCCAGGACAAATCCAACTTCAAATGAGAGGGGTATACATAGCTACGATAGGCCTATGGTTTAAATACGTTGTAAACTTTGTAAATGAATAGGTGTCATATTGGCTGATAATTAAAATATTTAATTTTGATCTGCGGGCCCCCAGCCTTCTTTCTCCTCTCACTATCCCAGCCACAATTAACCTTAACAACGCTACCCATTGACAGTTAAAATTTAGTAACTTTTCCTAGTACAATTCCAATCATATACTTCATTATGCCAGTATTTTCGCTCCCCCTCCTGCCTCCTAACACACCCCAGATACTGGACGATTCCAGAAAAATTATGTTAGCCATCACTCCCAACCCATAATTCCTCAGAGGCAGTTTTCAAATGTAGTACATTCCCAGTACAGTTTCAATCATGGTGATAGGCCTACATCCCCACCCCAAACTCTCATCCCCTTCCCAGGGATATTTAAAATACTTAAACAATTCCCTACCAATTTTGATAATCTACTACACCTAGCCTAAGCAAAATCCCCACTATCCCCTGAACCCCAACTTTCACACCCTATCTCCTTCCCCCCACCCTCTTCCAACAATTACCCCTCCCCCGTTTTGAAATGTAGTTTTAAACCTTCCCGGTACAATTGCCATCATTTTGATACCCCATATTTATGGTTACATGCAGAAACATACATTTTTATAACGAACAAACATCGAAAGTGGGAAAAGTGGGCCATTTTCACCCGACGCCAGTAGGCCTACCTCCCAATACTCACCAACCCCCACACTCTTATTTAAAATACTTTAACATCTTCCAACCACAATTGCATATGTATGGTTATACATGCAGAAAGAGAAATTTGTATAACAAACAAACAACGAAAGTGGCCCATTTTGACCACATTGTGACCCCTAACTTGAATCCTAGATGGCGGATGATGTTCAAATAATATAGTAGTAGAACACAGTAATTGTAAAGAACGTGTATATGTTAACACATGTATGGATGCCTGTAATGAGACAATCCAAGAGACTGATAGATAGCTGGATATGGTTAAAGTACTTTGCTAAATATGTAAATGAATTGGTGTCATATTGGTTAATAATTAAAATATGTATATCTATATCTATATTTCCCCAAACGCCTTCCTAAGTATAATTCAAATACTGTAAAACATTTGTAGTATAATTTTACAATTCGATAGCCTACAACCCCGAGCCCAAGCAAAAATGACATCACAAACTACCCCTCCCCCTCCCACAAAAACCCCAGGAGTCGGGGGAATTTTTGTAAATGTAATTTAAAACCTTCCGCGTACAATTGCTATCATTTTGATACCCCATACGTATGGTTACGTGCAGAAACAGAAATTTTTATAATGAACAAACATCGAAAGTGGGGGTTTTGACCACATTTTGGTCCCTAACTTGGATCCTAGGTGGCGGATGATGTTGAAATATAGCTTAGAACATTCCCGGTACAATTGCGGTCATTTTGATACCCCATATGTAAGATTACGTGCAGTAACAAAAATTTGTATAACGAACAAACAAACAAACAGACAGACAAACAAACAGACAGACAGACAAACTCTCTCACTTATAATATAGTTAGATATAATAGTGCTAGGATTGGTACTTCGAACCATAAAGTCTGAGAGTGTCGATTGACGCGAACTCTGGTGGATGCGTACGTCTTAAAGTCACTCAGTAAGAATACTTCTAGCCATTCAACTATCAGCTCTAAAGCTCTGTCTACACTATCAAACTTTATGTGGCAAACAAATGTGATGTGCCCATATATGGACATGATGGTGTCATATCACTACCATATTTGGGCATATCACTACCATTTGGGCTCATCATTTTTTGTCAAACTAGTTTGATAGTGTGGACAAAGCTTCATTCACCCCATATAATCTTTAAAAAGGAGTAATTTTCGAGAACATTACAATTTAATGTCACTTTGAAATCTAACCAAAACAATAATTCTCTATTTTTCAGTTCAGTTTAAATGGTACATTTTGCAAAAACGGAATATGATCGTTGAAGTAATATTAGGCGTTACAGTTGGTGTTCTTGTTACAGCTGTCTATGTCAAGTGTACACTTTTACGTACAAAATCAGACAATGTCGAACAACCGATACAAAGAGATGCAGACTCGTCTGAATCAGATGATGTACACACACAAACGACAGATAAAGATAATGGCCAATCAACACCAACTAAACAACGACGTGCAACTGTTGGTGGACCTGCAATAACGGTTGAAGATAAGCCAAACGGTGAAAAGCGACGCCAAACTGCTCCCGTATTAACATACAGCGGAGAAAGCCATGAAGAACCACATAACACCCGACAAAGAAAGAAATCAACATCACCAAGACCGTCTTTAGTTTATGAAACTGATCAACTGGAGAATTCACCGAGAAGGCAAAGAAAAGATTCATCACCAAGACCGTCTTTAGTTGATGAAACTGATCAACTGGATAATTCACCGAGAAGGCAAAGAAAAGGATCATCACCAAGACAATCTTTAACTGTCATTGATCAAACTGATCACCTGGAAAATTCACCGAGAATTGAAAGAAGAAGATCGTCGCCAAAACACTCTTCAGGTGATCCCCAGGATTCTAGCCATTCTCCTGTTATAGGTTCACGCGGAAGACAAAGAACAAGATCGACATCACCAAGATCATCTTTAATTAGTACTGATCAAACGGAACACTCTTCACGAGGAAGACAAAGTAGAAGACCAAAGTCTCCATCTAGACCTTCTTTGGAAATACCCGCTGAAGATGAACCACTGGGAAATTCACAACGAAGGCGAAGATCAACATCGCCAAGACCACCGTCTTTAGAGCCATTTACTGATGCAGTAGAAATGTCTACCCTACACATGCCAGTTTCACCAAGAATTCATACAAGAAGGACATCTTTGGCGGTTTATGCTCAGTCTCAGACTGCCAGGGCACAAACACAAAACAAACTAAACCAGAGATCCAGACATAGAACGTCATTTCCATCAGTCGACGAGACCACTGAACAGACCACAGAAAAAGAAAACAAAAAACATAAGCTCTTCGGCCGTGGAAAATAAGCAAGTTATTGACACGAAAATTTGTCAATTAAATATAGCTTGCTGTTAGGAGTATAGAATTGCATACAGCTTTATTTCAACTATAAGACGCAACGCAAGGCCGTAAGAGCAACGCAAGTGATTCGAATAATCACAAGCAATGGACTATTTGCGTATCATTGGTCCACTCGCTTGCGTTGTGTCTACGTCATTACGTTGCGTTCTAGAGTGGGAACAAAGCTTAGCTCCTATGTGGATCTCGCGTCGATCGAATATTTTCTATAGGCCTAACTGCTTTATAATAATTATTTGGAAAACATAAGTTTATGCATGGATGAGTTGATGTGCAGTTGAATACGACGTTTTGATGAAGTCGATAACCTGCATTCAAATAATATTTACATGCTTTGTCAGCACCAACATTCATGATTTTCTTTTTATTGAAACCAGATATTTTTTAGACATTATGTAATTTGCAAAATCTCTCAAAAAGTTCACATTTGAACTCTTTTTATCGTTACTAATACTAGTACAAAAATGGAGTCAAGCCTAAAATCCTTTACGGTTTCGAGGTCAAATTAGTTTCTAAAACGCATTGTTTGAAAATGATTGATTTATCCAAATTAAATAACCTATTTATTACAATTGAAACTTCTTTCCTTTTAGTGCTTTTAAGTAAAGTGCAATGTATTCTTTCTATTCTTGAAACGGTAGTGGAAATATGTAGAACAGCTAATGGAAATATGTTATTCAACAAAAACAGCATTTTAGAATTCACACTTTAATGATTCAGAATGCCTAATGAAAAACGTTTGGAATGTTCTAAGATATTTTAACTTTCATAACTGTTATGAAAGTGTATTGTTTATAATAAGTTGTATTGTTGCTTCTGTACGATAAACCAATAATATTTCCAGCACGGTATTTCTGTGTGTAAAATACAATAATTTTGTTAAATAATTCTCCAACTGAGGTAACCTAACGTGATTTCCAATTCCAAGAGTTGTTATTATTGTTAAAACTGTTGTATTCCAAACGTTCCAGGATATGTTAACTTAAGTTTAACGACGCTGTTGTTGTCATACGCTAAAACACTCAAATCTGCACTATTTCATTTTTTTTAAACTAATTGTGTTATTCTCCAAATCAGGGAACAAATACTTTATGCTATTGCAGACTGATATTTTGTATTTTTTTTTGTTTTTTTTTTGGTGACAAAATCACTTATATATAAACTTGTATATTCAATTTGTTTCAATTTTAATTAAACAATAACAGTGATGTAATTCAGGTTTTTAAAATTAATAGGTAGCCTATGCTATTGCATATATCTGTGTACATAATAATTTAACACGTTACTTAATTTGGGATCAACTTATAGCCTTCAGAATGACAATGAATAAGATTTGTTGACCTCATTTTGTTTTCCTGTTTTTATTCAGCGATACAAACTATTGAATAAGCCAACCTCCCACACTTTGTGATCGGCTTTAAAAAAGAACTATTTCTGCGCATGACTGGCTATCTCCACATGAGTGGGTTTCGTTATCTGATAATATACTCATAAAACTCGTCTGCTGATAATAATTGAACTTACACTTCCGAAATAGTTAAAACGTATTATCTGTATTTGATGTCATTTTCAGTTTGAATAAAAACGAGTTTATAGAAATCGTTTTAGTATTATTTGTTTATCATTGTGGTACAGTCACACTCCTATACATGAGATAAATGAAGAGCGCCCTTATATTATTGAAGTATGATCAAATATCTTATATACTAAAGATGGGACACTCTCGAAATTTTACGTGCAATTCATGTAACACACATGGAGCTCATTTTATAGGGCGCCCTCTCGCTCAAATAAGTAGATTTATGGATCAGATACGTCTACTGTATGGTAACTGAATACTCAATTTTTTTCATCACAATAATTGCGGTAATGTGCAATTAAATTATAATGATAGACTTATTTCCTGTACTTTGTATATCTCTATTTGTTTTAATTAGTGAATATTGTTGTTATTATTGAATGTTTATCATCATCCTCAAAATCATCACCTAGGAGTAATCATCACTCACATCACTACTACTTATTTATGCGAGTCGGCTCTGGTATTAACAACACTAAGCGCATCGTATTCCATTTTTGTTTTTGATGTGTGGTTCTTTTTCATCCAGCAGCAAAACAGTGCAGATTAGGAAAATATATTAGTCAAATAGTGTGTTATAAACAATTAAAAAAGAACAAGAAGTCACTTTTTAAAATCACTTCTTCGACTTTTTTATTGCAGTAATTTTTCGGAATATATTTATAAACAATCATAGGCTTAAGCCTACAGGCATGATATGAAACAGATTATGATAGTCAATTCTGAGACAATTCATACTAGGCATACATGTAGCCATCATTCGCCATGACATTCATTTATTATTATAATTTATTTAAAACCTGAGATAACAATAAGTTATGTTATAGTAGTCTCAGATTAAAATTAACTCAATAACTATTGCGAAATGATGCACGGGCCACCACCCAGAGGAAATATAAAAAATGTAGAAACATTGAAATAAAATCATCATATTTACAATTATTCAATCATCATACCAGGCCGTCGTAATGATCATCATTTCTGGCCGCTAATACACAGACCGGGGCGCGTACAGACCTCTTACAACTTTACCATACCTCATAAATGTGATACTTTAATTAATTTTTTACTCTTCTTCTTATCACTGATTATGTCTCTGTTGAAGAATATGCGTAGGTACGTACGTTTCAATTAGCAATGTTTCAATTGCTGGTGAACAAAGATTCAACTTCATACCAAATCTATGTAACATGGTACCGATTTTTAACTTTATTTTTCTGCTGATGTTTGATGTATGTAAGTATTTGTTAAAGTTAGAAACAAAAATCTTTTCCCAGATAGATAGGACATTAACTACTTGGTGTGGTGGATTTGGGACATCAAATATTGTAGGAACTGCATTCCATAGAATCTTCTTGTGACTATCAGTATTTGCGATTCTTCGAAATGAATATTGCACAAGTGGCAATTACGGTGTAAATAGGAACTTGGTTTCGTTCTCAAATCCGCGCGTCGTGTTTTCTGTGCCCATTGCACACCTGTAAATTAATAATTGTCTAGTGAGTTTTTGCTTTATCATAATTAACGTTTACGTAATTATAGGACGTCTACGTGCATGCTAATTGATTTTCAAATTGGTTCGGGCCTAAAATCAAATACTTAAGCCTAACCTAAAACCATGCTAACTAACTAACGGTTGAATTTCATAAATATTAAGTATAAGATTCAATTAAAAATTGTTTGTTAGGGCTACTCAACGGATAAGTAATATAACCAGGGAACAATACAAATAGTGTAATTTCACTGTTATTATAACTAATGTCCTAGCCTAATAATGATAATAATAATCATTTCATGCGTTAATATACTGTAATGTACGTAACGGCTAGTTAAATTAAACGAAATAAAATAACCATGAGACAGAAAGCAAATATTAACCATGAGACGGAAAGCATGAAATAATCAAGATCACAATTTGTTTATATTAAGTATTTTTATTATTATTATTATTTGTATATGTAAAAAGAGGGACTAGGCTAGGCCTACAGCGACATGCCAATTGGGCTTCTTGTAGTCTTTCGACCAAATTTTTACTTATATGCCAACAATTGTAATGATATATATTTGGTCAATAAATGTTTCTTGAATTGAAAGTTTTAAAAATTGTTTGTTAAGGGTACTAAATTTTAAAGGATACGTAATATAACCAGGGAACAGTGAAATTAGTGTAATTTCACTGTTATATAACTAATGTACTAGTAGTAGCCTAATAATGATAATAATAATCATTTCATACGTTTAAATAATAATTATTAATAATAGGCCTACCTAGCCTAGCCTAGGCTAGTTTATTAATATAGGCCTAGCCTAGGCCTAGCCTATGTATAAATTGAATACAGTAAAGTAGGATTAGTCCCTACATATCATGTTAAGATGTAGGATACTTATTTAATTAGATAAATTTACCTGTTCTTGTCTTTGGGAAAATTGTAAAGCTTAAGTTCTGGGTTGGCCTTTGGATTGCTTTTACAATTAATTGCAGCACAGTACATCCCTCCTCCACTTTTTCTCTTTTCATTCATTGTTTCTTAACCATACAAACTTTGGCGCGACTCCTCAATCCCATTTTCTAAAGAATACTGCGATCATCGTCACGCAAAAGTTCGTTACTTGTTTAAGCGAGAGGGCGCACTATAATTTGACGCTTCTAAAGTGTTACGCGTAAACGCGGGTAGTGTCCCAGCTTTAGTATTTATTATAAGATCTTTGGTATGATGTGTACATGTAAAACACGAAAGAGAAAAAAAAGTATGATGTAGTACATTTACGTTGGTCTTAGTATTTATTCTATCGTACAAACTTTGTGTATAGCCTACATCGTACTTCGCGCTCCATAGGGTGAAATATACCAAATGACGTTCGGAGATTATAAATAGGCTATTACCAATCCATCCCTGCTTGTAATAAGTGGCGGTCTTTTAAAGCCTTTGTGCGTGACGCCGCGCAATGTCGACGCGATACGAGCGTTGCTCAGAGACATGGTGTGTGTTCGAAACCGAAGTGATCTCCCTCTCTGGTGGTTACATCAAACAAGAAGCATTTAATCATTTAAAACAAAATAATACAAAAATATTCCTCAGAATTAATTTTATATCTACGCATTATTTTACATTACCGTATAATGAAAGGTTTAAGGTAAGTTGCACATAACAATTTAAATGCATGATAATTCGATCAACCAAGGTAAAATAATATAAGTTGATATCGAATCGACATTGCGACTACAAACCAAAGTATCCCCCACCCCACACCGGCGGCATGTCATTGCAACCATTATCTTTTACATTACCAATGCCTAGGCCTACGTGTTTTTTTACAGGAAAACTATAGTATATTTTAAATAAGATTTCCTAAACGTACGCTTTCAGAAAGTAATTCGTAAACCCATTCTTCTTTTATAAATCAAAAATAATACTTAAATTGTTTGCTTAGTATTAATGTAGTATTTTGTTGGAAAACTTCTTATAATTTTGAGCTGATTTACATTTATTAATGAATTTGATATTTAAATGGGTTTTTTTCCCTTTTATAAGCATCTGCTTCAAGAATTTTCCCCTTTTCTTTGTTTAAATCAATTTTGTAATTATAAATGTTAATTTTGTCGTTTAGGCCTTTTATCTACTTTATTTACAAAGAAAATAAAAGAAGTTGTCATTGTCATATATCAGCGGCACACTTCGACATAATACAGTTAGGCCTAGGCTAGTGCATATTTACAAAAATAGGACCAATATTTTTCCCTTTATTTCTCCTCCTCAAGGTTGAACGTGGAATCGCGCGGAGGATCTAAACCACCACCAACCAGCAGGAATGAGGACATTCCGCATCGCTCAAACTCCATCGCTCTCGCATTGTTATGGTTTGGTGGAGTTCTTACTGCAGTAGGTATAGGGTGTGTCACGTATAGTTTCACGCATGAACGAAGAATTCACCACGCCCCAATCTGCCCAACTACCGCGGTATTAAACATTGGAGAAGATGGTCCCTGCATCGATATGGAAACCGAAGAAACGTATGCTCATCTCGTCCAAGCATTCGGCTACACAACTCTGTCATTTGGGTTTATATTGGTAGTTCTTGCATTAAACACTAACGGATCATGTTTTGCCAAACCCGAGCGGACAGTATCATCCCCACATGTTTTGGAGCTAGGTGCGGCTGAACAACTCCCTTCGTCGCAATCCGCAATTACACCATGGAGAACAGAATATAGACACCCTGCTCACAAGACCGAACTAAAACTGATAGCGCAAGCTATCCGAGGATACAATTTATACACATAACTTGTTAAAATGACGAAACCGAACGTTATGCTGATACTGTAATAGGGATACGTTGTTTTTTCAATCATTAGGTTAATTGAATATTTTAATAATTTATAAATATATTTTTATAATTGTGATTTTTAGTCGTTATTTTATTATATTATTACTGACGTCTTTCAATTAGTTTTATAACAGTAGTCAGTTAGTTTATTAAAGATTGTCCCCTGAAACAAAAAAGTTTTTTGTTGTGCCATAGTTGCGCATAATAGTTATTCAATTTGACCAAAAAATTGGTTCGAAACAAAATTATTTACCTGAAAAGACTGTAATTTAAAGAAAAAATAGTCATATTGAAAAAGTCTTTTTTAAAATGAAAACAAACGAGAGTGACTAACTGCGAAATGGCCTATTCAAAGTCTTTTTTTAAATTATTAATTTACATTTTCACGCTGCTGCTTTAGCCTGCTACGTCCCAGGAGGATGACTCATTAAGAAACCGAAAGTAAAGCAGCAGTTATATCTAAGGTTGACAGTTTTGCTAAAATGCATACTCGACTGTAATTTATAGGTACCACCAAAAAAACGTCTGGGAAAGAGTCTAACGGTTGAATGACAAATCCCAAAGCATTTGTGCTATTTATATAATTCGCTGTGTCAGATGATACTTCACACTTGAATGAAGTGACCCCCAGACTTGACCTTAGCAATAAAATAAACTAAAGCGACTGATATGAAACACAGACTCTGTAACAAAAAAATTATATTTGTTCACATATAAAAAAAGAAACGTTTAATTATAACTAAAAAACCATTGTCTGACAGACAATTTAAGTATTTTTTGCTTTAAATTACATTTTTTCAGGTAAAATAACTATTATGTGAATATAAAATGACACATTCAAACACAAATTTGAAATAAAAAATATTTTTCATGGGGATCGACAATATATCTTTAAAACTGTTTATAATACAGAACTTTACAGAATTGTATAGCGCCCTCTCTAAACCTAAAGTGGCGGTTTTGTGAGGATCCCGAATTCCCGTCGCTCCTCCCCCCCCCCCCCCCCGCATCCGAGTCATCCGATCATTGCCTTATGCTCTACTGATTGGCCTAGCCCTTGGCCTAGAAATAAATATGGAACTTCCAGATATATTTTACAACAAAGCAGAGTACATTGAAACTGTAAGTGTATATACAGTCGTCTGAAATATTTATACGTAAAAACAAGCCCGTCTTTGACTTTGTTGTTTGTTAGCCGCCGTTTGTTTACTTCAGATTCAATGGATACCTCGATAGAATAGGCCTAGCTAGGCCTGTGTGTTGTGGTGATTTGCAATGCTTTTTTATTTGGGTCTTGGCCTAGCCTATACATACTATAGTTAGACATATGAGAGACGAATTAATTGATATATTCTGCTTTTTCTGGGGAGGAGAAGGAAGTCTGGGTACCTTAGACAAATTTTATTTTATTTTATTCAATCGAAACCAAGCAACAGCGAAATTACCGCCACTAACAGGTTTGATACTGTAGTGATAGACCTGGCTAGTAGGCCTAGATGAGATAGCTTATCCAGCTTATTAAAAACTAAATAGTATATTTTAATCATGTTTATTATTAAATACTTATTATTAGTTTATTAATTAAAAATATAAATTAAACAATTTACATTAATAAGGTATGCACCCTATTTCTCCATAGTCTGTTTAGGCGTAGGGCCTATGCCTATATCAATAATTATACTAGATGTAGAGGTGTATACAATCATACACTACATACATAATTAGTCTTTATTACTGATGGAATATTGATACTAATTTTTAAGCTAAACTTGAATAAATGTAGAAAATGATATTTTTTGTTCCAGGCTTCTGGTAATAAAGTGAGCAGACAGTCAGTGTTATGTGGCAGCCAAAATATTGTTCTGAATGGCAGGGTAAGAAAGTTAATATGGTAAATGTCTCAAATGAAAAAGAAACCTTAAAAGAACCCTGCGGTAATTTTAATCTCATCATTCAAACAAATTAATTTTGTAATAGTAGGTCCTACATGGGCGTTTATTTTCAAGATAAAGTGTTTATTTTAAATTCAAGATAGTGTGTATACATTTTGAATTCTAAATCAGTATAAACAAATTATCAATCCAATTTTCAGACAATTTGGAGTGGCTGAGTACAAATCAGACAACAAAACCAAAGTATGGAAGACCTTAATATCCAAAATCTGTATTTATCTACTGTAGCACTATCTTTCTACTAACGCCCTATGATATTAAACTGTTAATGACCTGTAATGCAATGACTTATTAAAACTGAACTGATATGTAATCGTTTGAACTCTATTGATAAACCAAAGAAAAAGTTTTTCCTGAAGGCATTAGGTTAATTTGCTGAACAAAAGCAAATGCAATGTTAGTCCATGGGAAACTCATTACTATATAATTTCCATATTGTATTATTACTATGAGTACTTAACCTAGGGCTGGTTATCGCTGGTTGTTTAGACTTGCATATCCTTGAGACTTCCAACTACAACAGAATTAGGTACAAGTTCATTCAACTGTCTTGGTAAAAAAGGACACTTCTTGACTTTGACTAATTTCCTTTTTGATTTTGGGTGATTTTCTGGTACAGTAGAACACCCTTCTTTCATTTTTATTCATGCGAAACTAACAAAAAGGATGTTTCAACACTAGGGTCAACTCGTATTCAAAGGTTGTGCCAAAGGTACCCCATAATAAGTGTTCTACTACTTAGTTTTAATTATTAACTGGCCATACACAACTTATTTTGTAAACAATATTAAGATATTCAGAGATAATTTTATTTGATGTTACAATTTACTATTGTATTAGAATTAAATTTGTGTACATGGTCAATTTTTTGATAAAAATTCTCTTTTTTACCAGACCATCATTATGTCGGATTGTATCATACGTGGAGATTTAGCAAATGTGCGAATTGGTAGACATTGTGTTATTGGAAAACGTTCTGTCGTCAGGCCACCATTCAAGAAGTTTAGCAAAGGGTAATTATTTATTTTCTTCAGTTATTATTTTTGAAATTCTTTTCATAATTGGGGATGTCAATGGATATTGTTAAAGAGGGTATGATTCATACTGCATGTACAATTCGCTTTTTTCTTATATTTTCTATCAGGATTAAAATTCCTAGTGTATCTTCTGAAAAGTTATAGAATACTGCTCAACTTTTAGACATACTGTAAACTTCCGAATCACCTTAGAAATTCAATAAACCAATCATAATAATATTAGACATACTACTCACTACCGTAGGTTTTTAAAAGAGAACAAAAAATAATATGCCTGCAGTCTGTTATCTAAGAAACAGTCAACATATTTAATAATACTATAAAATACATAATAATAATACAATGCAATTAAAGATTGTAAACAGTACCTGAGTAAAAAGACTGGTAAGATTTTGAGTAAAAACTTTGTAAGACTTGTTCACTTACCAATGACTAAGATTCCAACATCAAAACTGAGTTGAATGAACTCTACATCTGTAAATTTATGGTTTGGTGATTTTACAATTGACCAATCAGATCGATTGCTTCCTAGCAGTAATATTTTATTGCAGTATACTATATCGACATGGAGGTAGAAATCCCTACAGTCCTGATATATCATGTACTCTTAGTATGTAGATAAAGTAATACCAGTAACTTAGCATCATCTCAATTACACTAATTATAGATACAAAAAAGGGATTTTTGCGAACACTGAAACTTTGATGAATTTAGGGTCAAACTTTTTTTTTCATGAAATTTGGAAAATCAATCAAGGATGAATAAGTCAGAAATATTGTAGAATAAAATGCTAATTGCATTAATAATTCTACCTACAGAAATGGATTTTGTTATAGATTTAGTAGGCCTACCAGCATGTAATTGGAACTAAAGTCTTGCATTACATTTTTGTACTTAATCAACAAGCAGTCTGATTTATCTCACATCATTGTTTCACATTAATTTTAGAAATAATAACTAGTATAGTTTCTGATAAATATTGTCCTCTGACAAATTACCATTTAATTGACCAAAAATTGGATCAGAGAAAAAAAATAGTTACTGGATAAAACCTAATTTAAAGAAGAAAAATAATCAATGTAAAGCCCATTCAATTACCATTGGTTAAATTTAGCTATTTTATACTAGATGGAATGTTGCACAAAGCAAACAAATTGAGATTTTATTTTATTCATGTGTATATCTGTAAATAAGACATTTATTTAAATATTTTCAACCATAAACAAATTACAAAGCTAAAATGTAACAATATCAAGCAAGGATGAAAGTAGATTAAAGTTATCTAAATCCAAAGTTCTACAAAAGATTTAGTACCAGCATTAAACAAGATCCCACATCTTGTGTTACATTTTTGTACATGTACCAGTTCTATTTACAATCAACAAGCACTCCGGGGATTATAAATTTATTATACTAACAATGTATCATATTAATTTCATAATAATAGCTGACATAGATTTACTGTACTTTACAGTGTTATAAACTACATCCATATACTGTACCATAATTATTTAATTTAGAAACAAAATGTTTAATAAATCAAAGTGCACATTATAATTGTTGGTAATTTTATTATTCTTTACTTTATCTGTCATTTATTTTTACCATTTTCAGAGTTGCCTTTTTCCCCCTTCACATTGGCGACCATGTGTACATTGAGGAGGATTGTGTGATTAACGCAGCCCAAGTTGGTTCCTACGTACACATCGGCAAGAACTGTGTCATTGTAAGTAGCGACTTAGTTAATCCAGTTAATTACTGCAGTGACTAGCTAATTACACAGTCTTACTCTCCCAATATTGGAATCCCTGAAAACCAGACTTTTCCGGAGTTTCAACAAATTTCCAATACTCTTTTTTTACCATTAAAAACACATTCAGATTACCAGATCAGATTACTTATATATTAAGCCTGTCTGGTTTTGGGAGAGCTAACTTTAAAACGAAATCAGAAGGTTCAGGTATCTATGTGTAGGAAGTTAATACTGTATTCAACTTGTTTGTGAATAGAATAATCATCACAACCATGCAGTACCTGGTTATCAGTACCTTTTATCTTTTCATATTTAATCACCATATTTGACACATGATTTGCATTCCTTGTACATTACAATTACACGAATGTAATAAAATGTTTATTGATCTGAACTTAGTACTTTATCTTTTCAGGGAAGGAGGTGCGTTTTAAAAGATTGTTGTGCTATAGCGGACAATACGTACCTACCACCTGAGACTGTGGTGCCACCTTTCACAGTGTTTTCAGGCTCCCCAGGTAAATTACAAATGTCAACAGTGATTGTCATATTCGTAGTGTTGATGATAATGTGATAATAGTGACAATAACTTTGGTGGTGATGGAAGCTGCTACTCCAATACATTTTTTTTTTTTTTTTTTCTAGGTCGTGTTAGTGATGAATTACCAGAATGTACTCAAGATTTAATGATAGATGTAACCAAGGGATACTATCAACATTTCTATCCAATAGCAGAAATTAAAGAAAATAAAGAGCCTGTAACTAGTTAATGATATCAATGAAATTCCAATATGTTTATTTATAAACTTCTTCTTCTACGTTTGTTCCTAGAGCTTACAGTATATTTAAATGCAAGGTCAATACATCATGACCTCCACTTTCTCTCTCACACAGCAACCATATTGGTGCTACTTTGTGGTAGATTGGTTAAACACACCAACATTTAAAAATATATATATGGTTCATTTGGCTAATTTAACCTGAAAATGCAAGTATTTGTAATTTCAAATGTGGCCATATTAGGGTAGCCATATTTTATGTGTTTTTTTATATTAAAAAAAAGTGCAATAAAATAAATAAAATAGTTTAGTTGCTCAACTCTGATTATTCCAAAAGTTGAGGCTGCTGTTAAAATAGTCTGATAGTCTCAATACTGTAGAGTTGGTTGCTCTTCCTTGAGTTTGCATATGTTTCTTTGTTTGATTTTAACATTGTATGGAGAAGCCCTTGTAGAGAATTAAGCTGGCGAAAGTATTGAACCTAAATATAGACAAAAATGAATTCAAACTGAAGTTGTCTTCCAAAGCACTGATTCATCTCATTAATATTTGACAATGCAAGCAAACGTTGAATTTGGTAGTGGTAGTTCAACTATTTGATCGCAAAATCAAATGTATCATGCACACGCATCTACCAGAGCCATATATATAGAGAGAGACATTGGGTTAATACTGATACACATTAGACTTTAGAGCAAATTGTGTCAAAATAGTCTCTATTAATGCATGTATAGTATAGGAGCAACAAAGTACTTGCAGCAAAGAATAATTGCGCACGTAGTACATTAAAAAGTTTGATTGATTGATTTTGGAACAAAACATCCCATAACTAGGTCCTATTAATAACAATTATGTAATTTTTAATTCATAATGTATGCTTTCCACACTAAATAAAATAATAAAGTGTCGTGGATATATTTGTTAATATACTGAAAAGGGTATGAACAATATTAAAATAATAATGACAAATTATTACAAATGAAATGATGAACGAGTCTCTTAAATTTGATAATGTTGGCAGCACAGTTTGTGTCAAAAACGGCTTCTGATCAATTTAATGTCTTAACTCTGGATATATATGGCATCTACAGAGTAATACTGCCACCACTATCATACAGTACATACCTGAGTTTCTACTACGGTGTGAAGCTGCAGGAGAAGGGTCTTGGCTTTGTTTGAGATTACCAATGATGTATAATGACTATCAAGTAATAGGCATATCCAATCAATTACACATTCAACTTTGACTTCTTCTTTGTTTTCAACAGTGCTAAGAAGGTAGTAGAGATACTCGACCAAGACCTATGTAGATTAAAATTGGTTAATTTACATACAATGATTGGTTGTCATTTTGTTTCTCTTTATACTGTGTGACCTCTTCAGTACAAGACTGTTGTCCCAGTGGGTCCTGTGCATGATCATGATCATCCTGTGCATGACCATGATCAGCAGTCCAGGAGATGCTTTTTTTCTAATAGTGTACATGTTCTTATGCAAATGTTTAATGTATATACATGGGACTTATGTCCCATCTGAAGGATGATGCAATTAGACTAAACTAATCCTATGCAGTGGAGTAACGCAGGAGGCAAAGGCCCCTGGTTTAACACTCTTAAGAGCCCTCCAACACTGGGGGTAGTTGCATTGGGACTGCTCATGCTATGGGCCCCTTAAGCTATGGGGCGTCTGGGTTTAGCCAGTGAGCGCTCATTACGCCACTGACGCAAATTGTATGAACCCACATTCTCTCAGGCTTGGTTTGGTGATGCTGTTTTGGGCCATTACAACACCCTGCAACTGAGTAGGGAATCGAACCCACAACTTCAGAAAGATAAAGCATTGTTAGTACTTACCAAAACTTCTCCAATGTCAAGGTGTTTTAAACTCTCCGCCAAAAACACATCATTGCATTGGCACTTTAAGATGGTGTTTATTAACTGAGCAAGATCTTCGTTTAAGGGGTTGGCAATTTCATTCTGTAATCCAGTTTCGTAACCTTTATGACTTCTAAAATTAAATGAGAGAAAACAGTTTACTATTATTAGACCAGTAAATTATAAACATAATTATAATACTTACTATTCCTATAATAATATTCAATTCAATATGCAAATTTGATATCGCTTATAAGTCATGTACCACATATATTTAGTTCTTTAGTAAACATTCTCCTTCTTGAATACATTTATATTTGGCTATAAATAGGGCAGATTAAAGTAGAGATTTAGACTAAGTAACCTTCCCTAAAGTTGTCTATGGCTAGTCTAACAGTTTAAGCCTCACATATAATATAAGATATAAGTATTCCAGCAGACATAGGCTTGATAACCACAAATACCTTAGAAAAAGTTGAAGACTCCTGACTATGACATCTTCTGGCACATCTGACATGTTTTTTAAGCAGACTGACAACACATCTTTGTCTTGTTTATCCAGTACAACGTTCAAAAACTCTTGACAGGAACTAAAAAGATGAATTGGAAATTAAGTGAGAGCACAATGGCAACGATTAAGACTTTGTGTCAAATGAAATTTGTGTTGTCTATTTTATTTTATTTATTTAAGCACCCAGCACCCACAGAATAGTTAGAACTGACCTAGCTGAAATGTTGCAAAATTCTACAATGTTCACTAATGCTTGCTTTGGCCAGAATTGTTTCTCTTCTGTACACCGGCGTGCAACGTGCTGGAGTAGAGGCGTTAAGTAACAGGAATCTGGAAACCTGTCAGTATTCAATGTTGCTAGCAGATTCTTGCAGCTAGATGCAAACATTGCTTCACTTTTACTCTAAAATATAAAAATAATATTACAAACATGGTTCCAAGGTGCCAGGCTGTGTCTTTTATGTAATCTGAAGAAGTTCTTAAGCCTTGTCTACACTATCAAACTTTATGTGACAACAAATTGTGATGTGCCCATATATGGACATGATGATGTCATATCACTACCATATTTGAGCATATCACTACCATATTTGGGCACATCACACTTTTTTTGTCAAAATAGTTTGATAATGTAGATAGAGCTTTAAGCACTGTATATTTTGTTTTCCATTGCGCCACACTCTTACTCAGATTAGGATTTTCCTTTATCACGCCAGAAATTGCAAAGGAGGCCTTAGGTTGATCTAGGAGCATTTAGTACCCTAATATCTGTTCTATGCAACAGCGTAAACTAGACCTATAACAAGGGCTTGGGAAACTATTAGCCTAAACAATATAATTTAACTCACCTTCTGCTTATCCATTGCTTCTTTCAGTAGCTTTTCTTTAACAGCAATTTTTTCTTCAGCTCTCTGAATGTATAAAAGTAATTCTCAATAATACTTGATCAAGATATCTAGTACATTTTAATGTATTGTATTGATATTTTAATGTTTTTTTTTTTGGGTTTTTTTTTTAAGTATCAAGGAAAATCAATTTCATGTTCGCCTGGTTGTGTTCAAGACAATAAAGATTTATCTTATCTTATCTTATTTAGATACATTCCACAAATATAAAAAATTAAATTAAACAATTGATGTGCTTTGTGATTGTTAATTAACATTGACCAAAACATTGTTAAATATTTTGTTATTTTTACAAATAGATGATTGAAAGTTTCTTAGTACTGTATGATAATTTAAACATTATAAGCAAATTTGGTAATTGGTGTGTTTTATGTTAAGGTTTAGGTTAGAATATGATACTGCACCAGTTATGCTGTATGTAATGCTGTATGTGATACAGTACAGGGATCAGGTGGAATGTGGTGGAGATTGCTAGCTTACCGCAGCCATAGGCTTCCAATCCGCTTGTACTGTTATAGTATTTTCTGAATCTTTGTTTCGTAGGCACCCAAGCGCACCAGCTAAACTAGCATTTGGGCAACTGAATCTATAAGCAACAATTTTATCCCCCCTTGACAATAGAATGGTATCTTCGAAGGAAGCAATTTTTGCTGTGTTAGTATCCGTGTCTGGCAATTCCATTTTCGCTTGAAGGGTAATAAATTTTGAATCCCATATCGTGAGAAATTCTATGAAATAAAAAATCAAAAAGGATGAGATTAAGAATACGGTATAAAGCATGTCATTTTTGACTAGCAAATTGGCAAATGGGCTAGTAAAATCAAGTTTGAGGCTAGTGAGAAAATTATTATTTTTATACTGAAAATACTAAAGCTTTGTCTACACTATCAAACTTTATATGCCCATACATACATGGAGATGATGATGGCATATCACTACCATATTTGGGCACAAACTAGTTGATAGTGTAGACAGAGCTTTAAGCACTGTATATTTTGTTTTCCATTGCACCACACTCTTACCCAGATTAGGATTTTCTTTATCTATGCCTTTCACGCCAGAAATTGCAAAGTAGTCCACTCCAAGCCAAGTCACAGCCGCAGATTGGGATTTTACTGTCAATAGAGGGCGGCATTCTACATATTCATCAGTCGTTAAGAATGGAATTACAGACAGGCACACATTTCCATTGTTCCCTGCAATTTTAAGACAAAAACATATTTTTAATCAATCTATGTACTAGTGTTACTATTGATTTTTGTAGCTTGCACCAAATTGCGACAGGTACTTACATATTGTTATAACATGGATACTGCCCTCTACTGGTAACAAACTGTAAGTTACTATAAAAGCATCGTTATCTTCATTTCTAAATACCAATTGTTTGCCTGGATTTTCACTTCCTTTGTCAAAAACAAATATTCTCCATATTTTATCCTGAAAAAAAAAAACGTCAAAATTCGTTATTAGTAATTTTTATGTATGCTGAATGCAGATATGTATTTTTTACTTATTACTTATTTTGTATATTAATCTTATTTTCATAAAAACTTTCATTTGCAGACCCTGTTAAAAGTTGACAACCTAAATTGTCTAAATTCAACATTGTTTTTGAAAGACACCATAAAGGTAATTATGAATTATTATATCTCAAATCAAAGTTTTTAAAATGTTCATTTCAAATTACCAAAAATGTCAAATAATTATTACTGTATATTTTTTAAAACATTTTTAGAAAACAAAATAATGGCAAAAAAAACCTTTTGATTTTGTGCCAAGAGGCAAATTTTCCTTTGGTTACCATGGTGAAAAGAAGCAGAACCTTTCAGGTCGACATTTTTAGGTAGAGTGCTGGGTCGGTCAGCTTTTGGATGATTTAGGACATGTTCTAAATCAGCAACAGCGCCATCTTCAAAAACAACTAACGCTGAAGTGTCGTCTGCTAGAAGACTGTAAACCGCAGTAGACAATAGAACAGGTTTTACTTTCACCAAATCTGTTGTTTCTTTACTCCACTTAATTAGGTTCTAGATTTTGAAAGAAGACAAATATAAAACAGTAAAGTTATTTTATTTTTTTATTTTAACAAAAATACATAAAATAAATGATTGAATATCTTCTGTAGTACTTTTTCAAATTATCTGTATTGTTTAGAAAATTTAAATAAGATATTACATTGGTAATCCATTACATTAACTGTATAATGAATTTTAATCATGTTAAAACATTTTAATGTTTTAACGTGATTAAAATAAAAAATTTTGAAATAGTTTCCACAATCACAATACTATAAGTAAGCCTTAATTGGCATGTGTTACCTTGTGTTTCTTAACAGCAACATAATTGCCACTTTGTTGGTCATAAACCGCAGAGGACGTCAAAGGAGAATTTTGTCGTACTGACCAGCTATGGACACACTTATAATCTGTTAACTAAAAGACATGGAAATACATAGTATAAATATTTAAGAATAAGAAGATCGAATGTGTTTACACAAAATATAACAGATAGTTATATTTGTTTTGTAATGCATAAAAAATGCATTGATGGTTATTTCAATGCGAAATCCACAACATGTATGGTGTGACAAGTGGTTGTGTAGCAAAATTAGACCTACTGTAGTTAGACTGTTGACATTGTTATGTTACCTAAATAAGAGTAGCGCCTGGTTCTGGTACTATTTATTTTTTAATACTCAGCTAGGAATTAGTTTTAGGCTTTAACTTGGATTGGATCTACATTTGGAAAGTTTACAGTATATGAAATGAACATGAACTTAGTACTAGTGAGTAGAGTAGGCTGCGCCTATTTTATAATTTTAGGCCTATTAAAGTTCTCTATTGCTAGAGAGTAGAGTACAGTAGTAGGGCGCAGTTTTGCACCTAAAAGTGAGTGAGTGGTCAAGCGGTTAAGACAATGGAGCCGTAATCCATGTATAACATCGGCAAGGGTTCGAGTCTCACTCGCTCTATGGTTCTGGTGGTAGTCTTCTCGGATAAGGACTATAAATCGTAGGTTCCGTGTACACACATTGCTTGTGTGCATTTTAAAGGGCCTAGTAGTACATCTTTTGAGACGAGTAGGTGGTTACCCAGGTGTACTAGTTTACACTCAGCCACGTTGTCATGATGATGAGAGAGCACCTTAATAATAGTGGCTGCACTGACATGACGTAGCCCTTGGGGGAGAAGCATGTAGTTGAAAAGTGTAACATCTGAATCCACATCGCATAGAGACTAGTTGTATTTTGCACGTGCTATACAAATTTAAAACCATTAATCACCATTAACCATATAAATAAGACTTCAGGGTCACTAACCATCACCGCCGCGCAGCGGATGAATGTTTTTAAATTGGGTACTCAAGAGATGCGAATCAGAGAGTCTAGTAGGTTTTTTTTTCTCTTTTGTGGGGGAAACTACACTTTTATTGCAATGATAAACAATATGGTAAAGGTCAATGAATATTTAGGTTATTCTTTACTCCATGATTTAGGTGATACTGAGGTTAAAAGATTATATAAAATATTTTGATATTGTGTTGAAATCTAGATAATACAAATATGTATACAGAGCAAATTTATATTAAAAGAGCTAAAACAATATAATAAGATAATTGATATTCAGTATTAAAAATTGAGATTTGATATAATAATGATAAAATGGTATATTGCATTATTATAAGATTGTGTTTTGTTTAAATACTTTAATAAAATTATATAGTTTTACATTTTTAACATAATATTGCTTTTATTATTTACATGAATTATATTGTAAAATAACAAACTAATAAATATTGCGTCTAGTAGTTAGAAGGAGCTAGTAGTGCTAGTACCTAGAATTAGAGGCCTCCATCATAGGCTAGCAAGGTCCTTGGACTAGGCTAGTAGTACCTATATATACAAGCAAGGGCATGCCTATCTACTACTAGGGCTAGGCTTAGGTCCTACTTGCATCATAGATTAGTAGGTCTAGGCCTAGCCTCCTAGGCATACTATGAATATATATCAATCATCCACACTAGAGTAGGCATGTAAGGTTTCAGGACAGTGGCAGTTAGGCCTAGCTAGCTTAATGCTAAAAAAACAACTTACAGAGTATGTAGACACCCGGGTAGCATCCGTTAAAATCGAATGTTGTTTACTATAATCACGTTCATAGCCTAATACTCGATTATTCTCACATAAAGTAATTTCAACACCGTTTTCTAGTCGTGTTTTCGCCATGTGTGGATTGGCTTGTGTCAAGCTAGCCGACAATAAGCCAGCCGACAATAAGCCAGCCCACTTTTATTTTTTCCAGCCGACAATAACTATGAAACGCCGTTTGTGTATTTTTCACATTTTCAGTATTGCTTAAGGTTTTTATAGTATTAGAAATTCAATATTTGTGAGAAAATGGCGGATTGCTCCTGGGAGTCACTTGGTGGGATTATACTAGGGTACCTCCTTAGTCGTCCAGTATAAGTTAGAGTAGGACCGCTGGTCCTGTTTACTCAGCCCTCATCTTTTAAATCTGAGTGTAACTCAATTACGATTTTTAATATTATAGTGAAATTTGATATTGTATTTGTGAGAAAATGGCGGATTGCTCCTGGGAGTCACTTGGTGGGATTATACTAGGGTACCTCCTTAGTCGTCCAGTATAAGTTAGAGTAGGACCATTGGTCCTGTTTACTCAGCCCTAATCTTTTAAATCTGAGTGTAACTCAATTACGATTTTTAATATAGTGAAATTTGATACTGTATTTGTGAGAAAATGGCGGATTGCTCCTGGGAGTCACTTGGTGGGATTATACTAGGGTACCTCCTTAGTCATCCAGTATAAGTTAGAGTAGGACCGCTGGTCCTGTTTACTCAGCGCTCATCTTTTAAATCTGAGTGTAACTCAATTACGATTTTAAATATTATAGTGACATTTGGTACTGTATTTGTGAGAAAACGGCGGATTGCTCCTGGAAGTCACTCGGTGGGATTATACTAGGGTACCTCCTTAGTTGTCCAGTATAAGTTAGAGTAGGACCGCTGGTCTTGTTTACTCAGCCCTCATCTTTTAAATCTGAGTGTAACTCAATTACGATTTTTAATATTATAGTGAAATTTGATACTGTATTTGTGAGAAAATGGCGGATTGCTCCTGGGAGTCACTTGGTGGGATTATACTAGGGTACCTCCTTAATCGTCCAGTATAAGTTAGGATGGGACCACTGGTCCCGTTTACTCAGCCCTCATCTTTTAAATCTGAGTGTAACTCAATTACGATTTTTAATATTATAGTGAAATTTGATACTGTATTTGTGAGAAAATGGCGGATTGCTCCTGGGAGTCACTTGGTGGGATTATACTAGGGTACCTCCTTAATCATCCAGTATAAGTTAGAGTAGGACCACTGGTCCTGTTTACTCAGCCCTCATCTTTTAAATCTGAGTGTAACTCAATTACGATCTTTAATATTATAGTGAAATTTGATACTGTATTTGTGAGAAAATGGCGGATTGCTCCTGGGAGTCACTTGGTGGGATTATACTAGGGTACCTCCTTAGTCGTCCAGTATAAGTTAGAGTAGGACCGCTGGTCCCGTTTACTCAGCCCTCATCTTTTAAATCTGAGTGTAACTCAATTACGATTTTTTATATAGTGAAATTTGATACTGTATTTGTGAGAAAATGGCGGATTGCTCCTGGGAGTCACTTGGTGGGATTATAATAGGGTACCTCCTTAGTCGTCCAGTATAAGTTAGGGTGAGACCACTGGTCCCGTTTACTCAGCCCTCATCTTTTAAATCTGAGTGTAACTCAATTACGATTTTTAATATTATAGTGAAATTTGATACTGTATTTGTGAGAAAATGGCGGATTGCTCCTGGGAGTCACTTGGTGGGATTATACTAGGGTACCTCCTTAGTAGTCCAGTATAAGTTAGATTAGGACCGCTGGCCCTGTTTACTCAGCCCTCATCTTTTAAATCTGAGTGTAACTCAATTACGATCTTTAATATTATAGTGAAATTTGATACTGTATTTGTGAGAAAATGGCGGATTGCTCCTGGGAGTCACTTGGTGGGATTATACTAGGGGACCTCCGTAATCATCCAGTATAAGTTAGAGTAGGACCGCTGGTCCCGTTTACTCAGCCCTCATCTTTTAAATCTGAGTGTAACTCAATTACAATTTTTTATATAGTGAAATTTGATACTGTATTTGTGAGAAAATGGCGGATTGCTCCTGGGAGTCACTTGGTGGGATTATACTAGGGTACCTCCTTAGTCGTCCAGTACAAATTAGAGTAGGACCGCTGGTCCTGTTTACTCAGCCCTCATCTTTCAAATCTGAGTGTAACTCAATTACAATTTTAAATATTATAGTGACATTTGGTACTGTATTTGTGAGAAAACGGCGGATTGCTCCTGGAAGTCACTCGGTGGGATTATACTAGAGTACCTCCTTAGTTGTCCAGTATAAGTTAGAGTAGGACCGCTGGTCTTGTTTACTCAGCCCTCATCTTTTAAATCTGAGTGTAACTCAATTACGATTTTTAATATTATAGTGAAATTTGATACTGTATTTGTGAGAAAATGGCGGATTGCTCCTGGGAGTCACTTGGTGGGATTATACTAAGGTACCTCCTTAGTCGTCCAGTTCAAGTTAGGGTGGGACCACTGGTCCCGTTTACTCAGCCCTCATCTTTTAAATCTGAGTGTAACTCAATTACGATTTTTAATATTATAGTGAAATTTGATACTGTATTTGTGAGAAACTGGCGGATTGCTCCTGGGAGTCACTTGGTGGGATTATACTAGGGTACCTCCTTAGTCATCCAGTATAAGTTAGAGTAGGACCACTGGTCCTGTTTACTCAGCCCTCATCTTTTAAATCTGAGTGTAACTCAATTACGATCTTTAATATTATAGTGAAATTTGATACTGTATTTGTGAGAAAATGGCGGATTGCTCCTGGGAGTCACTTGGTGGGATTATACTAAGGTACCTCCTTAGTCGTCCAGTATAAGTTAGAGTAGGACCGCTGGTCCCGTTTACTCAGCCCTCATCTTTTAAATCTGAGTGTAACTCAATTACGATTTTTAATATTATAGTGAAATTTGATACTGTATTTGTGAGAAAATGGCGGATTGCTCCTGGGAGTCACTTGGTGGGATTATACTAGGGTACCTCATTAGTCATCCAGTATAAGTTAGAGTAGGACCACTGGTCCTGTTTACTCAACCCTCATCTTTTAAATCTGAGTGTAACTCAATTACGATCTTTAATATTATAGTGAAATTTGATACTGTATTTGTGAGAAAATGGCGGATTGCTCCTGGGAGTCACTTGGTGGGATTATACTAGAGGACCTTCTTAATCGTCCAGTATAAGTCAGAGTAGGACCGCTGGTCCCGTTTACTCAGCCCTCATCTTTTAAATCTGAGTGTAACTCAATTACGATTTTTTATATAGTGAAATTTGATACTGTATTTGTGAGAAAATGGCGGATTGCTCCTGGGAGTCACTTGGTGGGATTATACTAGGGTACCTCCTTAGTCGTCCAGTATAAGTTAGGGTGGGACCACTGGTCCCGTTTACTCAGCCCTCATCTTTTAAATCTGAGTGTAACTCAATTAAGATTTTTAATATTATAGTGAAATTTGATACTGTATTTGTGAGAAAATGGCGGATTGCTCCTGGGAGTCACTTGGTGGGATTATACTATGGTACCACCTTAATCATCCAGTATAAGTTAGCTTAGGACCACTGGTCCTGTTTACTCAGCCCTCATCTTTTAAATCTGAGTGTAACTCAATTACGATCTTTAATATTATAGTGAAATTTGATACTGTATTTGTGAGAAAATGGCGGATTGCTCCTGGGAGTCACTTGGTGGGATTATACTAGGGTACCTCCTTAATCGTCCAGTATAAGTTAGGATGGGACCACTGGTCCCGTTTACTCAGCCCTCATCTTTTAAATCTGAGTGTAACTCAATTACGATTTTTAATATTATAGTGAAATTTGATACTGTATTTGTGAGAAAATGGCGGATTGCTCCTGGGAGTCACTTGGTGGGATTATACTAGGGTACCTCCTTAATCATCCAGTATAAGTTAGAGTAGGACCACTGGTCCTGTTTACTCAGCCCTCATCTTTTAAATCTGAGTGTAACTCAATTACGATCTTTAATATTATAGTGAAATTTGATACTGTATTTGTGAGAAAATGGCGGATTGCTCCTGGGAGTCACTTGGTGGGATTATACTAGGGTACCTCCTTAGTCGTCCAGTATAAGTTAGAGTAGGACCGCTGGTCCCGTTTACTCAGCCCTCATCTTTTAAATCTGAGTGTAACTCAATTACGATTTTTTATATAGTGAAATTTGATACTGTATTTGTGAGAAAATGGCGGATTGCTCCTGGGAGTCACTTGGTGGGATTATAATAGGGTACCTCCTTAGTCGTCCAGTATAAGTTAGGGTGAGACCACTGGTCCCGTTTACTCAGCCCTCATCTTTTAAATCTGAGTGTAACTCAATTACGATTTTTAATATTATAGTGAAATTTGATACTGTATTTGTGAGAAAATGGCGGATTGCTCCTGGGAGTCACTTGGTGGGATTATACTAGGGTACCTCCTTAGTAGTCCAGTATAAGTTAGATTAGGACCGCTGGCCCTGTTTACTCAGCCCTCATCTTTTAAATCTGAGTGTAACTCAATTACGATCTTTAATATTATAGTGAAATTTGATACTGTATTTGTGAGAAAATGGCGGATTGCTCCTGGGAGTCACTTGGTGGGATTATACTAGGGGACCTCCGTAATCATTCAGTATAAGTTAGAGTAGGACCGCTGGTCCCGTTTACTCAGCCCTCATCTTTTAAATCTGAGTGTAACTCAATTACAATTTTTTATATAGTGAAATTTGATACTGTATTTGTGAGAAAATGGCGGATTGCTCCTGGGAGTCACTTGGTGGGATTATACTAGGGTACCTCCTTAGTCGTCCAGTACAAATTAGAGTAGGACCGCTGGTCCTGTTTACTCAGCCCTCATCTTTCAAATCTGAGTGTAACTCAATTACAATTTTAAATATTATAGTGACATTTGGTACTGTATTTGTGAGAAAACGGCGGATTGCTCCTGGAAGTCACTCGGTGGGATTATACTAGAGTACCTCCTTAGTTGTCCAGTATAAGTTAGAGTAGGACCGCTGGTCTTGTTTACTCAGCCCTCATCTTTTAAATCTGAGTGTAACTCAATTACGATTTTTAATATTATAGTGAAATTTGATACTGTATTTGTGAGAAAATGGCGGATTGCTCCTGGGAGTCACTTGGTGGGATTATACTAAGGTACCTCCTTAGTCGTCCAGTTCAAGTTAGGGTGGGACCACTGGTCCCGTTTACTCAGCCCTCATCTTTTAAATCTGAGTGTAACTCAATTACGATTTTTAATATTATAGTGAAATTTGATACTGTATTTGTGAGAAACTGGCGGATTGCTCCTGGGAGTCACTTGGTGGGATTATACTAGGGTACCTCCTTAGTCATCCAGTATAAGTTAGAGTAGGACCACTGGTCCTGTTTACTCAGCCCTCATCTTTTAAATCTGAGTGTAACTCAATTACGATCTTTAATATTATAGTGAAATTTGATACTGTATTTGTGAGAAAATGGCGGATTGCTCCTGGGAGTCACTTGGTGGGATTATACTAAGGTACCTCCTTAGTCGTCCAGTATAAGTTAGAGTAGGACCGCTGGTCCCGTTTACTCAGCCCTCATCTTTTAAATCTGAGTGTAACTCAATTACGATTTTTAATATTATAGTGAAATTTGATACTGTATTTGTGAGAAAATGGCGGATTGCTCCTGGGAGTCACTTGGTGGGATTATACTAGGGTACCTCATTAGTCATCCAGTATAAGTTAGAGTAGGACCACTGGTCCTGTTTACTCAACCCTCATCTTTTAAATCTGAGTGTAACTCAATTACGATCTTTAATATTATAGTGAAATTTGATACTGTATTTGTGAGAAAATGGCGGATTGCTCCTGGGAGTCACTTGGTGGGATTATACTAGAGGACCTTCTTAATCGTCCAGTATAAGTCAGAGTAGGACCGCTGGTCCCGTTTACTCAGCCCTCATCTTTTAAATCTGAGTGTAACTCAATTACGATTTTTTATATAGTGAAATTTGATACTGTATTTGTGAGAAAATGGCGGATTGCTCCTGGGAGTCACTTGGTGGGATTATACTAGGGTACCTCCTTAGTCGTCCAGTATAAGTTAGGGTGGGACCACTGGTCCCGTTTACTCAGCCCTCATCTTTTAAATCTGAGTGTAACTCAATTAAGATTTTTAATATTATAGTGAAATTTGATACTGTATTTGTGAGAAAATGGCGGATTGCTCCTGGGAGTCACTTGGTGGGATTATACTATGGTACCACCTTAATCATCCAGTATAAGTTAGCTTAGGACCACTGGTCCTGTTTACTCAGCCCTCATCTTTTAAATCTGAGTGTAACTCAATTACGATCTTTAATATTATAGTGAAATTTGATACTGTATTTGTGAGAAAATGGCGGATTGCTCCTGGAAGTCACTCGGAGGGATTATACTAGGGTACCTCCTTAGTTGTCCAGAATAAGTTAGAGTAGGACCGCTGGTCTTGTTTACTCAGCCCTCATCTTTTAAATCTGAGTAACTCAATTACGATTTTTAATATTATAGTGAAATTTGATACTGTATTTGTGAGAAAATGGCGGATTGCTCCTGGGAGTCACTTGGTGGGATTATACTAGGGGACCGCCTTAATCGTCCAGTATAAGTTAGAGTAGGACCACAGGTCCCGTTTACTCAGCCCTCATCTTTGAAATCTGAGTGTAACTCAATTACTATTCTTAAAATTATAGTGAAATTTGATACTGTATTTGTGAAAAAATGGCGGATTGCTCCTGGGAGTCACTTGGTGGGATTATACTAGGGTACCTCCGTAGTCGTCCAGTATAAGTTAGGGTGTGACCATTGGTCCCGTTTACTCAGCCCTCATCTTTTAAATCTGAGTGTAACTCAATTACGATTTGTTATATAGTGAAATTTGATACTGTATTTGTGAGAAAATGGCGGATTGCTCCTGGGAGTCACTTGGTGGGATTATACTAGAGGACAGCCTTAATCGTCCAGTATAAGTTAGAGTAGGACCGCTGGTCCTGTTTACTCAGGAGCAATCCGCCATTTTCTCACAAATACAGTATCAAATTTCACTATATAAAAAATCGTAATTGAGTTACACTAAGATTTAAAAGATGAGGGCTGAGTAAACGGGACCAGCGGTCCCACCCAAACTTATACTGGACGACTAAGGAGGTCCCCTAGTATAATCCCACCAAGTGACTCCCAGGAGCAATCCGCCATTTTCTCACAAATACAGTATCAAATTTCACGATAATATTAAAGATCGTAATTGAGTTACACTCAGATTTAAAAGATGAGGGCTGAGTAAACAGGACCAGTGGTCCTACTCTAACTTATACTGGACGACTAAGAAGGTACCCTAGTATAATCCCACCAAGTGACTCCCAGGAGCAATCCGCCATTTTCTCACAAATACAGTATCAAATTTCACTATAATATTAAAAATCGTAATTGAGTTACACTCAGATTTAAAAGATGAGGGCTGGGTAAACAAGACCAGCGGTCCTACTCTAACTTATACTGGACAACTAAGGAGGTACCCTAGTATAATCCCTCCGAGTGACTTCCAGGAGCAATCCGCCGTTTTCTCACAAATACAGTACCAAATTTCACTATAATATTTAAAATCGTAATTGAGTTACACTCAGACTTAAAAGATGATTGCTGAGTAAACAAGACCAGCGGTCCTACTCTAACTTATACTGGACAACTAAGGAGGTACCCTAGTATAATCCCACCAAGTGACTCCCAGGAGCAATCCTCCATTTTCTCATAAATACAGTATCAAATTTCACTATACAAAAAATCGTAATTGAGTTACACTCAGATTTAAAAGATGAGTGCTGAGTAAACGGGACCAGCGGTCCTACTCTAACTTATACTGGACGATTAAGGAGGTCCCCTAGTATAATCCCACCAAGTGACTCTCAGGAGCAATCCACCATTTTCTCACAAATACAGTATCAAATTTCACTATAATATTAAAGATCGTAATTGAGTTACACTCAGATTTAAAAGTTGAGGGCTGAGTAAACAGGACAAGTGGTCCTACTCTAACTTATACTGAACGACTAAGGAGGTACCCTAGTATAATCCCACCAAGTGACTCTCTGGAGCAATCCGCCATTTTCTCACAAATACAGTATCAAATTTCACTATAATATTAAAAATCGTAATTGAGTTACACTCAGATTTAAAAGATGAGGGCTGAGTAAACAAGACCAGCGGTCCTACTCTAACTTATACTGGACAACTAAGGAGGTACCCTAGTATAATCCCACCAAGTGACTCCCAGGAGCAATCCTCCATTTTCTCATAAATACAGTATCAAATTTCACTATACAAAAAATCGTAATTGAGTTACACTCAGATTTAAAAGATGAGTGCTGAGTAAACGAGACCAGCGGTCCTACTCTAACTTATACTGGACGATTAAGGAGGTCCCCTAGTATAATCCCACCAAGTGACTCTCAGGAGCAATCCACCATTTTCTCACAAATACAGTATCAAATTTCACTATAATATTAAAGATCGTAATTGAGTTACACTCAGATTTAAAAGTTGAGGGCTGAGTAAACAGGACAAGTGGTCCTACTCTAACTTATACTGGACGACTAAGGAGGTACCCTAGTATAATCCCACCAAGTGACTCCCTGGAGCAATCCGCCATTTTCTCACAAATACAGTATCAAATTTCACTATAATATTAAAAATCGTAATTGAGTTACACTCAGATTTAAAAGATGAGGGCTGAGTAAACAAGACCAGCGGTCCTACTCTAACTTATACTGGACAACTAAGGAGGTACCCTAGTATAATCCCACCGAGTTACTTGCAATCCGCCGTTTTCTCACAAATACAGTAGCAAATTTCACTATAATATTTAAAATCGTAATGGAGTTACACTCAGATTTAAAAGATGAGGGCTGAGTAAACGGGACCAGCGGTCCTACTCTAACTTATACTGGACGACTAAGGAGGTACCCTAGTATAATCTCACCAAGTGACTCCCAGGAGTAATCCGCCATTTTCTCACAAATACAGTATTAAATTTCACTATATAAAAAATCGTAATTGAGTTACACTCAGATTTAAAAGATGAGGGCTGAGTAAACGGGACCAGCGGTCCTACTCTAACTTATACTGGACGATTAAGGAGGTCCCCTAGTATAAACCCACCAAGTGACTCCCAGGAGCAATCCGCCATTTTCTCACAAATACAGTATCAAATTTCACTATAATATTAAAGATCGTAATTGAGTTACACTCAGATTTAAAAGATGAGAGCTGAGTAAACGGGACCAGCGGTCCTACTCTAACTTATACTGGACGATTAAGGAGGTCCCCTAGTATAATCCCACCAAGTGACTCCCAGGAGCAATCCGCCATTTTCTCACAAATACAGTATCAAATTTCACTATAATATTAAAGATCGTAATTGAGTTACACTCAGATTTAAAAGAGGAGGGCCGAGTAAACAGGACCAGTGGTCCTACTCTAACTTATACTGGACGACTAAGGAGGTACCCTAGTATAATCCCACCAAGTGACTCCCAGGAGCAATCCGCCATTTTCTCACAAATACAGTATCAAATTTCACTATAATATTAAAAATCGTAATTGAGTTACACTCAGATTTAAAAGATGAGGGCTGAGTAAACGGGACCAGTGGTCCCACCCTAACTTATACTGGACGACTAAGGAGGTACCCTAGTATAATCCCACCAAGTGACTCTCAGGAGCAATCCGCCATTTTCTCACAAATACAGTATCAAATTTCACTATAATATTAAAAATTGTAATTGAGTTACACTCAGATTTAAAAGATGAGGGCTGAGTAAACAAGACCAGCGGTCCTACTCTAACTTATACTGGACAACTAAAGAGGTTCCCTATAGTATAATCCCACCGAGTGACTTCCAGGAGCAATCCGCCGTTTTCTCACAAATACAGTACCAAATTTCACTATAATATTTAAAATCGTAATTGAGTTACACTCAGATTTAAAAGATGAGGGCTGAGTAAACAGGACCAGCGGTCCTACTCTAACTTATACTGGACGACTAAGGAGATACCCTAGTATAATCCCACCAAGTGACTCCCAGGAGCAATCCGCCATTTTCTCACAAATACAGTATCAAATTTCACTATATAAAAAATTGTAATTGAGTTACACTCAGATTTAAAAGATGAGGGCTGAGTAAACGGGACCAGCGGTCCTACTCTAACTTATACTGGACGATTAAAGAGGTCCCCTAGTATAATCCCACCAAGTGACTCCCATGAGCAATCCGCCATTTTCTCACAAATACAGTATCAAATTTCACTATAATATTAAAGATCGTAATTGAGTTACACTCAGATTTAAAAGATGAGGGCTGAGTAAACAGGGCCAGCGGTCCTACTCTAACTTATACTGGACGACTAAGGAGGTACCCAAGTATAATCCCACCAAGTGACTCCCAGGAGCAATCTTCCATTTTCTCACAAATACAGTATCAAATTTCACTATAATATTAAAAATCGTAATTGAATAACACTCAGATTTAAAAGATGAGGGCTGAGTAAACAGGACCAGTGGTCCTACTCTAACTTATACTGGACGACTAAGGAGGTACCCTAGTATAATCCCACCAAGTGACTCCCCCCATTTCTCACAAATACAGTATCAAATTTCACTATAATATTAAAAATCGTAATTGAGTTACACTCAGAATTAAAAGATGAGGGCTGAGTAAACGGGACAAGCGGTCCTACTACTCTAACTTATACTGGACGATTAAGGAGGTCCCCTAGTATAATCCCACCAAGTGACTCCTAGGAGCAATCCGCCATTTTCTCACAAATACAGTATCAAATTTCACTATAATAATAAAGATCGTAATTGAGTTACACTCAGATTTAAAAGATGAGGGCTGAGTAAACAGGGCCAGCGGTCCTGCTCTAACTTATACTGGACGACTAAGGAGGTACCCAAGTATAATCCCACCAAGTGACTCCCAGGAGCAATCCGCCATTTTCTCACAAATACAGTATCAAATTTCACTATAATATTAAAAATCGTAATTGAGTTACACTCATATTTAAAAGATGAGGGCTGAGTAAACAGGACCAGTGGTCCTACTCTAACTTATACTGGACGACTAAGGAGGTACCCTAGTATAATCCCACCAAGTGACTCCCAGGAGCAATCCGCCATTTTCTCACAAATACAGTATCAAATTTCACTATAATATTAAAAAGTCGTAATTGAGTTACACTCAGATTTAAAAGATGAGGGCTGAGTAAACAAGACCTGCGGTCCTACTCTAACTTATACTGGAAGACTAAGGAGGTACCCATGTATAATCCCACCAAGTGACTCCCAGGAGCAATCCTCCATTTTCTCACAAACACAGTATCAAATTTTACTATAATATTAAAAATTGTAATTGAGTTACACTCAGATTTAAAAGATGAGGGCTGAGTAAACAGGACCAGTGGTCCTACTCTAACTTATACTGGACGACTAAGGAGGTACCCTAGTATAATCCCACCAAGTGACTCCCCCCATTTCTCACAAATACAGTATCAAATTTCACTATAATATTAAAAATCGTAATTGAGTTACACTCAGATTTAAAAGATGAGGGCTGAGTAAACGGGACAAGCGGTCCTACTCTAACTTATACTGGACGATTAAGGAGGTCCCCTGCTATAATCCCACCAAGTGACTCCTAGGAGCAATCCGCCATTTTCTCACAAATACAGTATCAAATTTCACTATAATATTAAAGATCGTAATTGAGTTACACTCACATTTAAAAGATGAGGGCTGAGTAAACAGGGCCAGCGGTCCTACTCTAACTTATACTGGACGACTAAGGAGGTACCCAAGTATAATCCCACCAAGTCACTCCGATCCCAGGAGCAATCCGCCATTTTCTCACAAATACAGTATCAAATTTCACTATAATATTAAAAATCGTAATTGAGTTACACTCAGATTTAAAAGATGAGGGCTGAGTACAGGACCAGTGGTCCTACTCTAACTTATACTGGACGACTAAGGAGGTACCCTAGTATAATCCCACCAAGTGATTCCCAGGAGCAATCCGCCATTTTCTCACAAATACAGTATCAAATTTCACTATAATATTAAAAAGTCGTAATTGAGTTACACTCAGATTTAAAAGATGAGGGCTGAGTAAACAAGACCTGCGGTCCTACTCTAACTTATACTGGACGACTAAGGAGGTACCCTAGTATAATCCCACCGAGTGACTTCCAGGAGCAATCCGCCGTTTTCTCACAAATACAGTACCAAATTTCACTATAATATTTAAAATCGTAATTGAGTTACACTCAGATTTAAAAAGATGAGGGCTGAGTAAACAGGACCAGCGGTCCTACTCTAACTATACTGGACGACTAAGGAGGTACCCTAGTATAATCCAACCAAGTGACTCACAGGAGCAATCCGCCATTTTCTCACAAATACAGTATCAAATTTTACTATAATATTAAAAATCGTAATTGAGTTACACTCAGATTTAAAAGATGAGGGCTGAGTAAACAGGACCAGCGGTCCTACTCTAACTTATACTGGACGACCAAAGAGGTACCTTAGTATAATCCCACCAAGTGACTCCCAGGAGCAATCCGCCATTTTCTCACAAATATTGAATTTCTAATACTGTAAAAACCTTAAGCAATACTGAAAATGTGAAAAATACACAAACGGCGTTTCATACTTATTGTCGGCTGGAAAAAATAAAAGTGGGCTGGCTTATTGTCGGCTGGCTTATTGTCGGCTAGCTTGACACAAGCTGTGGATTGTTTGCTGCTAGTAAAAACAAAATAGCGCCACCAATTCATTGCACAACCACTGTGTGCACCACGTGTGCACCCACGGTGGCACCACACACCGTTGTACTGTAGCGCATGGCCCACACGCATCGGCTTCACACACAAAAAAGAACGGATGATTTCATTAATCAATGAACCTGGCGAACGACGATCGGTCAAGTGTGTTTTTATCCAACCTAAGAATTTTTAAGCATGTATTAATGATTAAAAATGTCTTTCTGAAATAATAATTATGTTCACTTTTTTTGTTGTTCTTTGTCGATGGTCTCCGATATCCTAGCTGTATCTTCTCTGCTCCCCCATACCACGTGTCACAAGCGCAATCCGCTTCCTTTTATTTTATTAGACCCAGCTAGCCAGATAAGAAAGAGGCATGCAATTTCTTTTTGTACGATTAAAGCAATAATAATAATACCACATTTATATAGCGCCCTTTTCATGAGTAATCATGCTCAAAGGCGCTTTACAAGCATTATTACCCCAGTATTTTTTGGGATCAAACACGTATGGAAACATACTCCCATAATGCAGCCGGTAACCAGCGCAAAGTTGATCTAACTGGGTACCCATTTATACACCTGGGTGGAGAGAGGCAACGTAAGTAAAGTATCTTGCCTACAAGCAATGCGCCGAGAGTTGGATTGAACCTAGGTCTGACGATCGGTAGTCCAACGTCCAACACACTGCACCACACGCCCTTGGAATTAAACCGACTACAGGCCACGTCTAGTACTAGCTAGACTCAGAGTACGAACCTATAAGCACAGGGAGGTAAGTAAGAAGAGAGAAAAAAAGAATATTTACTGTCTTATTGAAAAACTAGATGTGCCGGGCCGCGATTTTTTTTTTTCGTACATAAGTTGGGGACCCCCTCATGAAACGTCACAAAATAAACATGAATAATTCATCAATTAAATTTTCTTGTTCCGTGTGCACCCAAGCGTATAGCAACAAGAAGTGATTACACAAGTGCGGTACGATTCTAGGCCTATCTCCGCTGTTGAAGAATAGCGGCGTTTTGTGTGGATTGTCGAAATAATCGGCCTTTAGTTTATGGTGTTTTTAATATAATTTATTACTAAAGAATTACGTGTTAAAATTATAGTTTCTATTAATACTATTAGGCCTAATTATTAGTCTCTAAACCCATGTCTATTCTAGTAGTAGCTGTGTGGATGTGTGTGACGTGTGTGTGTGTTAGGTATGACCAAAGATAGTTACACTATCTTTGGTAATAGTCACACTATCTTTGGTATGACACAATCCGAGTAATAAGTCTGCAAAATTAAACAATAAACATTACACAAAAATACATTTTTTATTCTCGTGGGTCAAATCTTCCCATCTCATGTGTTCATATACGCGCATTTTTAAAGTTCCTTTGAGTACATTGCATATTGTTTGATAATTGATAGCAGAATTTAAAAAATACAGTACACAAATTATACACATTCTTTATTCTTGTGGGTCTAAGCTTTCTTTGGGCTATGTCCAAGAACGCTTGGGTGCACACGGAACAACAACTGCGATACGATTCTTTCTACAATAATAGGCCTAGGATTCTAGGTCAATTCACGTGATTGCCTTCGCGCACTCTTCTTCACACACACGTCCACTATGCAAAATGTGTCGAGGCTAATCGACAGCTAGGCAAAACATTAAACTAAGTAGTAATTGGACATAGCCCAAAGACACAAGTCACACACACCCACACAGCTACTACTAGAATATACAGGGGTTTAGAGACTAGTAATTAGGCCTAATAGTATCAATAGAAACTATAATTTTAATTCGTAATTCTTTAGTAATAAACTATATTAAAAACACCATAAACTAAAGGCTGATTATTTCGACAATCCACACAAAACTCCGCTATTCTATTATGAAATCAGCGGAGATAGGCCTAGAATCGTACCGCACTTGTGTAATCACTTCTTGTTGCTATACGCTTGGGTGCACACGGAACAAGAAAATTTAACTGATGAATTATTCATGTTTATTTTGTGACGTTTCATGATGGGGTCCCCAACTTATGTACGAAAAAAAAAATCGCTGCCGGGCCGTCTAGCTAGGGCCAGGCCTAATGAATGTAGCCTCTAAATAGCTTTTAATCGCTTCCTTAAATTGGCTCCCCCCTCCTCCCTAATCCAAACTAGGCCTAGAGTAGAGTATATCACCAGTACCACCTCCTGTGGAGAGGTTGGCCTTAAATTACTAAACCTTTAAAATAAACAATTTTATTAAATTTCGAAAATGAAAAGTTTTATGCATAACTTGCATTCAATATATAATATGATTCTATGAATAATTCATGATTTAAAATCCTGGCGGAATCATTCAACCGGAGCGACACATGTACTGTACTGTCTCGGTGTTGTGTGCGTGTTTTGTGCTGTTTTACTACTGTTGCTATACTGAAATAATATATGAAAAAAGAGGTAAATTTTTGGAATTCATTTACTAGATGGGATATAGGAATATCATAAAATAATTTCGTACCTACTACTACTAGCCTACTACCTCTAGACACCACTTATACGTGATTAAATTAAAACTTAGCTAGCTAGCCTAGGCCTACCTTTTTAGGCCTAGCTAGGCCAAGATGAGAATACTCAATAGGCCTAGTCAGAATTGTCTTCACGGATACTATTACTGGTAGGAACCGGTTTACTGTCACAATCATGGGAATGTTTGTGTAGCACTAGGCTATAGGAGGCTTAGGCTAGAATCATTCCAAAGGCCTACGCAGTTATTTATTTAGTTAGAGTAGAGGTCTAATTCTTGATTCTGTTTATTCAATTATTTTAATACGCTGTGGCTAAAGATACGGTACCGTATCCTAACTTCATTTTGCTAAAGGTACGGTAAAATTGAATTACGTCATAATCAGCCAATGGGGTGCTGGTACGTGTGTGACGTCATCGTATAAGGACTTGGGATTTTTTTCACATCGCGAAAACAGTGATCAACCGGCAGCTTAACATTTTCTTTATGCTTCATTTATCGCTAATATCCCAGACGTGTGACAAAAACTAAATGTAGCCTAGGCCTACGTCTGTTATTATTGATAGGCCAAAACATGTTGATTTTAATTCTAGAATACAGAAATTTACCGTTTCAAAAGAGGCCTACTACATACTAATAACCATGGCTGCTATCACCTATAGCCTCGGTATATGAGTTTGTTTGCCAGGCTGGGGCCAGCTGCATGTGTGCGCTGATTTCTGTAACTAAAACCTGAGGCTAGGTCTATTGTCTAAATCATAGTATTTGAGGACGTTTATTAAAAAATATAGGCCTAAATAGGAATAAAAATAAAACCGTCATCGTAACCATGGACGAATGAACTAGACGCAATCAATATATATTTGACGCAACACAATTTCCAACATTGAATTATAATTCCTTTACTTCTAATTTGGCTATCAACATATTTCAACTGTAGTGTAGTGTATAATGTTGTATAATGAAATAATATTTCAGATTGAGAGTGCATGTTTTAAATTAAACGCTTTATGTAACGTCCACCAATCACATGAACTTGCTCTGTTACTACAGCATCGACGATTCTGGATTCAACATTGCTAGGTCTACCCCCGAGGCTGAGTCACAGAATCATCAGCGAACACATTCATGCAGCCTGGCGCCGTCAATAGGCATTCTCTACAGACGCGATGTGAAAAAAAAAAACAAAGTCCTTATACGATGACATCACACACGTACCAGCACCCCTGGCTGATTATGACGTAATGCAATTTTACCGTACCTTTAGTAGACGGAAGTTATGATACGGTACCGTATCTTTAGCCACGGCGATTTTAATATCAATATGAATGAATTATGTATTTTAAATCAATTTTTTTGTACCACCACCAGCATAAAAATGTCATTGAGCACTGTCTTGCAGCAATCTAGTCGGCATGTTCTGCGACAATTTGTAAAATCAAAAAAGTTTACACAAGTTTCTTACAGGTAAAATTTTAAAAATATGAACATATTGACAAAATGATGTTATAATTTATTGTACTGATAGATGTAAAATAATAATATCTCTTTTTGTTTACAGATCTTGTCTTTTGCACACTTCAACTACTCAGCAAATATCTTTTAATGTACAAGATGAGGAGGATTTTAAAGCAAGAGTGTTGGAAAGCAACAAACCAGTACTAGTTGATTTTCATGCAAAGTAAGGCTTTTAGAGTGGGGTGGAGTAAGATTCACATTAAGTAGTAAAGTAATACTTTATTTCAAATAAAAACATAAGAATGTAACAAACATTCCTCAGCATATGCAGAGCAAAACAAGACAACAAATACAAAACACTTAAAATAAGAAGTAAAAATACATCCAAAAGGCATAACATTCAGATTGTTATAAAAATGTACAGTTAGAAATTACATTTTTAGGGAACAGTTTTCCCATTGTCGGTTTAAATAAATGGAACAGGGGGAAATATTTTTTTTCCTATGTAATTAAGGCAGAAATCATAAATAATTCATTACCTTAATTATTTTCTATTATAAAGAATTGCAGGTTCTAGGACACCTACCCCCTAGACAGTTACCCCCCAGATGTTTACCACCCGGACAACTACCCCCTTAGGACAACTACCCCCTTAGGACAACTACCCCCTTAGGACAACAACCCCCTTAGGATAACAACCCCCCGGACAACTACCCCCCGGACAACCACCCCCTTAGGACAACTACCCCCTTAGGACAACTACCCCCCCCCCCCCACAATCTAAAAGTAGACAAATATATAGGACCGGTTTCTGTAAAAATGAAATCATCTGTTTTTAACGGGTGTTTCGAAACTAGAGACCCGAGACCAGAGACCTGACACGAGACCCAATACGAAAAGGGAGACCTATATTTGGGTCTCCCTTTTCGTATATTAGGGTCTCCCTTTTCGTATAGTGTGGTCTCTTTTTTCGTATATTTGGGTCTCCCATTTCGTATATTTGGGTCTCCCTTTTCGTATATTTGGTCTTCCTTTTCGTATATTTAGGTCTCCCTTTTCGTATATTAGGGTCTCCCTTTTCGTATAGTGGGGTCTCCCTTTTCGTATAGTGGGGTCTCCCTTTTCGTACGTGGGTCTCCCTTTTCGTATATTTAGGTCTCCCTTTTCGTATTGGGTCTCGGGTCTCATGGTCTCTGGTCTCGGGTCTCTAGTTTCGAAACACCCGTTTTTAACCGATTATTCTGTTTAACAGCACGCTAGGCCCTAGATGTGCTAGATTTAAAGTACCGTATTTATTGAAAAAAACGGCCTGGGCTGTTTATTGTTTAGGTGGTTTTTAGGTGGACATTTATTGGAAGAAAGTTGTTTATTCAATGGGAGGGGGTATAATCTAATGGAAATAGACGCCGATTATTCCATATGATGTGTCATGAGAGTGACATGTTCACCGTTTATTTGAGGGGAATTTATTTAAAGATCGCCGTTTATTCGGTGAGTGAACATTAAGGTCAAATATCAAAAGTGATATTATTCTTCAAGTGTACAAAAATACAAATGACAAATTTGAGACAAAAATTAATTCTTTTAAGACCAGTGGTTATCGAAGCATTGTCCTGACGCAAAAATTATTATTATTATTAGCGAACCCAGTCTTTACAGTAAATACAGGGAGTACTATATAATACGTTCGACTATCCTATGATCATGTGTGACAATCTTCAGTTTATACCAGGCTATATTTATGTTCAATCTTTTTCTTTTGTTTACAATAATGAATAGTAATTCGTCAAAGTAACGAATTAAAATATAGTTATTAATTCCTATTATACGCTGTTGCAGAGTCAGGTTGTTGAATGGTCTGGGTGGTAGTTGTCCGTCCGGGGGGTAGTTGTTCTAAAGGGATAGTTTTCTGGGTGGTAGTTGTCCAGGGGTTAGTTGTCCTACGGAGTTAGTTGCCCTCGGAGTATTGTCCAGGTCCAGGAGGTAGTTGTCCTACGGGACGGGGAGTATTGTGTCAGAGGCAGTTGTCCGCGGGGTAATTACCCGGGGGGGGGGGGGGGGGTAATTGTCAAGGGGTAATTGTTCCTAGGGGGTAGTTGTCCAGGGGTTAGTTGTCCTATGGAGGTAGTTGTCCTAAAAGATTATTTGCCCTCGGAGTATGGTCCAGGAAGTAGTTGTCCTACGGGGAGTATTGTGTCAGAGGTAGTTGTCCGCGGGGTAATTACCCGGGGAGGAGGGGGTAATTGTCCGGGGGGTAATTGTTCCTAGGGGTAATTGTCCGGGGGGTAGTTGTCCCTAGGGGTAATTGTCCCGGGGATAGTTGTCCTAAGGGGGTAGTTGTCCTAAGGGGGTAGTTGTCCTAAGGGGGTAGTTGTCCGGGGGTAGTTGTCCTAAAGGGGTAGTTGTCCTAAAGGGGTAGTTGTCCTAAGGAGGTAGTGGTCCAGGTGGTGGTTGTCCGGGGGGTAGTTTTCCGGGGGGTAAATGTCCAGGGGGTGAATATCCGGATACGAGAATTGCAAGATAGCTGATCTACTTCCTAAACCTAACCCTCTAAATAATCTCTCAACTATTAAAAAAAAACATGTTCTTGAAAGACCTCGAACCGAGGGCGCCGGTGTAATAGGTTAAAGCCCTTACCAATAGACCGGGCAATAGACCAAACATTTTGGTTGGCAAACGCTGTTTACACAAATTATTTAATCTCTCTGCATGCTTATATAGCGCCCTCTATAATGTCCCATATTACATCATAATTATTCTAATAAATTATTAATTAATTGCCTAAATTCCATAGGAAAAAAATAATGCGAACTTGGGGTGCTTTTTTTTCTTGCCAAAATATAAATATTTCACATTTACTACAGTATTTCTATATTGATGTATACTCATCCAATTTATCTTTCAGTTGGTGTGGTCCATGTAAACTGCTTGGTCCTAGATTGGAAGAGGTAGTGTCAAAGTCAAATGACAAGGTCGACCTGGCTAAAGTAGATATTGACAAACTGGTGGACCTTGCAATGCATTACAGTGTATCATCTGTTCCTACGGTGATTGTAATTAAAGACGGGGTCAAAGTTGATCAGTTTATTGGATTACAAGATGCAGAAGTTATAGAGGATATGATCGAAAAAGTCTAAATACCCATCTCAAGTTTTCCCTGATTGTCTTGCATGTACCCAAGACATTATTTTGTTATTTGAGTGTTATTATTATGTGTATAATTTAAAAAATAATTAATATGACTGCCCATCATACAGTTCTTTTTCATACCAGGGCGGTAGCTGGCATGATTGTGGCATAAAATGGTAATTAAACAGTCTAATTGGTACCAATACTTGGTTGAAATCAGGCCTTAAAGCTCAGGTACAGGCTTGAATTTTAAATATAATATTTGGTTAATTGTACATAAATCAAATATTTGTAACAGAAATCGAGACGAAAAAACATGAATTTCCCTTAATATGGTCAAATACAAAATTTGGCAAAATTCTTCTATAAAAACAAGGAAGACTTTTTTTCAGTAGTTAGGTAGTTAACCTAATGTAATAACATGTCTGGTGACTCCCTAGACGGTGAAAAAAGATGGTGGATATACAGTGGATAATTTTTGCTATAGCATGAAAATAAAAATCTGAAGTTGAATAAAAATACAGAAATGTAATATTCAAGTTATATTACCTATATTTAGTCATCTGATGACATTTTTTACCACACCATTTATTTTGCATAGCTTTTTAAATTGCCTCTCTATTTACAAAATTTGTGTACAAAAGAATAGAGATTTTACTGTGTAATTTGAACTATCCCCCCACTGATAAGAAAGGGCTTATTTTCAACAAGCTCGTGTAACACAAATAAAATCAAAAAAATTATGAAACATAGGGGAAACTATAGATCGATAATTATTGGAATGTATGATCAATAGAAATTTTTTGCCCGCACCTGGCCTTTAATTTAAATTCTTAATCTGGGTAACCTTACCCACCTCTGCCCAGCACAATTACATTATTGCTTAAGTAACTGCAAAATGAATCCTTTATTTATTTAGGGTGTTATTGATAAAAAAAGGTGAATACTACAAAGAAATGTAAATAAGATAATAAACATTTATAATATGTTTTAACTTATTTGATTTTATTATTTTGTTTATGACTTTACACACATATAATGAATGAATAATATTCTTAGTTATGTTATAACCATATTCATATTTATGCAAATAAAGCACCAACTCATTTGAATACTACGCAAAAGCAAATTACAGCATCTACCTGTTTAATTTAGATTTTGTCAATAAAGAATACATTTACGCAAAATCTATTTTAATTACCACCTGCATCGACATGTGTATGCAAATAATATCTACCTTTGATTTGATTAACGTGTCCTTGCACATTTAAAAATTCCTTTTACAGTATATTACCATAATTAATTGGAATACTTTTTACAATCTGATGTCTGCCTACAGTATGGTTAAATTGACAAGAGTGTACTGCTTGGTGGTACAGTATTTCAATGAGTTGCGATTGGGCATTAGCATTTACATCTTGACTCTGTTTCAAAAGGCATTAAGTAGAATACAGTATAGTTGCATTAAATTATTTTTCAATGATTAATTGCATGTTTACTATTAAGGTTTTAATTTTTTACTTTGTCTGGTTTTGCCAACATTTATGGTGACCCTATGCTTGCATTTCGCATTTAATAATTATTGAATGCTGCAGCCCGACCATAAAGCAAAACATTTATACAATTATCTGCGCATGCTCACAAACTAATCAGTACTGTGATAGCTACTGATCACTACTGCAACTACCCCATTACAGAAAGGATGAGGCTACTTATACCACAGTACAGATTGGTTAGTAAGAGTTCTTTGGTGTTATGCAATCAATTAGTACCTGTTTTTAGTCTATTAAGTAGGGCTCCCATATTTTAAAATAAGTTTCCTAATATACCACAAAACTAGCAAGGATTTAGTTGCTCTGAATAACAAAATAATCGTATCACATTCAATTACGAGTCTTACACATATGTCCCCAACACTATTAAATCATTTACACGATTACATTTATTGCACACAAATCTATAAAAACAGGGGGAGGTGGGATTGGATAATGGTCACACTTGAATGGGCACAACATTATATTTTGTTAATACTGTACGCCTAATAATGGTGGGATGTTAATACTAATGATATTTTATACTATAAGTGTTTGTCCGATTAAAGGCCACTTTCATGGCTTAACAGCTCTAGTAATTGCCTAATAGAAAACACTAGGCTTACTACTGTACTATGTTCAATAACCGATTCACATGTACAATTCACAAATGTAACAAATTGTAAGGTACATGGAAGTCTCCTGTGATAGTCTTATTCTTACCAAATCACAGAACCAACATTAGAAAGATCCTTTGCAGGCGGCCTCAAAAGATTACAGACTTGTTCCAAGATTTTACATTGATTTAACACAGAAATGCTTCTACTACTAATCGTACCAAATTAATTTTGTATGTGTACATCGGGTATAAGAAAAATACATGACAAAAACATTATAAACAATTAAATAGAACTGAATTGGAATAACAAGTTTCTTCTTCTTATTCTTATAATTTTGTAGGATTTGTTAAATATTTTAAGACAATTTTTAATAAACATAGCTACCATATATATATACCTATTGCATAAAGTCTACAGTATCTACATGAATTATCAACAAAAAATATATTATTTCTAGCTACCATGGTTAAAAATCTATACCGTATCTACATAAATGGTTTCATAAGACTGTCAAGCTGGATTAAGTTATGCCTGCCTCCAGTCACAATAATACTCTTTTGAATTACACTTCTATGTTTATAAATAATAGTACAGATATATAAATATTTATATCGGGACACACTTTCATTATGAAGTAATAATTAATCTATTAAATTAAACCTAAATATTACTCCATGCTTTAATTTAGAACATATATTCTACAAACACAAAGGGATGAAACCATTGTATATTTATATTAAATAATTTGAAACAAAATTAATTTATTTCATTTATCCAAGGTGTATCTGTACAGGCAATGGAACTTATTATATTTGGTACGTTCATTTTAGCAATATTTTAATATAACATAAATTCTTATATGAGAAACTGAATACATTAATTATATATTTTAAAATTAATGGTATATTATATTTTATTATATAGTATTCTGTATATAATTCTGTGTGGAATCTTTACTTGCTCTTGGTAAATATTTACCCCATCCTGTGCAACAAAATGGCTATTTTTACCATTCAAAATTGTTAATAAAATAATTTCTTCTTCTTTCTTAAAATATTTTGTCACCCGCTAGAATTCTTGATAACCTGTCCATTACATTTATTCCCTGTTCTGAAAAAAAAAACAACATTCACATCTCTTCATTTGTTAAGTTAAAATGAAATTCTAGAATAAATTCAATTTATGTGAGGGCAAACATAACCCTCTTCATGGCTGCCTATACATTCCACTTCCGGGACGTGTCCACTATCCCACATTCCAGGTCCACATGTCCGGCAGAGACCATTCAACTCGCATGAGATTCTTGGTAGAGTACGGAATTGATAAAGCAGACTACGAGCCTGCAAAAAAAAAATATTTCAATTCATTTCTTGCAGTAGTTACTCCAAGTAAAACTATATTTCATGGAGCAGAAGTGTTAGGCAGTTATATTATTTAGATTCTTAGTTTTTACGTATATGTAGTAGTAGTAGTACTGACCTTTTTAAGTACAATATCCCCTGACATCTGCATAGCCAAGTTGCTAAAATGCAGAAGCATTTCATCAGATGGTAATTCCTGAAAGCAAATTTATAAAGACATAAACAACATTCGAAGAAAACAAAATACAATATTGTATAACAATCTGCGTAATAGGGAACTTTCGTTTTACGATGATTGATGACAAGCTATTTCATATTGAGTTGCGTGTCTTTGCTCCTCATCGACACAGGTTTGATGCTTTCTAGTTCCACGACACATCAATTGACCTGACATAGATTGGACATAGGTCCTTGGTCTCATTAAAGTAGAACTGATTATAAATCACAATCTATTTATTGCTTGAAATGACCTTTCCTCATGGAAATTGGTAGTGTTTAGAAACATTCATTAAAAAACTAAAAATGTAATCGGCATTTATAATTGAGTACTGTCTTTAGGACTGACATTTGGGAAGAATCAGGGGGTGTGAGACTACACTGCACTGTAATAGAAAATCAAAATAATAAGATTGTTTGGAACAACCTCTTTTCTAGCATATACAATACCTGTTGAATGATATCTTCTCCATAAACTGAGATTATAGCTATACAAATAAATAAATGAAAATAATCCGTCTGGAAATGACTCCAACAAGCTTCCCACATCCGAAGTGCTTCTATCTCAGGAAATTCACGCTTAAAACAAAGCAGGATCCACCTAACACATAAAACACAATAATAATACAATACTTCAAAAATGGTTAGGACAGTTCAAATCTCGATTGGGACAGTTTTTTCACATTCTCACACATTTCCTCATCTTTACCGTTTTAAAATTAATTAATTCTCAGTATATCATCAAGCATTATAATTTCTTCTATGCCTACTGTAAATGTATAATAACAGTTCATTTTTATACATATAAGCAGGCTCGCAATGAGCTCTACTAAATTGCAGTAAAACTTACCTGTGACAGAATAATAGATCCATGGCATCTCCCAGTTTTTGCAAATGTTTCCAAAACGGTGGTAACATCAATTCAATCAATGAACGCAAGAAAGACTAGTGGAAACAAACATGTGAGAAAAAGTTGAGAAAAGCGTGGTGGCACGGCATGCAACAAGATTTGCATGATGGCCATGTGAACTAACGGGTAGTCCACATGCGTTTTTATTTATTAATTTATTTTTTTATTTATTCATTTAGCATCCATTAAATAATAATACATTTAAAATACATAACAAAGACAAAATACAAACAGTTGGAATATTAAAATTGAATAAAAGCAAAGTGAATGGATGAAAGGACAACACATAAAATCAACATGTCAATTTATTTCCAATGGGGTTGTGCTTAAAGCATTGTGCTTAAAATAAAGAACTTGAACAAGTATGCTGCTTTAATAGCATGATATAGGCCAACAGTATAGCACCTATAATATTACTTTAGTGGAAAGTGGTACTCAAATACAAGTACCTTAAGTTATTTATCTATTATTTTCAATTTGAAAAAAACAAAATCTGTGCCAAGTGTATTATGTATGTGTTTAATTTGTAATTTTAGTTCAGGCTAGCTGGTACACAGTATGGGCTAGAAATATATTAAAATCTTACCAGTTGTTTCTCCATATCATCATCTTTGGGTGAACTAAAAAACTGTGTGTTGTGCATTAAACCAGTAAAGCACCAATAAGTATCAGATTCATTTTGTAACTCAGCTAACACTGGCGCCAACAAGTCAGACATACCTTGTGTGTAACCCATGCTAGGGTTTGCATATGCAAAATTCAGCAATATATTTCTAAAAGGGAAAACAAATAGAATAATTTAAAGTGTTCATTAAATCTTTAGTCTTTACAGTACATTTATATTATGATCAGGTATGTAAGCCTGATTGGGGGAAATGCAGGTGAACATTCTTTCACTGAATTCATGAAGTTCAACACCCATCATAAACAACCTCCCAAAATGATGTCTATCCATCCAAATATGCCATAACATTTTCACCTACCTCATAACGTCTATATTACGATTGTTTTTCCCGATGTAGTATTTATGTGAACGATCAGTTCTCACAACGTCTTTATCAACAGTGGATTGAATAGTTCGCCAAAAATGCTCAAATTCAGACTGTGGCATTGATAACCTTAGAATTTAAATGAAAAACAACTTAATCTAAATCAACGAAAGATCTGTGTGTAGCGTTTCATTTCTCACAATTTTTTTAGCAGTGGCTTAGCGCAGAGGCCTAAGGCCCCTGGTTTATGAACCCTAAGTGGCCCTACAACACTGGAGACCTCAGGTATTTCTATATTTATTTTTTTTTTTCATTTTATTTTTATCTTATTAATGCCTCTGGACACTGCTCATTGGCGCGCCCCAAATAAGTTCTGGTGCCCATGGGTTTAGCCAGTGAGCATGCATAGCCGTTACACCACTGTGTTTAGCCAGTGAGCATGCATAGCCGTTACACCACTGTGTTTAGCCAGTGAGCAGCACGCATAGCCGTTACACCACTGGGTTTAGCCAGTGAGCACGCATAGCCGTTACACCACTGTGTTTAGCCAGTGAGCATGCATAGCCGTTACACCACTGTGTTTAGCCAGTGAGCATGCATAGCCGTTACACCACTGTTTTTTAGTATCGTGAATTGTATTTATAGTACAATAGAAATTACCTTTTCATATCAATTTTCTTGTATATCTTACGGTGTTCTGTTCGTAGTTCATTTCGGAATTGTCTAGTTGACTGAAAGTCATAGAAATGTAGTAGAAATGGCCAGAGATCTTTGCGTACACACTCATCAATTCCACCGAAAAAAATGGCCTACAAACAGAAAAGTGATAAGAGTTATAGAGATATATATATATTTATTTATTTTATCTATTCGACTTCTCACTAACACAGTTAGTGAAGGATCTGGAACAACAGGTGGTAAACACGGTCCAGTCCCAATTTGCACAGTGGCTGTGTGTGACAGTGGCTGTGTTTGTGTGGACTAGTACACCGGGGTAACCCCCTACTCGTCTCGAAAGATGTACTAGGTTCTTTAAAGTGCGCATGAGCTATGTGTACACTGGACCTACGGTTTATAGTCCTTATCCGAGAAGACTCGTTCTACCACCAGAACCATGGAGCGAGTGAGCCTCGAACCCTTGCCGATGTTATGGCTACGTAATTACGGTTCCACTGTCTTAACCGCTTGGCCACTCACTCGCTCTCTATAGAAGTCACCCTGCAAAGATGGTTGCTTTAAATTGTTGACAACCTAAAAGGCCAATACACAGATGAGCAGTTACGATAAGCGGAAAAACATGTAAATTGCCCCACGTAGAATATGTATCTATCCTCTGCGGAAACTGCCCTTCCGGTTCATGCTTTGTGTAATGGTCATCTGAATAACATAGATTCTATATTTTTATTACCGTTACCACTCATCTGTGTAAATTGGCTACATCCCTATTGTTGTTCTGTTCAGAATAATGTTTTGTCTATGTAAATATAGTTTTCATTGAATTTTTCCAGATACAGTAATTATTCTTAAATAAAGGACTATGAACAATTAAAGTATCAATAGGAGAAAATGAGAAGAGAAATGTAGCATAATAATTCTCTAGCTAGCAAGTTATTTCTGCATGAATATTTTCTAGAGATGAAAACAACAAGATGGCGTATTTCATTAAGACTACGGTAATTCACAACCGTCGGATAATGTAAAAATGAAAGAATTCTTGGAAAAACTAGACAAGGTATGTTTTGTAAAAAGTACTGTAGTAGTTGACAGTACCTTTCTCAGGCCAAATTCATCCTCAATTTGTCCAAAGTCATTGAGGTAGGATAGCCATATCTCTTCTGTTATGACATCATACATTCCTTCTTCAGGATGGCATTCTGATTTCTTCCAATTTGGACGAACAATTGAGAATTTTTGACACAATCTATTTGTCTCTTCATCTGCATTCTGAAAAAGAACACCAGTGTATTATTGTAGTGGGCGGCATACTGAACAACACAATACTTCTTTTTAAATCATTTACACAAATCTTCTGCCTCATTAAACCAATAGATAAAAAATCACTTCAAAATTAAAGTTAAATTTGTGATCACAGCAAACAATATATAAGTACTGTATAATAAATTGTATAAATACCAACAGTGATGAATGGCAGAGAAATGTGTAGAAAACAAATGTAAACTATTTACTGTGAATGATGTCCCTCATTGAAAGCATAATGATATTGTTATTTATAGCAAACTTTCTATTCAATAATAGCATGTTATTGTTATGAATTTCATGAATACCTAAAAATAATTCATATTTCGGCAGGAACAAAATGAGATATGATCAAGAGTAAAAGATAAGAACATTTCAGAGAGTGAAAAAAATTAACCTTTTAAAGGGCCTTTCACACCTGTTCCGGTACGGTTTTCCGGTCCGGCGAATCCAAATTTCCAATGTTTCGTTTTCACGACACTCCACGCGGCTATGTGCCAATCGATATGCACATAGCCGCATAAAAGCGAAACATTGATTTGCCGGCGTCCGACAGGAACCGTACCAGAACAGACCCTTTAGTTAATTCCACTCCTTATCTTACCAATAATTTTACACCAGATTATATTAATATTATAAACCACCATTAATATACTATTGTCATGGGTCAAATACCCTAATGTACAGTGCATAAGTATTGTATAATTATACCACCACATTCTATATTGATCTAGAAAAAAGTTGATGAAAAATTAATGGCAGAAGTTATTTTCAAAAGATTTGAACACAGAATTCTGGAATTGAAAGGTAAGTGAAACTTAGTTACTATACAGTACCATTAAGCAACATAACAATACAACATATATTAAGCATTTCTACAAAAACATAAAAGAATACAATGGGATATGGAACTTGTGGACAGTGTGCTTCATCTAATTAAAGTCCTCTCAAGAATTATGAATTTTTTTTAGAAGTTACAGTAAATTAAGGCTTAGGCGTTTCTATTGGAATACAGTAGGCGCTACGTCGCATTCATAGACGCATCGATTCAGAGTCGCTACATAGAAAGAATACTTCAATAGAACATTTGCAATAATAAGCTTGTTTAACAGGCCATGGATTGTCATCAAAAAAGGAATCAAATTTTGAAGAAACATGCATTTATCAGTTGTTTTTAGTTGTCATCCCCTTATATTTAATTTGGTCTCATCATGGACGTGGTCTTTAACAGGATGTTACAGCGGTCTTTAATTAGAGAGAAACATACTGATAGCAAACAATTAGTAGGCAACCAGGACACACTGACACAATAAATCTTACCAAACAACCTTTGTCAGCAGGAGCGCCGGAAAAGATCCCGGCACCAATAATACCAGCAAACGCAAAGGGCTGCATGTTGAAAAGAACAAAAGGAGAGAAAGCTCACACTTAGCATGTACACAAAAACATTTCCATCAGACATTGTACCAACAGACATCACTAACAAAGCAATGCACAAAACTCAGGGACTGTGTCATAAACTCATTAACTGTAGTATTATTCTACATAGAGTAATTGCCACTGAATTATTTAATATGAAGGCATAGTACACTGTGGTTACATAATCATCATAATTTACTTTGCTGTACCATTACAGTACAGTGTTACTGTTAGTGTTACTACAGAAATGTTGACACTGTCCCAAAGCAACACACAAGTTTATGGACTGTGTACAAAACTGAAGTACGCTACAGTACAGTAGTAGTCATTTTGACAATAAAGCTTGGTTCCTACAAGGACACAATTCAAGAGCAACATAAGCGAATTGAATAATGACAAGCGACATTTAAGATAATCCATCGATTGTGATTGGTAAAATTACTCGCATTGAGGTTTACGTCCTTGCATTGCATCCTAGTGGGAACCAAGCTTAAGTAATACAGTACAAAAACAACAAAACACATACTGTCATTATGCTATGTAACAAGCATTAGACACAATAAAACTCATCTAAATAAAATGGTTAACAGAAAACACAAGAAATAGTTTATTTTTATGAATGCATTCTATGATGTGGTGACATGGGGTTTGCATTTTCATGCACATTATAATGTTGACATTCATCCATGATAAATTAACAAAACTGTAAAATGATAGTTGATGAGGTTGATAAATGATGTGGTGGTGGTAATTAAAGAAAACCTGATGTTTTTTTTTTATTAACTTTACCTTTAATGTATTTCGTACGGCATACTTCCAATCTCCAAGGATTTCTGCTAATTTTCCAAGACCTGAATGATGAAAATGAAGCACCTTGTACTGACTCTCTTGACTAGCAATTACAAACTGACCATTACGCTCCTCTTTATCAGAGAAAAACAACCTCAAAGATCTCATCTCGCCAAGATCAACTGAAAACACCCCGCAGAGTTGATCCCTGGCTGAACCTTGACCTTGAGAATGTGAAGGGCTATCTGTTGAGTAGCTAACATAATTTGATGGGAATGTCATGTTATACATCGGTTCGTCAGTGCCGTCTTGATGAAACTGATCATTAAAGGGATCGTCACCAGACGCTGGTGTTGAAGGCAGCGACAGAGGATCTTTGTTAGAAGTTGTTGGAGTAGTCGATGATGAAAGACTGTCATGGCGTGGTCCTGGTAAATCCAACTCTTTCAACATCTTTCTTAATGGTGAAGTCTGATCACTGGTTGCGTCAGTTGACTCTGAACTGAAACTTCTATCATCTGGTTTGGTCTCTACGTCCTCAGAACTCATTGTCAGATCAACTGGACGGTCTGTGCTGCTATCTGTTTCATCTTCCTCTACGGCAACAAGCGAAGCTAACTGGTCTTCTACCGGGATTTCACCACTTTCAGACGACTCTGTGTCGATGGATTTTTGGTCTTTACCATAATTCACCTGCTTCTCTTTCTGATTGTCCGATTTATCTACACCAGATGTCTCTCCAGTCAATGTTTCTGTATCCGTTGTTTCCACAACCTCTTCCTGTACTATTTGGATTTCATTTAACTTTTCAGGAACTGAATTTTGTTCGTTTGGTACAGTCTCGCTAACCTCTATCCCGGACTCTGATTGGCTGATAATCGAACCACTTAAACTTTTTCGATCACCTTCAGACTCACTAAAGCTTTTCTCTCCACAAAATGCACTGTCCCTACTAGTTCTATCTTCTTTCGACTCTTCATTATCTTCATCTTTTGTATCTGAAGTTTTATCTTCATGAACCAGTTTTCTATTTGGTTTGGTTTTCGGCGATCCATGTACAGATGAACCACTGGTCTTATTAATCTTAAGAGTAGAGTTTGGAATCCAAGTAAGAATCAAGGTTGAGCCGGTTTCGCCTTTCTGCTGAGCACGCAATGTTAGATATCCAGGAAAATGTAAAGCATCAGTGGAAAGGTGTGATGGAGGATGAACACAGACATTATTCTTACTGTATATAATTTCACCATCAAGAGGCGGTGGCCGACTTGGGTTCGAATCCAAGATGTTCACATTCAGAAAGTCGCTAACTCTTCTCAGTATAGATGTCATCTTAACTCACCACATTACTACTACACAATGTGGAATTCTCTTCCTCTGCATTCTTTCTATGGAATAATTAAGATGTAAAAATAATTATTATAATTAGGCCTAGCCTTAAAATCAAGATTAATTCATCAGAATTATGAAATGCATCTCATCTGTACTAGCCTACAGTATATATAAATTATAAGTTTGTATACAAACCACATTTTGATTTAGATTAGGCCCCCAGGGGCCCAGTATTAATTGTTTTGTACAAAATTGTATACCAAAAAAAAAAATGCGATTACCCTTCCTCTGAACATACAGTGTGAGTGTAAAGTCAATACCCAGTCAAGACAAAGAGATGTACAGAGATGGTAGCCTCCTTTCTCCTTCCACTAACCTACAGTCAGTCACTAGGCCTATCTAATGACTTCTGTCATGTGTCAGCCCACCATTGATTGAATAAAGTGCACTCGACCCAGCCTAGCTTTTAATGACGATTTAATGCCACTAACCATAAAATTAAATTAAACAATCGCATGGTCAGTTAACATTTACTCATCAATTTTACAATAATATGCTAATAATAATTTTTCTTAAATAAAATACGTCGATATTTTACCTTTCTTTTTCGGTCGAAATATCAGCAACCTGTTTTCATTATTATGTATGGCGCCCTCTATAGACTGTTTTCCATCATCATTATTTATTTAGCTAGACATAAATTTTTCTCATAATATGTACTTATTTCTCCTCTCTTGCACTTTCCCTCCCTCTGTCTTTTTATGCGGTGGGGGATAAGATTTCGAAATCATAATGTATATTCTATTTATTGCTGAACTTAACTTTAAGTATATTAAACAAGGAATTAAATTATAACTGAAACATATTCCTGTAGCTGATTTTCGCTTTTTATTTTTAAATAATCAGATACAATTTAATTTTTAGTTTACATTTAATTTTCAATTTGAGGAAACCCATAGCATCAAGTCGTAGAAAAAAATGTCACGTTCATTTTTTATTACGTCATAAATTCCTAAAATTCATAGTACCGTACTTTAAGTATAGGCCGATACTGATCATATGATGGCATTGTCATCAGTGGCTCTAGACCTAATGCTTGGTTGCCATTAATATATAGTATATATTAGGGAATAATCCATCGCTTGTGATTGGTGACTTGCGTTGCGCTTACGTCGTCCTTGCGTTGCGAGTCTCTAGGTGGGAACCAAGTACAGTATATCTAACCATTTAATGGATGACAATCATTGTCGCGTCAATGACGTCATATTAGTTGTTTAAAGTATTGCTTTGCTATAGAGTGGTTTACCAATAAACGTTTCTGATGGATCCATCATAACTGATAGATTTTCTACTTTCTTGTACCCAGCAAGTTCCATAAATTTTTCACAATTTGGCAAATTTTGAACGTATTCAACCAATTCTAAAGACATTTTACTTCTCCAGCTTTCGGCATTTTCAGAGGAATTTCTCTTAGTAGTATATAACCATGATATTCTTCCAGTTGGGCTAGACAGATGAGTGTTTTCTTCTATCCATGTTTTGACCTTATATGGCACCGACCCTATCCCAAGTTCCGTATACAACGCATTGATTGTTTTAACAGGATGCGTTGATACATCTTCATAACGAAGAGCTAAATAATTGTTTTTAAACCGAATCATCTGATGCCCAATTTGCATATTCTTCAACCAATTAGAACAATAGTTACGGATTATTGATTTCAAATCGTTAGTTACGTCAGTTATATCATAGAATTTTCTTTTTTCCAAACGCATTCTCTTCCTTACTAATGGAACCAGAAGCAGTCTGGATGCTATCACTCCTCGAGGATCTCTAATCAAATGCACAACTTTAACATTTTTATTTTGTATTACACCTCTCAATAAATTTAGGTTATTAATCCGAATAGTTTTTATAACTACGTGTTTCTTGTTGGTACAAACAAGCGATATAAAATGTTTTGAGATTGGTTGACATCGAATGAAATCGTCTGTCGACGTGTTGTAACCATCGCAAATACCGTTAGTAACTGTTGCCGGTATTTCTAATCGACGAAGAGGGACAGGCATACGGTTTAATGCTTTCACATAGAAATCCATATCTGTAAAGCTGCATTGGAATATGTTCGATATTATGTCAAGTAGTTTACTTTCAAGAAGATTTGTAGTGATATTTTCTCGCTGCAAGTACGTCATAAGCCTCCTCCCTGGCTCATACAAGTAAAATACATCATCATTTTCAGCAATAACTTACCGAGGAAAGAAGAACCTGTCCTCATAGCTGCTAACAACAGAATCCGATTTTGTTGTTTACAATTGCAATCTGCACTATCGATTCCATTTGCATCGAAACTGTTTCTTCTGATTGTGGATCTGTCCAAATTTGAGGCCTGGCAATTGCACTTATGTCCTAGAAATGTCCGAGTGTATATTTCATCAAATTTGGAACCATTAATTGCGTTTTCATCACATATTGATGCACTGAAGTTTAAAATCACTAATATAACGGCAATAAAAGTCAACAGATACACTTTCTTTTTGAACGAATTCATGTTTGGTAAACAAAACACATGTTCGAAACTGATGAAAAATTAATTTCGGTTGGAAAGCATCACTGTGTCATTTCCGATATTAGAGGTCATACGTGTATAAGCTGCGAAATAATGAATTTTCAATATAACTGGCTTCCTTTGCGTCAGATCTCTTGAACTTTACCGATATAGCTTTCCGGTAAAACTTGAACCCTTACAGAATGTCACTGTGGCTACCGGATGTAGCTACTACACACACACTTTATCAACCCTTTAATTGTAATACCAGTTGGGAAGTAAATTAAATAAATATTAGGCGTGCCAAATACAAATCATTTCAATGTATTGACTAAATATAATCACATTCCAATTTATTCATCCACCAATGGCCACCACCAGTATATATTTCAACCAGAAAATAGAAAACACAATAGGCCTAATTTGAGAACGGACGAACGCATGCCAACGTGTTTGTGAATATTATTATTATTTGTTTAATTTGAAACTAAAATGTATGGCATCTGTAGAAAAACGATTTTTCGATAGAGTGATCGATTCGTTACTGTAAGACTAGTTTCATTACAATGCAGGACGGATACTCTTAGTCTGGGTTCCAGACGGAGTTTTGTCTTAATATTAGTAAAAAGATAAATATTTTGGCACATATGGCGTTTCATACGTATACTAAAAAAAAAACAAAAAACAAATAAAAAAAAAGAAGATAATACAGACTTGGGGTAAGTCTAGGATACTCTATGTCTAAGGGATAATACAAGGGATAAATATAAGAATATGTCTAAGGGATAAATATGTCTAAGGGATAAATATGTCTAAGGGATAAATATGTCTAAGGGATAAATATGTCTAAGGGATAAATATGTCTAAGGGATAAATATGTCTAAGGGATAAATATGTCTAAGGGATAAATATGTCTAAGGGATAAATATGTCTAAGGGATAAATATGTCTAAGGGATAAATATGTCTAAGGGATAATACAAGGGATAAATATAAGAAGCAAACATAAGAACATCTTTGCAAACTGCGAATAAAATAGTGAGGCATAATTATGCCTACTTATAGTTACTACAACATGTAGAGTACTACTACTAAATAGAATAAAGATCATTCTTAATTCAGTTTCGATAATAGCTAGATATTTACTTCTGAATGTTATCGCGATTACATCAAGAAGGTGGCGTTGCTACTGATATGCCTTGCCTCCAATTGTTTGGTAATATCACAATAATATTAATAATAATGATAATTTAGATTAGAAATCTTAAATTCCATAAAACATCTTCAAATGACGCTACAAAATATATTTAAATTTAACAATAAGATATTTCAATAAGTTACGATTCATAATAAAAAGCATGAATGACAATGAAATAGTCAAGGAAAAATGACAAGATATTTAAATTTAACAATAAGATATTTCATACAAATAAAAATACCCCATGACAGGATTAAAATTGAGCTTAAAAAAGAAAAATGACGCTACAAGATATTTAAATTTAACGACAAGATATTTCATAAAAAGTTAAAATGACCCATGACAGGATTAAAATTGAGCTTAATTACAATATGATTCATTATAAAAAGCATGAATGACAAGAAATAGTCAAGGAAAAATGACAAGATATTTAAATTTAACAATAAGATATTTCATAAAAAGTTGAAATAACCCATGACAGGATTAAAATTGAGCTTTTTTACAATACAATGTGACAATTAAAAAGTTATGATTCATTATAAAAGCATGAAAAAAAATGAGATACGGTATAGTCAAGTAACAATGACGCTACAAGATATTTGAATTTAACAACAAAATATTTCATAAAAAGTTAAAATGACCCATGACAGGACTAAAATATAGCTTAATTACAGTACAATGTGAACATTAAAAAGTTACGATTCATTATAAAAAGCTAAATAAAAATGAGATAGTCAAGGAAAAATGACGCTACAAGATTTAAATTTAACAATAATGTATTTGATAAAAAGTTAAAATAACCCATGACAGGATTAAAATTGAGTTTAATTACAAAAACACTTGATTTAATTTATTCACAAAACGCAAGAATAAAATGAAATACAACAGAACCCCTTATTTGGGAAACCTCTAATTAAGGAACACTTTTCCTATGAAACGAACAAGAAGAATGTTTTAACCTTCTGTCATTGTAAGGGCTACTGTATATTTATATACATATATAAATAAATAAAATAATAGCAGAAAACTTGGTTACTTCATTGTTTTAATCACTACAACTACAATCACTTCTATTAAGCACTATGAGACAACTGTGTCACTTATGTTTTATATTTCACCTGAAGATTGCGGCCAGCTACATGCTGGTCGTACGAAACAAATTTGTAGTGATTAAAACAATGAAGTAACCAAGTTTTCTGCTGTTATTTTATTTATTTATGCTCTACCTTGGTATTGAGCACTCTATCCTAACGGTCTGATAATTTCAACCTGAGTATATATATATATATATATATGACGTTATCCAAATTCCTTCACTTGCACTGATGAAGGGCTAGTGTTGCCCGAAAGCTCTGCTAACTTTTCTGGCTGTTTACTCTATCGTTTTGATTTAGCTTTTCGCTTTTTATTTTTGTATCTCCATTGAGATCCAGCCACTGATACCCACAGCATTGTCATTTTTTTCAGTAATTTGCCTTTGGATTTATATATATATATATAAACACAATTCTCGGCGTGGTACGGTTGGAACACAACTAGTCCTCAGTTGTACGCACGCGCACCAGAGATCAAATTGATACGCCCTCATCTATAATTCAGTATATTTATTCACTAAGCGGGATCTCGAGAGATACTTTTATATATATATATAAACACAACAGGCATAAAAATAAATTCCAAACCACCCGGTGATACACTGAAAATTATTTAATTAATTTTTGAAACGATAAAGATGAGGAAATCTGTGAGAATGAGAAAATGTCGCCCCAACCGAGACTCGAACTCGGACCGTCTGCTTGATATGCAGTTGCCCTAACCATTAGACCACTGAGGCTTTCATCTCATCATGGAGTAAAGAATATTACTCCATGATCTCATGGTATTGTTCTTTAACTCGATCGGATAACGACCCTTTAACATTCTCGGCGTGGTACGGTTGGAACACAACTAATCCTCAGTTGTACGCACGCGCACCAGAGATCAAATTGATACGCCCTCGTCTATAATTCAGTATAATTTATTCACTAAGCGGGATCTCGAGAGATACTTTTATATAATATAAACACAATAGGCATAGAAATAAATTCCATATGTATTTGTTATATCTTTGTTAATTTTGTATTTTTATATAGTTTATTTTATTTACTGTTTGTATTGTTTGAGGGTCCCTAATGATCAGCTTTGCTGGATAGATCACCCTCATAAAATATTGTTGAAATAAATAAAAATTAAAAAAACACTATGTATGGAAAGCCCCTATTGAGGGGACACCCCTGTTAAGAGGACACTTGGTGGGTTCCTAATATGTTTCTTAATAATAGGGGTTCTACTGTAATAAAGAAATACTCTTAATCATTCATAGGGCTAATTTCAAAATCTACTTGGGTGTTATCTTTCATCATTTTCAAATGACAACGATGCTTGTAAAAAAATCCCGTACAGTCCGATTTCTCTAGACACATTATGGCACATCTCGTACTACTCCCGTTTGTGTCCCGAATCAAACCAATGAGTCTTTCAGACGACCGCCGCATGAAAACTATTGGAAAACAACGAAAGTCATTATTTACATTTCTGCAGTAACTAATGAAATAGTATTAAAGAATACTCTCTGCACATTGTATTATCGTAGTGTTAGTCAAGAACAACATTATTATTTCTATCTGTACATCGATAATCGTCTTCACTCGTCGGTGCTGTTCGAGTTGAATCCCGACGAGACGAGTCGTCTTGAGATAGCGTCGGGCGTAGTTTTTAGGTCGTCGTGAAAACTTTAAACACACAACCTTGCACCGTTCATTATTGGTTTGGACACGTTCCAAATCTAAACATTACCTAAGCATCTGTTTAGATATATTTTCTGGCTAATTATTTTAATGAGCAAAGTGTAGTGAATTACGTGTAGGCTTACTTACATTGAGACTTCTTGGTGGTTTTACAAACTCGTGAACTGATTCCTCGTATCACTAAAATGATCAAATTTGTTACAATTACAATATTACTTTTCATTCATTTAGGCGTATTGCCTGCCTTTGTTAAGTGCTTAGTTTGGTAAAATTAAGTAAATATGATTACAAAAAAAAATTTCTTTTATATCTGAAATTATTAGCATGATAAATATATTTGGATGGATAATGGTTCTTGGATCCCGTGATGCCATTAAACGGTAAAATTTAAAAGTAGGATTATTAGTAAATAAAGTATAGGTATACATTCTTTTCTGATTTCTTGGTAACGAGAGCAAATAATAACAAAATGATATTCAACTTCATTTATATTACATATTTTACATAACCTATTACTGCGTTTTGGTGGTTATAGGCTATAAGTTGCATAACACTCCCCCGTAGTATTAGTGGTTGACCCTCACATAAGAGTCGCCCAAAGAATCGCTCAAAGTTGTTGCTACTTGTGTATTAACGAAGAAGCTAATTTTTAGAAGTACTTGCATTTGACTGAAAAAAGAACATCCTTCTCATATCCATGAGTTTGTCTGGCGCCACCGACGTTTTGTGGGCAACAACCGTTCAGATCAACGCGTATAATGTGGTCACCATTCGCTGAATATACATAGATATATTTCCCGAGAATAATCAGATCAGCTGGATTGCGTAAGTCTGGAAAGGAGGTCGACGCTATTATCATCTGAACGCTGGTGAAATTAGTAGTATCACAAGCATAAATAGCATCTGTGTCCTCTCGAGCCCAATAAAGCCGTGAACCTGATGAAATATTATAAGTAAACGTTAACTGATGGTATAACATCTGAACATCCTGGACATGGTTTCAGGGTCTTTACACACCTGTTCCGGTCCGGCGCCGGAAAATCCAATCAATCGAATGTTTCGTTTTCATATTTAACTAATCCGTGCAATTGGGCAACCTAAAAGGCAACAACTCGTGAAATTCGGTAACCTGGGATTCGGTAACCCGGTATTCGGCAACTGACAACCCATGAAATCAATTCGGCAAAACTCGGGATTCGAAAACTTAAGATTTGACACTACCTAACCCACGGAATTCGCCAACTCAATATTCAGCAATACAGGAAATAAATAAGATTTAAAAGATGGCTTACACTAGTTCATACTTACCTGTTGAATCTAATGCCAGACCAGTAAACTGTGTAGTCGATATTAGAAGTTCAAATTCAGTTATTGTGGTGTTCATAGGAAACCGATATAACCCGACATTGAATGCACCGAAAAAGATGTACCTAAGTAAAAACAAAGTGATAGGCCTAAATAATAACAAGTTGTAGGAATAGAGAGTATCATATTTGTGGTGGGTATGTTATTAGTTTGTGCACTGTTTGTTTGTAACATCATTATTTTCTAGTTTATATATTATATAAATCCAAAGGCAATTTACTGAATATTGACAATGCTGTGGGTATCAGTGGCTGGATGTTAATGGAGACACACAATAAAATAAGCAAAACGCTAAATTAAACAGTCAGCTAAATTAACAGAGCTTTCGGGCAATACTAGCCCTTCATCAGTGCAAGTCTATCTATAGGCCTATATTAGATATATACTAACTGGTTATGCTGATCAATTTCTAAGTCAATAATATCATAGTGTGTATGTTTTAATATTAAGAGGTTGTCTCCTGTGTCCAAGTTGTATATACGCATCTCTCTGTCATCTCTACTGTTGTAGTACAAGTGCCGTTTTTCACCATCAATCGCCATAGAATAAGTATCTAAATAAAGTAAAAAACATAATAATATTGATAATACGGATTTTATTAGTCGTGGCAAAACTGTTATTCCTCACTACAAAAATGCCTGAATTCACTTTGTTACTGCATATAATGTTCTCGGAGAGTATTTCAAGTGCTGAAGTCCATAAAATGTTATTGAGTTTAACTTTGCAGTAATAATGTAGTACAGGACTACAGTATCATAAAATCACTGACTCGCTATGTTTTCATGTTAAACAAATTTCGATTCAAACCCATCGTCACACTAAACTAAACCTTTCTTAATATTTTGTTGAACCATTATTGAAAAAAAAAACCTGAATTTAATCTTAAATAACAAATTCAAGACAAATTTATTTGGAACTCGGATATTAAATAGTGATAGCCAATGTCTAAATACGATAGTAGCTAAATATCTTAAGTTGGCCTACTTACATTAAGGGCGCCGTTAAAAATATTGCTAATTAGTCCCGAACGGCGCCCCGTATACTTACATGGTCCTGACACTGCTATTTCGTGTATAATGCTTCCATCCAAGCGCGTTCTGTATATTCCTCTATCCCCGTTTTTCACGGAATAGTACACAAAGTCTTCTACGTGATCATAAGCTAAACCTCTCATATATATATCGTCATGTAGTTGAAGTAAGTTGTTAGTGATATTCAATGGTTGATTTTCAGACTCTAAACACGTGTAGTAGACAGACTTTTCGTCCAATGTTGTCGACAATACCATGTATTCTGTTAACATTTAAATAGAGAAAATTAATTTATCATGGTCATGATCATGATCATCATCATTAGTGGAAATCATCATTTCCTTTTATTGTCATTTGCATATACAGTAAAACAAAATATACATAGAAATTGTGTTTGCTCTGAGATGCAAACTACAGATATAAATAACAAAAAAAAACATCACATCACTCTCGTACGGTTTCCCAACTAGCATTCAGTGCCCGAATGGCAGCTGGATAGAAGCTGTTGCGAAACCTATTAGTACAAGAAGTAATGGACCGGTAACATCTACCGCTACGTAAATAACATCTCAAATACAATAATTATGCATGGGATGACTTGAATCTAGCAATATACATGCAATGAAAGATGAAACCAAATGAAATTATTTGTCCCATTTCACGAATATAAAACATTCATTATTTGTTTTATACACATCTATTCGAGAATTTGGAGCAATGTTGACGGCTTACACTACAGGGTGATGTTCAAACGTTTAGCGTTCCGGTTCCTCACTGTTGTTTCACAACAAGAATAATGCACTCTGACGTAGAGTTTAATAGTATGGCTATTTAACATTATGTGACCCACAATCCTCCAATCAAATGACAAGAATCTATTCAGGTTTGTTATAAAGTAAGAATAATAATCGCCTTTTGCATTCCGAGATTAATATATCATCATCAAGAATTAAGGCGTATCTTTTCAAAGTAAAAGACGAAATGATATACCGTATATACACAATTTAAACACATTTCCCAGTATTTTGTTATATTTCGTTTTAAGTCACACATACGAAGCGATAACAATTCATCATCTTTTATAGCGCACTTAACAAGACTTCTAAAATCAGAGCGATCATTGGTCAGTGTTGTGCGTAGACTTTTTTTCTTTTCGTGTCATTCTCTGTTACAGTTTTCAACATTAATATATATTTTTGTTAAAGGTTCATGCAAAATACAGTATAAAAGTACAGTGTAATAGATAATCATTTGATTGCTAAAAGCATTGTATTGAATTAAGAGCGTTATTAGCATACCTGTACTGAACCCTTTTCTTGCACAATTAAGAAGTAGAATTGTGGTAACGATAGATGAATACTTTGCCATTACACAAACTTTCTGTCAAAAATAATTTATAAACTTTGGCAAATATTTGTAGATATTTGAAGAAAAAAAATGATTATTTAATTTTATGTGACGCATTACGTACCTGGAATCAGATTTATCAAACTTGCTTATAAAAAAACAAGAAAAAAAACTTAACCACATATATTTTGTGCATGTTGTTTCTTTAATCTTTCATAATCTTTCTATAATTTAAGTTTGATCAATAATACAAAGCAGTTTTTCTATAGTTAGTTGAAACTAATAAAAATACTGAAAAAATATTGATAAATACTATAGCCGACCGTACTTACTGTTGCTGTATCGTACTTACTGTTGCTGTATCGTACTTACTGTTGCTGTACCGTACCTACTGTTTCTGTACCGTACTTACTGTTGCTGTACCGTACTTACTGTTGCTGTACCGTACTTACTGTTGCTTTACCGTACTTACTGTTGCTGTACCGTACTTACTGTTGCTGTATCGTACTTACTGTTGCTGTACCGTACCTACTGTTGCTGTATCGTACCTACTGTTGCTGTACCGTACTTACTGTTGCTTTGCCGTACTTACTGTTGCTTTGCCGTACTTACTGTTGCTGTACCGTACTTACTGTTGCTGTACCGTACTTACTGTTGCTGTACCGTACTTACTGTTGCTGTACCGTACTTACTGTTGCTGTACCGTACTTACTGTTGCTGTATCGTACTTACTGTTGCTGTACCGTACCTACTGTTTCTGTACCGTACTTACTGTTGCTGTACCGTACTTACTGTTGCTGTACCGTACTTACTGTTGCTTTACCGTACTTACTGTTGCTGTACCGTACTTACTGTTGCTGTATCGTACTTACTGTTGCTGTACCGTACTTACTGTTGCTTTACCGTACTTACTGTTGCTGTACCGTACTTACTGTTGCTGTATCGTACTTACTGTTGCTGTACCGTACCTACTGTTGCTGTATCGTACCTACTGTTGCTGTACCGTACTTACTGTTGCTTTGCCGTACTTACTGTTGCTTTGCCGTACTTACTGTTGCTGTACCGTACTTACTGTTGCTGTACCGTACTTACTGTTGCTGTACCGTACTTACTGTTGCTGTACCGTACTTACTGTTGCTGTACCGTACTTACTGTTGCTGTACCGTACCTACTGTTGCTGTACCGTACTTACTGTTGCTGTATCGTACTTACTGTTGCTGTACCGTACTTACTGTTGCTGTACCGTACTTACTGTTGCTGTACCGTACTTACTGTTGCTGTACCGTACTTACTGTTGCTGTACCGTACTTACTGTTGCTGTACCATACTTACTGTTGCTGTACCGTACTTACTGTTGCTGTACCGTACTTACTGTTGCTGATGTATCGTACTTACTGTTGCTGTACCGTACTTACTGTTGCTGTACCGTACTTACTGTTGCTGTACCGTACCTACTGTTGCTGTACCGTACTTACTGTTGCTGTACCGTACTTACTGTTGCTGTACCGTACTTACTGTTGCTGTACCGTACTTACTGTTGCTTTACCGTACTTACTGTTGCTGTACCGTACTTACTGTTGCTGTACCGTACTTACTGTTGCTGTACCGTACTTACTGTTGCTGTACCGTACTTACTGTTGCTGTACCGTACTTACTGTTGCTTTACCGTACTTACTGTTGCTGTACCGTACTTACTGTTGCTGTACCGTACTTACTGTTGCTGTACCGTACTTACTATTGCTGTACCGTACTTACTGTTGCAGTACCGTACCTACTGTTGCTGTACCGTACTTACTGTTGCTGTACCGTACCTACTGTTGCTGTACCGTACTTACTGTTGCTGTACCGTACTTACTGTTGCTGTACCGTACTTACTGTTGCTGTACCTACTGTTGCTGTACCGTACTTACTGTTGCTGTACCGTACTTACTGTTGCTGTACCGTACTTACTGTTGCTTTACCGTACTTACTGTTGCTGTACCGTACTTACTGTTGCTGTACCGTACTTACTGTTGCTGTACCGTACTTACTATTGCTGTACCGTACTTACTGTTGCTGTACCGTACTTACTGTTGCTGTACCTTAGTTGCCTTTACTCCGTATACTGCTCCTTTTGTTCACGTTTCAACTGTATATATAACAATACTTTTATTTCTTGTGTTGATTGTAGATCTACTTATCGTAATGATTCGATTATCAATATCTAGTTAGGTCATTTGCGATATATTTCAAGAAATAGAAAACTTTTTTTTTTTATATTATGGCGTGATGATCAATATTTTTTAATCAGTTTATGTAACTTCAATAAGTGTAAAAATGAGCTAATATTACATTTATTGATAACATTATACACACTCAGTTAATTAGATTAAGAATTTTGGATGAAGAAAATAAGTCTACGCATTTTATTCACGTTCAACTGTATATATTACAATACTATTATTTCTTGAGTTGATTAGATCTACTTTATATATCCTAATAATTCGATTATCAATATATCTAGTTAGGTCACTTGCGAGAGGCTACATTTCAGAAGAAATAAAAAAAATGTCATGAAAACATGACTAATCTCTTTTTGATATTATGGCGTGATGATCAATATTTTTTAATCAGTTTATGTAACTTCAATAGTGTCAAAATGAGCTAATATTACATTTATAGATAACATTACACACTCAGTTAATTACATTTTCCAATTTTGGATGAAGAAATTATGAAGTAGCATTATTGTAGTATGAGGAATGCCTCGAGGTATGTTGTTTATTAAACCAAAAACTAAATTAATTTTTTGATATGTGCATAAATAGATCACATAGAAGTTGTTCTGTTGATTTCTTCAAAACAGAGTAGGCGCATTCCCTTCGTTTCGCTGCAGACATCTCAACATTTCTCTTCGGCTGTAGACCTACTCATCATCACTCTCTTTTATTGCAGACATACTCTTCTACATTCCTCTTTCCTGCAGACCTATTCTTCAACATTCTTGCTGCATATACACTTCTAACAATCCTCTTTTGATACAGACCTACTCTTCTACATTTCTCTTTGCTGCAGACGGGGCTGTAGACCTACTCTTCAACAGTCTTTGCTGCAGACCTCTCTTCTACATTTCTCTTTGCTGCAGACGGGGCTGTAGACCTACTCTTCAACAGTCTTTGCTGCAGACCTCTCTTCTACATTTCTCTTTGCTGTAGACCTACTCTTAAACAGTCTTTGCTGCAGACCTCTCTTCTACATTTCTCTTTGCTGCAGACGGGGCTGTAGACCTACTCTTCAACAGTCTTTGCTGCAGACCTCTCTTCTACATTTCTCTTTGCTGTAGACCTACTCTTAAACAGTCTTTGCTGCAGACCTCTCTTCTACATTTCTCTTTGCTGCAGACGGGGCTGCAGACCTACTCTTCAACAGTCTTTGCTGCAAACCTCTCTTTTACATTTCTCTTTGCTACAGACGGGGCTGTAGACCTACTCTTCTACATTTCTCTTTGCTGCAGACGGGGCTGTAGACCTACTCTTCAACAGTCTTTGCTGCAGATCTCTCTTCTACATTCCTCTCTTCTTGCAGACCTACTCTGTCATCACCTAAACGTTCATCTTCTGCTCAGGCATATGTTTACACATCCCTCATCTGGTCGGGTCAGGACGCACCTTACACTACCTCTTACATCACCATTCACAAAGCATATTATCATCATTCCTGCTTCACCATCACTCACAGTCTTCTCCATCATCTTTAGTTCTACGGCGTAACATATTGATCATCATAAATGCTTGTCTGTTAAAAATAAATATTTTTTATTATTGATCTGTCTTTTTGGAAAAACCGTTATGATAAGCCGCAACAAAACGGCGAGTGCCATTTATCCACCAAACAGTCGATATGATGGCAGTACTTTGGCAGTAGGGCCTACTGTATTTTTGACAGAAAAGAATTACCTGACACTGTTCTCCAGTCCACTCTTCGTTGCAAACACAGTTAATCCGTTCGTCGTCTAGGATACACGTTCCAGCATGCAGACATGGTTGTTGATCACATGACGTATACGGATCGAACTTTAATGCATTACCTAGAAAATCATAATAATTAATGATTACTTATTTGGACCAACCTGGAAAGTATGTATGTAAATCATAACAAATTAAAGTAAGTGTGGTTTCCCAAAGGATGGATATTCTTGATAACGTTTATATAGCGCTATTTCGTGTTCAACAACATTCTAGTACACCGGGGTTTCGTCTCGAAAGATTAATTATGTATAGTGTGAATGCAGGGAACTTACGAACTTCACAACGTATCCCAGTCCATGGCGCTAAGCAGACGCATTCCACTACGTCATTTACAATAACGCAAGAACCTCCGTTCACACAAGTCTCTTCAATGCATATGTACGTGTTCGATGTGAACCCACCTTTAATATTATCCAAACAAATGTGCATTTATTGAAATATATCGTATTACAAATCATATGTTTTACCGGTAAGAAAAAAAGCTATTTTAAAAATGTAAACGATAATGGATAAGATGAGAAAATCTGCGAGAAAAACAATTTTCTGCTTGATAGGCAGACATATGCTATTATTAGACCAGATTCACACCTACAACACAAATTTAATATGTAAAACGCTGTTACGCACGTATACGTATGCGCCGATACAACTACGTAATCGTGACGCGATTCAGCAAGATTACCACAGACTTGTTCCGAAATTTTACATCGATGTGAATCAGGTAGTACAGCATTGATTTTTATAGTACTGTACGTCCATACTATCCCAGACAATAAAATATTGTAAATAAATTACGAATTATTTTTTTTTAATGAGAAAGACCAACCTTGGAACACGGTAAATAACATAAAATTCAAAGCTACCAACGTTGGAACCATCGTCTCAGAAAATATTAGGTACAGGTAGAATAGCTTCTACAGTCTCCAAGGCAAAACCAAATACTGTGAACGTACGTAAAACTAACCTGTATACTTTACACACAATTTATGACAAATACAAAGATTGCAATCAATATTATTATTAGTATTACAATGTCTGTATTTATAATCGCACATTATTGTTATTTAAATGAATCAACACAAAACAATACCATTTTATGGCAGTAGAATATTTTAATAAATTTATAAAGCCTAAAGCTCAAGTAAACAAGGCCATTTTTGTGCAACAATACTTATATTTACTCGATACATTTTTCTTTTTAGCTCTATGCCTGATCAGATTTCCAATTAGTACAAATAGTATGATTATTTAGAGATTCAGCTTCTATTGAGAGAGTATCTTCTATTATCATCGCTACCATCATCGCTATCATCATTGCTATCATCATCGATCTAAAACAAGATTCACAAGAATAATGTACACACTGTGTTGCAGATATCCAACAGGTAGGAATTATACTGCGTGTACTGTTACAAATCTCAGATGTACTAGCGATTGATAATAATAAATTGTCGCTTATCATTGGTGAACTTCCGTGTGCTGCATCTCTAGTGGAAACCACGCTTTAGAGAGGGCCCTAATAGAAACACACTATTGTACCTAGAATAATTTCTTTATGGTGAAATAAAGTGTGTGCTGAATACTCGTATCGTACTATATCATCACTAAATGAAAGCCCCGCTTACAATTCTCATCATCATTACAAATCTCAAGCATTATTATTATTCTAAATTTGAACATCAATAAACAATTTCACATAATCTAAATTTTTCCCAAAATATATGCGTGGCAATTAGCTGGATCAACTAAAAAATGAAATAGGTATTTAAGTAAAAAAATATATTTAAAATTGTTCCCTAATTTGGTAGCACAGTAAAACTAAATTATGCATTGATTCCCTTTTCATGGTAATAAGACACTATTGTATTCCCAAATACTTTTAACATCTGGATCACTTAATAATGAATTACTTTAAATTGCTACTGATATCTCTTCTTGGAAAAGACTAATTTAGGAACAAATTAAATTACATAACTAAACGAAACGAATTCCCATAAATTATATTCATCCCAGTAAAAACTATGTACGGTGTATTTCTTCTTGGAAGACACTATTTTTAAAGAACATCTTTGCCCGGAAGAGGGAACTTAACAGCAAATGTTTCCACCTCGTCCCGCAATGTTGCGATTTTCTTTTGATACGTCTCCGATTCCATAGTTGCTATGAACTCCTTTAGCAGAGGACCAGAAGCAGCCTTGATTTCCAGTGCAATAGATATGCCTGGAAGAAAACAAACAATTTATTTAATGCTTCTCAATAAATATGAAAACACTCTGAGTGAAGCACTTAAAATATTATATCAAGCAAAACTATATTCGGAGAGGAGGGCTCAATAGGTAATATTTTGGTCCATGATAAAAGAATACAGAGGGCATGCTATTTAATATCTCATATAGAAGATACAGGTAAGTCATATTTTAATATAAGCTTTTGTGACGTGAAAATCTATAAGCATGTTCTGTAAGTATATACCTAACAATCAAAACCATATAGCTATAGTGCTAACAATCAAAGTAAGTACTATACTTAGCAAAATTCTATTTTGCCACGTAAAAACACAAACAATAATATTCATTATAAATAACATAAGACAGGGCAATCAAAAAGTGAATTAAATCATGGTCGGGTGTTAAACAGTAACCAAGTTAAATAAAAATGTTGATATTCAATATATGTACATTGTAGGAGCATAAAACATCAAGACAAATAACTTAAGCGCTGTCTATAAAATGTGACATGCCCAAATACGGTAGTGATAATATGCCCAAACAGGGTAGTGATATGCCCAAATATGGCAGTGATATGACATCATCATGTCCATGTATGAGCACATCACATTTTTTGTCGCATAAAGTTTGATGAAGATTGATGTATCCCTTAGTAGATAGGAATAATCTTGACAATGATAACCTAAGGGCATGGGTTCAATTCTTGATCTAGTCCATTACCAACATTTCCAAACACCCCCACCCCACCGAGACCCAAATAATTTTGTTTAAAAAACCCTTACCTTTATCAATGAAATCAACAACTTTTTCAAAGTCTGCTGCCTTGAGATTACGCGACGTCAAAGCCGGCGTACCAAACCTCAAGCCGCTTGGTCGGAGGGCGCTCTTATCCCCTGGACATGTGTTCTTGTTACAAGCAATTGAGATTTCTTCCAGAACCTTATCTGCTCGGTTTCCATCCAAACCCTTCGAGCGAAGATCCAATAAAAGAAGATGAGTATCTGTTCCACCTGCGGAAAGAGAGTTAAAGGTTGAGGTGAAAAAGAATGATTATTCACCATACCTTGAAGCGAAGCACCGTCGGAACAACAGGCACCACTACCGTGATGCTTGAAGACAGAAAGAACCTTGGATGTTGAGAACTACAAGGCTCGTGCGGCTGATCAATTTGGAGGGTGACTCTGACAACTAGTTGCAGGGGAAAGAATGAACTGACAAATGTCTAAAGCTAAAGTCAAATCTATGTGTTGTTAAGTATGCATCCCATATCATTGGAATTAAGCTTGTTTTAAAAAAGTGATTAAGAAAACACATTCTATATTGCAGGATTCTACTCATCCCATGCATAATGTATTTGAGGTGTTACGTAGCGGTAGACGTTACCGATCTATCATCTCTCGTACAAATATGTTTTGTAATAGCTTTTATCCAGCTGCCATTCGGGCACTGAATGCTTGTCAGTATACCGTACGAGAGGAATGTGACACTTTGTAATTGTTTTTGTTTTTCATTTATCTGTATTTGAGCAAACAAAATTTCTATTTTATAATATGCAAATGACAATGTATGAATGATTTGTCGTTTTGACTCAAAAGCTGACATTGAATACTGCAGACATACATTAAATGAAACCTATAAAGAATCTTGGGAGAACAACAAAAAATCAATATTTACCAGTGACGATATGATAGCCTCTATCCATGAGACATTTGGCCATTACACGGGCATTCTGTATAACCTCTTTGCCGTAAGCTTTGAATGATGGGTCCATGGTTTGTTTCAATGCCACTGCTACCCCTGCAATAGCATGGTTATGTGGTCCTCCTTGAAGGCCGGGGAACACTGCTTCATTTATGGGTTTCTCAAGATTGTACATCTCCTCATTTCCATTCTTCAATGTCCTTCGCACTCCTGATAAAGTAAACAATGTGTGAATAAATCAAACCCAGTATGGATTTTTAGCCTAAACTCGCTTTGAACCAAATCTGGGATTCTATAGCATCCTGCAGCAAATGCTACAATATGATTTGATATGATTATACTGCATTGTACCTATTTAGCAATCAATCAGTATGTATTGATTAAATATCAGACCTTGATTTAAAAGGAGCGCCATGGCGCTGACGCTCCTTGGCGCTCCTGAAAACGATCAAAGGAGCGCCTAAAATAGCGCTCCCCAACCTGTTACAGTGCGTCATAAAAATATATATAATGATAAGAATATTAACCCCGAATACAACACACAGTCTATATATAGTCGCGCAAACGATCTTTGTTATGGCTACCCCCGATAGGCTAGGCGCGCCTACGATCTTTGATGTTGCGAGAAAAATATCGTAGACAATTCATTCTAAATATAGTATCAGAACGTTCAATCGGTAGCTCAAAAAGACTGCCGTCAGAAGACCGTAATTATACAGACCTAGTTTTTTTGGTCACATGGCATGAAACGCGATACTCTCTGCTTTACCGCAACATTTCACATGTTTTTTTTTTAAACTCAGTATGTGAGGGTGGCTGCCGACGATAAACAGTAATTAAGATCGTGTACCTGGATTTTGTGTCACATGACATGAAACATAATACTCTCTCTGATCTTAATAACTGCTCACATGTTTTCCCCTCCAAATTCTGGTCGGGCCTTTTCTTATACACATGTCGCCTTTATGTTAAATCTTATAGTAATTAATATGGAATATATATTTATTTTGCATATATTTTGTTGGTGTCCTAGCCTAGGTGTCGTTGTTTTTATAATTCGCCAACCCAAGGTAGGATTAAATAATTTATAGTGTAGGCCGCCGAAACTAGACTAGATAGATAGCCTCGACTCTCTCTCTCTCTCTGCGTGAGCCGAGAGGTCCACGGACCCGATGTCGTCTCGTCGGCGGATTTCCATCCAAATTAGGATAACCGATGCGTAGGCCTAGCTAGGGTGGCTACAAAAATTGACGTCTACTATCTTTAGATAGGATTTTAATTAGCAAACAATACATTGTTTGTTTGCATTGTCCATGCTTCTAAAGGCGATGACAATGGTGTTTACTAACCCTACGAACCACCCTACGATCGACGCGTAGATAATTATCATAACAATACATCGTAGACTACGTTCAGAGAACAATGACCTACGATGAATTTTACGTGCGAGAGTACCATTTCCGGCCATCTAGAGGTGTCATTTATCAAAATTCGGCTCGCCACAGGCCCAACCATGGTGGGCCTGTGCCTCGAATACTTAATCAAAATAATGGCTCTCCTCAACATATTGAGGAGAGCCATTAGGAGCTCTCCTCTTATATTTATAAATCAAGGTCTGAAATATAAATAAATTAATGTTTCAGGACCTTTCAGCTTTTCAACCATACGCCACCTAAAATATACCAACTTTTACTCAATAATAATTCCTTTCATAATAATACAGTATCATAAAACAAAACATAAATTGTTTTAAAAAAATAAAATTCTGTGGTCTGTAATCAATACTTACAAAATAAAGCATTAAAAAACATACCTCTTCTGAAAAATATGATTCCAGCTCTTGGACCTCGTAGCGTTTTGTGGGTTGTACTGGTTACAATGTCACAGTAATCAAATGGGTTTGCAACTAGGCTGGCAGCTACTAGCCCACTGACGTGAGCCATATCGGCAAGCAAGAGGGCGTTGTTTTCATCTGCAATTTCACGCAATTTCGCATAGTCTAAATTCCTTGAATAGCAGCTGATGCCTAAAATTGTTGTATAAGATGCAAAAATTATATTACAATACAAATTTTTTTTTTCAGAAAGATTTTAAGGATAGATGGAGGTCTGATCTGGTCAGAAGTAGTGTTCCAAATCATTGAAGCTGAGCAACAATACCAAAAGAGGTTAGTAAAGGTAGTTTTCAAATGCAAGGGTCAACGACATGATGCATTTATTAATACATAGTACTGTAGATACATAAATACCATTATGTAAAACAGGTTATTCTCCAATTAAACATCCTGTAACTTGAATTCTCGCGACCTGTACAGTCTACAACTAACAATCATATAACTCTTAGGCTCTGTCAACACTAACACACTTTGAGAAGAAAAAAAACGTGATGTGCCCATATATGGACATGATGACATCACATCACTACCATATTTAGGCACATCACACTAGTTTCATAGTGTAGACAGAGCTTAACACATAATTTTTCTAGGCAATGTGAAAGGGGTATTAGCTTGAATGAGCCTTATTATTCAAATACATAAAATTCAAACAAAGAGATATAAAAAGAATAATTTTATGTTAAAAATATTTCTAGACAGCTGTTTACCAACCATCTGGGTAGATTCATAAAATAGTGATCATAAGAATAGTCATATCACAATACTCTATGTCTAATACCCACCAGCAATAATAAGTTTTGGGTGAAACAACTTGGCATTAACTTGCAACTGCTCGTAATCTATCAGTCCTGTCTGGGGGTCTACCTTATAAGGCATTGACTCAAAGAAGATGGACGTTGCCGACACTTTCCTTTTATCCGTCATGAAGCCATGTGATAAATGCCCTCCGTCAGGCAAGTCAAGCCCCATTATGCGGCCATGTGGTTCGACAAGTGCTGTGTACACGGCAAAGTTGGCAGGTGACCCTGAGTAGGGTTGTACATTGACACCCCATTTTTCGGCAGTTAAGCCAAATGCTTCACGAGCTCGGTTTTGACAGAGTGTTTCAAGTTCATCTATGAATTTAGTTCCTCCATAATATCTGCGAATGAAATAATAGAATTATATGAATTAATTTGTGGTGTCGCATCATGAATATAATAACAACAATGATTATGAATTATTATAATTAATAAATAATTTATCATTATAGTTATACAATGATTAGGTTGTCTTTGATATAAGGTATTGTAGACTGTTAATGATAGGGTTTCCTCTGATTATTTAAGCCTGCCTTGGTTGGGAGTTACAAATTAAACCACAAAATAACACCAGGCACACTAGACTTAAACGTTACCTTTTACACTCATCAAAGCCATAGCGGAGGAAAACACACAAGGCACAGATGCTTGAAATATAATTATCAATATAAAATAGGACGATCTGGGGAATTGGGGTGGGTATTGAAAATGTTTAATGTTAGACGAGGCGATCGCCTTTTCTGCCTCATGCTGGCTATGGCATTGCTCATTTGAAGTGTTCAAGGGGGAGGGAGGGGGGGAGGGAGAAGGAATCTCATGATTCATCAATACCTTGTTCCAGGGTATCCCTCAGAATATTTATTATTAAGACAAGATCCAAGAGCTTCCAGCACAGCTTTACTCGCAAAGTTCTCTGAAGCGATCAGTTCTAGGCCTCTTCGCTGTCTATCTTTTTCTTTTAGTATAATGTTGTAAATTTCTGGATCGTTCTGCTCCAATGGCTCATCACCGAACCATGCCTTTGAATCTCCGTTTGCCATTGTTGTGTCAGTTCCACAGATCTGCAATAGATTTAAAATGATTTTGTTTAATTTATTATCATTCTTTTTCTTTTATGATTATGTCATGCATGAATAAATATATTTTTAGGCCTAGGCCTAGCCCATCACAGGATTAGAGGAGGTGGACTAGCCTAGGCTAGGCCTAGGCTATATTAAGTTAGGTAACTCCATGATGGCCTATCTGTATATCTAGTAGCTAGGACTATCCTCTCTCAGTCTCAGGCTCCTACTCCATACCTAAAATCCTACCTCTTTCTGCTCAGTTTTGGCACGTTTCTTCAGTGGAGAAGATGTTGAGTTTATAAAGTCACCGTAGAATTTGATAACCAGCTGTACTGTGTAGTGGGTGTTTATTCTATTGCATTTATCTGATTGAAATCGTACGTAACGTACCGTGTCACTTCTCACATTTTCCATGTGTGGCGCGAAAATATTTAACTAAATAGCGCCACCTATCCAAATAAATTATCAAAACTTTATTTTGTTTTTCGTTTAAAAATTACTATAAATGTAGTGTTAGGCCTAGCTAGTAGTAGGTATCTGTTAAACAACAGCGTCAGGCATTAACACTATAGTTTAAAACTTTATATTAGAAACCATTAAATTTAATTACGGTCAATGAGATTAAATAACAAAATTGATTAGTTATACAGGTATGTTAACTGGAGAGATCATGGTATTTCTGTTTTAAATACTATAGTATTGCCTTGACCATTCGTCGTGTGTAGATTAATACAATAATTATTTATGTAACTGATTTAATCTACGTGTCGTAAGGCCAAATCGTGTTTCGTCCGTGTCGAAAAAATAATTAGATTAAAGAACCTAAAAAGACAAGACAAAGGAGAACAAACCATTTATGAACAAATGTCTTTAATATATTAATTATAGAAACTAACAAATACGATGTAAAAAAGACAATCAATTTATACCTCACAAAGAGGACTATACACTGTACAATCATTGTAATCAATATTATATAGGAAAGGAACAGAATGGCTCAGCTTTTGGGGCTATCCGGAAAATCTTCAATTGTCTCTTATTCTGTAAAGTTAGTAGTTTAAATGTTAAGACTTTGTATGTTTTAAACGATTTGCCAAATTCAAATAAATATCTAGCATTTACAACAACAAATGATTTTTTGAAATATAATAACCATATTCATAACTTTTTGTACTATGTTAGCATTATCAATATCTTTTATCAAAACACCTTGCCTTGGCTAGACCTAGGCCTAAATGATTTTTCCTGCTCGCGCCTACTTGAGCGCCCACCACTTCCTGCTTTAGTAGTAAACAATTCAACTGCCAATTTTCCCGCCGTTGTTCAGTATGCAAGTGTTTGTATTAAATAAATACCGCTACAAAACGTTACAAGATTTCTTTTTCTCGTTTGGTTTTAAAAGAATGGCATGTTTCATTGCATCGTAAAATACTTGATTTACTCCCTTCCCTGTGATGGCAGAACATTCAATGTATTCAAGAGCCCCAATTTCTTTCTGCATTTCTCGTCCCTAAAAAGACAGACAGAATGAACATTATTAATCTTCAAAAAAATGTATAAATCTGTGGATTGTTTCTCCCAAGGGACGTGAATACGTTTGAATTTGAATTGAATTTGGATTATTCAAAATACAATTTAAATGTTATTATATACTGTAGGTTTAATTTATCAATAAATAAAAATCGATCAAATATTTATTTAATTGAAAATCAACACATTGTTATACAAAATAATGTTTATAAGTTGAATAGGGAAAATATTTTAAAGGGTTTAGTCAACTTCAACGGATGACAATATTTCTTCTGTCTCACTGAACCGTATAAAAATCACGTGCTAAATCAACCAATCAAGTAGCAATACTTCGGGGTATTAACAAGATTATAGTTCAATGATAATATAGAAAAAGAAACCTTTGTGGTATAAACATATTCGTGCCCTTTGACCTTTGAGCTTGTATCATCGACCTTGAATAGGATATTTCATAACGTTATAACGATATATTCCTATATATCTGAAAACTGACCTGTTCTGTTGTTATAGCTTGATATTCGTCAGTGACTTTTGGCGTTCCATCTTCATTTTCTCTTAAGTCCAGCTTGGTTCCTACCAAGATGATTGGTGTATCAGGACGATGCTTACTTACCTCAGGATACCAAAATTCCCGTACGTTCGTTAATGAAGTTGTATTTGATAAATCGAAACAAATCAGAAAAACGTCCTAAAATATATAATAGGAATAGGAACACAAACACAAAGTGTATGCTATAATAAGACCCATATCAACCACCGATCGAAAACAGGGTACTAATTATTATTTCAAACACATTCAACAGGAAGGTAACTTGCATATTACCAAGAATGATGAACTATATTGTGCTCTAAACTATAAAGCCAGTGCAGTCTACACTTTATCGAACTTCTGTTTGCAAACTCCGAGATTTCCACTGTTTGGAAACTAGGATCACAAGCATCACATACCACAAATACTGGTTGATTCACAACTCTCTTGTCTTGACAAGTTAGTGAAACAGTGTGGTTATGTGAGATTCCGTTTTCGGACTTTTTCTGATGTCTATTTTTTATGCTATTTAGTGGTTTATTTTACATCAACATTTTCATTTTCACACTTGTGCTAAACAGTGCATGCATAGAGACTATTTGTATTTTGCGCTATATAAATGTAAAACCATTAAACCATCTCAGCAAAGTGTGTCAAGAATCAAACTCTGAGATTGTCAATGTAGATTCAGGAGTGCAGTAGGCCTCCAGCTAGCCCTTGAATTAACACTGGCACTTTCGGGATTGAACCATGGACCTTGGGATGGAAGGCAAGCATGTTAACCAGCGTGACAACTTACAGTGTTTGGGTAGGACAGTGGTCGTAGCCTATCGTAGTCTCCTCGAGTGCCTGTTGGATCCACTGCATCCATTTCCACATACTTTCCTTCAACATTCATGTCGTGTAAGTAGTTCTTAAACCTGTACATAAACAGAAAGCCTTTGTAAATTGACTGGGGTAATACTTTATTTGTAATTTGATGTAAAGAACAAATGGGAACAGAACACCGTTTTCTGCTGTGATAATTCAACGTGAATGAAAGGCTGGCAGCCCAAAAAAGGCTTGCCAGTGAGATTATCATTTGGTAAATGTTTGTGTTCTCAAAAGGCAAAGGGGGAACGGTTAAACCATGGAGGTATACCATGGTTAAACCAACCTGACATATTTAGAACAACTTACGGTGGTGGGGCATACGATTCTGGAAACGTTCCTTTGCACTCTCGAATAAAAAGACATGTTTTACCAACACCACTGAAAACACAAATGCAATGAAATTGGTGAAATTAGTACAGACGGAGTTTTGATTTAATATTACTGTATTAGTAAAAAGATAAATATTTTGGCACATATGGCGTTTCATGCGTATATAATACTTTTATGTAGTAAAATCGAGCTTAAAAGCTCGATTTCAGGTTCAGATAAACACCGAAAAGCCTCGAAATAACTACAAACTTGGGGCAAGTCTAATTTAGGACGTGCGTAGTTGTTTATAGGCTGTTTACATTATATTATAGGAAGAAGAAAGTAACATTCACAATAATAGAAAAATCAATTCAATAATGTTGTGATTTGCAGTCAAACTTGCCCCAAGTCAAATCTGTATTTATTGTCTTTTTTAAAGGTTAGTATAGTCAACTTAGTCGACGTTTGTTTGTTTTTTTTAATTCGAGCTAAAATATTATACGTATGAAACGCCATCTGCCAAAATATTGATCTTTTCACCAATATTAAGCAGTGCTACCTGTCTAACACATTATACTTATTAAGTTATGTGGTCAGGCCAACAATTATCGTATCGTAAATGAAACACAATGAAAGGTGTTCTTGTAAACCGACTTGTTGACATGATGATCTTGATCGGGATTAACAATGTTGTTATTTTTATTGTTATTGCGGAATAGGAATTAGAGCCTTATATCCGGGATGTAAAGGCCAACTCTAAGCTTAATGCATTATTTAAATCTGTTATATAACCATGGAGGATCCCTCCATTATAACCATGTACAAGTAAATGGTGGTGATTGTGTTTGATGCATACCTTGTTAGGCCTATATTATGAAAGTGTATTACTCAAATAAGTAGGCCCTATTATCTGTTGTGCGTGCAGAATCTGTGATAATTGACGAAGGTTTTTGATTAATAAATAAAGAAATTGTTGAAAAAATTAAATTTTAATTGTAAGCCTACATATGAAACAAGCATTACAACATTTTAAGACAGAATATTAGTTTTGAAAACAGCTTTATTTACATGCTTTTTTCTTTAATACTAAGATTTCGGTCCTTCGTCAGAGCCTAATTCTTTAAGTTACGTGGATCTCGTTATTTGGTAAGAATAGGTCAATTAAGTTGATGTCCTTACAGCTGAAAGGTAATTTGGCTAACACGATTGGATATCAAACACATCTTACTATATTACCTCTAACAAGTAACTTAAATACATATCTATAAATAGGTGAGATAAGGTCAAAGGTTATTAACATAGCGATGTGTTAACTAATGACACAAGTTAAAGAAGAATGCAATTAATGTAATTTGGAAATGAATATACTGGTGGTGTTTTAACCAACGGCAAAACGGTTACTAACGACAACAAACCAAAAACAGTAAATACAAAAATAACATTTTAAACAATGGGCTTGGTTGTTTTTAATTTAAAGTTCAGGAAACCAACTAAAACGAGATAGATTTAATTGTTCGAATTGTTAACTGATAGACTTCCTTGTAGTAATTCCTTTTTTATTTCTTCTACGTTGTCTTAACCACTTCACCGTTTAAATGTAGGCCTTGTGAAATACAAAATGGAAAGTTTGTTATAACCTGGTAGTAACTACATTATAATTAGGTCCCTTTGTAATAATTGATTCATAAGATCATAAGTAACCCACCCCAACTTTTCCGGTCAGCAATTCATAGCAAATAACAAAACAGTACGAATGTGTTTGAACTCTAACTTTATTTTATAAACTCAAAAACACTCAATCCTCCCCCTCTAAACGATTCATAATATATATATTTCCTCCATGATAAGATTGAGTCTTTTCCATTCACAGCTTCCAAACGTCTTAAATTTGTTATGTTACCGTATGTTATGCAACATTTCGATCAAAAGTGTGATTAATTTCTAAAAGTCTTACATCAAGCACTCAAATTAGACGCAATTTAGTCCTAACTAAACACCAATCTAAAAATGAAAACAATAAAAGCCCAACACCTTAGTTGCATTACTTCAAATCTACTTACTTATCACCTACAGAAACGCATTTTAGCTTGAAGATCTTCATTATTTAGGCCCCAAAGTTTTGCTCAGTTTAGTGGAAGTTGTCTACCTTTCTATATTCCATTGAATCATGCAATATGGAAGAGGAAATGTTGATACCACCTGATTTATTGTTCTTTGATACACCTTTGGTTAAGTCGATATACCGGTAACTTTATTAACGATTACTTGTGCCGCTTTATAAATAATTTCATTTCCGGACAGCATTTTCTTTACTGCCCTCAGGAGTTAATATTGCTAAAGTCTGATCTCCTGGCATGGATAGCAGTATGCAATATTTCAGCCAACAATAATTTTTGATCGAATGAACATTTCGCCGACGTGTTCGGTGGCGCACAAGATGAACTATCGCGATAATTCATTTTGCGTTCATTTCACATCAACTTAGAAAAAGTCTAATTCATACTCATTTATTTCACAAGATGTGTTTGTCTACTTTTAAAATACCTCAACTATTTTGGTACCGTATTTATTCGAATTAACGCTTCGCTTTGAATAAACGCCTTCCTCGAATAAACGCCCCTCATAAAACATCATTTTGAATAAACGCCCCTCGAATATACGCCCAGGGGACCTTTATTTATTTCCTCGAATAAACGCCCCGCCATATGCGTATAATTATACGCAATATTGTAGGCCTATTAGGCTACTCTATTTGTATTAGAATTCATTGATTGACAAGATCTACAATTTACCGAGCATTTTATAATTTTACTGTATTTTATCACTTCTTAATATTAGTTGTGTTGTATTTTTCATATCTAGAGGTATTTATTTGATTATACATGTTACCATATTACATAAACGCCTTCCTCGAATAAACGCACCCCCCCCCCCCCGCCCCTTAAAACCCTCCTCAACAATAAACGCCCCGGGGCGTTTATTCGAATAAATACGGTACGTATATCTTCTGTGTACTATATATCATACACAATATGGACACTGAAACATGAATTCGAAGTTATATCGCATGCATTATACACAAGATTTTAGTTTTCCCGTCACCATAATTCTTTCTAATATTAACTTATTTATAATTTCAACTTTCCAAGACTGTCAAATTTTAAAACTTGAATTAGATTCATATTAAACTCTGATTTTAACTGTGAGTAAAAGTATTCCAGTGCTTTATTGGAAAGTTTGATCATCTGAACTAAAATTTCACCATCCACATCCTTCATACAAGTAGTTAATTCCTCCATCTTGTTTTCAGTTAGCCATCTTTTTACTTCGTCTTTGGTCCAACTAGATACACTTTTGACACCACTGTCAGGACTATCACTTGGTTTTGGTGAAGTTAGTATTTCCCCGTCTGAAAAACAATTCAAAATAAAGTTACGATATTTCTTACTTTACTTAAAGGGTACCGGTATGTGAATGCATGGTACAGATACATTTTCATTGATACATTTACACTATCTGTATAAGATAAGACTCTTTATACCTTCTAATAGTTCTCTACTTCCAATTTCTTTCTGAATTTTTTTTAATTGCGCATTGAGTAAGGAGGTACATGTGACCCTGTAATGCTTCTTTGTACCGATGATAAAATCCAGCCATCCATCTAGTTTGTAATTCTCTTAAACAATAAGCGGGATTATTGTTTTTCTGTGCCTAAATGCATACGTTGCTTCTAGTGAAAATATAAAAAGACAACCTAATTTATAAAACATTTTAAATAGAATATTTGTTCTCACATAGTAGTTCATGTTTATTAGGTCAAAGGTCAATAACTTTACTTCCGGTCATTTTCTAACAAAATGTTGCATTACAATAAATATAAATATGTATGGTCTCAGCAATTTGAGACCATTTTTAAATTTCAATGACCAGCTATTTTTTAGATACAATGCAAGTCAAGGTCAAAGGTCAATAGTGCAGAAAAATAGCATTTCATATTACATTTCGTCAAAATGTTCCATTACAATGAATATAAATATATACGCTCCGAGTATTTTGATACCAATATCTTGTTGATAGACCAAAGGGATACGGAGGTAGGGCCAATTGGGCGCCATTTTGATCTTGGGGCTGTTTCCATGGTTACGGGATCGTGAAAATTTGTTACCTAGCATTTTTGGTATCCTAGCACCATATTAAAGAAGTGAAATCTCACTTTGGGCATTAAAATCCTACGGAAATACACGAGGACCCTGACTATAAAATGCATACATTATATACGTTTTTAATGGCGGCCATCTTGGAATTCAATATGGCTGCCATATGCTATTATTATAAATTGTACCATTGGACTGATCTATCATAATAGTGTTAGATTTATCACACAAATTACGTTCGTACGCATTAAAATCTCACGGAACTGATTTTTGGAACATTAGGTTCCCCACTATAGTTTAAACGCGTTTGTGCGAGTTTCTTCTACAGCAACATGTAAGTCCTAGTGCTTATTGAAATGGAAATTATCAAGTTCAATATTTACTTTTAGTAAGTTTCGTCTTGTCTTTGATCTTGTGTCTGTTTTCGCCGATGAAAGCCAATCGCCATGTAATGTTAGCAGTAATTATGCTAATCGCATGCTCTAGCCAGCAGTTGTAACCCACCACACTCGACAATACGTACTTTGTTAGCATCATTTGACGCTAGACTGTACAACCCCAATAGAATCTCTGCAAGACCGTATCCGTAGGCACTTAGCTCATCGTTTGAAGACAACGCCTTTTTAAAACACTAAACGGTATTGTCCTGTTGCCAGCATCCTCAAGCAAAGTTACTTCTTCGTCCGTAATAAGAAATGAAACAATAAGATAGCAATCAGCCTCCAACATTAATTGATTTCTTATCTTTGAATAGTCTAATAATAGACTTTTTTCTCTCTAAATGTCTGTCTAGAATCTGGGCATAGCCTAGCAATATTGCCAAGCGTGCCGAGAATGAAATTCACCAGCCTCCAGTTTTCTCTGACTTTCGTTGGGATTAGATCTTTTTGTTTTAAAAAATCCAATAATATCGGAATTGCGCCTTTTTTGGCAAGCTCTGTTCCGAATTTTGACGATTCATTAGAGAAGTTACACATAATTTTTAGTACAAATGTTAAGCTTTTGTATCTGTCCTCATCAGGCAAATAAGATAAATCAGATTTATCCAGATCTTTTAAGAATCTTGTCAGGGTTTCCACAAATCCAACCTTGCACATTTCTTCAACAATTTTGCGTCGATAATGTTTAAACTGCTGATCATTGAAGAACCAATCTCCACAATTCCTAAAAAGCACAAAAACATTTCTATTGGCACTTAGATCCGACTGCCTAAGCGTCTTTATCTTGTCTTTCAGGTCAGATATCTTCTGGTTGAATATAACAACAAAATTGTGGGGCACAGTATCTTTAGATTCTAGCAACGTCAACTCGTGAAGCTCGGTACGTCTATTTGCAGTGGCCATGTTTCTACACGAGTAACAACGAAAATCTTGTTTTAGTAATTTAGTATAAATATCCTTTATATATTTATTCTTTCTTTGTATTGAAATAACACTTTATATATACCATGGAGTCCATGTATATACTATACAGATATATATGCAGCAGCAATTTAAAAAAAATCACAACAACCATTTCCAAAATTATACACGCCCATGCAAAACGTTTTAGGCCCCTATGTCAAATATTGCTGATAACGTTTATGATTTCTCTTACTAATAGACTCATGTAGGCCACACGTCTACTACATTCTTCCTCGGCTAATTGACAATGGCGCATAAACTAAAAACACGCTAGGTCTATTTACTACTAGAACACGGTGTGGGGCTTCAAATTGTGATAAGACAGAAATAATATTTTACTAACATTGCAAGAACTTATATTTAAATAATAATAATAGTTCATTCTTATATATTTCAGGAAAGTATAATTTAAAAAGTGTAACTTACGTTTCAGTAGCTGTGCCTTTACTGTTAAAAGGGTGCGGCAGTTTATAACAATGAAATACATTGAAACATATTATGTGCAACACAATACCAACAAGCACGAATGTGCGATACTCGGGATGTGACGTCACATACACATCAATAACCTCGCTACCAAATACTGCTATACGGTACCATCTTCGAGACGTCATGTGGCTGCATCCGGTTTGAAATCTATAGCTTTGAGGACATGTCCCTGTAGTATATTCATGCCAAATCCCAGCTCAATACTACAACGAATAAGGGAGGTGTAGTACTTTATAAATCGAACTTTTTACTCAATAGTGTCGGATGGAAGAGAAGATGAGAGAGTCCTAAACTTAACCCGAGTAAAAATATGGGTATAAAAATACCTTTTTTGCTGAACCGTTCGATACTACACAAAGGCAAGTGGAAGTTCTTTGTAATACCTTTATTTTGTTCGTAGTTGCCTTTGAGTTTAAAAAATGATCATCACTAATTTTGAAATACATTAGCAGTACCCAGCAGTCTAATTTTCACAATTCAAAATAGTGGCCAGGCATTTAACATTACACAGATTATTGTTTCTGGGTAACCCCAGACATATTTAATAGCCTTCTATAAGGTTAGGCCTATACTTTTACGTATAAAATTCTCTATAAACTGTATAAAATAATATGTGACACTGATCTGCAATAGGCCTATAGGCCTACATATAAAGTATCGCACTTAAATCGAAATACACACACGAGATATATGTTTTCTTGTTACCAACTTATCTATATTTCCAATTAACTTATTTTAAGCTTTCCAAGACTGTTGTCAAATTGTAAAACTTGAATTAGATTCATATTAAACTCTAATTTTAACTGTGAGTAAAAGTATTCCGGTGCTTTATTGGAAAGTTTGATCATCTGAACCAAAATTTCACCATCCACATCCTTCATACAGGTAGTTAATTCCGCCATCTTGTTTTCAGTTAGCCATGTTTTCACTTCGTCTTTGGTCCAATTAGATACATGTTTTTTGACGCCACCGTCAACACTATCACTTGGTTTTGGCTTTTGTGATGAAGTTGGTATTTCTTTTACAGGTACAATCACGTCTGAAAAAAATTCAATCAGGTTAAAGTATAGTCCTAAAAAACGTCCTTACTTTAATGTTGATATAATTCACTTTATCTTTTGTGGGAAATGGGTACATTTATAAAAAGATCCTTGAGCACTTTAGTGGATATGTGCGCTGTATAAATCTTATTATTATTATTATTATTATTATTATTATTATTATTATTATTATTATTATTATTATTGCCTATACCTTCTGATAACCCTCTAGTTCCAATTTCTTTCTGAATGTTCTCATATTCTGCATCGACTGAGGAGTCACACGTGACTTTGAAATACTTCAATGTACCGATGAGTGCGCCCAACCATCCATCTGCAACGTACTTCTCTTCAACAATAAGCGGGATTATTTGTTTTGAGTGCTTATATGCATACGTTGCTTCTAGAAAGAAAAAAACATTAGACTTGGTCGGAGCTGGCCTTTTACAACGCGTTTGTGCCGAGGTGGTATGTTACATACCGAAAAAAAGTGAAAGGCCTCCGAGGCAGAGGACGATAAAGAACGAAACATATATAAATCATATAGCTATATATAGCAGGAAGGATAACTTTTTGCTTGGACTTATTTCATCGAAGAAAGTACAAATGGTTATCCCCTGATGAAAGCTTTTCTAAATTTCTTTTCTGAGGAAAAACATATATTTATCTATAGTATTATGGTCGTTTGTTCGTTCAGTGTAAACAGGCCTTAAGTATTTTTCCCTAGATGTTTGTAGTTATCTTCAGTTCTTGGTGTGAATGTGTATATATAGTTCTACCAACCTGTTCTGCAACTATTACTGTCTTTATACTTCTTAGAAACCGCTATTACCAAGACCGCCGCATTTTCAACAGCATTAGCCATTGCTCCTAATATATCACCTTCTGTAAGAATAAAATATTTGAAAGTGATCGTTGATGCCAATAATGATGAAGTAGCAAAAGGCATGAAAATAGCTTTATCACTGAATTAGCTAATCCATTAACTAAATATGCTGATTATACAAACCGACGCACTGGAGACTATTATTGTTTCTAGTTTATTTACTGCTTTTATAGTCTTACCCATTCTGTCAACATCCATCCAGACGTTGTAACCAGCTCGTACAAGTTTATCTTTTAATTTAAGCATAATCGGCTGGACATCCCATTGGTAGCTTAGCATCACGTGAGGGCAGTTATGTTGTTTGTCAACGACGTTAGATGTATGTTTCCCCAGTGATTCAGGTGTGCCTTCAAATGTTTCCCATAATGCACCTTTTGATGCCTCCTTCAGCATGTAGTTCTGCGAGCTCTGCCAAGATTTCAATGCTGTATAAAGAAATAAACAGAATGATACGGGTTTTATGCTATGGTTCTTTAAAACAAAGAGGAAATACTGAAGGAATATGTTGACACGGAAAATGAGATGGAACTCAAATAGGTTAGGAAGATAGAGCTAGGAATATAAATGATGATTATTGTGATGACTCGGTGGTCAATACTTACATTTAATAAGTTTCGTCTCTGCAATGATTTTATGTCTGTTTTCGTCAACGAAAGCCAATCGCCATGTAATGTTAGCAGCAATTATGCTAATCGCAAGATTTCCGACATCTGCAGCTCTGGACAGCAGTTGTAACCCACCACACTCGACAATACGTACTTTGTTAGCATCATTTGACGCTAGACTGTTCAACCCCAATAGAATTTCTGCAGGGCTGTAACCGTAGGCAATAAGCTCATCGTTTAAGGATAGCGCTTTTTTCAAACAGTTGATCAGAAACGGTATGGTGTTGCCAGCATCCTCAAGCAAATTTACTTCGTCATCCGTAATAAGAAAAGAAACAGTAAGATAGCAATCAGCCTTCGATACCTTTTTTTTAATCTCCGAATAACCTAATAATATGTTAACGGCATTCTCATCTCTAAACTTTTGCCTATAATCTGGGCACAGTCTAGCAATATTTCCAAGTATGCCGAGAATAGAATTTACCAGGTCCCAGTTGTTGCTTTCTACGACTTTCGTTGGCAACAGATCTTCGTGTGTTAAAAAAGCCAATAATATCGGAATGGCTCCATTTTCAGCAAGCCCTTTTCCAAATCTGGACGATGTATCCGAGAAGTTACACATAGTTGTTAATACATGACTTAAGATCTTGCATCTGTAGTCATAATCAGACAAACTAAAAATTGAAGACTTTTTAAATAAGTCAGATTTATCCAGCTCGTCTAAGAATCTTGTCAGGTCTTCAACAAACCCAAACTCACACAACTTTTCAACAATTTTGCGTCGATAATGTTTAAACTGATCCTTGAAGAACCAATCTCCACAATTCCTAAAAAGCAGAAACACACTTTTTGTGGCACTTAAGTCTGACAGGCTAAGCTTCGTCACCGAGTCTTTCAGGTCAGATATCTGCTGGTTGAATACATCTTCAAAATTGTGGGGCACAGTATCTTTAGATTCTGGCAATGTTAACTCGTGAAGCTCTGTACGTCTCTTTCCAGTGGCCATGTTTGTATTGTGTACACAAGAAACAACGGAAATGTTAGTATTAGTAATAATTCTTTCAGTATTTATAGTAGGATGTAGACTACATTTATCGGCGATCACGGAAATACTTGACACCTTGACAAACTCGCTTCTAAAACACAAAACAGTATCTCATTAGGCCTATTCTATGGAGAATTATTTCTGCCAGTGGCGTGTATTCCCAAGTAAGGGCATGTGTTACAATTCTATTCTGTTTTAGTATTGTAAAATTTCAAGCAAGGTTTATTAACCGCCTGAAAGAGAAAATACAATACAGTACACGTTCCAGAGAGCAATAACACTTCCTTTCCGTGACGTCACCTTCTGAAAGTTATATGAAAATCATTATTGAGGGCTCACGTTATAAATATCAACACACTTTCCCCAAGTGTCTGTGTTTATTGTATTTTGTAAATGTAATGTTTTTTTATGACATTTCGATTTTTAAAGTATTGTACGTATGAAATGCCATGTGTGCCAAAATCATTTATCTTTTTATCAATATATGTTGAAACAATGATAAATTCTAAATTTTGAAAATCTTCTTTTAAATCACAGTTTTAAGTATAGTCATCGGATCTCTTAGTTAATCTGATTAAGCCTATCAAGGCAATCTAATCTTTAAGCAGCCTGTGAATACATGATGCGTATTTTAACGAAATATTGTACATTTGTAGGCCTAATGCGTCTTCAATTGCTAAATGGGCAAATGTAAACAAACTTCCCTTAAATCCTGTCAAATGCGCCGTAATGCATGTTACAAGATGTAAAGAGATAGTTAACTGGGATTATACCATAGAATCAGACAATATTCCTAAAGTTACAGAATTCAAATTTCTAGGTGTTTATGTAAATAGTTCGTTGTCTTGTCATACACAAGTTAATTATATATGTTGTAAAGCAAGCAGATTGCTTGGTTTCATTTCAAAATGTAGTAAAAATATGTCCTGGTTAGCTATGTTGAACTTATACAAAGCTCTATTACTTCCAGTGATTACCTACTGTTGTTCAATGTGGGCACCATTTGAGAAATCACATATTAATAGAATAGAAAGTATACAAAGGAAATCAACAAGGATAATAATGTTTAGAAAGGAAGGTTCCTGGGACACATCTTATTTTCATAGGTTGAAAGTGCTTGAATTATTATCTATTGATGACTTGTTTAAATTACATAGACTTTCATTAGGATTTAGGCTAAGTTGTTGAAAGGTTACTGCCCCATTCTTTCAATGAGTATATTAAAACTAGTGAAAGATGTCCGGGTAGGCTTTTACGTTGGAATTCGAAAGGCAATACTTTTCATAATTCTGTATTTGTTTCCTTTCCTAGACTATGGGAGCAAATACCAAATGACATAAAAGATTCACAAACAATTTCAATATTTAAGGCTGCTCTAACAAAACACTATATTTCATGTTATGTATAGTTTATTTGTATTTTTCTTTTATATGGTTTTATCTTAACTGTTTGTATTGTATGGAGTGAGTGCAGAATCTGTTTGGGCTTTAGCCTATTCTCATTCCTGGTTATTTTTACATTGATGACCGAATAAATATTATTATTATTATTTATTATTATTATTATTATTAATAAAAAAAACCCAAAACACACAAAAACAAGGTGCAGTGTTCTTAATTGCAATAAAATCGATGTGTGATAACAAGTCACTTATAAATATTTAGAAGAATCCAAGTATAATTGAATACCGAAACAGGAGGCTATTGTTACCGAGTTTACCATCTATTCGGCAAGTGGTGAGGCGGTGGTACCGACACTCGTCGAAACTGCTTGAATAAGCATGACGACGAGCGCTCCATATACTCTAGCCCGCCAGCGATTTTTTTTTCCGTACGAGAGTTCCTCCATCGGTTCGTTTCGGACTCAATCGACTCTCTTCGGTATTCGGTAAAGTCAGCTCACTGATGCGTGACAACATAATACAATTTACATTTACAAACCGCGAGCTTACTTTCACACAGGCTCTCACAATAGTAAAATGAATCTACACTATTATACGTGTTTTGATGACATTAATTAATAAATACTAGGCCTACTTAGTAATTACATTAAGAACCCAATAGCATATTGGAGATATTTAGGTCTACGACCCAATAGTAGGTCGTATCAGATATTATTTTTTGAAGTTGTTCCAACGACCTTTTGTCACGAACGAGTAGAGAGGCTCTTTTATCGTTTATGGTATTGTAGCTAGCCCATGGCTAGCCTAGCCAAGCTTGTGTAAGCCTATGCAAGGTATTAAGGAATTCCTATGCACAGTGTATGTTTTTTATACCTTTTAAAATAATATTATTAAATTAATATTTATATTGTAAGGTAATGGAAATTTTACGTTAAAGGTGTACGTATTAATTATCCCCAATCTTGAAAAAAAGAAGTTCAGACTTTTAATAATAGGCAATTTTGGAGTTTTAATTAAGTTATAGACCTACAACTAATATTATTGTTTATTATGTGTATATGTAATTTGGAAAATCATAAAAAATACATGCAAAGTAAAAAACATTCAATTACGTTACTGACACGACTGCAATAGTACAAATACATTTAATAATAACACATTTTCCAGGAAGCTTATAATTATATGTGATACTATCATCAATTATTATATTTATAAGCAAGCATGTGTTTCTATACATTTACAACTTACAAGAATACATGTTACTAAATACTAGGCCTGTATACAATTCTTCAAATGTTACACTTAAAAACCTGAAGAAAATTGTAATTTTCTTGATAAAAACATCTGCTAGTGTTACTTTTGTACATATAATTTCTAACCTACTACTTCATTTTATTAAAATAAAAAATAGTACTGTAGATGGAAATGTACTACATTGAAGCACACGTACGTAGGGCTAGGCTAGCTAGGCCTTGCTTGTGACGACCAACAAAGTGCTGCTGCTGTGTGTGTGTTACTGTTTGTGAATCTGATGGTACATACATTGGTTTGTGGCTGCCTATACAGTATTACATTATTAAAATTCTAGGCATATTATTATTATTACAATGACGTTCAGTACTACTATTAATATTTATTATTATATTTACAGTGAGTATAGTATTAGGCCTCTAGTATGTATAAATCACGTTTTGTCTTGTGGTTGCTGTCACGCATCGGTGGCTTACCGAAGAGTCGATTGAGTCCGAAACGAACCGATGGAGGAACTCTCGTACGGAAAAAAAAATCGCAGCCCGCCACCTGGAGTTGGTTCCTCCATTGAAAGTAATCACTCGCGCGTGACACAACCTCGTTATCATTGTCAGCAGACACAGATTGTCCTATAATTCTGTGCAATATTTACGCACAAGTTAATACATTCTTAATGATACTTTTATTACTTTATTGTCAAGGTGCGTTTGTAATTAATGATTGTGGGAAATTTAAGATTTATTGATTTTTATTCTTATAATATAACCGTTTGATTTAAAAAGTTGGAAGACGACGTTTGTGCGTGTGTTTTCTAAGTGGCTTCACACAACAAAACAAAAGAAACAAATTGTTTTCTATTGTATGGTTAATTTGAACGATGCAACACGAAGGTTGGACATCCCAGGTGCGTTTTTATATGATTGTCCGGAACTGGTTGACTTTGATTTTTACTTTAATTGGTCCATTAAAGGAAGTACCAATGAACGGCGCGTAACCAAAGTATCGACGAGTCTGTTCTTGTCCCAGATGCTGCTAATTTGTTTGTGAGACCAAAACAAAGACGTTTTTTTTATAATAAATAATAATTACATTCATTTTTAACCAAATAATTTTGTATTGTAACCGCTTAGTATTATTTTTCATATTCTTTTACAACGACAATTGTCAAAATTGTATAAAGCTAAGAGATCCGTTTAACTCTAAAAATTACTTTAGTTTAATGTATAAGTAATTGTTGGAATGAGCTTATAGCTAGTGAATTCGAATTAATTAGAACGTTTATGTTCAATATAGATATCACCTCTACCTCTTCTTGTAATATTTATGCATCTTATATAAGATGTTTTACATGGCATTTTATACATTTATAATATAATTTTATTACGATTATACACTTTATATATCCAGGTATATTTATTTATAAAAAAGAAATCAATAATACAACGATAGGCTGAAAAGTAATATTTTACCATATTTGATAACAAAAATTAATAGTAAAACTGTTTAAAAAAGAAAAACAAATTAACACATTAAAATTTGTCAAAATATCATCTAAAACATCATAAGAAGCGATAGTAATCGATAAATAAGACACATCAACAAGTGAAACAACGAAAATAAGGGAAAAACCGAAGTGTCTTGCAGGTAGCCCAGTGACACATGTCTACACGTTCTAGCGGGGTGCCTTCCTAATGTTCCAATGTGTTATAATAGTGCATACTTTATGTATAGATGTTGCAACAACAAAAATGCTTACTGTACGGTCATAAATATTTTATTTTTCGAAATTTTGGAGGAGGGGAGGGGGCGAGGGGCTTGGATCAACCTATGCAATATACAAAAATAAATAATATAACATAATTCATCTTTCATTTTTTAGGCAAGGCCATACAGACAAGTATAGACAAGTTGCCGTATCGGATACTCCTACTTCCTTTATACCATTATTCAATGAAATTAAAAAGATAATTGTCTTGCTGAAAAATAATTACTGCGAACCGTGATTTAGTTTCCCGGATGTATGTACTTCAACTTAAAAAAAATCTTACTAAATTACTGAAACAAACTTATTATAGTACTCAGTTTGTTTCAAAGTGTGTAGGCTATACTGTCGCCCTTAATGTGTAATAAATATTTGTAATCTTAGGTCTTGGGTCTTAGCTTTCGTGATCTTAGGTCTTAGGGGGTCTTAGCTTTCGTGGTCTTAGGTTTCGTGACACCCGTTCTTATTGCTGGTCATTTGCAAATTTTGAAGCAATTTCTATAGAACTGAAAAGACAAAAGTCGAGGCATTTTAAAGTGAAACTTCCAAAGTATTGTACAATTGCTATTCTAATGAACAATGTACGTTGGCATGCGGAGAGACACGCCAAAAGGAAGAGACTTATAAAAGGCCAAAATAAGAATAATGCGTGTGCGTAATACAGTTTGCAATTTTATTCATAACATCCAGGATATGAGCCGGTGATATAAACAATGAGCAACAATGAAGGGAGGGAGAAACTTATAAACAACACGAAGTCAGCAGGAACAAAAGTCATTTGAAATTATGAACGATACATTAATAAATAAATTATATGTTAAGGTACTTCTGATTTCATGCTTTGAAGAAGGGAGATACCTAAAAAGATACTAAAATTAATATGCAATATGAAAATTGAATTTAAAGTTTCAATAATTCTATCATTGAAGGAAAAAATTTACTACTGCAGTCCGTACGGTATTTCAATATTTGTATGCCGCCCTCTTACGACAAGCACCAATTTTTAAGATCTTTGATCACTAAAAAAAGAGATAGATTGCTATTAAGTATTAGTATTTAGTAAACTGCGTATTTTAACGTTTAAAATCGTATTGCTTATAAAACATCATTACATCCTCAAAATCATAAAGAAGAAGATTTGATTGATTGTTATAAACTGATTAGGCCCCTATATTTTAGTCTCTAAAGACTTCCTGAATATTTTTGTATTATGCCTATGGTTTAAATATTAACGGGGAGACTATAACATGTGTGTATGAAAAAGAAGTCAAAATAAAAAGCAAAAACATAAATTGTTTTTACATTTTTAATAAATCCATCATAGCACAGACCTCCAGAAAATCATATTTCACGACTTTTCTTCGCGTGCCACGAGACGAAACTCCGCCTTCTGGACGAATCCATTATAAAAATATAATTTATTTAACCATTTATTCCTAATATTGATTGATCCTAAAATTGACATAAATGTATTATTTGAAATAATCTAAAAAAACAAAATTACTCGTAGGTATCATTATTTATACGATATTTCATTGATATTATGGAAATTAGTAATACCTGTATAACAAATAGTTGTTACCCTTTGTGTATAATGGATCAGTCTTTAAATTAAGCACCTTATCCGCCGAAACTAAAGGCAATGTTGAGCCAGGGTTAGCAGACTTTGCCTTCGTGTCTGAGTAGTGGTGGTTTGTTTTATGGATTTATAACTTGATTTTGTATAGTTTTGGAACTTAAACACGCTTTCCTAATGATTAAATCAAATTGGAATTATGTTGCATACCTAACTTGAGACGATTGTCTTCTTTAAAAATGATGGATTTGTGGTCGGGCAGTGTTTTCTGCCAAAACTGTTTACCTGCTCCTCTTTGGACAGGGGTGTACAGGACGTTAACTCATGGCGGCGGTAAAACTTTGTTTTACCTGTTGATTATTTGGACTTTATTTGTTTCGGGAAATTGCAAATATTCTAGTGATGAATGTGATTGGAAAGGAGCGTAAGTGCACTTAATGTTGTATAATGTCAAATTATGTCACTTTAAAATGTTTTTGGATTTGTATAAGTCCAAGAATAGGTACATCGTGAAGGTTATAATTATATTTACTTTCATTTGATTCGAATGGCTTACTATAGTACTTCTTAGCCTACCTACAGTAGTAGTAGTATTAGTATAGTACAGTAAAATAGGAACACCGCACACTCATTCACATTAACAGAACCAATTTAAAAGTTACTTTATAAGTTTAATAATATGACATTTTTTTAATACAAATTAAAATCTAAACTAAAACAGTTGAAACTTTATTTTGGTGAACAGTTTCTGTTTTGGAAGATTAAAACTTAGACCACCAACCAAGAGATTGTTTCATTTTAGAAGATCTATAAATAAATATTTTTAAACGATAAACCCAACATATCACATGAATACTTGTGGTGCTGTGTCTTATTAATTTCGTTAATTTTGGTTTTTTTAAAAAAAATAAATAGAAAATGTGATTCAGAAAAAACAAAATTAATATGTCATGGCTATATATTGAACAAAACATAGTATGTACCTTAATACTTAGATAAACTAAACTCATTGCACTATTCTATATACATCAGTGAATTGTTGATATACTGTACAGTTACAAATATTGAGGTTAATTGTAATACAGATCTAAATACTGTACTTTTCATGCAACTTACTGTAAATTATTGTACAGTACAGGACTTGATTTGAGATTTCTCTTCCACACTTTAGCGTAATATTGTAACTGTCTCAAAGTCCAAAATTATTTGGTGTTTGTAACCTGTCTTTTTAGGAATGTATTTTCCTTTCTTGATTCTTTGCCCTACAGCGTGTATAAAGTGAGGATGATTAACCCTGTGGTATGCATACGCTAGCATTTCATTGGTGGTTGCTGCAACCTGGGGTGTACATAAGTGTACCCCTCTAGGCAATATTGACTGTTCATATCAGCTTGCCATGCACTGTGACCCTTATTTTAGGTCAGATAACAAGACATTCAAACTACTACTACTCTAAATTTAAAGTTTGCTTTTCCAGAGCAAATATTTGTCATTAATATAAACCAACTTATTTTCAAGATAGCAGTTTTAAATTAGCCTTTCATTGTAGTCTTGAATTGAGATTAAAAAATCATTTGAATGATACATTAGATTAAAAAAAATATTGCACAATTAATAGTACAGTACAGAGTATTTCTGAATCATACAGGTACCATATTCTACGCAAATTGCAATTCAAACATACAGAATGTTGGTTGAAATATTTTATTTGATCTACAGTACTACTGTATACAGTTAATATGCAGCAGTTAAAACTCTTTTTTCTTTTTTTACTTGCAGTGGTCTCTCGGATGAATCTTCAATGCGTTCAGTAAAAAACCTTTATCTCCAATGTACACGAGGTCGTATTACGTGGCGCTATCCAAGTGGCGCTATTCATATCGCATTGCAATACAGTCCAAAAGGAACTGAATTTCGAGTATGTCTTAAACCCTCGTTGACAAATCGAGGGGCAAACATTTATACAGAAGTTGCGCAACAACTACAACTTTTAATTGCGGATCAAAATAGCGCAACAAATTTAAATCAAGAAAAGAACTTGCAAGAGACACATTGTTTTCATTCCATTAACGGTAAAGCTGCAATATTTATCGAAGCAATGCCAAATATACTTGCTTCAAAACTGGTGACTGAATTTGAATATAGTTTAGATCCTTTAGTACAAGAAGTAGAACAAGACCCTTTATCAGGTATGTATCCTTTTTATTTTGGATTGTTTTATTTTGCATATGTAGTTTAGATTTTTTCTAAAGCACTCTGCAGGGTTTGCACACAAACTGTAAACTGAAATTGGTTTGTCATATGTACTGTAATGTTGTACACTACAGTAAATGAAAACAAACCTGGATTAAACTACAGGATTTTTAACCAGGAAACGGTGATTCCGTACGGAAAGAATCATACCAATAAGCTACTGTATTATTCAAGACTACTGTATAAAATAATAAATAATAGAGACGATTACAGAATATTTCAATTTTCTATGACAAAAAAAAAAAACAGAAGGAAATTTCACTCATAAATTAATACAGTACAGTCGCACATTCAACTTTTCTCAAACTGGACATTTTGTTATTAAGTCTGTCTGTACTAAAATAAATTGAGTTTGGGCCTTCAAATATAGTCAGGTTTTGTCATAGCATTTGGAGTCTATTAAAGGGTGACTGTATGCAGTACAATATATACTTTATATTACTGAATACCGCAGTAATTGTCACAGACTTCAAATTTGAAGTTCCCATCCCTCTCTTGTACAGAGTACAGTTTTTTTTTCAGTAATGCCCAAGCTATTGTGTACTACAGTGTATATAAGCAATAACTTTATTAGGATCAAATACCAAGGTATTATACAATAGGTTTATCAAGCCTACTGAACTTTGTAAAAGCACAACAATTCATTTGTTTGCTCCGAGTGCAATGTACCTAAAAAATGCCTTTCTTCATTGTTGCGTTCTGTAATAAAATTGGATTTTGTTGAGCCAGTCATTGTGAAGTAAAATGGGAATAGATTTGATTGCCCTTAACACTATTTTTGGATTATTTTTATTCTATTCTTGAGAAATGAAATTTGGAAAAACCTGAATTTCTCACAGTATTTGAATATATACTTACTTCCTTATTGAAATCAAGTTTGTAAAAGTTTATTGTGTGTTAACTGTATGTACCTCCCCCTAAAAATGGAACAATATTATCTGCATCCTGGAATTGTTTTATTTATTTTATTTATTTTATGTCTTTACAGACCTTGATTTAAAAGGAGCGCCATGGCGCTGACGCTCCTTGGCGCTCCTGAAAACGATCAAAGGAGCGCCTAAAATAGCGCTCCCCAACCTGTTATAGTGCGTCATAAAAATATATATAATGATAAGAATATTAACCCCGAATACAACACACAGTCTATATATAGTCGCGCAAACGATCTTTGTTATGGCTACCCCCGATAGGCTAGGCGCGCCTACGATCTTTGATGTTACGAGAAAAATATCGTAAACAATTCATTCTAAATATAGTATCAGAACGTTCAATCGGTAGCTCAAAAAGACTGCCGTGATCAGAAGACCGTAATTATACAGACCTAGTTTTTTTGGTCACATGGCATGAAACGCGATACTCTCTGCTTTACCGCAACATCTCACATGTTTTTTTTTTTTAACTCAGTATGTGAGGGTGGCTGCCGACGATAAACAGTAATTAAGATCGTGTACCTGGATTTTGTGTCACATGACATGAAACATACTCTCTCTGATCTTAATATAACTGCTCACATGTTTTCCCCTCCAAATTCTGGTCGGGCCTTTTCTTAACACATGTTGTCGCCTTTATGTTAAATCTTATAGTAATTAATATGGAATATATATGTATTTTGCATATATTTTGTTGGTGTCCTAGCCTAGGTGTCGTTGTTTTTATAATTCGCTAACCCAAGGTAGGATTAAATAATTTATAGTGTAGGCCGCCGAAACTAGACTAGATAGATAACCTCGACTCTCTCTCTCTGCGTGAGCTGAGAGGTCCACGGACCCGATGTCGTCTCGTCGGCGGATTTCCATCCAAATTAGGATAACCGATGCGTAGGCCTAGCTAGGGTGGCTACAAAAATTGACGTCTACTATCTATAGATAGGATTTTAATTAGCAAACAATACATTGTTTGTTTGCATTGTCCATGCTTCTAAAGGCGATGACAATGGTGTTTACTAACCCTACGAACCATCCTACAATCGACGCGTAGTAGATAATTTAATCATAACAATACATCGTAGACTACGTTCAGAGAACAATGACCTACGATGAATTTTACGTGCGAGAGTACCATTTCCGGCCATCTAGAGGTGTCATTTATCAAAATTCGGCTCGCCACAGGCCCAACCATGGTGGGCCTGTGCCTCGAATACTTAATCAAAATAATGGCTCTCCTCAACATATTGAGGAGAGCCATTAGGAGCTCTCCTCTTATATTTATAAATCAAGGTCTGTCTTTAGGCAATGTGACCAAGGATTACCAATAGTGAATTAATCACTGTCCTATCAGATAGGTGGTAATCCCCCTGATACAGAGGCTATTGTGTGAACCAGTTCACCAGGGTAACCCCCTACTCTTTTTCGAATAATGAACTGGGTTCTTTAAAGTACACACACAGGTTATAACTGTGTACACTGGACCTACGGTTTATAGTCCTTATCCGGGAAGACTTGTTCCACCACAAGAACTAGGAGCGAGTCGGCCTCGAACCCTTGCCGATGTTGTTGTTGGCTCTTTAGGTACGATAAACGGCGCCCCTGCCTTAACCGCTCGGCCAAAAAGAAGCTACTGAGGACTAAACACTAAACTAAAAATAATTGACATCTACTGTACTGTACTACTGTATAAGCATTAAAACAGAAAGACATTTATCTGATGAGACCATTATTGTTGTTGCAGAATCACCTATTATTTCAGTATCAATGTACTATTGTCATTAGATTAACTTCCCTGTTGTCAAGTGAGCTCTAACCTGTAATTAGTGACTTTAATACTCTGATGTAATCAATATAAATCTCCCGATTGTTCTCCCTTTTTATGTTTCTATCAAATTGTACAGTAATTCAACTACTGTAGGATATTAAGTAATCAAATTCTGCAAAATAACTTGTTTTGCATTCTTGCAGTTTCCAGGAACTCGCTTGCTTGAACAATTACAACAGGGGAATGTTGTACATCTACTTTAACGTTATAATTATATAAAACTTTTTGTATCTATATATCCTCTCTCTCGAGAGCACAGGCTAATGTCAGTTTATCCAGGTAAACTACAGTAGGCACGAAATAGACTCAAATTGCGTGGGGAAATCTTTACATACATTTTTACATACTGTAGGATAGTTATTTACTAATTTTACCCAAAAAAAGTCACAATAAATCCATTCAATTCAAACCCACTTCTCCTCTCGACTCTCCCCATTGTACATTTTACATTAGGCCAAAGTAGCAAACTTGGATAATAATAAAAACGGTTCTGTAGGCAAACAATAGTTCAACATTATTACCTCTGTCCTCACCAGCTTGATCATATCAACATGTCTTTGATAGACTTTTCCAGGTTATCTACAGTAGGCTACCTCAACCTGGACTACAGTACTGTACAGTAGGCCTATAGTACACTAAGATTGCAGTATCTCACCTGGGTTACTGGAGCCATCTACCAATCTACTTGAGATTTTAATCTCAACAAGTAGGCTTATATTTGTAAACATTCTCCTGTGAAAACCATTTTCCCACATCCATCTCAACCATCGATGTCACATCAACAACCAAGTATTGTACCTATAGAGGAAAGTGTTGTATGTTGATGGTTCATCAAGTTGTTTGATAAACTTCAGTATTTTTTGTTTTCATTTATTTTTGTCCAGTGTTTGTTACCACCAGGTGTGTGCTACAGTATAATACTAATTGGCTCAAAAGCTTATTTTTAGAAATTGTGCAAATTCAAATAAATTTTCTTCTATACCTGATAAACCCTTTGTAAGACACAGGTGTGCGATTCCAAAATATTACAACAAAATGTGCTATATATCACTCAATTGTTACTTTTAAAATCCCCACTTTTTATCTATAGTATTTCTCAAGTGTTTACCAACCAGCTTTATTTGAAAATTGCGCCAATTTAATTTTCCTCCTTTCAAAAACCAGTGTTCAGATGCTTTTAAGAGCACCTGTGTTCCCTTGTTCCATGAAAAAAATATACTAAATCCCTAATTGTTACTTTTAAAATCTCTCGCTATTTTATCTACTTTAAGTATCTCTAGTGTGTTTACTTTACAGCTTTATTTGAAAATTGCGCCATTTTTACTCCAATTCAACTTTTCCTTGGTCAGCAAATCACAGTTGAAAGCCTATTCTTGCCAGACAAAACATGTGAAAAATCCAATTATTACCAGATCCCTATGTTCTCTATTACTTGCCACTTCAATGCTTACTTTGACAGCTTTTTCCAAAAATTGTGCCAATTTTTCCCGCCTACATTCAAATCGGTATTTTAAACATTGTTGTATATGCCTCTTCTCGTCATTATCTACTTTGCTTTGGATTCCCTGTGAAGAGCCACAAACAAAAGGTGTTTTAAACCCTTAGTTGTAGGGCCTATCTTTACCCCAGATTTGGGCCTATTGTCTGGGCCTAGATTGAATTGAATAGCATGGCTTGGGTATGAAAACAATAGAAAACAGGGGAATTACTATCAAGTAGACATTCCCCTACACTTTCTAATCAATTGTAAGATTAATTAAGGAGTGCCTACCGTGGGAACTTGACAACTTGGATTTGGAACTATGAAAATGTCAATTGAATTCTAAAAAACTGATGTGTTTTTAAAAAGCATTATAAAAGATTGGAAAAGAATAGTTTCCCTACAAAACTATAAACATTGCATTGTAACGTTTGTTTTACTTCCTATGTTTTGGTGACTATTATTTCAGCATTTGTCAATTAAATTTAGATTTCAAAATAAAAGGTTGTAATGAATAAACAAATTTTCATTTATACAGACTAAAAAAACACCATCCAAACATTTTTAGATAATAAGCACGTGATCATACAGTAGCATACTCTAGCCATACACACACCTGTGTTGTTCATTGTATCCAAATCGTTACCAAATACTGCAAAATAGCCATTGTTGTGTCATAGATCTAAACAAAACAAATATACTTGAATAGTTTATTGATTGTCCCAACTGCCAGATTTCAAAACATTCATAATAGTGAACAATCATAGCACTTTTGATTTGCATCAGCCTATTGTTATCAAATTTAAACAAACTATTACCGTGTAGGTTAATTATGTCTCATTAGGTTTAAATTTTGAAATATTGATTTTGAGAGCGCAAGCTGTAATCACACTTTTTAGTTTCAAGTATTGATCATTATTGATTGTTTAAATAAACTGTTTACTATATGTCCCAATTGAAAACATGTCTGAAACACTATTAAGTATTATTTCATTGGTAAACATTTCTGGGTTTTTTAGAAACTTTCTTTTTCTTTCTTCTCTGTTTAACTGAAATGTGAATTAATTTTATGACTAAAATGCTTATATTGTTTACTTTTTTCTATAACTTTTTTTTGTCTAGTTCGTACCTAGTTGTACTAGGTTGTATTGTATTAAAAACATATGTTTTTGTGTAAAAGTTTTCCATCTCATTGATTCTGATACATTCATTTATTTCTCTTATCTACTTCTCTATATAACAATTCTATTTCTTTTGTATTTAAATAAGTTAAAATCCAACATGGCTTAAACTTAAAATCAAAGTTATTCAGACAGGCATGTCACAATGGCGACTACTCAAACAATTGTATTAGTAGGTTTAACATTATCAGCTTAACATTCTGATATGGTGCAGTTAACCATGGAAATAAATGTATTGTGAAGAAACAAAGTTAAGTACTAATATAGTGGCGTAAAATTTAAGAAAATACCTGTTCTGCTCCATTCAAAAGATTTTTTGCGCAACCTTGCTGAACTATTTTTATTATATTTTCGAACAATGTGCTTTACTCCATAAGATTTAGCCTCACAATACGATCGGATTAGTTGTGGTATGACGAGATTTGAAAGCAGGAAACAAACTATAAGTACACTGACTTTAAAAAGAATGTATAACAATGTTTAAAGATTTAACTTTAAAAAAAATAAGGTGCAGTTTTGTAGTAGATCACTTTGTATAACATGTGATACTAGGTATAGTCATGCATTGGTATATAATTTAGTATACAATTTAGAGTATAATGATTAAAATGGAAATAATATATAATTAGTTGGTATTAAAATGTAAAATAACAATGATGATTATTACAAGAATTAGTTTTACTATGTACTGTATAGACACATTTGAGTCGGTGGCAGAGTTCAAATAGTTACTTGTTTTTCTTTAGGCCTAGATATTTTAATGGTCACTTCATTTATGGTTGTGTTATAAACATAAAGTGACCTGGCTCCCAACTTTCCTGGGAAAGTTTCATTTCAAAAAGATTGATTATTTATTCACAAAAGAATTTGTTGTGGAAAGATTGTTCCTGTTGACAGGATATGAGATAAGATACTAATATTAATTAGTAATCAACAATTAATTAGATAACAATATTACAGTAGACACCAATCAATGAGATAAGAATACTATATTCCCGTAGAACTCAATGAGATTCCTATACTATACAATAACACACAGCAAAAGAAAAAAACATGACATTTGATCATTATGTAATCATACTAAAGTTGAAACTACACTTGTACTATTACTAATACCATGGAGCTATAAATTTATTCTAATTTATAGGTCCATGCTGCTGCTACAGTAATACTGTACTACAAGTGTAGTTTCAGCTTTTTTAATGCCATTTTTACTGCCATTAGAAGACACATCAACTAATGTGCTTCTGTTATAACATTGGGCTACATGTACTTTTAGGCATTGCGTTGTTATTATTAATTTTCAAAACAATAGAAAAGATTTTTTTTAATGATTTGGAGTCTAGACAATCTGTAAAATGAGAGGAACTCTGGAACCACTAGTTGTTCTTGCAAGGTCTTAAATGAAACCTGATTGACTGACAGGTCAATGGAAGAGGGCGCCACATGCAGAGGAAAGCGTGCCTAGTTTGATGTTTACCAACATAGCAATCACTCCAGAATGAAACTTCATCTCAACAAATGTTTCTATTTATAAAGTTTGATCAGATGAAATGTCAGGCACGCTCTAATAAGGTTTACGACTTAAATCGGTTTGCAAATCTATTTATGATAAGTTATGCCAACGATGTTACCATGGCAATGACACAGTTACAACATCTGGAACTGATTAATTAAAGATATTTGCAAATAAGTTTATTTTCAAACATTTTAACACTAGCAAATAGTATTTCCTGTAAACAGAGTGTGGCATTATCTTTGTAACACACTCTGTTTAAAATCAAAGGAACTTCTAATATAAGAAGATTTGGTTTCTAATAGAAATTGTTATTTTTAGTTAATAAGTTATTAGTTAGTTCTTTGTGCATTTTCATAATAGAGTTTAAATTCTTTTTGAGAAAGATTACCTTTTGCTTAAAGCAAATCTATTTTCAAAATACCGCTGGTGGAACAAGGGAATAAACTTTTGAATTAAAGTGTTAATTTGAAAACAATTTCGGCGAAATTGTTGAAGCAGAAAATTGCTTGTCGATTAGGTACAGATGTCACTAAAGGTTGTTTCCAATGACCAGAAAAAAAAGTCAAAAGGGATTATTTAAGAGGGCAATGACAAATTTACAAGTACATTTATCTCTTTTGCATCTGTTCTTTATTATCTTCGTTGTCAGAAATACTGAAAAATACAAGTTTTTTTTTTATTGCAATTACTGTACTTTATTGGCTGTGTAGCCCTACTGAGCCCTCCTGCATGAATATTTAGTATACTGTAGTAAGACCAAATTTGATTAGCCTAAAGGAATCGCACAAACAAATTATTATTTGTTGTATAGTTTTATTTACAAATTTGTTAAAGCACTTTACACCAAAAAACATAAGCTGTAGACCAAAAAAAAAAAACTCCTGAATTTATTTTATAAGTAAAGTTATAATTCTTGAAAATGAAAGAATTAAGTCTATTACATGCTTCACATAACTAATTACTCAGTTTATTTTGTTGACTTTTAACAGTAATTTACTTAAATTTCTCTTTACCTATGGATATTATTAAAACTCAAAAGAAGGATTAAAAAGGCTAATTGTTCTACTATAATCTACTTATAAGTAAAGTCATTCCGGATACTTCCCTCACATTCTTTACTCTCGTTTTTTTCATTAAGTTGCAAGATTTTTCGCTCAAACAATTTGTAATTGCTTGTTTGAGTTCAGTGCAATGTGGTAGAAAAGTTTATTGGCCTAAAAATTCAGTGCAGGTGTGTTTGAGTGATAGGTTAATCTACCAATTTTCCTTTGCACTTTTGGAATAATTAGAAATAAAATGATGTCACTGAGATCATGTTTCTTATTTTCTATTTCAATAGTTTCTTTATCAATTTTGTTAGAACTACTGCTGGTTTGGTTATTTTTAGAATCAGTTACAATTGATTTAATAAAACTGTATTTCACATTTGTTCGATTTTTAATATTACTTTAAAAGAAATGTTTCACAAGCAAAACATAAAAAAACTAAATTTAAAATTATTAAAAATAATATCTCCAATTTCTTTAATACAATGATTATTAACAGCAAATTCTTTGCTCAAAATCAATCCCTTCTATTACTTAGCCTTGAGGAAATGAACAAGAAGCCAGACTTATTGGCTAGAAGAGTGTGTTCTGTAAGCCTGATTGTAGGCCTGACAAACCCAATTACAATCAGCCTAGGAAGTTCATAAAACAAGGGAAGGAGTAGTCTGAAAATGGCATAAGAATTTCCTTTCATACAGTATAACATATGAATGAAATTTCTCATAAGTAATTTAAAGAAAATGGTATTTTTGGTACTGTTTACTTTCCTTGTTATAGACTAGACAAAAATGTTATCAATTTCCTTGTAAACATGAACATGTTCCCATTGAATGTTCACATTAATATTTAATAACAAAATGATACCGAGCCATAACCAAGTCATTTACAACTTTCACTGGGGAAAAAACAACTACTGTACATGTATGTCAGAAACTTTATTCTAAAGAATAAATTAACAAAACAAATGCTGTTTTAATAAACAAAATTTAATTGCATCTTTTCATTTAACAATAAATTTCACTATAATATAATAGTTATGATTATAATTATTAATTAATTATTTTAATTTAACTTCATGTGACAATAAAAATATTTTTGTTCTATTTCTGTAATACCTGGTGGGAATATACATTTATTTTGAGAGAAAACTAATTGTTTTGATAAGATTTTTCTCAAGATTGTTGATATCTCTGTTGATCAACTTTCAATAGAACTCCTGCTAATGGGAACCTTGTTTCTAACCTTTGACATTTACTGTACCAAAATCTAAATGTCAACGTTTTTTTTAAATTTGTCAATTGTTTGATGACACTTGCATCATATAATGATCAGTTTCTGTTGTCCATCATTTATTCATACCTTTCTGTAAATTCTTTCACTTCGTCAACTAAGAAGACTTTGTAACAGCCGCAAAGTGTTGTCTAATGACATTGTTTCCTGGAAAGGATTCTTCCGTCACTTTGCCATTCTTTCGCTTTATCAAAAAAGTGACATTTCATAAAGTGAATTTTTGATTTTCTGTCAACTAATTTATATCAGTCTTCTTCCAGTAATTGTCACCTTTTAAAAATGACATTTTTCATAAAGAGTGGTTCTGTAGAATACTGTTGAATTTTTCACTTATTCATATGTTAGATTTTCATAAAAATTGATACTTTTATTGTGTTTTTTTATTCCATTAATTAGTGCCACTTTGTTAAAAATGCTGAAATTGTGTAACTGTGATTATTTTGTATTGCATTCATACCACATTGTTGGCAGTTTATCAAAGGATGACATATTTTGAGTCACAATATTGGCTGGTCTTCCTATGTCATTTGCATTCAATTTCCATTCTATTTCGGTCATTTTGTCAGAAATATGGCATGTATGTTTTTGAGTCAGCACGTTGGCTGTGCCACCTGTAGTGTCATTGATTGTTCTCTTTGTGGATTGTTTTTACTGTATAAACAATCTTATTGATTCTAGTTTTTAAGTTTGCATAGACAATTATTTATCTATATATTTTTATACGTTTTTTCATTCAGTTTTTATTCTACAAATTTCCGTTTTACTTTTGGTTTTAAAGATTTTTTTCTTAGGATTTACTGAGGCTAAAATTGAACAAAAAATATTTGTTGGAATAAATGTAAATCTTATGAAGATGTTATTTACTGTACAACAAAAGAAAAAGATCCCCCCCCCCCCCCCCCCCCAAAAAAAAACAAAACCACAAAAAAAAACCAAATAATATCATATCTGAGTATGGAGGAATTATAAAAAAAATCCTTGATGAAAAATGTAAGTGTTTATATTATTGTAATCTTACTAGGACTTCAGTTGGTTGGCCGGTGGATTTTTACCTATTGTTCTTTTATTACACTATCTAAGTACTTCCTAACGATAGTATCATCATACGCGACATAATCACTATAATATTCTGCCTTAGGCCTCAATCCATTTACCAATTTCCTCTCTACGGATATACCTCTTCCTTAACGTCTTTTATACAGGATCTCAATTGTTATTCTTTGCAATAAAACTAGACATTGAGCCGTGGACAAACACTTACTTAACACTGTCTCGTTTAGTCACAATACCTCATAAAATATAAATGTTAAACAATGAAGCAATTATGACGAACATGTGTTATTACAATGCAATTAAACACGGTATCTTTATACTACTTGTTACTGTAATGTCAATGATTGACTTATCAAGTTCGATACTTTAGTTATTATTATTATACTGTAGTACATGATTGATATATAATTTTAAAAGATATTGATATGCAATTTGTTTTACTGACTTATCACCAACATAAAGTCAATTCTTTGCAAACCACTTGACTGTCCTAAAAGCTTGAATTTCAGAACACATTAGTCATGTGTTGAATAAGAAAAAATTTATTTGGAAAAGGCAAAACCATTTGTAAAATCACTGATTTTGAGATAGTTCATATTAATCATATATATTTACATTTTTTTCTTCGATAGATTGCCGGCCTTGCAACGATACAGAGTTGATTCGGGCATTCTGCTCCAGCGATTTTGGTAAGATTTTAGTTTCCCATACATATTCATCATATCAATCATAAATCTTAACAAATTCCGTCTGGAAAATTCCAGAGTTTATTTTGCTTCAGATTCATGATATTAAAAAAATAAAAAATGTTGGATATAACAATTTTTAAAAGGCCCTTAAAAAAATAAAAGTGTAGTACAGTACAGCACCACACAAAAGATTAAATTAACAAAGGACATGCATTTTTCGATTTTGTACACATGAATTTTACTAAAACCGACGCTTGGTGTCACTTTGTAGTCATCCACTCAATATTACTGTTAACAATGCCCTTGGCTTTCTAGTTTTGTTGGGGTTGAGTTATGGGGGTGTTTACACTAGATATTGGTACGCTCAATTCCCATGCAATCTAATTCAATGTTGCATAAATTAGGTCACAACAGCATTGTTTAACTTTTTTGCTAGAGAAAAAAGGTATTTAAATAAATGCTATGGTAGCTTTAGAGCATGTCATATACAAAGAAATCCTTGGTTGGTTATTGAATGAGTTTGTTTAGTACGGTAGTGAGCTCACAGTAAAAAATAATTCACAAATATCACATCTTTTGTTAAGAGTTGTCTGAGAAAGCTACTATTCTAAAAAAAAATATACTGTACAAAAACAAGTTATGAATGAATTTAAAATTATGAAAAGCTTTAAAGAAGAAGGCGAATTTATTTTGAGTTTAATAATCTTTGCAACTTATGACTCGAGATTTTCTTACTGTACTTTTGGTATAGCATTACTTCAAAATTAATTCTCTTTATTTTAATTGAAATCCAATGAAACTTTCCCCAAGTTAAATTTTAATACACTGTACGTTAAAAATCTTTACATAATTTGTTAAAATGGTCCAGGACAGTTGATAAGAGTCAGAAAATGTGATTATTAATGCCCCAATGGGGATGGTGATGACAAACAAAGTTGTCTACCAGGGTTTCAGATTATGTTCAGCTGTCGAAAAATAGAAAGAATGCAGAATTCTGTCACCAAATTCAAGTTGAATCATAGTTGCTAGTCAATTAAAACATAAAGTCATTGCATTAGTAGGTTTTGCATAGAATTGATTTGACATTCCCATATTTAACCATAGCATTACCAAATATGGGTTGGTTATTGCTATATATGGTAATTTATAACAGATATTTATTCATTTTTTTACAGTTATCAAAAGCCAAATGCGAGAGGTCGCACACGATAAATTTTCAAAGGAGTCTTTCATTGACTTAGGAGTAAGTCATGTCTTTCGGCAGCGTGATGAAGTGTTCAGACCGGCGAAACACAGCCGCTACAGCGGTGTTGTCGTCACTCCACTCAAATGCGGAGTAAGACAAGGAGAGGGACATTTCTTAATGACCGGTTCTATTGTACTTGGAAGAGCACGTCTGGGATGCGCACCAAGATTCTCGCAGTTCAGACGTATCGCAAAAGAAATGACAGAAAGAGGACTAAATGACTGCGACTTATCGGCTATTATCATGGGTTAAAGATTCACTCACATGGTCATTATTATTAAGATACTGCTATCTTCAGCTATGTATTGGACCACTATGCTATTTACTGCCTAATGTCATCGTTATGACAAAAATATTTCAGTACTCAAAACTGTTGATCAAATATTTTTTTATTCAAAATTGTGCATTCCAAAATGAAATGTGTTTATACTAAGTGTCTATGCACATTGAATGTTTGTTTTTAAAATGTTCTCTGGTAGTCAAAATATAAAACAAAATGTATAAAAGAATAAATTATCTTACCAAAAAAAGTTTGGAAAGATTTTTACAAAGCCATATATTATAATAACTTTTTTATTTACTTTTAAAGAACAATTTATTTATTATTTTTTTATGAGATATTAAAGTAAAAACGTAAATTCATAAAATATTGTATTAGACAATGTTATTATAATTTACATGCGATCAAAATCATCATATAAAGTCTTCCATTTTTAATTTTGTTATTATTTTATGTGTAAAATTATTCTATTACAAAATGTAAATGAGTTGTTTTAGCAACTTAACTATTGTAATGTAAGTCAAGTTTTAGATTTAACCCAGCCAAGACTACTATTTTATTTGTAAAAATACAGTAAGTTGGCCTGAAATTTGTTTCTAGCGACTACAGTTTCAGTCTTTTTGATGTGTATTACTATATTCAGGTAGTACTGTAGTTACAAACTCTGGTATATATGATCCATCCTTCAAGCCTTCTGTTTACAGTAATGAGAACAAACGAAATGTTTACTGTTCCAGGGACTTCAGAGAACACTTGTGTTACATACAGCCCACCCTTGCTGACACTTCCCATGGGTCACTTGTGCTCGTAAAATTAATTAAATAAAAATGTCCGCATCACAATGATGTTATTGTCATTTATTTCGTTCTATTCAATTGTGAATTATCATGTGATCATGTTAAAAAACAATTAGAATTGGAAGTATTTAATTAATTGAAGATTAATTACCATCCACCTTCTCATTAATAGGTGTCTGTGAATTAATTATTTTATGTTTTATTTGGTAATGATGGATGCTAGCTGTGAACTCAAGGATTTCTTGATAAAAGTCTTTAAAACCACAGCTTGATGGACTTAATTATTTCTAAGATTCACATCATACCATCTGTAAACTAATTCCTCCATTCTATAACTTTTGAAAGGACTTATTTCTACTAAAATCTGGATGATTTTTATCCTCATTTTGAGAGAATTAAAATATTCACCCTCAGAATATCCATTTGTTTGGTCTATTTCGTGCCTAGCTTACCTAGGATAAACCGACAATTTGTTTCTCCAAAGAGAGGATACAATTACGAAAAAGAAGAAATTCCCTTGAGCATCCCTATCGGATAATGGTAGCAACCTATTCAGGGTATGAGTACTTTTTAGTTTTCAGTAGGAGCAGGTTCCTGGGCAAAAAATGTGTTACTTGCGGTACTCTTCTTGGAAGAACTTGGAAAAACCTCATTTTGACAGAATTAAAATATTCACCCTCAGAATATCCATTTGTTTGGTCTATTTCGTGCCTAGCTTACCTAGGATAAACCGACAATTTGTTTCTCCAAAGAGAGGATACAATTACGAAAAAGAAGAAATTCCCTTGAGCATCCCTATCGGATAATGGTAGCAACCTATTCAGGGTATGAGTACTTTTTAGTTTTCAGTAGGAGCAGGTTCCTGGGCAAAAAATGTGTTACTTGCGGTACTCTTCTTGGAAGAACTTGTAAAAAAAACACAACCCGGCTGTTTGAACATAAAGGGTTGATTGATTGAACATATTTACTGTTGTGTATTTTATCATACAACTTTTACTGTTTAAAACTTGTGTTATTATTTTAACTGCGTTTTAATTTAAAGTTGATACATAGAAATGCTTGCAATGTTTGTTTATGTAGTTTATATATTTGTTATAAAGGTCTTTCTCCGATTAAACACAATAGGATCTTTAGCAGTTTTGGTGTCTTAAAAAATCACCAAGAACCAAATGATCTGAACCATACAGTAAATGTGGCGGTTTTTAATTGAAGAAAGACCAGGCAATTTTAAGTTGTTGTATTCATTCTTTATGTTACTGTAGTTTACTCAGCACATGTATTCATTTACAATACAAGGATATAATATTTGTTGTTTTCATTTAATAAATGTTAAAGTATATATAACATTTATTTTTAATTTGGTTTTAAAAGTTGTAACTGGAGAGTACTTTTATATTTTATGCTATGAAAAATAAGGTTTTTGTTTATATGCTACTCTCTTATTTTAAACTAATTTTGTTTGGTGTTTTTACATATGAACAATAAAAACAACTCAATCTTTTTTTAAATTTTAATTTTAAAACGTTGTATTCATTTAAAAATTGTGTTTTATTATATTAGCTACGACTATAACTATTTTTGTTTAGCTGTTAAACAATTATAATTTCCAAATTTTATTTTTCAAATATATACAGTATACAGTACAATCTATAAATATATGATTTTTCTATGTAGTCATAAAAAAGCACAATCATTGTATTTTACTTCAAAAAACATTTTAATTATTATAAAATTGTGTATAAATGATAAAGGTGAAAAAGTTTTAATTAAGAGATTTAAAAACAGTTGCCCACCCTGAGATTTTAATATTCATATATGATTTTTATATATGAAATTGACATACATACACATGATGTTATGTTGTATGTTATAAGTCCATAGATATATTATAGTTCACTATAATATCTGTATGGTTAATCATACTGTACACTTCTTGAATTGAGGTTTGTGGCATATACATGCGTTATCATGGTAGTAACCTTAACAGTAGAGTATTCAATCTGCTTGTAGGGGAAGTGTAAACAGGTTGCCTTAGTACTATCAACTTCCCTTAAGGCTATCTGATAGCAGAAAATGACCTGTTTGCCCATTGCCTCTTCCGCTCTGTTACACCATACATGTGTTACTAAACAAAGAAAAGAAATGCTTCATATTTGTCTATACGTAGTTCTTGTCCATTTTTATACGCTATTTTATATAGGATAGTTTTTACAACAGCTGGTGCAAAGAGACTAATATTGTAAGATTATCATGCTATGACTTTAATTAATATGTAATTAAAAATGTAGTAATAATAATTATTAATTTTATGCTTCACTGACTCCACTAAAACCCCATCCCCTACCATGACATTGGAGGTGCGGGCACGAGGATTGAAAATATGGTAATTATTATAAATAAATACAGTATGTATACATATTCGTTTATTTCATTGGGCTATTCCCAAGAAGGTACTGTATTTAGATATTTTGTAAATTTATTAAAATATATTTTTAATACAGAACTTCACTACTTAATCTAAATCTAAGATAGTACTTTGTTGTTAAAAAGAGTACGGTAGCAGTGAGATATATATTTCTTAAAAATTTACTTAATTTCAAAGACTGTATTTTGTTATTAATTAATCTCCAAGTGTTAATTGTTCTACTTGAGAATCTCAGTACAGCATCTTTCCCACAACGATTTAAGTATTATTTTCGTGAGAATTAAAAATCTTATTGTTTTGTTGAACTGATTAATTTCAGTAATTATCAAATCTCATCTAGTTCTCACCAGAAAATCAATAATTGACGTCAAAAGTCATTGTGTGTTTTATTATTTGTTATAGGCCTAAGTCTCTTTATTCAAAATACTCCCCTACAATATTTACTTAATTTACTGCAGTATTGTCATAATTTACTGCAGTTTGTATCGTAATATCAACGAAATTTTTAATAATCCGGCCATAGTAAGCATTAAATTCAATTAATAATTAATAGGTACTTACTGTACACTCAGGATACTAATAATACAATTGTCTTATACCGACCATTAAATAATCAAGTAGGCCTATATTTGTACTTATAAATCATACTGTAATTTTGATTATTTTGCTGTTTTATGGGTTACTTTTGTATTAAGATGTGTTTATTCCATTTTAAGACCAAATTCCGTGATGGGAAATTAAAATGATTTTTTTTTTATTTTTATGACTTGAACAAAATGGGATATATTTACTAAGATTACGTTATGGTGTTGTAAAAATTGTATATTATTAATTTTATTTTCAAGAGTATTATCTGTAAATGAGCAATAAAAAAACAATAACAAATGAATTTATGTATTGTTTTTCTTGTTTGTCAATGAGCAATTGTTGTCCCATGCACAATGATGCTGGACTGGCACAGTTTTGAGACATGGATATGCCCTACAATACAGGTTTCTGAGAAGATGACCATCATGATTAATGTCAGATTTTTCCACACATTTAGAGATACAAATAAAAAATAAATTGTTATAGCTAACATTATGTATTCTAACTATTTCATTCTTTAAAATAGAACAAAGTTTTGGCCATTATTAAAAATCAAAAATTAATGTGTCCATTAATTCATTAACCAATCAGAACACTTTAATTGTAATGTTACCAGAGTTTGGAAGAATCATGAGCTGGGTGGATGGTGCATGGCGGTAATGGATGACATCTTACAAAAAACGTAAGCATCTCATTAAATCTATTAAATAATAATGATATTAATAATGCCTTAGTATTTAAGACTATTTCTATGAAATGGAAGCACTATTGTAACTTCATTTGTTGACGTAAAAAGAAATCAAATTTCCTAGGCTAAGCATCTTCTTAAAAAATGACAGGAATCAGTCTGGTAGGAGCAGGAGGGTCCCTTCGTTTTCTTTCACCGTGATACTACAGCTACTACCACGTGGGCTAGGCCTACATGGTACTGGTGATTGGTCATCACATGGCCAAAATTTCACAGAAATAACTTGTACATTGTCATCATAATTATGCAAAATTAGTTAACTTAAATGCACTGGAGCTACAAAAGTAGCCTAACTACCAATTATAGGTAACATACTTAAAGACTTCGATAGTATTAGTAGATGATGGATAACTCACACCATCATGACAAGTAAGTATGATATCTAATGGGTATCTTATTTTGTAGAAACTGGTAAAAATTGATTGTTTATTTATTTCGCAATTTAATATTAACAACTTCCGAGAGATGTGCTGTAAATGATTAAATTACAAAAAAGGGAATTTAAGTGGAATTAAGCACTTTCTTGATGATGCGTTAAAAACTGAATTCTTATTTACTTTATCAGACTACGTGTCGTCAGTCAAGGCAAAGGGCTATTTTTGACAAAGACAACAAGTAACGTCTACTGATATATGACCTGTTGATTTCTGCATGACTTCATCATTTTACCCCAGATTTAACTCTGTATAGTACAAAATGATTTTATCAGACCGTACCTTTTATTGACCAAACCATCTTGTAGGCCTAAATAATAACTATCATTCATAGGAGATAAAGAGGGTCGAAACTAAGTATGCAAGGAGTGCTTAGGGAGGCATGATGTGTCGACCTCACATACATTGTTTATATTGTAACCTTTGACATTCAAGATGGAAGTGGTGGGTTAAGTGAATAAAAGTTTACATTACAACAATTCTCTAGAATTAATAGAATTCTCTATATTCAACTCATAAACATTTATTATTTTAATATTAGGCCTATATACTTATGCCATAAATACTGTACTGTATACCAAATTGCTCGGCCATCACATGACCAATGGATTATTCTTCATAAAAAGAATAAAATATATTGAGTATAACATTTTCCATTTCTGTGTAATTTATTTGTGCAAATTACTTTATGTTTTTGATTATTTCTGCTTCATTTATTCCTTTCCATTTTGAGGGTGTACTTTGTTCAAGCATGGAGGAACTAAGTAAGTGAACTCTTTGCCTCTGGCTTTATCTTTTAGTGTGTTTTCCACAAGACTGAACATCTATTATGGAGTGTCGGTTTGTGTTAGGTTTACGAATTTTATACTTAAAGACCCTTAGGTTTTGTCTGAATATAGGCTATTTAATTGTGTAGGTTTTATACAATTACACAAAAAGTCGGTTAAATTTTTTTATTAAATGAATTTTTATTGCTTTTTCGATTTAAACCCCAACAGATTAGGATTTTTTAATTGTGTTGGTTATACAATAACATAAAGAGGTTAACAATGCAGTTTTTCACTTTAAAAAAACCTAAACTATTTAAAATATATGCTATTGGTTTATACGAATAAACTAAGTTTGTGTGATGTTTTGAATTCATAATTTTAATAAAGGTTAAAAGTTAAGGTCAGGTTTAGCTATCACTGATTTAAAGTTCATTTCCTACCCCTTCCCTTAGACAACCACAAAGATCTGATTTCAGTTAGTTTTGCTGTCTTCACTTCAACAATTTAATTCTCAATAGTAATAATTGAGGTGAATTTTAAATCAATGTACTTTTATAAAATTATAAAATTCTTTATACCTACCTTTCACTTTGCAGTTAAGTGTATAATAACATTTTTTTATATTTTGTGTGGCATTTAAGCTGCTTTCAAACCATATTCTATCACGTTTATACTCATCACTTTATCAAAATTTGTAAAAACTTTAATGAAGAAATATCAATTAGAGGTTGGAATGTTTAAAGCTTAATAATCCAACCCCCGGAAGACTTGATTCAATCCTGATGCATGCCTAAATCCTTTAACAAGTCAGGGTCTTTTTCCCTTGTAATCCACCCCCAAAGAGCCTCATGTTTCCCTAATCCTTTACAAAACTCTACCACCTTGAAAGAGAAGGAAGATGCAAAGAATGTTAGTTGGTATAATCCAACACTTTGTATCTGTCGCAAGCTTTAAGAAGGACAAATAGTTTAACACTTAGTTTTATGCTCGTGTGGAGCTTTGGGCGGACTTTTGTACCGGTTTCAATAGTTTATTATTAACATTTGTCATACTATTATCATTTTTTAGTTCTCGTACTGATTTTGAAGGACTTTTATCATTGTTTGATTTTGGTAGAGTTGGTAATAATCCACAGCTTTGTACCTCTCACACACGAGAGAGATCAAAATGTTGACTACTTAACAGTAGTCTTTTATAAGATTGTGTTTCTACTGATTTTGAAGGACTAAGAATATTGGTCAATCTGGACAGCAAACAGAAAACAAAAAGTGTCTTTATACTTTTCAGGGACTTGCTTAATCACACACCTAGCTTTAATTGTTTACTTTCAAGTAACTGATGTAAGCAACCTGGTATTTGGTCCCTGGATTCAAAACAATTGCTGATGGTGTATTTAGAGATGGGAGAATCTGGGCTTGAAGTTCTAGATTAATCTTTTTGAAAAGTTTTAGGTATAATAAAACTAGTGAAATGTAAGTGTTGTTGTTGTCATCCACTATAATAAGTAAGATATAATCATGTCAGGAAGAAGCCCACAGTTCAATTGAAGGCAAGCTGTATGAACCAAAAAAAAAATTATTTGGGCTTTATAGTATGAAATTTGTGTGCTGGTTTGGTAGAATTGGCCACAAAACACCAGGAGCTGCACCAATTTATTAGCAATTTTTGGTCAGTCATCTGAAGTTTGAAAGGGCACTTTAGGGGAAAGAGTGTTCATTCGAAACCCTTAAAGCTACGTGCTTGTGAAGAAAATGTATGTATTTACTACTGTATAATCAACTCAGCTACTTTCAAAGGCCAGAAGGTGTTTTCACAAGCACATTATTGTAGATATTTAATAGTCTGTAGAGTTTGTAAAGTTTTTTCCAAAGTCCTTGGCTATAGGAAGACAACACAGGCTGTGTGACTTACAAATTGAGCTTTACGTCCTATCTCATTAGCATTAAATCTATATATAGTTCAATAATTCAATATTACATTATATACAGTACTTTATAGACTTTGTAATTGTTGAGTATGTTGTAGAAGGTAGAGGGGAAAGAAAGATGATGACAGAAAGATCATGCTACAGAAAAGAGAAATTGGAAGGGGAGAGAACTAGAGAATGGAGCAAAGAAAAAGAGAGATAGATAAGTTTAAATATTGAAAATATTAAAATTTATGATAATATCTTGAAGGTAGATTAAGTACAGAGTGGATGAGTAATAAAATAATTTTATCAATATAACATAAAAAGGGAAATGAACGTACAGCATGAACCCAACCTAGTTCACTCTGATATGTGGTTTAATATTGGAGGACTTGTCTGCAGAATGGTTAAGAATGCTTGTGTTGCTCCTATTTTAGCTGTATCGTTCCTTTCCGAGAGAGGGCATATGTAAATAGGATCCATGTTATAAGTTTCGCATTGACTACATGTGTTCTAGAGTTCGGCTTCTAAATGTCTTATTGTGCCGAGATAGTGTGTAATTTACTAAACTAGTAGGCCGCACATTGCTTGTAAGTTGTTAGAGTATTAAATTACAATAATTAGCCATGGTGAGTTACAAGAATGATGTCATTATAAACTTTTAAATGTTGGAATGGTTGGCAATAGGGTCCAACCGGTTAATCACCCATCCCGTTTGAAGAAACCTTAAACCTAGAAACGGACAAGGATTGATAATGTAGATAGAGGTACACTTTTTTAAGGCAATACATGCATATATAGGCTACTGTGCTACGATTTGTCTTAATGTTTGTAAAACATTTTGGCATACATGTCATCGCGTCATAATTATACTCGAGCTAAAAAATTATTTTTAAATAAATCAAATCGCCCACTGTTGGTGCTACATAGAAGAAACAACAAGAGACATGTGGGTATACAGTATCTGGGAATCTTTTTCAACAAAATATGAAAAATAGTCATGTTATAAAAAATAAAATTCTTTTTATTTTTTTTAGGAACAGTAGATGGTAGGGAAAGAAATTGTGGTATGATGTAGGACATGGTTGTTAACCTTTCATATAAAAGACTTACTAGCTGCCATGAGAAGTTGGTTATTTTTTTAATGACTTCCAATTCTTTCAGAGGTAAAGTTATGGTACAGTACTTTTATAATTGTAACAATTATAATTGACCAATCAGATTTAAGAATGGAAAGTATACATTTTATTGCTATGGTTATAGAACCCATGTGGTAACGCTTGGTTTTTTTTTTTGTCATGCTTCAATGAATAATGTTCCACTTATTTCCAAAATTGACCAATCAAAACTTAGTTTAAGGGTGACTTTTCTTGAGTTATGTTATTTCATCCAATTAGAAGCAAGTTCACTTAACATTCTTTTTAGTTATTGATCCACAACAATAATAAATGAACTCCCCAGGTATCATTATATTATTTATGCATTTTTATACATGGAAACCTGTTATTTGATATTAATGTTTTCCCACAACATCTAAGAAAACAAAACAACAATTAAGTATAAATATAAACACTATATATATCACAATTTTTTTTACACACCCTTTTTTACATAAGTTTGTTCTCCATCCAGATCCACACACTAATTACTTTTAATTGTACAACTTGTATAATGAGCTCCTATAACAACAGTATTAATTATATTGAATGAAGAACTATCTGCTATAGTTTCATTTCATTTATTTCGTCAGAAACAACAAATACATAACAAAACAAAAGAAAAAGAGTTCAAACAAATAATTTAACAAAAAGGCGAAATAAATCACTGTAAAGTGGCTCACCAAAATGGAAATAGAAAAGAGTTATATACTGTACAATTATAATTAAAATACTAATATTAGTTAAAGAGCTCCTGAGTAATGCTATAGTTTAACACTAAAATATTGTTTTTACAGACTACAAGGCACCCATATTTTTTTCATAATCATAATTGTATTTCAATAACTCAATTCAATTCAATTCAAAGCAACATTTATTTTCTCTTTTCATATACAAAATAGATTTCAATGAACAATATATATGTAAACAAAATTTTGAAAGAAGAAGGTACACGCCCAGAAAAATGAAAAACACATCTTGTGGAGGACGTACCTATTACAGACACAGACAATGAAAATTTAAAAAAAAATAAATAATAAATAAAAAAAAATTTTAAAAACCCGACCGAGGAAAAGTTAATATTTGGAAATAAGGTGACTTTTAAGTTTAGATAAAAATGATTTGCTAGAAACAGAGTTTAAGATGGGGAGTGGCAGATCGTTCCAAAAAGTGGGTCCGGAATACCTAATGTTGTGTTGAAAGTGGTTGGTTTTATGGGTTGGAATATGTAATTTTGAACAAATACGGGTATGAAGATAATGAATTGAAGAATTTGGAGTGAACATGGAGCAGAGATATTTGTGAAGGTTAGAATTAATAGAAGAAAAGATGAAAGAACCTTGTTGGGTTAGATTGATATCAGAGACTTTGAGAAGATGGAGCTTTGAAAAAAGATGAGATGAATGAGACAGGTGAAATTGTCTCGTGAACATATTTTCGGCCTTTTTATTGTCCAATATACTATAGTTATACATTAGAGTCACTATAAAATATTATGTCTGCCAGTATCCCATAAAATAATGAACTAGTTAATTAGTGGTCAGTAACAAGTTAACAAAGTTTAATATAAAACATATGAAATATGTTTAAAGGGTGGTATTGTTTAACACCTATGGTATTGTTCTGGCCAATGGGAAAAGGGTATACAGTGTTGTGTAATATATAATCATAAATTGTGTATGGCACCTGTTGATGAAGTATAATGAATGAAACTATAACTAGAGTGAACTGTTACTAGGATATATAGCCAGCTATAATTTTACTAAAATAGGTTTAGCATATGACCAGGCTGGCTATAAAAGTTTACCTAAAACAAAAACATTAAACTTTAAGATATATACATTTTAACTTATTTTTCTTTGCTTTTAAAACATACAAAATGTAACCAGCTAGTCAGTTATTGATTAGTCCATACTTTTAATAGTTTTATTTATTGTCAGTATATTACCATCAGTAAAAAATAAAGAATGTCTTCATTTGACTGTCAGTAGTACCATATTGGTTTGTTTGATAGTGTAGACAGAGAATTAGATGAAAAAAAGAATGATTGAATGCTTCAAGCAGAGAAAGAAAAATGGGGAATGGAAGGGGGACTTCTCTGTTTCAACTTCTGGGAAATTTAGACATCCCACAACAGTAATACTAATAGTGTATAAACAGGTGTTGGTAGTAATACTATGGAACTTGGCAAAATAGTAGTTGGATTGGGTTATTAACCAATCAGAATTGATTGTTGACATGCTAACTAATTATATAGGTACCTTGAACCATTTCTTTTTTAGTGGTTTTATTTCTTTAAATGAAACTCAATTTAAACTAAATAAGCTGGAGTCGTGTCAATTATGGGGCAACTGTATAAATTGAACTTTTTTTAAACTTTTCTATTAAAAAAAAATATTGATACAGAAAAATACCAAATACTGTATGTGCTCACTGGTTAATTTTAAATTGTTTTTATGCTACATGATGAAGTAACTATTACATTAGGGCAATTTGTGCACATGATTAGTTTTTACGTTTACGATATATTTGGATATGTACAGTCAAACCTGCACTTTTTTTTTGCAATAGATTTTTTTTACATTTTTGTGGAGTTTACAGAATATTTGTGGAGTTTGTGTTGGTTACTTTAAATATTACTACTACCATTCTTTGAGTAAACATGATATCTCTAAATCATTTGTATGTACATTCCAGGTTTAATTTGAGACAACATTGAATGTACTATAGTTTTGTATGATATCGTCTAAGATTACGAAATCTCATGCAATATTCAACCCGCTGTGAGCATCTTTTCATTTTCTCATTTCTTTATTTTGAAAAAAATGTCCTCGCAATAATTGTAACAAATAAAATCAAAAAGTTCAACGAAATATATATAGGATATGATCACTAACAAGGTCACATCCTACATTGCATTCAAACACCCAGAGGTTAAATTAGCCTCAAGGCATGATGGGAAAATAAATATCCACCAATCAGAAGCACCCGTTCCTGTACTTTTTATGTCTGCTAATGAAATTTGACAAATTGAATTTTGCCAGATGCATTGGATTCCGGAAAAGACAGCGTCAACAATTATTTTTATAAATGTAATCGCATCGAAAAGTTTCATATTTAATTCGTCATAGGACTCAAAATAAATTTGATAAAATAGAAATTAACTCGACTCATTTTGTACTGCACAACTTTATTATGTATGAGTTTGGTATGATAACTGCTAATGTCTCTGTAAAGTAATAATTCTGCAAGGGCATGTTTCCACTGAAGAATCTGTTTTTGTTTGTTTTTTTTTTGCATAATAATAACAACATTTATTTAACATCATCGGACAGTTTACATTGTTTATGGTCAAGACACACAGAAGCCAAAGTGGCTTGTCTTTGTAGTTCCTAAGCATAAAACATAGACGGACGCATTACAATTACAAAAAAATGACATTTTAAGACAGAAAAAGAAAAAATAGAAAGTACAAAGTAGTTATATCATCACGTTGTAACCTAATTTTACTCAGAATAAAACTTTACAGTATTTATTTATTTATACACATCCAACAGCGAGCACAAACTCGCCAATTACAGGATGACATAAACGATTCTATAATTTATTGTGCTTATAAACTCCTTAAGTCTCATTTGAGGCTTTGGGAGTCGTGTTGAACGAGTCATGAGTTACACTCCTGGCACTAGGTCAGGATTGAACCCTGGACTTTGACCTAACACAACAAACGTTCAGTTTCGATAGTCGCCTTTGAAAAATCCTAGCCAGCCCACAAGTGGTCTATTTTTACATTCTTGTTTCAAATTCTTCTCTAGTAAAATTTGGAGTATTTTCGTATGCACCTTTGATCTGATTTGCTGCTTAATCGACATTAAGCTAAATTTCATGTCAATTCACTTAATCTAACGTATTATCTCTCTTTGATCTTAAGACACTAGAAAATGTCTGTAGGCCGAGATTTTAAAGTATTTCACTTTGGTGAGAAGTTCAATTTTCGGAATTAACAGGTTTAACCGCATAACGGCACCAGTGTTATGCTCTATAAGACAAAAGTAAAGATTTATCCATTATATTCTTATCTTAAAAGGATTTATGAAAACATTCCAAAGAATTGGCATATGCAAGTCATCATATAATAAGTTAAAGAAGGCCAAATACTGTGTGCAAGTCATCATGTAATAGTTAAGAAAGGGCGACTGCTAACATGCGCCCCCTGTGGTTTAAACATTGAGGTCCAGGCCCTGTTGTTGGTAGGTTAATCGATATGGGGTACATGCTGTGGAGAGTGCTAGATTCTTGACCAACCAGCATGAAAGCGGGAGTTTATGTGTGGCTAACCCGTTGTTTCCTATCAAAAATATGTACTATTTATGTCAAAATTTGGACGTTAATGATTTTACAAGTATGGTGAAGTTGTGCAGAATTAGGGTATGTTCAGACTCACGGAGTTACGGTGGAGTTATCTACGCAAGGCGTACGGTAATCCGTGGCGTTAAAAGCCAAGGTGTTCAGACACAACGATCAACATTCCAATGCCTTGCGTTTAAACACTCTGATCAGGTCAAAGCAGATAGAACTATATGTATACATTCATGACAATGCATGAAAGTTTACATCGTTTACATTGTTTTTTTAATTTTTATTTATATAATCTTTACCTTCAAATATACTGATTTGTTCTTACTACTTGTAGAATTGCATTTTAATTCAAAATAATTTAAAACGTAATTGTTACATGGACAATTATCCGATTAATTGATATAATTTATGAAAATATCATATTACTGATGCCAACTTTACTGTTCTTTAAAATCTGAACCTGAAAATACATTTGTCATAGCTAATTCGCTGTCGTATCATAGGGTACGGGTATGTAGTTGCTGTCTGCTAATCATGGTCGTGTATTTTCATTGGTTAAGGTTAAAATCACTGATGCATCACTGGATTAGCGTTATGAAATCTACCCTCTCCCGCTAGAGTTATTAACGCCACTGGCGCGGAGTAACAGCTTCCTAACGCTAATCCGCGGCATGGTTCAGACACAAAAATATGTACGCCGCTTACATAACTCCACCGTAACTCCGTGAGTCTGAACATACCCTAAGATTAACATTTTTAGGGTGTGTTTTGGTTTAATATGGAGTTTATTTTAATATATAGGCCTACTTTATATTATTTTTAATTGCTGTATTGGGTGTCATGGGATATTAACATTATAGGGCCTGTTTCTATAGAGCAGAGAATACGGTTTTGAATACCGTTCTTTTCAAGAACCGTTTTTTCTTGCCAGCAGAAATGGGTCCCCACAAAAAACCACAAAAAAGAACCGATCTTAAAAACGGTTTCAAAAACCCCAATTGATTGCGGTCTCGATCGCAAAGAACCGTTCTGAAACCGGTTTCCGCGGAGCAATTTTTAGCTGCAACACAATCGCGGTCTCAATTTGACCCCAAAAACTGAACTCTGCAGTGTGCTGCACTGGGATGATTGCGGTCATCTCGCAGTCAAACTCGCGCGATAGGACCTAGGCCTAAGTCATTTTTATTTCTCTAGATAGTGAGTATTTTATTTAACTAAAAAATGTTGACCGATGCCATTACGAGGTTCGTAAAAAATATGTGAAGGAAAGAAGATGAGGGGACTTGTCGGGAGTCGGAAGAAAGACTCGCGTATAGGCCTACATGTTTTTAAGAATATTGTAAAGCGTGTGAAAAATAGACGAGTTCAACTTGACAATATCAGAGGGTGCGACGTACCTATACTTTAACCAAGGACCACAATAACGTTTCAGGTAATAATTCCCCCTTCTATGATGAAATGGATGCTATTTCTTGGGGATCGCGCTATGCGAAAAAAAGTAAACATGACCTCGATCAAATCGCGCTTCCGCCTAACGAACTGCATTGTGGTGTATATAATGACGTCATTCATAACGAACGCACATGGACGGAACCGGTTTTATTGGAGTAAAAATTGAGCTGCAACGCGATCTTTATTTATAAACAACAGCCGAAACCGGTTTCCAAAAAACCGTTCTTTTTTTATTTTTCAATAGAAACAGGCCCATAGAATAATATCAAATAACAGGTTTCCCTGTATAAAAATACATAAATAATAATACTCTCTGTGGAATTCATTTAAAAACCATTGTGGGTGATTAACTGAGAAATAAAATTGTTTCCAATTGGCTGAAAGGTTACAATTATAAAGTAACCATTAAACTAAGTTCTGATTGGTCAGTTCTTAAATATAGGAAAAAAAGAAAGTTTTACCACATGGGTTCTATAACCATGGCAATCAATTGTGTACTGTACTTCCTGAAGTCAGATTGGTCTGTTTATAATTATTGAGAAAATGCTGAAATATATATAGTGCATATATTTAAAAAACGTTTTATACATATTGCTTACCTGGATAAACCAACAATAGCCTATATGCCTCGAAGATATAACATGGACAGTAAAACATTCATTGAACAATGGTATAGATTAAACAGATTGCACATTCACATACAACATTGCAACAAAACTAAACTTACACATGTTTGCAATGAATATTATTATGTCCATGGTATTACCATCACATTTGTAAAACCATTTTAAAATATAATTTTTTCTTTTAAAAGAATTCCAGACATTTAATAATCAATTCAACAACCTGTCATGAAGTTTAAAACATTTCACACCTTTCTACATTTTAACACTACAATCACACAAGCAAATCACGATTTGAGGTATTCCTTTACATGTCAGATCTGTTGAAAGATTTTTTGACAATTTAGTCTATTCTGTCTAAACATATTAAGCTCACTACCCATCATATGTATAGTGCATGTCCATTATCTTTTATTGGCAGTTGCCCTACTGCCTACTCCACAGGTCAATGTTTACATTACAGAATAAAATACAAACATTAACTTGACACATATCCCAACAGCCAATCACAATTAGTCGTTATAAGAGTGATAGTTAATCCTTGAAAGTTCATCTGATGAACTCACAAGAATTTTGTTTTATGGAGAACACAACAAAGTGTGTATGTGCTGCTCAGTCTAGCTAGGGTTCAACCAGGGAGTACAACTCCCTGGTTCAACCTACTCAGTCTAGGTTGAACCTTTTTTATGTGGTGTACTAGAACATCCCCCTTTTTTAGTTATTTAAATCTATATATAGTTTTTTTCAAGCAAAACTTGGTTTGATTTAAAACTTTCCACTCAATTTCTCAATTCATTTATAGCACATTCTTCTAGAAATCATAGAATATGGTAAACAGCTTCAACACAAAAAAAGGGGCAAAAGAGAAAATATAAGTAAAAAACCACAAATTGAGGATGTTACATTGTTGTTTTATTATTTTTGTTTTCTTTTAAAATTTCTCATTGCTAAAATCTCTGTTATACAAAATAAGTCCTTGACTAACTTTCTATTTATAAGTACCTTGTATAGTGTCTATTTACTGCAGCAATCTTTTTATTTACCAACCTGACTTACAAGGATAAGTTTGAACAATAGGTGTATTACGAGACAAGAACAACACGCTTCACGGTATTGTTCTGATGGAATGCAGCACACGCAACATGTAAATAGGCAATAGCACGAGTACAAACATCACACGTCAGTCTTCTGATACGATCTTTTATCTATTGTTTGTTTATCTCGTGTTGTGGCAACAACCGAAAAGTTGTCTTTTTGGACAAACATGTTACTTCATAATCATGACTTCATATTCAAGTTTCCTACCATATCAAATATATCTTTAGAATAACCATTCTTCTGGTTGAGTAGTAACATATAACATCTAACATGGTATATTGAAACTATTATGAATATGCCTTGATTTGAACCTAATCATCGACTTGATATAGGTTGGCAAGTTGACCACCAAACCACATTGAATAACCATTCTTCTGGTTGAGTAGCAACACATCATCTAACATGTTATATATTGCAAATGAATATGCCTTGATTTGAACATACAGTAATCATCGACTTGATATAGGTTGGCAAGTTGGCCACCAAACCATATTGAATATATCTTTGAGAAACATTCTTCTGGTTGAGTAGCAACACATAAACATGTTTCCAGGGTACGTATCCCAGGGTGCTCATCAAATTTTAGACTCTCAGAAAGAGGTTAATTAAGGTCACACCATGAGGGATTTCTAGCGTTAAACGCCATGTTTATAGTGTCAAAGAATTAGCATGCAGACAAGATCAATTTAAATGGGAGACATATAACAACATATTACCTAAAACTTAATTATAGTTTAACAGTGATAATTTAATTTTTGAAGCGGGGTTAATTTGGGAGAGAATTTAAAAGATGCAAGCGTGTTTGTCGTGTCAATCAAAATGTGAATCTTTGTGTCGTCTAATTTTAGATCAATTCAGATATTAATCAATTAAATAATTTGTATTTGTTTGTTTAATCTTTCTTGAATTTCCATGTAGAATATCAAAATGTTTACCACAGTGTAAACCAGAAATTGGCCTATAGATATAAACATAATTCAGTTTAGAAATTATACTGTATAATAAATACCTGTATCTCACTTTAATGACATTTTTAGTACCCTGGATATTACAAATATTATATGCATTAGACCACATGACAATTGTGATTCCCAGGGTAGTTTAAATAACCCCAGGCAATGCTGATGATGCAGCATTTTCAGTAGGCTGCAAGTTGTGCTGTCAAAGCATGACCTCAAGCCCAACATGGATAGATAAGATATCCCAAGGGAAAAGTTGAGTAAGGGTGCTGAGCCCACATTCAATGCAGGAGGTGTGCTGATGTTATCCAGGCTAGGCTAGACATCCCCTATGCACTGGTGTCATGGCACCAATTAAATGCCTTTATATTGTATAACTTCCAGCTTTTTCAGATGTTACCTGCAGCATTGATTTTGCCAACCTGTCTGTAATATGTGCTAAAAAATAATTTATCTCTTAAATCTCATTGCTTGCTCATTTATAAAATGTCTTTATTAAAAAATTATAATAAGATATTGTACTTGTACGATAGTTGTGTAGCTGCTAACATAAAAAACATAGTACAGGATAGTTATTTATAATATATTATTTAGGTTTATTACTGATAATACATTTTACATGATATAAAAGTGCTCTGTTCCATATTATATATAATACATAAATAATTATTAGCCATATGTTTTATACAATAGTAAGGAATTCGCTCATGATCTGTATCCTCTTTGTTAGTGACCCAACTAGGATACATATTTTATTATCTATAAAATATTTATTCTATTTTAAGATTTTCAGCAAGCATAAACAATTTTGATTACTAGGTTATGGTAATACAAGGTTCAAGTTTTCCCAATATTCCGGTAGCATAAAAAAGAAGAATCCAAAATTCATCCATGAGACAGGAAGGAGCCATTATTTTCCATTGGGATCTGGCAGCTGTTTTCCCAGTTCTTAGTGCTCTTTTCCAAAAGACTTGTTTTAGGTTAATAATTCTTTCTGCAAGATCCAAAATACCTCCCTTTGGATCCCCCTTCAATGCCTTTCCAATATGTTATTGACTGTGTTAGTACATCTCCCTGGTTACAGTACCTTATATCTTAGCTTGTTTCTTCTCTCTGATAGTCACAGCTTTTCAATGGGGCATCTACTTAATAATAATAGTTATCAGCACCTCATAATATACTATTATTGCCAATTGTTCCTTCTCTTCTGATAGTGCAGTATAAGTTGATAGTGACAGTCCTTCTGTCTCTTGTCAGTCAACTATCCACCTGACAACCTTACTCTTGACTTTCAGTAATGCAGACTTTTTCCAACAGAGGTCATAGGCCTACAGTACCTCCTACCACGGAGAATCCTATTTCTCCATGCTCCTACAAATCACTGCCATCATTTCACAAACCAGCCTGACAAACCAGATTAGTTACAAGTAATTTGGAAGCTATTACACCAGTAATTATTGCTTTAAATGAATACATCTTTTATTTAGTAACAGTATGTAATCATACAATGTAAATGCCCTTGTATGTTTATTTCTTCAGTTAAAAAATACACAAATGCACAGTAAAATACTTTTTGTTGATATAAAGTTTGCAGTACACCACATATATTAGTTTTGAAAAGAACTCAATGTTTTGACGTTCTGAGGACGATCAAAGCATATTGATCGAAATGTCAAGTAACTCAACAGAACTATAAATAATATACATGGTGTACCGAAAACTTTATATCAACATTTTATTTCGCCATGCAAACCTTCAAACAATATATTTAAAAAAAATAAAAACATGTGTTGCTGTATTTAAATTATGCCTTCTGCTTATAGCATTATTGATATTAGTTATTAATATTTTTTTAATAAATGAAAATATTAAAAACAAAAATATAAGCAATATCTTTAAAAGTAATTTAAACATTAAACTTTAGACAACATTTGGTTCTTTCATGTAAATTTCAATAAACATTAAATATTGCTTCAAGCCAACTAAAAAGTAAAATATGTAACTACCCACAAACAAAAATTAAATATACAGAAAGTTCACTGTTATTAATAGTGATAATTCAATTTATTTTCACATCAGAACAAAGAAAAAAATGAAACTGTGACGTTTTCCCGCTTAAAATGTAATTGGTATTTTATTTGCAGATACAGGGTAATTAACTAACTTGATGTTCTTGAATTTCAATAAAAAAAAACTTAATGAAGTAGGCCTACATTGCCAGAAGATATAAAACAAATAATGACTTTGCAATATGTAACATCAAATTTGAATCTATTATTGGTTGCCAAGAGCTTGTATTGACAGATATTGTAGCCAGATTGAAGGAACAAATATTTTGTTTGTGACCAAGTTAATGAAATTGGTGAACTTCTGATTTGTATAGACATAGAACCTAGGGCGTCGTCTGGACCAAGAACCTAGGAGGACCTAGACATATTTGGGGTTTTCTGGACCAAGAATCTGCCAAAACTCTGTCGAGGAATCAAGTGAGTGAGAAAGCTGTGCCAATGTCCTCACATGTACACACTGATTTAACATAACTAACTCTTTGGTTCTAAGACATCGCAATTCAAAAGCTCCCTCTTACTATTACTAAGTGACGACCAATGACATCGAGTTTGCCTATGCATAGGTCAATTAGGTCATTCATTGAAAATTGAAAGTTCCTATGGTAAATTATTTCCTATATTTTAAAATGGTGAATTTCATTGGTGGTTTGTGGGGATGCTCCCATTGAGGGCATGGTTTGTGGACTGTACCATTCATGGAGAGGGATGTTCAATGAATTTTGGTAGAAAGGATAAGAATAAGGCTATTGTTGGTTTATCCATGTAAGCGGCACTTATAGACTATCAACACCAATTCTAGTTTGCGTAATTTCAATATATTTAGGTCTTATAAATGCAAATTTTTAACCATTTGATTTTTCCACCATATTAGATGGTAATATGATCAACAATCATGGTATGCAAAGACCATAAAAAATTCCACTATATAGATTACATTCTCCCCTGGCAACCAAATGTCACAATGCTCTGGGGCGTGTGATTGAAACGCACTAGGGGCATAAAGAGTGAATTGTTTGTCTCATAGAGTCATATGTATTACAAAAAAACATGTCATATCCATTCATAATATTTTAAAGCGTGCTTTGTTGTTTTGGAGAATGTGCTTAAGGGTCTGGGGAGATTTTCTCGTTACCTGATAGTAGAAGTAAAATTTATTTAAATCTGGTTTATAGATTTCAACAATATGGCTTTGTCTGTGGCATAAATATTTGATCAAGAATCATGAAAAATTAAGAAGATTTAACATTTTTATCGTTTATTGAACTTTATTTTTATATGCAACGTTACTTTGTATTTTGTGGAATGTAATCGTACAATAGAATATACCTATATGTTGTACCAGCTAGACAACAACTGTCATATGGTACAATTCCAACCACTTATGTGCCACATTCTAATCGTAATATTCCCTTAATCCCATACTTCCTTTATTATCACTTTCCACATGTTTAACATTCTCTTCCCCATTGGATTACCAACACAATCTGCTCAAAATCGTTTGCTACCAATAACTGTCACATGCAAGATTGGCTCTTTATATCCCAAAAGTCCTCCTACATGTCACAACGAGATCTTGGATTAAGCTTCGTAATCTGTTATTCCGTTTTTTATATCTTTTAAGTCTGCCATATCTTGTCCTCCTGAGATCTTACTGATCTCTTACAACTAATTGTACAAAGTATAAAAATATATTGCTGTAATAAGTTTAAACTCCTCAAACTTTGACACAAACATTAATAGAGTAATAATGTAATACTATAGTTACCTAAGAACGTATTACATTCTCTTTACAGTCTGCAGTGAAAATCTAACTGATTGCACAAATATAATTTATTAAATTCACTACTTCATAAAAGCTAAAAAATAACAGATTTTAAACTTTATAATATGAAATCAAATATATAATAATTATGAAATAATTGTCAACCAAACTATCTTCATTTTTTTTAATCATCGTTAGTACATCTTGTCCTAGTTTTCTGGAGCATCAGATTAGACATTAAAGTTTTGTTGTCTGAGTCATACCAAACATCAGTCCAATTCATCCTATCTTACTTGAAATCTCTCATTCTGATTGGTTGATAAATACAAGGATTAGATTGCAATTGGCTGAAGATCCAACATAAGCTAAGAATGATTGTGTTTCCAAGCCGACCACTGAATTTATTGCTGTGGGGCATAAATATGACCAAATACACTCACAGAACTCAACTTGATGAAAAACATATTTAGAAGATTGTGTAGGCTTGTGCAAGAATTGAGGTTGGCATTTCTGCCCTAGGAACTATTTATTCAGCCTATTGTTTAGTTGGTTTATAACCAAGCTGGCCTAAGAAATCAATGGGCAAACTCCCAATTTGTATTTAAAGGTAACATCTATTGCATAAACTACTACAGCAAGTATAGTGAACACACTGGTATGATGTCTAAGAGACCACCCTCAACATCTCAATAAAACAATAAAGTATTGTTTCCATCTGTCTTCATTATTTTGTAAATACAGTGCATACCCAACAGTGAATTTATAATTATAAGATGATTGCCAAAATAGTCTTTTTAAAGACTAAAAGTCGTGTTAAAAAAAAAATTATTTCATAAGCATCCAACAGCAAGCAACTCGCCAATTACAGGATGGATAAACTATTTTATAATTTATCATGCTAAAAAACGTCTCATTTGAGGCTTATTATAGGGAGTGGAGTTAAAAGAGTTTCAACCCTGGCACTCGGTCATGATTGAACCATGGACCTTGGGATTGGAAGGCAAGCAAGTTAACCACCAAGCTACAACTCTAGTACTACTATGATACAATTACCTATTTTGGCCCGGTAAAAATAATTCTTTTTATTTGAATCTAGCACTTTTTTCAAGACTATTGAACAATCAAAACACAAGAATAATGTCACGTTCATATTTATTCGTTGTCACAGTCGCTGTTTCAATTGTCACATTGATTTCAGTTACAAGTGTCCTGAACAATCCCAACACATGTTTTACAAGACAAATTGTCACTTTTAATCTATACAAATTTACCGGTTCCCAAATTAAATTTTCCTACTGATGATGTTTGACTTTATCTGCTAGAGTCTTGTTTCATCAATAACTAGGTCTGGTAAATTGTCACCAAATTCCCGTTCTGTCATTGGAAACTATCCGTTGGTATGCGATAAAAATCAATGTAGATGTTCATGTTGATAGTTGATTCAGAAGATAATCTAGTTACAATTCATGAGGATTCTTGATTTTACTCATAGAAATAATAACCATGATTATTATATGTTATCTTATTACCTTTTTACATATTATATAAGATCTATATGTTACTTTGAGAGTAGAAGTAGAGTTGTTATACCTCAAATAAGTTTCAAATATAAAATTCAAACATCTAGCCATCTTCATCATCTTTAATTATTTCTAAATATTTTTCTTAAAAAGCATATTAAATATCTAGAAAAGCATCTTATTTTCATTTTTAATAGATTAATGCTTATTAGAAACTAAATTTAGTTATTTAATTAATCTTTTGGGGGAGTATTTTTCATTGAAAATAAAGCATTATGTGCCATAACGATAAACTACTAGGACGGTTAACTCTCTAGTTAATTATATAACCTCTTTGGTCTATACAGTTTGGCAACAAAATAGGTTTCTCTGCCAAAAGTAAAATCTTTATAGGGTCTGTTTCTGCTGAAAAAATCAAAATAATCGATTTTTTCCAGTCACCGCAAACCACAAAAATAATCGCGTTGCAATTGAAAATTGCTACGACTTTAATCGGTTATTCAGGTAATCGGTTTTTAAAATCACGTCATCATTCCCCCACAGCGGAGTTCAAGTTATGAAAGGCCGATGAGAGTTGGTTTGTTTTAACATCGTATCGCTGCCTAAAACTCTCACATGTAGGATTAAAAAAATTACTCTTACGTAAAGCTATATTATTTGTAAAATAAACATCTAGGCCTACTACCGTACCACATACAACAGAATAATGATGTTATATTAATAAGGACACGTCGGCGAAAAAAGTTCGTTTCGCCGTTCGTTGGTTCTACCTTCGGCCTGCTAGGCCTATAGGCTATATATTTCTACCGAAACAAGTCAACAGACAACAGGCCTAAAAAATGACATGTAAAACATCGTTAGCCTGGACTGGTGGTATGTAACGGGTGTACTTGTAACACAGAATCCTGGAGTCTCTCGGTATAATTCTCCCCCACAAAATAATACAAATCAAATGTTTAACATTTGATTGTTATTCGGTATACTGTACATCGCGATCGTGGTTTTGCTGATCGTCGTCGATATCGCGCAAAACAGCATGCTTTGTTACGTGAATAAGTTTGTCATACTCTAGAGGTCAAAGTGAGGTCAATAATCGCTATTTGTGTTGCAGCTCAAAACTGCTCCGCAATAATCGGTTAAAACAAGAAATAATCGATTAAAACACGCAATGGATTGAGTGTTTTTAATCGGTTATTTTTAATCGGTTATTTTATTTTGCGCCGTTTCTGCTGCCCAAAAATAATCGATTAAAAAAATAAACGGTTAATAATCGATTATTTCTGCTCAGCAGAAACAGGCCCAAAAACTCGGAAATTGTTAAATCTATAATATATTACAGAATTGATTTATGTTGTCATACCATTGTATGTTAGTCACATTTTATGTTTAATGTACAAAAGATAAGAATATACCATATGACATTAATACTGCAATTAGTCACCTGAATGTTAACAAGTTTGTTTCTTTATACTGAAAAGTTTACATTTTAGTCACAAATAAAGTAATTTGATTATAATTCAGGTTGGCAGATGTTTATACCAATGTTGAAAGTAAAATGTTATCAGTTTGATTAATTTTATAGAAAAAAGACCTTCTGAACTAACAATTTGTATGCACCACTAAACATGGGGGAGGGATCCAAAAACCCATATTTGTTCTTTTAGTAATTTAAAGCATAATCTGGGCCGTAGCCACCAGTACGGTTGGTAAGGTTTCGACAACTTTTTGACCGAGGCCTTTGAAAACCCAGTGGCTTGAACAGAGATTGTTCACTTTTCTTGCGGCAGTCATACTACTGATAATTGATGTAAAATAAAACCTTGTCTATACTATCAAACTTTATGTGACAAAAAAATGTGATGTGCCCATATATGTACATGATGATGTCATATCACTACCATATTTGGGCATATCACTACCATATCTGGGCACAGAACAATTTTTTTTGTGTCAAACTAGTTTGATAATAGACAGAGCTTAAGATATGTTGTAGTATGCTTGATGATCTAAACAATTTATTTTTGCACGAGTGTAAATGTTCACCTGGTTTTTACATGAATATAGTTACTTTTTTTTATCAAACCAATGGAACAACGAAACTGTCAGGAAGGTACAGTATTTACCATCAAATTTTGTATTTTACCATTGGTTTGATAACAAAGAAATTTCTATATTAATTTATTTTTGCTTTGTGTTATGATGAGAGTGATTAATGATAGTTAATTTTTATAGAAATGGTACAATATCTTTATTACCTCAATATCGTTAATACCTCAATCGAAATTACTTACCTACTATATAACCGAATGCCCTGTACGCCTTCTCCTAATAATCTTAATCGTTGTGAATTCATTAAGAATTTCAAGAATGAAATTGAAGACAAGTTGACTATAGCTTCAATTAAAAGACACTTACCAATACTAATTTCTGATCACTTCAATTATAGATCTTGCGATAACATACATTTTATATTTCATAGGTTAAATCTTTTGCAGTAAAGGTTGAAGATCGTCTTGCAAGAATTTTGATCAATTTCATTGCTGTATTAGTTAATTTGATAGTGTATCATTTATTAATAAGACAAAGACGACCGCTTCTAAAAACAAACTGTGTTTCGTCTGCACCCATGCGGAGATGGGTTTGCATAAAAATTAAAACCTGATTCAAGATGCCGCATTATCACAGGAGGGTTTTGCGTTATGACAGGGATAACATCTTTGTAACCAATAGGAGTTCGCGTTAAAACAGGTTGTAAGACAGCGATGAAACAGTATAAAACTGCGAAATTTGAAATTTAATTAGATAGAATTTGATAATTTGTTTAATATTTTACTATCTCTTAGCTCTCTGTTGGTGTTGTACTCCTATAGGGTAGGTTTTAACATTGAAATGTAATTATATCATAGGATGAATTTGTTGCATTTTTAATAGGTAAATCTACCATGTTATTACTGCATATCATGGTTCCCTGTTGCTATTGTTCTTCAAGAGGTTTATAACTTCAATTTTGTATCCATTTCAAAACAATTGCATTTGAGATATATAATAATTTTTAGAAAATTTCTAACTGACGATAGTAGATTCAAAGAATTCCTGGCACGAATCACTTCTAAATTTAAAATGTCAAGTGTTTAAATTTAGGCAATAAAAAAACTTTGAAGCAACTGTGAATTCCAGACTAAATTTCATATAATATAATTGTATTTTTGTTAGCTTAGCCAAGCCCGTAGCCAGAAGTACTGTTTTAAACAAAAGCGTCCGTCCAACATAAATGACAAATCATTAGGGTTAGAAATGTACTTGTCCACTAGTAAAACCTTTGCTATGTTGTACAAAACTCAACTAGCAAGCAAGCACATTTTTGGCGAATAATTAAATTTACAGAGATTGGCAGATTATACCTAATAGTATTGTCCCTTTGCTAGACGGAAATGTAAAAAAAGTCACAACCAGCTATATATGCAGTACTATCCCGGGGGGGTCACTCTTAAATATTTCCATACAGGGAGGTGCCGCATTTACGGGTATATTTTCGAGGGCCTGGTAGCACAAGTGTGGGTAAATATGAAGAGTTGGTAGCACAAGTGTGGGAAATGACTGGGTGAAATTAGTAGTTTTTGCAGGTATTTAAGCATACTGGATGCTATAAGCCCATCGCGGGGCCTATCGCTAAATACCTTTGAATAGGCCTAGAGTTTTCGCATCAGCAGAAGAACACGAAACATCCAGCCTACGACAAAATCATTCAACTGTGACCACTCTTGATCATTGTCGTCATGCACCCCGCGGATGCGCGATAAACTTTCAAAACACGTTCGTGATTTTTTCATGAACGGTCTCTTTGGCCATGCGCAGATCATGCTATTGGGAACCAGTACAAATTTTGCGCCCTCTCTGGCGTGGCCTTGTTTCTGCCGTCTTTTTAGAGAACACTGGATTTTGGTAAATGGTAGTTCAAGTCCGTAGTATTTTTCAGTAAAACAGGTAGCGCAAGTGCCTCATGTCTTGAAGTGGCTGCTGCACCCCCCCCCCCCCCCTTCCCCCCGTTTGGTTTATATACAAGTGACCCCCCCGGGAGTACTATACTAGTTTTGAAATTTTCAACTAGCAATTGAAATTGCGCTTTGAAAAGTGGATTGGAGATCACTTGAAATTTCGGAAAACAAACTCCTGCAATTATTTAGAAACTTGGGAGGTCTGATTTATATTATTAAAAAAAAACCTTAAACTAATAGATTGTGATTCTTGCCAATTTCCATCAGCCGGTTGAATGTATATTACAACACTATACTAATTCTACAAATTGTTACACTATGTATTTCATTCCAAAGAATCTGTCTTTACATTCACGTCTTCAATTTATACTGGTTACCTACAATAACACAGACGGCATTCTCAATTCTGTTGAGTTTCGTCGGCCTGTTTTCACACCTGAAACAGTCTAAAGTTTCAGTGTAACAAGATGCTTTTGATTTATTGAATAATAATTTAGAAACATAACATTAAATTTGTTCAATTTGTATGTTATTAACAATAACATACTTCTACAACATGTTTTTTGATTTAGGAGATTAAAATCTTCTATCTTTGATAACATGCCCCAATTTAAACAAGTTATGGAGTAAGAAAGTGTTGTGCCAGTATTGGTACTTTTCTGTTATTACCTACAGTAGACCCGTCTACCAAGCTCATAGCCAGGATTTTTACAGGCTGGAGGTTTTGTGTTTCCACAAAAGTGGTAAAATTATCACAATCTAGGCCTATTTACCATTTAATATTTCCACTGCTGGTCTCCAGTCGAAAAAGGCTACGATGGGCTTGCCTACTAACTTTTTCAAGAAGTGTCAGATTGTAAATAAGATAAGATAATAAGATTTATAAAGCGCACATATCCACAAAGTGCTCAAGGCGCTTAAAAAAAAAAGGATCCTCCAATTAAAACCCATCCATTAACAGAATTTTTCAAATTAAATTTTATTTGACCATAAAATGAACATTCATGAAACCTAAATAAACATTGAATGTGGTACTATATACTGTTAAATCAAACCAATTCACATGTGTTGTGTCAATGGATGTTGATAAAGCAGATCCATTTAAGATAGAAAATTGTTTCAATCTATAAATTTATGCCAAATTGTCAATCTAATCTTGTGCATATGCGTTCCTTCCAATTTAGAGAACTTATTTTTTATAGTAAACATCCGTAATTATACTCTTATTAGAACGAGGCCTACAGTATAAGGATTGAATTAAGATTCTTGTTACCAATAGCAACTAGAGATTGATGCATAGTTCAACACAGATGGATGGATATAAATTAAGAAAGATAAACATGAGTATATGAAATCAACTTAATTTTGATTGTCCTAGGGCCTGGTAGGTCACGACCGCGGAGTCACCATAAAGGTCAAGCCTAAGGGACATTATTGCAGAGGAGTGTGCTTTTCATGTGTACCTGTGGCAGTGGTGGCCACTAAACGTGCCTTGACTTGGAACTTCTTGATTAACTACCTATTGAGTAAGGCTACGAGGGCTATCTCCTGCCGACACACGCTCATATCAACTGACGTTATTTTCCTTCCAGGTTTCTGGCTCGGAATCAAAGTAGTTTTTGTTTTGAGAAGGTTATTGACTTTCTTTATTGATAAAAACAAATGATAAAATGTATTTCTTTTATGTGTAGTTTAAATTGTACTCTTTATTAATAATGGTTAATAGTTTTATCGATTTTGTTGATTAGTTATAATGAGAATAGGTCCACTTAATTGTTACAATTTAAATACCTTACTGTGGTTATAAATTCTCAAAGTGTTTTTTAATTTTCAACATATTAAAGCTTTTAACATAATGTACTATTTATATATTAACTCTTTCTCTCCCCGTGTAGTAGAGCCTACTTCTTGTTTTGGGCTGCAGTCGCTGCCTCTGTCCACGTCCTGTACCCTAGGCTAGCCTAGCTAATATTTCGCTTTTTCCACAGTTCTTTGGTTTTCTTTATGTCTTCCCACTCTTCGCTTCCATAGGTGTCAGTGCTATTCTTGGTGTATCATTCCAAGTCGTTCTCAATACATGTCCTATCCGTCTCCTGCTCACTCACTCTTCTCTTCGATAGGTGTCAGTGCTATTCTTGGTGTATCATTCCAAGTCGTTCTCAATACATGTCCTATCCGTCTCCTGCTCACTCACTCTTCTCTTCGATAGGTGTCAGTGCTATTCTTCGTGTATCATTCCAAGTCGTTCTCAATACTTGTCCTATCCATCTCCCGCTCACTCTTTCACCTATGTGTTAGCCTGACTCATAATATGAGTGCTTTTATAACCAATGACCAGAACTTATGTTTGAGTGTATTTATTGTCTGCATAGAGATAAGGAGAGCAATTATACCAATGTGTGTCTCTATAAACAAACCTTTCTATAATTGCTCATATAATGCATGGGTTCAAAGCCTATAGGTATGAACCAGAAGCGCCGTATTACGCCCCAAATTCACCTGTCGATTGGAGTGGAATTTGAAATATGATAAGCAGCCTATAGACTGACAGGGACAAGGAGAGATTTGATAGGGTTCAATTAGAGCCCAGTAGGGCTACTAGTGACCTAGCTCGGTAACTGTCCATGAAACGAACGAGTATAACGTTTTCTCAATCTTTAGAAGACGCTTGCACCCTGCGGGATCCTTGACATAACAGTGAGTTACACCAACAATGGATGCTATGCTCCTAATATAGACATATGTACACCATATTTGGAAACGCTTATGAATATTCAACATGAGAACGAAAGCAAAACTAAATTTGTAGTGACGAGAGCAATTGGGTTATTGCTTGGTTGATGTCAACTGGGAAAACAGATCATGTTCATTTTATCAATGTTCAAGTTTGAATGAATTTCTAAACTAAACAAAATGTGAAAGTGAATCCTGAGAACATGTGGAATATATGAGTTATATATTGATAATGATAATTCCCATAATTATAAATAAATAGATAAGATCAGTTTTACAACAAGGATGGGTTTGGTGTCTATGATTTTTCTACAAAAACGTAATCTGAATTTGTCATGTTTTATTTATAGATGAAACTTTGAAGATTGCAGAGGACAATATTTTGATTGATGCATATCAATGTGTCATTTGTATACATTTATTACGTGTCAATCAACGTCAAATAATATTTTTTTTTAACAAATTTATTAACTATGCTTCCAATGATTGTGAAAGATTATTTAAAATATTATATAACTATGAACGATATAAATAAAAATTAATTTTTATTGTTATTTTTAAATACAAGGCAATGTTTGTTTGTTTCTTTATTTCCATTCACAAAATCATAAACATACATAAATAATCATTATAAAACAAAAGAATAGAAAGGGGGAATCTCTGAAGCACGGCTTACCCCCTGTTACAAAACAATATATCTGCATATCAAGCAGGCGGTCCGAGTTCGAGTCTCGGTTGGGGCGACTTGTTCTCATTCTCACAGATTTCATTTCATCTTTATCGTTTCAAATTAATTAATTAAATTTCAGTATATCACCGGGCGGTTTAGAATTAATGTTCTTTGCCTCTTGTGTAAATATATAAATAGAAATATGTTCTGTTTTAATCAGAGTATTACAAAAGTAATTTATTTTTGTATTTTATTTTAAAAGTTATAAGATTCTTATTGATTTTTCACGCCAAAGTTCAACCCCTTTTACTGACTAAACTTCTTTTAAATTGTGGGTAGAAATAACTAAAAAAATAACAATGATGTGTGTATCAGTTGCTGGATATTAATGTAGATACAAATAAAAAGCAAAAAGTAAAATAAACAGTAAAGTAAAACAGCCAAAAATTGCTAAACTTTTGGAAAATACTATTCATTCGTCAGGGCTAATTGCAATTTTTAGTGCATTATTCAGAATTCCGGTCATCTTGATGAATAAATTATGTTTAATGTGATTACACAGTTCATATAATATATCATTGTCTCCAGTGCACAAACTCGAGACGTCATCTCCCAGCATGCAATCGCCTTGTTTAATGCGAAACAGGTCCTTAAAGAAATGATAATTGGATGAAATGACAGGGTTCTCAAACTAAACTTTTACATTGAAAGTGAAGTGAAGTCTGTCAAAACTCATCATCATTCATTTATATAATTTTTAATTCAATTTAAAATTCACTTAATTCATAAATTATTAAACTAAATTTTCCTATAAAATTACTTGATTTTGATGAACCAGATTCATGGTAACTTGAATAAAAAATTAATTATCAAACTAAATTCTCCTATAAAATCTCTTAATTTTGATAAACCAGATAATGCTAGCATGATGAGAATATGAAACAATGTGCACAATCTTGAAATAAAAATTATGATTGAGAAATTTAAATAACTTCTTGTATAAACCCTTTAATTTTTGATCAACCAGATATTACATGTTAGCATGGTATAATGAAATCATTCCCAAAATCAATCAGGACTGCAAAATTAAATGGCTTTACAGATAGGTATCTTATAAGTCTGTACATTAAAGATTAATCTTAAAAGTGTGAAAATGTCAATCATGGTAAACACTTATTTATGTACACCGTCCCCAAGGGCAATTAGAGAACTTAATACTAATTGGTTTGTTCAATTAAGCGCATGATTATCTCCACACAGAATCATGTTTCTAATCTCAACAAGATTGACGGATTTTGAAGTTAATGTATTGTAATTTTATAAATTGTTTCATTTTTCGTAGATAAAAATAGAATCTACATCTTGTCTTATTTTGCTTCCAATTGGGTACTCCTCACAATCACATCAATCACTTTATGCAGTTCTTTTTCCAACAAACCAAAAAAAATAAAATGATAGACAATAACAGTTTTAGTTTTAATAGATGTTTTATTTTATTTCTGCAATTTAAACTATTGCAATTGTAATAATTATTAAAAAGTTAACAACAAATATTTATTATTAGGTGATCATTTAGAATAAAATAATCATCTATTGTTATTGTATGAAATCTTTATTCTTAGGTGATCATTTAGAATAAAATGATCACCTATTGTTATTGTTTGAAATCTTTATTCTTAGGTGATCATTTAGAATAAAATGATCACCTATTGTTATTGCAGGGAGTTGTAAATTACAACTCCCTGGTTATTTTATGAAATCTTTATTATTAGGTGATCATTTAGAATAAAATAATCACCTATTGTTATTGTATGAAATCTTTATTCTTAGGTGATCATTTAGAATAAAATGATCACCTATTGTTATTGTTTGAAATCTTTATTCATAGATGATCATTTAGAATAAAATGATCACCTATTGTTATTACATGAAATCTAAGTTTATTAATAGGTGATCATTAAGAATAAAATGATCACCTATTGTTATTGTATGTTTTTTATTAATTATTTCTCTCTGTACAAAAAATATCTCAAAAAGTTAATTGCCAATATCACAAACATTTCACAATATCTTTTGAATAGTTAAATTAAATTATTATCATTGTTATGTCATGGTGTAACTTTTTCCATTCCATATTAGTGTAGGAGTACTAATCATTATGGTCTACTTTAGATGACAAAACATGATACCAAAGAATCAAAATAATATGTCAAGAATTAATGGAATTTTGAAATAAAAATATTTTCATATAATTTAAAGTTTATTTAAAGATACTTTTGTTTCATTACAGAAAATGCCAGTAAAGGTTTTTTGATTACAATACGAGAAATCACAGTATGACTGATAGACGCCACGACAGACACACAAGGTACCACACAAGGAATGAAATGTAAAAATAACAACAAGTGATGCTAAATAACAGAATTGAAGATTATTCAACATTATCAATTGTAATATCTCAATTCATTAGCAACAGTTTGCTAAACGGACCCCAGGCAGGTTTTCGTTAGATCTCACCAGGAAGACGTTTATGCAAAAATAGTAATAGCTGGATCTGTTGGGATTCCGTGATACTGTAAGTTTTTATTTGTATCTGGTTGTCTGCTACTGGGTTGGACGTTGGGTGGAAAGACAACAATTGTGCGTGGTTGTAGAGACTGGATCGCTGTGAAATATAAGTAGCGTAGCAAGGCCACTGTGTGGTGCCCTGGGAATTTTGAAAGTAGTAATATTAATAGCTCTTAATGAATAATTGGGTCTATATTTATTGAATACTGTTATAGTCAATATTTGTATTCATAAATATGATGTGTGTACACTAACTTTGACAAATTGGTATTAACTCAAAATGTACTTTGCCATTAATGTGGCAGGTGAGGGTTTTTTCAACAGTGTTTTACAGCATCAACAACATTTCTATGAAAATGATTTTGATAGTGTCATTGGTTGAACCAGGATTTAACCAGGAAGGTATACTGATCTACCTACCATACCTGAATAACCTTTAAAAGGGAATACATCAGCCACCTTGTCTGACTTTGAAAGGTGGTTGTGGCAAATGTAGAAACAATAAACAAAGCCTTTTGGCAGTGTATCTTATATAAACAACATTACCAGTGGGGATAAACAGTAAACAGGTCAAACTTGGCAGAGAGGTAATAGTCATAGCAACAACATGCTACATCAACTCACAGGAGGTAAAATGTTTGGACATTAAAACATTTAAAACAAGAATAAACGTCAGAATTGAAGAAAACAAATTTAGATGAAAAAATATTTTATTTAGTTGTCTGTCATATGTTGGAAGAATGAATGTTACCAGAAGGGATAAAACAATTAATATAACAGTGTTGATGTATTATGTGTGTATTATTCCCTCAATTGTCAAGATACTTTTTGACATCAGTATAAGATTAAAATACATTAATTAATATAAATGAGGTTGTTAATTCAAACTATTTTTAATTTTTTTGTAGATTATTGGAACAACTAGAGGTGGAGATTATTAAAGACGTTTTACCAGAGGGGAGAGAACTACAATTAAGATATCAATGTTGAGCAGGCACCCATCTCCATGGCAACTACAGGAACATCATCTTAGAGGAGGTAAAACTATGGTCATTGAGAACATGCATATATTCATGTTGGTTAGATAGAGCAAAACGCTTTATGAGTGGTGGTTGAAATAACAGCAATTAAAAACTTATAACTTAAACAAATTCTTGTTTTTGTAAAATATCAATCACGGTTTAACAAAATATAAAAGTCATGGATGACCATGATGATCTAGTGTTAATGATTCCTTGCCTGATTATTATTACGACCAATGATGCCCTACAGTGTGAAAACACACTTAAATAAACCATTATCATTATCCTAGCGGGCAACGAAGTGCATTCTGATTTATTTCAAGATAAAGGAATCGTTTTGAAACTAAACAATAATTGAGTTAATTGTTGCTGAATGTTGATAATATCTTTTTAAAAACTGGTAGAGTAATATTATTCTAAAGCTCTGTCTACACTATCAAACTTTATGTGCCAAAAAAATGTGATGTGGCCATACATGGACATGATGATTTTTTGTCAAACTAGTGTGATAGTGTAGACAGAGCTTTACCATTAAGCTCTATAATACTATGGAGAGCCATTGGGGTCTTTATGCCAATTTCTTATGGCACAAGTGGCTGTTCATAGAATAAAAACATTGCAACATTTTTAAACCTTTGGGGTAAATTTTACCGCCAAATGAAATGGAATGCATCGCTCTCTTTCGTTTCTATCTATGTGCTCAGTAAATCATCTTAAATCATGTGTGGTTATAGAACTTACAACTTGCAGCATGCATTGTACGCTTAACTGAAGGGATGGCACTCTGTTTTTAATTGGTTTTTGATTGGATGTAAAGTGTTTGTATGGGTCGCCCTGTTGTGCGTCAAAGTATTTGTTAAGTTTGCAATTTAGTGCTAAGTAGGATTCACAGTGATATGCTAGATAGTCTAGCTAAAAACAACCCATTGAGGGGATTAACTTTTCATCAGCAATGGGCTTACTTACACTTACTTACTTACAAAATAATATTCACTTAATAGAGTGCGTTGTGGCTAACTCTCCAATCAGATGAAATCAATTTAAAGTAAATAATTAGTAATGATGGAACTTGCTTGTTCTTATAATAAGTACTGTAATTTTTAGGTAAATCCAACCTTGCTTGTATTCGCATTCATATTTGCCATTTATCTATCTGCAGGAAACTTTGTCAGAAATGATGCCATAACGAAAATTTTTAATGCAAATGTAAGTAAGAATTTACCTTTAAAATTAAATCTTCTTACTATAGCATATTTTGGTGTATATCGTGTGATATTAATTATTGCAAAACCTTTAACAGAAATAGAGTATAGAAAGAATCATATTTTATATTGAAAACGTGTTTTTGATTCATTGAAATCATATGATACTTTTCTAACCCATTAATTTATTTCTGTGTGAATTAAATTATAAGCCCGATTGAACCTTACCGAAATGCCATTGTCTACACACTTTATTCGTGCCCTGCACACCTCGCGATGTGTGTTTTGATGATGGAAATGTATAGTTTTGGCGGCTGGTTAGCTAAACTAAGTAAACAAACAAAGCTATTGAAAAGAAGGTATTCTCTTAACTTGTGTGTTGAAAGACTGGATTGTATAGCGTTCAAGGAACAGGCTCTGTTTTGTATATATGAAAATAAACAATTATTGGTAATAGAAAAACAATGACAATTCCACAGTATGTAGGTAGTTTATATACCTCCGTGTCAGAGGATTTAAAAATCATTGCTAAAATATGTTATTATTTTAATTGAACAACAACATTTATTTCATTAATTTATAAGTATTATTTTTTTTTATTTATCACTATTCCAATTATTTATTTTTTAATTTATAGAAACGTAGAGTTCTACATAGATAGATGATACCATGGCCATGAAGGCTAGACAATTTAAAAACATGCTGTAAATTGAAAATTGAAATACTAGGGCAATTTTACAGTGTGACCACCAACAAAAAACATTATGCAATAGGCTCTAGAAAATGAATGCTTTGATGCAAAAGGTGGTGTGAGTGCTGTACAATGACAGTTGAAACCAAATAAGATAAAACAAACCAACAAAATGAAATTATTTGTCTTTTTTCTTCTAATTAAAAATTCAACATACACCAGTGCAGAAAAAAACACATTTGATCTGATTGCTGTTAATTCCCCATTATTAACATTATGCCTGAATTTTGTCAAATTATCTATCTGATGTCGGATGTTAAATGAGACCAAGCTACAGTATGTCAGAAAGCATAAATGCCAGATTTGGTCACTATGGCTATGTGTGTCTGTGTTTATGCATCTTGCAACATTACCAGCCTTGAACAAGTATCTGGCGCCAACGCTGTTTTTGTACTAATCAAGAAAAGTTTGTATTAATAGCATACAGCTAAGAACTGAAGCCAATCAGTTACTGATACCATGTCGGGGGTCAAGCAGACCCCCTTAGGGGACTTGTACGCTAATTGTTCTAATCTTGTTTTCATTGGTTTAGGGGCATGGATCACCCCTATGCTTGTTATCAAATGTTTATTTTGACAGTCAAAGAGAAATAAGCTGGTCAATTATAATTATCTGACCATATCTTTCCTATGTTTAATAATGCAAATACTATTATTGTTCAAATTTTATTTTATAAAGCTCTGTCTATATGAAACTAGTTTGACAAAAAAAGTGTAATGTGCCCAAATATGGTAGTGATATGCCCAAATATGTTAGTGATATGATATCATCATGTCCATATATGGGCACCTTACATTTTGTGTCACATAAAATTTGATAGTGTAGACAAAGCTTAAGAAAAAAGAAAGGAAATAAATTTGAATATATATATATATAAATCATACCCGCCAGAGACATTTTTTCATACAACTAAAAAACGGAACTTTCGCCAATGAGCTATTCTCGACGCGATTATGAGATCATGTTCCGAATATGAGCACTGTTTCTATAATTTACAGTATGATTTATATATAATTTACACAGTGCTACACAACATCATTGATTTATATATATATATATATATATCATACTAATTTTATTTCTCTCTTTACTTTTTTTTTCAATGGAAATATAATTTTTAATATTTAGCATTTGTTTGGTTTGTATTCAACCAATCAAATTGCTGTATAATAATTCAAAATGGTGTACAAATGTGTCGGTAGGAGGTTTGGAGAAGTCATCTTTAAAATATTGAACACATAAACATATAAATCCAAGTTTACACAGTATTACAATCTGGTAAGCGAAATACAACTAGTATTTTTATCGTAATATGCACATTAAAAATATGAGCAGACGTAAGAAATGACTGCTTTGGCTTGAAATTGGGTGGATATCAGGAAACAGATTATGATAGCCAAAAATAAATAAATAAAGTTGTCGACTTAACGTAGGATATGACACTTAAATATTTCCTTCAATCCAAATCAATATAGTATTTCATTTACAAGTGACATTTATTTTAATGTTTAAGAAATGCAATAGCACTGCTATTTAATTCAATGCAAAATACTAATCTTTGACGTCTGTTATTCACCTTAAAACGTTGTGATAATTAAAACAAAACTTTCAGTTATAATTTCATAGAAAACTCAAACAAATCTTTTACCTCAGCCTGGTTTAAAAGCACGTTTTAAACAAACATTTTAATTAAAACAAACTTTTTTTGAGTTAAAATTGACATCCAAACATAAACCGAACCTCCCCCAGGCTATTTATATTACAACTTGAGTTGACCAGGAGAACAGCCAATCACCTTCTGACCAATGGTCAAGCATGGGCCCACTAGGAGTCAAAATGTGACCCACTAGGTGTCAACATTTGACCCAGAAATAATTTTAAAAGGTTTTCTCTCACAGAGAGTGATATTCTAAAGATCATGGTATAAACAATTAATAATTTTCTGGTTTGTTTTTAAATTCGTGATTTTCATTCCATTTCCCTATCCCATACTCACCCATTCAATACATCTTGAAAATTTCAAATAATGGGATAGGAAATTTTAAAGATAACGCGTACAAGATAATATACTTTTTCCTTAAAAAATAGATGTGGGTCACATTTTTGGTTAAGATTTTTTATGTTAAAAAAAAAAGAGATGCAGTGTAAAAACCACGACCACCTTCAATTACAGCTTATATTTGTTCCTGGGTCAACATTTTTCTATAATTTCTAACATGACGATTAAATTAAACGAAAATTTCAATCAATAAAACGAGTTGGATTGTTGCCCTCGGGCAAAATACTTGTCAATTTCAAGCAGATAATGTTAAAATTAGCCAAATATTCTGTTACTGTCACGAAATTCCGTGAATCTTTTGCAAACTTCTCAACACAAAATAATTTTTTCGTGCCTTGCCCGCGGGTGAATTTAAGATTCAATTGGATAGTGCGGATCAAGTGGCAAGATACTTTACGCATTCGACCAATGGACGCGCAATGAGGTAACCATACACCGTGGTTTTGTTTGTATTAGGAATATGTCAAGTAAACAGAGTCCAACTCATAAGCTGTGAAAACATTACGATTATACAGAATGAAGTACTGTATTATGATTTTTTTGTTTATATCATAACAAGTGTTTGATAAGAATGTATTGTCCATTGTTTTTATTTCAAACAGTAGGCCTAATGTTATTGATAATACAGAGTACAGTAATACTGTACTATCATCAAAATGATACAATTGCTAAATTCGATTGGTACTGTATGTCTTTAACATGACTATAGTTTTTTCATTGAGTACTTTTTAATTGAATGGTAAATGTAGAATCGTTCTGTTCAGTACTTTTTTCATTTGTTGAGTACTAAATCAATCAACTTCAGCAAATTTTATCAGTACGGTATACATTTCAAAATATGAAATATAGAGGGCAGCATAGTAGTTTTCTAATTGTTCACACATAAAATGAAAATAAGACTTGCTTTTGTTTATAATTTTATTTTGAACAACATTTTACATTACAGAATTTAATTGAGTAAATTTATCAAATAATTAAAAGAAATTATGTTTCTGAGTATGAAGCACACTTAGTGGTTTTATGATAATTACCCCTGCAAAAAAAATAAATTATTAACATCCAGATTTTCAAAATTTTAAATAGCACCCTATATGTTTGGTTGCGTTTTTCTAAAAATCTAGCGGCCTCTATGGTTTGGCCATGCTTTTATAAAATCTCCCAATACTTAATTTTTCCAAATTAGGACCAGATTATTTATTCCTCTTACGGCTATATTTATGCATCCAAAAATGCTTACAAATTATGTGATTAGGAATAAACCAATGCTTTTGATATTAATGTTGAGCATTAGCTGTAATGCCATTTGCCGAGAGAGTACCTTAAACTCAGTGTGTATGTTTGGTTAATATGTAACAGCGATTTACAACACATAATTATACAATATACCTACATATATGGAAACAGTATTATTCTAAAATATATGGATAATTTGAGAATTATATACAATATAAGGACATTTTTTAACATTTTTCTAAAGGAGACAGTTGATAATGACATTGTGTTTCAAATTTCTCTTAAAATAAAATTTAAATAAGCTCCATAATATCAGTATTAAAATTGGAATGAATATTTTTACAATCCCTGAACATTAAATCACTAATAAATATATTTTACAAAGGGCCCAAGGGAGACAACTGTCAAAAAAACAAAAAAAAACAAACATATGTGGAAATCATTCTATAAAACTTTGTTCGAAGATATATCATCCCCCAAAACATTTAATATAAAAGTGATTATTTTTCGATCCAATTTTTAAAATGTGAATAGTCAATATGTGACATTTTTCATGGGGAAAATATATCTTTAAATCTTCTATTTTGTTTGTATTTTTGTGTTATATAAAATACTGTTCATTTAGTACCACAAAACCAATGGCGTCACTGTATAATATTAAAACAAATGTCCTTATTAAAATTTCAGTTGTCTTCAATTTATAATAAATATAATTAATTATAATAATAACATTTCAAAGTATTTTGTTGCTATTTCTTGTTTCCCCATTACTACTGTCTCTTAATTTTTTGATATTTGATTAGTGTGGACATGATTTAATGGAATGATTAATTATTAAAGGCAATCTTAAGCCCTATTCACATTAGATTAATTTTACCAAATCATACTCTGGTATATTTTGCAAGGTTATAAAGCATTGTACAAATTTATAAAATGATTACAAAATCTGTTGTACCAAAATTATGAATAAAAGAATATTACCTTCTTTATGTATAAATGTAACAAAAACATAACATTAGCGTGATAAATTCTACTTAACATAAATATCAAATTTGCATGATACATTTAGAACCATAAAAATATAAAGTCTTTACCAGCATTCAATTTCTTATATTATCTTTAGGTATAACCAAAGAATACCCATTGATTACAAGAATTGCAAAGAGTTACTTCACCGCTACTAGTTGCATTGGCTTAGAGGGGTGAGGCTGCATATGTTATGCATACATTTGAGTTATATCAACCCTCTATTAAGGGTGAGTATTTTCATGTTCAATATGGCAACTTGAAAATAGCCACTACATATTTTAGTTTTTGGCCTGCAACAACCACATAAACTACTAAATTCAGTAGGCTTATAAAAACCGATAAATAATAAGGATAGGGAACGTTGATATACCTACAACCATTCATATCAATGGTGCTGTGTAACTGCAGTACACATTAATATTCACTTCTTTTAAGCATCAATGCTTGGTTGCTATGATTAATAGTGATTGTTGATGCCCCTTGTTTCCATGGTTCTCCGTCTACTTGTACAGGAACTGGGAATTTCTTTATTGTTATCTGAAAAATAATTAGTTATACTGTAATATAATAAAAAATAATTTTTTTTTTTTTTTAAACTTCTGTGATTAAAAATGGTATTTCTACTTGGGTAGTTTGGACTGATTTACACAAAATCTGATCCATCTAGTGACAGGATGCACACACAACACTGGAGGGCCTCGGGTTGTACATACTTTTTCTCGTCTTATTTAGATATTCTTAGTTATTGAAAGAAATAGTTGTTGTACAGCAGGCTTACTGTCTTCTTATCTGTGAGAAGGCATGTTTGTAGTTTGAGTTTTAACCATTCATCTTAAGTTTAGCTACTGAGAGCAGGTTAGTGCTTGTTCTTAAAGATGTATGACTACGTAAGTAAGTAAGTACTGGCCAGATATTTGTTAATGGAAATATAATTTTAGTTTTACCTTTACTGTCTTAGCTTGTCCAAGTCTGACCGGGTCTGCGAGTCCACCCTGAATTCTGGCCATGTGGAATGAAGAGTAGAAACCAGCAATTTCTACCAGATTGTCACTATGACTACATACAAACAAAGAAATCATATTGAATGTTGTACCTTAATAGTATACAAGAATAGGTCAACTCTCACGCTACCTGGCCTAATTTGATCATATTGAATGTTGTACCTTAATAGTATACAAGAATCGGTCAACTCTCACGCTACCTGGCCTAATTTGATCATATTGAATGTTGTACCTTAATAGTATACAAGAATCGGTCAACTCTCACGCTACCTGGCCTAATTTGATCATATTGAATGTTGTACCTTAATAGTATACAAGAATCGGTCAACTCTTACGCTACCTGGCCTAATTTGATCATATTGAATGTTGTACCTTAATAGTATACAAGAATCGGTCAACTCTCACGCTACCTGGCCTAATTTGATCATATTGAATGTTGTACCTTAATAGTATACAAGAATCGGTCAACTCTCACGCTACCTGGCCTAATTTGATCATATTGAATGTTGTACCTTAATAGTATACAAGAATCGGTCAACTCTCACGCTACCTGGCCTAATTTGATCATATTGAATGTTGTACCTTAATAGTATACAAGAATCGGTCAACTCTCACGTTACCTGGCCTAATTTGATCATATTGAATGTTGTACCTTAATGATATACAAGAATCGGTCAACTCTCACGCTACCTGGCCTAATTTGATCATATTGAATGTTGTACCTTAATAGTATACAAGAATCGGTCAACTCTCACGCTACCTGGCCTAATTTGATCATATTGAATGTTGTACCTTAATAGTATACAAGAATCGGTCAACTCTCACGCTACCTGGCCTAATTTGATCATATTGAATGTTGTACCTTAATAGTATACAAGAATCGGTCAACTCTCACGTTACCTGGCCTAATTTGATCATATTGAATGTTGTACCTTAATGATATACAAGAATCGGTCAACTCTCACGCTACCTGGCCTAATTTGATCATATTGAATGTTGTACCTTAATAGTATACAAGAATTGGTCAACTCTCACGCTACCTGGCCTAATTTGATCATATTGAATGTTGTACCTTAATAGTATACAAGAATCGGTCAACTCTCACGCTACCTGGCCTAATTTGATCATATTGAATGTTGTACCTTAATAGTATACAAGAATCGGTCAACTCTCACGCTACCTGGCCTAATTTGATCATATTGAATGTTGTACCTTAATAGTATTCAAGAATCGGTCAACTCTCACGCTACCTGGCCTAATTTGATCATATTGAATGTTGTACCTTAATAGTATACAAGAATCGGTCAACTCTCACGCTACCTGGCCTAATTTGAACATATTGAATGTTGTACCTTAATAGTATACAAGAATCGGTCAACTGTCACGCTACCTGGCCTAATTTGTCCGGTTTTGGGAGAGTTTATTTTATTGTAGGCTTACTACGAATGTTCAAGTAATACATACCTAGCTGGCGCATACTTCTGTTGACCTGTTCCTTTCCAGAGTTCTACACCAGCACCCCAACTAGAAATGTTTAAAACTACAATACCCTCCAAGTCTGGTAAATCAATCTTCTGTCCATCCAACTCCAACTAAATTCACAACAAAATTAAATTACTACATACACTTTATATTAGGAGCTTTTGTTATTGAAGATTTGTTTGCTTATAGCCCTCATTCAAGAAGAGTGACATTTCTTAAGTCTACAGCTCAAACCAAAACGGATCTATGGCCACTACTACTACTAGGTAAGAAAAAGAAAATATTGGTATTCTAGTATTTCTAATAAGGACTGAATATAATCCTGTACAAATAACAAGTATTTTCTGAAAATATATATCTAACCTCAATTTTTTTCTGTAGGTTCTTGCATCCTTGCTCCAATACATCCTTAGCACCAAAGATCAAATACCAAGCCTTATTAATGACTCGGTTTGTGAACCAATGAGGTTTACTTTCTCGCTGTCGATGAAAATTCAAAGCAAGAAGCGCATCACAACCAACAGAGAAGTAGTTATTCATTGTAACCACCTGCAAAAGAAAATATTCAAATTTCATGTCTGCATATTTGATTATGCAAAATGGATTTAGTTTGAGGTATAGAATTTTGTTTTAAAGTAACCTACCTTATCAGGTCGTCTAATTTTGAACTTTGGTTGATATCTGATTGTTGTTGTCCACCTGATAACAATAAAAAATAGAAATGTAAGTTGCTTGACTATCAAATTAATACGCATAATTTATTTAACTAGTAATTTATATATTAGTACAGTAATGCCAATCATTTACGTCCCCTTAATATGGTTTTCCTTAAACAGGTTTCTGAGAAAATTACCCCTTTATAGGGGTGTCCCGAAAGAGGTGTTCTACTTTATTGAGCTACTACTAACTCTTTTATACTTCTTAACGTTCTCCGTCTTCCGACATTACGCTTCCAGAAAGTGTTTCCATTTTTTTCTGTTTAGGCCAGTATTCCTTTATCCACTTATTTTTCCCCTTTTATACACCATTACTATTAACATTATTGTTCTTACCTGTCCAGATATGATACTGTTGCTTTTTCTACATCATTCATCCATTGCAGAATATTTTCACCATCGTAGCATTTTCCCCATCCAAGCACACGGGCAAGGTCATTTCCTGTACCAAGTGGTAGAATGGCTACCTTTGGTCGTGTCTGTAAAATTAAGATAGGTAAGTGAGTATACAGTCATAGGTTCTCACATGGGCAATATGGCTACCTTTGGTCATGTCTGTCAAATTAAGATAGGTAAGCGAGTATGCAGTCATAGGTTCTCACATGGGCATTATGGCTACCTTTGGTCATGTCTGTAAAATTAAGATAGGTATTAGTGAGTATGCAGTCATAGGTTCTCACATGGGCAATATGGCTACCTTTGGTCATGTCTGTCAAATTAAGATAGGTAAGTGAGTATGCAGTCATAGGTTCTCACATGGGCAATATGGCTACCTTTGGTCATGTCTGTCAAATTAAGATAGGTAAGTGAGTATGCAGTCATAGGTTCTCACATGGGCATTATGGCTACCTTTGGTCATGTCTGTCAAATTAAGATAGGTAAGTGAGTATGCAGTCATAGGTTCTCACATGGGCATTATGGCTACCTTTGGTCATGTCTGTAAAATTAAGATAGGTATTAGTGAGTATGCAGTCATAGGTTCTCACATGGGCAATATGGCTACCTTTGGTCATGTCTGTAAAATTAAGATAGGTATTAGTGAGTATGCAGTCATAGGTTCTCACATGGGCAATATGGCTTGAGGGTGATCCATCCAGCAATTGCTGATCATTAGGGACCCTCAGAGGTTCACAAGACAAACATATACACAAGATGCTCTACTTAAACAAAGTCTTATTACAAGTCTTTGGGAGTGGAGTTGTAATTTTGACATGTGACAGGACTTAAACCCAGGACCCTTGGAGTGGTAGCCAAGCATCATAACCACCAAGCCACAATTCCACTCCATGGCTACCTTTGGCCATGCCTTTAAGACTAATTATACCTCTATATATTTGTAATGATGCTACTGGTTCGCATACAATTATTTTAATAATCAAGCAGGGGATGTGGGTGATAGGTAGATAAATTAATACATTTTGTACAGTACCTGTAGTTGTAGCTTGTCTATAGCATTTAAAACCCAACCAATTGTACCATCTCCACCACATGCAAGAATACGAAATGTCCTCTCGGGTAGTAAATGGCAAATTTGAAGTGCCCTCTCTGGTGGAAGCTCACTCAAATCAATCACCTGAAACAAACAAAACAGAAAATAAATATTCATTAATATTTACCAGTTTGAAAGTTACTGAGTAAAGGTTTTTTTTTATGGTTGACTTTAAGCATTGTAAATCAATAACAAAGCAATTTCATCTTAAAGGGGGGTTCCGGGTTTAAAATGAATAGTAAAAAATGGAAAATATATTTGTTTGTCTCTTGAACGGTAAAAGTTTCAATTTATATAAGCGCCCAGTGAAGCAGAACGAAGGCTGTGAAATCAGGCCAGATTACAAGTGCAGCTACGGCAAAATCACACTGTGGTTACAAAATAGGAAATTCGTGAAATGGTCCATCTTCCGACGACTCGTTATCATTAACCATATCAATTACTTTTGTAAAATTATACTTATCTGATGTAATTTTAGTCGGTCTTCCCATTTATAAAGTCAATTTTTTATGAAAATTCATCAAAACAGTGAAAAATTAGATATGTTTGCACTTTACGTTTGCCGATTTTCGCACCGACTTAGGGAAAAATCAAAATCAATGAAGCGTAACGTATACTGTACATTCCTGCTGAGGATCGAGCGAGACGACGATACACGTGCTCTCTCTGCTGCCCATGCCTGGCATCATCACGTGATAAGCAGATACAACAATACCAAACTGGTCGGGTCGAGTATACCCCGTCTATAATCACAACATGAACGATGTACAGTATTTGATTGAAGGTCGACTCGACCTACCGGAATGGTATAGATAATATAGCTCGAATGAGAGAGTTGGAATATTTGTGTAGTGCAGCCTATAGTAAAAGGCCTGGTAGTATCAATTCGCATAGGGTCTACTACACTAGCTAGCTCAATTTTTAACTGGGCCGGATCGGCTAGGTCTCCTTCCTACTACCTGGTCTACTTGCTTGATGCATGAGTATCCGCTTTTTTGGAGAGTAAACTAAGCCTATTTTATTTTAGGCCTACTTAGACGATCGGGACACCATACGTGTGGACGGCGATCGGACCTTGTTTTGCTTCAATATTTACAGCCGATTTTGTAGAACGTTTTAGGTTTAGATTGTTTAGGAGTTTGGTTGATAGGATGGGTTTGTTATTTATGGGCCAAACGTCTAGTAGTAGGCTAGCTCTAGGCCCATGGGCCCCATTGTTTTAACGTAGCCATCGTGGCATGGAATCCCTAGTCAGAATGGCTCTCGCCCATTAGGCTAGGCCTAGAGTAGTATTGTACGTGAAGCCGATAATACGATCTGTACTATAGAGGTATAAAAATAGTATAATTTATGACTCCGTAATCTGTACTAAATTTTGTATTTCATTAAATGTCAAATAAATATATGCTACTAGTACTACTGTTATTATTACACTTTAGGCCTAGCTTAGAAAATCTAAAAAAAATGTATTTCACAATGATCGGGTGGTCGTCGTTTGACAGGGGAGAGAGATGTAAATTAGTTGACAAACACAACGTACATGACGTCGCGAGTTTGGAATACGTGATTTTGTGAATATCTCATGAATATTAATGAGCTTCCCTAAGCTGCTGAAAAACAGATTTTCCATGAAATTTAATTTTTTTAATTTCTCGTTATTACTTCTTCATTCTGACATGTCTATATTGTTATAATATTTTTTATTTAATAAATAAACGATATTTAAAAGCAATTTTAAACCCAGAATCCCCCTTTAAATATGACTATATAAAGAAAGAGCCGTGGCTAAAGATACGGTACTGTAACCTAACTTCCGTTTGCTAAATGTACGGTAAAATTGCCTTCCTATATAAAACTTGTTTCTAAATATAAAACTCGCCCTAAATATTAAAACTCGTCCTAAATATTAAAAACAGATGGCTTGCAGAAACCATTTCCATAACCTATTAAATTAACATCTATGCCTACATAGCGCCCGCTATAATTCCCGTACCTTTAGTGTTTAGAAGTATGGATACGGTACCGTAACTTTAGAAAAATACTCTGATAAAAAAAATAATCTTTACAAACAGATTAACTCTGAAGGTCAAAGGGTCACAAACAATGGATTAGAAATCATGCCAAGTTAAAGTACTGTATTAGTAAACATATTTTTATGTATTGTAAAAAAATCACAATACATTATACTGCACAGGTCACCCATACTGGAGAAGAATGCTTGCACCAGTATGTGTATTATTTTAAAGAGTAAATTAAAAAATATTTAATACAACTGAAACTTTACTGATTACTGGTATGAACAATGGGTAAGAGGTTAAAGGTTTAAATTAACACTTAAACAGGATACATGTTTATAAGGTTTTATTAATTTAATTAAGTAGATTGAAAATATGTTATTGTTCATGTTACTATATTAATGACAACAACATGAAAGGTATGGTGACAAAAAAGCTTGGCAATTGATTTGGAGGAAAATGAAGCAATGCAAAATGTACCTGTACAGGATTGAGAAGAGAACGAAATGTTCGTAAGATCAGTTCCCCTTCCTGGTTTCCACTTTTCCTGTTTGCTAATATTACAAGTGGATTCCACTCACGAAATAACGGTGGGTCAACTATTTCACTCGCACTCCAATGGCGCCGACCTCTCCAGCCAACCAAATCAAGGCGCAAACAGTTTGGTGGTATTACACTATTACTAAACTTTCCAAAATCGCAATTGTCATACTTTATTTTTTCGCATTCATCATGTATAGTCCGTTGACACCACGTACAACGAAGGCCACACAGACGTGGCTCCGCTCCACAGAGTTTTTTACAAACCTCACAGTAACTACTAGCAGGAAGATTACCACGAACCCATTGGTGTTTAAACATTGCGTTATTCCCACGATGTTGAATTCCATAATGCTTGCTTCTATTTGGTAAACAAGAATGTAATTTACAAGGAAAGACTCGGTTCGCGACTTGTACACAAGTATCATCCGCACAAATCCCGCAGGAATCACAATACCCACCATGCATGATGCTGCTTTCACATACCGTACAATAAGTCGTCCGCGTAAATGCTTCTAGCATCACCCATCTGTGACCTCTTGTTACGTCAAACACAGGCAGGTCTACTTTCTTTCGTAAAACAAAACGATACCGTTTTGAAAATTTCGACCACAGGTAAATTAATATGAGGAATATAATAACAATAATTATTATTTGAAAAGCGTCTCCTCGCCATTGTAATATACTACTACTCATGCTTGAGGATCGTTTAGTTGATGTGCCAGTACCAGTCGGGTTTTGAGATGTATCCAGCCCTGATAACCTGGGCAATGCGCTGTTATTCATCACTGAAAAAAAAGACTCAAATGACATAGTGAGAATGATTTTAATAAAGGTTAGGCCTATTTAAATTAATTCAATTAAAGTTAGGCCTACAGGCTACCGGAACTGTTGAACGTGATTTGAACAATTTAATTAATCAATGTCAATGATTGTGCAATTTTCATTAGTTTAGTTTAGTCTCTCTGTGTATCACAAACTGTACATCGCTGAAAATAAGCCGTTATATTAACTTCAGCTAGCCCTAGCTAGTTGGTCAGCATTTATCATCTAGCCTAGGCCTAGCCCCGCCCCTCTCGACAGTCGAACCGCACAGATTCCATGAGATCGAAATGGACCTCAGTGGGCCTAGTATTTAACTTCTTTTATGATGTACTCTTACATTGGTATTGTCTATTACAAAACAGTTAATGAAACAACAAACCTTTCAAGAATATTGTTATCACAACATACTCATTTCTTCCCTATATAGTTACGACAACAGGTAAATTAACAACTCTCTGCTCTCTCTTCTATTTTGCCCTCTTTTTTTCTGATTATTGTTTGTCGTCTTTAATTATATGTTGACGCCCTCAATATGCGATCGATTTCGTCATCATAAATTAAAAATTAATATACACAGTACTGTACATTGATAATTGATATGTGGATGGCACGTGGAAAACAATTAGCCAATGACAGCCGTTGAGCCCGGCCGTACCAACAGAAACCGGAATTATATCGGATTTGTTTCACCTAATTATTTTTTATGTTATCTTTTGAGTTATGTAAACAATCAATCAGATAATTTTAGCCAAAAATAAACATATATTCATGGAGTAAAGATCTTTACTCCATGATATATTCTAGTTAAAGTTAAAGTAAGTTTTTTTTATTTCTGTTTTAATTCTTCGGAATAGAAAACAACTGTGTCCATGATGGAGGTATCCTCATGCTCCGTCCTTGTATACAGTATGACCGGAAAGTTTCAATCAATTACCCATAGTAATTTAATCCGTTTTCTAGACGCCTATTTTTAGCATTACTAGTGGCACTGAAATATATTTAATATATCGTAGCCAAATTGACATGAATATAAAATCCACGTGGAATGGCAATGGGGTCAGGACAAAATCAGTCCGTGGATATGAATCGTTTATAAATAATGTGTTAACGGACTTAAATTTTTTTAAAGGGCCAAATACTAATTATTAATTAATTTCATTACCATATTAAATAAAGTTCAATATAGATTTTTTTCTATATTTAATTATTTTTTAAAGTAAATTCATTCATATACAATTGAGCATTATATTGAACCTACGCTAACTTTTTAGATTCTTATGTAAAGTCGTTACGTTTCTGCAGTCTCATCTCAACTTATAAATACAACGATTTCAATACAACAACATCGATGACCTATCACAGTCGTTTGTTTACAGCGTGGATTTGTTTACATTCAGGGACAAACCCCATTCCACGTATGCATAATTACGTTTTCTAGAAACTGCCCTTTATAAAGATATATAAACAACGCAATGCATTGTGGGATTGTCTATGTTATTTTGAAAGAAGGTACAGCGCTGTTATTTTACTTGTCGGCCATTTTGTTACCCTCGGGGACGGTGGTAGGAATGGCGAGCTTCAGACCAGCCTCTGATAACGATGCATGGGCACTTTTAGCCCTAAAATCTGCTCCTGCAAGCCCTACAAGGCTAAATTGGGCAGACGATGAAGAGAAGGGTCCTATCCTCGCTAAACTAGAGGGTCGAGAATTTGAGTTTGTGATGAGGAAAACTCGTGTTTCGATCGGACGGAACAGCAGACAAGGCGAGGTGGATGTAAACATGGGGCATTCGAGTTTCATATCTCGTAAACATGTGGAGATTGTTTACGAACCCCCTAATTTCTTTATGAACTGTAATGGTAAAAACGGCATATTTGTTGATGGTTCTTTTCAGAGAAGGGGTGCACCACCTTTACAATTACCTAAAACGTAAGTATCATTTGTGCTTTTGCCTAAATTTGAACGTTTTAAATGGTATATTTTTGCCGAATGTGTGTTCACACCACGCTGTGTGTGCGGGAAGCGATCAGAAGGTAGAAGAGATAGCAAAATAGTATAAAATATAATCGTTTCTGAACGCATACTACGAAACTGAACGTGTCACATATTGATTTCATTTATAATATAAACAGTATTCTCATTTTCAGTCTGAATAGATAGTTGTACTTTGATATTTCCAGATTTGTTGAGGGGGCAATTTCACCACCATGTGTTGTTGGGCTTCGGATGTGGTCATTTGCATCACAATGCACCCTGAGAATTCGCCTAATAAAGACTTAAGTGTTGTTTATAAATACTAGCCGCCTCTCATGGCCTAAAGTCTGGCTTAATATTTGTGTTAACCATTCTAATATCAAATAGTTCTTGTTCATTAAATTCTCTACCAATCAACATATATGATATTGTTAATTATTGTAGTTGAATATTTTATGTTTTCAAATTAAAAAATTGAAGACGCAATTGATCTTTTTTGTTAATAATAATAGCTCTACAGGAGGTCCTTTACTCATCAATCGTGCGATCCCACATTGTACATTCATGTGGGCTTGTTTTTCAGCGTTTCGGTGCATTTAATAATTTTTAAATACCATCCATGTCATTTTCGTGGCACAAGCAGATAGACTAAAGTTATTATACTATTATTAAATTGAAGTATAGTACATGCACTGTATACGGTAGAATCTAATAAAAATTAAATATGATATTGTGCATCCAATTTCAGGAAGTCAGTCTGCACACAAATTTATGACTTTGAAACCAGAAGACATATTTTACATGTCATACAAATAGTACATTTATTATACCATATACAACATAAAAGTATAATAATAAAAATCGCTCATCTTTACTGTAGCAAGCGATAATGAAGATTAGAAAAAAAAGTAAATGGTTTAAAAATCTTTATTTGTATATTTTACTGTACATGAAGCATTTGTGAAATTCAAGTGTATGATAACTTCTCAGAATACTTGAAAACAAGCCATCATGCATCTAGTACAATATTATCTATTTAATGATGTAGAGTATATAATTACTGTTTTACAGACCTGTTTGTGTATCAACATGAAATAACCTTTGAACTCATCCCAGCAATGATGCTGTTAATTATTCATTTGTTTAATTTATACGTTCTTCCTGTTGAAGAATGCACTTTTTTTAGTGACGTCATTGCATCCACAATAATGGAAATAGAACTGCAATAACAAGTAACATGATTTAAATGAATGTGTAACTATTTACACTGTAATTATTCATTGAAGTAAGTATAAGATAAAAACAAGGATGTGTAAGGTTGAATATATATTAATGGCTGTGTGGTAATAACTGTGTAAAGTATTACAGGTACTTAAATATATTAATAGATTACTCAGGGTAGTTTATTCTTTATTTAAGTGATGCAAGTCCACAGTGCTAAGAGCTGGCTAAGATCTCCAATTGAAGACCACCTGAGAATAGTGTCATAAATTTTGAATAATTATCAAATAATTTATTAGGAATAAAAAATAAGTAAATAAAATAATACTATACACGTTAACAATGTTTGTAATTAACATAGATCTTATAAATATTCAAAAGTAAAAAAGTACATTTAACCAATAATACTAACAGTGACTCATGGTGCTTTCCACGTGGATTGAAACCGGTATTCATTATGTTGTATCTCGGGAATACCGACCGGCAAGCATGGTGATGTAAAGGTCATTGGGGTCATGGCTGTAGGTTAGTTCATGAACACAGTTGTTTTCCTGTTTTCTTTAGGTCTTTCCCCTGCTACTCAAAATATGTTGCTTACTACTACTAGATACAGTACTGCTAGCTAAGATATTATTATAAGACTAGTGTGTTCTATTGTAGAGTTACCATCAAGATGCAACATACTGTGTAAGAATAAATATCTAGCTGTTGTTTAATTAACAATATATTTAATATTGTTTACAACAGCAATAAAATAACCTATTTAATATTAACTGGCAAATTTTCCACCTTGACTTCAAAATGAACCTCAATCCGCTTACTGTAATTAATAAAATAAAGACATTTTATTTTATCTAAAAAACAATTTTTAAAAACAAACTATGGTTTTTAGGTTTTATAAGCCTTTCCTATGTTTTACAGGCCAGTGAATCTGTACTGCAGTAAATTGAATAAATATTGTACTGTAGATTATTTATTGTACACAAGATAATATTCTACTTCTCTAATTATTGTTTTTAAAACACGATTATACAGCAAGGATTTGACAGTAAAATTGCAACCTGATTCTTGCTATGGACCTTGGCCTATCAAGTTTGTTGAATCACTAACCAATTAATCTAATAAAAAAACATACCTTAGCAATGTTGTAATTAACAGAACTAACATAGCGATCTGAATGAATATTTTTGTTTGAATTTCCTATGTAATGAATGATGACATTTCAATAAAATTAGAAAAAAAAACAACAATTTTTTTACTTTTTTCACCAATAGTAGAGTAATCCATATACTTTACAGAAGGAAACCGAAACCTATATTATAAGAAAATAATTCTTTGTCATGTCTATTAGAATGGCTATTACAGAACAGTAAAGAGAGTGTACAAGTTTAAAAATAAATTTACTCTGATTACTGTAGTACTTGGATAATACAGTAATTTATATTCTGGTCATGGATGGGTGTATAATATTTTAAGCTAGTATTACTATTGATATTAAATAATGCGTACTTCCTCATGTTGTTCCGGTACCGGTAAAATACAGAATTGCTTTCCCTTTATTGCAAAAGTCCAGATTCAATTCAATCTGAATCAAGGACTGATGATGCACGAACCAATTCACTTCACATTCATCCATATAGAGAATAACATATTTGATTTGAATCCAGGTCTTGACGGAACTTGAAAAAAAAAAGTTCAATGGCCTTGTGGTGGCTCCCTTTGGAAGTTAAAAAACGGAAGATACAGGGGCACGGAATGAATCATGATAACTGTGATTATGATACAGGAAGTTGAACAGAAGTACAGTTGTGTTGATATCAAAAGTAATATAGTACGTGCTATTAAACACGTGTATCATACTAGGCCTGTTATAAATAGTAAAGTGTATAGCATAATGCTTAGATACTGTACGGTATTACTATACTGTACGGTATTACTATACAGTAACTACTACTGTACTAACTAGTTAGTGTGTGTGGCACTATATGTAAATTGTATTTTCAATTTTTTTTTGCAATTTCTTTGTAAATCAGACTCATCTACAATACAGTACTGATAGAGGTATATTCCATCTACCCTCTAGTAGTACACCAATAATCCTCCTACATACTGTACGGTAATCTATGCATCATCTGTATCATCATTCTCTCTTTCTATCTATAATCTCCCATCTTTTATCTCATAATATTAATGTATAGTACAGTAGTTTTTTATTACTGTTATTAAGTAATTTTGCTTCATCAAATTATACCCATTAGTTAGCTAATATAAACTGTATGTTGTGTTTGATAAATGTAAAGATTCATGAGATCTGCATTGATGGTCAGAAACATTGTTTTGATACAATGTTTGCATAATTAATGCATCCTGTGCTGAAAAACATAATCTCGAGAGATGGCTTCTTAAACAACAATCCAACATAATTAATCGGTTAGATTGTATCCAGTCATTGTTGTTCTATTGTGCAGAATGTAAAATAGTACTGGGATGGATCCAATTTTCACAATGTAAAATAGTACTACTGGGATGGATTCAATTTTCACAATGTAAAATAGTACTGGGATGGATCCAATTTTCACAATGTAAAATAGTACTACTGGGATGGATTCAATTTTCACAATGTAAAATAGTACTACTGGGATGGATCCAATTTTCACAATGTAAAATAGTACTGGGATGGATCCAATTTTCACAATGTAAAATAGTACTGGGATGGATTCAATTTTCACAATGTAAAATAGTACTGGGATGGATCCAATTTTCACAATGTAAAATAGTACTGGGATGTATCCAATTTTCACAATGTAAAATACAGTAGTACTGGGATGGATCCAATTTAAAATTTTCTTTATTGCGTGTATACAGTATGTTGGATTCTTTCCAATGCAAATTGAGATCAAACCAAATGTCATTATATTGTATCCACTTTTCAATGTATGTTTAGGCTTCTGAGAAGGAAATTTAATTGTTTTTAGTTAAATTCAATGTTCAACAACAAGGACAATGATTGGTCAGTTCATGACATTGAGGTTTGTGATTGGTTAGTGAAGTCCCTAACAAAGATTAAGTGACATGAAGGGGGAAGTCGAAAACTCCGGTCTGTGCTCTATGCAGCATGGTACATTCCTTTAAAATATTAATTCATACATGACTGGTGTTCAACCTTCATTATGCGCGCAACTGTCTATGTTGTCAGACATTTTTAGTTTTCTTATATTGATTTCTCCACATGTGTGGAACTTTTCTTGCACCACATTCGATGATATTGAGAATTTTGTAGCCCAGGGAATTGAATTATTACTGAACTAGGACAACTATATTATATATATGTGGCTCATCTGGGCGTAAAAAAGGCAGTTAGTGTGTATGTTAAGGATGCAGATATACAGATGCTGTAGTAAAAGTAGAAATAATGTATCCTACAATACGTGTAATAGAAATATTTTATCCTAATATCCACATTGGGTAGTAGAGACATTATCTGACCAAAATCATCCATGATATGTTTATATTGATTTATCTGAATATAGTTCTAATTCTAAGTTAGAAAAATATACAATACATTCATTTAAACAATGAGTCTATTGATATAAGACCCAGCCCAAAAGATATAAAATATATTATTTATTTCATAATAATAGAAACAGATCTATAGAGAGTAAGAGAAAGAAAGATGTTTATTCAAGATTGTTGATTTAGCAACTGAAAGTGCTACGGTAGCCGGCTACTGTACATTAGCAGTAATGCTGCAGCACACGTTAATTTAGCATTCAAATGACCGATATCTCAACCGGTTTAAATGCATACCTTATATGGAATGTAATTGATGATGTCATTGCCTATTCACCATGGAGTTGTTATGTAGTGAAAGTACTTGCATTTAAATGAACTACTGTCAAAACAAAACTAATTGCATCGGTTAGAGCACTGATGAAAACAAGGATATTTTATGTAAAGTGTGATTTATGAAGATGTACATTATAAGGGTGTATTGTCTTTTCATGATGTAAAAATTGTAAAAAACAAAAATTATTTTTGTTATTAAAGTAATTTACTGTACCATGTATTTAACAACAGAAATTTATATGGCGCCAATTCAAACATTTATCAAAGGCGCTGTGTATAATAAATAATTTTTATAAACATATGAATAAAGCAAGGTTAATAACAATTCTGAAAAAGGTGTGTACTACAGTATTTAACATGATATTGCATGGCTCGTCTTTTGAAAATTACAGATGTGCAACAAATTGCACTCCACCTACACACAGGTACTATATGTTGTAGGTATCTAAATTGTGTGTTAAAGTTAACCAAATTTAAGTGTGCTGTAAATGGCACACCTCAGGGATTTTAGGTGTGTGGTAGGTGAGTGACCGTGCTCCCACGCCAAAAAGGCGAGGCCTGTATATATACTGTATTTGAATTATTTAATAATTAATTTGTCAAATGTACATTGTATTTTTCAGATGTTTGTTGCGTTTTCCTAGTACAAACATCAAGGTAATGTTCAAAGCTTATGTAGATGAAAATTCGCCAGTGCCACCAGTACCAAAAAATAAAAGCCCAACCAAGAAACGAATACCACCACTTAAAATTGACATACCACCCCCTGAAGTTCGGTTTGGTAGCCCGATGCCATCACCCACAGGAACGATAAGGTAATGTGCGATTGAACTGCTAAACAAAATAATTAATAATATATCACTACAATGCACAGTGTGAACTAATCCTGATCATAAGACCTTGATTGGAAGCTGATGGATGGCAATATCAACCTCATTTCCTTAAGCTAGATGAAAAGCATAAATAATTTAAAAAAACAAAATTAAATTAAAAAACAAAATTTTAGCTGAAAAGTTACGGTTTTTTATTTGGTTACCCTTTCACGCAATCGATAGAAGTGGGTACATTGCAATACGAAAATATCAATCCGCTCGCGATGCATGTTCGGATTCATAGCGGGCCGCTAAAATTATTATAATAGAATTAATTTTTACATTTTTAATTTAAATTATCGCAATAGGTCCATATAGTATTTACTTTTACATAAAATGTAGTGTGACCTTAAACTAGGTCAAACAAATGTAGGTCTAGTGTCTTTAACAAATCTTATTATTGGTAAATCTTCAAATTTTTGCCTATAGGTATTACCATCTCTAGTTTGTAAATTACAAACACAACAACGCAATATGTATAATCATTTCTTTTTTTCTTTATAGTGCTGTTAATTCATGTCCTACAAGTCCAAGATCCGGTTCTACTCACAGACACAGTCTTACTCCTGACCTGCGTGCTGTTGCACTAGCAGCTGCAGCGGCTACGGAAGAGAAATCCGAGAGCCCTGTATCAGGGGCTGATATGGGAAGCCCACGCGAGGATACAAAACCACCATATTCGTATGCTCAACTTATTGTACAAGCCATCACGTCGATGCAGGATAAACAGTTAACACTAAGTGGCATTTATGCATATATTACAAAAACGTATCCATACTATAGGACTGCAGATAAAGGGTGGCAGGTAATAAGTTGTTTCAAAATCTTTCTCTTAGCCATCTATGCTATTATACTACAGTAATATATTAATATCATTACACACTGATTTTTTTTTTTCTCCAGAATTCTATTCGGCATAATTTGTCCTTAAATCGATACTTCCTAAAAGTTCCAAGATCTCAAGAGGAACCTGGTAAAGGATCATTCTGGCGTTTAGATCCAGCTTCAGAAGCAAAGCTAACGGAACAAGCATGGAGGCGGCGTAGGCAACGAGGGGTACCCTGCTTTAGAACACCATTTGGAGGCGTTTCTTCCAGGTAAATGTCACCAATTTACAGTAAAACCTTCGTTTTACGTACCCTGATTTTACTTACGCATAAAATGACCGGTTTTTAGTAATTTTTTGATATATTTATATTATTTTCTTACATTGAGGGTACAATTTAACAACAAACATGACACAGCGTCGACTGTTTTTAAATTGAACATTGATTTTTTTATTTAAACATCGTACAGCCTGCATATACGTTTCTAGTAGGCTAGACCTAGATAAGTCTAGGCCTAGCTAGTGACAGCTGCATGCTGTAAGTAAAGTAGGCAAACAAGGCAGCCTGGTCTCGTACTGTAAAATGTAGGTTCTACTGTACTGCAAGACCTCATGTATTCCAATCATGCCCTTGTGTATTTACCAATAATGCCTCATTTATTTACCAATAATATGTAATGTGTAGTGACCCATAATGCCTCATGTATTTACCTATAATAATTTAATATGTATTTATCAGGTCAGCACCAGTTTCACCGACACACCACACTAATTTCCCAGGTACGTTTACACCTGATAGCCTATCAAGGGAAGGATCACCTGTCTTGTTGCCAGTAGCAACTAGAGAAGAGACTGTGGAAAACATTGCTCCTTTAGATCATCAAAGAATAACTGCATCCGTTCAGGAGGTTAGTATTGTAGTTCTCATCATAATTAATTAAACAAATATGTGTAGAGTGAAGCTGCAGCTAGATGTGCTATAAATACTGCTGCGTGTGCTCCCTAAATTTATATTTTAATGTTGTGCTTTCAGCGAATGAAGGCAAGTAATGTATTAAGTCCAGTAAGTACAGCCACGCAACCAGTGCTACAGGCCCAGCATCAACACACGACACCAGTGATAGCAACAAGCGTAGTCAGTCACCCGCTAAATATGGCCACGCATGTCATGCCTGCTGTTGCACCCATGATATCAAGAACGACGTTTATTGCACCGAGCACTGCCACCAACGGCTACCCAAGTCATGTGATTGTTGCTAGTTCAGAGTCGGCAAATGGTACACCGCAGCAATTCAAGGTTGAAGAGAAAGGTAAGTAGATATACGTTAAGTGATTTAAGTGTAAATACACTCTTTGAGCTCAAAATCTGGTTGTATAGAATTTTCAAAGGTGTGTGTGTGTGTGTGAGTTTTAACTAAAACGGAAAAATTACTAACATTTATAAATTTTTGTTCAGAATTATCGAAGGAGGAAATAATGAAATCAGTGATTGTGCAGCAAGCCATACCCACACTGAAAGAAAAGCAGCAAATAACACAGGTGGTGCAAGCAGTACCAACACTGCTTAATCAAGCCCAGCCAACCCACACACAGACCCTATCACAACCACATCTGGTGCTGGCAACGAATTATCAGCATCAATCTATAATCTCGCAGCAGCAGCAACCTATAATTACACAGCAGCCGAATATCTCGCAACAACTGCCAACCATCTCGCAGCAACTGCCTATCATCTCACAGCCATTTACAGCCCAGACGAGCTCATCCTTAGTTATGTTGGCTCAGTCAGCTACAGATACAGGCTCACAGCAGACGTCGAAACGACCTTTCAATGGAGGTCAAGACATAGAGATGAGTGACGAAACAAAGAAATTTAAGGTTGATAACCAAGAATGAGCAACGAAAGAAGCATGTGATTGAATAGGGAAGAAAGAGGAAAACCTCTACAGCAACGTGCGTGTTGTAGTGTATAGTTCCCGCGTCTTGCTTTATGTCATCTACCACCCTTAAATTAATCTAGGCCGGCGGCACGTTAACTCGCTACTGACTAAAATTTGGCTGAAATACAAGGTTACAAGGCGTGTACGAACAAAAACGTCTTGTGATGTGATTTAATTTAATCTTGTGGTAATCAATACACATTGTACAATTTGTCCATTGAAATACAAACTTCAAGATTTTATGGTGATCTTGATTTAAAACGTTTGAATTTAATTTTCTTTTCGTTTATGAAGTGGTTTATGCGTTATAGCTGTTGAAAATTCAAAATATACACTGGGAGGTACATCAAATTAAAGTCATGTAAGCTCAAATAGTAATCCATCGGAAAAAAAGTCATCGCTCATTGCTTGCTATAATATTGATTTCAAATGCAAACCTATGTAAATTTATTAAAGTACCGTATCTATTATAAATATTGCCCTCTTTAGTATTAAACTCTGTAGTTGCCTCTTTGGTATTACACTCTCTAGTTCCCTTTGTGGTATAACTCTTGCGCTTTTTGTAGTACGACTTTCTCTAGCAGCTGGTAATTTGCTGACAATTGTAACCAAATTTTGATGAATTTTGAAGTAATTAAGGTGAAATATATACTAATTTAAATAGTATATTTATGTAAATGTATGATGGTGGTCTAAATTATCCCGTTTTAAATGTTTTGTTTAGGTGATTTTGTTGAAACATCAGCTTGGGTATTTATATACTGTTACATTAGTTGCGACAATTTTTATTTCTGATTATCATAAAGATTGGATAGTCTACAAAACGCTTGTGTTCTACATTCCGAGCAATACAAAGAATTTAATTTGATACTGATTTCTATTCTAAAAGAAACAAGGTCAGGATGTTTTTATAAGGGAAAATACAATTTACAAAGCATAGCTTTGGGATGAGTGAAATGATTTTGGATGGCAAGTCTTTCTTTTTTTTAAATAAACTTGCATACTATATAAAAAAAATATGAATATCCAGTATATTAGGGGTGTTTTTTTTTAAAGAAGCTAGTTAGCTATAGTAAGCACATTGCAGAATATTTTGTTCCCAGTCAACTGTGTTATGGTGCATGTTGGATTGATGTAACTAGGTCATAATGAAAGTAAATATTGTATGCCTAACAAGTGACATACAAATCATGTTGGTATCATACTGTAAACACGTGTTCTACTGCAGGTAACTGCAGTAACTAGATTTTGTTTACTCTTTTAATCATCACACTGTTTATTGCAGTGACTGACCAGTATAATTCTACATTGAAACAACATCATAAAGTTGCAGTAATAAAATGCAATTACTGCAGTAAATGTAGTAAAATAATTTGACATGAACCCATAGTTAAATGTATAAATTATTTAAAGAGGTGTTAAATTTGTTTACGACTTCTGTGGTTTTTTTTTATATTGGTTGTTTTATATTGTTTTGCTAGGGAGGTGAGTTTATAGTATTACTAACACATATTATATAAAATATACATTAGACCCAGATGAATAATTTGTCTGGAATAAATCCAAATGTAAACAATAAGAAAGCAAGTAATCTTTACAAATCAATCCGACTGAAATCCTTTCAAAATATTTATTAATAATACTTTACTTTTTGTAACTTAATTGAATCCTGATTTAAAAATCAATATATAATCTTGTTTTGGTACCTGAAAATGAAATAAACGATCTTCAACAGTTTTTTTTTCTCATCGTAATGGTGAATCAGATGATTTAATTTACAAATATTTTACTGCCACTATGTGGCTGCATTGTAATTTTAAAATTAGTTTAAAAAACAATTTTAAAAAAATTGTGGAATCAAATGAGTTTGAAAATTATAATTTTTTATATAATATTAAAATTCTATTGGATGGATTTGTTTTTCTTTTTTAAAGAATGTGCTATGGTACTTTTTGTCTGGGATGTTTGAAAATTGTTAAATATGATTTTAGAAAAGGAAAATGTTAATAATGTATAGAGTATTAATACCCTTTGTACCATTTGCCTCCCAATTTAATAGTAAACTGGTCTCTGTTTTGATTTATTTTGTTCCCTTCCTGTTTTCTATATATTTTTTAAAGAAACGAAAGAAAATAATTACTTGTGATTTTCATACCTAATGCCAGGTTTCTGTAAGGTAACAAATGTTCACCTCAAACAACAATTGATTCGAAAATAGTACATATTAATGATGTATGTATTTTAAACAATGAATGTAAATTTGAAAATGGTAATGTTGCAATTTGGGTTGTGCAGCCGCCGTTAAATTGGGGTACTTCTTCAATGACTTACTGTTAATCCTTACTGATATAGGAATATTAACTAGTGTGATTATGGACCTATTAAATTTACTCTTATGACCTTAACTATGTTTGTTTCCCACAAGGACACAACGCAATGACTTGTGACGTACCGCAAGTAACGGTTTGAATAATCCATTGCTTGTGATTTGTCAAGTCACTTGCATTGCGCGACGTTTTTTCGTTGCGTCCTAGTGGGAACCAATCTTCGTACGCCATTCTTTTATTACCGTAGGAGGCATCTCGTTATAAAAGTGTTACACAACAAATGTAAACGATTAGAGAGTGTAATACAATAATACAAAGTGTAGTATTGTAATATGAATTAAAGTGAATTAAATCGAAAAGGGACAATTTTGAAATATTTACACCCTTGTAGGCCTAAAGTCAGTGGACAATATTTTATTAAAAAATTAAAATATAATTTTTAAAATTTTATGTTAAAGGTAACTAATTGTTATTACAATTGTAAAGTTCAATCCCCAGTTGTTGCCATTTATCCTCGCATTCAATTGTACAAAGTGTACTAAATGCATGGATGTTTCTTCTGTGGTTTTGACCCAGCCACCGCCCGCACCTTATTAATGGTTTACAATAGAAGGTTGTCTATTTTAAATGGAGGGAAACTATAAATATAGTTGTAGAACTATGCTATTGAGGCTTATTGGTTTAAATTTATTTGTGTTTATAAATTTATTTTGGTATTATTCTTCTTAATCCAGTGTTTTGTATACTAATGCAACTTTGAGATGATTTATTGTTGTATAAAGATAAAAATAATGAAACAACCAAATCTTGCAGTCACCATTATTAATATTAAATGGACATTATAACCTTGTATAGTTGTTGTATACATTCCTTTCGTTAAAGATTGAGGGATTTAAAGATGTTTTAGCAAAATATAGACTTTAAACTTTTTATGTCATAATATTGCTATATATCCATATATATTGCGTTATCATGTTATAGTGCCATAGTAATCAGTTATCAATAATGAACTTGTTTAAAAAGAAAAGTAATTGCACAAGGATTTTTAAAATCGATATTTTGGCGATTTTTTAGGAAAAAAATCCATGTACTGTATATAGTACAGAAAATTGGCAAAATTTGGACTCTTTAATTAGTTATTATGCATGCGCGTAATAAAAAAATGGGCAAATTTCGACCCTTTAATTTTTTAACATAACTAGTTCCTATGGCTCTATAAGATGATGATAACACAATATATACGCATATATGGCAATATTATCACATAATTATTGAATTTTAAAAAGTGGATATTTTGGCCATTTTTCGAAAAAATTCCTGCCCTGTCATGAAAGAACGACTCAACTGACACATTTTTCAAAAATCACTTTTTTAGCATTTTGGACTATTTAGGGAATGATGCACCTTGTGATATTAAAAATTTTAACTAGAAATATGAAATTCAAAAATCAAAATACCACTCAATTATAAGTGTGTGTTACCAGGGAGTTGTACAACTCCCTGGTGTTACTATTGTCACCAAAGACTAACTCAACTACAAATGCCATGAAAGACTCACTCAATTGACATATTAACACCTATTATGTCATAGGAAACCCATTCAAGTGCACAACAATGGTGTTAATTGCACAGCAAGCTGTGTAATGTTGTTGTTTTAAACATAAAATAATTTGGTACTGCCCTACGAATAATTGTCAATAATTATTTTATTCAATACTCACATAAACTTGTTTAGTTATTAATTTTATTTCTGGAATATTTAGAGAGAGACTATGTGAACACCGTAATGATATTATTATTGAATATTCTCCCTCTTAAATTAATACTTAAAACTTAAGTAAAAATACAAGAACCAATTTTATCGAAAAATAAAAAGGTCGAAAATTGGTCAAATATGGTTATGATAACTGACATGCGCAGAACCCATTATTCAACTCTGCGCATGTTTATTATGCAATAGTAACCATTTATGTCAAAAAATAAAAGGGTCGAAAATCGGCCATTTTACGAAAATTTCCCTGCGCAAAGGGTACAGCTCAATCTTCTCACTCGAAACGGTAAAGAACGCAAAAATAAATGGACAAGAAATGGACAGAGCCATGTGGGGTCATTAAAACTGAATTGGACTGGGTCATTAGATAATGAGGAAACTAGACAATTGGCCAATGGGACCCAAGAATCTAGGAGGTTGTTTTGAATACCGGCATACTAAAAACTGTCAATTTTAGGGGTTTATCACATGATCGATGTATTAAATGAATAAAAATATTAAATAATAGAATAATAAGACTTAAATTTTTTGTTAAAAGTTGAGAAAGTCGACATTTTTTTTATCCAATTTTCGAAAAATCCTTGTACTACAGTACATGAATTTTGTTTTTTAAAACACGGTAAATTCGACTACAATATGTATGTTGTATTAATTGTTAGTTCTTTTAATATGACGAGACGTTTTTTGTTGTGTTTTTAGGGTGTGAACAATTGTCAATCAAAATTGTATATATATGTTAAATACTATGTAACTATTTAAAAAACCCACCCTGACTTCTGATTGGCCAACCATATTCCAAGTAGTTTGATAAGTTAGCCTTTTTCAAAAATTTAGACAAAATTACCGTTAACTTTGTCTGGGGCTTTTTTTCTAGGCCACATGGTATCATAGGATATGTGTAACTGTAAGAGGAGTAACTGAAGGTTACTGGATAATAACCTCTATAGTATGAGTTATTATCAAAATATATTATTAGAATTGGTGGAATGAATTATTTGATTCACATCAAAATGAATTGTAGTGGAATTGCTCTTGAAATAAATATAAAATAGTTGAGAATTTACACTACTAAGGAAATAGTCTTGACAAGAATATAGAATTCACCATTTAATGTACACTCAACTGCAAAAGTTTCCCCTCTGCTTTTTTTGTAAGGGCTTGGGACCTTCAAATACAAAGTGCAATGAATGGTATAATGTAAATTATAATGTAATAATTAAAACTGAATGTAATTTATAAAAATTACAAAATAATTTACAACATTAATCATTGCTCTTTGGATTTGGCAGCATTAAAAACTTTTTTTTTTTTATTATTATTATTAACTTTACTGCACATTCAGAATACCATTAGATATGGTGGCCCAATGGCCAAATTGCATAAAATACAAATATTTTGTAAAAAGTGAATATAAAATCACAGAACAAATAAAAATTGAAGATATACGAAACAGTATAAAAACTATCCATGGCTACAACAATCATTTGGAATCATTCTTTTTGCTGCTTTTTTTTCCTCTCTTGACGAAGGCGACGGATGGCAACCATAGCCGATTTCCATTCTTTAAAAGTCACATCAGATGTTGCAGCACAATACCAATTTCCATAGTACTGAGTGTGGTTCTTATTTAATCTTGGTTGCTTACACTTTGAGCACACAATCGCAGACGTTCTTGGTTTGTATATTTTGATCGGTTTCCCTTCCGATATGTCTTTAGCCACTCGTTTTCTGTACAAGAGGGTAGTTCTAGGAATACGAGTACTGCTAGCCTCAGGGACTGATGGTGGTGGTTTTGCTATCTCGCCAGGAACTGGGATCGACGGTCTGTTTCCTAGAGTCGCTAGGCCGGAAGTGTTTTTCGGTAGGACAAATGTGAAAGATGGAGCGCTTGTATGAACGTTTAGCACCGCTGGCTTGGTTAAAGGTTCAAGTTTGGGTATTGTTGCTGAGATGCCAGATTCCAACACTTGCCGCTCTTGCTTCTTTGACGTTCTGTTGTACCTGTTGAAAATAAATCAAACACAGTATTTATAAACTTTAATGTATTTACTGTAGCGTAAAATAACAATCAATAACAAGTAAAAACTCACCACTGGATGAGTGTCGTACGATTTATCTCCATCAACTGAAGCTTAGCAAACAACATCAGGTGTCCATTCGATAGCACTTTCCGACGAATGTTCTTGTAGCCTTTGGTAATGAGCGGCCAGCGCTGGAAACGTTTACCTTCGATAGATACGGTAGATGGATACGCTTCACATAGTTTTGTAATAATGCACTCCATATATCGATTGCAGTCCGGCCACTGAGCTGGCCCGGTGTTCTGACCTAAGAAGCATCTTTTTAAAAAAAAACAAAGAAACAAGTTAGATTTAAGACACATCATGCAACAAAGTAAAAAACGCTGGAAACTGCCTTACCGTCGAGTGCTTTCGACACCAGGTATTACGGAAGTAGTTTTACTTTTCTTGAACCTGCCTTTCGTCAGGTAATCTTGATGCCGTGCTTTGCGCTTAATGGTTTTGTCATAAGCATCCAGGTTGTTCCACAACTTTGCGACATGTTCAGCATGACTTTGACTTATCACTCCACTGTCTTCCTTAAACTGTCAAAAAATAAAAGGGTCGGAAATCGGCCATGTTTCGAAAATTTCCCTGTACTATAGTACAGTACAGGGATTTTTCAAAAAATGGCAAATTTTCGACCTTTTTATTTTTCGATAAAACTGGTTACTATAGCACAATTGACATGCGCAGAATCCATTATTCGACTCTGCGCATGTTTATTATGCAATAGTAACCATTTACGTCAAAAAATAAAAGGGTCGAAAATCGGCCATGTTTCGAAAATTTCCCTGTACTATATATAGTACAGGGATTTTTCAAAAAAATTGCCAATTTTCGACCTTTTTATTTTTCGATAAAACTGGTTACTATAGCACAATTGACATGCGCAGAACTCATTATTCGCCTCTGCGCATGTTTATTATGCTATAGTAACCATTTATATCAAATATCGTCATGATAGCACAACTGACATGCGCAGAACACATTATTCGACTCTGCGAATGTTTATTATGCTATAGTAACCATTTATGTCAAATATGGTTATGATAGCACAACTGACATGCGCAGAACCCATTATTCGCCTCTGCGCATGTTTATTATGCTATAGTAACCATTTATGTCAAATATGGTTATGATAGCACAACTGACATGCGCAGAACCCATTATTCAACTCTGCGCATGTTTATTATGCAATAGTTACCATTTATGTCAAAAAATAAAAGGGTCGAAAATCGGCCATTTACGAAAATTTCCCTGTACTATAGTACAGGGATTTTTAAAAAAATTGCAAATTTTCGACCTTTTTATTTTTTGATAAAACTGGTTACTATAGCACAATTGACATGCGCAGAATCCATTATTCGACTCTGCGCATGTTTATTATGCAATAGTAACCACTTATGTCAAATATGGTTATGATAGCACAACTGACATGCGCAGAACCCATTATTCAACTCTGCGCATGTTTATTATGCAATAGTAACCATTTATGTCAAAAAATAAAACGGTCGAAAATCGGCCATTTTACGAAAATTTCCCTGTACTATAGTACAGGGATTTTTCAAAAAATGGCAAATTTTCGATCTTTTTATTTTTCGATAAAACTGGTTACTATAGCACAATTGACATGCGCAGAATCCATTATTCGACTCTGCGCATGTTTATTATGCAATAGTAACCATTTACGTCAAAAAATAAAAGGGTCGAAAATCGGCCATGTTTCGAAAATTTCCCTGTACTATATATAGTACAGGGATTTTTAAAAAAAATTGCCAATTTTCGACCTTTTTATTTTTCGATAAAACTGGTTACTATAGCACAATTGACATGCGCAGAACCCATTATTCGCCTCTGCGCATGTTTATTAGGCTATAATAACCATTTATGTCAAATATGGTTATGATAGCACAACTGACATGCGCAGAACACATTATTCGACTCTGCGCATGTTTATTATGCTATAGTAACCATTTATGTCAAATATGGTTATGATAGCACAACTGACATGCGCAGAACCCATTATTCAACTCTGCGCATGTTTATTATGCAATAGTTACCATTTATGTCAAAAAATAAAAGGGTCGAAAATCGGCCATGTTTCGAAAATTTCCCTGTACTATATATAGTACAGGGATTTTTCAAAAAAATTGCCAATTTTCGACCTTTTTATTTTTCGATAAAACTGGTTACTATAGCACAATTGACATGCGCAGAACCCATTATTCGCCTCTGCGCATGTTTATTATGCTATAGTAACCATTTATGTCAAATATCGTCATGATAGCACAACTGACATGCGCAGAACACATTATTCGACTCTGCGAATGTTTATTATGCTATAGTAACCATTTATGTCAAATATGGTTATGATAGCACAACTGACATGCGCAGAACCCATTATTCGCCTCTGCGCATGTTTATTATGCTATAGTAACCATTTATGTCAAATATGGTTATGATAGCACAACTGACATGCGCAGAACCCATTATTCAACTCTGCGCATGTTTATTATGCAATAGTTACCATTTATGTCAAAAAATAAAAGGGTCGAAAATCGGCCATTTACGAAAATTTCCCTGTACTATAGTACAGGGATTTTTAAAAAAATTGCAAATTTTCGACCTTTTTATTTTTTGATAAAACTGGTTACTATAGCACAATTGAAATGCGCAGAACCCATTATTCGGATCTGCATATGTTTATTATGCTATAGTAACCATTTATGTCAAATATGGTTATGATAGCACAACTGACATGCGCATGAGAACCCATTATTCAACTCTGTGCATATTTATTATGCAATAGTAACCATTTATGTCAAAAAATAAAAGGGTCGAAAATCGGCCATTTTTCTAAAATTTCCCTGTACTTTAGTACAGGGATTTTTCAAAAAATGGCAAATTTTCGACCTTTTTATTTTTCGATAAAACTGGTTACTCATAGCACAATTGACATGCGCAGAATCCATTATTCGACTCTGCGCATGTTTATTATGCAATAGTTACCATTTACGTCAAAAAATAAAAGGGTTGAAAATCGGCCATGTTTCGAAAATTTCCCTGTACTATATATAGTACAGGGATTTTTCAAAAAAATTGCCAATTTTCGACCTTTTTATTTTTCGATAAAACTGGTTACTATAGCACAATTGACATGCGCAGAACCCATTATTCGCCTCTGCGAATGTTTATTATGCTATAGTAACCATTTATGTCAAATATGGTTATGATAGCACAACTGACATGCGCAGAACCCATTATTCGCCTCTGCGCATGTTTATTATGCTATAGTAACCATTTATGTCAAATATGGTTATGATAGCACAACTGACATGCGCATGTTTATTATGCAATAGTAACCATTTATGTCAAAAAATAAAAGGGTCGAAAATCGGCCATTTTTCGAAAATTTCCCTGTACTATAGTACTGTACAGGGATTTTTCGAAAAATGGCAAATTTTCGACCTTTTTATTTTTCGATAAAACTGGTTACTATAGCAGAATTGAAATGCGCAGAACCCATTATTCGCCTCTGCATATGTTTATTATGCTATAGTAACCATTTATGTCAAATATGGTTATGATAGCACAACTGACATGCGCATGAGAACCCATTATTCAACTCTGTGCATGTTTATTATGCAATAGTAACCATTTACGTCAAAAAATAAAACGGTTGAAAATTGGCCATGTTTCGAAAATTTCCCTAGTACAGGGATTTTTTTTTTAAATGGCCAATTTTCGACCTTTTTATTTTTCGATAAAACTGGTTACTATAGCACAATTGACATGCGCAGAACCCATTATTCGCCTCTGCATATGTTTATTATGCTATAGTAACCATTTATGTCAAAAAAAAGGGTCGAAAATCGGCCATTTTTCGAAAATGTTCATGTACCGGTACTGTAGTACAGGGATTTGTCCAAAAATGGCAAATTTTCGACCTTTTTATTTTTCGATAAAACTGGTTACTATAGCACAATTGACATGCGCAGAACCCATTATTCGCCTCTGCGCATGTTTATTATGCTATAGTAACCATTTCTGTCAAATATGGTTATGATAGCACAACTGACATGCGCAGAACCCATTATTCAACTCTACGCATGTTTATTATGCAATAGTTACCATTTATGTCAAAAAATAAAAGGGTCGAAAATCGGCCATTTTACGAAAATTTCCCTGTACTATAGTACAGGGATTTTTCAAAAAATGGCCAATTTTCGACCTTTTTATTTTTTGATAAAACTGGTTACTATAGCACAATTGACATGCGCAGAATCCATTATTCGACTCTGCGCATGTTTATTATGCAATAGTAACCATTTCTGTCAAATATGGTTATGATAGCACAACTGACATGCGCAGAACCCATTATTCAACTCTGCGCATGTTTATTATGCAATAGCAACCATTTTACGAAAATTTCCCTGTACTATAGTACTGTCAGGGATTTTTCAAAAAATGGCAAATTTTCGACCTTTTTATTTTTCGATAAAACTGGTTACTATAGCACAATTGACATGCGCAGAACCCATTATTCGCCTCTGCGCTTGTTTATTATGCTATAGTAACCATTTATGTCAAATATGGTTATGATAGCACAACTGAAATGCGCATAACCCATTATTCAACTCTGTGCATATTTATTATGCAATAGTAACCATTTATATCAAAAAATAAAAGGGTCGAAAATCGGCCATTTTTCGAAAATTTCCCTTTACAGGGATTTTTCAAAAAATGGCAAATTTCGACCTTTTTATTTTTCGATAAAACTGGTTACTATAGCACAATTGACATGCGCAGAATCCATTATTCGACTCTGCGCATGTTTATTATGCTAATCAAAATAATATTATCTACACACGTGAAGAGCTAAAACAAGAACACGTTTTGTTGATTATCTCAAAACTTTTCTTTATGCAGTTTAGTCGTTCTTTCATGGGCAAATTTCTTGCCATAACTAGTTACTATGGCTCTATAAAATGATAACACAATGCGCATATATGACAATATTATCACATAATTATTGAATTTTAAAAAGTGGATATTTTGGCAATTTCTGTAAAATAATTTGCAAATTTCCAAAAAATGTACTATATAGTGCCATAGTAACAATTATGTCAACGATAAAATGATAGATGAAGACTTAAAATTAAATAATTATACTATATATGCATGTACACATAGCAAATAATTATTTTTATTTACTATAACATTTATTTAATACAATAACAAGGCTACATTTGGTCACATTATTCTAAAATAAATGAAGCCAACATAATAGGTTATACATATAATGCACTACATAATTAAGTGCTCCAAATTCAATGCATTATAAATAAAATACAAATTAATATATTACAGAAAAAATATAAACAAAAATAACATATGTTCATGACTACAATAAAATAATATTACTAAACTATATGTAAGATTCCATAAAGGAAATTCCTAGTGGGAAATCCCAAAGTTATGGTGATTCTTTACATACGTTAGTAATACTAACTGCCTGGGTATAACACTTAAATAAATAATGTTTACACAACCTACAATAGAAATGTTAATGTTAATTATGAGGTTTACAGAGACGCGTTATCGAATTAAGAAAGTAATGAAAGATATTTCTTAACCATTAATCTGGTAGAATCCATACTTTGAAATGCAAAACAACCGCATACAGAATATGTTCTCTTATATGTTTGTAGTCATGGCAATAAACAGTTATTATATCTCTTTTATTATATAGTTGCAAATAAAATAGCAGCAAAATAATATATTCTACATTCTATTGGATACAAAATATTAATAGAGTACTATATATAATATGTATTAAGTAAAAAAATGGCAAAACAAACAATGAAAAATAAATAAAAAGAATTGACACAGATGAAGTAGACTCCTCCAATACAATACTATCTCCCAAAACTTTGCTTGAGGTCTAAAACTCCACAAATTCTTATTCACATTTTGAATACAGTACCAGATGCATGTCAGAATATCTGACATATTAGGCAAGCATCTTATAATAACCTTAAATTAATTGATTTTAACTTAACTATGTTGATGCCTTGAATTTATTATAAAGGAGATTTAAATAATTTTTAAGAATTCAAATTTTTAGATTATTCACAATTTCATCTTTAAACCCTAAAAACTCAATCAGAATTTTAGCAATATAATAAATTTTCTTATCATTATTGTATGGTCATTCATTTTCCCCATCTTAGGATATATAAATATCACCTAAACAGATGGATAGTTTATAAACAATTTTACTAGAAAAAAGTACAAATATATTTATTTATCTTGCAAAAATTCACTTATTATTTACTAAATCTACTCAATATTGAATTTAGCAAGCGCTTTCATCAATATCTTTCTTTACTGTTTTACGCGCTTGTAGTCGTTCAAAACGGAAGTTCTCGTAGTGTATGCTATGTGTAACTTCCTTTAAGTCTTGCAGGTGAGTGCGGATTAACATGTCACGAAGGTCGGGAAACTCGCAGTGATGCCGATTTTCAACTAAAAAGAAATGGAAAAGACATTAAATGATAAGTACATATTATGATAGTGATGATGACAATGATAATATGGTGATAAACACAACGATAATGATAATGATGATGATAATGATAACAATGGTGATGCAGACAATGATAATAGGTATCCCAACGAAAAAATTCAGATTAATTTTTTTACTTTTTCTTTCAGTTAACCATAAAGAACTTAATGTAATTAGCATTTTGCAATTTAAATGATTGAAATCCGATTACCCGTTCTAAAGTTATGGTTATTTAGAGTGGTAAAAAATATACGATTTTTTGCCTAAAAATTGTGTTTTTTGCAGTTAAAATTGGAAGCATTTTTAAAAGGTTATAACTTTTACAATAATTAGTTAAAAGTTTTGAATTTTGTTAAACCTATAGATATCACAGAGTTGTACAACTCTATTTTTTTTGGAGCCTCAACGAAACCTATTTTTAAAATTATTGGTCCGCAAAGTGGTAGGAAAGCATTTAGCGCCCATTTTTGCTGGAATTCCCTAAAAAAATGTGAAAACTGCAATTTTTCAATGATCTGTAACTTTTGAACTACTGTACTAATTCATTTAATTTTTTTTGTACTTGTTAGAATGTAGTGTATATTTCATTAATAAATATATTTTAGATGTGTATATAAAAAAAAATATTTTTTAATGGTGAAATTTAAAATTAACAAAAAAAAAATTAAAAAGTATGTTAAAAACTGTGTGTACTGTTTCCTTTCTTTTACACAAATTTTCGGTAAGTATAATTATTAGAATATTTTAATATACTTTATATTTATAATTTCAATCATAAATACTATTATATATAACTTTTGAATACGTAAAACAAGATTTTAGGCCCGTATGATTATGACACCAAATCTAAGCTGGGCTAACTGCTAAGATATGCTCTTTTAAGGCAAACACATAATGGGTCAAAATAAACTCATTTAAAATAATCAATGTTAATTTAAACAATTAATTGTTTACCTGAATAGTATATATAACATTATAAAAATTGTTTTCTTTTGTATTTCTAACCGTAAGTACGTTATTAAATTGAAATACGGAGCTAAAGTTTAGGCCAAGTCACGGCTTACTCGCGATCAGCAGTCGCTCCCGTTAAAGTATTTCGGTCGCAGTTAATGACTTTCGACCGCCGTATACAGAGTCAAATGTAACGTTGGTAAATTAGCTTAATAAATTTCTTCGGTACATTTTAACCTAACGCATTTGCATTGTATACTTGCATAATAAATCTTCCGCACATTACATCAATTTTAAGTTGTTAAATTAATGTGTAAAACCAGATATTCTACGACGGAATATGTCAATCTCCAACATCCCTGCTGTCACACATCTCGCGTCGAGCCGGCCGAAGTCGAGCGAGGAAAACTAAACAACGTGTTCAAAATATGGAACGTACCATTCGCTGATAGGGTGCATTGATGTATTAAACGGAAAACGTCACAACAAACTAGCGCGTACTTTACAGTACAATATTTTACTCACTACAATATTCACCGGATTATAATGGTTCAATCTTCAAAATTGTGAACGGGATTTACGCCTCATGCACCATTTTAAAATGTAGTTCGCACAATTACCATGAACAATACGTTTGTAATCTATGTTTTATCAATTTCAATGTAGATTTAGCTATAATTTAATACCAAAATCCATAAAATTTTTCCATAAACGGTGATTCAAAATTGGGTTTTTGTTACCAAAATTGATCTTTCGTTACGAAAAACCTATTTATAGAAGACGATTTTCACATCAAATTAAAGCTCATTTAAAGCCTGATAACATACAACAAAAATTAATCCGCTAGCTTCAATGGTAATCGTGCGATCGTGTTTTGAAAATTGATGGGGATTTTCCGATGAGGTTTTCAACGCGCGGAAATCGGCTCGACGGGATTTCCGAACAGTTTTAAAATTGCATTTTCTCGGCAACTACTTCATTAATTTTAATTGTAAACACACTTATACATAGATTAAAACAAGTACTTTCAAACAATATAAATTTTTTAAGTATTAATTAAGAGTCAAAGTCATACTACTTATTCGAATTTTTTTAATATTTCAAAAGTGATACCCCTCTGTACGCTTTCATTGGGATACCTAATGATAATGATAACAATGGTGGTGATGATGACAATGATAATGATGACAATGATAATGATGACAATGATAATGATGACAATGATAATGATGACAATGATAATGATGACAATGATAATGATGACAATGATAATGATGACAATGATAATGAGAATTGTGATATCACAATGGTAATGACAATAGTGATGACATTGATAATGATGAGGGGTGATGATCACAATGATGATGACGATAATAGTGATGATGACAATGATAATGACGAAAATAGCGATGATCACAATAATGATGATGTAATTACGGTTTCTGTTTATATATTTTTGTTCTCTAATTTGTTATTTTTAAAATTTATTTTAAAATTTGTATTGTATTACTGTTAGTTGATCACGGCCTTGTAGAAGAACACCTTTATGGTGAAACAAGCTTTTCCGTGTTAAAATATAGTATTTATTATTATTATTATGATCACTTTATGTCAATGGTAACCATGGTGATGACAATGATAATGATGACAATGGTGATAATGGTGATAATAATAATGATGACAATGATAATGTTATAATGACAATGATAATGCTATAATGACAATGACGATGATCACAATGATAATGAAAATGGTTATAATAATGATGACAATGATAATGACAATGGTGATGTTCACAATAATAATGACAATGGTGAGGATCACAATGATGATGATGACAATTGATAATGATGACAATGATAATGATGACAATAGTGATGACAATAATGACAATGGTGATGATAATGATGACAATGGTGATTATAATGATGACAATGATAATGACAACAAATATTGACAATGGTAATGGTCACAATGATTATGAAAACAGTGATGACAATGGTGATGATCACAATTGATAATGATGACAATGATAATGATGACGACAAGTGATGATCACAATGATAATGACAATGGGGATGATCACAATGATAATGACAATGGGGATGATCCCAATGATAGTGAAAACAGTGATAACAATGATGATGACAATGGTGATGATCACAATTGATAATGATGACAATGCTGATGATGACAATGATAATGACAAGTGATGATCACAATGATAATGACAATGGTGATATCACAATGATAATGACAATAGTGATGACAATGGTGATGAAAATGATGACAATGGTGATTAAAATGGCAATGGTGATGATCACAATAATAATGATCACAATGGTATGATCACAATGATGATAACAATGGTGGTGATAACAATGGTGGTGATCACAATGATGATAACAATGACTTGGCTGTTAAGCATTATATTTTACTATTTTGAGCATGGAGTTACTACTAACAACCAAGCTTCCATTAGTTAATGTTAATTAATGTTTACTATACTTAAAGAATGAAAAAAGATTTTCTGTTAAGCACAAAGGTTTCCGAATGAAATACACTAAATAGTAAGTACATGTTGGACTATATTTATACAATAACTCACCTTCAATTAGTCCCCAGTTTGTTTTTCTACCAAGCACTTCCTTGCCTTCAACTTTATGTGCCTTGTCACTGCCAACTACAGCAAACGGCATTTTTTCCTAAAAATTACAAACAGAATATAAAATATTTTATACAGCAGGTAAAGTATACAAAAACAATATAAATAGGGGTTACAGTAATCATTTAATATGTTTAGCTATTCATATATTGCCACTGGTACGTTTCATGAGAAAGAGTCCTCTTAATAGGGGTTCTTCTATACCCAAATACTTGCATACTATTACAGGTAGTGATTGTTGTTCTTACTCTGAGGGCAGCATTAATGGCCGAGTCTTCTGCATCTACATCCAGGTCCTTCATTGGGTAAGTGCTTACTTTCTCAGAATTCAATTCATCTCTTATCTATATAAAAAAAATTCATTTTTATTATCTTCAAAGAATCAATCTTGCGTAATGTCATGCACACAAAACATGTCATCCAACATCCAACGGAGGAGGAAATGCATCTTTGTACAGAGAGGTCTTTAAAGATGTATTGTCCCCAAAAATCATGAAAAATAAAGATTTTTAAAATCGGACTTTGAATAGGCCATTTTGCAGTTTTAATGAAGTTGTTCACTTCCATAAGAAAAAAAACGGGGGGAAAAAATTATTTCACCTATAAAAAGACTAAATAAACAGTTAAATTATCCAAAAACTAATTATTTTTTGCTTTAAATTACATTTTTCTCAGGTAAATAAAATTTTTTCAGACCCAATTTTTTGTGAGAGTGAATAACTATTATGTGACATTAAAATAACATATTCAACAAAAAAATTTTTTAAAATATTTTTTTTAGGGGGACAATATATCTTTAATTAGTAATGTATGTTTTATGATGTATGTATTGTGTTTCCAAAAAGAAAATACAGTAAACCTCTGTCTACACTATCAAACTTTATGTGCCAAAAAACATGTGATGTGCCCATATATGGACTAGTTTGATACTGTGGACAGAGCTTTAAGTTCAGTATGACTTTGGTTGTTGCTAGAAAGAGGAGTAATGTAGAAACAGAAACATACAAATATAGGTGTAATATTTTGCAACCTAAAGGCCAATTTACACAGAAGAGCAGTAATGGTAAAAAAATATAGAATCTATGTTATTCTTTATGACCATTTACACACAACGTGGAGCGGACAGGCGGGTGGGTTCTTTCCGCCCAGGACAGATACAGATTTTATGTGGGAGAAGCTATGCGGTTTTCCGCTTACCGTTAAAGTTCGTCTGTGTAAACTTGCCTTTACTCTATATTACATTAAATATTAAGGTTTAATTTGTTGTATTTATTGATGTGTTTTATCTATTTACCCTTTTCTTAAACGCATCCCTTTCCTCAACAGTGAGTGTGTCTGACTTTGCTATCACTGGTACAATGTTTACTATCTTGTCAAGTCGTTTCATAAACTCTACGTCCAATGGTTTCAAACTGAAATGATAAAGTAAACAAGTCACATAAAAGGTGAAAAACAAATGGACAACATTTAAAATTTTAATTAAGATGCTAAGAGATTAAAAAATGTTTAATTACTTTGTTAATCTTCAGTGTGTAGGCCTAAGCTGAGTCGGGCCTACAGCTTTGTGCCTTTCAATTGATTTTGAATTTATTAGGAAAATCATCATAAACAATATACAAAGCTTATAACATAAATAGCTGACATCACAAATAAATACATTTATAAAAGATTTTCCAGGATAGCCCAAAAAGCTTATTATTTATTTCCATTGGGATCCTATAGTTATACTTTTCTTGTATCCTTTATTTAAACATTATGTAAACATTTATTGGAACATATTTCATTATTTATCATCTTCTTTATTAACAATATTATTAACTAACATAATTTAATTCATTCTGCACACATTCTGCAGTAACTGCAGTAATTATTCACCTGTGACCTGTGGGTGCAATGAAGTAGAGACAACAATGTACTCTGGTGTCTGGAATGTGTTTCTTTCGACTTGTGTTAATTTCTTCTGACAAATATTTCTCATATTGATCGTTAATGTATTCTATTATGGGCAACCAACTATAGAAAAAAAAGTGATTTCATTATTAAAACATCATAATTAAATTAAATAAAATATTATGCATATGTTCTTTCAAGAGGGAAGTATAGACAAAGGATTAGGTTCAGGAACAAAAAAGTCTTACTTACTCTTTATACGATAATAATCTATGAATATTCATTAATGGCCATAATGACACCTATCTACTATGAATAGGGTGTCTCTGTATATAGGCATATCCATTTAATTTAGATTCTCTTCACCTTTGTTTATTGATACAGATACAGATTCATTTATTGTCCAAAATAATAATGGAAATTACAGTGCTCATAAACCTTGGCTTGCCTAAAATAAATATAACGGGGACTATCTAACAAATGTTTTGTTATAATGCCTTATCCCAGCTGGGTAGTACTTGTAACGGTCCGTCTGCGCATTCACCGTCCTCATCCTACCACTTCTAACGATAACGGAGCCGATAATGTCCTTATGAAGAGGATGGTTGGTGTCTTCCAATATAGTATGGAACACATCGGCAAGACGTCGCTGTAGAAAGAGTCGAGCGTTTGCACAGACGAACCAATTACTTTCCCCGCTCTACCCAGCACCTTTTCAATTCGGTCTTTATCCCCTTTACTGATATTCCCAGCCCAGCCCAACATACAATAACCCCAAATAGATAACATCACTGCTGATGAGTAAAACATTTTACAAATATCCAGCTTTACTCCAAACGAACCGAGTTTCCTCAGGCAGTACAGCCTTGTATTTAACTTGGTCAACATGATCCCCCCATTTAAGCTTACAGTCAAATACTACTCCCAGGTACTTATAATTATTAACAATCTCTATTTCCTTTCCTTTAATGTATACCGGGTCCATACTGTCAGACCTATTGTGTTTTCGAAAATCAATCCGCATTTCTTTCGTTTTATTTATGTTTAGTTCAAGAAAATTATTGCCACAGTAATCGGTGAATCGAATAACCTCAGTAGAAAGGTATAGAGAAGAATTGTTATTATTAATAAGTCCTACTATAGCCGAGTCGTCCGCAAATGTTATCATTGGACAACTCGGAGATACCGACCTAAAGTCTGAAGTGTACAGAGAAAATACCAATACGGTACCTTGTGGTGCCCCAGTACTAGTACGCACAGTATCGGAAAAAATATTATTCTGTAACTTAACAAACTGGCTACGTTCGACTAAAAAATTAAACACAAACGAAATTAAAACACTTGGAACATTCATATCAAATAATTTATGAACTAATATGTGTGGCTGAATTGTGTTAAATGCAGAACTATTGGCTACAATAATAGCTACTACAATAATGTATTGGTAACCAAATAGTCCTCAGATTTATTTATTACTTTTAAGAGAAATTTTTCTTGCTTAGGGACACCTAAATAGGTCTAATGTACAGATATTTCTATTTTAAAATATATATATATATATAATTTATTCACAAAATAATAACTCAAAGATTTCAACTACAGTCAGAAATATAACACACAAATTCAAAGCTTTAGTAGGATATTAATATGAAAGTTCATTAAAATAATTATGACTTCCCTGAGGTGGTAGGCATCTGTGGCTGCTAAAGGAAGCATGTAGTGGGCCTGACATACTGCCTCATGCCACATCCTGCCTAGGATAACACCCTATTTCCTACTGGGTCAGCGTAATGGCTTTCATGCTAATGTTTAGCATATCAAACTATGAAATATAGTTGTACAGTAGTTTTCATATATTTATGAAGCTTGAAACTACAAAAAAATATTTGGTTTCAATCGGTTTTTTATGAGAATGAAAAAAATGAATAAATAAGACAATTTTCTGGTGATGAAACGTAACCATGAAAGTGTTAATTACCATTGATAAAAACAGTAATGATAATAATAATGATGTGAGGGAGAGATGATGTGGATGAAAACAAATGACTACAAAACCTATTGACAAATTATCTACCGAAAAAACTATTTTAAATAAATTGTTAAAAAGTTTATTGAACTAGTATAAATCTCCAACATCAAGTGGATTGTAGTAGAAGCTTCATATAGTCATCTTAAGTTACTTGTAGTAAGAGGGTCAGAAGGGTAAGCAATGCTCCTGGCATCCTCTGCCACTTGATACCAAGTGCTCACTTAACTCAGTACTTAAGTACTGTAGTTACCAGGTGTCAAAAATCTAGGCCTAGAAAATTATACATGGCTACATACATTGAACTAGAGTAAGTTAACCCTTTCAAGCGGAAGAGATTAAACTAGGTATTTCAAATTAGCTAGGGAAATTAGGAAGTAAAACATGTGCTTATCTAGTGCTCTTATCTGTGCTAATCTTACTAGATTATAGACAAAGATAAATATACATGTATATAGATAAAGTGGGAGATTCATAAGAAAAGGCCTATTAATGAGATGGGCATTTTCGACTGGGTTCTTTTAAGCAGATATCAGCAGATGTAGCTCCTCAAAATCATAGCTGTTATGTGAGCACTGCAAGTAGATTACTGCAAAGTATTTGCGAGTGACCAGTCTAATACGTCTATTGTTAACCCAAGTTACTCAAAAGATGTCTTAAACCCAGGGTGGGCTTAAAACTGCATGAGTATGTTATACTTACCAGTTTTCATTATTAATATGATCACCAAATCCTGGGGTATCCGTGACTGTTAACTTCAACCTCACACCTTTCTCTTCAATTACTATAAAAAAGATTAAAAGAAAAAAATATATACTTAAATAGTAGTATCAATAGTATATTGAAACCACAAGATTGATTAAAAAGACACTTTTAATACAAACATTACATTTCACTTTAGCTGTGCATAAATATGTACCAACTTGTATGGATGAGTGTGCAATGAACAGAGGGTTTGTTATACTGTGTATTCTGACCAAGTGGTAACACATTTATTGTTATTTACCTATACATAGAAGAAATCTGCTTGCATATTTTTACCCATTACTAACAAAACCCCTGCTATGCCCTTGACTTAATGCTAAACAAAAGAAACCAAGTGAAAGACGACAGTAAATATAATACAAGTTTTAAACCACTTCCTTTTGCTGTAACATTTACTTTTAACGAAATACAGGTGTTTTTTAATTCTTCTCCTAGATAAATATTCCCAGGTATACTAATACAAGTACAACAGTGTTCTTACATCCTGCTACTGTAGATCACACCCTTTCCTTTTATTTTATTCATTTTTTGTTTTTTTCACTACCTTACATTACAAACAGTACTTTTTCTTACCATGACTTATAGCTTTAACCTCTACAGTTTTTGGAATGATAGGTTCTTTATTGGTTTCTGGTAAACATGAACGTCTAGCGATTTTGGCTTTAAAAAGTGTGTTCACTAATGTAGATTTACCAAGACCACTGGCACCTGCGAATAAAACAAAAACATTTTTAATTTGTAAGAGTTTCCTAATAACCATTTTCAACAAGACCCAAATCCCAGTGCATCTTTTTTACTATGGTAGTCTCACCGCAATGTATGTATACCTACCAAAGCAGTTTGAACTGATTTTTTAGATAACCCGGTTTGAATCTATATCTAATCTTTCTTTTGTGAATTTTTTACCCAATTACTCATACTTTGATAACGTTTTTTTATATGAAACAACGCCAGAGGTCTGTGACCTGGAACAGTCAAACGTGAAGATCAGGGAAGCGTGCGTACAGTAATAAAACTACAGTTGTTATTGTATGAAAAAGAAGGTTAATAATACACCCTAAAATTAAATGTACAATATTCATAACCGAAAGAAAGTGCAATGGTTGGGAAACTTTTCATTGTATTTATAAACAGATAAATTGCTTGAAATACAATCAAAATGATAGAAACTAATCTATTCAAAAGTTGTTGAGGTTCAATCGTGTTCAGGTTGTCAGGATTAGTTAATAGAAAATAAAAAAAGTCATGTCAGTATTTGGGATGCAGTATTAGGACTTGCCGACGCCTACATTGTAATTGTTCTTACAATCTATTATTAGATTAGATAGAAGGAAAATCTTTGATTAATTAAAGTTGGTGAAACTTTAGGTTTCTTTAAGCTTCTATTGGCCACTAGGGTTTTACTGGAGCTTTTCTTGGAATAAGGCTGAATCAAACGAATTAATTCCATGAAAATTTTAATTTAGTTGAATGATACAGCACATTTGGTAAATCTGATGTAGCCTTTGTGACCCAATTTGAGTATGACTCTGTGTCTAATATTGACTTCCAACCGTATAGTAGCACAACTACAACTAGCATGATGCTTGTAGCTTCTGATATCCTCAAGAACCAACAAATTGTCCCTTTAAGAGGGGTTGGATGTAGTGTTAAAATACATCGTCATCTCACGGAAAGGTGTCCCCTTAATAGAGGCGTCTAAAAAGGGGCTCTCAGTAAATAGGTTTTAATTGGGTTTCAAGCGTTTGTTTAACACTGCAAATTAGGGTATAATAACCGTAACATCTTCAACATACTACAAACTATTATTACTTACCAACCATCATAATATTAAACTCAAATCCTCGTTTCAGTGCCTTGCGTCTGATCTGTTCTTGAATTGTATCGATTCCTACGTAGCCAGTTACTTCTGTCTTGAGGGCGCCCCATTCTGTTGTCTGAGCCATCGTCTCTGACATGATTGTTACAAAATCAACAAATTTCAAATCCCCTGCAAATATATAAATAATATCATAATTTATAATGGGCTGTACAGTAGGTACAGAAGGCAAGAAGATTGTGGTAAGGAAAAAGAGATGAAACCTCAACCACAGCATCTTGGGGCAAAGGGCAACACTTCAACACTTTATTCACGATTTCTGAAAGGTTTAATAGTGTACAGTTGCTTTAATAACAGGATACATATTAATGGTGCATCCATATTTACAGTAAAAAAATATTATGATTTAATATAAAAAAAAAATTATTAAAGATGTATTGTCTCCCAAAAACATGAAAAATGAAAATTAATAAAAAAAAAAAGTTGTTGGCCTAGGAGTAGGCCATTTTGAAGTTTTAATAAAAAGGTTATTATTTCTGTAGCAAAAAAGAAAAAGACCCTAAAATAGTTGAATTCAGTTTTTTCAGTAAAATAATTTTTTTCTTTGATCCCATATTTGGTCAAAGTGAATAACTATTATAAAAATATTTTTTCAGGGGACAATATATCTTTAAAAAGGGAATGTTTTCATTTACCTTTACACAATAAATACAGTAGGGAATATTATTTATTATCTATACCTATGTTTCCTGTGACATAATATTTTTGTTTTTTTCAAGGCAAAATTTCAATTGGTGGAAATTTCAAAGGTACAAATGGAAATGGAAAGTCATTATGGAAAGCAATACAGTGTCATGTGATAATATAAACTTTTGAGAACAATAGGAATACTTGGAAATGATGATGTTCAACAACGCATGAATTATACATATGGACAAATATTTACAATTTGTAGGTCACTTCGATCCCACTTAGGCTTAAAAAGTGTAATGCTTTGTTTTAACATAGAGGAAATAAATCTATCTATAAACCTTACCAGGACCAACATTAGTTGTTTTGCTCAGTAGGCAAAAGCTAAACAATATTTTTCAAGCTAAAGCTCTATCTACACTATCAAACTATGCGACAAAACACATGTGATGTGCCCTATGCGACAGATGTCATATCACTACCAAATTTGGGTGCATTGCTACCATATTTGGGCACATCACACTTTTTGTGACATATACTTTAATAGTGTAAATAAAGTAATTTTGTGATATGATGAACATTGCTAAATGAAAGAAAGCTGCACTTAACAAAAAAACATTTTTCTGCACTTTAAACTCACCCGCCTTTAAAAATATTTTAAGGTTTAAAAAAATTTGAACACCACACAAAATGAAAGTATAATAAAGTTAGAATGTTTATGTTATGTGCCGAAAAAGGGGTGAAGTTACTCTTTGCTGAACTATTAACCCTAATATTGCCTTAAGTCACAATATACTCATCCCTGGATAACATGACTTGTAAGAACCTGTACTAATTATGTGAGATTTAGCAGCAAATTCCATGTAACATAATATGCTAATCATAAAATGTGTTGCTAGCCGCTCATTGCCACAGGCAACTAGAAATTGAGAAATTCTACAAATTCATATTTGCAACTATGATGACCAGAAAATTAAAATACCATTAGAATTACCTATTGATCATTATAAAATGTAATCTTAAAAGCAAACTCTCCAGACTGGACATCAATGACCAGTCCAAGGGTGTCCAGTTTATAAAGTTCACTGTACTATGATCAAATGGCATTCTGTAATTTCATAATATTATTTTAGCATACAGGTGTTTGTAGAAAAATCCAAGTGTGGGTGGCAGTTTGAAAATACTGTAGAATTTGGATTTATGTATGGAGCGGCAAACATGACAAACTGTAATGTAACTTCTATTAGTAGGCATGTTAAGGAGCATATTTTAGGCAAATCCTTCAAATTGTGATAACATTTTGAAACTTTGCACAGTTATTCATTAGGGTGTCAAAAATATGAAATGGAAGGGTTGCACAAAATTTGGTCAGGGGAAAGCCGCCATTTTGGATTTCAAAATGGCGCACCTCAAATTTTCACTTGTCAGGTATATCTCTGCTAAAGAGGCACCTTGAGTTCTGATTTTACCTGCAAAATATATGGTAGCGGGGTCACCAAACATATTGGTATAATTAACATTTGATTGCATGGCGGCCATGTTGGATTTCAAAATGGCGGATTTCAAATTTTCACTTTTCAGGTATATCTCTGCTAAAAAGGCACCTAGAATTCTGATTTTAGGTGCAAATTATAATTATGGTAATGGGGTCACCAAACATATTGGTATAACTAACATTTTGATTGCATGGCGGCCATGTTGGATTTTAAAATGGCGGACTCCAATAACTTTTCAGGTATATCTCTGCTAAAAAGGTACACAGTGCTCTGATTTTAGGTGCAAATTATGTGGTAATGGGTCACCAAATATATTGCTATTTAACTAACATTTTGATTGCATGGCCAAAATGTTTCAGTACGGTGCCTACAGTTATAATTTTAGGTACAAAGTATAATATGGTATTGAGGTCAACAAACATATTGGTATAACGTCTTTGATTGCATGGCGGCCATTTTGAATGTAGCTCAAACCTGGTAACCACACAGCTCTGTACATCATAAATCACTCTTTCTGCATTTACAGCGTCCAAGATCACAGTCGGTGTGTCACAGCGATTTGTGACATCTGAAAGTTCCGGCAATAAACTCCAAACTGGACTAAATTTGTTGCCGTCCTTCCTTCATCCCCAGTTTGCTGGTTCCTGTTCAACCCTGAATGCATCTAGACAGTTGTACCACTTTCTGGCTTGTAGAAAAGACTGTTTCACATGTTCTCTTAATGCCGCAGATGTTGGGGGGATATTTTCAATAGTCTGTAGTAAAAAGATATCGTCTTGCATCATTTACCTTCTTTCTACATAGTTACAACAAACTGTTCTAGATAATCTGTGTCACTAACATCCCCTACAGACAATGACATCGTCTCAAATTCCTTTCCTTGAACAGATGAAGTTGTATCACAACTGCTAAAGGAATGAAAGAACAAGTAAGCGGCTGATGCTTGTGATCCAAGAGAAGTAATCTTGTGTATTGAGATATACTTCAAGTGCTTCCCCACTCCAAACTCGATCCAAAGCTCGTGGATGCCAGGTATTCTGTGGAAAGTTGACAATGAAATAACAACAACATCACTGTCTACAGTCTTGACAAGAATGCACGGACAAATTTTAGCGGCATGTTTAACATGAACAAACATACGTTCATCTGCCTCTTCTATGTTACATGGCATCAGCGGTTTTATATTTACAGACTGGTTTGTTACAGCTCTGTCTCTCAGAGACCCTACAAACATTCCGTGATTTGTGTCAATGTTCTCTACTACTTCAGTTACAATTAATGAAACAACTCTGATTTGTTGTCATCATATCTCGAATATGTGGTCCAATTGTTGGGCATGCTCCCACTGGCTTTGACGCCCTCCTTACACCAGAGCCGCGATTTGAACGCGTACTAGACTTTAAACCGTCGTTAGAGTATTTATCGAAAACCAAATCTGGTCACGTCACTGATCGAAGTTGATGGTCTATATATGGTTGTACGACAAAATGAAGCACCATTAGTTGCTGCCAAGGTGTTAGATGGACCAGCAATAATCAATATGCTCAGGCCCAATGATTCGAAGACATTCATTGAGTATATATCAAGTAGCATACAACCATCAACTTCGATCAGTGACACGACTAGATTTGTTTTTCGATAGATACTTTAACGACAGTTTAAAGTCTGGTACGCGTTCAAACCGCGTCTCTGGTGTAAGGAGGGTCGTTAAAGCCAGCGGGAGCTTGCCCAACAATTGGACCACATTTTTTAGATTTGATGACAACAAATCAGAGTTGTTTTCATAACTGAAGTAGTAGAGAACATTGGCACAAATCACGGAATGTTTGTAGGGTCTTTGGGAGACAGAGCTGTAACAAACCAGTAAATATACAATCGCTGATGCCATGTAACATAGAAGAGGCAGATGAACGTATGTTTGTTCACGTTAAACTTGCCGCTGAAATTTTCCACGCATTGTCAAGACTGTACACAGTGATGTTGTTGTCAGCTTTCCACAGAATACCTGGCATCCACGAGCTTCGGATCGAGTTTGGAGTGGGGAAGCACTTGAAGTACATCCCAATACACGAGATTGCTTCTTCTCTTGGATCACAAGCATCAGCCGCTTACTTGTTCTTTCATACCATTAGCGGTTGTGATAGAACTTCATCTGTTTAAGGAAAAGGTAAAGCTACATTTAACGAGACTTTGAAAAAGATGCCATGTATGAATCCAGTTTTTGAGAGGATGTCATTGTCTGTAGGGCATGTTAGTGAAACAGACACAGATTATCTAGAACAGTTTGTTGTAACTATGTCTACTGCAGAACATTTAATGATGCAAGACGATATCTTTTTACAACAAGAGAAAGACTATTGAAAATATCCCCCAACATCTGCGGCATTAAGAGAACATGTGAAACGGAAGCCAGGAAGTGGTACGACTGTCTAGATGCATTCAGGGTTGAACAGGACCCAGCGAACTGGGGATAGAGGAAGGACGGCAACAAATTTTGTCTAGCTTGGAGTTCATTGCCGGAACTTTCAGATGTCACAAAGGTTTTAATTCGCTGTGGACACACCGACTGTGATCTTGGATGCTGTAAATGCAGAAAGAGTGATTTACGATTCACAGAGCTGTGTGGTTGCCAGGGAAAATGTGACCTGCAATAAGTGTCCGTGTTAAATGCATGTAATTATGAACATAAACAAATAGTGTAAAGCCAGTACGGGTTGAGCTACATTCAAAATGGCCGCCATGCAATCAAAGACGTTATACCAATATGTTTGTTGACCTCAATACTATATTATACTTTGTACCTAAAATTATAACTGTAGGTACCGTACTGAAACATTTTGAGTTCGCCATTTTGAAATTCAAAATGGCCGCCATGCAATAAAAATGTCAGTTAAATACCAATATGTTTGGTTACCCATTACCATATAATTGGCACCTAAAATCAGAACTCTGTGTACCTTTTTAGCAGAGATACCTGAAAAGTGAAAATTTGAAGTCCGCCATTTTGAAATCCAAAATGGCCACCATGCAATCAAAATGTTAGTTATACCAATATGTTTGGTGACCCCATTAACATATAATTTGCACCTAAAATCAGAACTCTAGGTGCCTTTTTAGCAGAGATATGCCTGAAAAATGAAAATTTGAAATCCGCCATTTTAAAATCCAACATGGCCGCCACGAAATCAAAATGTTAGTTATACCAGTATGTTTGGTGACCCCGCTACCATATAATTTGCACCTAAAATCAGAACTCTAGGTGCCTCTTTAGCAGAGATATACCTAAAAAGTGAAAATTTGAAGTCCGCCATTTTGAAATCCAAAATGGCCGCCATGCAATTAAAATGTTAGTTATACCAATATCTTTGGTGACCCCATTACCATATAATTTGCACCTAAATTCAGAACTCTAGGTGCCTATTTAGCAGAGATATACCTGAAAAGTGAACAATTTGGGTCCGCCATTTTGAAATCCAAAATGGCGGCTTTCCCCTGACCAAATTTTGTGCAACCCTTCCATTTCATATTTTTGACACCCTAATGAATAACTGTGCAAAGTTTCAGAATGTTATCACAATTTGAAGGATTGGGTCACTTAACAGGCCTACTATATTAGGTAAGGTAAAATAAGTTAAAATATACTGTACATTCATGAATACTGGCCAGAGTTTCTTATATCCACATGATACTACTATGCATCAATCCTGAACTTCAAGTATGGCTTAATATATCCACATCATTAAAGCAATACTGCCCTGTCAAATTCACAGATTTTGTTCAGACTTCTTATTTTTATGATAATGATATGTAATCTGTGAAATTCTTGCGAGTATTGAATCAATTATCCGAGCCTTCATGAGTCATAATGAATCCCTTTGGTTTGATCTAGCTTGACAAGTTAAACGAGGGGTATTTGCTACACTTAGTATTCACTTTCATATTTCATTGCCCATGGCACTAACTTCTTTAGTTGCATTTCAATTATTCTGTACTTGGGTATCACATTTGTAAGTAGTTAAAATAGCAATATGCCAACTGTTAGGTACTGTAGGCGTGTATGTGCATTTATATATGAAGATACAGTACGGTAGATCCTATATTAAGGAGACAGATTTGGAAACCAACGAAATCGTCCCATTAATAAATAGGGGTGTCCTTTGAACAGGGGTGGGCAGTAGTGTTAAAGAATATATTGTCTCTCATTCACGTCACACAAAAGGGTTCCCTTGATAGCCATGTCCTAAATGGTTTAATGTGATATTTTATTGTAAAACATAAGCTCAAATCAAATGCAGGTGTAGTTCTCAAATATAAGCCCATGCTGACACAAGTCTCCAGATCTACTACTCTGCCAACAACAAATCACTGACAATTGATAACTGAACAAAAGAAAGTCAGGCATGAACGGTTTGCCGTGTAATTGATTCTGAACACTGGGAAAATGGGAAGAGCTTCATATGGGATAATATGGATGAGAAAGGGTAAACAGAAATAGTTAGGCAGCTGACATAACATTAAATACAATGTTGCAAAATTATTGATTTATTAATTAATCCGCATCAATAAACATTATGATTTAATTAACTGATTATCATCATAATAATAATAAAGAAACCTATACTATGATTTGAGATAGGCTTCTTTTCAAGATTACTTTTGTAAAACACAGGCTAATTTTATACCTCCATGTACAGAGGGCTTCTTTTCAAGGTGGGCTTCTTTTCGAGGTTGGCTTCTTTTCGAGGTTGGCTTCTTTTCGAGGTGGGTTTCTTTTCGAGGTGGGCTTCTTTTCAAGGTAGGCTTCTTTTCGAGTTTGTATAGAGTTGATGTGAAAAACAACATTGTAATAATCCAAAATAGTAATAGTAGTACTAAAAAGTACAAACACAGCTTCGTTAATTGTCATTGTCCTCATCTGTGACAATCATCACACAAGTGACTCACTTAACACACACATGTGCTCAACTCACGCAACAAATTTCCACATCCTTGTCTCTCAATAAGTACTGTACACACAGTCATGATATGAGTAAACTTGTATCAATGCTTGTATCAATGGCTATCTGTTATGTAGCTTCACAAACACTTCTAATAGTAAATCTTAGAAAACCCTAATTTTTTATGAAACAAAGTGGTTTTATTACCGACTACCTCCAATTAAGGACCACTATAATTATAGTATTATTACTATAATTAATATAATCAATTCTGTTCTGGACCATCTAATTGAGGTACCGGTATTCTAAATCACTGGAAAACAATTAATACCAGCTTCAACTATTGGCCAGGAAGGCGTTTTTACCACCACAAAGTGATAATTCACAACTCTGTTTTATCTTAACCAGTCTGACAACACATGATCATCAACAACACCACTAAACATTAGTTTAGCTTCCCTGCCTGCCATTTCAGAAGCCCAGTCTAAAAATGTCTTGCTTTACCTGTACAGTAATTCCGCTATGTCTAAACTCAATATGAACATCTGTTTCAGGCGAGTTAATAATAAATACTCATATTCAATTCTCACTAAATCCTTTTACAAGTAAATCTCAAGATGTACTTGTGTTTGCAATGACAGATTCCTCAATTAAAATATGTGGATTAAGTCAGTCGGCAAATAAACTGTAAATAAGTATAAATATTTTAGGATATATTGAAAGTCATATGCCTGGTATTCCTATAAAACTATATTTGACATTCTCTCTTAGCTTTGGTTATAGTCGGCTCTCCCAACTTCAAATTCTTGAAAAAACTGGAAACTTTCCCTAAACAAGACTTCTTGATGTTCAAAAGGTCCAAATTATTTTTTTACACATTTGAAATACCAGAATTTCTGGAAAATGAAACCAATTAGACTAGCCCTGGGTGTATTGGGAATTGACTATATTCTGCTGAAGTTAAACGATGAGGGATGCAAATACTATAGAAAAATCAGGATGAAGGGAAAGTTGAAAAAGAAAGAAAAAAAAAAAAGTATTTAAAACATTCAATATAATTTGGCCGTCTTTCTTCTCAACTACATCAAGTATGTTTATGCTCGAATACACTAAAAAAAAATGTTTTTTCCCATAGATAATTACAAAACATATCAAGAAACATTAGTTTCATTATTAGCTGAGTCACTTAAGGTTCTAAGGTTACAACCTTGTAATAAACACAGTGTCATCAGTAGATAAATGAGATTCTTTGAAATGTCACCATAAGTGACATCTATTTAGCCATGACAATACTAATTGAATTACTGTATATACACTAGTAGTACTTTATCTCATCTTGAAGATTGACTTGGATTTTACAATCTAATCTATTTTTATAGATCTCTATATCCACGCTGATAATAATGCTGGTATTAGTTTTAAAGCACACAATGTAAAACCAGTGTTTGTTGGTGTTTTTCTTGACATTGGAACTTTGAGTAAACAACAGTTGGAAAACACAAAGTGGCTTAATAAATACAGTACAATATGAAGTAACCAAGTTTTCTGCTGTTATTTTATTTGTTTATGCTCTACCTTGGTATTGAGCACTCTATCCTAACGGTCTGATAATTTCAACCTAAATAAATATATATATATATATAAATAATGAAAAAAATATGGATGTAAATAATGTCAGACTAACTAGAGAATAAAACCACTTTTTTTGGTTTCTCACACAAACATTTTGAATACAAAAGAATTACATACATAAATGAATGAATTAAAGTTAAACAATTTTTTAAATATCCCGTTCCAGTAGAAGTCGCTAACGTGACATCACACAAACCATAAAGTAAACAAAATGTTCAACTTTAAAACAAAGGATGTGGTTATTTGTTAAAAGTTCAACACCATCAAACTTTCAATTAATTAAATATTTAATATTAAAATATTCAAATTATGAAAATTAATATACAACTAAGACATTATTCACTGATGTGACACATTCAGTTTTTACTTTATACCTCAATGCACCTACAGACCTACAAAATGATTCACATAATAATATTATATAAATCAATGACAAAATTATGTAGATATTGCTGTACATACATCACACATCTTCCCTATATTATAGCATTTTTTTTATTTATTTATTTTTTGCATACTGTATTTCAACATAAAATGACTTAATTATAAAGATACAAAATTGAAAGACTCACCAGTTAAGAGGATACTGTAAAAACTATTCTCAGAAATCAGTCAGGGGTGTTGGCTTTAGAAACTGTATGGTAAAAAGTAGTACAACTTATACACAGCAGATGGAAACAGTCTGGCTAGCCAAGCCTTCTGGTGAATCACAAATCCACAGATATGACTGAATGCTTGAGTGAGCAGAGTCATGCATGATCGACTAATCATGGGCTAGTTCATTTAAAGAGTTATTACAAAGTGTGTCAAGAGAAATAAAAAAACTCCAGGTTCACATGGATCGTTAAAAAAAACACGATAAAAAACAAGAGAGAATTATAGTAAAAATCTTTTTAATGAAAAATTTATTTTAAATCGTGATTTTCAATTTTATGTGGCATGATTGAAGAGTTGCTGACACTTTACATAAATAATTTAGGACATTTAGCATCACAGGATTGGAATCTAGGACCATGGGAATGTATCGTACCGACCAAGCACTCCATGGATAGAAATGTACTTATTTGTACAAATAATCAATGTATACGCACTGTAACAATACTATATTCAAATGACATGGTTTAGATCTTGGTTATACTAATATTACAGTAAAATAAGTGTCATTGTTAACTCTCTATTGACATTTAAAAAGATCCATTGGGAATGTTTTACTATGGCAACTTCATCACCCTGCATGACACAAGAGAGTAGATTTTTGCAAGTAGATTTATATTCATACATATTTCTATACTGTCAATTTAATATGTTTATGAAAGAAAAAAAAATCTGCTTTCTAGCTCAAATGTATTGTTATTTTATTTTCTCCCTATACATTTAGCTAAGCTTACAGCATCAGCAATGTGTAGATTAATTTTTTATTTTTTTTTATTTATTTATTTTTTTTATTCACACTCATCCAACAGCGAGTAACTCGCCAATTACAGGATGGATAAACTATTTAATAATTTATCGTGCTTATAAACTAAGTCTCATTTGAGGCTTAGGGAGTGGAGTTGAAAGAGTCATGAGTTACAATTAACAACAAAATTACATACAACAAAATTCATACATTTCTAAGTCTATAGTAGAGTCAATTTGATATTATACAGTAACTGTTTATAGAAGAAAAAAGAATCTGTTTTCTAGCTCAAATGTACTGTTATTTTATTTTCTCTCGCTATACATTTAGCTAAGCCTACAGCGCATCAGTAATGTGTTTATACAAGCTTACAACTCAATCATTCATCAATAAGACATGACTGCCTAGATGGTGTTGTTTCTACCCCCACAAACCACATCCCATCAGGCAAGGTTACAGGTGTTCTCATCTGGCTCAAGGGTCTTACCACCAACAATATTGTTTATAATCACAATTTTAAAATGCTTCCTTATGGCCATCTCATCACCTAATCATAAATTTTAAACAACAACAACAAAATCGCAATCACGATTCATAAAATCTTCCTTCTAGGAAATTCACACTGGATGGCAAAATGAAAGAAAAAAAAAATTCAATAATAAAGATTTTCCTTGTGTTTTGAGCAAGCTAATGGTTTTGGTATATTTTCCATCCCCACCATAATCCTCATGCAGTGATCTAAATGTTTACAAATCTTATATAGTTTACTTGAAATCAAATACCATTTCTAACTAAGGGACTTTGAAAGAATTATTGTACTGTACTTTTTCCCAAGGACATTGCTATAAATGTATACATATTTCAATGTGTAAATTTCACTTGTGATAAAAAAAAAGGTTGGCATTTAAACCAAAATATTGATTTAATAGACAAGAAACCAAGTGTTTCGATGCTGTATAAAAATGTATGTCAACTATATGTTCAGTAAAATAGACTCCTCCGGAACAGCTTCAAAATCCATTGACCTTTTTAAATTGTGCAAATTATCAATATTTAATGGAGCATTTGTAGTTGATTACATTTTAATTCTTTAAGTGTTTCAATTGGTTTCCATTGAATGTCTCATTCTTTGAGGTTTTTATATTTCATTTCAACACATAACCTTTGAGGTTTTAAGATTTCCGGTTCATTCCTTAAATACCTTTTTAAAATTATTTTTTAATTATTTTAATTTAGCAACGGTAAATCAAAAAATTTAAATAATTTGTGTAAAGTGTCACCCTAACAGGGTGTCCTCCTGAATAAGGGTATTTAAAGAAGGAGTTCTGTAGAATTATAGTACAGTGGTAGTGTGTCTTCTCATACATGTATCTTGGGTGAACACATAGTAACTTGAGACGGTACTGCATTGTATTCAGGGGGAGTTTATATGATTCTGTTTCACACTTAAATATAGGGGATAACTCCAGTTCTAAGACCCATATGGTTTGAACAAGATTTTGAATTATACCTCTAGGAGTAGGAATTAGAAAATCCAGGAAGAGCCAGGCCAGCTAATATTAAGCAAAGTAGACAAGGAAGTGGTTGTTCCTGTTTTTAATTCATTTTAGGAAATATTAAATACTGCAGTAAATATATTGTAATCTTTAAGGAAAAGTGAGCATGTTGTTTTTAAATGAAATGCTCAGTAAAGAACATTCTTGTGATATCACCAGAGACCTGTAAAAAGCAGCATAGAGATTTGATGAAGATTATAGACTTTGTCTCGGCTTATAATAAATAGTTCCTTGGGTTTATTACATGACTGATAGGGACATTAATGTTACTGTACTTTGCTAAATAAAGCTCAATAAAAATGTACTTACCGTTCTTTCCGTTACGGTGTACGTGAAAAGTGATATTATTATTGTCAAACGGAACCGGTTGAATACCGAGTAACTTGCGGACAAGCTGCGGTACAAGATTAACGTCAATAACACCTTTTTTTTCCTCGTCTGCCTCAAGAAACGATGCTTTCAGAACTGTTGGAGAAAACAAATATTACATCATTACCAAAAATTTAATCTTGAAAATTGTTAGTATTATCAGTTTTGTGCAAATGACATCTTTCTTTTCCAACTCGATCTAAATACCACAACGGCACCCTAAAAAATCACAGTACTATACCACAATGACATGTGGTTCACTATTAGAGTAAGAAGATGTGAACACAGTACAGATAATACGATGAGCTGTTAAAAGAAATTAAATGAAGAATATAACTCATTGAAACTGACCATCTCTATGGATTGATGCCTTTGTAAAACTCAAGTATGGTACAACAATACACAAGATACAAATGATACCAGCACAATGAAAGCAACTTGGTTATGATATCTAAAGTATTAATAAATATGATTCATGCAGATAAACCACCTCCACACATAACCTTCTAATGTTATTCATCATTTGTGGTTTTCCAGAAACATGGTTTACTCAGCGAGAAGAAAACACAGTTATTATCATGTAATTCATATTTTATGAGTTTAATTTTGTTTGCCTCCAAGGACCTGGTTTTAAGTCTTGTGGTCTACCGATACAGATTTTGTGAACTTTGTTGTATCATTTTGACATTGAAATAATTGAATATAAATACACACTGGGGTAAATATCACAGGAATGATTTGTAAGCAATCATTTTAACAAAGAAAACGCATTTTAAACCAAGAGGTAAAATATCAATTAAGCCTACTAATATACTATGCCGCACAACATCAACATGGAGTAAGTCAGCCACTGTAGGCACGTAACTGCTGCACAACATCAACATGGAGTAAGTCAGCCACTGTAGGCACGTAATTGTTGCCGCACAACATCAACATGGAGGAAGTCAGCCACTGTAGGCATGTAACTGTTGCGTCAAAAAGTCGAGGAGCGTTTTTTGTAAGAAATATTTCTTGTTTTACTATGGATACTCCATAATAATTCTGAACTAAAAATTAAATGTAAAAAGTACTGTACATACAGTTAGTTATTAAACTAACCAATTTAGTATTGTCAATTAATAGTAACACACAGCTCAATAAGGAATATGGGTGATTCTAAATTATCATTTAATTTTCATTCTACAATTAAGTGATACTTGTGATCAACTTTTAGTTTCAGAAATTTTATATATGGTGAAGTCAAGTAATAAGGGATAATGTTTTACTTCCTCAAAAAAAACGGAAATAAATAGTTTTACTTTATTGAGTTGAGAAGTTGAAGTGAGTCAGATTATGCATAGTAGGAAACTGAAATTAAGCACAAAAAAAAAATTATATTGAAAGTGGGTAAAAAGGCAACGCTGTCAATAATTTGATGTTTTGCCCAAGAATGCTGTAAGAATTAGGACTAACACACGACTTAGAGATCAGGTTTAAGTCTAACATTGCATAAATTAAAGCCTCGGTGCCTGCAAAGTTGAAATTGTGCTTCATTTATTGGGTTAAACATGAATAATGTTTAATGCAAGTGTGGTATACAACATGAATTTAGCTGCAGAGCTTGAAGAAAAAACGAAATGCATCTTTAGTCTTCTATGGACAAGACAACCTTCCTCGTATGCATAGATGTTCTCTTTGGACCTGTCAACCTCAAAAATCAAAACACTGCAGCAAGGATGCTGCTTATGAAGTGTAAGCATTGGCGCATTAATTTAAATCATGTATTCTGGTACAAAAAAATATATATTTTCAAAATAATGCATAGAAGAGATGTTTAAAATGGAAATTGGGTTTTTAATATTTGATTGTAACCTATTTACTACACTCAAACTATTTTTAATTTCAAAGGTACTAGGACTTGAAGTTTTGCCCAAAATTCTTTTGGAATTAAGGCGAACACACGACTTGGGGATCAAATTAAATCTAACATGGTTTACGGAAAAAGGATAGGAATATTATTTCATTATGTTTTGAATCACGTTCTTCACAGAATCAGTTTTACTTCAACATGAACCTACATGTATATTTTTTTTAATTCATGATTTATAATCAGTTGAATGTTGCACTAATGGAGTCAAAATCGCTTTTAAATACCAAATTTAACATCTATACAATACATCAATCAATTTAGATAGCAAATCCATTAATTTATATAATGTATGACAGCTTTTACACAACTTGATTTGCTAATAATAAGTAAATTGTGTAAATGTAAAATATTTAAACAACTTTATTAAAACTTACAGTGGTGTACTATACTATAGGTAGTAAAATAAGTGACTACTAGGTAACTCCCAACAAATTCTTATTCTAATTGTAAAAGAGATACAACCGAGGTTGAGGGGAACACCTTAGGGGATCATTGGGGAAGTGGAGGGAAAGAAACACTACACCACCTTTGTTTTTTAAACACATCATCTTGACATACCCTGATCACTGTGGTGTGTTGGGATGCTGCCGCCAGTTGATGGCATGGTTCAATTCACAAAATGTAATAAGTACTGTAATACCTCTAAAGAACTCAAACTTTACAGTATTGTATATCTTTAATATTAGCATTTAATATATTTTATTTTATAAATATTAAAACTTGATGTTTAATATAAGGTCATACACTTCATATACTTCCTCTTATTATTAAACCTAAAGCTTGACTGTACGGTCATAAATCTTTGCAAAGTGAAACAAAATGGATAATACAGCTCTTTGATGATCTCTTCATAAAGATCACTAGGGACTAAGCACAACTCAGCACCACTTATGTCTTGATCAGCTTGAAAAGAAAGACTTCTAACAAAGCGCTTAATAAATCATTTTATTATCAACATAAGAGATGTAAAGAGCATTTATCAAGGCCTTTGTTTGCTTCATGGTAACATTTTAATGTTCAGTATCAACATAATACATCATAGAACATTATGTACATTCAGGCATTTGATTGATTTGTATTTAACATTTTAAAGAAGTTTGTTTATATCAAAATAGAATATAAAACATACTGTAAGTAAGCATTAAGACACATACAGTAGACACATTAATATATCAACATTTTAAATCCACCAATGAGGATAGGTATCTTTGACTGGAATTTTATCAAATCTTTTTAGAAATATTAATAAATGTTTCATGCTTAACATGTTAAAAGCTATAAAATTTTGCTAAAAATAATTTAGTGGTGTAAGCCTTTAAACAGTGGACTATCAATCATTCACTTTATAGTTTTATTGCTTGCAGTGCATGTATAAATTACTCTGTATATGCGAATATCATGGCTTTTCAATTGCAATTCAACCTATATTGCTTGTTTTATTTTAATAGCAGGCAAATGGCTTAAGGAACACTTGTCTGACCACAACATACATGAAGTTTTTCCTTACTTATTAATTAGTTTATTCATGGAAGGGATGGACGCATATACGCAGCACAGCATCAAATGTCTTAAGATCAAAGTACAGACTTATTATATATCAACGTAAAAGACAAGGATATGATACTATAAAGGAAGAAGTAAACTATATTGTAAGGCATTCCAACTAAAGGTTACATTTCAATAAAGCACCCAAAGACCACTTGTTACAGTATGTAAAGATGTTTATCACTTATACTTTTATTGTTATACTTTAAACCTAAATTAACATATCTGTACTACTGTATTCCTTGCAGTACTTTTAGTGTTTCTTTATAAATTAAAATGTATTATAGCAAAATCACTATTAAATCTAGAGCTTTCATAGGACAGCCTACAATGCAACTATTTAATATAAAGTATGCCATCTATTGAATAAATAAGCCCCAGGCTGTCATTATTTGCATGGTGTATAAACTAGACAGAGATTTAATCAGGTTTTTTTCAGATTTACTGATGATAGATAGCATTGATATCACACTGGCAGGTAAAGGTGTGTAAAGTCATAGTCATTTGTTTACATACAAAGTATAGCACACAATTTGCAGAGAGTTAATTACTTAATAATCACTAAGAACCTTAGAGATAAATGAAAATGTATTTACCATATAAAATGTTCTTTACATTCCCAGGTACCTCAAATACGCTGACTAAGGAAGCTATATAAATTGATACCAACCCTCTTTTATGAACGTTTTTTTCCAGGGTTAACTTTACACTATCTAGTTAGTAGTACACTGAAAACTTACAATTTAGAGAAATGCAGGATAGTATAGAACGAAAGAACCAACCTAATCCAAGCACAATGTAGTCAATATAGGGCATTTGTTAAATCACACTGTACTTTATTTGAAAATAGATTTTAAAATATCAGGGGCAGATCCAGGATTTAACAAAGAAAGAGAGGGGGAGGGGGGAGGGGGTGTTCTCATTTAATACCAGGTATTTGAACCACAGACACCTCATGTGGAGAAGTAGTGAATTTTGTTAAATTACTGTACACCCCTAGATGGCCAGAAATGGTACAGTACTTTCGCACATAAAAGTCATGGTAAATTGCACCTCTACTAGTTGGCTGGAAATTACACTATTATGTGTTACACCAACAGCACAACGGTCATACTTTTTCCACCGATATGCATGCAAAGCTGCCATGTTTTCCTCAATCTTAACAAATGGACGCTGATAGTAGTAGACTAAGACTATATTTTATAAATCATACAAAGTATAAATCTGTAAAATCATTCAATATTATTGCAATTTTAATCTCTAAACGTATCAAACAATATACCACCTCCTCCTACATCTTGTATCTTTTGCTAATCCATTAATCCTAAACTTTCATGCGTTAACTCTGTGACAATAGCGTGTTTGACTTCTTTCAAGTTTGTGTGTTCAGTATATCAAGCATGATATTTTTCACCTATGATACACTATAGATGTACCCAACCGGAAAATGCCAACTCTGCGGACCTTTTTGGAACGTGGATCTTAAATCTATCTACTACTAATATACCAAGTTATAACAATAACCTTTTTAAAAAAAATGTGGGTCAAATTGGGTTTGGATTATTTGGTTTGTTAACTCCAAAAATAACCCTAGTGACCTTCTTTTTCAGTAGGGTCATTTTGGTTGTGAACACAGTGTAGACACACATCCCTTATTTCCTTTTGAGAACACTTCAACTTGGCATAATTCTCAGGATATCTACTTATAATTATATGTTCCATGCAAACAAAATTAATATAGTTTTAAATGTTTGCAAGTCTTAAATCAAGAATATGGCAAGAAAAGGTCAGTTACAACCAAACTTCTACAAAATCTGCAAAGTATAGCAAAAAAAAAAACAAACTTGAAACTGAACTTTAACCTTAGTAACATACAGTTCATTATTGCCTGACCAATCATTAAATGTCAAAGAAGGATGATGTAATTAACAAGCATCCAATGACAGATAGCATATCATATAGCTCATTGAAACTAATCTAATTGACTCATCACCAATAGACAACTTTGTATAGTGGTCTACTGTATTAATATTCAATAGACTTTTAAAGACATATAAATCAATTGATAGGTAGATCTCACATTTAAAGCAATAACTGTGGCCCTCACTATGTATAAGTATGGGTTTTAATTTAATTACATTTTTTAAATAACAGGTAAAACTTTACTGACCTGATGAAATAGACCTTGAAACAGAACTTTAACCTTGGTGACCTATACTTCCTTATTATCTGACCAATCATCATTAAGATTAATTGATTCATCACCATTGAAATAACCAACTTACTGTACCACCCAAATTGCCTCTTTTTTTACAAAAAACTTGGAACAAATATAACTAACTAAAGGTAAAAATATAAAATTGTGATGATTATCTGATGAAATACTTGTTGTATAATTACACATTCCAAACTGTATTGTTAATTGAACAGGTCTAAATCTCAATATGAACCCTGGATTTCACTTTTAATAATAAGTTGACCTAAAATATGGCTTTTCAAGAGAGTTTTCATTGAAATATGATCTTCTACGGGTTATATGAACCTGTTATTAAAAGGGATAAAGCAATCTCAACCAAATCCAGAATACATACTGTACAATAGGCATATTGGTCACTAAAACCTTGAACGTTTTTGATGACCACTGGAGATATGAGGAATGGCATAACCTCACCAGACTAGACTGCAGCTATAAGCAGAAGTGGAATTTGCCGGAGACCCCAACATCATCATGAAAAAACTAAAACTATAAGGCGTTAATTTTCTTTTTTACAGTAATAAATAGCTCACTTTTATCTATATTTTGTTTGTATACCCTAAGCTATTTCTGTACAGTTAGTTTGTACTTGGTAGAATCATGGATGGAGTTATCAATTAATTAATACATTAACTCTATGGTACTGTAGAACAGCATATCTATTATTGCTGGCCATTATTCTGTAGACTTTGAAGTAAAAATATGACAAACCTATTGCTGTAACCAGAAATAAAAAAAATATTTCCCGTCTGCAAAAAGATTCATGATAGGCCTATCTCTTTTAACTTAGTAGTAATACAACCATCCTGAAATAACTCACAACTTTCCGTTTTTTTAATTAAAAATAACTCCATAATAAACCAAAGTAAATGCCCTAGTTTACGAATATTATTTCTTGCTTTTTCTTCTTTTTATCTTTATTTTTTCACAATTGCAACTGTATCATATAATGTGGTTTTTTTGTTGCAACACAGAAATAGTTCCAGACATAATAACAGGAAAAGGTGTGCTTTAGTAACCTGTTGGATAAGGATAGAGGCACTAACATTCCTACCTGTCGCATTCAATTCAATTCATTTTTAAATACAACCAGTTAACATAATTTATTATTAAAAATGAAATTTTCCTGGCAAGGTAAACTGTAGTTAATATTTCAAGATATTGTTGGAATACAATAACAGAATTTTATCTTTCAATATATTTAGAAATTTGTAAATTATTATTTTAAAATAAAAATAATAATTTCAACAACAAATTTCCCTGTAAACATACATTAATCACATATCTAATAAATTTTAATAGACATTTTGTTTCCTGCTAGTGAGCCTCCTGTTATTTTCATTGAAAATTGTGTTCATTTTTTGATTTACATTTAATCTACAAATTCTATGCAATAATATCATATTTGCAATCCATGCTTCCCATAGTTTATGGGGGTGGATTCCATCTGAAACATTGAAGGTAAACCGGCATCACCCATTTACGTCCATACAAACTTAATTATTTTATTAAAACAAATTAAAACTAAAGAACAAAATTTATGGTTATTGGATATTACAACAAATAATAGTCAACATTTAGAAAGTAAAAAGCTAAAAATACCTTTTCCTAGGCCTACCTGAAGAGATTAGAATAAGGCGTGGATAGAGTAGCTAGTAGCTCTGACTTGCTGCATAACATCCGCACTCTGTCCTTTACACTTCCTTCCATATATTATCAGCACATGGTTCTAAGACACGCCTCCATTGACTTATTGGACTCTACCATTTTTTCAAAAGGGGTAATTACTTTGAAATAGTGTGCAAGATATATGTTATTATAACATGGATCAATTCCATTGTTATTATTAACAAAAATTAGGAGTTATTTATTGAAATAATACTAATGAAGAATTCATTAGTAAAAACGAACAATTATATTTAATGAAAGAAACAAAAAGGAAAAAAAAAACAATTGAATTTACATTACTTCAGTAAATTACAAATAAACTTCTTTTTAAGTACAAAATAAAATGTTTTTAATTTACAGTCAATAAAAACAAATGAATGATAACACTTGACCACTTATTAGGTTTCCATAGAAATAGCCGCAAACTTTTATAGGTTTTGAGAAGCAGCATATGGAACAAGTGTAACACTGTCTGCCAAAAAGATAATTTTATTATTTTTTTTATTCTTTCTAGGCCTCAGTCAATGTTTCCTGTAAGTGTAGGCCGTAAACGACACCTTGGGGAGTATTCTGTACACTTGTAGCCTTGTTTGGCGGCTTATACTTAATCTTTTTGTTTCCCTACTAGCTTAATATTTAAAACACTCTAAATCGGTACTACTCTAAAGTAAAACACTAATATTTCTAATCTAAATTTGATATTTACAGTACATAGTTTCCACTCATTAAATAATATGATAATAGATGTTCTTGTTTCAAAACTCTCATTGCTTAACTAAAGAATAGATAGGCCTTTCTTTCAAAGTTGTTTCTTGTTTATGGCATTGGTATTGGCTGTACAAATATAATTATTTTACATGCATCAATTGTAAAGAGTATAGTTTATTAGTAGTGGATGGTAATGGTACAGTGATTGTTGGCTACTTTTGCCTCAGAAACTGGATAAATTTATTTCATATTCTGTATGAGTGACAAATGACAAATCAGTAAATATCAAGAAGTATCAAGTGACATTCCAAGGGGTACAATTTACACCTGAAGGGGACCACATCACAAATATAATACATCTGACCCAACAGGTGCCATAGGCTTGCTAAATTTGGACATAATAAAGTAATAAATTAACCAAATTAAGACCAATGGACAAAAGTTAATTTATTATGAGGAAAAAGTGTGTTTTTTCACTATATTTAATGATGGCGAACACCAGTTATTATTAATTTTAAGGAATGGATTAAAAAAAAGAAAGCAACTAGTTTTATTTCCTCAAATTTTGCAGGGAAAGTCCTACAAAAATTGTTTAATAATATAGCAAGTATAAATTCTTTTGAAATTGAACTTACGAAAATGTTCAGTTCAGGAGTTTTACTATACAATGTACAGTAATAATAGTAAAATATAGCTATTTACAAAGACACAATAAAGTGTTTTAAATGTTGAGGTTTAGCTACTTCAAATAATCTATTAATACTTCCTACTGGAAACATATGGAATATTAGACAGATTATTGATTGTGGCTGACTGACACCAGTAATTAAGGAAGGGATAGAGACTGCATACCATGTTGAAAAATGTACAGTAGGCACACTTTATACAATTCAATCATCCAGTTTAATAATTGCTAATTTTTAAATAGATAGACATTTTATAGACCACAATTACTACTAGGATGGTATAGGAGAGCCTATGGGCACAGGTTAGGAGAACTGTGCATTACAGTACAATGGCTCATAAACCTACATGTGATGAACCACATACCTCCTAGAAATATGGAATACATACAGTTTACAAAATATGTATGTACATACATTTGATATACAGAAATACAGTAAATAATAAAACTGTAAATTCTATGAAGTGAGGAGAGATTGATGATTTACTGCAACATACAGAGAATGCATTGAGTTATTAGAGACAAATTCTCTCAATACATTACTAAACACCCCTGGACTGGCCTAACTGACCCTTTTCCCCCAGAAATTCTGGTGTTCTAAAAGTTTTTTAAATTTTAAGGGTAAGAGAGTTTTCCGATAGTTAGGCATTGAGAGGCTGCACATGGATAGATTACATAATAACATAGCAGTAGCACTAAAGTAGTAATAAAGTGTTTTTTGATTTACTTAGTACAAAGTGATAGTATTTTATTTAATTGGAAGATCTTACTCTATGCGCTCTCATAGTTTTATTTTACAACCTATAGAAAGTTGCATCTTACAATTAGAATACAGCATCCACTCAATATGGGTCAGCATTAGTCCGTTCAAGGTCATTAATGTATCATGTAGGCGGTATAATGTACTAGCCCACCACATGCTATTAATATCAACACAACATCACTACAGGAAAATCACAAAGATTGAAATGACTATGCCACACATAGAGAGTATTAATTTATATCAAAAAGAAGGAATTGTAATTGTTAATATATTGTCTTGTTGGGCGATAATTGTAACTAATTGAGCACTAATTAAGCAGACATCAATACTAATGATATTATTGCACTGATAATGAGAATGGGCTTATTGAATGATCTCACTAATTGGAAGATGAAAATAAATTGATAAAATTAAGGAATTTATTAGTATTGACAATAAGAAATACTGTAGGTGTTTGATAATGATCAATACATTACTGTAGCTTGATTTTCGTTTTTCGCTGGAAAGGCCTGTCACTGCAGGCCTAGAAAATATGTTACTTGTCTCTCAATGCTAGTCCCTAAAGCCCATTGGGCTACTATAAATTGATCCAAATATTACAATTTTAAGGGTTTGTTCTGCTGCATGGCACCGATTAAACTGTTTATTTCAAAATAGACTTAAAATGTAATTTTTATATTCACTACATTTCTGCTTAATTTTTGCTCCAAAGTAACCGTTTAAATCAGTGGATGGTCTTTGACAAAAACTGTTTACCGAATTACTCAAAATGCAATTGGTCTTGGCGGTTAATTCAAACGTTACTGCAGTGTAGTTGACTCGAGGTTAGGAGCTGTCATGTCAATCAAATAACCTTTATTTTGTGTTGCAGTAATAAACTGGTTACTAAAAAATTTTCCTCTTTCTGCTCCCAAGAATTTGGGGTTAATTTATTTACACCGTTTTTAACCGGTTATTTTTATTCAGCAGGAACAGGACCTATCTCAAAAGTTTTTAATTTCAGTTTAATTTATTCATGTCAAACGTACATGGCTTAAAAGTGTTCTAGTTAGCATTGCTCTGATGTGCACCATGTGTTACCGTGGCGATTACAATAGACCAAAATGAATCATGTTGGCCTTCCTATCATTTAGTACTTTTACAAGTATGTGTGAAAATAGACTGTACTTCAGAAAATTGAAATAAACAACTTAAGTATATAAACCAATGTCAGTAATCTATTACAAATACACTTTGATGTTTGAATAGTGTTCATTTCATTTACTATAAAAGATATACTTGATAAATACGTACCATTCTGTATTGAATCCAATGTCAATGATAATAATAGTTATACAGAAGTACTCTGTAACTAATAATATACTGAGTAATGGAATATTTGTATAGTAGTAGTAATACAAGTGAGGTGTGTTTACTGTACTAGTGTTACCCCCAAAAACGGTGTCTATTGTTGGGAATCAGAATGAAAATAAAATGCAAATATTGCTATTAAGGTACTAATTAACAAGATGTTTATATTAAACAATAATATAATAATAGGTAACTTTACTTACTAAAATGATGATGCAAAATAAAAGAGAATGTATAAATAATGCGGTATTTTCCTATTCTTTTATCCCCTGGCAGGCAAACAATTCCAAGTCCTTACTTGGCAAATTCCTTATACAACAGTATAAACTATATATTCAAATTGAAAACCACCAAAAAGACAATTTAAAAGGTTTGATAACAATCTTTGATAACAAACTACTTCTGGGGTCATTGAACTAATAGCCTATGTGGGCTTTTTGTATACTGTATTAAAATCCTAACTTCAATTTATTAAAGTACTTTATTTATTTGCTTCTGTGGTTTTAGGTGCTATATTGAACAGTGTGTGCAATATTGATTGCAAGGTGTAGTACTTATTATTGTGGTAAAATGTGTGAAAGAAATAGATTGGTTTGATCAGAACCATAACATAACATACTTTGCTTTACAGTTTGATAACAACAACCTTTTATGTCATGTCATTATTGCAATACCTGATTTGAACTATGAATTGAAAAGAAATTTTCTCAAATGACAAAAAAAAAAAACCAACTAGGAAATGAACATTTTCGTGCATAGTATAATTATATATCCTTATTCAAGAACATCTCTACATTATATAATTTAGAAATGATACAGAGATGAGGAAATCTATGGAAGAAGAAAAAGCAGTACCAACTGAGATTTGAACTCTGAACTTTCAGCTTCATATTCAGATCTACTAACTTTTAGACCACTGGAGGTTTCATATTAAAATTCAGTTGGATATCAACTATTTTTCTATTTGATTTGATATTTTTGGGATGCATTAGGTTTTTATACCTGCATGTAAAGAATTCTTTACTCCATGATGTTAGTTAAACTTAGAAAATTCAAGCAGTGAATTGGCAAGTCTTAATTCAAATTGCTCGTCAATAAAGTTTTTTTTCTTTAAATGAAGCTTATATGTAGAAAAATTATGTCCACAATTAAATGGGTCAAATATAGGAAATGTAAAATAGGTCAAATATGCAAGTTCTAGCATAGTAATTATTTCAAAGAATACTAATTTACCTACGGTTGAAAGGGAATTAAAATATATGAATTTACTTCCTAGAAAAATTTTTTAAATCATTGTCATGTTTCCTATTGATTAGTAATACACAATAATTGCAGAATGTAGTTCTAGAATTCATATAAAATACATTTACCTACCTTGATATTGTTTGAAAGACAATGAAACACCCTAAGTAGAGAAACAAATAAAACAAATAATGAAATGAAAATAAAAACACTGTAGTCTGTATTCATGGAACTAATTCCTTCATGGTAATACTACCTACCTAGTTAGTAGGGCTATATTCATACAAAGCTTGAAAGCAGGACTGGCCTCATATCATAATTAATATAGGCTACGTAACTACTACTAGGCCTACTATAATATTATTAGGCCTAGCCTACTAACTAAGGTAGGCCAAGGCATCTACATGAAAAGGCCAGGCTCCTGAAATAAAAACATTTATGAATCGGTTTGTTTAGGACAAAGTTTCTACTTATTTCATGGCATTCAACAATCACGACACAAAATTCCATTTAATAATAACATTTATCAATAACATGTGTGTAGATTCAATTTACAAATATCCCGCTAAGCCACTTAGAAACTAAGACAATCAGCTCGCAACACGAACATCTAACAGGTTCACCCTCTCCTCCTCCTCTGCATCATCTCTGCGCTCTCTCGACTCCTCTTTCTCAACAATCCTAGCCTAGCCTAGGCCCAGCCTAAATTAACTAAAATATCAAAACTTACATCCGAAAATGCCATATTGAAATAGAAGATAATGAACAACACTTTCGTAACGTCCACAAAATAGTATAAATACCCCGGAACCAACTTACCAGCTAAACTTTCAATCCAAATTTTGAGTATCGTCTGACGTTCACTTACCGCACATGCTTCCCCGACGAAAAGTAAAAACACACAACGTGCTTGGATTCGTTCATTGTGAAAGCGGGGGTGGTCTTAACGTTCTAAAGTAATTGGGGGCCCCATGAGAGCCGACGTGACGCGTGCCGATGTGACAAACGCAAATATTTAGATTCATTCATACGGTAACTCACTAAAGTAGATATTTAGATAACAACTCAATAAATTGTGTAAACATTAATTGAATTATCGTAGTATGATAATAGTGATACAAATTAATGGCATAAATCACAGGTTCTTTGTTCATTTTTTTCCAATATATATGTAAATGGTCACAATATCCAGATGGACATTCTATGTAGGCCTACTATCAAGAGAAACAAATAAAATGCAATTACCTTATAATGTAATATTCATTTCCAGGAGAACAACATTTTTGCATTGCAAGTATAATTAATTGAGCTTCTCCATGATAATAAATAAACTACTATATATCAGTTGGCTGCACCAATCCAGAGTGAACCCCAGATTTTATAGTGCTGTAATGGGATTTCCCCTTTTAAAATCAACCATTTATCTAAAGCTGTTCTAAATAAGGCATAAAGTAGAACAGCCCAATGTACTAAATCATGCAGAATGAAGATTTCCATTAATTAATATCTTGTCCTATTATTGATGACCTTTTTGTTCAACAATAACATCAACTTCTATCATAAACAGTACATTTGGGATTATACATTACCTTCAAACAAAGGCCACTTTAATGCTGTTGTTTATAGCATAGAACACATTCGTGTTGTGTGATGTCGTGGTAATGGACTGTATTAATCAATCCAAAATCACTTTAAAATCTCTAAAGCTCTGTCTACACTACATGATGATGTCATATCACTACCATAATTGGGCATATCACAACCATATTTGGGCACATCACACTTTTTTTTGTCAAAGTAGCTTGATAGTGTGGACAGAGCTTTACAGAGAAATTCTGTGGTGTACAGATTTAATTTGAAAGAAAAACTATAGCATGAGAACTAAACAATCACCACTATTAATATTTGTTGCACTTTATTATTCTATATTACATACATTATTTAAATAAAACAATATTTAATATAGTACTGTACTGAATAAAACCTGGCACACACTAGAGCTTTCGGCTGAGCCAACTGGCACGAGTAACAATTGGCTCACTAAAAAATTTGCCGCAAACTGTGATCGCGTTCTATCGGACGCACACTAAGCGCCTTCAGTACGCGATTTTCTGATTGGATAATTACTTGCTACGCTATACGGCACGCGCTGAAATATTATAATAAATCAGAACATGTCATGCGCAGTGGATTTTTTTAGTGAGCTATCTGCTCACGTTCGGCGCACACTTGAGAAAATGGCACGCGTGCCAAAAAATATTAAACACGATAGATATTTTCCTCAGTGGCCGATTCCTCACGAAATCCCCGGTGCACACTGTGAGGCAAGTGTTACTCGTGCCAGTTGGCTCAGCCGGAAGCTCTAGTGTGCACCAGGCTTTAGGTAGTGGATGTCGGCTTGCATAGTTTAAGTTTGTCATGGAATCTGATGGCTAGCTGACTAAGCAGCTAAGTTCTTGCAAGTTATAAGAATAAATATGCAAATCTGTCAGGAACCATTTCCTAAGGTACGGTACATATGTAACCTTATATGTTGTGCTTACAAAATGCTGCTGGCACCACCAGAAAACTAGAAATTCATTGAATCTAGTTTACTGTTCACATAAACAATTTAAGTTTTTGCGCGAACATAGTACGATTTGCTTAGAATTCTCATAAAATCCTTTTGTTATATCTGAATATATCTACACTGTCCCGAAGGACCGGTGCATACCAAGCAAATTTGCTGGGTCAATTCCGCCCTCCAAAGGCCTGCTAAATCCTGATAGACAGCCATTAAAATGTGTTAAGGAATTATTAACTAGTACATGTACTGTACTATCACAGTTGTGACACTGTCCACATACATTTACAGAATGTAAATACCTTTAATAATTACTAATACCTCTCTAAAATAGATGAATAGATAAAAAGATATATCAATAACCATCATCATCATCATCACATGTTGATTCAGTTTCCCCAATATCATCAACGATCATTGTTGGAAATTGCTCTCCACGATGGCACAGCAACCCATAAGTTAAACGATAACACTGAACGAATCTTGGATCATTCTTATCCATCTCTGATAATAATGGCAAAAACTCTGCTGCAAGCAACTACAATGAATAACAATATTACATGTATGTTGCTTGTTGAAACAGTATAACTATTGTAATGAGAGATTTTAAATAACACCAGTACAAAAGTATACTACATTACTATATGTATCAAGGCAAAGTTGGGCAATGAAGTATGTATGCCTACTTCTGTTGGGATCAGATTCATCAAACCAGGGAAGAGTGTAATCTTACTCTTCCCTGATCAAACCTGTTTAGCAAAATGAAATCATCTTAACTCTGTTTTAAAACGATGGTTTGTTAGTTTTCAAAATAATTTAAGCTAGTATTTTTTTCCTTAAATATGAAATTCCAAAAGAAAAATAAACTGGTTTGATAAATAAAGCCTCATTTTTGTACTTAACCACTTAGCTATCATTGTACTTAAGAAAAGGGATTGATAACTGCCCAGATATTTGAGAATTTAGAAATATATAATATTGAGACAGAACATAGGAATTGGTAATAGAAATAATTATATATACCTTTTGTGTCTGTTCTTCCACTTCAAGAATCTGTAACTCTAGTTGTAAACCAACTAGCCTTTGCAATTCATTCAACTTGCTATACTCTATTCTTACAGGTAAAATACTTTGTGGGTAAATATCATCTAAAACATCTGCAAATGTAACGTGGTAAAGACTAGTTAATTGAAAATGTGAAATTAGCCATAGAACTGTCTAAAATGAGCTAAGATAGCCCTGTCTCAGACTTAAGTTTTAAAGATGTATTGTCCCCCAAAAACATGAAAAATGGAGATTAATTAAATCAGACTTAGAATATGTTATTTTGTAGTTTTAATAAAGTTAATCACTTCTATAGAAAAATAATGGTTTCACCTATAAATTGACAAAATAAATAGTTAAATTCAACCAAAACCCCACTGGCTGGCAGCCAATTTGGCCATTTTTTGCTTTAAATTACAGTTGTTTCAGGTAAATACATTTTTTTTCGATCCAATTTTTGGTCAAAGTGGATAATTATTATGTTACATTAAAATGGCATATTCAACCAAAATTTTGTTAAGAATTATTTTTTCAGGGGGACAATACATCTTTAAGCCTATTCAAAGTTACATTTATTACTTAGGCACAAAACAATTTCACAAGCATCTACAGTAGAACACTAGACTAATAAGGAGATACCTTCAAGACTAAAGAGTCCTATTAATAGGTTGTAACCTGAATAACGGTTATGGTATTATAACATTATTATATTCACCTTTTTTATTTTCCAGGGAGAGTGTCCCCTTAATAGGGTGTACCCTCCCTTAATAGGGTGTACCCTCCCTTAATAGGGTGTACCCTCCCTTAATAGGGTGTACCCTCCCTTAATAGAGTGTACAGATACAGATACAGATACAGATACAGATAACTTTTATTGTCCAAATAAACTGGAAATTGCATTTGCTCACTTATCACATAAAAATATCGTATAAAAATATCGTATAAAAATAAAGTATAAAATGTAGAATAACAATATAAAAATACACAATGATTAAAAAAGTACATCATAAAATTACAGCTCAAAAATATTTAAGTTAAAAATACAGATCATTACAAAACGGTTTAAAAAGTGTCTTATATTTCATTATTAATTATTATATTATATTATTTATTATTGTTATCAAAATTATTGTAGTTACCTCTTAAAGTCATCGTTAAATTTTTTAATCCCAGCTGGGAGAAACGAATTTGAGTATCGACCCGTCCGCGCCAACACCGGCCTCAGTCTACCACTTCTACCAATGTGGCAGCGAAGAAGATCCGAATGAAGGGGGTGGCTTTCCTCCTCCATGACCGCCTGTAAACCATTTTTCAATCGTTCTCCGTAGTGACAATCGTAGACTGAGTCCGCTGTCAGCGCCGACGAGCCAATCACTCTTAATGCCCTTTCTAACACTTTACATATGCGGCCCTTATCTCCTTTGTTTATGTTCCCACCCCAGCCTAATAGGCAATAATCCCAGATTGAAAAAATAACAGATGAATAAAACATAGTAAGTATCTCTTCCCTTACCCTAAAAACGTTCATTTTCCTCAAACAGTACAGTCTAGTATTTAATTTTTTAATTAGTTGATCTACATGCTCTCCCCATGATAAATTATTGTCATACGTTACCCCAAGATACTTATATGTTTTAACGATTTCTCCCTCATGTCCTTTAATCTGGACAGGCTCAATTTCCCTTCTTTTTTTACGGCGGAAATCTATTCGCATTTCTTTGGTTTTTGCTACATTAAGTTCCAGGAAATTTTCATCACAGTATTTCGTAAACCTAACTATTTCAGATTTGAAATTTGTATCGTCATCCTCTTTTATTAAACCTATCATAGCAGAATCATCTGCAAATTTAATTACTGGACAGTCCGGGAATCTAGGTTGGAAATCTGACGTATACAATGTGAACAAAAACGGTGCAAGTACAGTACCTTGTGGTGCTCCCGTATTTGTCCGAATAATGTCCGATCTGACATTTTGATTTAGCCTAACAAACTGGAGACGTCCAACGAGGAAGTTAAAAACGAACGAAATTAGTAAATTGGGGATATTCATGCCGAACAACTTATTAATTAAAATGTGTGGTACCCTCCCTTAATAGGGTGTACCCTCCCTTAATAGGGTGTACCCTCCCTTCATAGGGTGTACCCTCCCTTAATAGGGTGTACCCTCCCTTAATAGGGTGTACCCTCCCTTCATAGGGTGTACCCTCCCTTAATAGGGTGTACCCTCCCTTAATAGGGTGTACCCTCCCTTAATAGGGTGTACTCTCCCTTAATAGAGTGTCCCCTTAATAGGGTGTACCCTCACTAAGTTTGTCCCAAAAGAGAGGCACTTATTTGTGCTACTTCTTCCACATATGTCTCAATATTATCTATTATATCTGTCTATAAGCATATGTTTAGCTTCATGGTGTGATTGTTTGGAACATGAATGAATGTAGTAAACCAGACTCACCTTGGTTATCTGGTGAAAGAAAAAAAGTTGATGGAAGTTTACTACTTGTGTCATTTTTAACTGCTGTCTTCAATTTCATTGCTTCAGTAATTTCACAATATTTTGCTTCTTCTGTTGGTAAAAATAAAGGAAATTCACTCATCTAATCCTGAGAACTTAACACCACAGTTGTGAATCCGTAAACATAATGGGCCAATTAAGGCTTAATTATTTACTATGCAAGTTGGTGACCCACCTAGCAAAGTTAGCAAGCCCATAAAACCACTTACTCAAAAGGCCCATTACTGTGGTGTAATGGCTATAAGCACTCACTGCCTGAACCAAAGGGTCCCAGACCAGGAATACTAAACCAGGGGCCTTAGCCCTGTGTTTTATGCCACTGGGCCAATGACTGGTAACTACTCTTACTTAGTCCTAAACAAGCCCATGTCTATTCAGTAGACTTACTTACGTTGTTCAAAGTCTTTTATTTCTGTCAGTAGTTGTTGAGATCTGTTATGAATTGCCTCCATAGTTACCTTAATCCGGTAAAGATCTTGCCAATTTGATTCATCTGCATTATGGGTAAAACAAGAGTATGGTACTAATAAACATTATCATTATAAAATACAGTAGATTGAATGCAAAAGGAACACAAATATCGATTGAAACTGGCTAGGCATTACAACAATACTGAGATAAGGCTGTATATCGTAAGCGGCCGGGTGTACAACTCAATAGGTCTGAACATAGATAAGTAAAGGTATTTATTCTGGTCCTCAAGCCTATATTGGTGATCTCATGTTGTATACTGTAAGCCTTCAAGATGTTACCTGATATTTGTGCCAGTGACAGTAATTGTTGGTCTGCTTTGCCAATTAACTCCTCATATTCTTGTTCTAACCTTCGATACCTTAAATCATGATCATAAAATGAGAAACCTCCATTGGTTCTTAATAACTGCAGAGAAACCATAATGAAAATCGTTTAACAATCGATAGATTACTCTTGAAATGGAGCATTAAAGCTCTTACTCTTTTGCACTTTTTAAGTTCACACAAGGCAGTGGTGAACTTACAAATTATAGTCCATATTCAAGGATCATATGCTAATATGACTGTTTGCAATTTTATACATTTTTAAGCGTGGTTCCCACTAGAACACAATGCAAAGTAATGCAGCGACATATCGACGCAAAGTGTGTGGGAACCGACGACGCAACATTGCTGCAAACATCGCTACAGGAAATAAAATCAGTTCAATTTCACGCAACAACGCAAAGGCAAAAGAACACGGGAAAACATAGTACAGCGCGTACTCAAAAGTATGCAGGTTAACCATGCTAACGTTGACGTGCAACAAGCAGGTTTGATTTCACGCAGGCGAGGGAAAACACAATTATTGGAAGGGCATTTCCTTATGTTGTGTCGGTTGCGTTGTGTTGCTAGTGGGAACCAAGCTTTATATACCTTTGTGTTTACACGATCAAGGAAATACTGACATTCAGGTGTCTGCTCTGATCTTGACATGACCTCTAACACTTTGTTTATAAGACGCTCATGAGCATTGAAGGTTTTTCGGAAATGCGATGGAAACTTTAATTTTGATCTGAAAAATATGAATACTTTATATCGTTTATTCATTTCCAAATTATGATGCTTGCTTATAAAAATAATCCTAGATTCAATGATCGGTTTATATTTGAATCATTAAAGGTGATGTGCTTTGGTTAAATTTATTATTTGTTGATTCTTACCCATCTGTTTTTAATAAAAATGGTACCTCCTCTTCTTCCTCCGTTTCATCAACTTCACCTCTTTTGTCACTTAATTGAGGTGTTAAATTCTTGGCAGAATTTTCTGATTTCACATCAGATTTCAGATGAGGCTTGGACCTGCAATCACTCAATCTAGGGTTTTTCGCATCATCAATATCTGTGTTTGTGACATCATTACTTATGCTGTTTGTAGCATCAGTCTTTGTGCTGCTTACATCATCAACATCTGTGCTTCTGACATCATCAGTGTGATTCTGACTGGAACTTGCATTACTTTTTAACATTTTTCTAGCAAGTATCTATAAAACAAAGGAAAACATAATTTGTAAACATGTATACAATTTGCACCTAGTTAAAATGATTAAAGGATGGGGGAAATATTTTTATCACAAATGAAAATGAGTGTTTTATTACCTGAACATTTTGAGCAGTCCTGTTTCCTCTTGTTGAATGCTGTCTCTTAGAAGCACTATTTCTCGTCCTCTCATTGGCTGATTTTACTGTTGGATGTTGCCTGTTTGCGTTAGCAGAACCAATCTTCTTTCTCTCATTGGCTGATGCTGACAAAGCTTTCTGAGAATAACTACTTGTAACCTTTGAACTTGGACGTTTACTATATCTACCTATTTCAGAAGCTGATGTTGAATATTGTTTCCTAGTAACTGGAGGAATTTTAACCAATGGTTTACTTTTTGATTGTTTTGTTTGAGTTATTGCTGCCTTCTTTGCTCCTTCTTTTACCGTTACTTTTCTTTCCTTTTTTTCTGAAGTTCCTTTTTTATGAATTCCAGAAAGTGAGATTGTGGATGTATCGCTAATTAATTTAGTGAGGTCTGATTGACTGATTACCCCAGTTTGTGATGTTTCATGAGCAGCACTCTGAACTCTATTCTTACGGTCTTGTTTATCATTGCTTTCTTTCTGTCTGGCATTAGGGGGTGTATCTTGTGATTTACCCACACATTTCTTGTTTTTTGGTTGAACAGCCTGAACAAAATGATGTAATACATTATTTCAGAACCCAACAACAGGAAATGTGTTTATATTTATAACATTACATTGTGATACATTACCTTAGCAAGAACATCCCTGGCTGCTTGTGCTTTAGTCAACATTTCTTCAACCTCATTCAACATCTGTGTTTCAATTTTATCTTTCTTCTTCTCTTTCACATCTTCCTTTTTATCATCCCTGGCTTTATCATTCTTTCCAGTTTCTGTACTTTTCTTCTTTTTAGGCCATGGTTTCAGTAGCTCCTTGCATTGTTGAATGACCTGTGATTCAAATTCTTTTTTTTCTTTAGCAAGAGTGTATATACCAACTAGGTAATCTAACACCCTAAAAGAATTCATAGACAAATTCATCTGAAATTGTTGTATTATACAGTAATATTTTAACTAAATTAATCTAGGCCTAGTAGTAACCTCTATAGTATGGCCTCTATTAATTATTATGACTAGTTTAGTAATTGTCGGCGCAACGGTAAAATAAAACAACTACTAAATGTATAAAGTAAGTACTGCGGTAAAAGCTATGTGGTAGGTCTGCTACACTAGTATTGTGCGACTATTAGTATTAGATAACAATGAGGCTTGTTGGATATATTAGAGAACAATAATTAATAATAATATGAATACAGGTGATTGTGTGGCGCTAACAAAAATATTTACAAAAGAACTTTTATTATTTTTAAATAATATTTATTATTAATTTCTAATATATTATTACTAGGCCTAGGCCTACAGTACTTACTACTGACTGAAAGTAGGCTCAACTACAAAGATACTAGGCTAGAGGCCTATAGGCCTAGTAGACTAGCCAGGGTAGTCCTTCTTAGTCTTACAGCCAAGAAGTCCTACCCAGATACATACATTCTACTACACTCGCCATTTTGACTAGGCCTAGAGCTATAAACATGTTACATTTTACCGACAGGAGGGGGGTAGGCTAGGCAGCCGGCTGAACGCAGCCTCTCTTTTTTATTTTAGGCCTACCTAGCTAGCCTACTGCAATAAAAACGGGGAGACCTGGGGATAGGCTAGCTAGCATATCCTTCTAGGTTCGATAGTAGTCTAGTGAACAAACGTAATATACATTTACGATCAAATAAATCCTAATCAACTAGGTTATTTACCCAGACAGTTGATTGAACGTCCCGCTACTGGGCGCAGCCATCTTGTTCTTACCAATAATAATATGACGTAACACAAAATTGACCAATCGAAATAAACCTTTCATTCAGGGTGCAAAGGTCATACGCGTTCGAAGTTTTATACTGTAGAGTGTACCTGTGAGCGCGCATGGAGAAATAATATAACTTATTTCACCATGCTGTGTAATTGAATGCTTTACACTAGATATTAGTATATATTATATATAAACTATATCTATATAGGTCTAGCAGGACATACAGTAGTGAATTTAATATACAGTAATTAGTTTTATGTAAAGCCATATTGCATTATTAAGTCACAACTATCAATGGTAATTGCAAGTAAGTTTTGCAAACGAACAAAGAATAAAAAACAAAATTGTACTTTTTAATTATTTTTATTTTGAATGCTACTTGCATTTAAAACAGGATGACATTATCAAAACCTGTACTAACTGGATTAAACATTTAAAAATAATTTTGTTGTTGTTGTATTATTGTTGACTTTGGTTATCAGTTATGTATATTTTTTCTTTCATGGTTCTAAATATATTAGAAATGATGTATAGTATTAGTTGTTCCAGTTTATGCAGTCCAGTCCTTGGTGACGGCACCACCCCAGTCAGTTGAAGGGGCTGGATTAGCCCAGTCCTGAGTGGCTGCGGGATCAGCAGCAGCCCAATCTTGAGATGGTGCTGGCTTGGATTTATCAGCAGCGGCCGGGGCGGCAGTTGCAGACCAGTCATCAGCTACGGGTTCGCCTGTAGACCAGTCACCAGTGGTTGCCGCACCAAATGGTGTTGGCATCATGCCGCTGGCAGCAACAGGAGCAGCTGGATCAGCGCCCCACTGTGGAGAGAATAGTACTATTAACAACAACGAAGACACTTCAGAAATATGCTTTTCAACAAGCTGTTATAAATCGAAAGCAAGTAGGCATATCATGGGTTGTTACAACACATTTTTAGAACATGTTTGACATCTAAAAATGTATCATGGTAAATACCTATGCATGATGTCGCACAAAGATTATTCAATGTTTCTGGCTTTTCAGCACAACCAGACCACTATTTTCTAGCCTGGCTGCTTCCTATTAAACCAGATGGGTTTACTCTTTGCCCGCTACTGGCATCTCATCTTCATCATTAACTGATGAGCGGATGTGGCGAGTGGGCAATAATATTGCAACATTAACGAAAAAATTTAAATTATACTTATTCTTACTTCCTCTACAGCAGGCTGAATAGTGTCTGGCTGTCCACCCCACTGTTCCTGGTATCCAACATTGACAGAAGGCTCCTCTTTAGCTTGAGCCCTCTCGCGGGCATCTTGTTCATCCTTCTCAGCCTATTAAAAAAACACAATTATAAGTTGTTTGGTACTACTTCAGTTGAAAAAGAACAAAACTAATGTGCAGTGTTTCTGGCTTTTCAGCACAACCAGACCACTGTTTTCTAGCCTGGCTGCTTCCTATTAAACCAGATGGGTTTATTCTTTGCCTGCTACTGGCATCTCATCTTCATCATTAACTGATGAGCGGATGTGGCGAGTGGGCAAAACAAGTTCAACATTGGTAAAGTTTATTTAATTGAACTAGAGTGGCTATAAAGTTTTGGATGCTTCAAGTTCCATTGGTAGATACTTACATCTTCTGGATCACGGTAAAAGTACAGATCAGGCATAATCTCCCACTGAATTTCACGACTAATGGTTCCACGGAGACGGAGCACTTCACGAGCAAGCATCCACCACATCAGGCCGATAGAATGGATACCCTGGAGGAACAAATTTAACATAAATATGCGATACCTTAGAAGTACAAACATTCTATTATTGAGTAAACATACTAAATAGAATGGATACACTAGGTGAAGATACCTCAATGAGCAATTAAGATGCTATTTTGTTTTGTAAAAAATGAAATTTGCATATCTTAATTATTGTTTCTGGCTTTTCAGCACAACCAGACCACTGTTTTCTAGCCTGGCTGCTTCCTATTAAACCAGATGGGTTTATTCTTTGCCCGCTACTGGCATCTCATCTTCATCATTAACTGATGAGCGGATGTGGCGAGTGGGCAAATTTGTGTAATATTTCTGTTTTTCTTACTGAAAAACAACTCTGTCATAAACAAATTAAGTAATTTTACCTTATTGTTACACGGAATGGCAATATCAATGTGACGTAATGGAGCATCAGTGTTGCAGAGAGCAATAACTGGTATATTCACATACGACGCTTCGATTATCGGTTGGTGATCGGTGCGAGGGTCGGTCACGACCAAAAGACGTGGCTCACGGAATGCAGATTGAATCTGATTGGTGAATGTACCAGGAGTGAAACGCCCAGCAACTGGCGTGCTTCCAGTTGCCATAGCGAATTTCAACACAGCTCGCTGAAAATTAATTTAAGAAAGAAAATTAATCATTTTCAATTACACTAGTTAGCGATTTTTTTTAATGCACTGCCAGTTTACTTTTTTTAAACTAGAACACTTAGATGCACGTTTTCTAGCCAACAAAAATACCTTGAATCAGCCTTGTGTAGTACAATAGACAAAACCACTCTTAGGTCAGTGTATCAGCAAATATCTATTAAATTTAAAAGCATGTTTCTGGCTTTTCAGCACAACCAGACCACTGTTTGTAGCCTGGCTGCTTCCTATTAAACCAGATGGGTTTATTCTTTGCCCGCTACTGGCATCTCATCTTCATCATCAACTGATGAGCGGATGTGGCGAGTGGGCATAAATTATTTTTTATGTTTCATTACTTTGTACATCTAAATATACACTTTCTATAAGCATACCTGGCCATATGGACGAGCTGAAATGACACAAACATCAGCTGGGTTCTCTACTGCCACGATGGCTCTAGCTGCTAGTAGGAGCTTCTCCCAGGTGCGACGAAGATTAACAATGTAACCCCCTAAAATGATAAACAATACAATTTTATATTACAGACCAAAAATGTTATTCCATCTTGAGTAAAAGTTGTTATTGTTAGCACAGCCAGTATGAATCAAAACTTTAAATAGAAAAATAACAAGAGGGAAAATTTACCATCGCTCTTTCTTTTGTAGATGTACTGCATCATCTGAAAATCAACATTTTGTGCTCCAATATGAACACCAGAAGCAAGGAATTTGGTAACATCATCCTCTTTGAGGGATAGAATATCATGATTTCCGGACATTTTTTATTGTCGATCGTTAAAGTTACGGGGATCAACCTGAAAAGTACAGTAGTAGTTTTAAAATTTATTCCAGAAACCTACACTACATACAGTTATACCTATAATTATATTTTAATCGGCATATATTATATATTATGCATATTTATTAATGATGTATTGTCCTCCAAAAAACATGAAGAAGATTAATAAAATCAGACTTTGAATAGGCCATTTTGCAGCTTTAATAAAGTTTCCATTCAAAAATGAGAAAAAATAACATTTTAACTTATAAAAAGACAAGATAAACGGTTAAATTCAACCAAAAACCAATTGGCTCCAGTCAATTTGACTAGAGTATTTTTTGCTTTTAAGTTTCAGTTTTTTAATGACATATTTTTGGTTGGTAACTAAAAGTGAATAATATGTAACATTAAAAATGCATTATTATTCAATAATTTTTTAACAATATTTTTGCAGGAAAATACACCTTTATTAATTACACAATCCATGTGGCACAATATTATAATGAACTAAAATTAATTATCTTTTTTGTATATTGCATTATTTATTATTATTAGTGTGCTGGACTGCTGAAAAAAAACTTAAGCACTTGGTCGGCTCATAACTTCATCCAGCAAGTCACTTGGTCTAGGCCTCGCCTACTACCGTATTGTGGCGAGTAGGCTACCTACTCGCACCACCACATAATTGACGATTATTTTCACCCGACACGTCACACATGGCATGTCTGGCCTAGAAACTTTATTAAAATTAACGTTTTAAAACTCCAATTTTCAACCTAATTTATGACTACATAGTTTCTTAAACACTTATTGCTTATAATGTTTTAGGAAAGAATGAATATTTCTTTTAAAAATTAACAAATATCATCAGTTTTGTCAGTGCCAACCTACAGAGTTGTAACGCCAAATGGAGATCGTGAAGAAAGGCCGAACATCGTGCTCGTGTTCAGAAAGTCGAGCGGGAAAAGAATTGCCAGATATTTTATATAATTTATCTACCCAATATTTTTCAATTTTCAAAAATACATTGGTACATATCTCTACCAAAAGAGATTCCAGTCACTCTTGACTGCTTCGACTACACGCAAAAAATGAACAATAATATTTCCTATCTTTGGTCATTCTGATTTAGTCTGTTAGTTGTTCATCAATCAGTTATAAATAGACATGGTCATTCACTCAATTAGGAAGGTAAATGACAATGTACTGGACGACGAGTCAAGGAGTAAGAATACTTGGACAAGTGTATGATTTTAAACAAAACACCACAAACTGCTAGTTTCAATTACCATAATAAAATAACTGACCACAATGTTTAAACAATAGTTTTATTGTAAGGATTTCCACTCTATAATATATTTACCGTACTTCATCAGAATTGCAACGTGAGAAACTAAAAAAATCTATCTAGATTCCCGCCAATTAAATCTTAAATACCAATCAGCCCTTAAATTATTATATCACATTATTTATTTTCTTTAAATAATATTTTTATAATCAAAAATTTATAATGTACACATTTTAATGTTGAAAATTAACCATTTATAATATTATATATTCAGTTTGTCAGCATTTGCTTAAAAAATTGTATTTACTAAAATAATACTAAGGTAAATCTTAAATTAGAAATAATCTGATTTTATACAGATAACAGACAATTTATAAAATATAAAACAGAACTATAAAATATATTAGATTAAGAAAAACCTGTAATAGAAACTTGGTAAATAATTTGGCTTGTAGGGTGGGTTAAAGGGAGAATATCCAGAGAGAAAATGAAGCAAAGGAGATCTGCTTAAAAACATTATAAAACAATAAAAAATGTACTACTACTTCTTGTACATTTCTCTGAAGTTGATGATATAAAATACCAATACATATACCCCTTTCTTTAGAGTGGGTTACAGATTATTACATAAGGAGAATAATAATAAGTTTCTATTACAGGTTTTACAGTAAATTATAATACAGAGCATTAACATAATATTTCTTTAATACAATAACTAAATCCCAACCACCAGCAGCATTCAGAAACCCCAACCAACAGAGGGCAGAACCCCCAAGCAACAGAGGGCGGTAGATTACACAAAACTAATTATATGAAATTTATAAAACAACTGGGCGTCATACTGACATGATTGATGATTTTTCATTTAAATTACATACTGTACATATACTGTACTAGAGCTATACTTGAAGATAAGCTCAAATTATAAAATAAAATATGTAATAAATCTTCTTTAAAAGAATTCCAAACATCATTTTTATAACTTATTTAAAACAACACCATACTAAAATATGAATAATAAAATATAAACATGAATGTGTAGGTTACTTGAGGTCACCTAGATCTGTATCCAATTCTTTTGTATCAAGTTCTTGAAAGCTGCTGAAATAAAAAGAATTATCATTATAAAAATAAATTGTTCTACAAAAAGAGGCAAAATCGTCCTTAAAGCTCAAGTACAGGCATGAATTTTAAAATAATATTTGGTTAATTCTACATAAATCAAATATGTGCAAACATATATCGTGACAAAAAAACATGAATTTCGCTTAAAATGGTAAAATACAAAATTTGGAAAAATTCTGCTATAAAAACTTTATAACTTTTTTTTTCAGTAGTTACTGGTTAGGTAGTTTAACCAAACCTAATGTAATAACATAAATATACATAAAAATCGAAGTTGAATAAAAACACCAGAAACGTAAAAGTTATATTACAGTACTACCTATATTAAGCCATCTGATAACATTTTTTACCACATAGTTTATTTTTCATAGTATTTTGAAAATGCCTCTCTATTCACAACATTTGTGTACAAAGAAATAGAGATTTTACTGTGTAATTTGAACTATCCCCTCACTGATAAGAAAGTGCTTATTATCAACAAGATCATGGAACACAAATAAAATTCCAAAAAGATATGAAACATAGAGAAAACTATAGATTGATAATTATTGGAATGTATGATCAGTAGAAATGTTTTGCCTGCATCTGGCCTTTAACTAAGCTAGTTTAAGGCTTGGTTTACCTTGCTGTAGTGCTATCACTGGTTCCTGATTTCTGATCTTGGTTCAAAGACAACGGATCTTGTTCACCTGCTTGAGGGCTCTCTTCTAGAATGGATGTCTCTTCCTGAGCCAAATCTTCCATAACTTCTAAGTCTTTCTTCTGGATAGGTTTCTGTGGTGTTGTCGTAGGGGTTTGTAAGGGTGAGGCTAGGCTACTTGTATCTGACTTCATAGATGGTGACGGAGAAGGTAGAGGGGAGCCTTCTTGTACCTGCATGTGATATTTGTAAGTGGTCTCTGTGCTAGCAAGCTGGCCTAAAAAAATAAACAGTCAAAATAGTTTAAATATCTCCTGTAGGGGCAATTATTTATAAGATTTTTTAACTTTGCTTCAAGGGGTTACTTGAATTGTGGAAGTCATGCATCAAGTACAGTTTTGAGGGTAGAGGTTCAAATCCAACTGTCTTCTAAAGTCATTTTCTTTAATGATTGCCTAGGTAATGATTTTCTCACCTGACTGTAGATTAAGAGAACGCCCTCGCATGCTAGGTTCTTTCGGAAGAGGAGACCACCAATTGACGAAAGATGCTACTATTGGAACCTGTCGCAGCACACCCTAAAAAACATAAAATGAATATAGCATTTATAGATATATTTCTATAATTTAAATCATTTTGAATATTAGTCAGGAATTTTAAAGGAATTCAATAATGTTATTACTTGATTACCTCTTCAAGAAGACGTTTATCATTTTCTTTGCGAAGTTCTTCCTGGGCTTCTTCAATCTTTTTCTGAATCATCTCTTTCATAACTTCCAAAAACTATAAAACAAAACATTTTTCATAAAATTTACAACATAATATTCTTGTTAATACATAGATTGCCAGAAACAGAATTATCAGCAGAATATTTTAATCCAACACTGTTGAATTCATAGAATTAAAAGCAAATCAATACAGTACAAAATATGATGAACTATACAAGTTCTTACTTTGGATGAGTCTTCCAGATCTTTTCCAATGTTAGAAATTGCCTGCACAATATCCACAAGACTTGTGCCTTCCTTAATCATGCCAACATTCACACAAGCTGTACCATCATCTGGATTTACCCCCTCTGTATATGTGATGGCATTATTGTTTGCTTTTAGACGTTCTAACAAGTCTCTGTTGATCTTGTTCAACTCTTTCTCTGCTTGATCTTTGTTATCGTGTAAGTGTCCTGATATGTAGGAAGGAATGTATCTAAAAGAAGCAGGAATTAGCTAGCTATTATTATTTAAACTAGCTATTCATCACCAATGCTGAACAAATTAATCAGGATATGTATAAAGTGTCATTTCAATCCATTTTAGTTTAAATAATTTGCACACAATTTTAAGCTCTGTCTACACTATCTGATCAAACTTTATGTGACAGAAATATGTGATAAGCCCATATATAGATATGATGATGTCATATCACTACTATATTTGAGCATATCACTACACCAAATTTGGGTACATCAGAATTTGTTTGTGGAACTAGTTTGATAGTGTAGATAGAGCTTTAAATTGGGTAATTGTACTTGAAATACTAAGTAGAGTAGAAGAAATATGGATGCAAGAAAGGAAGGAATGGAGAGAATTTAGAGAGTACTTGGACAAATAAGCTACTGTCAGTGTGCCACTAAACGTATACTTACTGCACAGTGCCCAAGCCAGCTTGGTATGGTAGGTCAATGAACCTCAACAGCTCATCAGCTTCAACAAGATCCTTGAAAGCAATCCTTTCTTTTAGTGTGTGATTTAGAATAGCCTAGAAAATAAAAATAAAATAAATTGAAAAAACTGTATCACTTTATTATTTCATCACACATGTGATGTACTCAAGATACAGTAGAATCCCTCCTTTCAGACACCCTTATTAAGAGGACACTACTGTCGAATACCGTAAATCTTCTAATAGTAACCCACACTCTAATAGTAACCCACCTTATAAGTCAATCTATAATAATAACCCACTACTCTAATAGTAATCCATGGGGGTTAATATTAGTCACAAAAACTTATGATGCAGCCGTATTTTGAAAATAAGGAGATAATACATGTTGACCTTAGGAGTCGGGGGAAGATTGAGTGTTTTTTTTAGTTTATAAAATAAAGTTAGAGTTCAACCAAATTTGTTTATTCGTACTGTTTATTATTTTTCTATGAGTTGCTGACTGGAAAAGTTGGGGGTGGGTAACTATTACTAATCTTAAATTAGGCACCTGAAAATAGTTACCCACCCCCAACTTTTCCAGTCAGCAACTCATAGAAAAATAATAAACAGTACGAATAAACAAATTTGGTACTCTAATAGTGACCCCCTTCTAATAGTAACCCACTCTAAAAAACAATCAAAGAATAATAACCCAGGGTTACAATTAGAAGATTTACGGTAAGGGGAAACAGATTTTAACACTTCGGCTAATTCCTAATTACACTACACCAATTCCTATTCAGAGGACCCCTCGAATAATGGGATACTATGTTGAGTTCCGAAGGTGTCTCCTTAAATTTTATACTGTATTCCAATATCTAGTCATAATTTCAACTTACTATCTGCTTTTGAAGACATTCCACAAATGCATTAATGTCATCAGTTGTTGTTTTATGATCTACAAGATAAAATAACAAAAATGTAAGTATTTATTAAGTAAATAGTAATTAGTACTATGATGTAGCCTCACTGAAACTTATTATTTATTACTATAAGAACCTTTCAACTTACATGGTGCTGACTGCATCGGACTGAACCGTAGACACACGCCCTCAACATCACCCCTTACAACCTCAATGTACACGTTTGGTATTAACTTGTTCATTCTAGCACCAAGCTGTAAAATAAGTGTTACTGTTAATGATGCAAAACAAAAAAAGATGATGTGGTTGACTGACTTCATTAAATCTTCAGACACCCTTTCACACAAGTTAGGATTTACATCAACTAACTACTGTAATTTCTGTATCTTTTGAATCCTCTCTTTTACTTTCCTATTTTAAGTTACAATTATGTAATATTATACCTCAACCTCACTTACCCATGTGTTAAGAGCATCATATAATTCTTTGTCTAAATCATCCTCTTCAGGTACAGAGGTTTCGCTGTATGGGGCAACAGGCAAAGTTTCTGTCCTGTCTTTATCAAATTTAAATAAAACAACAGGTGATACTGTATCCACTTGTATCTAAATAAAAAAACATTAAAAATACATTAAATCAATCAATTAATGTAATGTTTGCCTAGAGTACAACTTGCACCTTTGGAACACAGGACACACAAGCTTATTGCCATAGGAAATAATTGATTTGTCATGACCAATGGTGGCCAAGAAAGCTATGTTAATTGTGGTTCCTAGGGATGACTGATGACACATCAGTTCATAGATCATAGGTTGTCAAAAAATCAAAGCTCTCTATTAACAATTGATGGTAACAAGTGAAAATGATATACTCACCAACACTGATATAACATTTTTCACTATATCCATAACTGTGCCTTCAAACTTAATTTGTTTCTCTTTACCAGTCTTCGGTCGTTCCTGACAAAACAAGTTATATTATATAGTTTATTCTATAAATTAATAGATTATTGTTACAGATTCAAAGCATGCATAAACACTCAAATTTACTTTATCTTTCTTTCTTTATGTTTCAACATACAAACTCTAAACAGTGAATTATTTTGAGATAAAATATATCAAATTTGTCAACTTACAGAGAGCTGAATTGGTCCAAACTGACTCAATTTCTGTTGCATCATTTGGCTCTGAAAATTAAGGAATTCTCCATAAAACATACTGAATACAGAAATCAATTAGCATCTTATCTTAAAATGGCAATCAAAATTAAAATGAGATTTGAAACTTAAAACGCTGGCAAGAATGAAATATACAGTATACTGTATGTAGTATACACTATTATATAAAAGTTTTAATTAAAGTGCATGTATTGTTTTTTTTTCTATCTCAGACATCATCATATTTATTGTTTGTTTTATCTGGAGGTTTAGACTTAAAGCCATTATGGCCAGGCCTGATGATGGCTTATTGAAATCTCCAAGCACAATCAAATGTATTATTATTTAATATTTATCATTACAAATGTATATATAATATGTTGTGTGAAATAAACTAAACTAAAAATATTATTGATGCAAGTACAAGACTAAGACCAGCTTTTCAGCAAATTCTGGTTATGGACTTTAAAGACAAATTTAAATTGTACTTACCAGTTCTGCAGCAGACCTTATGGTGTTCACAATGCCTTCCTGACCCATGTACTGCAAGGCCAGCCAGAGTGGTAAAGCACAGAGCCGCTCATGCACCTGAGAATGACAGAGCTCAGCTGCTAGGCTCATAGAAGGATCAGAAGTCTTATAGAGTGTGACAGCTGGAGTGCCTGGAAGACCCAGCCATACACCAGGTTCAAGGGTCAAACTGTTAACTTTCTTTGCAGACTGTAAAAAAGATACAATATTTTATTGTATACTACTTGTTTTCAGTTAAACTTTATTGACATTATTATTAGTAATTTTGATTTTTATTTAAATATTATACTCGGACAGGTTGTTTACCATTCTAAATTTATAATTAAATATCTATTTATGCAATTTATATATAAATAAATTGATCTTTACCAATACTGATGTCGGTACAGAGTTCAAGGCCAAAGTTGATAGGTTATGTCTGCAATACAAACAAATACAACATAAGTTTAAAACAGTTATCTACACTACTACAAAATTTAGCATCACCAAAACAAAGGTAATTTGCTTACCCTTCTATGTGTAGCCACGCACCATACTCGTCACAGATTGACCGCAACCGTGTTAAATTGTCGGTATGCCCTGCCATCGGTGTACCAGCATTGGCAACCACAAGAAGCGGTGTCTTTGAGGTTGCTTCGTCGTCTTTTATGAGTCGTTCTAGTGATGCAATGTCCATAGTGTGTGTTGAGCCAAACACAGTGTTGCATGGAACAGTACACAGACTGGACAATGGTAGACCAAGCTGTAAAAGAACATAACTATTTAAATACAGTTAAACCCTTAGTCTAGTGAAGAGGGGTTGGCTGAAGTGTTAAATCATCTGCCGTAATTCATCATCTGCCAAAATATTAAAAAAGTTGTATAAAAATAATTTGTTCTTAACCTATCAATGAGTGTTACAAATATGTTTACATTTACATTGTTCTTTTGCTTTTTTTTGTTTTATCTCACTATTCTTGAGTTCATATGCCAACATGTTTAGCTAGTATTGTCTCGTCCTGTGCTTCAATTATGTTTGTATCATGTATTAATTATTTTGTTAAGGTGGCCAAATACTGTAGGAGCTTTGCTCTTTTTTTGGTCATCCTTCCATTTTTAATGCATATATTTATTTACACTATGTTTTATATTGGAAAATAAAAACTGAAACTGAAAACATATACTGTATTGCTGCTCATTCACTTGAAGGGAAGGTGTTCCCTGAATAGGACATGTTCTATTGTATAGTATTACTGGCAATGTATCATACCCTACCTAAGTTAAGGCCAGTTTACACAGACGAGAGGTAACGGTAAAGCTTGGTTCCCACTAGAACGAACGCAAGGACGTAAACGCAACGCAAGTGTTTTAACCAATGACAAGCGAAGTTATAGACACTTGTGATTGGTCAATTCACTTGCGTTGCGTTACGTCCTTGTGTTGCGTCGCTAGTGGGAACCACGCTTTAGCGTTAAACCGTGTAGCTTGTTCCACATAGTATCTATCCTGAGTGGAAACCGCTCGTCCGCTTTTGTGTAAATGGTCATAACGAACATAGATTCTATATTTTTATTACCGTTACCACTCTTCTGTGTAAATTGGCCTTTAGTTGCTATTCATCAACCTGTTGACCACTATAAGTAATGTGGGAAATACCCTCTTTATTGGTTACTACAGTATACAATATATTCTCACACTTTTATTGAAATCAAAATGCAAAATCTCTGATACAAACCTGAGTGCATATATATTGACCTAGTCCAGTTCGACTCGCGGCACTTATATAAATAACTGGAGGTTTGGTATAGAGCGAGTTGAAACCTTCTGTACCATACTTCTCGTACTTGGTGCTTAAAGCTAAACGACAAACACGTACTAGACCATCACGGTCGTCAGAGTGGTAGAAAGCTGAAGAGTCATTGAACCTAAAGGTAGAAATAATCAAATATTGTATTTAGAGAGAGTAATCCCATATTAAGGTTAAGCATCAAGCCTGCACTACTCAAATTATGTTTGAATCTCCGTCTACACTATAAAACTGGGTTGACAAAAAAAGTGTGATGTGTTCAAATATGGTAGTGCTATTCCCAAATACGGTCCATATATGGGCACATCACCTTGTTTATGTCAAACTAGTTGGTTGTGTTGGTAGTGTAGACAGAGCTTAATATTTTAACTATACCTAAATATTCTTGAAAGCCATAGGGTAACATCAGAAACAATTCTCGTTGATAGTTTCTTCAGGTGTGGAGGATCCAGCGTAGCCATGTAGGCTGCTAGCGTCTGGCCCAGCATGGCGATGTGGGCGACATCCTCTAGCTTGCTAGGCTGCACCATACTGAAAGACAGAAAACAGATATATCAAATCATATATATACACACATTAGGTAATGAACATTAATTCGAAACCGCCCGGTGATATAGTGAAATTTATTTAATAAATTTCAAACGATAAAGATGAGGAAATCTGTGAGAATGAGTATATATGGAGCTATAGCAGGGTACTGCTACCAAATTCGCACAGTGCATTCAAATTGTTGATTCGTTATAAAGCATGTACTATATACAGGATCAATTCCTCACAAAGAAGTCCCTAACAAACCACCAATCAATCACTAGTAATTCTGCTATAAAGTGAGTGCACCAGAAAGTGGCATTAGATATGTCTAGCAGGACAATCAAAATAAAATTTCTTACGGTTCCTTTTTATCTGATGTTCCATCACCATACAAAATCAAGTCTTGCAATTTCTTTACTATATCTTCAATCTTCTGGCCACTAGAAAGAAACAAAATTAAATCGTCAATAATGTTATTAACAAATTCAAACAAGTTTTCTATGCACTAAGTAGCACAGCAACCAGTGTGCTGTTAGTTTGGGACGATGTCACCACGTTGATTCTGAAATACAATAACTGTGTCAACAAAATCAGAAACTTTCAAGTTGTTATTACTGTTACGTACATTGATGACATCATCACATTACCAACTAATACCACATCAAAATTGTGAATAGCGGTCTTTTTTAGCGCAAGTTAAAATTTACATTGAATAAAGAATTATAGATCAGTAGATGACATACATTTTAGTTATAGTTCTGTATCTGTGACATAAAAACACCATTGCTGGTGCATTGGTCAGGGGTCAAGTGCAGAAAGATCAATTAAATAGCAAAGTGTGCTTAACAGAATTAGAATATAATAGTTATAGTATTATTAAAGAAAACCCACAAACAAAGCACACAACAGTTTTGATAAGATCACAACTACACATCGGGGTAAATCATTTTACCTGGCCTCAATCTCCACTGGAAGATTACGTATTTCTCGTATACGTTTCTTCCAATTTTCCTCGCGCTCTTGTTCCAATTCCCTAGAAATGCAAGGTATAGGGTAAAACATAGAAAGCGAGGTAGGTTTACTCATCAGTGAACTTCTGAGCCATTCATGTGTATCATTAAAACCAATTTAGCACCATAATGTAAATAGTAGATTTACTGACTTGGGTAATGTAGAAAAAACAAAATGTGATAAGTTTTAAGGATGACCCATTAATATGGTAATTAAAAGATATTAATAAAGTAAAAAACAAACAAATAAACAGGAATAAATGGAAAAAGAATTTTACAGATAGGTGCCCATATCATGCTATGAGTATGATTAACAAATTTGATTAATTTATTGTATATAAGTATCTCTCCAATTTTAAGACCACATTGACATTTTAGTTTTCATTAATATAATAATAATAGGAACACTTTTTTAAGGTCAGTTATATTATTTTTATAGTATAGTGCACTCAGTAATACTAAGTGGGTTTATGTCTATGCAATATAAATAAAGTGGTCTCTTGTTGGAGCGAGTCATTAATTTGATGGTCTGTTATTGGAAAGAAACCTGGATGTACTCATTTTTTTAAACCTACTTGTTATATTCTTCAATAGCTTTTAAAGACTCATCCATCTGCTCTGAGAGTTCCTTAAGTCCAGGCTCAAAAAATGTCTGTATTTCAAAATAATAAACATGTATATTATCAGAATAGTATTATTAATAACAGAGTTCAATATACTAGTACAGTATTACTAGGCCTATGCCTAGTTACAATAGGCCTAGTTACATAATAAATACAAGTTAAATAAAATTAACACCAAAAAACAAAGATCTTATAATGATGAAATGTTATTTCGACCGGCAGTACAAGAAGAGTAGACACTACTACTACAAATTTATTTATTTATACAAATGTTTCTCTTTAACAGACAATTATGTAACTTTGTAAATGAGTTTTGTAAGGCAGTACGAAACGACCAACGACAAGTCTATAGTGACCTTGAGCTTATCAAGTTCACTTGGCTAGTCAAAGTTTAGGCCCAAATATTGCCGACTGACTGAATAAACCCCTCCCAATAAGCAATTTGTAAAGTCAAATTTGGGGCTTTATGTATAAACAATCTTAAAGTAAATGCCTAGATTATTACCTTCCTAAATCCTTCTTCCATTGAAAGAGCTTTTTTAGCTTTGGGAACTGCTGGGTTTTCTGGAATTTCTGGTGTTTTGACAACATCTTCCCCGAGGCTCATCTTCGCTGCCATCTTTTCGTTTCCACGCTGGCACATTACAAATCACCAACAAAACCCCCCAAGTTAACGAAATTGTATACACATGACGCGCCATAGGTGCATTTAGTGTTCGAATCATTAGTGTATGGGATAAGACGAGCAACGTACAGTATGTTCATACGTGTGTACATACAACCGCGTATCCTCTAACTTTCAGGAAAAAGAAAATTGTTTTTGTTGTATGCGGACAAAGTGCCAACCATTAAGAGTCGGTATCACTGAAGAATGTGTATGTACAGTTAAGTTTACAGCACTGTATTTGTTTGGGCTCTCGTATGTGCGTATTATAATATTACTTGCTGCTACTGTAAATAAATGTACTATACCTGTTTAACTAGACTAGCCTAAGAAATGTATTATAAGTACAGTCCAATGGCGTTATTAATATTGGCTAAAATAGTTGTTGTAGTACTGATTGTAAATTCTATAAAAAAAATATATTTAAAGATGTTAATCCTTAAAATGTTAAGATGTTAATCCTAATTTACATAGATCTGCGTTTAAGATTCTAAAAACAGTTATACTAAGCCTAGTCTACACTAGCAAACTTTGTGTGTAAGTTTAATAGCAAAATCTGAATAAGTTAGGCAACACTGAAGTGTTCTAAAGTTTGCTAGAGGAAGACCAGACTAATACAGTATATTTTTTATAGACGCTTTTGGCAAACCATACTAATAATATTTTTTAATAGCTTGGGGAGAGATAACAAAATTCTAAAGATGACGTCATCCATCACGAAAACATAACCGACTTTTCTCGACGACGCACCGCGGTTCATTCAAATTCTTCGTGATAAAGATAGTAAAACACTTTATTCATTGTGATTTTTCCTGTTTTTTTGACCAAATAATTTGACAGTATTGTTAAAAATTGTTAAAGTTTGTTTTCAGGAAATCATGGAATAAAATTATGCTAAAAATACGTAAGTTTAATTAATTATAATCTAGCCTAGCCTAGGCCCTACTGTTGTGTGTGTGTGGAGATAAAACTGTGAATGCATAGGCCGGTAGGAGGACAATTTCCTGGGTACGGTGAGGATGTTTTCGGCGGGGCATTGGCCTAGCCCAGGATTATCATTTTCAAACCAGCCAAAATTCTATGCTATACGATTCGTCGTGATTATAACATACCATGAGTTTAAAATTAGTAATGTGTGTGAAATATTGATTATTTAAAACTTTCAGAAGAAGGTTGACACTGACAGTGACAGGCAGGGAGGGACCGGGTTCACATAAACATAAATTGAAAAAGAATAATGCTCGATTAAATTGCCGTAGTCATTTTTTTACCCAACGAGTCGTAAATTCATGGAATGCTCTCCCTGCCAGTACAGTAGAAGTTGACACAACCATACTATTTAAAAGAAAATTTCAGAAGACGAGGGGGGCTAATAGAGGGCCACGACCGGCCCACCAGCCTCTTGCACCACTCATTTAGTGTGGTGTACGGTGAGTTACGGTGAGTGAGTTACATCCATGATCCACCCAGCAGCCCATCCCAAACTCTTTTATTATCCGGAATTAATAATACTACTACTAGAAGCCTTGGCCTAATGACTGTATTCACTTTTTTTCTTTCAGATTAATAATGGAGTCTGAATATGGTAAGTGGGTTCAATGTCTCCACCTACTAGTAGAGCGAGGCTACTAACCTAACTAGACTACGCCTAGGCTAGTCTAGATTATATTTAAATAATGACATATACTAGCGTAACTAGCGCCTACAGTATGCCAAGGGCAGGAGGTCTGCATGGCATATTTAAACAAAAATATGAAAATGATTTAAAATCTTTTTGTAGGTTTTGTTGCGATGACCAATGAATTATTGCAGAGGTTTCAACTGCCAGTTATCACAGATCTTGGTGAATGTACATCGCAAATGTTTGTCACCCTCTATGAGGGTATTCTTGGCGAAAAACATCCACGTAAGTTTTAATAGTGAAAATAACAATACAGTCTGAGTAGGTGTAAGTCTGTATAGTATTCACTCGCAAAACAACTTGCGGTAATTCAGCAAACAGTGAAAACTTTGATGAAAAAATCTGCTGATTACTTTTAAGAAAAGATAAAATTAGATTTATAAAAAAAAATATTCATTTTTTATAAGACTCACTGTAAAATAAATATACTAAAAATAAAATGTTTACCTTCTAGATATTGTCTCTGTAAGAAACAAACAGGATGAACTTACCAATATACAGATAACAATAGACACTCTGGCCCGAGATGTTCTCCACGCTGACCTTTCACATATCTCAGGTGAAGCAATCATTGACAGAGATCATGTCACCATTCGGTACTTGCTTGAGATATTTATTGGATTGATGGAGTATGTTATGGAACAGATAACAAGTGGTGAATCTACTGAGGTCGAAGGTCTGAACATCTATTTTGTCTTTTTAAGCTTTGTTTACACTATCAAACTTTATGTGATGCCCATATATGGACATCACACTTTTTTTTGTCAAACTAGTTTGATAGTGTAGACAGAGCTTTAGTTATCTGATTATATTTGTTTAGCACAAGGTTGTGTCCCGACGAAAATCCAAAACTATGAGTAAATTGGGAAACTTTAACTCTGGTCTTCTCCTATATCTATATAGGCCTAGAAATATACAAAAAACTTTAATGAATGGAAAATTACAAAAAACAACTAAAACGGCACTCTGAGACTGAGAGAGACCTTCTACTGTAATATTCTCCTACATAAGATTTCACCGAAAAATTTATTTTTTATTTTTTGTGTCTTAATGATGTGTGTGATTAGGCTAATTTCACTACAACCATGTGTATGCGAATGTCGTGTAATGGTTATGTAACAAGCCTTTCAACTAACAATAGTTTAACTTGACTAACAATAGAACAGCACTGCCAAAAACAACAGGGGCGAATTTGAAAAGAAATAGGTTTTTTTAAACTACTCGTATCAATAAACCTGTACATTAAATCAAATTATGTTTTGACATTACAAATCACAAATTATAACTCTTGTACAAAATTGAATTTTTGGACAAGTATTGTTCGAGAAAATGCAATTTCTGTTTACTTGTTACTTTAATACTGCTCGCCAGCTTTTAAAAATTAACACTTAATGGTTTGAAAATAATACTAAAAAGTGTTCCAGAATTGAGACCTTGGTCCGGATTGGAGTGGTCTGTGACCACATATTTATCTGTATTTTCATTTTGGTAAAGATCTTGCAATAACTTTTTGATTAATCCTACTAACAGACAGACACACGCCATTGACTACATACATACCTTGGCGGAGGTAAACAAAAATGTACTTTTATGTATTAAATTACAAAACATGACATCATCAGTCATTTTATGCGTACATAAAATCCAGGGAATGTAAAATGTAGGTTTCACTGTAATTGATAATTAAATTACATTCATGCACATTTAGATGAGCAAAGTGCAATTGACCCAGATGTTTTGACACAAGGGACGATCTCAACAATCTCAGATATCCTTCAAGAGGAACTTGGAACAAGGGATCACAGTTATGGAACCAGATCAAGAAATAAGACTCGTTCAGTTCAAAAGTAAGCGTCTGCCTTGTTCAAATGCATACATTATTCATCATATGCATATTATTTGGGCGGTAGTTGTGCTTGTGTAGATAGTGTATATAATTATGTGTATACAGCTTTCTACTCAACTAGATTTGTTACCCACTAAGCATCCACTACAAGAATCCTCTTCTAGTAACACCCTTTATGTATTGACACCCACTGGAATCAGTTTCTATAATTCTTAAGCTCTCTCTACACTATCAAAAATATATGCCCATATATGGATATGATGTCATCACTACCATATTTAGGTATATCACTACCATATTTGGGCATATCACACTTTTTTTGTCAAACTAGTTTGTTGTGTAGAGAGAGCTTTAGATGATGTACATCTTGATCTCTAAAATAGAATTGCATGCTCTTACGTTGAAAGAAGAACTGTATTGATACCATTGTGTTCATTAATACATTTATTAATGCTTTTGTATATGTTAAGGGTGAAGCAGAATGATGTTAGTTTACCAAGTACAATCTCCAACGTTGAAAGTCTGTATGATAGCGAGTACAGCAGCGACTCCACCATCGAGCTTCCTCACCATGCCCTTGCGCGTAACACAGTCGCCATTCTACCTCAAGATGCGTTGACCATTTCTGGTAGTCAGTTGCCTTCTAGAAATGTGGGCGAGTTGATGAGAGCTGCAGAAGAATCCTCCACTGGTCAAAAAACTGGCCTACCATCAAGATCTACTGGAAAACTATCAAGAACCACTGGCCAGCCATCAAGCACAACTAAACCAGCACCAAGAACCACATGGTCACCATCAAAGACAGGACCACCTTCCACGGCAGGATTAAGAAGCACAGAGTCACAATCAAGGTTATTAAAAGCACATGAAATGCCATTTGGTGCTTATTCAAAAGCTCCAGAGTCAGATGTGCCTTCAAGAGACATTGAGTCACCATCACGGTCTTTAGAATCGGAAGAAAGTCAAGGAGAGAAGATAAAGCAAAGAGTTTTAGAAAATGAATCAATTGAAAAGCTTCGAGTGATAGAAACACTTAGAAGCACTGGCACAGGTAATGTCCTCATTTTCTTATATAATATATATATATAAGTATTTATCTGGCATCTATTTCATTTATTTTATTTATTTCTACTTATTTTCAATAATGTATTCTTCATATTGCAGATATCAGCTCTACCAAAGACCTTTTCAAAAGAAGTTCTGACCATGGTAATTTGCAAGTTGAGGTTAGAAATAGATTTATGGTTTATTATTCAGTTTAGTACTAATCATCGAGAACGGTGTATACCTGTACTCCCTTAAGCTCTGTATAAAATAAATGTGTGATGTGCCCAAATATGGTAGTGATATGATGTACTGTATGGGCACATCACATTTTTTTTTCACATCAAGTTTGATAGTGATGGACAGATCTTTACACCTATAGACATTTACAATACTTGATTTGGTCTTTTTTTAGGAAGTATCCAGTTCTCTGTCATCACCACCATCAGCCACCAAGCACCGTCCTAAACCATCAGGAATGAGGTCAGAAGAGAATGCTTTTGCAAGCCTAGGTGTCCGACCAAAACCTGCTTCCCATCCACACTTTCGAAGAGAGCATCAAGATGGGAGATTAAGAAAGACTGAAGGAGACACTACAGTTAGGCATCATCTACATACTCACCATCATTACCATGTGTCAGATGGTATGAATATTGTTCTTTAATTTGCCATAGCTTGGAATTGGAATTTCCTATCGTCATGGGCAACTGTGCATCTAATGCCAAGTTATCTATGGGCAAGTTCGACCATGTTCCTTCATTCTGTTATATCAGCACATGGAACTAGCTGCATAGTAGACTGTGCCAATAGAAAATAATAAAATTACATACCCAGTTAACTGTACTAATAGTCACTTCCTGAGAAAACAGTAGGTAAAAACATATAATAATCATTGAATAGAAGTAACAATTATTTTATTCTATTTGTACAGACCATCAGCCTACTGAAAAGCAAACAAACGCTGGTGGAAGAAATCAAAAGATTGCGCATACCTTATCACATCCACCATCTGATGATGATGATGAGGAAGATCAACTTGCTGCCTCTAGGGTTGGCAAGCTTAGAGAAACAAGGAGAGACAGGCCTACCCCTGGACATAATAGGCTTAGCAATATTCATAGCTCTTCGGACGTATACTCTGACATAGAAAGGCCTGGAACCAGTGAAGCAGCATCATCCACATTACATAGACACAGAGATGTAGGCTTGGACAAGCATAGACATTCCCGATACATAGCCCATGAGGATGTCAGCTCCAGCCTAGGTCAGTCAATGCCATTACCACACAACACTATAGATGGCATGTACAATTTAAGAAGTCGTCAGAAGGTTAGTAAACAATTATTTCAATGTTCTTTTTACGAACAGCTTCTTTGTAACTAAATAGGCTGACCTCTAGAGGGCTAATTCTCCTTAATTAGAGGACCATATGTAACTTAGTTGGTGGTTTGTACTCTCTATCCTTTTCTTGTCTCCAAGATCCAATTTGTTTTGTTTTATATTTGTGTTGTCTTGTTACCAGGGAGTTCCTTCAGCTAAAAGAACGACAACCACCTCTTCACCAAGAAAAGTTGCATTTGATGGACATGATGAGTTTGATGATGAAAATGAACTAATAGACAATGAGGAATTTGAAAGTGATAAAAATTATATATTGAACCAGTTGAAGAAAAGGCTTGTAGACAAAAAAGCTGTAAAAAGGTACAGTAGTAATAATTAATAAATTACACTTTTAAACGTCTAATACAAGTCTCCCTCTAAAGTCCTCTCTCTAGGTTTTCCAGTAGACGAAATTATTTGCGCGAATTGAAAGTGTCAGCTTATAAGCATGCGTAGAGAGGGATTTGGAAGATGGAAACATGAATATGCATGCGTATAAGCTCGTGCTATTTTTTTTCGTGAACACAGTTGCCTAGTGGAAAATAGGCTTAATGAATAACTTTTTGCCACAGGGATCTCTTCTGTGGTTTCGTTTTTAGATAAAGAGTAACTGACCAGGGAGTTGTAAACACAACTCTCTGAACTGACTATTGATATTGATTTCAGGATTGCTGGCGATTTGTCTGAAGATTCAGACTCTGACATATCATTACATAGCGACAGCATCGTTGACTACGATCCCACACCACGTGTTAAGCGACACCGGGTGTACTCACCCAAGCGTGAAAACAAACCAAAGAGCTCGGTTGTTAAACCTGTGCTCAAGAAAAATCATGTGCACTTTGACGATGCCTTGGACATAGAGGCTAAAGGTCAATTCAGTAAGATTCGACGAAGCATCAGAGAAGAAGGGTCAGGTCATGAACGAAAGACTAAGGTGAGGAATTTCAAATAGTTAAAATATATAACATTACAGTACTCTATCTAGAAAGACTTGTTTTGAGTTCTCAACATGCATTTTATAAATTTAGAATATTTAGAACCTAGACAAATACTCTTGTTCTTGCATTTCTTTAAGGCAATGAAAGATGTCTATGCTAAACACCTAGACCAGTTGCAGTCAGGACAGAAAGAACTTATAGATAAGAAGAAGAAAGCGTCTGAGTTACTGGTAAGGAAAGACCAGGCCTAGTGTCCATTTCAATATTCAAATCATATTATTTGATAGTACTACTTTTTTACCATTTTTTTGTGTTGATATAATAATTGAATGAGCACCTTGATTGAATTTTACTTTGTTTTGTTTAATTTCAGGATAAAAAATACAGGAAAATACATCAAATTCCAAAAATGAAAAGATACACTGCTGCCAACAAATATACAAGTAAGATTATTCAAGTATCATTGTTGTAAAATGATATAATGAATATAGTGAATAGTTTTAAGTGTACTAATGGAATGGAGCTAATAAATGTTTGTTTTATATGCCAGCTTCATCTGTGGTTACTAACCGTGAACGAAGCAAGGTCAAAGGTCCTGTTGGAAAGCGTAAACGTAGTGCATCCTCAAGCCCGGTTCTGGTTAGAAACAGACGACCACGTAAGTTACCATAATTTGTTTTCAACCAAAATTCTAGTTCGAGAGCAGATCTTATTGTAATTCAACGCCATTATGTTTTTGCTCTAGTTGTGATCGAAGACGATGAAATGTTACCTACCGTGATGTCAGAGTTTCCCATGTTACATGTATCACCGCACACTGCACACAACATGTGGTCCAGGCAGATGCGGCAACTTGAACAACTTACAAAATCTGGCTTTAACCAATCGAGGAAAACCAAAACCCAGAGGAAGGTATGTCAATGTTAGCTTTTATTTTGCAGGGCCCTAGAAGTCAACAGTATCGTAACAAACTACAGTAAAACAGAGTGGAAGCATGCAATTCATATGGACACATGAGCTGTATATCAACAAGAAAGTATTTATGCTTTTATTATTTTATTAGATGGAAGAAGCAGAGAAACGTCAAGAATTACTGTTGAGCATCATGCGGAAAGAGCTAGCACACAACAGACGTATGGTAAGTAGATAATTAATAAATATTGTGCTATTTGAAATATTGAGAATGTTTAGTAAGGCAACTAGAAGGTTTCATAAAATATATTTGTAACCATTGTCTCAAGACTCAAAGTATTGGATTATTTGCAGAAAGATATTAAAGAGAAGAGGGAGCATGAAAAAGCAATGAAAGCCAAGATTCAAGAACAGCGGCAGACAACAGCCAGGGCCCGTCGCTACTATGACCAGTTCAAGGGTCGTTCAAGTGCCAGGATGTTGAAAAGGAAAAACAGAGAGGAACAGGTAATTTAATTGATTCAACACTATTACATCATTGCCTTCTAGTTATTAGGTTTTTTATGATTTTCATTGGCAGCTCTGTTATATCTCAAATATTCTTGGTTTATTAAAAATATTGAGAACAAATTCATTTTATAAACAATTTTTTTAATAGATTTTTAAGAAATTGTTTGAAGACGGTTTACAGATTCAGAAGAACAGAATAAGAGAACTTCGCAAATATGCAAAAGAAAAGCGAGAAGAAATGGCAGAACAGCAGCAAAATGAAATAGAATCACTTGAGAACTAGTATCCTTTGACTTTCAGTATTAAAACAGAGAAGAGACATTCGGACAAATGACTTCTCTATCTGTTGTGAAAGGTGTTCCCGAGCTGTGTAGTACATAATTTAAAGCTCTGTCTACACTATCAAACTAGTTCTGTGATGTGCCTAAATATGGTAGTGACATCATTATGTCCATATATGGACATAATGTTTGATAGTTAGAGGATTACTTAATATTGTACACAAGTTCCTTAACATGTTTCTTTCAGCTATAGCAACCAGTTTGCAATGCTGGCAGAAGCGATTGGTCAAGAGAGGCATGACTTAGTAGTACGGGACAATGCCCAGGCAAAGGTAAAATTGACTACATTGCTTGTTACTTTCAATTTTAAAAGTAAACAACATCATATCAATCGTTAAATAACTTTCTTATCTTGAAGGTCATGGCAAAAATGAAACGTGAACTTCGTCGAAAGATGGAAACTGAAATTAAGGAATTTCAAGAAAATTTGTACAATGATGAAGATAGAGAATACTTCCGGCAGGTGGAAGCTGATAGAATGAAGAGAGAGTTGCAATTGGCAGCTTATAAAACAACACTGTGAAATTTAAATAAAGCGAGATGGTGAAAGATGAAAGAAAATAGTGTTGCAATTGGCAGCTTATAAAACAACACTGTGAAATTTAAATAAAGCGAGATGAGAAAGAAAATAGTGTTGCAATTGGCAGTTTATAAAACACTGTGAAATTTGAATAAATCAAGTTGCAAACTATTGTATTTAAAGCGGTATGGTGAAACCTGAAGAAAAATGGAAGCTGATCGAATGAAGAGAGAGTTGTAATTGACAGCTTATAAAACACTGTGAAATTTGAATAAATCAAGTTGCAAACTATTGTATTTAAAGCGGTATGGTGAAACCTGAAGAAAAATGGAAGCTGATCGAATGAAGAGAGAGTAGTAATTGACAGCTTATAAAACACTGAGTTGCAAACTATTGCATATAAAGCAGTGGTGAAACATTAAGACAAGTAGAGTTGCAATTGGCAGCTTTTAAAACAACACTGTGAAATTTAAATAAAGCGAGATGGTGAAAGATGAAAGAAAATAGTGTTGCAATTGGCAGCTTATAAAACAACACTGTGAAATTTAAATAAAGCAAGCTTCAAACTATTGCGTCTATTATGTATGGTGGAACTTGTTGGAAAGTTTAGTTGTGCATGACAGCTTATAAAAAAAACATTGTGAAATTTGAATAAAATAAAACAGGTTGCAAACTATTGCATATAAAGTGGTATTATGGTGAAACATGGAACTCTTTCAACAATTTAGTAGATTGACATTCATTTGGTTAAATTTGTATTTATTTTAATTTACAATATGCCTCATAATTTATACTTACATGTGACAGGATCTTCTTAAAATGTATTACTATATAGTATACTGCTGTTTTGCCTAATAATAATAAGTGAAAACTAGACATGACATTTGTCCCTGTCAATAGTATACACAGACCCATTACAGTATACAGTACCGTACTTCGTTTAAAAAACTAATGAATAATTTTATAGTCGTCAATGTATTTATTTTGTATACAATAATTCTGTTTGGTATGTTAGAATAACATGTTAATGATTATATACTACTGTATTTTGTTTTTGCTTTTAACTTTCATTTTCAGCTGCTGTTTTTGAAATGTTTCAAACTAGAGTATTTAGTTAGAATACTTGCACTCAAGTACCTCTGGAGATGGATTCATAACTTAAAATTATTAATATTTCTCAGATATATGCACAATTCAAGTGCTTAAGGGGTTTGAAAAAGGCATGTGTACCAGTAATAATTCCAAATACCCTGAATGTGGGTTTTCCCAGATAGTTCTGACATACTTCAGGAGTCTGTATAGGCTTTGGATCAACTGGTTTGTCTATCCCCGTGTCTGGGACCAGCTTCCCAGACCATTGACATATGCTGCAGTCCTAGAAAGCCCATCAGCCTTCATTAGAAAAGTTCATATTATTTGATTCGCTGTAACTGTATTTTGTCTTTACGTCTTTTATGTGTAAACTGACTTTGGGGTTGGGTCAACCGGCTCAGCTACAGTGATTAAGTTCACTTAGCTTGACCTTGGTCTCCCCAATTTCAGTTTTTTTTTGTTTTGTATATACTTAAATAGACCAAATAAATAATGAAATGTGTACCAGTAACAACTCCAAAATACCCTGATTGTGGGTTTTCCCAGATAGTTCTGACATACTTCAGGAGTCTGCATAGGCTTTTGATCAACTGGTTTGTCTATCCATGTGTACCAGTAACAACTCCAAAATACCCTGAATGTGGGTTTTCCCAGATAGTTACCACATACTTCAGGAGTCTGCATAGGCTTTGGATCAACTGGTTTATCTATCCATGTGTATCAGTAACAACTCCAAAATACCCTGAATGTGGGTTTTCCCAGATAGTTATGACATACTTCAGGAGTCTGTATAGGCTTTGGATCAACTGGTTTGTCTATCCATGTGTACCAGTAACAACTCCAAAATACCCTGATTGTGGGTTTCGCAGATCTACTCATGATTAGTTGTTATGGGTTTCCCGAGGTGCTTTTGAAGTGCTATCTGTTAAATTCCAGCCTCTCGTTTGCTCATCAAGCCTTCATCAACTTGGAACAGTTCCTTTCAAATACCAGAATTGACCTCTGTGTACACACAATGACTACAAATAAATTAAATAAAACTTTCTTAAAAATAAAAAAAAAACAATGTACTTTATGTATGTGACATTGATTGATGTTTGTACTCTACACATTTTAATTAATTATGTACCTTCACAACCTTGTCCAGCTCAGCCTTGGTGGATGGTTCTTCACCTAAAATTTCTTTGAACTTTTCTGCAATACTGTTTTTACGATATTTGAATTGTACTGCAAACATATCTATCAATACTTCTCTGAACTACAAGGAAATATTTGTTATTTAATTTAATTCATAATTGATTTCATTATATTTTAATAATTTGTTACAACCGTACCAAAATTTAATTCTTTTTGTAATTATGATTTACACTGTACTATTTCAGTAAAATCGGTAGAGCCTGACTGCATGGCAACTTTGGAAGTAGCACAATACAGATTTTTTTTTTTGTTAGATATAATGTTGAAAAGAACTTTCATACTTACTATATCAAGGTCATTTCCTATAGATCTTATTGTAAATAACTTGCAATTTCCTTTTGAATTTGGTGGCCACTGGAAAATAAATATAATCCGCATTTATATATTATGGAATTTTGTATTTTACCAACACTATATACTATTTATAAAATCTATATGATAAAAGTGATTTTATTTTCACGCCATTCAGGATGGAAAAAACTTTGAGAGGATTTGAACAAACTACACTGGGATTGGTAATTTTATTTTATTCCTTTCAGTAAAGACAATACAAACATAACATAAAACGTAAAAGTGGAGCACTGAGGAGAGACAGAAGCTGTCAAAGACTATCGCCAAAGGGCGTGCCTCTCCAACTCCAACATTCATACAGCATGAATAAATCAAAATCAAGCATTAATAAATCAAAATCCAACTTACTGCAACTTTCATCTGTATAGCGCCCCCTTGAATTGCACACTGCTCTACCTGATAATCTGACAAACTTGAGGTCATTTCTCCGGGTGAGCACTCTGCGACTTTTAGCTGCGCCATTTTCTTTAAATCGTTCAACGACAAAACAGAATTTACAAGAAGCTTCTTTCGTATAAAGTTTTGAAGCTTGATTTGCTGTGCCTCAGCATCAGTTGCTGTGCTCTCTGTTGAATTGTTCTCTGTTGCTGTGCTCTCTGCTGCTGTGTTCTCTGCTGCTGTGTTCTTTTCTGTTGTGTTCTCTACTGCTGTGTTCTTTTCTGCTGTGTTCACTGTTGATGTGTTGGCAATATCAGTTTTCTCTTGTGACTCTGTTTTAATTTTGGTTGTCTTTTGTGTGTTGACTCGACTGCTGACCTCCATTGGTTCTGATTTTGATTGTGACTTTGTTCGTGAACGGGAGCGATTTCCTGTAATTCAGTAGATGATAAATAAACTTTTAATAATCTATATATAATAAAAACTTTGATTTTGATTATGTTTATAGTTACAAAATGTCCGCTGTAAGGTCTCAAATTATGTCATGCATTGTTCTTGCTTTCTGCCTTAACATGATGTGAAAAAATGTAGCCCATTGAGCAATTTTATTCCCTAGTTTGATTAAAATATACAAAGTTTATAATAAAATACCTTGGGATTCTTTAGACTTTTTCTTGTCGGCATCTTTTGAGAACTTCAAAACTTTTTGAAGTCTGTGATAGCAAAATAACAATAAAAATCACATTATGAATGATATAACAAGCAATGTTCTGTACAACCTCAATTCTTTTCTTTTTTATTTGTACAATAAATGATTTCTTAGATTAAGCTTCTTTTTTGCTATGGATTTATTATGTCATCATGGTATTCCTAAATAAATGATGAATGAATGAATGTTTAAAAAGGTTTTGTAGTGATTTATGGGTTTTGGCCAGCATGAAGAAATTAACATTTTATTATCCCATCCCGTTTTGGGAAAAGTTTATTTTGCACTGTGCATTATACTATCACACATACTGTTGAAGTTTGGCATCCCAAAGCATTCGTTGCCTCTGTACAACATCAGGGTTCGAATTGATAAAGTGCTCGTCCTTTATGTACGCAAACTCCCAGCCGAGGCGGGTTACAGGTTTTGAGACTTGAGATAAGATCTCTTTAACATCGTCATCAGGAAGCTATAAATGGACAAATATAAAAAACAAACATTTTGCTATAAAAAGTTATGGAGTCTATCATGCGGCAACTATTAAGAACAATATGGAAACATGATGGTAGGCTTGGCGGTTATAATGCTTTGTTATTAACTTATGGGTTCTGGGTACGAATCTTGTCTAGTGCTAGAATTTGGCTGTAGAAACTTAAGAACAGTATGGGAAAATGATGGTAGGCTTGGCGGTTATAATGCTTTGTTATTAACTTATGGGTTCTGGGTACGAATCTTGTCTAGTGCTAGAATTTGGCTGTAGAAACTTAAGAACAGTATGGGAAAATTATGGTAGGCTTGACGGTTATAATGCTTTGTTATTAACTTATGGGTTCTGGGTACGAATCTTGTCTAGTGCTAGAATTTGGCTTTAGAAACATACGAAACAGCAATTTATAGCGAAGTATTTGAGTGAGTATTTGCTTGATATTGCTAGCATGCCTGGGTGTTAGGTGACAAGACTTGGAAAAAATCTATATTATAACTAGAATTTAATTCGTCACTTTGACGAATTATAGGTGATCATTTTTATCCTTTTAATGAAATTAACACTTTTTAAACATGCACGTACGTTAACATACGATCGTTAAAAGTTGATGTACGCCATCCTATGACATGATGCATACACTTATAGTGCTGAGTTGTGCCTATTATATGCCATATGTACAGTATTATACTGTATATCTATATACAGTGTAGCATAGGTGAAATTACGGAACACACATCATGTTCTAATTTGTTGGTATGATGGAATTATCAAAATAAACTCAAAGATGACAATTTCGAAAGATAATGAATTGAGCAAATAAATATAAGAATTTGAAGAGAATCTGGCACGTAGAAGCGCTGTGCGCGCTCTTTGAAATTTGTATAACTTTGACGAAAAAGATCAAAAAACTACTTTTTAACTTCATCTGGCCATATTTTAACGTCACAACATCCGATAGGCTTGGTTTTTATATGAATTCATATCTACATTTCATCAGCTTTCATAATAAATTATAATCATCAAGATAACCTTCAATTCTGAAGAGCTGTAAGATATTCAAATTTACGGCGAAGGTGAAATTACACGACCTACGTTATTAAGTTTTTACGCGTGATGACGTCATCAAAATGAAAATGTTGACAACATATGAGAAAGATAAATAATTAAGCAAGCACACACTGAAATTTGTGCAAAAATCGAGCTCAAATAGCGGAGATGCGCGCAATTGAATGTGATAACCTACACAAAACGGAAAAAAATCCTAATTTTTAAATTCAAGTGGCCATTTGATGACGTAATACTATTTTGTACGTCTAATGTGTATATACATTTATATCTACAACTCATTTGCTTCCATATTAAGTTAAAAAAATTGGGGGTCATCTTTCATTCTGAAGAGTTATATTCATTTTAAAAAGGCCCTACTTTTTACCATTTTTAGCACTTTTGTACAATTAATGTGCGCATTTTGTCATTTTTAACGTGCTCGTATAGCGTTATTTTAAGTCTGAATGGACTCAAAGTCGGAGATTGTACTAAGGATTATGAGTAGAATGTGATGTATACATCAAATTTTATTTTTTACGCTTTTTAAAAATCCCGTGCGCAAAAATATATTTTTGCGCAGTAATTTTTTAAAACACGCAAATGGCCTATTTCATGCTCTAAATTGATCAAAACTTAATTTTGAGCTTTTTAAAATTTTAACGCGCGATTTCACGTGCATAACCTTGAAACACGTAAGTTTTTATTTGTTAATATTTTTACCCTTCACCTGAAGTTTACGTATAGTGAATTTTATTGATATGTGATAAAGAGTTATGGAGATATGATTGATAATGTGATTTCACAAAATCGCGTATACGTGACGTCACGGTTGAGTGATCACGCTGAAAAGCTTATTATGGCTAAGTTAAAGTATTTGAAAGACATTGTGAAATTTTTGTGATCATTGTTATTCAACTTTTTGAGATAATTGCTAAACAAAAAGTGTACAGAAAGAAGAATAATAACAATAATAACTAGAATTTAATTCGTCACTTTGACGAATTATAGGTGATCATTTTTATCGCTTTACTGACATTAATATTTTTTAAACATGCACGTACGTTAACATACAATAGGAAAATGTTGATGTATACCATCCTGTTATACGCTTATAGTGCGGAGTTGTGCCTATTATGTGTCATATACAATATGTACAGTATATACTGTATATCTATATACAGTGTAGCATAGGTGAAATTACGGGACCCACATCATGTTCAAATTTTTTGGTATGATGGAATTATCAAAATAAACTCGAAGATGACAATTTCGAAAGATAATGAATTGAGCAAATAAATATAAGGATTGGAAGAGAATTTGACACGTAGAAGCGTAATGCACGCTCTTTGAAATTTGTATAACTTTGACTAAAGAAATTTAAAAACAACGTTTTAACTTCAACTGGCCATATGATAACATCACAACATCCGATAGGCTTAATTTTTATATGAATTCATATCTACATTTAATCAGCTTTCATAATAAATTATAATCTTCAAGGTCACCTTTAATTCTGAAGAGCTATAACATATTCAAATGTATGGTGTAGCTGAAATTACACGACCTTGGTTATTAAAGTTTTTACACATGATGACGTCATCAAAATAAAAATGTTGACAACTCTTGAGAAAGATAATTAATTGAGCAAGCACATACTAAAATTTCGGCGAAAATCGGGCTCAAATAACGGAGATGCGCTCTATTGAATGTGATAACCCACACAAAAAGATAAAAATTACTAATTTTTAAATTGAAGTGGCCATTTGATGACGTCATACCATTTTGTACGTCTAATGTGTACATGAATATGTATCTACATCCCAATGGCTTCCCGAATAAGTTAAAAAAATTGGGGGTCACCTGCCATTCTGAAGAGTTATATTCATTTTAAAAAGGCCTTATTTTTCACCATTTTCAGCACTTTGATGCAATTAATTTGCGCATTTTGTTATTTTTAACCTGCTCGTATAGCGTTATTTTCAGTCGGAACCTACTCAAATTTGGTGAATGTACTAAGGATGGTGAGTAGAACGCGATTTGTATAAAAAAATTGCAATTTTTACGCTTTGTAAGTATCGCGCGCGCAAAATATTTTTTTTGCGCAGTAATTTTTTGAAACACGCAAATGGCCTAATTCATGCTCTAAATTGATTAAAACGTAATTTTGAGCTTTTTAAATTTTTACTGCGCGATTCCACACGCATGACCCTACGTGCGCGCGCATTTTTACTTGCTAATATTTTTACCCTTGACCTGAAGTTTACGTGTAGTGAATTTCATAAATATGTGATAATAAATTATGGATATATGATTGATAATGTGATTTCACAAAATGGCGTATACGTGACGCCACGGATGAGTGATCACGCTGAAAAGCTTATTATGGCTAAGTTAAAATATTTGAAAGACATTGTGAATTTTTTGTGATCATTGCTATTCAACTTTTTGAGATAGTTGACGAACAAAAAGTGTACAGAAAGAAGAATAATAATAACAATAAAGATTTTGTACAATAACAATAGGTGATCATTTTATTCTAAATGATCACCTAATAAAGATTTTGTACAATAACAATAGGTGATCATTTTATTCTAAATGATCACCTAATTATATAAAAGGACTATGGGAAAATAGTGGAATTACGTTTAATGGTTGTGGTGCTCTTCCACTTATCCATAGGTTTTGGGTTCAAATCTAGTAAGATCTCCTTGGAATTAAGAAATGTCTTTTTAGAACCTACCCTACCCCAATTTCAATGTTCCTTTAATATGGGTGTCAAAAGGAAGAGTTCTTTTGTTTTATAGATTTAATGGCTAGATTTTAGTTACAAACAATAATGTGGTTTCAAATACAGAGGAACCCAACAAAGTTATAAATAACAATGTATATTTTAAGGTTAGACAATGTTGCCTTATATGAAAAATATGTTCAACTCTATAAAACCATATGTATACCTTTATAACTCCAGCTAGTTCCTTCCTTACGACTATTGAATTCTGGGTAAAACGCCATAGCTGAAATAAAACGTTTAAAATTGTATATAATATAGAAATCAATCAATAGTTAACTGCTTCGGTGCCGAATAAAACTTTAAAATCAAAAATTTGATTGTAAAAGTCAGGCGGTATAAAGAGAGATTGAATGAACAAACTAAAATAAAAAGACGGTACTTAAATTTTATGTTATTATAAAATTTCAAACAAAGTGCACATGATCGTGAAAAATACCAGCATTTGTTTGATGAAATCAGAACTTGTAATAAAATAAAAAAAATAAATAAAAAGAGTTAAAGTTTTCAAGGACTGTATGTAGAAAATGTTACTTTAGAAGTCATGTTGAGGGTAAGAATTGTTTAAAGTTTTTTAAGACAATGATGGTAAAAATCTATGCAGTGGCGGATCTAGGATTTTGATATAGGAGCCCAGGACCTACAAGTAGTGAAAGTGAAGTGCTGAACTTAATTTGATGTCCTTTCTTTTGCATTACTTTTTGTAAAATTTAGAGGTGCCGGGCCGGCTGGGCCCTCTTGAATCTGCCCCTGTTATGCTTAAATTAAAATTATTTAACATTTAGAATTAGAACTGTTAAAAGTTTAGTATTTTCTGTGGTTATATGCACAGCAGCTGTGTCTATAGTGACAGACAATTGTACTACAGTATATAACAGCTTTTTGCAACAGGTGAATAGGTTCCCTCCTCAGCCAATGGTCCTTAAGTTACCCTAAATAAAATGACCAACCACCTTCAATTTTCAAGTTCATTAGATCTATAGTACACTATGATAGCATAACAAAACAAAGGATTTCAGTTGTATACATTATATAACTTTCAAGAATGTTTTTTTTTTCTTTATATTTAAATGTTTTAAATATTAAATGTATATTTTGGTTTGGGCTATTTAGGATTATTCATGGCTGTCTTATCCAAAACTGGATGTGTGATGTTCCTGAATATGGTAGTAAAATGCCCAAATATGGTAGTGATATGACATCATCATGTCTATAGGCACATTACATTTTTTTGTCACATAAAGTTTGATAGCGTAGACAAAGCTTAATACTTGTTACCTATACACCTTATCGTAGTAGTTTTGGTTTGATAACAATTTTGCAATATTAACAAAAAACACACAAACTTCTAATCTTATCAAAGGATTTATTTTTTTGTTTGTTGGTCTTTAATGATACAATATAAAAAAAAATAATAATAAATCACTCACAGTAAAATCACAAGATGGTTTTGATTTTAATATAAGTTTATGTGTTGGGGCAACAACCAATCATAAGGCTACTAAAAACAATAATATTGTATATATTTTTATTGATGTTATTTTTTCTCAATCATAAATAATTTTCCTGTATGTGAATGGATGTACCAAATGCAAGGAATAAACCTTGATATAGTGGCCTTAAGCTTAGAAATTGCTTCACGAATTGAATCCTAGTGAAGATATACTAATTGTTAAAACAGATTAGAGATTTAGTAGTTATCTATTTTACCAGTTGTTACAACATACCATATAGTCTCGTCCTCTGCACAGAATATCAGCAGCAATGCCTGTTAGTGGACTGGTTGTATCTTTAGGGTAGAGTACTTCACTATGGAAACAAAAGCCAGATCATCATCAATTCCAAAAAGATGTATTGTAACTAATTTTCTAAATAAATTAGTTTTTTAAATTAATTTTAAATGAGTGGATGAAAGTTTGATAAAAGATGGGAGTTCATTAACATACCTTTTTACAACCCAGCATCCTTGAACTAACACAGCCACCGTCTGTAAGGTTTTAATAACAGATGTTGAGTCGGGGGAACCATGCAAAAACCTCTGAAGGTCGCTGAACCTCAGTAACTTAGCTGGCAAACAAAAAAAAACAATTGTGTTAATATACTTTTTTACATACTAGTGAATTAAAAAGTTCATAACACTAACAGGTCAGATTATATTTTTTACAAAAGAGTAACCAATACTCTTTTCCTCATCCTTTGGAAGGAACATTAAGATGTTGGTACTGCATACATAAATCTATAGGTATACACTAAAAAATGTTTAATTAATGGTGTGCAGCATACATAGTATAGCTTTAAAAAAAACAAAAAACTAACCATTTACTAATAGCAGACGAACTTGGTCAGCCAATCCCAATTCCTGAAGCTGTACAAGAGAAAGTTCTTCATTGTTGGATTGTTTTTCTGGCTGTGATAACAATGTTGACAAATAATCTCTGGAAAGAAGAAGTAAAAACTTATTTATGTTGCATTTAATTATTAATTTAATTAATGTTGTAATTACCAAACAAACATCTAGTTCTCTGCTCTGCTATAAAGTTAGATTGTTTTAGTATTTGTTCAAACTTCCTCTGTACATTTTTGTACACAATTCGTTTTTCTATTGGATGAATAAATTAAATCAAGATATCTTATACCGACACACTCAAATTTAGAGTACCTAAAAAAAATGATCGTATAATTGTGTCTCCTGTACACTGTATGTTCCAAATTGGATTTCACGTTGCAGTCAGTAGTACGGTGTATAACTTCATTTAAATTTCTTTTTCTACATAAATAGTACAACATTTCATACAATTCTAACTAAATTTAATCGAAATATTACAGTGTTTCATTTTAAGTAACTGAATTCAATCACAAATCCCATTAATCTCTTACTTATAAAAGAAACTTAGTTATGAAAACGAAAACATTTCTTTTTTATGCTTTATATATATCGTTTTCAATTTCATAAAAAAATATTAAAACTGTGTTATTAATTGCATGTTATTTGGTTTAGAAATGCTTATAATTGGTTCTCATTTCCAAACTATTTTCTTGTAATTGAATATCACATTTTAAAAATGTTTTAAATCATTTCAATTTTAAATTTGGAATTTTCAAAGCTGTAGATATAGTCAAGTCAATAACAGCAAATGATGAATATTATTTAAAGAGAAATTCACATCTTAATTCTGTCATTTTTTAGGTGAATTTTAAAAACCAATATGTTTTGCATCATCAAATTCATTTATGGATATGAATAAGAATTTCACGCTTTATCGATTTGAACTAGTTATAAATTTTAAACCGTGTTCCATTTTGCGGCTCGACATGACAAAATGCATTTAAATGTCAAACTAGAAATGTATAATGGTAAAATAGAAGCATCTTTTTTTAATCATTAATCATGAGTTTCACAATTCAATGTTTCTAGTATTAACCAAGATATTTAGTGGTGCTTTAGGTTGCTGTTGCTTTTGAATATCAGGGTTCTGGGTTCAAAGCTGGTTCAAGTCAGCAATTTTTGGAAGCCAAGATAGCATTCTAAAGTGTTATGGCTGAATACTTTTAACTTGTTTTAATTTGCTATTTGTAATCGATCCCTTTAATTTCTACAGTATCATAGACAAGTTCTATGATACAGTGTCATATATGTATCTCATGTATCATTGGTCTAAAGCCTATCATAATGCGGAGCCACATGTGATACATATGTGTTACTGTATTACAGAATTTTCCTATGATACAGTACATAATGCCCTACGTGAAGGGATTTGGGTGTTATTTGGAAAACAACATTTCCATTAAGATGTTTAAAAAATAGGGGTGTCTCAGAGAGGTTTAGAAAAAAGGGGTGATTGTGTATAATAATTATTTGAAAATATCTGTTGATTTATTCATTCAGTGCTGCTTTGAAAAGGACTCAATCCAATTTAATCAAATCAAAAAGTGAAAGAAATATTAATTATTAAATCTAACAAATGCAAAATTGTGCAAAAAATGTAATTAAAAAACAATCTGTTGTAATAAAACTGTAAAATGATATAAATTATTAAAAACAATTTGATAAATTTAAATGCAGCATTACGTGAAGAGTTTTATAAAAATGGTAAATCTATCTAAAGTGTTGGGTCACGTACACGTGAACTAACACTTGTACAACCTAATAAATTTACTATATTACAGTGATGGGTATTGCAATTTTATTGAATTTAATATTCTATATGCTGTATCATCTTTGGTGTATATATTATTATATTAGTACACGCAATAGTTAATACAGGAAGTCAGCTTCTATGAAACTTTTCTTTTACATTTAAAACCTTTTTATTTTGTAATTAATGCCAGTAAATATAAAATTAAATCACATATAGGTGACATACACATACAAATGTTAGGTTTGAATTCTTCTAACATCAGTTTATACTCAACTATATGTATCAAATTACACAAAGTTTTAAGTCTTGTCTACACTATCAAACTTTGTGACAAAAAAAAAGTGATGTGCCCATATATGGACACGATAATGTCATATCACTACCATATTTGGACACATCACACTTTTTTTGTCAAACTAGTTTGATAGTATAGACAGAGTGTATATACAGTATGATGTCATTGGGAGTGGAGTCGTTTTATCACGATAACAAATGCATTAGATAGGATTTGTACCTAGGATACAGATATTGATAGGCAAAAATACATGGTCATTGGGTGAAAGTCTATGGTGACTACTCAATCTGTCCCGTATCAGAATACTAAAAATCTCACTGTTTTATCATGTTTGCTTTTCTACACAGACCTAGAGTTGAAAGTTCAAACTTTCTTTTTTAATTTGTGTTATCAACCTATCAACCTTACCTGTGAGATAAGTAGAGTTGGGACACTTCTTGTCCTTCTGTCTGGCATAACAACTCGTTCCGATCAGTGGCACTCTCCTTACTCTATGCAAACACATGAAATACTAGTTAAAATATCAACACAAAAAATGATAACAATAACTAGAATCTAATAACAATAGGATTCATAGCCATATGCCATCAAATATCAACTGACAGGTTATATATATATATCATATATTAATATTCTGTCAAAAATAGATATCAAAGGAAATTTCATTTTAGCAGTCAAAAGGGGGAGAGCATCTGGATATACCCTAGCTGGGTAGAAATACAACATCAAGGAGCTATGTTTTTTTTTAAAGATGTCTGACCTTGTTGTCAGGAGCAATGATGGCAGTTCTATTATTGTGTTACCCTTAAAAAGAACTCACATCACTTGTCTGATATTCAACGGTAGTCCACGCCTCTTGCGCCCTCTTTTCTTCAATATACTGGTAAGACGCTTCTCTACGCGCCTTTGATTCCTCCGTCTCTGCTCGAATGTAGCGAACTGTCACTGCTTTCGGTTTGGATTCTTCTTCCTCTTGTGAAGACTCACCTGTTATGTAAAAATAATTTCAGTTGCTGGAGTATTCTAAAGTTACTGCAGCAATTCAACTATTCACTTATTGTACTGCATTTACTGTTTTTCTTTTTTAATGTGCATTTACTAATATTAATTACTTGTATTAATAATATGTCATGACATGAAATGATGATCGTGGTTTGTGGGGATGTACCATTGATGGAGAGGGTTTTTTTTCCAAGTTATATCTCTATTTGATGAGAATAGGGTATTATTGGTTTATCCAAGTAAGCTAGGCACAAAATAGACCACTGTATTTGAATGAAAAAATGGTTTATAAGCAAATTTCAGTTTCTTTTTATACACATTACCTTTTTTTTTTATTTTAGGCGTTATTATCTACATGATGTTGACCTTTGAAACAGCATTGTAAACAGATCTGCCTAAAAAAATTCCTTTGTAAATTTCAAGGTAATTAACCACACAATTGTAAAATAAAAACACTGGACCGATCAACCAATTGTAAATAAACACAGTTGATTTGCTGAGTTTTGGTCAATAAACACATCCTTTTGGTTCAAGTTTGTAAATAAAACATCTGATTGGGTAACCCTTTTTTTAATAAATTATCAGTTGATTGCCTGATGTTTGGTTGCACAATCTGATTGGTCAACCGTTTAATTTGGAAATAAACAAATTTGATTAGGCAATTCACCTTCCATATCTAGTTTTTCTTGTTTCAATCTGTTGTCTGCTTTATCTAGATATTTGAAACTAGGTCGAAGTTGAACAATTCCATGAAGGGGCGTCAGGTGCAACTCACCTAGGGGGGAACAATAAACTGTTAGAGAATGTACAGGGAGGGGGAAAAGACATGTGGTAAAGGGGGAAATAAAAACAGGGCAATTAATGAAAGCTGAGCAATGTAGATCAAATAAGGTTTTAATCTTTGTTTGAGAAAGTACATGCATCTCATAAATATAGACAAGATGGAAAAATAGGTCAAACATTCATCCTTAGGCAAAGAAGGGAGGAGGAACATGAAAAATAACGAAATCAATTCATTATGTAGAGTTGTGGTAGGACACTTAACTATCATACAGAACGGGTTCAATTCCTGAAAATGGAGGATAAGGCAGCATGGAAAGGAACTGACCACCTTATTAAAAAATTCCAATTCTTCTATGTTCAGAATGAATATGGGACATTACCAATACCAATACTTGAATACATTTTTTTTAAAGTTCTTTTTTTGTTTTAATTAGTGTTTATGTATGTAAATGCTTTAGTTATGTTTTGAATATTGATTTTGTACCTTCTTGTATGATACCAACTGCGTAGCGATGTATCTCAGATGACATCACAGCCTGGGAGGACGTTAAAAAATGCCTATTCATGACTCCACTGAAACAAACATAACTTGAATCATTAGTACAACAAAGGGAGGAATTCTAATGTATTCATATTTTACAATATAATCTACATACCCATCTTACATACTTTCCTGGCACTAAAACTCTGCCTACACTATCAAACTTTATGTGACAAAAAAAAAGTGATGTGCTCATATAATGGACATGATGATGTCATATCACTACCATATTTGGGCACATCACACTTTTTTTGATAGTATAAATACGTCAGCTTAAGAAATTTTAACGAAAACTATATTATCATCACAGAAAGAACCTTTAAAAATGCACCATTTTATTATGTACCATTGTAAACAAAATAAACAAGTCTCAAATATATATAATAATTTATCATACTTTTTGAAAACAGAAGTCTCGCCTGGAAAAGCGCCATCAACGTTACGAGCAATCTGTTCTCCTTTGCTTCTTGAAAAGTGTTTATCGGTTGTATCCAGAGCCAACTCCATCTCAATCTATTGGATGCAACATAAACATAATATATGTGGAAATGTTATTGCAACCTTTCATTTGTGTTCATAATGGGGTAGGGTGGGGAGGGTTAGTGGGGTATCAAAATGGCGGAAATTGTACTGGAAAGGGTTTTTTAACTACATTTGAACCTCCACGGGGATAGTATTGGGTGGGAGGAGGGTAGGGGTTATAGTCACTGTGGGGTGGATATATAGTTAGTTATGTGAATTAAACTGTTGTACAATGTTTATTTTGCACACTGAAAGATTTTTCATATTACTATATGCAAAGAAGATAACAAACCTAATACTGAAGGTCAGTCATTTAATTGGTGATGCATTTTATTTTATTCCAACCACAAATGGTTATAACTTTCATACATAGGTATAGGTATTATGTTGCTAATTATAATTATGCTGTTTAATATGCTAATTATAGCTGATGCTAAGTATACTATGTTAATTGAATCATGCTAATTATACTAATGCTGGTGTCAATTTAGTTTAGTAAGAACTTATTCAAATTAGCCACAAAACAAATTCTGTGGCATGTTTTAGCCTAGAATTTATTATTTTGGCACAAGATAACAACAGGTTTTGTGTCTTATTATTACAGCTAACTAGCCTACTGTACCATTATAAATAAAAGTTAAAGCAAACTCTTTGTTATTTCTAATAATATATAATTTAGGTCTTTGATTTTATCATTGTCAAAGACAAACATGAAATTGGGGTAAATATTTATCTGGTTACATAAACCGATCACCTCGTTAATCACGTTACCAGTGATTAAACAATAACGTTGCAAAAATAAAACCGTTTTGTATTTTTTATCTCCAGTTTCAAAATGACCTCTTCAAAATGTATTTCAGAATGTATTATCAAAGTCCCAGTGACCTTTTGGGTTTACTTAAGTGTTAGGCTTCAAGATCTGGACAGAAAAACAAACACCAGCCTGGTTAATAGCCAACTGAGGGTATATAAAATCAGATTTTTATTGGCTTAAGATTTTAGCAGGCTTTTTATCATGTGTGTCAAAGATAAACAAAAGCCAGAGAGGTCAGTTTCTTTGTGTATTTTATTTTACCTTTTGCTGTTTTGGTTTGATTCTTACAAGTTCATGCTCAAGGTCATCGGGCATGGACGCTGGACGCACTGGATACTGAAAATTAAAAATCACCAAAATAGTTTAAAATCATCATTTTATATTTAAATAATAACTGAATTTACACAATAAATAATATGATACATTTATTTATCAAGTCCAAAAAAGTAACAGTCAATAAATTTAACCACCAATCTACCCATGCAATTCAAAATAAATAAAGTACATTTTAATTAAAGTGCACAAAATATTTTCACTTTTATTTTGTCTATATATTTTATTGATATTAGTCCATAAACGCAATTGGCCTAAACTCAGTGTGGATAGAGTTGAAGCATCAACCTAAATAAAAACCATATGCAACAGTTATATTCTTGACAGAGCTATTTTTACTTTCAAACCATAAAAATACAGTGTACAGATGTATATATCATTTCCACTTTAAATTTTTTATAAAATGTATTATGATATTATTTATTTATTTAATGCATTGGTAAGGTAAACTACACGGTATTATTTATTGATTGAATGCATTACAACTTAGTGATGAACCTGGCTAATACTCATTAACCTCTTGGATTATGTTAATAATATATTGTTTTTTAAATGGTTGGTATTTTTTAGAAAAAGGTTGCTGTTTTAGTCAGTTACCCTACAAGCTACAATATCAGCTTACTGTAATCTATTTATAAAGAGTTACAGTGGCCACTGCAAACTATGGATATTTCAATTCAATTCAATTTATTTCGTCAAGCACTCTGGCTCAAGAAGTGTCTTGCTTGTCACGTAAAAATATAAACGCCATAGAAATAACAATAACGTAATATAATGTGATAACATGGGTAAAACGTCGTGAGGTGGTTTCCCAAATGATCGTAAAATCCAAAACGGTACTGGGTATGACCAACTAGCGTTCTTGTCATCAACTAGTCATCCATTCATAGAAGTACTGATGTAGTAGCCTACCTGTACGGTGACCATAGAATGTGACCCGAGACATGACTAACTACGACTTTTAGTTGATAGAAGATTGAAAAAATTGTTAAGAAGAGTTGTACTGTATGTGGATGTATAATGAAATTATGTCAATAATGTTTACACACTAGCCTAGTAGGCATATAAATAGTAATGTTTGTTAATAAAAATAATTTTGAGTTAATAAGAATAAGATATAAGAAAAACAAAGAGAATTTGGAGCGGCTATTCCTGAATATACAATACTAAGTATGGTAGTTTTAAATTATAAATTTTAGGCGATCTTGTCAAAGGTCAAGCGCCTATAGCCTGCCACGTTTCGATATTCAATATTGAACTTGACCTGACGTTACAACACCAAGAGGATGTAAAATACAAATGCAACAAATATATATAAATGTTTTATAAAAAGGGTAAAAAAACAGGCAAGTAGTAAAATATCATAAAATGGAAAGGAAACAAACATTTGGCATAAAAATTGGGTAAAATTATGGTCATCTGACAAAGTTTACAGTAGGAGGCTACATATGTTTTAAATCTATGGGCAACGCCTAATCAGGGACACCCCTATTTTGGAGAAATGTTCATGTGAAACAAATGATGAGAAAAATAAGGAGTCCCAGAGATATCTCCTTAATAGGGATTCTACTGTAGTATGATAATACAAACAAACTGTGTACATGCAATTAAATCTGTTTTACATAAACATATTATACACATGTTATTTTCACTTAGTTTTGTTATTTATTCAAAGTATAAAGTACTTTGCCTACTTTTGAGATTATAAAAATTAATAAAATATGATCTTCAAAATCAATCTAGTAGTACATAAATTACACTCTCTTAAATATTACACTGATTTTTTTTATACCATTTATTTCAACCTAGTTGGTTTTATTATCTAATAAACTGAAGATAAATATTTATGAAGTTTATTTGCGTTCAATTTTCTATTAAAAAAGGAGACTAACAAAGAAATCGAATATTCCGATTGTACAATTAAATGTACAATGTTTGAAAAAAGTACAGAAACGAAAGTGGGATATGGTTGTGATGAGATGGTTTATTGGGTGAATTTCCATTTTTTCTTCTTTTTTTTTTGAAAACATCAAAACTACATTGCAAACAACAACAAATATTTTTTAATTGAAACAAACTCACTGGTGATAAATTATATAAATAAAATAAACGAAAAATTATATTTAAATAAAACCGTACCTGGAATAGATACAGGCTCTCTGCTAAACTCTTGGTTAGGAAGACGTCAACCTGCAAAATAAATTTTAAAATTTGATGAGAATTACATCTTCTACTTTCTCTCCTCAAGATGAATGTTTATGCAAAGAAATATTATGAAAAAAATCCTGGGCTTTAACCTTCCAGTTACCAAGCAAGCGTGTCAACAACCAAGCCAAAGTGCCATTACCAACAATATTTTTACTCGGGGTACCCGAGTCTAGTACTTACTCATTTTCTCCTTCTCTTCCTCCATCTGGACACTATTGAGTAAAAAGTGCGATTTTTAAAGTACTACTCCTCCCTTATTCGTTATAGTATTGAGCTGGGATTTGGCATGAACATACTACAGGGACATGTCCTCAAAGCTATAGAGCCGGATTTTTAATTTTTTGTTAATTAATTTGTTTAATTAAGAAGCCACAATGTGTGACAAACACCACAGCGTTATGTAGTTATATGGTTATATGCGGATTCTTGGCGTAGTGGTTATCACGTTTGCTTAACACGCAGAAGGTACCTGGTTCGAGCCCGGACGAAACCTTTTTTTTTTTAATTTATGGTGAAAAGTACTGTATACGCAATATGATAATTATACAGAGTATATCTTATTTTTATTATTTTTTAAAATACTTATTTTGTGTAATCGGTAATTATCACTTTTACACATGTTTATTTTGCTTCGTGCTTATTACCATTTATTTGTAATTTAAATGGATTAAAAAACTTTCTGTAACCCACATTTTTAATGTAAGAGGTTTCGTAGTGTAGCGGTTGTCAAGTCTGCTTAACACGCAGAAGGTCCCGGTTCGAGCCCTGGCGAAACCTATTTTCTTTACTTTCTAACTGTATACGTCTGTATACAGCTTCTTTCGCTGTACCCCGAGTATTGCACATTCGTGCTTGTTATAATCAGTAAAAACAGTCATGTTTACCACCACAACTAATTGTTATATAGTTCTGACACAGGTGAATTGTTCTGTAGCTTGGTAGATAATGCACTTGCTTTTAATACCACAGGTACTTGGTTCAAGCCCTGATTAATACTAGGATTTTTTTCATGCCAATAAAATGTGATTATACTGTACTATTCACTATCACTATAATATCTCTATGATTACTGTAAAGGCAACCAAGTCTCCATCTCATTTAGATTCATGTTATAATTATAATGTACTCTCTATACTGTTAATCAGTATTTCTAGTGAAATAAATGAGTATTTTTTTTCCAGAAAATAATCAGTGTTATATTAACCTATATTCACTTCTGTTCTTTTTATCTCATAAACCATAAATAAGCAGACATTCAACTTTTAACTAAACTATAGTTTACCTTTGACCTCGTACACTGCAAAGAATCTTAGAATTTAACAGGACAGTATTATAAAATTAATATTTATATTCTAAGAATATTAATATACATATGATAAAACTAACCAGAGTAATTAAATTTTAATATACCATAAAAAATACGATCTATTAATAATGATGGTGTGTTCTGCTTTCATGTTTTCTCTTTTGTTATTTTTTTTTTGGATTAACAAAATCAATTTAAAAAGCTACAGTACTATGCTTATCCTAGTACTAGAAATTAAATATCAGTAAAAACGTTTTAAAGATCACATTTTCAATTCATATACTGTACTGTTACCACTTGGTCCTAGCTCTTTGCATTAATTAGCAAACAGCTTGTATTTGATGCGATAATCATCTTTTAATTTAGTAGATAGTACATAAAATAGAATGTGTTGAAAAAACTATTAGCATAAGAAGGCCCTAATGAATGAGGCTCTAATTTAGCCTATTCTAGGCCTAGCCTATACTACTACATACAGTTCAACAAAATAATTTTTTGCATATCAATTTTATTATTATCATATATTATTATGAGCACCATATTTTCTTTTAATTTCTGGATTTATACACATATTTCATCGTTTTAGTTGATAAATTACAGTTTTCTGTTCAAAATATAGATCTATATTTTCTCTAGGCCCATTAAAAAAACTAGGGCAATACACCGGTAGAAAATTACAGGGACACGACCGCATGCGTTCATCAACGAACTCATTATAAAGTCGATTCACATGGGCCTAGCACAAAAGACGTTTTAAATGCACAAAGGTGAATAAAATAACGGGATGCTGCAATTCAAAATAGATGAAATATTAAGTACACATATACTAGCAAAAATATATATATATAAAAAGCATAGAAGTGGGTAGCGTGGTAATTGTGTACCTCTTCGACAACGGGATCGTCTTCGTCCATGACTAATTTTGAGGAAAGCCTGTTGTGAAATATTTGTTGTGTGAGGGCACCCTCATGGAATTTCTGTTAAAAATAAGTCACTGGCGAACTTAGTGTTGTAGGCATGGCTTACAAAAGAAAGTGCAACGCCAAGTACTTCCGGGGGTTAAACAGCATTGTTTACATTACGTTAAAAAGGCGAGCACGAAGCGATAAATGAGCGCTGAGCGACCAAAATCAACATTTTAGCTGGGCGTTTTGAAACACTTGGTTGTTTTCCAGCAGACTTTTAAATGCCGAGTGCAGTATAGGACTTTGTAATCATGTTGCTGTCAGTTGAAATAGTTTTTGGAGAACAAAAACTAAGAGAATTCGCACTGCATGAAGCTAATCCTGTTTGCACTGTATACGAGCTTTTTAAATCCATTGTCACCGGGCAAAATACGTCGGCTGAAACCTTTGTCTTACCGCCTGAGTTACGGCATTTACCTGTCGTCGCCGCCGTCGGAAATTCAATGGAAGTTTCCGCTTTTCAGAATCTGCCGTTACATAGTTTAATCGGTGATGTATGTGAATTTGGCAAATATTTTCGTTTTTCAGTGAAAGCGATTTCCCAGTCGCCGCAACCGTCTACTGTTGACATTTTTGATTGCATAATAAACGACTGTCATAATATGAAAGACGTCCGACGGGCGGCGGAAAGGAGTCCAGCATTCCGGGAAGCGATCCAACATGTTTTGAACGATGCAGGTAGGAGGGAAAAAAGACATGAAAGAGAACATCCATCAGTTCGACTACTATCAAGTGCTTGCAGTACACCGAGACTGCAGTACGAAGTTGTCGAACCGACAATGCCGTGTCCTATTCCAATGCAGCAAGAAGATCCGAAAACGCCGCCAACTGCACCTCAATCTACCGGTACAACCGATATTGAAATTGAAAAATTTGAACGAGATAGAGAGCGGGACCGAGATGTACCGGTGGTGACAACCGGTAACGGTTCTGAGGACAGTGTACAGAGTACCAATGGTGCAATAAATTTGGTGACCATGAACCATTATATCGAAGCATACCACAATGCCAATTCACCCCCAAATATGCCAAAGATCGCTGTGCACGGGATGCCATTTAACCCATCCGCACAAACCTGTAAAACTGTACAACGTGTTATAAAATGCGTCGAATGTGGTAAACCTCGCTGTCTTTATGCGCAAAAAAAAGTAACAGATGAGCAAAAAGTTCAATTGGAAGAAGCATTGGATGGATTGCAATACACATGCGGGTCGAGCCTCCAGGACTTTGCCGATGTCGATGACGAAAACCACATCTTTAGTCGCGTGTATGTGCGGAAAAACTTAATGTGCGAGGATCCCGTTGAGGTCCCGTACTACGTTAGTGGACTTTTCCCAGAAGTTTGCCTTCATTGCGTTGCTACGGAAGATCTCGTTCACGACGAAGGTGAGACAGAACTACATCCTGTTTGCAGGAAGTGCTACACAGATCCAAACAAAAAAAAAGTTCCTGTTATGCGGTGGAAGCGTCGCCGATCCGGCCATGAAGAACCATATTTTTCCATGATGATGCCCGGACTAAACCCTGGTTTGGCACTCGGATTTCGACCACCTCAAGAATTTTTGACAGAGTTCAAGCAGATTCCGATTGCAATTTCACAGATGCACTAATTCATAGGTGGGTGTGTCTATATGGTATCAAACATTAGTTTCACACTTTTTTTTATATTTCTCCATTAATGAAACTTTTTATAAACCATACTGATTTAGGATTTGATTTGACTCTTGCCCAGCATGCAGTGGCTAGTAAACTCTGCTCCAGGTTAGCTGATTAATATTACTTTGTACCAAATGGGCTAGTGAAATTCAGCCATGGCAACTTCCACCAAAACTATTTAATGAGTTTACATTAAATATGGCATGTGGGCTAGTAAAATCTACCACTAGCCCAGGGCCAAGTGAGAAAAATCAAAAGCCCTGGTACTTTAAAGTTAATGGAGAAATAATGAATTGTGGTGTTTGTTTGCAGTTGAATCAAAATGTACTTTTAACTCTGAACTGTTAAAAACTAATTAACATTGTTTTATCGTGAATTACTAACAATTATACGATAATTGAATAATGATAATTGTTGTTACCTTACATAACTTAGCATTATAATTGATGTATTAGTCAATTGTGCCCCAAAATGAAGGTACCCTTATAATTTAAGATATATCGCATAACAATCTATAGTATTTAAATCTACGCAACTCATAATCAGTATTTTTGATTCAGCTGTTTTTTTGTTTTTTTTTATATTTTACTTTTAGTATATTAGAAATAGTTTATATACATACACCATAGAACAAAGAGCATAAACTAGTATGTCCCCTTAAAAGTGTGAAACTACACAGTGTGCTAAATTTATAGTATGGATACTTGACTAGTTTTTCATACACTAATTCTCTACCCTCTACTCTACTTCATTTTCACCACATTTTTTTTGTATTTAAAAAAAATTTAAAATTCTTTCAATTTAAATAAACAGTAAAATACAATCATTACTGTATCTACACACTAATATCATCTTCTTCAGTATACAGATTTTTTCATATAAACCCCAAAAAAAATGTATTTTCAACACAATTGGGTGTTTTGTTCCACAATAATTATCAGTTTTCCACACACTTTCTATACACTAATTTGTCTTTAATATATGACAATATTATATTTCTTTACATTTTATTTTAAATAATTGAAAGTTAAAGTTTTGATTGCGTGTTAGACATTGAACCCAAAGATAAAAGACATATCTGTTAAAAAGATAATAATATAAATAGGCCAAGGGAAGATGACAAACTACAGGTGTGCTATTTAAAATTGATAATTATAATAAAAAATACATTATAATTATTATTTTATAGATTTTAAAAAAATACAATATACAGGATTATGAATGTGTTTTATATACAGTAGTTTAAAAAATAAAAAATATGTTTTAAAAAAAGGGTTTAATACATGATTTTTTTAAATAACAATATTGTAATTGTTCTACTTGATTACAATATGTTTAGATAGATGAGTGCAATAGATAAAAACTAAGGGTCAATTTTGTTTATTTTAAGTCATTGTATTATCTTATTTTTCCTTACTAGTTATTGCTTTATAATATTGCTTTTAATCAAACAATGTGAAAAACAGAAATTCAATGCCTCTTTGAAATGTTATTATCATTTCTTTCGGTAAATCTGTACTGTGTATATAAAATTTCACTTGAAAGCAATCATTTTTCTTGACCTATCAAATTTAATGAATTGCTTGTATTTTATAAATTCGTTTCTCAATCAGAATGTGGAACAATTTGGCTATTCACTAAAAATATTACCATTGATTGGCGAGTATGTTTCTAGGTTATTAGATTAAACCAAGTAATTGGATCCCATACATTAGATTAATATCCAAAAAATTACTGCTTTTACTAACATTTATTTGTCTGGCTGGTACAGTTAATGCTCAACATTTTATTTTTAGCAGGGTATATTTAAAATGTTATTCGCTTAGCAGTTTTATCTGGTAATATTCCTTCATAATTTAATAGCGTAGACGGTGGAATACACAATGTCTTCAGAAACCTGATAACCACACAAAATTCCAATTACTCCCGTCTCTATAGGCAAATGTGAAAAAATCAATTATATGTACATTAGTCTATTTGAAAGCATAGTTAATTCTATACCTAGTGTTTCCAATATTACATCATACATTTGTAATGATTTTTTAGATTTTTTTTTTTGTTGCCACTAATTAACAGATAAGTGTATTTGACATAGACAGGTTTGTCTCTGGTCCTTCATCCAATTATTGACTACCATCCCATAATAATGTGGACTTCTTTTAGCTTCATTAATTATTGATTACAGAGATCTAATTTATGCTGTAAGAAGCGAACACTGTGACTTCACCCGTTTTCTAATCCTTTTGTGGAACCGAAAGACGTAATTTATTTTAATAATTCCAGATTGTGATTTAATGAAAGTATATCTACGACTGAGATAGTATTAGTTGGTATTTTAGCCACACATTTTTATCTTTGTAAATGTTTCTTCCACCAACAAACCAAATTACTATTGTCGAGTGTCATTCGTCTTTTTTTTTACATCATGCTTAGTTTTCCAGCGGGTAGTATTTTAAAGTTGAGACAAATTTATTTGATTATTGACAAGAAAAAAAATGAATAACACGGTTGTACTCACAATTATTGAACTATGCTGAAGCCAGCTGCCAAAGTGTTGTTTAATAATTTTAGAGTTTCAAGTTGCAAACATTGCTATAATGAAAATATTTTCAGGCAAAAAAAGATTTGATATATTATTGCATACAAACAGTGTAACAAACAATACCTGCAATAAGTGTTCTAATTAAAAACATTTTCAGAAAAGAAATATTATCTATGTACAAACAGGTGAATCATTATGTGTAGCCTAAGTGGAATTAATATCTATTTTAAATGTAATATTATTATTACTTTAATTAATTTAGGTATTGGAGACTATCTTCTATTAATAATGTCCTATAACATAGCTTTTTAAAGATTTCTATAGACATGACTACAGCCTAGGAAAAATAAACATTAGCCAGGCTTACAGTAGGTACCAGCACTGGTCATGAAAACAATTCTGAATACAGATTTGATTTGAACCAAAGACCTTGGAATTTGTAAGCAAGCTGTTAACCTGTGCCAAGCTATCATGCCACTTTAATATAAACATCCATTAATCACCACAAGTCTTGTTTATTTATTATTACTATTATGACTACCACCAATTCCTTCACACTTCTAATTTTTCTTGGCAGATTATTTTCAAATTATTATGAACTTTTTGATTAATTATTAGTAAGAGTATTTTATTTGGGTGGTCTTCGATTAGTTAGTTCTAATATAGGAATTTCTCATGGGAGACCATCATAATATAGATAACTCTACTCGCTGTATTTCCATATTAAGTACGCGCATGAAGAAATTTTATCATTTCGTAGACGGTATTAAGCATGATTTGAAAAAAATGTCAATGTAACACGTTAATCATTTATTATTGCTTCAATTTACAACATTTTATCCGATGTCAGCGCGGTAAAAGTTTTTTTAAAAAACAGAACATACAACTGCTTCAAATCAAAACTGATGGTTGTATTTGTTAAAAATTTAAATAAATGACAGTTTGGATATTTTTTTTTGCAACAAAAAACAGTATGTACACAAATTATTTTTAAATAAAATTGTAATTCCTCGATCAAAGAATTTCATTTGTAAACTTCCAAAATTTAAAGTAATTTAGATTTTATGTTTAAGTTGGACAATAATAGAATTAATATAAGCTTTAACATTGCTAAGACTCTTCCAGATATATATACATACTGTGTATATATCTTTTTTCATCTTCCTTCGTTATTCATAATATCGATGTATTCAAAAATAAAAAAAAATTCTAATCTATAGGTCTTCTATCAATGAGATTTTATGCTTTAATATGATTTAAGTATTAGAAACATTTAATGTTCTTTAGTGCGTACTTTAATCTTAATAAGATTGGCTGTAGACTCTATGTAATGACGTTATTAAATTTTCAATATTTTCCACCAGAATTTTACTAAATAAATATTAAATTAAGAAGAATGGATTGAATCATTTAATATTTGCCGATGATATATTGTGACATTATTATTTAATTTAGCCAATCTTATTTTTATAGAACTTGACAATGACGTACAACTTTTCCAATATAATTCTATATTTAGAAATGTAATTTTTAATATAGATTTCTACCAAATCAATATTATTGGAAATTCAGATAATGAATAATTCTGAAATGTTTACCACTTCTTTCTATTCTTAAAATACACAGAGATTTTTAATTTGTAATCAACTTTAGTTTCAACTTTTTTCTGCACCATTTACTGCATTGCCGCATATAATCCCACCCTCTATTCTATGTTTTATTCAGACACTATTTTTGATTCAATTACTGTAGTACCAACGTGAACTTTGAACTGCTTTTAGTCCATCAGCGGCCTGACTGTCAATGAACATACAACTTAATGGCCTTTATTCATAAGATAAGTTCAATTTAGACACCATGTTTGATTCAAGTATAGTCCCATGGTGAAATGTTGGCTGTTTTGACCAGCAACAACCTGGCGATCAGTAAAAAGCTATAGTATATAGCCTAAATTCATAGGATAGGTTCCACACCATGTTTGATTTAAAGGATAGTTGCAAAGTGAACTTTGGACTGACAGAGGCCTGATGGTCAGTGAACAACTTTATGTCCCAAATTCATAGGATTATTGTGGATCAATAAAATAATCTATAATGAGTATGTTTATTATCTGTATTCGGGAAAAAAAATTATTTGACAAAATGTTTATCTTAAATTATGACACAGCTGAATATTTTGCCTATAATTGTATTTCTCATTATTTTGCTAATTTTGAGTGAGGCTTAAGGGAACCGTATAAGTTTAATTTATAAAAATTAACTCTGGATCATAAATTTTACAGCTATACAATAATAATGATAAACCTCATTTATGTACATATTCACAAACTTTTATTATCAAATTATAACTAGTAGGTTTATCTACCTTAACAAGAAAAATAATTTATTTTCTAATAAATAGGTTTTAATTTTTTTTACTATTATTTTTTTATTATTAATGCATATATAATCAATAAAATTACTCTAATTTCTTTTTATTAAAAAATTGCACATAGATCAATTCATTTTTATTACACTTTGGGTTTTTGAAAATTCTCTTTCTTAAAATGTTATTTATGTATTGCTTTGTATTTCAATAACAGCCAAAATGTAGCTAAAATTAGGTAATAATTTTGAAATAAGAAAACCATATTAAATACTAATTTATTTAAAAACATCTCTATATTAAACTTATGAAGATCCTGCAACACTTTATAAAATATCAGTTTGTATATTAAATATACAGTAGTAACCCTAGGTTTTATATTCCTATGTTCTTATTATGTTATGTTTGAACATATCAGTACACTTTGTTTTCACAATCAAATACTAAAACACTTACTGGGAAAATGGTTAATACCTCAATATATTGATAATCTATTTTTGATTGCACATATAGGAATAACAAAAGGATGTTAGAGCCAGGTACAGTAGAGTTTGAAGAATACAATATTTCTATTGTATAGCTTATGACTGCTTTTTAGTCGCGTGGACACGACTCTATAGTTCACTATGTCGGTCGGTCTGTCGGTCCGGTATCACTATGCGTTTTAGCACGCGACTTATGGCTGTTGGCCTTGTTAATTCTTATTTCCCTCCAATTACTATCATTAACCCTTTTATATAATACTGTTTTTTTTTAATTTGACATTTTATTTCTGGCTGTTTTGCTTTATCATTTTGATTAATAAGTTTCTGCTTATTTTTTATTTTGTATCTCCATTGAGATCCAGCCACTGATACCCACAACATCTTCCAGTAATTTGCCTTTGAATTTAACTAAATTTAATGGAATTACTGGCTGGCATAAAATAATATTTATTTTCTTTCATTTCAACAAGACAATTATTATCACAGTTAAATTATTCATAAGTAGTTTTTTCATTGTGATTATTTACTTAAGATTTAATTGTTTTCTATGTACATTTTTAGTCTCTCAGCAAATTCCAATCTCTGCTTTTGTTAGTGATGTTATGTAAACTAAAAGACCTATTCTGCTCTTGTTATTTCCCCTAATCGTTTAACAACAGATTGTCATAGTCGACATTGGATATAAAAGAGATATAGTTCTCACACGAGAAATATCTTCATAGTTGTTATTGCAATTATTTCACCGTTGGTAGAACTGCATTAATTGATTGAACCCGTTCGAGCGAACATTATGTCCGTCCAAGCTGAAAATATTCAAAACAAGACAAATAATCTTTTTTCTTCTTTTTATTATGCGTATCATACAGCAATGCTCAAATTTTAAGATATTTAGACGTAAATATAAAATAACAAACACCAGTTACCGAATGTATGGGAAAGTTTGATACCGCCTCAGTTGCATATTTATTCTCAAAATATAAATTTGCAATACGCTGTTTTGCTCAAAATATTTTCATTACTAAAATTTATTTTTATGGATACTTTTAGAAATTACGACTTTTTTAAATGTCATGATTGATTTATGGCATATTAAAAATAAGATAATATTATTGAAAATGAAATTACTTGATTTTATCTAAATACTTGAACAATATTTTTTTGTAACATAACATAATATTATTATTAAAGTAAAATATTTATTTAAAATGAAATTTATTTATTTTTCCAAACTATTAAAAGCAAAATACTAAATTAATTTTTTTTATATTCGTTTTATAGGTAATTATAACATTTTCTGCATATATTTAATTGCGTTCTTTACCATTAGTACGCATACAATGAAGTGGTTGAATATTATCTTTCACTCTTTGTTTCGGACGTCAACATTTTATCCAAACTACACTCTCATAAACTCAACTTTTATTACATCTTTTATTAGTAATTATAAAGAGTTCTGATAAAATGTAATTGATACATATATACCACCGATAATTGGTAGAAAACCATCTCCCTTTGTTTCCATGATAAGATGAACATTAACATTTTTCAGACAAAAAAAAATAGTTGGATGTTAAAATTGGCATGATCGCGGTAACACGGTCGTAGTGTAAATTGATATAGTGTCGGAGCGCTTCGGTTTGTTTACATAGCAGTAATGAAGAAAACGACAACTCGCTTCTTGCTAAGTTCATCACTCCGACTTCATTTATAAAGGCTGTGTTTTTAATCCGTAACAAACCTCTGGCCCATATTCAATCTTACCTCATATAAACAATCGCATTGCATTCTTCTAGTTAATTACAAATCTTAGAAAGCATAAATTATCTATTGTGTTTTTCCTTTTACCGCGCTGATGTTTTTATGCAAATTACTCAAATCTGATTAGAATTACACAGTATATTCTCAACCATTAATTACGTTTCGTATTAATTAAAAACGTTAATTTATCCGCGTCCTCTGTATGTAAAAGTTCATTCAATTAAACCAATCAATATTCTATGACGTATAACAACAGAGTTACTGATTTATTCTGCGCAGACAACGCCAAGTAAAACCAGCTCAAATTTAATTTTCAATATTTTAATACAATCCGTCTCAAACCGATTAAATGTAATGAAAAGGTGGTTTTATTTTACATAAATCTCGTTCTTTATTGGCCAGAATAGTACGTGGTTCAAACTTTACAATCAACGAACCATAATTATTGTATGGAAATAGAACACTGCAGCTTAATCCTATTTTTATTTCTGTGTCATTGACAAATTGTTGTACGTTCTTCGATGTTAGTGTACTCGACGACAATGTATACTCACGAAGTGTGAATTGTCATTATTTTTAATAAAATAATCGATAATACAATTTTGAAAAGGGAGTTTTGTAACGCATTAAATGGTGTATATGTCGATGCAAAATAGGACTTTATGAAATAGCGCTCAACACCATCATAAACATCGTGTATGAGGAGAGTCAATCCGCAAAATATAGGTTTTTATGAAGTATAGTGCCGATAAAAGGTCTATGCAAATTTAGATCTTATCGTATGATATGATAAGCCTACGGTGGCCTTTATAGCTCTTATAGTTCATTGATAATGCTAAAAATCATATTTCAACATACATGAAAAATAATAACTATATTTAGAGCACATTTTGCAACCGTAGGTTTGTGCTTCAATGGGTCTATCATAATATTTGAATACCTGCGCTGTTTGTAAATAATAGCGTTTCATTACTTGGACACCAACTTATAACGGATATACCGTTATAATTATAATCGCTGCAAAGAGTTATTATTATCAATAGGCCTAAACGTGAAGATGATCTAGATTAGACTGCAGATTTAATGTCATATTTTATCAAATTTAGCATGCAAATTACAGCAATGATGACGATGTACCGTTACAAAAACATGTTCATCGTCGACAAAACGTGGGAAAAATTTCTAACGCAATAAATGAAACAATTTTTTTTTTTCAACTCTTAACGATGAGGAAACGTTTACAATTTTTCACTTTTGTTTATCTTAGGTTTAAACTTAAAAGATAAATATTTATGTTTTATGATGTCGTTTATAAAATAATTATAATTTTGCGTGTTAAGAATCAAAGCAGCTTTTAAATTTATATTCAAGTTTTAATTTGATTCTCTGAATTCATCGGGCCAGTATTTGTTTTCTTTTAATTTCCGTTGGAAAAAACCTTCAAATTTTACTACCTGTTTTTACGCTATTTTTATAACACAGGGTATTTTGCAGTATCGAATTTCCTGACTCCAACTGCGTGTGCTGACTTTTATTTATTGGATAAATACGGTTACTACGGTACATCAATAATGTGTGCTAAATAAAAAAAAGGGCATATTTTTATGCCAAATTGCCAAAAAAAACACCCCCGTGGAATTTAATTAAAAACACATGTTTACAGCTGAGCAAATTTGTGACATCACGACAGTTGACGCGCGCGTCCAATAATGGACTACCGCGTACAAACCCTGTTAATAAAATACTGTAACAAGATTTGTACGCGGGCGTGATTATTTTGTTACGCAGGACAAAATGGTTACTAGATAACGGCCAGTTTTATGTAAAAGAGCCCGGTTAATAATCATGATAAAAAGACACATCTGGCGGCTGGACAAACATTTGTTAAATGAAACACTCCATACAAACGTATGACTTTATGTATGCACTTGCCATTGTATTAATAATAATTATCATACAACTATTGTAGGCCTATCATCATATTCCCATGCCTATCCTTGTACGAACAAATGGTATAATAAAAGACACAATCAAATGTACTTTCTATAAAATAATATATACATTTTAATGTACATGTTGAGTAAACATTAAATGTGTTATATATTAACTGATAAACAATTTCGTCTGATGCATTGCTGCTGCTACACTACCGACGCGTAGATTTAAACTCTGGGGGTAGACTGAGATTTTTTATATGGTAGGACATCCGTTAGTTGCCATATTTTCTACCGGTTCAGTTTTATATTGTTTTTATTATTGCCGGAATTCCACGTTTCCTAATCCTCATAATTTATGACATATTACCGAACTATTACTTTTCATATCATTTTAGTGGACAGTGTTATTGGTTATTCCATGGCGATACTACTTAGGTATTGTACAACGAAAGAATAACCACAAGACTAATCTTTTCGGTTGAGGGGAATCCCCCATCTTCTTAATTTTTAAAGATCTTTGTCGTCACGAATAAATACAAAGTATACGCGCGCGTACAACTTATGTTGTATTTTATCAACTTTTCAACGCTTGACGTCAAAGCATGTAATTATAGAATTATATTACGCGCGCGTGCAATTAAACTGTTCCATCATTTAGACGCGCGTACAAAATGTCATTCTCTTCTGTTTATTAATTTTACGCCCCCCCCCCCTGAACTTTATAAAATATAATACATGTGCCAAAAAGTATCATATAAAGCCTAGGGTTATAGGTCAATCTATTCCGCCAGGGCTGTTAGTCCGCCCCATGCTGGCTACCCGCTCTCTACACCTCCTGATTTCAAGCCATGTGTTTTCAATTCCCCACAGAATTATTTTTATTACTGAATTTTATAATTTAATGTTCTATCCATGTTTCCACTTATCTTAAAATCATTTTGCAGAAAAGTTTGCAATTAATGTCGTTGGGATTTTTGCGGAATTTTAACTCGTATGTTTATTACGGTTTGTCTCGTATAAATTTAATTTGACATTTTTCCTTATAAATAATATATCTCTACTTGCTATAAAAACTAAAAACAATAAAATACAAAAACGATAATATTCAATAAATTCATGATTCTAGTATTTATGACAATACAATTTACTAACGTACTAAAGTAGTATTGTCACGCTTGGTTTCTCTAGTGTGGTCGTGCTCGGGTGTGAACGATTTATAAACATAAAAATTGCCCTATTTTAATATTATATAAATGAACTATTTAGTGATAGGACCGGCTTTTCTTTTTGCTGTTCCCTTAAGCAGAGATTTACTTAATCACTTTAAAATACTACTACTCGTCTTCAATAGTGCTATTGCATTAACCACGTGACTGAATTCGGCGACCTATATACATGCAAATTAATGGGAGTCGCTTAATCAATTCGAGATTGAATAAAAATAGTAGCCAAATTATGAGTCAATTTTCTAGACTCGCGAGTTTGTCCAAATTGGATTTGGGGCTCGGGTAATGCGAGATTCGCAGCGTGTATTTATGTTCACGGGAGGCAGTTCATATTGTCTTTAAAACCGTTTAAATTGCTTGAAAATAAGACGGCTTAGAAGAAAAAATTAAGGAATCTAGTTTATGATATCCGGAACGGCGGCAAAAAATGGCGCGTAATATCTTGCTGCCTCATAGTGATCATATATATTTTAAAATCTTAAATAATGTGCGTACGTGAAAATGTGTTTTTATCTTTGATCTAAATAAGCGCTGACATGTTTCTTTCCATAGGTTGCCAAACGAAATTAAAATGAAATTGGATATTTTTACGAATCGATTTTCTAAAAGTGTAGACAGATGTGTCATTATTTTAGGTAAACATTATAATGTCGATTTTTAGCACTTTTCAATTGATTGAATCTACATTTAATTACGATGCGTCCTTAGCCGGGGCTTTAATTTAACGGAAAACAAAGACATCGCTTTATGAATTGTATTGTTTCGATACTCCTGGTAGGCCGTTGTGTTGGTTTTTAATCTAATGGTGAATACCCTTATTTATTCTGTAGCTTTATAAACACGCAGTGCCCATAAAAAGTCATGCGAGTAATTTGTTTGGAGAAATTAAATTTTAACAACCAGAAATCGGTTATATCGTATGTCACAGTGTTAGTCAGTTTACGTGTTAAAATGGTTGAAAAATTGAAAACAGCTTTTTTTATGTTATCGGGATTAGCGGGCTTACATCATGGCCTGTTCAAGATTATTTCAAGCATAGAAATATGTTCACCAAAACTATTCCTCTCTTCATAGACATATTATTCATTAATTTTCCAATACCTATACTTTTATTTAACTCTTTTTCTGATTGTTCCTTCATGTTTTCCGGCTTTTCTGTCTTATAGTACAAATCGTACCATGATCATCGTGTGACGTGTCGACGATAACTCATTCGACGCGCGCGTTCAAAAACTGATAATAATACTACAGTTTTTGTACGCGCGCGTCTATTTCATGTCGTTATTCAGTCTCCATGGATATGGTCCCAAGTCGTTCTTTCACTGGTTCACATTGTATGCACAGTTTAGTTTAAATTAGGTGAATTACAGTGCCGTACATATCGAATACGCTATAGCATTAAGCTATCTTTGCAATGGGTTATAATTAGACCATTAGAATATAATTTCTTCTTTGGAGTGATTCTATATCTCTGTCAGTGTGCTACGGTAATGTCTTCTATAACGTTTGTTGGCTGAATATGTCCCACCTCCTTCTCATTCGTGTTGATCGTGCTTGGTTTTCTCTCATTTAAAAACATACTTATCCTCATTTTTAAGAGCACAGTTTCATACAGATACAACTTGTTTGCCTTTTATTTCTGACTGGTCTGAAAGCATAATCACTACACGACTAAATAAATTGTAAATTAATTGTTAAACAAAATAAATACAATTTTAATTGTACTTATCAATAATTTTAACCTTGAAGATTTGTCACTTAGTGTATGGGGAGTTTTCGATTTGAGACGGCCTATGTACGCATTTTGTGTCGTTGGTCGTCTGTACCTTGATTCTCCCAAAACTGTGGCAAGGAATCGAGGGAGAGGGAATACGTCCCAATCCCCACGCATGCGTACAATGAATTAACATGACGTAACTAGTTCCTCTGTTGTCGCAAATCAAAAACTCCATATTATTTACATTTATTTCATTAATATAGTTTGTAAGTATCATTTATTATTTAAGTTTATTATTAATGTAAAAAAAAAATGGTTTATGAAAATTGTATATCAATTTTGTTATAGAACGAGGCTTCGTATCTAACGGTCCAACGCCATCTATAGTGATTCGATAAACTGTGGCGGAAATACAACTCCACATGTTATTGAGAAATATTAATTTTTTTTGTATATTATTGTTTTCTTTGAATTTCTATATTAGTATTACCATAAAATGTACAAATCTTGGAACAATCAATTACTATTTTGAAGTAATTATATTATTTATTTATAAACGATGTAAAGATATCTCCCTCTAATTAAAGACCATGGGTTGGCTGTTGGTATTCGTTGGTTAAGTAGCTATAGGCCTAGGTGTTAATATGGGAGAGGTGTTTTTTTGTATGGTCCTTAATTAGAGGGATATCTATAATGTGATAAATTTATATAATACCGTGTACAGATTCTGCAGTCTTTTATTTATTTAAAATGATTATTAGTTTATCGATCATAATTCATTAACAGATTATTTAAGTATAAATCGATTATTGTAATTATTGATTATATTGATCAAGTATTAACTGATTTTTCATAAATTATTGTATAGTGTAGTAAGAACTTATATGTCTCTGTTTAATATGTGTTGTATTAAATATGAAGTGCTTCCCGCACCGTTTTTCTATAGTTATTTGACGTTACGTATCATAATATAGTTTTCTAATATATAATAAACATTTTTAGATAGTTCGATATAATTATTATATGTGTATTTGTGATGAGATAGAATAGGCTAACTAAACGCTGTTGTAGCGTTTAATGATTTTGTAAGTAAAAACAACTGTAGATAACAAATGATTGAAGTGTCCGAACTTGTAATTACTAATTGGTATTTTAATGATGTTTTTATACTTTTTAATTACTATTGCAGTAGTTTAATTAAATAATTATTGTGATGACGCATTATTGCGTTACCTATCCGTTTGGTGACATTATCAAACGCGTAGAAATGGATATGGTGTTGAGCATGTGTCGTATTGTAAACCGGTTCCATTGTACGCCCTGTGTGCCGCTATTGAAGAGTTTCAGACGAAATATCTTAGTCACATTTGAGCTACCATGAGAGGGGTTGAGGAAGGTTGGATGGAGTTTGCTAAAATGAATTATTTAAACAAAATTAAGCTCTACCCATCTTTCCATCGCCGACCCTGGTAGGTTCATGACTTAAGTCAAATTCTTAAGTTAGTATTAGGTAGACAAAGTAAGTCGGTGCTTCGAATAAGGAGATACAACTAAATAAATCTTCTTCCTTCGTATCTTCCCAGTATTTACAAATTATTTCCCTATTGGTTTTTAAGTGTTTCTTTCTATTGCTATCTGAAACCTGTTGATTGAATACTTTTACCCACAAACCGAACTGGGAACACCCTAAAAGAGTTGTAATCTTCTGGGTAACTCACGTGATTATAGCAGCAGACGATAACTTATCGAATGTGAAAGTAGAACATTGTTTGGATATAATTCTGAAAGTGATTTTGAGTTATTGAATGTATAATCGTTCTCGATTATTGTCAATTACATCATTGTTCTTGTCAATCTAGATAATTGAGCCGTCGATGCACAGTTAACTAATTTAAAACTGCAATGTTCACAGTAGGAAAGTTCAGAAAATAAGTTTTAACATTCTGAGGATTTAAATAAGATAGTGTAAACAGTCAGTTTTCAGAAAGTCACTTTCCTCCAGAAATCTATCTGCATTTTCATAAAAAACTTCAGAATGTGCATCGTTTGAAGGTTGTTGTCTGCATATCTTTGTTATTTTCTGAATATTTTTCTTAATTCATATATCGTCTGCCTTTTCAAAAAGTGATATCTGTTCCTTCCCCTTTCCCGCTCTTTTTTTAGACTAGGCCTATTTACTGTACCAAAGCCGTGTGAATTGGAGTGCGATTGATCTGAACTTGTATCAAGCTAACTACCAAAGTCGATAAAACATGCGAACTAGCTTTAAAAAATACATGATGGCGATTCGGTTGTATTGTAGTATCGTGATCAACCGACCGATTCATGTATTTTGTCGTTAATTCGAATTAAAACACGAACTAATTACAGAAAAAAAAGTTGCTTTATTGTTTTTTATTTCTTCTCTTTGATGATTGAATGTTACAAATAATATACTATAATACACAGTTCTCAACCTTTTGTGAACTAAAGGCTTCTTTCAATACACGCAACGTAACGGTTTTATTGGTTACGCAAGCGCACGTACAAGTTTTATATCATTTTATTCAACTAAATTATGTAATCCATTTGGCGGTTGCACTATTGTGTTCGCGAAACAATCATCTATTTTTCGTTCAATGAGTAATTATAAAACGTGCCTTAGTTTTGCAATCGCTTGTTTAATTTAAGTAAAAAGATCCAAAGTCCAAATTCTTATTGTTTATTTGCAGATACTCTAACTTGCGGGTTTATTCTATCAAAATATATCTTTATTTGAAGAGATATGTTAACAGACGACATAGCACGCAATCAAAAACTAAACACAATTGAAAGATATCTAGCGATAAGTACGAGAGAATATGGCCTGCTGAAATTTTAACCCGTTTGTAATATTAGCGCAGTGTTCGTCAGCATATTTTATTTGCTTTATTTAAAAGTGTTGTAGAGCATTATTTTATATATAATGAACGCGTAAATATTACTGGTAGTATACACGCACTTTATAGCATACTTACGTTGTCTAAGTTGTTCTCGTTCAATGTACACCACAAACGTATACGCGCCAACGCAAGCAAGGAGGATGTGGTAGGTATCGTGTGCAACAACTCATTACCAAGTCAACAATATTGTATTGCAGTACCAATAACGAATACCAGATATTATGCAGTAATAACCTCAATGCTATTTTATAATAATATAAACAATTGATATAATTTGAACAAAGAAAATATTGTACCAAAGTAATCGAAATTAGAAAACAAGATCTAAATTAAGTAGCGACTGAGTGTTCCTAAGAGAAAAGAAATAACTTTATCTGGAGGAGCTTGTGGCGATTCCTGTCCACGACACATGGCCATGGCCAGACCAGAATAATAGCTCTCAAAAGAGCAATCTTAATACAGTTTTAACGCATGTGAATTTTATATCCAGTATAATAAAATACTCACTTGGGGACAAAATAATAGTCCCACACTCTATTTCTAAAGAATGATTTCAAAGACGTATCTCTTTCTTTACAATGGAAATTACTATAAATTTTATATCATTATGTTTCGGTGTGGAATTATAAATTCGATGATGGACATGCTGGGAAATGTTTTGATTTGAAAAAACAAGAGATCTTTAGGGAAAAAATGCAGAATGTCATCAGTTTCGTCGTTATAGACAATCTCCTTTACGTCCAACAAAAGCTGATAGAATTCAATTCCACCATGCACATCTACATCAATGACGCTCAAAGGAGATTCGGGTGGGTCACCCTGTTTAAATATTGTAAATATATAAAATGACTTTATGAATGTGGTGTGGGTATGAACCGGGAAATCCGCCTTCTCGATTACTTTATATAATTCGAGGATTTGTTACGCCCATGTCCATTATTATTTATATTTTCAACCACTATTTTAATTATTATTATCATCATTATCATTACTCATCAAATACTATTATAAATATTAACATCATTGTCATCAAACCAAATAATATTTATGTTTTATTTATTTTTTTTATTTTATTCAATCTAAACCAACAGCGATAATTACCGCCACTAACAGGTTTGATACAAACAAAGCCAGGACTGTTTTATTAAAGCACCTTGATTGGTCCTAACATTGATCAAGGGCTTCTCTCGTCCAGTGCCCACCTTGACCAGAGTATAATCAAAGTACAATCAACAATAAATTAATATAGATGTATCCTTTAAAAGATAAATAGGAAGAACTTACAAAAGATGGGACAGAAAAAGTAAAAAATCAAAATCATAACCAATTTAACATTCATTATCAATTTTTCCTCCAACCTCAACATTGATAATGACCTCATCGTGTCATTATCATCATTCGCTCGAGTGCACAAGATCACCAAATGGTAAAGCATAATTGGTCAAATAAAACTAAACCCAAATTTTAATTTTAAATCATTCATTATCAATTATTCTTTTACCCTCTCAACGTTAATGATCTCATCATCATCCAATGAAGCGCCGGCCTAATCCGCTCGAGTGTGCTATACCACTATAATGAAATGTAATTGGTCAAGTAAACCCGAACGCCATTTTAAACTTTGAATCTAGACAGGTAAGAAAAGATTAAGAAATGTGACGATTCTAAATCACACGATTAAACGTTTCATTATGTTACACATAGAGATTATCAATATGATGGATAAGATGGTTTTTATTTTGCAAATTCCAAATGATTAAGAAATCAATTTAAAATTTAATTTTCGAAAAGATAAATACGTCGAAAAAACGCATCGAAAGAGTTAATTATGGAAATTTAAAGTCAATTTTGACATTATAAGTAAATTGAAAAACAAAAATATATTGAAATTCAATAAATAGAGATTGAAATACAGTTGTAAATAAGATATAAGACAGACAAAAGTATTTAGTGCGAAGTGTGAAAATAACGAAAGTCGCTGAACCAAAGCATACATCGAGTTTAGTTATGTTTGGGAAAATAAAATATATCGAATATAATCTTAATATGCATAGTAGGCCTCTGATTAAATCTAATAAGTGAAATCAAATAGAAAAGTCCTAGGATTAATTAAATGTAATATATAGTGAAAAGCACAAAAGAAGCCCACTGAATATAATATGAAATACGCCATCGTGCTAAGGATTCAATATTTCGACTAATTATAATCTGTACTATTTTACTATAGTGTGTTAGTGTTTGCTTTTGTTGTCAGCTAGGAATAGGATGATGAACGTACTGTTAATGGTATCATAATGGTGGTGGTACAGATACACCTGCATTTTGATTATGATGGCGGGGAGTAAAAGATGCAAATTTGGGAAAGCTACATAACCGAATGACACTGATCACAAAATCAGAAATTATAAATATAAACCTACAATCCAATCGTAAGGAGTCGGTAATAAAATTATTCTATTAATAACATAAAAGTATTCAGCATTGAAATGATTGCTAATAAAAAAGAAGAAAAAACACAAACGAAGCTATAAGTAGCGATAGGCCTAGTTAATCAAATTTGATCTTTATTCAGCGAAATATAACCTGGATGAAATCTCTTAAAATCTACTTGTAGAAAATCATTTGAATTATTCAACTAATTAATAACGACAAGCTAACGGACTAATCAACACTTATCGCTATTGAATCAAGATCACTCCATTGAACCGAACAATATGATAATCATTTTTTACGATCACAAATAATATAAAGCGTTTAGACGTCTGGTGACTCAAGTCTAGGCAACATGATAGAGACACAAAGTTCACGCGCGCGTACAAAAACCGAACCGGTACGCGTATATCTATATCATAGTTTGACGCGCGCGTCAACGTTGTGGTGCAGGTTTATACGCGGTGGACCGCTGAAGTGTGTCTTATTAATATAATATTACACTATTTTGCATAATAATACGCGCTTGATTCAAACTTTAAAATTAAGCTAACTAACGTACGTAGCTATGGTGCTTAGTTACAGTGATCTAAAAGTTACAAAATTAGGTTGCACTTAAAATGAAATGACTCAAAATGTCAACTTAAAAAAATATCACACGCGATGTGTAACGCATTCGTGTTTTAGCCTCGCACTTCAGGTGAGAATATTGAGTAATAGGGCTAAAATTCGCACTACTTTGTCGTGAAAAGATTTCTAAGCTAACACGCTTCGTGTCTCCACGGTTTCATCGACAGCATAATAAAAATTTGCATAAAACATAATTCTAATTGGATTTTCTTAAATGCAGTCTTTATATAATTATTTAGCTGTTTTAATCGTGTTGTCATTACGTTAAATGGTTGACGTGTGTGTCACAAAAAATGAGGAAACACGTTCCATTTGTACTCGCGCCAGTTGGAAAAAAAAACAATGTGAAATAAATGTACGATTAACGACTCGAATGTACTTTAAATTTAACTCACAAATGAGTCACTCAACTAGATTGTCTTATGTTATATACTGCGTTAACTAGGTCACTTAATTCAATAGTCCTACATATTTCTTGAACATTTTCTCACGTGACTTAAAAACTGCAAACGACGATCCGCGGGAATCAGAGTTAGTTAATCGCAATAACGCATGCGCAGTATCACATCAAAATGAGAAGAAGGGGTAAAGTACCCTACAAAATGTGAGTTATTGAGCAATGAGTAATATAACGTTTGGTTTGGTTTGTCATCTTGCTAATTTTCTTGAAAGTAGTACTTCTGTGACCATACGCAACGCACAAAGAGTGTAGGTCTTTCTACGCATGCGTTGCTCGTGCATGTTTTCTACGCACATGCATTCAAGATATTGAGAACAAAACAATAAAGGCTTATACATAATAAATCTGCTTTATAGGACAAATTTTATCATGTAGACTTGAGGACTTATTGGTAATATCCAAACACATTTTTATACTAGGTCGTAAAATTGCTTTAATATATAACTTAATAGGGCGGCAACGGTAAAGGAAAACATGATTTTTCTTACAAATATGGTTTTGTCTCAAATTTCTATGCGATATAAATCTTGAAAAAAATGTGTCAAATATTTCTCTTCAATCAGGCGAATTATTTTAAAGAAGTTTTTACGAAACATTTTTTTTTCTCGAGTAAACTTCAAATTCGGTGACGAGATATTCATGAATTACATATAAACTAATAATCGTTTTAAGACAAACACATATCCATCTGTAAATGAATTAGTTCTAAATGAAATGTATATATCACACCACCGATATCTCAGTAGTGTCCATGGTATACATTATTACAACAATAATAATTTTGCATTATAATTTCAAGTAAATATTTCTGACTGCAGATTTGTAATCAACCTAAAATTAAAAACGAATATGAGGTATATTTCGTTTGCGCTCGTGGATTTAAACGCGTCATATATCCTATTATAATTCGACGTTTGACGCAACGTTCGTTTAACAAAACGAGTAGGCACTGAAAACAACAAAGCTTTATAGTCGGTACCGTAAGTTTAATTAAACAATCAGCACTGATTTAATTATTTTTGTTTTTATTGGAAAACAGAGAATCAAAAGTATTGATTCGATTGCTTCTACTTGTCTATCAAACGCATGCGTTTGTATATTAAAATTTAATTATGCATCATAAAGTATTGTCTTTTGACTCGTTCGCTCTGTGGATAGATACACTCTATGATGTTTTAATATTTGTAATGTGGTGGAAGTCCTCTATAATGTGGGTTATTGAGATATGTAATAACGTTTGGTTTGGTTTGTCATGCTTAATTTTCCTGAAAGTCTATTTGCGAAATACGCGTGCGCAATTGTGAGGTTTGTTGATTCGGACTACAGCTTTGAATATTCACATTTCACATCCAAATGAGACCACCAAATTTCCTTGAAGACTTCTTTCGACTATTTTAAAAAACATTCTGTAAAATACAAATTACTAAGTAGTCACTAGGTCAAAGCGAATGCGAACAGAGACCCCTAAAAATGATCGCCATAGCTGTTTGTTTAAAGACAATAAAATTAACTATTATTGTGGTTATAGCCTAAAATGAATCAAATCTTTCTTTAGTTTTTCTTATAAATATGTTTATGGTAAAATAGAAAGTGATAACACTATTAAATACGCCTTAAAAAGAAACAATCGTTCATTTATAATATACCGTATAAGCCTATATCAATTGGGATAATTCACAAAACACATTGTATTACAAGATATGGATTCCTTTCAGGTTTCGTGGTTTATATTTATCCGGGTAAACCGATAACAAGACGATATACACCAGATAAATAATTAATTAGCATAATTGTATCCGTTTAAGAAGTAATTAGGCCTACTATAGACATAGGTCAATGTATAATTAACATAACATCGAGTTTGTACAAAAGTATAAATATACAAAATGAAAATAAAGTGGAATCCCTTCTTTATGACACTCTTAGGGGACACGTTCCCGTCAAACAATAATGAGGGGTGATACATATTTCCAATGGTATACCCCTATTCAAAGGATACTTATATTTAAAGAATACTTTGTTGGGTCCCGGGTTCTAATGTTATGAAAATGAATAATCTTGCTTTCTTTTGATGATGAACTTTTTAGGCCAATTTACACAGACGAGCGGTAACGGCAAGCGCAAAACCGCGTAGCTGGTCCCATGTAGAATCTGTATCTATCCTGAGCGGAAACGCCCGTTGCTCCGCGTTTTATTGTGTGTAATGATCAAAAGGAATAGCATAGATTCTATATTAAATATATATGTTATTCCTTTTGAATCACCGCTCGTCTGTGTAAATTGGCCTTAAGTAGTTCGGTCTTAATATTGTTTTTTGCAATAAAATATGCACCGTTACCTAATTCCATCATTGTTGCTTCTCTACGCTATAAATTAATTATTTGCAATGTATTGTTTTTACTTTCGCCTTTTTAATTCCACCAGCATTGAACAGACAATCAACTTAAAAGTTAAATAAATAGACCAAAATTCTGAATAATAATTGTGGATAAAATACGGATCACTTCTATACACATTACCAGCATTATATACAAAAACAACACTCTAATGCAACCAGAGCGTTTGTACAAGATTACTTGAACATCTAATGTTATTTACAAACGAGTTTAACGCAACCATTACAAGAAAAGAAGAATTATTATTCAAATTAAATGAAAAATCAATGCAAATACTAATAAAAACTACTGGTATGAATTGGCTGGTATTATGACTGTGTTTTGTCAAAGGAGATATTGTTGGAAAACAGGCCTCCAAGATTATTATACGAATTTTATAAAACTGTCTATGTTTTTAATTATTAATAACTGTGTTAATATAAGAAATTTAAAAAGAATGATAAAAAAGATAAACATTTCTTATAGACTAATACAAATTACTGGTATGATTGGCTGACCTTTATGACTGTGTTTTGCCAAAGGAGATATTATTGGAAACCAGACCTACAGGATTATTATATGCATTTTATAAACTGCCTATGTTTTTAATGCAATTATTAATAAATGTGTTAACATAAGAAATGTAAAAAGAATGAGAAAAAGATAGATATGCTTAATGTGACCTTAATTTAAGTTGTTTTTGGAAACTGGAATACATATCTTATTGTTTTTAATTTTTTATGACCTTTTTAATCTGATGAACATGACTTTAAAAAGTGGTTTATCTTGGCCGAGCCTCCTTCTGCACTCTCAGTTCTGTTTATCTTATCCTGTAAAATTGTGTATGTGCAAAACAATAAAAACAAACAAATCGCTATCACAAAGCATTAAATGCAATTTATTCTAATAAAAATATATGTGTGCTACAAAAGAATACGCGTTAGAAATGAAGAAAACAAATTTAATTTAATGTTGTATTGTTATCAACACAATTGTTGATTGCAATTACATTGGATGGAGACAACCCCATGTGTATACAGGTGTCATACCACGTACTAAGTCAGGTGAAGAAAAACTCACACGTGGTGCACGAACAATCTGTTTTTCTATGTGAACGAAACCCACAGTCCGTACTCTCGAATTGAAAATCCTAAAAAAAATCGTGATTTTAAATTAATCTTAATGATTGATAAATGAATAAATATTGGAATGAGAATATAGAGAGTAAACTGCATTGTGAAAAATTAGTGGTATTAATTAGTACATTAATTTACTCCATATTTGCCAGGCCTACTACATACAGATTCGAATTTTTAACGATATTGTTAATTGTTCTAGGCATAATTAAAATGTTATTAGTACTCTAACATTCGCACCCATACTATTATGCCTCATTGTAGGCCTGCAGTAGACTGTACAAAGTACAGTGTGCTATACCACCTAGGCTATCGATTTATATTTTGCCTTAAAAAAATCATTTAATAAATCATCTTCATCAAATTACTTTTGCTTTTAACCGTCTTCGATTGAAATACCAACATGACGTCATCGTTCCAATTTACCTAATTAATATATTATTTACCTAGTAACTTAATAAAATTGCAATTAATGATTCGTTGTATGGGCGAGTGAGTGCATTGTGATATCATAACACGGCTCTATCCGATTTTGCTGTTGACAAGATAAACATAGAGGTCAAAATGTAAATGTACTTTTTTTTTTAAATACCGCAAATGTTTCTGTGGTCGCGATAGTATAGGCCTATTATTTATGTAAATATTTGTTAAATGCTGTTCACACGACCGTACATAAACTAATATGTAGGCCATAACATTGTCATGTTTAAATGGCAAGTAGAGCTGAAGAGGTTTTGAAGGAGCTTATTGTTGTAGTTCTGTAGGCCTATAGAGGGTAGAGGGGCCTGTTTAATTTAATTATGATAAGAGTGGGCTAGCAGAATAAAGTTCCTACTCCTCTCTAAAGTGTCCTGGTTCATGTACGATCTTTTACCGAGTCAGCACCAGGATTCGTCTTGCACAAACAGTTCTACAACCTAAACCTGATAACAAGATCAACGGTTTCTTTATATGAAAGACAAATAGAAAAAAAAGGCTCTTTTCAATGTTGATTTGTTGAAATAAAATCGTTTCCCAAACAATGTATGTACATTTTAAAATTTGCAAATAAATGTGTTAGATTTAATTCGTTCAGCTTGGCATGGTGTATTACTGACCATTCGCGCTAGTGGTACTTTATTGTAGAAAAAGTGTAGGTCTACGTTGTAAATTTTAATCAATTAAAACTTCAAGAAATGAAGGATAAATGGTATGATTGTTTATCTAGGTCTTGTTGACATCCTGTTCCATATAGTATTGTGATTTTACTTACATTAAAAATACCATGTGATGTGTTGTACACGATGAACAATGAATGGAAGTGACTATAAAAAAGGCCTATACAATGTGATAAATATAATTTTCTAGTCCGTCGATCAATACATAATTTGTCAATACTAGTCTACGTTGCCTTATAGTTCACACCAGCATGTAAAAAAAAAGCCTATAACATAGTTAAATTTTAAGGTGCTACAAAGTCAATTTCAATTTTTTTTTCCTGGACAGAGCAGGAGTTTTGGTAAAGTATCAACAGAATTGGTGTAGTTCAGGTTTTATTCATTTCTGCGTTGGCCATATAAAATCACTTAGTAATAATAATAACATTACGTTCACAACCCGAATAATGGGGATTAACTCACATTTTGATTTAGGCCAATTTTCAAAGATTATCCCCTCCCTAGGCCTAATTGTGAAATGTGAACGGATTAATGTAAGATCTCCAATTCGGACAAAGCCTAACTTGAACCGCTGGCAGATGGAGCTTCTGCCATCACAATGAGCAGATGTTAGTGACTGCTTTAATCTATTTAAACAATGAATTTTACAATTACGATTAATTATTCATAACTCATGCTTTGAAACGTTTTTTTTAAAGCAATACTAATCAGTAGTTTCTATCGACCAGTTATTTTTAATCACCTTAATTCAATTCGTTCAATTCTATCATCACGGCGCCGATGCTGAATTAGCCTATTTTATAGTTTGCTTTTGTAGGCTGAATGTTTTAGCCTTTTTTTTCATGTCTCTAGATTGATATAAACGAAGCTTTGTTGATTTTCATCATTTACATAGCAAAGTGCATGAAACACATTTTGCAAGTAGGCCTACTTACAAGCTATGTTTGTCTGTATGTAAGTTTGTTTGTTTGTCCATGTTCTTTCTGATTTTTTTTGCAAATAGGCATCCAACACCATGTCGATTAATTTTCTGGACAATCGATATATTAGTGACGTCACAAAAGCTTATGGAAATCTCGAGTTATCTGTATCTTCAATATGGGCAGAATATAAAATATCACGCCCTCTGTCGCTGCATTTTTCAAATATCCCGTTGTTTGGCTATTAATGGTGTACTGTCTTAACAGAGAGGAGTGCATTCTGTTAAATGTGCCTATCGACGAACCCTGCATCAGGTGCCACCTCAATATCTAAATTGTTTTCTCATTTATTATGCAATTATGTAAATTTTGAAGTAACTACAATTTGTGTTTGTTATACATACAAAACAAGGAGGATCCAACAAACCTCTTTCCACTTTTTATGGCACTCAATCATTTCGTTTTAGGTTTATACATTATACACATGCTGCAACGATTGGACCTATATAGTATAAGTTGGTAGTTGTATGCAAGAAGTTGGTCAGCAATGTGTGTTTAGCAATAACGGAATTATATATGTATATATACTTAAGATTCGTTTTAGATAACGAAATGTAAATTGCAACAGCAGGCAGTGAAGAAGTGACCAGTTTCTACATATTTTATTTCTTTTTTGTGTGGAACGTTTCGCGGCATGTAAAAGCGGTTATATAGGCTACTTTATGAAAGCACGATAACTACAAAACATTACATTAAACAAATGAGTGTTCTGGGGCCTTATTGTAATAAAGAATCAGGGGGAACATTAAAGAAAGAAGAAAACATCAGGTCAAAGGTTAATTCACATGACGATGTCTTGAGTGGCACCGCCGACAGTTGCTAAGCAACGACATCTGTGTTAGTAGAGCCACGGAAACCCGGCGGAATAGACAAGACACGTATTACCGAAGGAAGGTCAAAGGTCAAAGTAATTCTCGTTATTACGCGGTTGTTACTATAATACGTATAGGAATTATGAATGATAAACGACTTCGCTTCTTTTTGTTATTTTTATCGCCATTTAATTGGTTTTTAGTTTTATTGCATACTGTAATTTTGTCGATAGCAAGAGGTTGGGACATCCATTTTAAAAAGAAAATTACTTTCATTAAAATAACAGCAGTGGCCTACAGGTCTGCATCAGACCCACGTACTATTATACTACAAATTAGATTAAATTATACAACATACATATAGACCTAGTGTAGGCATATATATGTACACGATGATTCAATACACAAAATGAAACATATTTTTATTATTTACATTACACCATTTTTATGCTACACGGACTGTGACTCGAGTAAACACTGATGGCTCGGATGGCGCTGTAAATTTATAAATTAAACACATTCTTTGATTTAATTTTATTCGTGTTAAAATGCAAATTGAAAAAAAAAACGGGAATAAGTTTATTATCTCCGTAATAGTTACACGTATAAGCTATTACGCAGTTTGCTCCAATTAAAAAAACACGATCATGATTTAATATTTTACGACAGCCTGTTCGTGGATGATGAGAATTTAATTTTTAAAAATATGTCGTGTTTTTACATTTTCTTACGCGATATAAGAAAATCAGTAACAACTTAGTAATTGAATCACGATCGTTACCATAGGAACGACACGCTAGAATGCGTGTAGTATTCGTGGGACTCCTCGCGATTACAGAGCTAGGATATGATGGTAAGATGATTTTACACTTACGTTGCACGTGAGTAACCCAAAATATTGATAGCCAACAAGAGACAAAAACATATTATATTTTGAAAGCACAGAAATGGTATATCAGCTTTTTTTCCACGCTTACTTAGAATTTTACGATTCTCAGTGTTGGTGCAATAAATGCTAATTAATTTTTTTTATTTAATTATTTCTTCCATTTTATCTCCAAGCATGAATTTTAATTCGTGTTTAAAATAATAATATCTGAATTTATAATCAGAATCCTATTAAAATATACATAATTAAATATTTATTATTCATTAAATTATACTACCTGCTTCTAATAAAGTACACAGGACTGTTGTTTAGTGGCACTATTGAGGTTCACTTTGAGAACCAGGCAAAAGTTATTTCTAATTGGATTATCTTAAATAACCAACAAAACGAGATACATTATCCTATTCCTTTAGGACCGAACAAAGTGTCACCTTAATGAGTGTCCCCTAAATAGGGGCTGGTCATAGTGTTGAATATCTCGTTCGTTTTACGAGAAAGTGTTCCCTTAATTATATGAATTTCCCGGTCCCTCTCAAACAGGTTTATATGCTTGTGTCTATCCAGGCCACATACAATGTTTGATGTATGCAGAAATACCCATGTGATGCCTTAACTTTTTTTATTTAACTTTTGACAACATTAGCTGAAATGCATTTATATACAGTAAATATTCCATACACGGGTACAATATTTATCATTTTCTCTTTTATGATAGTCATATTAAAATAACATCATTATACAATTTACATGTTTTTTTTTTGTAAATACATATTCATGCATTAATAAACATTGTATGGAAGAGATTATTCAGTGCTTTTATGCAATTTACTCTATCACCGCAATTATAAACATTTTTCACAAATCCATTATTCTGATGTCTCCATTGTTTTTAACACATTTTGCAAACAGCAAGTGTTTCACCGCCATGCCGCTAAATACATATATTACCAAACAAAAACACATTTTAAAACTAATGATATTCAATTCCATTAACCAAATATTAAACCTGAGTTTGTGATTATATTTTTATGTTTTATTCTTGTCCATGATACCACTATTTTACATTGCATCGCATCATTCAACAGCTAATCGTGCGCATGCGTGGATATTGTGTATACGCAGAAAAAAAATCAGACAAGCGTATAGTCATTTTATTTAATTGGATTTTAAAAGCCACAAATGAATAGGTTTATCACCTGCCTGTCTGTAAAACAAACTGAATTTCATCAATCTACAAAGATATCAAAATGTTCTGCAGAGTACAGCAACATCGTAACGTAAATTTAAGACGTCCGGGACATGTTAATATCATTTACCAGCGCGTGAGCACGCGCGCGTGGAAGTTTATAACATATTAGACGCGTGCGTTGAAATACTGATGAAAATATTTACGGACTGTACGCTCGTGACTAATTGTGACTGATTGTGCGCGTTTTAAGATAATACGCGCGCGTCAACTTCGTGGCGTCACTGGCAATCATAGTCTCTTGATTTTATCAAATAGAAAATAACTATAAGGCTGATAGAGCGAAAAAAATAATTTTGCCAGGAAAAATCGATGGGGCGCGAGAGGCGGAGTTGGTTCATTTATTCTGTTAGTGCGAACAGCCGTAAACTCTCTCGGGTTTATAATTACAAATCGAAAATACAAAAATATAATTGGCATAAAAGGCTCAGTCTGCTACGTATTGTTTGTATAGGTAAAATTAAAGCGGGCTCCATTCGTTTTTTTTCTGCAGAAGAATCGATTGATGCGGCAAATTACATTCAAGTTTATTTTGTTAGTGCGAAGAGCCGTAAGGCCTTCAGGGAAAATGTATAAGATAGAAAAAACAGCTATATTCGATGTGTTGTTACTGTTTTCCATATCTGTGCTATGGATAAAGAACATCAGATAGAAGTATGTCTAATGCTCGACTATGTGTCAATACCTGTCGTTGAATATCCTATAGGCCTTGCACACCTGCCAGTTAGTATAATATATGTGGGGACAACTCATATCCATTATTTAAGACTATTACAATCATATAAGCCTACTATTTATTTATCATCATGTAAGTGTTCACCCGGCGGAAGCTCACAACCCAGAAACCCATTTTCTAATATAGTTCTTTATACTACAATCTGTTACGATTTGTGTGATTTAGGCCCGCATTGATCTCGTTTTTAACTCGATGATTGTAAACTTTGTTGTCGGTTTGTCTGTCTGTTCGCATTTCCCATTAATATCTAATTACAGTAAAAACAAGTAAACTTAATAATAAAAAATGCCTAATAGAAATATGGAAATTGTAAAATAGTGCTAGGACAAAAGGTGGATTATTTTACTTACTGTATATTATATTTTTCACCACCAGATTAAATTTGTTCCCCTTTCTCCCACTCCCTCAAATCTACTCCTTATAATTATATGGTTTAATTGTATTTTTAGAAAAACAAAACTGGGTGCTATCACTACATATATATGTTTCTACTTATTATTAATATTACAGTGTAATCATTATACAAGCATCATTTTTTCTTGGCCTGATTTCCTTTAAGTAAAAATGTCGGCGGCACTTCAAAAACAGATATCCATGACATTTTGTCGGAAACATCTGTCGACCGAGTAGTAATACTTACATTGTTAAATTAACATTAATAAATTTGATAGTCTGCGGGGTTTTGTATGTATAGAGAGGGTTTATTGGGTTTTTTTCTTTCCGTTAACTACTATTTCTCCTCCTACGAATTAGTAACACTCAGTAATTCGGTTTGTTTATAAAAGGGCTAATAATACACAAGCGTACATTATGAAAATCGATTAGAAGTCCTCCAAATTCTTCTTTATTAAAATTACATCGCAGTCTTTGTTCGCGTTTGACAAACAAAAAATATACCGTCTACACATGACGACATACCATCATTCCATGCAAAAATAATTATTTGGTGAGGGCGCTATTCTTTCTCTTGAAACCCATACTGTACTCGTTAATAATTATGATATACGTCGTTATCTCTCAAACGCGGGCGCAGATATTTTATGCGAAAATTGGAGTGCTCTTTTTAAAGCGCGCTTTGTGCACGTATTATCACGCAACGATATCAAGACATTTAATACGTTTTTATGTCTTTGTATATATTACACACAGTAGACACATGTTCTTTAAACACTAGATTTAAAACCCTCAAATGTTTGCAACGTAAAATCTAGGTCACCGCCTTTTAACAAGTGCATTTTACAATTTGCACTTTACTAAAAAAGTTCACCTTTATAAAAACATATATTTAACACAGCGAAATAAGTCCACATACTCGCATAAAAAAGAGCTTTTATTACTTTAATACATTTAATCTATTTTCAGAGAACAGTGCACATAAAATATATAAAATGAAATGCATAAATATATTTCGGTTTAAAACACATTTTAACAATGACAAATTTTAAAATAGACAATAATCTCGTTTTTCTCAATTGACATTGGATTCAGTTGTAGAAAATAAATTAAAATATTATATTCTTTGTTTAATTATATTAACATGATATCTGCGGGGATCGTGGTCCCTAACCGTATAAGACACCAAGGCAAGAGGGGAAGCATTACGCGCGCGTACAAAATATGTCATTACCGTTTAAACACGCATAATACATCTCGTCTTCCAAAATAAGATTTAGTTAAAGATGAAAACTCTTAAAAGTGGAAAATCACCCAACCATGACTCGGATGAATAAATTCCTGTTACGTAAATGTTACAAAACAAGAACTATTCCACATTGCGGAATCCTTTTCATGTTAACCCTGCCGGTTCAAAGGTCATTTTGTGGCTGTTAACACATTGGAAACCCCACATAAATCTAAAGGTCATACAAACAACACAATACTCATGTTTATTCGTATACAATATTCATAGTTTTAAAGATATTAATAAATACTATTAGACTTAATTGAATCTTGTAAAAAGACATAATAAACATTATTATTTCCTTTTGACCACCTGCTGTTCATTGCCAAAAGGTCAATTTAATGTTTCTAAAAATATACAGACATTTTATAGGCATTTTATACAGTTTAATTACAAGTTATAAAATTGTGAGAAAAACTTATCATCGATATGTTAACAAGTTGTAAGGATACCTGTCTCTTCCAAAGCAGTTAGTCTGTCTGCGTTTTTAAAGTAATATATGGCATCTGCTGCTTAAAGGTTTTTTTTTTATCTTGTCTGCTTGTGTGTCCTATAATAAAGTTACATTTTTTGATAACTTATATAAAACGGATTTATATGTGGGGGACAGTGTTTTAACCAATTTTCGTAAAACAATCACATTTCTTTGGGTATTCTGTGGCTCAGCCGCTCTATAAGTTGATTCCTACTGTACCACCAGAATTAGCGATTGCACACATGGAACCAACCAACCCTGGTAATTAACTTAACCTGAACGGTTAATGTCATAAATAAAACCTAACAACAGCATGATGAGCTCCGGAGATCAAATGGTTCATCTGTGGCTGCGACACAACCAGTCGCGTCACGGAGAATGTACATAGTAAAGTATAAGATTGTATTTGTCGCAGCCGGACATAAGATCAAAGGACTGTTACGAGTTCCTATCTTGACAAGGCGAGCTCAGCGTCCTTTTGTTAGATTGCCTTGATTAAACTCACAATTTTATCCTGGTATGTACTTTTTGTATTTCATTAATAAAATAATGCTGTCTTATAAATGCAACAATACAATACGATACAATCCAATCACGCATGCTTCAGTCCATTAACCGTTGCTATTTATTGAGAGCATATCAAGAATCGTTCTACATAACCAATAGGTAAACTGCACTTTTCACAATTTTATAGTTTTCACTCAAAATATTTCGAACACAATAATGAAAACGTATATCAGTGAATTTCTTTTCAAGTGATTTTTTTCTTATGACGTCATTATTGAAGATCATTTCTGTTGTACTATTTCGTGAAAATAATTTTTTTTTCTGCACTCGACATCTTTCGGTTAATGAGTATTATTATGTGACGTGACCGCGGCGGATGGCATAAAGGGAAATTTTTTTTTTTTTTCAACATTAACTAATATCATTACGTTAATAAGTAATGAACTGCGTACACATCTTCTTTGTGTTGGCAACATCAATCCGTTGTTGTTATAGACCTGCTCGATAACATACTTCATAAATAAGTGATAAAAAAACGTATAACATTTAGACTTATTCTTCCATATTTTACTAAAAATCATTTTTCATTGAAATTTCTCTACTAATACTATTGTTAATTTAATTTAAGTATGTTAAGTAGCTGGTGGTACCATAGTTTTACAAATTAATTTTTCTTGTCTAAATTATTGGACGACATACCATAAAAAAAGAAAATACCACCGTATATCATACCGTACTATACTTTTATAAGTACTCAAATAATTAATAGATACAGTAGTTGATGTCTTTTTAAGCTGCAACAAGAGAAGAAATCTCGAAAAATTACTGTTTTACGAATCGGTGTCTTAGTTAGTACTGTGCGTGGTTGTTATTTTCGCATTCAATTCGTTTAAACTCCCTATTGATTTATGTGCAGTAATCTATTTAAAGTATTATTTAATTAATGATTACATAAATTCGTAATACTGTATATAAAATATCATCAACTAAATTTACTGATCTATTTGTGTTTATTTTCTCAGCGAATCGTTATTAATGTCATTAGTTAATTAATAGTTATCATAATAAGTTTATGATCTGACCTTTTTGGCCTCCAGGATTTGACATACTTAACTTGTCTAAAATGTAGATACATGAATTATGGGAATATATTTTCTCGTCTGCTATTTTTGACGTCACAAATCACATGTTAGTGATCGTTTATTTAGGTCTCTGAGGAATTCAATCGGATCTGTTGAAAGCACACGACTTGAACCCAGTCTACCCCGTGTGCCGTAAGTTAAGTAGGCCATACTTTGTCTCTGATAGTATTCCTTTCATGCACAACAATTGTTTTTGTTCAACGCGGTTTTTTTGTAATCGACGGTAAACATTGCGGTTGTTCTGAGAGACAATTACCGTAAAACAAGCTGTATTTTAGGCAGATACATAAATTACAAAATGCCAAAAATAAAACACGTCAATATTCTTAAAAGCAGATTAAAAAAAATATCGGACAAATAATACATTAATCGATAGAATACAGAATTATTACAGAAAAAACGAATAAATAAATAAAATTAAACTAACAATTTAAATACACAATCCCAAGACACATCAAGCAATAAGCAATTCCGTATGTAACATTATTAGTAGTTTAGTAAAATGACTATGTATTCTATGTTTGTGTTGTGCTTATGTTTACTGTTGGCCGAGAAAAAAGAAAAATGGAGAAAATAAATACAAATTAATTTTTGTTTTCTGAAAATATTGAATTATGATACATATTTATTAGTGTTATATTCATTCAAGAACTAGGTCTATATTATCTCTTATATAATAATAGTAAAGCTATATCAGGTCCTTGTGAACGGGTGATGGGAGGTTTTTTTTCTCCGCACACAACTTATTCTCATGAACTTCAAGTTCTCCATTTATTGGAGACGATAACATATCTTTACAAAGCCTTTTCCTCCCATTTTAAAAATCTCTTTGGAAGCTGCTCTTTTAAATGCTATTTGGGTTACTATTTTACACAGATGTGGAATTAAAAGGAGGGTTGATTTTGCTTCTTTAACAGATGTATGATTGTAACCTGCATTTTTCTTGTTAAGTCGGGTTCACTAATACAACTGACAGTTTCCACATCACACTCAGAAAGAAGCCTGTCCTCCGAGGATTTAATATTACTGTAATGTAAATGTTAGTCATAACGATTTTACTTGGATCAATAATCGCTCCGTATTCAATACACACATATCAAGAAAAATGTGTCAAAATACAATAAAACTAAGCATATATGATAAATGAAGCAGACGGCATATCCCAGTTACCCGGATCACGCGTGTACACACGCAGACGGTAAATCAGGACATGCGATTTAAAAAAAAACGGTTATGCAATTTGCAAAATAAATGGTGGCCAGCTCTTTAATATGTCTGTTTCCCCCGGGGGTCTCAACTCGGCTATAAGACATTAGTTTAGTAAATTAAAATCTATAATAAATGAGGCGTGTAATAGAGTGTGACCTGAAATTGCAAGTGATTATATCTATCAATTTTTATTAGACCTTTTTAAATAAAATGCTAATTCCTGCAATATGGATACATCAGTACAGTATTTGATGATGTATGCAAATCTGAAAGTAGTGTGTATTTAATATAGTAAAATATGTTATTTTTACAATACACACAATTACCGCGTTCTATATCTGTAGTTTTTAAAGAGACAGTAAATAGAAGTGAGCTAAAACATGATAGGCCTAATTCTTCTTTTTCTATGTGGTAGTTGGTTCAGAGTGATGATAGAAGGATGTTGTTTCTGATTGGTCTTTAGTTTATTCGAAACCAAATCTTTATGAATTGGATTACGCATGCTCAAAACACACTAGTCAACAGCTGTGACGGTTTTCATACGCGCGCGTCAACTTTATGTCTCTGCGCGCATGTGTACCACTACATGTTGCGCGCACTACGCACATACTATTCCATTCTCTCCATCATACAAAAAACTACATTTTGGTTTGAATCTGCCTTACAACTCTCGTTACATTCATTACATGTTGAAGTGACAGACACCATTGCTCTAGTGTTTTAAGTTGCCGCTCAACTAAAACTTAACTTATGTTATTTAAGTTAGAGCGGTTAAACTATCAAAAGCACTAATAACTTACAATTGTATAAAATAAATCGTCACGATAATGGAATACTTATCTTTTATACATCATTTCAGACGATTATGTAGTAGTCAGACAAGAAATTAAACCTGCATTATTGGCCCGCAAAATTATAGTCGGATTGAATTTCGCACATACGTAAAACCACTCACATACATTTATAAGAAGATAAATTTTGCATCATCAATGTACAACCAAAAGATTAAAACCACTATAAATTATTTAAGATACACTTTGTTTATTCTGCCAAATCCGAGTTTAAATCTTAAATCAAGAAAATAATTAAGGAATGATTCGACTCCATAAACTTTTGTTGACCAAGTATATTTTACCATCCCATGGGTAGTGCTTCAAGGACCTGTCTTCAAGGGCCTATCGCTGATGTAATACACAGAAGAGAAAGTTAATGAGTTTTGCTTGAAGTTTGAAATTTAATACGAGGTCGTTGTAGATTTCAAAATTAATGTATGTAATACATTTTTGATAATATTATGCTGACAATAATGACCACTTTCATTGATTTAATATATAATAATTCTTTAATTCCGCAGGAAATATTCATTAAGAAGTTTGGGTATTCCCAAGAGAAGCGCACATCAACTCAATTTATTGAGACGGAATATGAATGTCATTTTTAAAGTGACGTTTCCAGTTGTTCCGTAAAAAAGTACGAAACGTATCCATAGACACGAACTACGTAACGCATTTATGGTTACAGTAACTAATGTCAGCTTACAATACGCAACGATACGCGCAATGACGCAGCCAATTTCATGTCCAGAAACAAGGCAACCGCTGATTATTTTATTTTTTAAGAATTAAAAATATATAGTTCTCTACACACCGCTCCTTTAAGTATACATTTATGATGTAATGTTTATTGGCGGTAATAATAATATATTATTGTATAAATATAATTATTATGATTGTGTAATTATTATTAATAATAATTAAAACAATAATAAGACCAAAAGATATACACTCCAGGGAGAAGCACAACAGATCAGGGGAGTCGTTAAAAGAGTGGTAGGTGTTGGAAGAAAGGGGTGTAATATTAACCCAGCTTCAGATCGTAATGAGGTAAATTATATTCCAAAATTAAAAGTCAATGGATTGTGTCCACACCAAATGTATTTGGCCAACACGCATGTCTCTTGAGGAAGATGTGTTAAACAAGTTAAATAATGAAAATAAAACTTTCCGGTCGCCAGGCCAATCTAAAGTTGTATTCTTTCTTTTGAAATTTACTGAAAACAGATTAAAACTGTCGTGTAACTTACAAACCTATAAGAAGTTATTAGTTATCAAAGGAATTTGTGAAATTAACTATGTAGAAAATTAAGATAATATATAATAAATAATTAATAATAATGTAGATTAATATTAATGCTCTCACAACGCACTGTTTTTGTATTATACGCGCGCATACTAATCTCGATTACGCGCGCGTAGTTATCTTGACATGGTCTTGTTGTTTGATGGTTGATGGTTGATGGTTTGATAACTACTTATTTCAAGATTTGACACACACACAGAAATACGATTGATTATGTTGATAGTTATCATACTAATTGCATTTTTTTCAAATAACGATTGTAATACAGACGTTTTAAACATTGAATTTGATATTTAATAGATTTTTAATGTTCTTTTTATTGTTCGATTTATTATAACTTTATGATGTGTTTATTGCACACTATTTATTGATTTTGAATGTCTTCATTGCAATATAAGTAAAGATTTTTCATAGCTACAATTTTGTGTTATTTTTATTGTGATTTATATATTTTAAACAGACCATAAAATTCAGTGAGGAGTCATCACGACAAAGATGTAATAATACGGGCAAAGAGAAAAATCTTGGTTTTTAGCCATCAATATACTCTTAAGCTCTGTCCACACTATCAAACTTTATGTGACAAAAAAAAGTGTGCCCATGCCCATATATGGGTATGATGATGTCATATCACTACCATATTTAAGTATATCACTACCATATTTGGGCACATTAAACTTTTGTCAAACAATTAATTTTATAGTGTAGACAGAGCTGTATGAAACCTAACCCATGCTATCATAGGAACATATCTTCATTGGATTGCTCCTCTGACCCTTTACCCTCAACATAATGTTAAATCTGAATTCTAAAAAAAGACAAATTACTTTTTAAATATTGTAATCATCAGACACAATGTTCGATGCGCGACTGCAGACAACATTTTATAATGTAAACGTAAAATCATTATCTAAAACACGTGTTCACATACTATGTTTCTTTATATAGTGGACTCAATACATTATTAATATTGAACCGGATGTTGTGTTTAAACGTCGGAAATATCGCTGTAATTACTATAATTTATAGTAATTAATTTAATGACAAATACTTGTCTGTACTTTTACCTTACAACAAATTTTCCCCTTACTCTTATCATTGTAATTATTTCTATAGAATTAATCATGTTTTTTTAGCAATGTATATTCTGTCCGCCCAGATGTAATTTAACTAACCTATTTAATAAAATAAGTCTCGTCTATGAATGATTCCGTACACGAACGGAAGCCCCCTCCTCGATCAATTCATATTATGTTTCGTTTTCCGTTTAAAGATGTCATTGAAATCTACTAATGTTTTAATAATCAGTCTGTAATACTCTTTAGAAACTAGAGCAATATTATTTGAATTATATAATATTGAACCGCCGAGATCATTAAAAAGATAGGCAGATGTATCGTTTTTCTTTATCTGTCAGATTGAACACTAGAGTAACTTTTTTGCTGGAAGATCGGATAGAGTTTCCATTCTATTATTTATGACGAGCAATGGTGAATAAACCAAACATCATGAGACACAGCATGGCGTTTTCTCAACAATTAGGTATGATTGGGGTTTGGGTGTGGAACGCGATTTCCATTTCATCGTAGTGTATTTTTGTTGGTTAACATTTGCAATGTGGGAAGAATTAATTCACATCATGATTGATGAAAAGTTCACGTGAAACGAATGTTAAGAACCATAATACAGCACTATAATACAACATTGGGAAGTCTAATTAATTACCACCTGTTAATTAACGTTAATTAATTTACGTATGTGAGACAATTGTACAAATTTAAATAATTAAGGAGACAATTTGTCAGTGACACGGTTAACGCATGCGCACAAAAAGCGTACTACCATCGGGCCTATATTTTCAGCCTATCAACGCACACAAATTACTTTTTCTTGAAATATGTGGTCATGTACGGTATTATAGTCAACGGAATACACAATTCAACCACATTAAAGTATACTTCATAATTATTGTTCCTTGTTCTCTCATTTCAATAGTCTTCTATTCTTTCTTTTTATCCTATATTTCAATGAGAAATTGAAAATACAATATTCTAAAATACCGCGTACTAATTCGCAAGTTACCTTTCATTTCAATTTTGTATTTTATTTAAAACAACAGTTGAAGAGAAATAGTCGGCATATCACAGGACGGTGTTTTAGCTATAGAGATAAATTTGATTGCTAGAAAAATATAATAAACGATAATGTGTTATGATGGGGATCAGAGGTCAGTGGGTTATTTGCATAACATGTGAATATTATACTTATAAGTGAAAAATACTCATATGAGAAAACACTCCACTTCAACCCTGTATTATTTATTGGTTTGCTATCTACTTCAGATGACTCAAAACAACGACAATTAACGGCAAATTTAAATAAGTATACTATCGATAAATAAATAACCAAAAAGTAGTATGAAATTATATGGTTTTAACCTATCTTTTTGAATACCATTCATGTAATAATATTCTACAAATTCAGTTGATTTTGACTTATTTTCTGTATTTCCTTTCGTTTCTTTTTTATAATTCTAGGCCTAAACTTTCTCCAATAATAAAATACATTTGAAGAAAATATAATAATGATGACAATACATATTGTTAACACTATAACAACAGTACAACGTTCATTCTTGTCCTATAGCATTGTGCAAAATTCCTAGGCCGAATTGACAGAAAACCTGGTACCTGGAAATCGACAGCATAAAAGAAGTACAGTAGCAGCGGGGAGTTGTCCCTGGTAGCAGATTGTTAGTTGTTTATGAAACAGTAGTAACAAGTAATATCAGCAGTAGTACTAGAGCAGAGAAGCAACACTTTCTATTACAACAGCAATGTTTCAGCAAAAGAAGAAAGTGGCAACCATCTCACAGATCAGCTAACATTGTAATAGCAGCATTTGCAGAACATGAGCAAAGCCTGCAAGTGGAAGTTGTAGTGGTGGTGTATTCTTGCAGCTGCAGCATGGCACCAATAAATGTAGCAGCAACAGTTGTATAATAGTAGTATAATATTATGTACGACGATAAAATCACGTTATGCATTACCACGCTATCTTTTTTTCTCTCTCTCTCTTTATCTGTGCTTAAAGAATTTGCATTCGAATTTATTGCGTTTCTAAATTATCAGTATTTTTTCTCTTAATCAGAAGGTTTAAGATTCTGGAGCAACGTTCTCGCTCATATTATCTCCTCCTGTTTACATTATTACATTATTACCTGAAACATAATGAACGCTCGTCGGCGCCTTTGATCTTAAAAATCTCTATCTTACCCGATTAAAGTACCCGGTCAGGCTGAAACGAAATTTACAATTTTTAATGTTAAAACGGAGTGTTTTATGCTGTACACACTTTTATAGATTGTAATGACGTACTTATACAAATTTTGCCGTGGGGAAGATCGGTAATTCTTTACTTCGGATAGCTTTAGCAGCGATTTATATAATTAGCAGTAATTGTTAAGTTCTATATGTCAGAGATTGGCTATTGAGTGGAATAATGATATAGATACACTGGTAATGAGGTCCATGAAAATATTTATTATGGCTGAAATAAAAAACGTTTTGTAGATAATTTTAGCGGAGATGTACAATGGTTCTTATTATAAGTCGTTTAACTTATTAAATATTACAATCAAGAAAATAAATTATTTGTTATCAATAATTATGGCCCTAATAATTAGTAATTCTGAGATTAAATATTTCAAAATTTGAAAAATATTTGAAAATTTTCATCTTAAATTGATGAATAAACATTGTACCCTGACAATGGATCTTATTTAACATTATGTTGTAAAATTTTAAAGTTCAAAGTTGATTATTTTCATCAAAAATTCATTCAAAAGAATTATTACTATATATATATATATATAACCATTTTGAAAATATAAAAACGTTTATTAATATTAGTGACAATGTTGCTTAGTGGTTTATGCTTGTTTAATAATCCAAGGGCCCTAGTTCAAATCCTGGCATTGTCATTTTTCTCATATCCGAAAAACAGCATAACTACATAATTTCAACTACTCTTCTAAAACATTTTTATTCATTAGCTTAAAATAATTGGCTGTTAGATGTAAATAAATGTTAAAAACTTTAATAATCTTGAATAACTTTACTTTCACCGAGACCTACATCACTGAAAATGAAATAGATGTCGCCTTGTGACGTCATAGTGTACCGGTAAAATTTAAAAAGTATGCCGGTTGTACATTAAGTTGTTTATTAATAGATAATGGTATGAAACGATAATGGTATAAATAGGAATAATTATTAATATGACCATAAATTAAGAGAATTAATTATTATAGCGGCATTTATGCCAGATTAATGCTCAAAGTAGCCACTTTGTGATACAATTTTGCGGCATGTACAATCGCTATAAAAGGATGTCATGATTATTATGAACCCATTTTTTTGTTCTTCAAACAATATTGTGTCATTTTATGCAAAACACTTATCAGTACGCCTACATACTGGTTTTCGGAATGAGGCGGTCGATTCTTGTAATCAGTAAATGAAGTTTACTATGTGAATTCACATGTCCTTGTTGCCATTCTGTTTTTGAGAATTAAGATTTTTATAATGAAAACTTGCAAACAATCAATTATGCAACTACTTCTTCCATAAGCAGTACCGGGTGATAAATGTAATCAGTACCATTTATATCTATATTTTGAGGATAAACTTATATTAAGATTATAGGCCGGAGAATGCAGAGGATGTGCTTTCTAAATCCAAAATAAATCTAAAACCAATATAATATAATAACTTAGTGATTCCATTTGTTGATCTCCGTGGTAAACATCATTTTGAAATAATTTTCCCACTTTCTTTCAGTAGCAAGAATTTCTTTCTTAGGAAAGAAAACTTTATTGAAACAGAATCTATATCGAAAGGGCGCCACCACTCAATTATAGTTTTGGCATTCTTCGCAATGTTAATAATATTCATTAATTTCTGATAAGAATCCCGGGTTCAAATCCTACGGGACCCAAAATATAGTTTAAATTTTGTTTTGAACTGAACTGAATTCGTGTCTAAAATAAATTCATCTACAAACTTGCTACTTTTGATTATAGTTTTCATTTAGTTTCTTAATTACTGTATGTACATTGTATACCAAATCCTTTTTGAATACGTGAACATCTACAGATATGTTTTGAACGGGTGTTATTAACAACATTAAAAGAGTATGTGTAATATAGGATGACATACGGTTTAAATGTTGCTTTGTTAGGCCCACTGGGACAAACCGTCCCACATAGTACGCACCGAATAACCATACACAATCAATATAGGCATTATAAAGAGACAGTTTATAGTCGAAGTAGCCTAGCATAATTAAATTATTTCCTTTATTAACTTTTATTCTGACAATAAAGAAATACAGTATAGTATAATACTTGAAAATCGACGACATATACATATAAGAAGCTACTACGAAAACCTACTGTAAATTATTTGAAATAAAAGTTCCAAATAGCAATAATGATAGGGCCTACATAGTTTAGGCCTACGAAATTTACCAATAAACCAAGTCGTAGGATAGAATTCGTTAATTTATTTATAAGATCATCAGTGCCGTAAACCTACGGTACTTTAAACAAACTGAATCAGACTAAAGATTGGAATTTGAGGCCAGAACTTTGCAAATGTTAACACCGAAGTTATCAAAGAAGCATTTTCTCTCCAGTATGTCTAACTTATACCTTTTGATTTTGAATTCATAAAATGCAGTAGGCCTACAAAAACTATGTTTCTCCATATACTAGTATTCAGTTTAATCAAAACATGGTACTACTCATGAATGTTCCACCATGTTCGCTTATTACTAACTTTATGAACGATGTTTGCAGGAAAAAATGGTACTTATTATCAATGTGAGTTCATCTTTATCCACGGCTCGTTATGCTGTACTTTGAACAATCCAAACTCGATTAATTACTTTACTTCAAAGGACAATTGAACTCTTTGTAATCAACCAAAATCAATTATTTTAATTTTTTTTTATTATTAATTTACCATAATTGGCGATTTGCAATAAATAGCGTCTTTAATGAGACAATCACTGTGTAAAACCATGTTCTAGTTTCACTGCCAGACATTTCTGAATTTATTTCCGTCTTAATGTGATTTTTCGTCTACGAAAACCCACTAATAATTAGGCGGTGATATCAAAGAGAAATATTATCTAGGAAAACAATCTGTTTTTGCTCCATTGTGTTTTTTTTACTAGTTAGAGATTATGTTTTGCTATTATCGAACAAGTTGAATATCCGATGGGAAAAAAATATTATCACAATTACGACACAACTTATGAAATTCCACATTGATAATAATTATTTAAAACATAACGAATAACAAAAGATATATATATTATTACATTGTTAATTTCTAATGTTTCGAGTATTTTCTACCTATAGTCTTATACATACATATCGACACAATAGAAAAAACGTACGGTATTTAGGCCTATTACTGTAACAATCTTTATAATTGCTACTACTATCCACAAAATATATCCACCATTTCTTTCATTTCTTCCCTGATCCAAATCTATTATTTTTTCCACATTGAAGGTAAGCGATAGAGACTGATAATTTGCTATTTTTTTTACTATGCGCATGTAACACACGTGAATCACGTGAATCGAAAACTCCATTTAAAAGAACTTTAATGCGACGCATTTAACAAAGCGGCTACTAAAAGTGGGTGTAAAATAATAAACCTAAATTGAATGATCTCTACAGTTAATAATAACGAATACTAATAATATTTATGTATTTGAAATGAATGTAGAGACACATTAATGTTATGAGTTTAATAAAAGCTACCACTTAACTATAATATCGTATCATATAAAACAATAATAAATTTTACTTTATATAAATAACGGACATCTGCTCTAACGTCATAGATTTAAAATAACAAGAAGTTCTTTGATTGGTTAAGAAATTAATTGTTTTTATGACCCATAATAGATAATTAGAAATGATCAAACGAGATATGACATTGTGAACATAAATCGTAGTGTTCGTTTGTCGCCTGTTCCTTCGGTGTATAAGGCAGCGATGTACTAGACCTAGTAGAACCGACACAAAAGCTACGCACGCGTCAAAACATTGATGAAAATGTGGTTAGGATTTTGTACGCGTGCGTAAACTTTCTATCTTTCTATGTTTATACGCGCGCGTATACTTTCTGTCTCTCCATAGTGTATATGCGCGCGCGTGCACTTTCTGTCTCTCCATTGTGTTTTCCGCGTGCATGCACTTTCTATGTCTTCGTAGTGTTAGTACGCGTGCGTTCACTTTCCGTCTTTTCGTAGTGTTGCTAATAAATTGAAGAATATCCATTCATTTATCTTGGTGGGTCAAAAATTGTGTTTTATTTCTTTTTCTTTCTTCTATTTATTTATTAGTTCGATTGTTCGTTTAGAGTCATTATTAGAGAAAATAACGATTTTTTCTTATAGTTTAGCATATATATTTTTAATAAGAGTATTATAAAACTTTCAGCTAAGTACAACAAAAAGACAGTAATATTGAAAATATGAAACTATACGTTTAAGTAAACGGTGTTTGATATATACAAACAAAACCAATATATGAATACAGTGTGGTTATCTATTCAAGCCGTCAATTAAACCTTTTTCTAATCCATATCCATATATTTTCTTTTCGATTTACTTGTTAATTTTCATAAGACGACACGATGCAATTCAAAGACCTATATTATCTAATAAGAACAATAAATGGTTGTAAGAGCCGATAAAAGCTACAAGTAGGGCACAATCAATCAATATTTCGCCGGCTAAGATAGTTGAATGTTGTTTTATATGTCAAAGTAAATTTGCCTCTAGTACCTATATAGGAAGTTAGTGAATGTTCTCAAACCATTCAAGATACAGTATACAGGGAAATGATGTATGTGTAAAACGTTATTTCATTGACAGTGTTTACAAGGTTATGATTGATATATATTACTCTTTTTTTTATAGAAATAAAAGTACGAAGAACGTAATAAAACAAAGAAAAAATGAATATGCCATGTTTATATCACATACCATATAGTTATTCGCTTTGACTAAAAATTGAATTGGAAAAAATATATATTCACCTATAAACATACATACAGTACAACACATAAAATATTAAATACTCAAATGACATAATATAGGCCGATAAAATTAACTGACTTTTTCATAATCGAAATATTATTTTTTTAATTACAAAATATTCATCTTTATTTTTCGTAAAAACATTTAGTAATTTACCGTACTTTAGATACTGACAAAAGGCATCATAAAGAGGTAGCTTATCAATGAGAAATGGTCGCTCACGAAAGAAGTAAACTCACAAAGCAAATTTTCCAACTTCATAAAAAGTTCGAAATTTTCGATAATAGGCCTATACTTATTAAACTTTACTGGGCAAATCTAATTTAATCAATGGACTTGTAACAACCAAGACAAAAATCTACATTAATCAACACTACGTCTACAAAATTACCGTTTCGACTCAACAACAGTGCAGGCAACAATAAACTTTATGCTATAACATTTATATGTTTCAAGTATTATACATTACAATCGTCTACATTATTAAAGACTTTAAATTACTCATACACTACAGGGACAACTTCTCACACGATAAAAATTACTCGTTTTAATGACGTGGAAATAAATGAATTTCTTCAGCAGCAATATGATTATTAATAGAAGAAGAATAATTCTACATGATATAAATTTCCATCAAATCTCGGCTGGGAGACTTTTTCACTCTCTACGTACATTTTGTAATCTTTAAAGTTTCACACTCTACACGTGATACATGGAAACAACTTTTCAGTGAAATCGAAACATTATTTTGTAAGATATATTGTGCAGTTAATTTGCAGCGAATAATTCATTTTTTAAATGAATATAATGTAATTAAGATGATTTATCGATGAAATAAACTGTACTGTATTTCAGGATGTCAGATAAACTAAATACGATTTATTTAAGAGAAGATTTATTACAAAACTGAAATATTAAAGATGGCCAGGATTAACGCCGTGGTTAATTCGTCAGTGACAAGACGAAGGTGCCGCGCGTACAAATGTGGATACTCTATTATCGACGCACGTACGTGACGTCAGTGTCTCCGTCTCACATTTTATTTCAATTTCCAACAATTTTGAAGCTCTTTAAAAAGTGAAGCTGTAGTCTCACATTGGAATCATCCATGCGTTGAAGAACTATCTATAAGTGTCAATAAAGAGCACTTTTGGTACCAGTTTTTATGCAAGCGGAAAGTTTGAAACATGACAAACAAGACCCAAACGAACTTCACTTAAATCACTGGTGAATAAAATTGAGAAACTACAACAATATACTTATATAATTACATTAGTTAGATCTTCAGTTGGAATTGGTCCTTTAGAGATTCGTGATTGGAGCACAAGTGTAGTAATATGAAGCTTTAGGGTGGGCCTACATGCATATAAAATGTTACCTACTGTATAGTTTATTTAAAATTCACATCCGAACGACGGGGAGTAACTTACAGAATGAAAAATTACGTTAAGTGGCATACAAAGAAGTAAAAATAGTTTCAGTTTTTATATTTGCAAAAACTTTGGGAATTCATGATGATAACTTGAGAATGTAAATTAATATAGCAAATTGACATGCACACTTACTCATACTGAAAAATAATAATAGAGAAAACCGTTATTAACTAAGTCACCGTTTGATGTTGCAACCTCCTTTCAAATAGGTGTGAAGATGATTGGCAGCGATTTGTTACAAATCGCATCGGACTGCACTATTATGTAATTTATAATTGTGTCTGTGCTGCATATTGATATCAAGTCCCTTATTAAAGGATGTTAATTGATGAATTTGATGATCATGAAGGGTACCACAAAATCCCTTGACCTTTCAGCTGCTGATTCAAAACTTCATCACGAATAGCGCGCGCTACCAGATGCTGGTACAGTACTACAAAGTATGGACACTAGGGGCCTACATATATACCTACTCATTACCTCAAATTAAACGAGCAGTAACAATTAAAAACAAATAATAAATCAAAACAAAAATTACTTGAAAATGTTTTTTTATCGTCACAATTAGGCCTATCCATTTTTCTTTATTGTTTGATTTCGCAATACTTGATATTATGCGTAGGTAATTTAACGTTGGCTAATCGTAGGCCTACCCAAAGTACACCAAAAACACCTTTTTTTAACCTTACAATTATCAAAGTAAGTGACATGCAGGGAGGAATTCCAAATAATCCTCCATGGTAAAACTAAATAAAATCGGAATAAGCGATTAGAAAATTAAGTTCAAATAACTAAAAATATAAGTAAAATATGACCAAGTCATGATACCTTTGATACAAGAATTTATCAATTTTTAATTATACATCAACTCCGGTGTCGATACACAGTAGGCCTAAGTATGCGATAAGAATTACAAAAATCTTAAAATGTGTTATAAGTTTTCATTTGGGAATTACCCAATTTATGGAAATAATCATTGCATAATATCCTATTAATTTAAAAGCGTATTTATACATCATACATTTACTTAAATGTGAGATTTAGAAACACGGATTAATTGCCTTGACAGCGTAAAACATTTAATTGTAGTTCATTAAATTTTACTAGGAAAACTCACTCAATTTTCTAGGTTACATTTAATTGCAGCATTGGCGTCGATTTTTAGATCGTGCCAGTATACTGTGCGGAGTTAGTTCCGTTGTTTAACCAGCATGCTGAGCTAGACTTTTGCTGCAGCTAATGCATGTAAACACGAAGAAACCAATCATTGTTTTACTAAAATAAAGTAGTCTATTTTCAATTATTTATCACCATTTTAGAAATTAACAAGAATATAATCATTTGTGTATGTATCAATGGTAAATAATTTGTAACAGACGAAATGCATCATGTTGTTTAGCTGACTGTTAGTTAGGCCTCAATAAAACTAGTAAAAGCATTTCATTACATAGGGGTGAAGTCAGCCAGTTCCCTTGATGCGTTGTTGAGTTCGATGGGAGGAAGTGATCTTAGCTAGGCCTAGACCATCTGCAATTTTAAGATGCTAGGCTGGTACTTTACCATGACATATAGGCCTAATTTTCTTTGGAATACTGCTATGCTAACTACTATATATTCCTTTTTGCAGACAAACCTGGTGTTTTTGTTCATTTCATTCCAATTAATAATGTTCATTTTATTTAAATTTTATAACATTTCTTTTATTTTAAAATTAATAATACTGCAAATATATATATATATATATATCTTATGTCAATTCAAATAAATAAATTTCAGTTTAGTTTTTTGAGTTCATAATAAAATTTGCTTGTTTGGTATTTAATAACAAATGCACTGATTTGAAATGTGCATGTACTGTAGTGTACTGTACTGTATTTAAAAAAAAAGTCTTTTTTATTATAAGAAAGAGTTTGGAAACTTTTTGAAAATTCTTAGTTTGAGAGAACATTACTTGTGTTCAGGGAATTTGATTTGTGTAACTTGGTGTGGTGAACCTATTATTAAAATTATCTTCAAATATTTCAATGATTTTAATATCTTGCAGGTATAAAAATGGTTATTTAAGTACTTACTTACCGAACTAATCTTCTGTTAAAATGGTGTCCTTTGCACACTGTACTATCACTGTGTATATATTGGCGATGTATTGCTTAGTATCTTCTTTTCAACTTGATACCAAATCAGAACAAATTCTAGATGATCTAAGGAAAAGTAAGTATTTAGATTTAGAAATGCTGATTGTGGGTTATTACAAGATTTGTGTTTTCCATATTGTGTATTTTGTGATTTTTTGTTATAATAACAATTTAGGTACTGCCAACCACTATTCAGGACAAATCCCAATCAAGGGGACACTTTCTTGGGTTCCAAAACTGATGTGTGTGTTACAAGTAGGTCATAGCCAACAATTTCTTTTCCACCCACAATGCGTTGGATTCCAACTGCCAAACATAGGCTACAAAATGCAGTGTTCATGCATAAAGATATACTGTATATTATGCATAATGATATGTACTCATACTGTATGTAATTACTATAAAAATCACATAGTTAAATGTATGAAATAATGTATCAAGAAAAATCTGCACAACTGTTTCCTCAGGTATAGTCCCCTTTTTTGTCATCATCATTCCTTTCTCAAACATTACCATTTGGATATATTTATTTTTTCCCTAATAATGCTGTAGTTAAGTATATTATTAGCAAAATGGGTTTTAATGTTCAAACTACTTACAGAGCCACAGAAGGCAAGATAATTAGAAATGCATTTTGTTTATGAGGGCTTAACTACCCTATCATTACTGTAGCTCTTTTAGTGAATGCCTTAAGAATTTTGAAAATTACCTGACAATTATTTGGCAGAAAGTAGGGCACATGAAATGTGCTATGAAGATACAGCATATGTTTATCTGAACGGTATTGGTCCAAATCATTTTATTCAAGAGTAAAATGCTTAAGATTGATTTTGTCGTTGCCTACCAATTATTTTCCAGAATTGTGTTCACAGAAAAGCTGGTTATAAATGTGGTACAGTGAAGGAGTATGCATGTTTGATTATGTGAATAGTATTGGCTTTTTAATTACAAATGAAAAGTTTCTGATTTTTGTGTATTTTCTCAACAATTCAAGTACTGTCAACCCCTATGCAAGGGACATCCCAATCAAGTGCTCCCAACAAATGTGTCCCCTTTGGTGGTTCTACTGTGTGTAACATGTGCTGTGAAACACAGAAACATGTGCTATGATACAGTGAAACACAGCAACATGTGCTATGATACAGTGAAACACAGCAACATGTGCTATGATACAGTGAAACACAGCATTTTACAAGTAGTTCATAGCAAAAGCTTTCCTTTCCTTACAGTTAAACATCTCTTATTATTTATATACCATCTTAGTGATAATAGACAATTATTATTGTTACAATAATTTTTATTTTTAAAACGTTACGTTGTTAAAACCATATATATCCAATGCCTAATATACCAAAAATATTTCTATTATTCAAACTTAGTAGTTATTTCAAAATAAATGCACCAATAACATTTGCTTATTGTTATTTCAAAATCTAAATTATTAAATAATATTTATTGATGAATATGTACATCAATTGCTACCAATCAATCAATATAAATGATTTAATACTCTGTCAATACTATATTATACAGTTGCTCCAACCGCCATGGAATTTTTATGAACATTTATTTACAACAATAACAAATAAAATTTATACATATTATTTTTGAAAATATTCAACTATTAATGTGAAATCTGTAAACGTAAAAATAATAAAAGTGTATCGTCAATTATATTTCTTTCCATTTCGCAAAACAAATTTAGTATACCAGTAAAACTATAATACCAGTCTCATATTATTAATATATGTTTATTATTTAATGAATAAACATGCTTTTTACATTAATTTTTATTAGGCTAATGAATAAGTCTGTGTGTAATCTCATGAAGACCAAAAAACGAATATTGAATACATTTTTTTGGTTGATGTCGGGTTTAGTTTTTGCTAAGGTGCTGTACTGTACTTTGTATGTTTAATTTAAAATTAAACTATAATACCACCAGTTTCTTGTCGTATATTTATTTTATATTTTATTGATATTCTAATTATGATTATTTATTTATTACATTAGGTTTTATCTATTACTGTATCTTCACTTTCTGGTACAATTATATCATTTATTTCGTTTCACTTCATTGGTTTTATTTATTTGTTATTTACAGTAGCCCATAATCAGTTCAAAATACTGGTCTCCCTTGGGGCCCTGTGTACAATAGTACTTTTAACTCATCCTGAAATTAGAAATCATCATCCTTGAATTAGAAATCATCTACTAGAAATAATCTTTGCCATCCCCTCCACCCATCTTCAAGAAAAGAAATTTATTGTTTTAACAGAAACCCATGAAAATGATTTTATTTGTATAATTTATTATTTAATGATATTGATAATTTATATAATTTAAATTACAATTTTAATAATAAATAATATTGTTTTAACAAAATAAAGTAATGATTATAACATGTTTAAATTAAAGATACTATGTTATACAGTAGATCTGTATAATATACTGTTTTTTATTTATTTATTATTTTATTAGGAGTTATTTCATTTTGAACATTTATGAAAACCGTACAGTAATAATAAACAACAACAATAATTAGTTTTAATTATAATAAATAATGTTAAAATGTTATAATGAAATAAATATTAGCAAAAATATTAGCTGTTATGAACTAATTGGTTATTTGAGAACAAATATTAATAATTTATTTTAAATTAGAGTAACATTTGAATAAATAATTATTTTGTTTTAAGAAAATTAAGTAATGATTATAACATGTTTATTAAAATAAAATAAACATACTCTGTTTTGGTGTAAACAGTAGATAGTGTATTTACAGTAATTATTCTATTTTGTCTGATAAAATATGTTATAAAATCACTAAATATTATATAATTTATTCATACTATTTATGATTAATTAATTTTAATAATTAACCATATTTAATGATGTTAATCCAAAAATTACTCAGAAATAATGAGTAAAAATATTTAGTATCAAATTAATTTCGAAAGTATAATTCTGTAATACAAGAATGATTTGTTGTTTAATGTTGTTTGTATGCAGGTACTATTGATTATTAATTTAAACCATATTTATTTTAATGAATTTCATTAAACTAATTTACAGTTCATGTGGGACAATATATAATAATCCACAACTGTTTTATTATATAAATGGTTGTGTTTTTCAAAGTACAATGCCACCTTTCTATTTTCCAATTAAATCGTCCTCATTTCACGTCAGTTAATTGAAAATTATCAGTCTACTTCAACACCAATTTTTAATACTCTGTAAAATCTCATTTTTTCTAAGAATTTAATATATTTTTTTCGCCCAAGGCTCTTTGATTATTACCGCGCAAGAAAATTAATTTGCGATTTATTTAAAATCTGCCAAGTTGCACTTTTGCGCGGGTTTTGTCGTTAACGGTAAAATCAAATGATCTTTAGATACAAAATACATTGTACTATTGAATATGCGTTGAACCAAAGCGTTAGCATACAAAAAAAAAAACCAATGACACGATTCTCAAGAAAAGAACATAGCAATGTATTGTCAGATTATAAGGAATTAATTCTACGTCTGTGGATCTATTGGGAGAAAGATTTAGAGATTGTATACAATAATTTGTGACTACTTAACGCCAAATTGCTAGGTGTGTTGTATCATGAAGGAATAATTGTCATTAACTAGTGTTGTGTTTGCCTAGCTTACATTTAGAACTAAATAATGTTTTTTGATAATGTCAAATAAAAAAAATAAATGCATGTGGAATAAGTTTTCGAATACTTAAAATGGCCAATATTGAGATGCGAAAACACATAGTGAATGGTGAGGAGTGGGAATAAGACTTCCTTTTTTAAATTTTTTTTTTCATGTATAAACAGCCAAGGATCATCATGAGTGAATTCATCCACTGTTTTTCATAAGACAAAAACACACAAGGTGTTCTGTGTAAATAAAGTCCTAAACAAATCTTTTTCTTTTATTTAAGATTCCAGTATAAAACTTAATTTTAAGTATAAACTTTAGGGTCAAATTTCAAGCCATTAACAATCATTCATGAGATTAAAACAAATGCAAAAAAAAAAAATTAAACCATGCAGATATTTCAACCTGGTAATTTTTGAATAGTGAGATTACAATACTACTCAATAACTCATTTTGAAAAACGTTACTAATTCCAAATCCATTGACGAGACGTACGTAACATAGACACGCCAGATTCAATTAATACATGGTGATGTTCTTGCTTGTCACCATTCCAACAATGCAACTTTTAACTGTGTGACAATATTATCTTCAGTTCATAATACTCAGGCATAAAGGATTATAATGCTTAATAATTCGCAGGAAATAAATCTGTAAAATAGATATTTTAGATTTATGTATTTAGTGTTCGTGTTAATATGTAGTTCAAGTGTTATCCAATGAGTTATGATGCGTTATGTAGGTTTTCAGGTTTTACAGATAATTTATTGACAGTTCTTATTTTACCAGAAGATATTTCAACACCATGGATACTAATCTAAAAGAAAGATTATGTAACAAAGAAAAACAAATTATACTTTACACTGTATTAATAAGTAAAAATGGTTAGGTTTTGAAGAATGAGGGTTTGATATTATTTTTATTTTTCACCATATTCAAAAAAACAATTTTCTTGTTTTGCAATAAATGCAGCATATCGAAAAATAGATTTCCGAAAAAAAAAATGTTTTTAGGAAATTAAATTCTTACTGTATTCAGTGTTATAGATAACAATATATTTAATCTTTAAATAATTTTTGTAGACCCAATCAAAAGTAGAGAAATAACTTGTATTGTAGAAAGATAATGAAAGTTTGTAAATACTATATTTTGTACTTTTATTATTTGGACATTATTACTGTATGATACTAATTAATTAAACCAAGCAAGTTGTTTGTTGTTATAAAAAAATAATTTTTATAATAACAGAAATTGGAAATCAAATAGATGAAGAGAGACTTGTTGCTATAGATGTCGCTAATGCAGAAGTTTCAAGACTTATACAACAAAGAGGCTTCCACAGGTACTGTATAAATATTTGTATTTTTTTTGTTTTTTAACCATATTTAATGAGGATGATCCATCCAGCTATTGCTGATCATTAGGGACCCTCAGAGGTTCACAAGATACAAGATGCTCTACATAAACAAAGTCTTTGGGAGTGGAGTAATTTGGTCCTTAGAAAAAATCCTGACATGTGACGGGACTTGAACCCAGGATCCTTGGAGTGGTAGCCAAGCATCATAACCACCAAGCCACAACTCCACTTATGAATGCATGTACAGTACAAACAATTTGACAAATATCAAACATTAATTAATATTACTATTATAAATGTATACTATATATTAAAATACCAAATACAGTTAAACCTCTCCTTTGGGTGGGACATGCCTATTCAGGGAACAGCCTTTTTAAGGGAAAATTTTCTTTACTATTTTACTGTTCAAAATGATAAAAAGTGCAATACAGATTACGTACCATTGTACTTTTGCCTTAGTTTGATTTACTATTTTCAATTTTACTGTAATGTAAATTATAATCTTCTCAGGTCTACCTAGCACTTGATTCTTGTTAGCAAATATATTAATATAATCAATCAATTGTGTCAATTTTCTGTATTAACATTTTGTTCAATTAAGGTGTTTTTTTTTTCTCTTTGTACTCTTTAGGTATATTTAGTGTGTTGTCTATATTACTGCTGTGAAATTTGCATTAAGACCAATTTACACAAACGAACAGTAATGGTAAACGGATATCTGCATGCTTGTCCCATGTAGAATCTGTTTCTATCCTGAACTGGTTTCCGCTCAACCGCCCGTCCGCTCCGCGTTTTGTGTAAATGGAATAAGAAATAACATGGATTCTATTTTTTTTTTACCGCTACCGCTTGTCTGTGTAAATTGGCCTTTAGTGTATTATGGAATCAAACTGGGTACGAAAGAATACTCGAGTACAATTATAAGGAAAAACAAGAAATATTATATAATAACGAAAGTTTCATGAGTTGAATAGGGAGAATATTTTAATGAAGATTGACTGCTCAGTCTGAGCCAAGTTAAATAGTTATGTATGCACCAAGTTTGAATTTTATGTTCAGTTCAGTATAGATTCAATATTACACACAAAATCCTAAGGTCCTAACAAAATATCACGACAATTTATAAAAGCCATAAAGGGCGTTATAATTGGTTTTAAATTCATACACACATAGAGGGTGCTATTTAAAAAATTGTCAGGCTTCAGTATCTATGGTAAAAATGATAGATGTACAGTCTGGACTATCAAGATGTTTGTTGTACAATATTCAAATCAAAAGAAAGCGCAGCTTTGGTGCAAGATTACTCATAATATTTAAACTACTGTGATTAGGGAGAGACTTGATACAGTACAAACACCAACAAAAACATAGATAGTTATTGTTTTAAAAGTTTTCAATACAGAGTACAGTATCTTCCACAGTAAATTGTATGTGAAAATGCACGTAGTTTACTTTATAGCACAAAGTCACAATCGCACATACTTACAAAAACTAATAGGCCTACATAAGAAGACATTCATGTCGATGAAATCTAATCAAAATTAATTTAAGATTATTTAAAATAATGTTTTTTGTTTGGAATGTTTCAATTAGAGACATGTTCTATTTCTGCATATGAATAATAATATAAATATCTATTTGTAATCAATTCTGAATTATCATGTCCTACTTTTGATGTTGCTAATTAACAACATAATATTATAGTCATCATTAAAATTAATTTATAACTAATATTTAATACTTTCTCTATTTGAGATACCTGTGATAATTATCAAAACATTTTTAATGGCTTTCATTTGTATGAAAATACCGCATTAAACAAGGTGTTTTAATTTCTTTTGTTCTGCAATTTAGTTTAAGCGGTATTTATAGAAGCGATGTTTCTACTAATCCTTTGTTAATTCTATGAAAACAATCTGTTTAAAAATCGCAGAACTTGCATTTGAATTTATTTTAAGTAACATCAGCTAGATCATCAGACCTAAACCCACGCATTTTACTACAATTTGTAATGAAGCAGTGACGCTATTGTTGTGAGAAAAAGCCTGGTATTGTTCCATGATTTGAACCCATGCCCCATGATTTAGTAAGCAAGCATGTTTACCACCAAGCTGAAATGCCACTACTAATTTATAAACTTAAAATAAAACAGAACATGTTTACTAATAAAGTATTTTACGATTAATTAACTGTTTCTATAGATAAAAAAGTATTGTGTAGTGTGTATTTAATACTTGTATGAGTATAAAAATAAGTTGCAATTGATGTATTAAAGTAGATAAGAACCAAGAGGACAATTCACATGCCATTCCTAGCCTACTATAATGGTAGTCAATAGCCCAGATCATTCCTAGACAGTGACATGAGAAATTGGTCTGGAGATTGCAAGAAAAGAGGACAATCTCTGTGCGGGCCATAGGGTTGTCAAAGGCCTTTGAGAAAAAGTAGTCGGTTAAAACCCTACCAACAGTGACTGGTAACTACTGTACAGTTCTGTCAGACTGCCACATGATAAAATAATATCACTGTGAACATAATTTGTTTATTTACAGAAATGTAACAACAACGGTGAGATTAAATATGATGGACAATATTTCATCTAATTTTACCTGTCATATTCTAATGATAGATCACATACCTAGTGGGGCTTTTGTAGATCCTGACCAATTAAAAAACAGAATAGACTTTGGAGGTCCTCAGGTAAGTGAAAAGTGACACTTATATTGAGTTATGGTATTATGCACAGTATCTCAATTCTGAGAAAAACTGAATTTAAATGAATTAATCATGTAGGTAAAAGTATCAGTTCAATTCATTGTATGGTTTACAAGGCTTTGGTTAACAAAGCGTTGGAGAACCTTGTAGTATGCTACCAAGAAATAATAATTGTATTCTATTGAGATTTAACCCAAGTCATTGAATATATAAATGATAATGAAATTGTCTAGGTTGCTAATGAAATTGGCTGTAATGAGTGTCTATGATTATTATTATATTATCATTGATGAGTTAATATTAGACTTAAATTGTCTTTCTCTTCTTTGTTAATCCTCGTGAGACAAAACTATGCTACTTTTTTTAAGAAGTGGCGGGAAAGGTTATGAAGTTAAAAATTAACTACTATTCTGAAATAAAGTTCAAGATCATCTTTTCCTTTAGTGATTTTTGTTTTGCTTAAATAATTTATAATTAACATTACATACAAAGGCAACATTTTACATAAATCATGCAGTATCTGAACTATAACAATTTTATTATTTTATGTTTTTATACTGATAAAAAACGGGTGTCACGAAACCTAAGACCACGAAAGCTAAGACCCCCCTAAGACCAAGATCACGAAACCTAAGACCCAAGACCTAAGATTACAAATTCTAAGATATACTACAGCTTAAAAACAATACTTGTTTATCCATACATAATTTTAAACACAGTAGGTTTCATTTATTACCATAAATATAATTTAATACTACCGCAAAACATAGATAAACTCACATTATTCTCGCCCGTTGAGTAAATGTATATTTTTTCTTTACAACAAACAAACTTGACGGGTTGTTTGTTGGTATATATTTACTCCAATGTGTTGGTTCAGAGGATGTTTTTCTTACGCACCTGCCTTTCTTGTATTTTGACTCCAAATTTGTTGACTAACTTTATCCTGAATACCACACTTTAAAATTAGGACTTATAAGTATTTTCAGAAGGAGAAACACATAATAACAAATAAATAAATCCTTTAAATTGATGATTTTACAGACGTGTTTCTTTGTATTCTGTAATGTAACTCCTCGAGCTCCCCATGCTCAATGTTTTTGTTTCTATGGAGCGCCAAAAGAGCAACAATAATAGTACAAATATAAAAACAGAAAGAAAACGAAACAAAAAAACTTATAATTTTTAAGTTAAAATTTATTTGCCAGTATTTATTTCTTCGTACTTGCATGATTATACTATTATCATTACAATTTTAATTTTACATTGTTTCATCCACACTGTAGATGGACTCCACAGAGTTTTCAGCCCTCTATATAATTTTTGCTCTTTTGACGTTCCATAGAAACAAAAACATTGAACATGGGGTAGGCCTACTTCTAGTGTGCTGTAGGCTAGTCATTTTGTGTGCGAGAAAAACGTCTGTAAAATCATCAATTTAAAAATGTATTTGTTACTTTTTATGTGATTCTTTTTCATGAAAGTGCCAATTCTAAGGTGTGGTATTCAGAATAAATGTTGGGAGTTAAAATACAAGGCAGGTGCGAAAGATAAATATTTGTAATCTTAGGTCTTGGGTCTTAGCTTTCGTGATCTTAGGTCTTAGGGGGTCTTAGCTTTCGTGGTCTTAGGTTTCGTGACACCCGATAAAAAACAGTTATGAATTGAATATTACTAATGCCTTCAGTTTAAACAAATTGCAAGATTTATCTTTGACAAGATTTGTACACCTTATCTTCACGTATAACAAACAATGCCTTCTTTCTTCTTTTTTGTTTCAACATTAATAAGAGTTTTATGCTAAAAATTAAACACATTACAAACCGTCAAAATTATGACGTGAAATAAGATTTATTTATGACAACATTATGAATCCATAAAAATCATCTGCAAATATTACAACAATGCTTTCTTTCTTCTTTTTTGTATTGTCATGTACGACATTTACAACTTACTCTTTTTCTTGACCCCTTTTTACAATTTTTTATTACTTAATTCTGATTGATAATACAATGGTGTTTTATCTTGATTTGTTTTATTTATTTTCGGAGCCCTATAATTTCGCGATTAGACAAATCAAAGTATTTTACAAACTTGCACATTTTGTGGTGAAAATTAATTGATTAATCAACTCTGTGAAGAAGATTATTCTACCAGGGAGTTGTATTTACTTATTTTACAACTCCCTGATTCTACAATAGTTATTTTTAGATTGTGTTATCATAAACATCACAAATATTACTGGATGTTAAAATAAATGGTTTGCGAAAATAAAGGTATTCTCAGTAATGTGATATTTATACAACATACTGTCGCACATTTTAAATGGTAATAATAATTCTTTTGGTAAAAATATAATCTGTAGTAATTTCAATAAAATTTGGTTGATTTGAAGTTTCTGAGGATTTGATAAAATGACCTAGATTTGTGAGTTTGTATCTACCTAGTATGTTATTAGTAGTTAGAGATTTTACATTATTTTGTATAATAAAAAATAATGGTTTTACTGTATACCACTTAAGGTAGGCTTATAATATGTCGACCAACATCATTGGGATGATTTTTACAGATTTTATCATTATTAACATTTTATTATTTATTTCATAATTATTGCTGGGTGCTTAAAATTAAATCTATACACAAAAAAAACCACATAATATTATAAAGATATGGATATGAGGAATGCAGTACTAGTAGAAAATTATGTAGGAAAAGATAAAAACAAAAACCAATAGAAAATGTAAGCAGATGATAAAAACATTGTTAATAGAATAATATGCATAGTGTCCTGAAATTAAAATGTTTTTAGAGAAAAAAAAATATATAATGATCTTATGCATGGAAATAAAAGATACACATAAGATAAAAGAAATAAGATAAAGATATCAGCTATCTATAATATATAGAAATTATAAACATTTCAAAATATCTATTTTTTTTAAACACATAAACATGTCAGTTATCTAATCTATAAAGAAAAATATTGCATTCAAAAATATTCATAGAATATACAAATAAAGATGTAAGCAGCGTTTCTACTATTATACAAAACGACTGTCACGACTGAAAGGTTTTTATTTGTGAATGTTTTGCTCAAAAAAGACATCAACCATTAGATTGTTTTTTGAATTATGTATAAATTTTACATTATTTGGCGATTACGAGAGTTAAAAAACACTTTATAGATTAGCTATTGCTATTTTGGCATATAAACAACTCATTTTAGTGTCGATCTTATTTTAAAATTGCATGAATTATATAAAAGTAGAGTTGTAATGCCCATAGCAAAGTAAAGTAATTGCATTTACAGATGTCGAGACAGACCGTGCGTTCATTTTGGAATGAAATATAAGTTCAGAAAATACATATTTTTTATTATTGCTCGCAAATGATTACAAATGTTTTACCAGGATTATGAACATCGACAGGGATTTATTACATTAAAAGCTCTTTTAATAGAAGTATTATATCATTTATTATTATCTTTCATTATGTTTTATGCTGTATGGCAGTATACCATACTGTAATCATTCTATTTTGAAGATATTTTTTTTGTGTTATTTATTTCTGTACAAAAAATCAACTCAATATGTCGAGTAAATTCATTATTTCAATCATTTACTTCATTCATTCATCTATTAATATATCAGGTCATTCATTAACCCTTCATTCATTCTTGATACCATTCATTTGTTTTTTAATTGATTCATTCATCCTTATTATATTATACTGTACTCAATTAATTTCTTCCATAACTCATTCTTCAGCCAATTTATTCCTCAAATCATTTTCCTTTATTCATTTGTTTTATTCCATTTAGTCTTTCTCATTTTCTTAATTATTTAATTTATCCTATACTTTAACTCAATCATTTATTTTTTACATTACAGTACACTACACTGTTTTGTTCTTTAATATATTTTCATCATTTTTCAGTCTTTTCTTCATCCTGTAATTCATTTATTCTATTGTCTGCCGTAGTGTACCATATATCCATCAGCTCATATCATTTTTGTTTGCTCTTTGAAAATTTACCAATCAGCGGATTCATTTATTTGTACATCAGATTCTTAATTTATTTATCTACAAATTCATCTATTTCCAATTCATTTTTTTTTCTAATTTAAATAACGAGAAGGTTTACATTATCAAGTTAATTTAATATCCCCTTTGTACTAGTTTACCCCACTAAGTATTTACCAAACTCCCCACTGAACAAACTCAGCCTCAGGAACTACATACCTCCACAGTAAACACCATCAATCCAATGATTATAACAAAATATAATAGCTAAACCCAAATGATCATCATGGTTACTTATATCAGATCTTGTTAACAACTATACATAAACAATCATCATCATCTGATTAATGATTTAAATTTTCTAATTCTTCGGCCCTTGCGAATTTTATCCTCTCCTATAATAAGCTAGATTAAATGAAGTAAACGAGGCATAGATTGTTTCAATTATTAAGAGTAATTACGTTTGTTTTATACTGTGTATTTTTGTGCATTTCGCTGGAAGGTAAATTACTCTTGAATTTAATTGCCCTGTTCATTGTACTTTTGATAACATTAAAAATGAGAGTTTTGAAATTAAACCAGTTTTGGGAAATCCCCTAATGAGTTGCTACATGGCCAGGGAGAAAGTGAAAGTTGAAACTCTCAGAAGAGGTGAAAGTCTACACAAAAAAGTTTTGACCAATTGTTTCAATAGGACTGTTGAAATTACACTTTTAAATTTCAATTTTTAAAGGTTTTGGCAATATTTGGTTAAATATTATTTTGAAATTTAAATTATACTGATAATTGTGTAGTACTGTTTTTTAATTTTTCTGTTAAAACAGTAAAATTACAATGCTGAAAAAATAATAATTTGTAAAAATTTCCTGCTTGATATTAGGCAACCTACCATTAGACCACTCTAACTGGGACCATATTCCTTTTAATAATAAATAAATATACTGTATTTATTTTAATCAGAAATGACAGGAGTAATAAATACTGAACATTAAACATTTCAATTCATTTACCTTTGTTATTTGTTTTTTTGTAGGTTGTTATTTTGGATGAGATTGATATTGAGAAGCCTGAGTACATGTCAGAAGAAATTTCAATTATAAGTTTCCAAACTTTTAAATCGTTATCATCATCAACATCTTGTCAAATAAATTTAACAATATCATTTCCGCTTCATCTTCGTTACCACAGACCATCAAACGAATCAACTATAAATTTCGCAAATGTTACGATACATCCCCCAGATACGTTTATACGCTGCATTCCAGGTAGGTCAAATCATTTTGAAAATTTAATGCTCGTGGGTAATTTCAATGAACAAATACGAATTGACTCTCCGATGCGAACATTAAAAATAAATCTTGACGAAGGTTATTAAGACGACGATAACATTTCTGTAAATTCAAAATGAAAAATATAAACTAGATCACTACAGCCTCAGTGGTTAAATTCATTTGGGATGAAAGATCCCCAATTTCCCTAATACACTTAATGCCTATGTCAATAGCAGTAATATCATAGATCTTTGTCTTAATGATATAAATACTAAGTTTCGGCTTTGTACAACTATCTATGACAGTGTAACGATAATGGTTATTTGTAGTGCGCCAGTTTTGATGAACACCTTACAGGCATAGGAGGCATTCTAATAGGTAATCGACATCATGTCTTCGCATCAACAATGAAATGATTTACTTTAGTCATCAGCTTTTACACTGTTAGTGTAGGAAAGATCTACGCAATAGAGAGACATGGAATAGCAAAAAGAGACATGGAATAGCAAAAAGAGACATGGAATAGCAAAAGATATGCAGTTGGGATCAGAGACATGTAATAGGGAAAGATGTGCAGTTGGGATCAGATACATGTAATAGGGAAAAGAGACATTGAATAGGGGAAAAGTAGGCATGCTAAAAAGAAGTGACATGCAAATAGGAACTAGATCCATGGAATTTTTAAATGAAAGGAAGGAAAGGACAAAGAGGCATGGAATAGAGAAAAAAATCACATGCAATAGGGAAAAGAGACATGTATGCTATAGAGAAGAGAGACATACATGCTATAGAGAAGAGAGGCATGTATGGAAAAAAGTTATCCATGGAATTGAGAAATGATCTATACAGGTTGACAAGCCAATAGGAAGAAACATACAATAGTGAAACAAGTTTAAATTCAATTTAAACTTTCATTTCTCATCATTTTTCCATTCTTTACACACACTTTTTGTTTGTCATTTATCATGCATTCCTTCATTAGCAATTTATTCTTTCATTGCATCATTCACCATACATGCATGCCAACCACACTTTAATTCTTTCATTTGTCATTCATTCTATGATTCCATACAATATATTTCTGAAACTAAAACTCATTGAAAGTTTTCAATCAGAAAAATTTACATCAAGTTCATCTGTCATCCTGTATCGAGATCGTATAAACGTTAATTTAAATTATTGATTTTAACAAATGTGTTCATGTAATTCATTTATTTACTTCATTTTATTGATCAATAAACTAAATGACAGTTCTGATCGGCTCAATAATGAGAAAAAATAACAATTAGAATTTACGTAGATTAGGTGTGTTTCGATTAAAGTATTAGACGATGTTGCAAGAAAACAGTTACAAGGTTATGTATTTAAGATATTGCATTAATATAATAAATGACAAAGAAAAGAATATTTTAATTGTAAACATATATGTATACATATTCCTGTAGAGAAGAGATAGAAAAACTGTTTGTAGTTAAGTAATGAAAAGTCAATTAAATACAGAAACCAAAAATGTGTTTATTTCAAGAACCTGTCTAGGGAAGAAGCAGCATGTGAATACAATTAAAACACACACAATAAAATGTTAAAAGCATTAAAGTCTACAGACTTGATAACAATAGGACTGATATGAACAAACTATAGGAATATTAAAGCTCTGTCTACACTATCAAACTAGTTTGATGTGCCCAAATATGGTAGTGGTATGACATCATTTGTGTTCATGTATGAGTACATCACATTTTTCTGTCTAACTAGTTCTTTAGTGTAGAAAGTGCTTTAGATTTGAACATTATGAACTTTCTGGTCACTTGGCTCCTAAAATGTATAACTCATTTTAAAACACAGTCATTATTCTCAATAGTGTACATTTAATTACAAAGAAATTTTAAACAGACTAAACAACTAAGATATATATCAAAAGCATCAAGTGATGATGGATGTGTGATTTTTTAGAAAAATGTCAAACAGATGTTGCCGAGATAAACAGAAGTAGTGTGTCTTTCTGCATAGTTGTATCATTGCAAAAATTATCTTAAATGTGGTTTGAGTAATATTTTTATGTCTTAAGTACATTATATAAAATGCCCGATTAATATTTTCTGGCATTGGAAATTGTTTGGCCTTGATTTTCTTAGAAACTATAGGATACTTGACAAAATACATAAATAGGCAAGTCATACTTTGGCCATCTTATTAAAAAAACCACACCCTCTTTCAAATGTTTTATTTTTATCATTCGATAATTTTTATTTATTTTTTTTTTTTTTATTTATTTCAATCCACAATCAACAGAGGGGAGCCCATCATTTACAGACTTACATAAAACACAAGACAAAAGAAAATCGACAGGGTCCATAAAGAACCAATTAACAAAGATTTCTTAATTAATTTACATATTGATCAAATTTGATCAATTTCGATTATTTTTTGGTTATAATAACTATAATAAATATTTGTTCTACATTCTGTAGATGATACAGATTCATCTAACATAAATCAAGACTGCAAGCTTATCCTTGCTCCATGTAGCTATACTAAAACGAAACTGTGTCATTGGCAAAGTATAAGAAAAAATGTGAGTATCATTTTTGCTATATCACTATGTTCATTGAGCTTTTAATAAACTTTACTTGAAAATGTTATTTAAAACACAGTACTGTAGTTTCAATTCAAATTTATTCTGCAGTACAAATAATTACTGTATAGTATAGTAAATTGTTTGTGGGGCTTCTATTAAAAACAAATTATTATTATACAGAATATACAGAAGACAACTTTTGTGAGTTTTAGCGTTTTTTTTCTCTATATGTTGAATACATGAAGAAGTTTATAATTTACTTTGAGGATCATTGTAAATTTCAGATAGCCATTGAAGGCTACCTGGCACAGTACCTGAGTATTCATATCCCATTCCATAGGAAACTTTGTTTTATATGCCATTCTCATCATTAATACATGTACATTTCAGTTGTTACAAAGCACGTCTAGTTCTTGGTATATCGACCACTATGCTATGAGCAATAACCATTAACAAAACAGTTCCACGTTTAAAGAGATAATTCAATTTTATGTTTTTATTTGCGAAAATTGGTTTTAATATTTTTGTAGTCATTAATGTTATGCTAAATCTGTTAATAAAATAACATTTTGAAAAAGTTGGACTCAAAACAATGATTTTGTAATACTTAAAGTGTAGATTTACCTAATAAAAATAAATGATTTGATTGATGGTTATAAATATCGACGACCTTCACAGCAATTACTCTATTTTTATACTATATTTAAATCTGTACTTCAACTATATTAAAAACAATACTGAAAGAGAAGATAATAAAAAATGTTGCGTGTACTTTTGGAAAAACAGTTCATCAACCTCTCTCTAAAAATAATAATGTGGCTTTATTAATTCTTAATATTGACCTTCTAAATTTTAAAAAAGTATATAATAATAGTAAATTATTTAGTATTATTACTATATTAGGCACGTTTCCGTAAATGGTTTTGAATCGTAAATGTTCGTACTAAAGATGAGTTCATGAAGGATATTTCAAGGATAAGACAAATTTTTCTATAAACACAGTCCATCGTGCATAAACTACTGTCTATCAGCATGGTTGACTGTGCCGATAGTCAATATTTGGTGTGGTTAATATCAGCACCATGTCAATTGTTAACTTTCCTTCTGTACAATATTGACTTACTTGGTACTGTAGAAAAGTTATTTGAAGATGAGGTAAATCAATGGGTTGGGATAATCAACTCAGTTTAATTAAACCTTAAAAAAGTAAAACAAATGAATTACTACTGTACATAATACTAATCTGAATATTTATGAGGTTCTCTTTACCAAGGTCTCACAACGCTTACAGAAAATAATAAAAAAGGTTAGTTTTTCAGAACAAATTTAAACTGCCTCATCGTTAACGAATGATGTATTGTGCAGCGGCAAAAAATGCCCTTTGATTCCAGAAAGTGAATTTATTAGTGGATGAACAGATACAGCACTATTTACTGTTTTACTTCACTTTAAAATTTACTATTATACAAGATAACAGCAATAACACTTTTTTTTTCATTAGAATATTCTATAAATCCTGGTATTATGTTTTCTAACGCACAGAATAATTTAGTGATTTATTAATATTGATTGATTGATTATCGTTATTTCCTAATGTTAATGCAAGAAATATAATAATTAATTTTAATAGTTGAAAATCCAAAACAAAACTAAATTAAAGTTGTTTATTTATCATAATATTTGACTATTCCTGGTGCTTTAAAAAGATCAGGTAATATGAATTGATATATTAATTATAATATTTGATAGTAAATGTCATACAATGTAAACCTAATTTTAATATATAATGAAAAATAATAAAAAAATATTCAAATTTATTAAGATACAATATTCAAATAGTCCTGGTACATAACCTTGTATTTCAAGATAAATATAATTATATCAATTAATTGATAAACTAATGAATAATATTATTGTTATGTACAAATTAACTTTGTTAAATATATTTGACTTATATTTGTGTAAAAGTTTTAATTATTATGGAACTATAGAGGGTGATATTTAATTATAAATGATAATATTTGATTGCTTTGAAAAACTTAACTGTTAGTGTTATTGTTATTATCATTATTTCATTGTATTACCTCACGACGTTAGTATCATTATTGTTTGTGTTGGTAAAGCCTAATTGTATAATATTTAAATGTGAACTCTTAATATGTGTTGAGTCCCATAGGGGACACTTAGTTGGTAGGTGTTTATTATTCTAAAACTTTTTTTTTATTCAAAGTAGAAAAGAAAAGTTTAATTATTTTAATAATTTTTTATAAAGGTGTGTGTCAATTGTGTTAAACATCAAAGCGGATAAACATCAATGTTCTTGTACATCATATGTGACAGGTCATCAAATATTGCCATGGTAATTAAACCTGACCTCTGTTTCCTATAATCATCAGTACATTTAGTTTCTAGAGGTTTGAACAATTTTAAATATGTCTGGTAATTTAGCCACTGTCATTTGGCTATCTTCAACTCTTCGTCCCCCCTTCCTAAAAAAGCCTCTCCGGGACATTCTGATCAATTTCTGCTGACGCATATTACAATTTAATAAAAAAAAAAGAAAACTGATGTAAGACATTTCAGTAAGATATCCATATTTGTCAAGTTACCTTTCTGGTATTAATTTTCTGAATTTGTCCTTGGAGGGCAGCTAAGTTTAACCGTAGTCCATTCTCTCATGAATCTTAATTTATATGACCCAGAAAAATATGCAAGAATTTACCATATTTATTAATGAAATACTCGGCAATCCAATTCCCCAAACAATTTCTCACTCGCTCCCTCACTGGCTTGTCGAAATTAACGTGAAGGGAAAAATGAGTATGAACTAGTTTTCCAGTACATCTGTTTCGTAACAGCCATGTCGAATACCTACCATCAGATTTCCTTGTTGGTCATTAGGGAGATTTACACTTTTTTCATAGAATTGATTTAATTTGAAGGGGGTAATGCCTTGTTTGATCCGTGCTTGCCTTCTCAATTTACAGTGTCGCTTTCGATAAACTTTTTTCATGTCCATCAAACGGTTAATAAGTTTTCTTCCCCAGGCGAATGTTTCAGAATTAAAATCTTGTCAAAACAAAGTTTAAAGCGTGTAAAAAATTTTAAATGTAAGCAAAAATGACAAGGTAAAGTGTTAAAATGCTAGGAATTTATTGATACTTGTTGCATAGTTATTTTAGTTAAGTGCTGATAAAATTCAATCATCCTTTTATTATTTTGTTAAATATACTTAGAAATTATTAATCAATCAATGTCTATCAACCATATTACGTTATTTTCCATTAAAAAAAAAATAGCTTTACGTGTCTAATGTGCTCTTTTTTAATATTAATATTATTGTATTGTTTGAATTTTATTATTTGTTATACTTTTGGTATATTTATCTTGTCTTTGTAAATGTTAATGTTCACAAGTTTGTTTTTAATGTTGTGGGTTTGGTCCTTATACCTTCTTGTGCTGTTTATCTTTAATTGTATTATATTCATCATTTATGTCATACAGTAGAATAATGGATGTTCATAATGTAATATATTATTATTTCAAAAAGGTACACCATATTGGTTAAACTAATCATTGGCACATGCAAAGAGGGGCTTATTCAGAAAACTCTTTTTTTACCATACTATAATATAATTAATTCTCAATTAAAATAAGGAGTAGAAAACAGATGATATTTTGGTTATTATTTTTGTTATTAATTCATTGTTTTATTTTCAATGAACATTTGCTTCTTATTGTACATCTGGGAAACTATATATTTTGAAATAAAACAAATATTCTAAAAGCAGGGCTCATTTTCTAAAAAGCATAATTTGCCAAGAAGGAACATTCACTTAATTTTGCCTATCATGTGTATTGTCACTAATGTAACACAAGTTGGTATTTAGCTCAGTAATAACGTACAAATTATATTAAATTTTAGATCAAGGCCTTAAGCATGACATTAATGTATACTGTATTTACCAGCGATTGTAGAAAACAGAAACAAAATCCCTCGTTGATTGGATAACTTCCTTCCAACTCAAAGACATTATAAAGAACATCAGACTGAAATTTGATCGTCATATCAGAACATTTGTAGCATCATCGCAAAATGACAACAATTGCATTTATTTAATTTAAGTATGCAATAAGTCGGTAAAACTTCTTCTAAAAGACCGCAAGATTTGAAAGATTCCGACATACTTTACAATTAAGTACATACTTATATACAACAAACCAGTACTTCTTTGAAAAATTATATCAAAATATGTGAACAGCACCCTTAAATATTTAAGTTTAATTTAAGTATGTACCTTATTATCAAGATATTCAAATACTCTGTGTTATTAGTAGTCTTTTTACAATTTGTCTTTTTTAACTAAACTTAAACTATAGAAGTGTATCTGAATATAAACCTACTTAAATAGATAATGTTAAAAGGACTTACTTATTCTCTATTTGAGTAAGTATGTTATATAGTGCACTTAATCACAAAACAGTAGTACACAAATTGATTTTTCTTTCACATTTTATTTAAAAAAATGTTTCTTAAACAAACTTTAAACCTTATACTTCCTACTGTATGGATTATATTTTTTCCTTCGTTGTTTTAATCGTAAATTAAATAATTTCCCTTGGGAAATAACTTTTTATGTACTTGTACAGAAATTATTTTAAAAATGTTTAAACGATACTGTTGATTCGCCGATTAAACGATTTCCCGGTGCAAAAGTTCATTCAGGAAAAATGTAATAAGTTAGGAAGAAAAAATTGCCAAGTCCGTCAGAATTCAATTAGCATTAAGTAAGAAGTGAATTTCGTGGGTGCATGTACCGCCAGTGCGTATCAAATCAAGTCTAGCAGCGTATAGTAATTAAGAGAAATTTGCGAAGTAATCCCACTGGGAGAATACACCCTCGTACTTAAAAACACGATAAGAAGTTATTTGACAGAAAATCATGAGGCTGGTATATTTAAGAACGTGGTATTCTATAGTTACTATGTTCCACCACATGTTCAATGTCGGTGTTAATTAAATTTTAAAGCTTTTAATAATTATGTTATGTTATTTATTATATAGCCTGCCAAGTTTATTGAATTTCAGCTGTTTTTGAGTTTCCTAAAAATGACCATTGATTACTAGCTGTGAAAGACGGCATTTAAGTTATAGTATCATGGTTTTACTTTTGTATTTGATATAAAAGTTTAGCATAAATGTTTAATGGTAAAAAAAAAATTGGGGTCGTAATATTAGCTTAAAAACAATTTATGGGAATTTACATACAAGTACTGTACTGAACAAAAAGTGTAATTGTAGTGGTAGACTTTTAGAATTAATTCAGCAATAGCTCTTATGTGGTTATATTAAACACAATTAATTTAATTTTTTGTGGTTTAAATGTTTAACTTCCACCCAGTTCCCACTCAAAGAAACTTTGTGAAGGCAACAAAAGCTTGTCACAACCCTAATCCTTTTGTCCATCTTAGCCATTTGTCCCCCACCCCTAGCCATTTGTCACCGACCCTTAATGTTTTGCCATAATGTCACTTTTGGATTCATCCTTTGTAATGATAATATAATATCTATAGAAATATTTCCACAAACAATATTACTGTATCATCATTTTAGTAATGCAAAATATAAAGATACTATTATGAAACATAAATTCTTTATATTTTAGAATTTTTTATGGCTTAATTATGTTTTTATTAAGTTCTTCCTCATCTCCGTCATCTTCCGTAAACATCAGACAAATTATATAAATCATTTTAGCGTTAAGAATCAAATTAGATTTACAGTTTCGTCAACAGACATTTCACATTAAGCCAAGTATGTCGTTTACTAATGTGTTTTCTTTGTATGCTAATTAAGACCGGATAACAATTCCTAACAATTTTTTTAGATATCCAGAACAAATATCAATGCAGGAAATATGTTGGCTATAGCATTTAATTTCTATTTTAAAATAACAAAACTTTGAAAACCAAAAATTGTATTATTTATACCATAATTAAGGTAAAAATATTTTGTCCTCAGGGTCTTGGCAAACTTTAACATTGATAAATAGCCCTACTTACCTTTCCATCGTTGGTAAACCAAAACGTCATGACATAAGTCACTTTCTAAAAAAATGATGCTACACCTTTAATTTTATAGGCTGGGTCTGAATCTGAATCTCTATCAATTGTTCTATTTCTGTTTATTTATTTATGTTTGTACTATATACTGTACTATATACCTTCTACTTTTATGTATTTTTTATTTCGGAAATTTAACAGTATTGAAATCTCCACATCACTTTCCTGACACCACCAAGGTGGTCACAATGAAATGACTATGGTTATTACTACTCTATATAATAATGATATACCATAGTTTTATGGTAAAACTACATGTCTACACAAACACATTTCACTTTTCAAAAAGAATCTTGTTATTAAAATGAAATAATTAGTTGTCTACGACATTTAAATAATTTTGACAGCGTGATGAGTGAAAGAAATCCATTTCGTTTTTCTCAAAGAAATGCAACAGAGATGTTTTTTAAAAATAAATGAAATGACTGCAAGATATTTGCCAGATGTTTGTAATAATATTTATATGTGATTGTAAATTGAAAACTTTATATTTTTCAAGCAAATCATCATTATAGCAACATATACTCGAGTTATTTTCAGAACCAATATACGTGATCAACATATTGATTTCGCCATGCAAATTTCAAACAATATAGTAAACATTACCAAAAAGAACATTAATACATTAAACATTACTGAAATATGTATCGCTTTTGAATGTACTTTTTTTTAATGGGGATTAAGAAACATGAATAAAGATTGATTTTAGAGTATTAAATCCACATGGATTAAGGTTGATTTATTGAGATTTATTTTAGGTGGAAAAACTTTAAAGTTGATCTAGATTAACGACACTGTCCATCTAACCTAGAGGTGTTGAATCAATTTTCTGGGATGAAAATACTTGAAATAGGATTATTGAATTAAGTCTGGGATTAGAATGGATTAATTCCATGCAGATTAAACCAATTTTAATTTTGGATTTAGGGGTTTTCGCTATCGAATAACATGCCTAAGGATATATGAGATGTTGAAAGATTACTACATAGCATTTAATTCAAACTGTTTGGAAATTTGATTCTAAAGACATCGTTTTATGATATAAACTTAATTTCTTTGCAGTATTTGAACTTTTTTATGTTGTAAGAGTGGTTGTTCCCATTTAAACTTCTTTTTTGTTTTCAGAATGGTTGTTCAAATACATTTGTTTTTAATGAAATAAATTAACGTCTCCCTCTAATTAAAGACCACATGAAGAAATAAAGAAACAATTTCTCTATCTAGCATATACTAATTGTTTCGATTTGATTTATTTATTTATCAGTGGTCCAATGGTACATGTAATACCTTTCGATTGATGTATTTACTTTTTTGAGTTCATCTCTTTATTAGGCAGCTGAGTATAAGCACAAACCAATTCTTAATTTAAAGTGATTCTAATCAACCTACATAATCATGCAGTTTCTTTATTTCTTTAAGTATGATGCCAGTTATACTGTAGATGCAAAGTAGTAAATTTTTTAAATAAAAATATTTTAAGAATTGTGAAAAGTTTGCCATTTTTCCTGATTGTATATTAAATTACTGTAACATATTGAAAATTTAGGTGATAGTGTAATAATTGTATTTGTATATTAAAAACAATTACTATACAGTAAAACTACACCGGTTGTCTTGGATGCATTATGTGCCAGTTGTAGCATAATCACATAATATACAAATCAACAGATTACGTATAATCGGCAAGAGTTTTAAAACTCGCATCATCTCATAAACCGCCATTATTCAAAAGATTAAAAACAATTACCGTAAAAACTAGACAAATTTTGATAGCCGATATCATCCGCGGATCGACGCTAGTTGAAAATTAATTAATTTTTATGTTCAAATGTTATTTTGTTCCATCGCCTGTTTTGACAGGTGTGTGATTGATGATAAATTAATTTCGCAACATTTTTTAATATCATTACAGGAGGGCATGTCAATCATTCTGCAAGTTCCCGTCGGACAACAGAACGACTTCGTTGTCGTGTTCCTTGGAACAGTGTTATGTGTGATCGCAAGCGTTTTATACATCCTCTATGTTCTGTTTAAATCAAGTAAAGACGTAGTAACCTAGTGTGAAGCTATTTTGGATGTGCTGTACATTTTCATGGTGTTTCATAAATACATATTCCAATCATACGATTAGTGCAGTCTCCTCCCAAAGCCAGTTTTGCCAGCAAGATTTAAAGAATAAACTAGCTCCCTACCCGTTTAAAAATTATGTAAGAAAATATTTATACATACAATAAACACATTTTGTCATAGTGATATGCTAGGCCTATTGTAGCCATGTTAAACATATTAAACAAGAGCAATCAGAGACTATACTCTGTCAATTGTATTGATAAAAAATACAATATATTTTTACTTTCTTTGTATTTATTATTAGTCAGTAAGTATCCTAAATTTGGAAAACTCTCATGTATTGACACACTGTTTTAACACCATGATTAGTGTCGTGTTTTCTATAGTCTTTCAGTCAATTTATTTTTTTAATGTATTTAAGTTGTAACAAACCTAATCTGGTTTACAGTACTATTAGTAGTATTTGTGTTCTATTGAAAGATATATACAAATTATATTTAAATTTTTGTTTTTCTATTATTTATTCAATGATTTATTCACATGGAATAATAAACAAATTCAAGCTACGGTGTTTGTAAATTGTTGTTTGTTTTTTATAATAATATAGTGACAAATTGTAAATATGTGGCTAGTCAATATCATATATTGTCAACTTAAGCTGTATTTTTAGTTTGAAAAAAAAAAAATATATATGTTGAAGATGCTTTCGACTGGGATGCATGTTGGTATTAACTATGCTAAATTTAATTATATTACACATTAAAATGTAACCCTACTACCATGCTCTAAAAACATGAACAAAAATCCAACATGTAAATATTATTGTTAAAGGTTGATTGAGTATTTTAAACTAATGAATTCAATTTAAAATGTCATTAATATCTTGTAGAAAACGAGTTTTTGATGAACGGCGCGGTAGATTGATTTCAAAAGCGAATTTCATTTTTATGTGAAAACACGGTCAAACGATGTTTGGATGATTCACAGTCCCGTTATCTGACCACTGCACCTCGGTGTCCATAAAAGTATTTCACTTTGAAGAAATAATTGAATAAAATGATTAAAATTAAATTAAGTTTGAGGGTTGCGAATGGGTATTCGTATCTGTAGCACTTCCTCTTTCTCCACCCTATAGGGTAGGCATTTAATCAATACAATTTTAATTCAATTCAATTTCGTTTTTATTCCAAATCAAACTATAAAATTGTGCAAACCAAAGGTAATACTGTATGACCAGGTTTAATCCCAGGTACAAAAAGTACCAAATTTAGCCTAAATTAGGGAGTGGGATTAGACCCAAGCATGGGATTATACTCGGTAATATACAGTATTATTAATGGGCACTCACAGGCTATATAATAGTTTGGGCAACTATGGTACCCCAAACACAAAAATGACTTTAATAAACAAAATTAAAAGTAGGGTACATTAAATTTGTATGTAACATTTAAAAGAGTATTTGAAGTATGTTTGCTCTGTATAGTGGACTCATGTGATTGGGTAACATTTGAAAAAATATTAATATCAAATGGACCATTTACTTGATACTTGATACTTGACTTGATTTTGATTGAAAGTTTATTATAGATTTAGAGATGGGCTTATACCATGTTTATGTAAGTCTTTATTCTTTACTGCTATTTCCTGAAACATTTATTTTATTGAAAGGTTACCCACCTTTAAACTGGTCGAAATTGCCAAGTTATTGGTGAAAATATTACTAAAACTTAAAAGCGAAAATTCTTGACGTCATTCATCAAAAGTTTTGTACGTCGGTCTTGACGTTGATCTCCGTCTACACGCAGCTAAACACCATCCCTCAAGACTATTTTAACTTATCTGTCAATTTTTTTGCCCTATTAAAACCTTCCCATAAGACCTGCGTTTTCTGCGTCAAACTTGGTGAAAGATGCGTGAAGACAGGTGTCGCTGAACACGATGGTTCAAATCGGCAATAGACCACTTGGCAGAAATGACAAGGAAACGAGAAATTGTTTATTCCCTAACAATCAAAACTAATTTTAATCAGTAAAATTATGAATGCTGTTTTTGCTAAACTGCAATTAATGTAGTGGTAAGATTTTGATAGCTATATAAAATGACATCAGCGCCCTACTTAATTCTGCCCTACTTCTCGAAAAACAAAGTATTATTACCAGTAATTAAGTATACACACTCATATAAGAAAATTGCTATACTTAATACATTTAAGATAAAAACAATTATGTGCTCTCTATATAAAAAAACACCTCAATTTTTACTGCTGTAATAATTCGATTATTAGCCCACCCTGGTATAAGCCCAAATATAAACATTTTTTGATAGAATTTTTTTTTAGTATGTTTGTCAGCCCAAATTTTGCTGATTAACAGATATATGATCATGATCAAGGTCACACTGTGAGTTTCTGAGCCTATACATACATAATAATACATAAATTTACGTTCATCTTTTTTAACCCCACTGTAAGGAATATTGGTAATTTATGGTATTTTACTGTATTATACAATTTTATACAGAATTTGTTCTATTTGATATTAATATAGATGACTATCTTTGTTTACTGTCTCATAGAAACAGTTTGCAAATAAACGAACAAGTGAAAGGAATCTGGAAGGAAACACTAGAGAAGGCCAAACAATATTTAGATTATTTTATATCAGAATTATTCAACAAAACATTAAAATTTTAACCTGGTAGGCCTAAGTAATCAGGAACATGTATGTACTTAGGCCCATTCATTATGACTTTCCTGCTTGTAAATATATAGCTAATTATTAATCTATGTCTGTCCTGTACATGATTGAAAGTGAAATGTTTCTTATTTAATAATATTCTTTAAACAATCATAACAGTAGGATGTATACAGTACTACTGTCTCTGTACATACATGTACTGGATGGAAATTAATGCTTCAGAGGGCGCTGTTCATATAGCAGTTGAGAATGCATTCCCATTTTTTTACTTTCCATCAATCACCATCCAGCGCGCGTGATCCAAATGATGGCTGATGATCGTCAGACGATAATTTCGTCGGCGAACAACAAATTGAAATGTACATTAAAAACATCCTAAAGTCGCTCCTATCTAGAATATCATGTATTTGAGCGTACCTCTTGGCACAAAAATGATACTTATACTAGCAAACCACCCACAAATAATTTTTTATTTTATCAGGCTAGCTAGGACTAAGACTTAAGTTCGTCTACTAGACGTACAGAAGTCTACCTGCTGCTGGACAGACATGTAAAGTGTTGGCTGACACTGTGCTGTCTAATTTTTGGAATGGTAGTCTACCCTAGATCAACCAGGACCAATTTTGTTGTGGATTCATATGATATGCTTAAACATACTTACGTTGTTGCATTGATTTTGTCGATTGGCTCCATTAATCTGATATTATTTGCGTTTTTTAACACGCTATTTCCAAGATTTTACATCCTCGATCACAGCAAAACGTCATAGAAAAGTTTTTTGAATAATTACGCATGCGCGTTATGCAAACTGGTGGTGGATGATGGGTATAAAAGATTAAGTTACTACTCTTTTTCTTACACACCATTCTTGCTTGTATTTTGTATTTTAAACGATGTTTTTTATCTGAATTTTTGTATTTTAAACGATGTATTTTACCAAATTTTAACCTTTTTAACTCATTTTAAAGTTTTTTTTAAAGAATTTTTAAGTTTGAACAAACGAAAATAATTTCAAATCATGTACTATATTTTACTGTGTTTGATCATTAATAAATTAAATGAGAAACTAAACTAAAGAATGATGATATTATACGATCGAGTTGAAGTTGCACGGCTGGGTTGAAGTTTTGAAAACCGGGCGAATTCACGATAAAGTCAACCTTCTAAGGAGATCATTTTGGCGTTGTTGAAATATAAATAGCGTGTTTATATTTCCGGTAGTTATTCGTATACGCAAAGCGCGTAAATAAATTAAAAAGTTGCGTGTGTAGGCCTAAATTTTCCTCCATCGTGTAAACAACCCTCGAAAAGAGACGAGAGTATCCTGCGTTTATTGTTAAAAAACTCACGTGCAATATGTTGCGTTTATGGTGTAAACAATAAACGCACGCGTAGCCTTTTGATTATAATGAAAGCAACCGCTTACGTTACTATGAAAAAACCTGCATGTGTTCTTGTAATTCTTTACAATACAGTACATTGTTAATAATGTTACAACATCCAATGGAATTGTTTCTGCAAATATCATTTAAAATAATATAGGCTTTTATCGAGTGCCGTAACATCGCTTCGCGTCATAAATAAGTCACTAGCTTAGGTTATGTTTCTGACGTCCTCGTCTCCGATTACCAACGGTGTAATTTTCTTTTAGGCTAATTGAATCGTAGCTCTGTATAAAGATGATGAACAACGCACTTTGTAAAAGTAGACTAACCTTTGTGTCTAAATATTTCATTGCAAAATGTCTGACTGAAATTAAAAGATGAAATAAATGGATGGATGTTTATATATAATGTGTTTTATATTAAAAGGTGAATGAAAATGAGTGTCTCTTCTCTTGAAAGGGTTGTATTAATACAATAGAGATGAGTTAATCATATTTATAGATATGTAGTTTAACATATTGTTTGTGGTATCCACGCCATCGAAAATGATATTAATGTTAATTAATTAATTAATTAATTATTGATAACGGCTGGTGGTGGTAATAACTGTAATGATAAATGAAAATGATGGTAATGTTACATTAATGATGATGATAACGATGATTATGAAGATGATTATAACGATGATAATGATGTGTATTATGATGAGACGAACTGTTTATGATGATTAGGATTTTACGTTTCTGCCATAGTCGTTTTTTTTATTCAATCCTTTTTATTTCATTGGTAATAAAAGAATCAAATAAGATACTTACGATGGCTGATAATAATAATGATGATGATGATATATGAAGATATAATGATGATGGTGATATATGAAGATAATGATGATGATGATATATGAAGATAATGATGATGGTGATATATGAAGATAATGATGATGATGATATATGAAGATAATGATGATGGTGATATATGAAGATAATGATGATGATGATATATGAAGATAATGATGATGATGATATATGAAGATAATGATGATGGTGATGGTGATATATGAAGATAATGATGATGGTGATATATGAAGATAATGATGATGGTGATATATGAAGATAATGATGATGGTGATATATGAAGATAATGATGATGATGATATATGAAGATAATGATGATGATATATGAAGATAATGATGATGATATATGAAGATAATGATGATGGTGATATATGAAGATAATGATGATGATATATGAAGATAATGATGATGGTGATATATGAAGATAATGATGATGATGATATATGAAGATAATGATGATGATGATATATGGAGATAATGATGATGATGATATATGAAGATAATGATGATGGTGATATATGAAGATAATGATGATGATGATATATGAAGATAATGATGATGATGATATATGAAGATAATGATGATGGTGATATATGAAGATAATGATGATGATGATATATGAAGATAATGATGATGGTGATACAAACAATGGGCAAAGATGAATGCTAAAGATATATTGCCTCCCATATAAAAATATAAATAACAGTTATTCGCTTTGACCAGAAAACATTAAAACTGGAAAATGGCTTGTTCTCTGATCTGGCTTGTCTGATTTTTGTTTTGTTTTGTGTGACAATATACATTTTTAATATTTGTGGTAAATATGTTGAAGATCTGTATACACACATGATGATTAAATCACTGCAAATAAGTAAATGTATCAATCACATAAAATACTAGAAAAATCTCACTTGTGTCTCAAACTTTTAATTCTATAATACAACATAGAAGTACTGTTACATCAGAAAATTCAGTGAAAATTAAATGATTTCTAACAAACTTGTGTCTACAGTAACTCCTTTTACATTATTATTCAATCTGGGAAGAGTGAAATTAATTTCAATCTTCCCTGATTCAATCTCTTCTAGACAGTTAATCCTTAGGATTAAACATCAATCTTTATATGAGTCAATCAACCTGATTAAAGTTCAACCTTTAGATTTAAAACAAATCGTTTATTCAGTCATGTAGACAGACAAAGATTGATATTCAATCCAGACAAAGACTGATATTCAATCTAGACAAAGACTGATATTCAATCTAGATAAAGACTGATATTCAATCTAGGCAAAGACTGATATTCAATCTAGACAAAGATTGATATTCAATCTAGACAAAGATTGATATTCAATCTATACTCAATCCTCTATGGGTTATTTACAATGTATAACCATGGAGGTATCTTTTTTATACCTCCATGGTATAACACTGCAAAGCAGGAATCAAACACATAAAGAGCACATCTTATCTACTGTAGATAACAAGACGAGGCCATTCAGTTTTATTTACAAAATAACAAAATAATACAAGTATTTCCATTATTATTTGTTGACGATTTTTATCCAAAATCAGAATATTTCATTCTTAATATTTGTCTAATGAACCACAAAAATATTTCTTAATCTATGACAATTATTTTATCTTACATACACACCAGGTTTTACCTTGTTCAGGCAGAAACCCCTGTTTAACACTACACTCTCATTTCATATCAGTGATGACAAGATTTTTGAATCCATTTCGAATATATTTTTTTTTAAATTTAAAACAACTTAAATTAATTTACAGTGCAAATATTTATTATGTAAAATAATTTACAATAAAAAGAACTGAAAACCATTTCATAACAAAGTAAAATGGAATATTTTGATGACTATTTATTATTACTATAAATAAATGAAAGAATTTTTCACCGTTCAACTGTTAATATTTATTTACTTGAAAAGGTATTAATACAGTATGTACAATATACATCACATTCCACATAAATATCACATTATTATCTCAAAAAGTAATGTTTCCCAAAACCTTAGAATTCAGAATTTAATTATTGTCTATTGTTTAATTATTTAATTGAAATGGTCCTGTATATTATATAAATATTTAGTTACTAGCCCAAATACAAGCCCACCTTGAGATGGAATGAAAAGTTTGATTTGCTTAACTTCCGATCTTTATAGAGTTTGGTGTTGTGACGATTGACTGTATGTATTCAATTAAATTTTTTAAAGTAACTTGAACAAAAATATTAGTGGCTAAAATACAAGCCCACTCTGATTTTAAGTTGAGTTTGGTATTATTATTAGTATTTGACTGTATGGATTAAATTAAATTTTTGTAAAAAAAAATTACTAAAAAGAAACTACTAATGTTTCCTGGATGGGTATGAAGATTATATTCTAGTTGAAAAGCAAAGTAAAAAAGAATCAGAATGATAATAAAGATTGATGATAATTGAGAGATGGATTACATAATAGAATTAAGACAGCTAGGCTTGGCAATTTGACGCGGTACAATTGATGTAGGTTGGTTCAAAGGGATATTTGCCTAGGTCACACGTACTACTCGATGCTTGTAATCAGGCCTAAATGAACATTATATCTTTCTTGTTAATATTTTTTATATCCCAGATGTATTTGACATAAATTACATAATTAAGTAAAAATAATATAGCATACAATTCCTGTGGAACAGATTATGTTTTATATCTAATTATTACAATTTTTTGAGAGATCAACGCACTTTATATTTTTTGTTTGATGTTGATTCCAGATTATACTAACCGGTTTCCTGTACTGTATCTTGACATATGGCATTATATGTCCAGTATCTTAGGCAAATTCTGTAATACACTGTCACATATTATCATATATTACATTATGTTAAAGTTTCAGCCTATGATACAGGGACACATGTGATACATATGTGACATCATATCACAGTTGTTGCATACAGCTTTATTTAGGTATAAGCGTACATGTACGTAGTGCAAAAACCTATTGTGCGATGGAAGCATTTATTCTCAAGTTGAAATATTGTATTTAAACATTGCAGTTTAAAAATGCTTATGGGCGATAGATGGAGAATTTGTGGAATTATTCTACCGATAATAATCTGTATTTGCGACAAACAAAACCATGTCTTAACAAGATGAGAAATTATCTACTTAATTAATATTAGTATCAAAAAAACTTTGTGGAACGCCGATCCCAATTTAGAATTTCTTAACCAATCACATAAATACGAATAATAAGAAATCTTAACAATTGGATTTTCCATCAGAGCTTATTGGCAATTAAAATTAACTCTCTTATTTCCACTACTAATTATTTATTTTTTTTGTGATGCAGATACTAACATAACGAGAAATGACTATCTTGTTGCCGACGGTGATCATAAACATTGTGTAATATTAAAGGATGGTAAAGTATAAACACAGGATACTTAAAGTTAAGTTTATAACAAATTCTAAATAGGTGAACATTGTTTTAATCAATTAAGTAGTATCAGCATGATAAATAAAATGGATTAATCGATTGAAGTCTCATCGTTATTTTGACGTTTTCTTTTTAGTATATGATAAGAGTTCCATAACATTAAGTGGAGTTGAAATTATTCGATAAATAAGCAATTCCCTCAGTACTACTTAAAATACAGTGATTTCATTTTTGAGTTCTTAGTTTGTTGTGGGAATTGTCCAATCTCAGGGTGGTGATTCAACGAGTATCTCTAGACGGCGATCCAAAAATCTTCTTAATATTCTAATCGTTACTTCTAGTTACGCCAACTTGATTTACTGCATAATTACAAAAATTGATAACATCTACGAATCTTTTTTTTGTCCATCATTAGGTAACAGTTTAAAATCCTCATTATGTTTAACTAACAGAATCGAAAGGAAATAATTTCAGAAGTTGTCTTTTACAAAATTTGAACAACATGATAAAGTGTGTTACACTAGAGAATATATGTAATTATTTTGTAAAAAAAATTAATATACAGTAATAAAAATTTGTCAACAAAAATAATTTATGTCAATAGATTTAAATGATACAGTTCATTGTGAGTGAAAGCCTCAATAAATTGAATTGATTAATCAAGTAGCTTTTTTTTACTACATGAAAAGCAATTTAAAAATAAATATTTTGTAGTCAAAAAAGAATAAAAACACAGTTTTTGCATGTAGAGTTTAATTTATGAATTTCTTGTTTGTTTTAAGTATGCAGTAGTAAGTAATTAAAACTGTTCTTGATGTTACATGCTAATTCAAGTCAAGCAATATAAATGGACAGTTTTCTTTGTTGAATTTATATTTTCTGGTTAAATTAATATAGACAAAGTGGAAATTACAGTTTTCCTTTATCACAAGATACAGCCGCCAATTTGCCAATCATCACCCATTTATAGACAACTCCAATTATCCAACAAATTCAATTACATTACAAAATTCAATTTCTATATCAAAATTACAAGTTTTTTTAAACTTAGCCCAAAACAGATAATATGATTATGCTGTAAGTATATATTTTCATGTATCCATAATTTACACGAAAACAAAATGTATAGGTTCATGAAAATAAGTTACTTATACTAATAAATTAATTTTTGAGAGAGAATTAAATGTTGCTTGTATTGTAGTTGAGTAGTGGGAGAAAAACAGGTTTTTGGTGCACTTTTAATTTATGCAAGAATGGATGGTACACAACATTACATTTAAAGTAGCTGATTCATAAAGTAATATACCGGTAGTGATAAAAAACTAACTTAGCCTCAGATTTGATTTATTTAACCCAACATAATTATGATTATGAAGTGTTTTTTTTTATGTAAACATGGATAAGCATTTAACTATAAAAAGGAAATGAGTAAATACACGATAAATTAATACATAAACAAATGTAATGATTTATATAAATACTGGCTGTACAAGAGTCCAATAATAACAATGCAAGTTAAAAATAACGTTCAGATATATTACAAATTCAATATTCGTAAATGATTGAATAAGCAGTGTTTCTTTGATTCTTGTATTTATACAAAAGCTGAGATATTTATTAGCGTGATGTTCCCTAATATTAAGATGACTGTCCTACAATACAGGCCGTGCTTTGCTCATTCTAATGTGGTACAGATTTGACAAGGATGGTTACTCAATACTGTGGACTTTTATATGGGTGAAATAAGATGCCAGTGATGAATTAGGCAATACTTAAAGGCGACAAGTGTATTTATATACAGAAGAACCGTTAGAACACCCCCCTGTTCAGGGGACACCTCTATTCAGCAGGTACACCCCTGTTCAGGGACACCTCTATTTAGGTACACCCCTGTTCAGGGACACCTCTATTTAGGTACACCCCTGTTCAGTGGACACCTCTATTCAGGTACACCCCTGTTCAGTGGACACCTCTATTCAGGTACACCCCTGTTCAGTAGACACCTCTATTAAGGTACACCCCTGTTCAGTGGACACCTCTATTCAGGTACACCCCTGTTTAGTAGACACCTCTATTAAGGTACACCCCTGTTCAGTACACACCTCTATTCAGGTACACCCCTGTTCAGTGGACACCTCTATTCAGGTACACCCCTGTTAAGTGGACACCTCTATTCAGGTACACCCCTGTTCAGTGGACACCTCTATTCAGGTACACCCCTGTTTAGTGGATACCTCTATTCAGGTACACTCTTGTTCAGGGGACACACCATCCCTATCAAGAGGACCAAAAAACTAGGGAGAATAAAACTGTTATTCATGGGATATCCCTACTATACTGTAGAACACTTGGTCTACTGCGACAATTAAACAAGAGCTAAGCTGGGTTTTAATGCAAATGGCGCTAACTCAATCATTTACGATAAAAAGATTAATTTTATCCCTTGTTAGTGTTTAAAAGATTTCATTTTATGAACGAAAAATTTCTCAAGAATATCTGCACACTGATAGAAAGGCGAGTCACTAGCGTTGTAGAAGCGACAGTTATCAAATACCTTGCCAACGTCGTAGGTAAAATCACTCAGTTTCTGGTATTTCTTCTTCTTTAACTTTGTTTCAACGGTTGTAAGATCTGAAAACAACAAATAATTTAAAATAATAAGGAAAAGAAAACAACAGATTTTACTTAGAGTCTTAGATGCATTGTTTGGCATTATACTGTACGTGCCACTGGGCAGAAAGAGTATAGATGAGGTGAAAAGATATTGTTCTGAAAGGTAGTGTTGGCCAGCCCAAGTGTGTAAAGTGTACAACAACTGGTGGACTTACACTTACAAATAAAACACTATTAAATTCATTGAAATAATAAATAAAAATTAACTAAGTAATATTAATTCAATAATATTAATAAGGTACCTGTACTGTTACAAAAAAAAAAAATAATCCTGTAAATCAAGTTGAAAATAGTATGCACGAAAACCAGGAGAAACGAAATTAACTAAAAACTAATTAAATTTTACTGTTGATGTTTTGTAATTCATAAATAAGCGGCGTGTTATGTTAAGGTATATGCACTAAAATGTGATTTGCTAATGAATTTTTAATGGCTATTGAATTTTTGTATCAAGAATTATTTATATCTGGTTAGAAAAACAGCTGATATGTATAATTAGTACTGTATGTGCATATTATTGATTAATTTTTATTATCTACTTAAGGATAACCGCTATAATAGTACTAACATCAATTAAAAAAAAATTTAAATAAATTTATTTTAATAACTTCTAGCCTAGTTGATAAAATGGTAATAACATCGAGAATTCGATAATTTCAAAGTAAAAGAAACAAGTACTCATAATTTATAATTACTACTTTATAATTACAGTACAGTAAAGCCTCTACATTAGGAAACCCCTGTTCAGGGAACACCTGGAATTAAGGGACACTTTACGACGAAGGGTGATATATTTAACACTACGATCAAACCCTTAATCAGACGATGCGCCTATTGAGGGGACATCTAAGTGTCTTTGTGTATTTTGGTCCAAAGCATATATGACAAAGAAGGGGAGAGTGAGTGGTTGTGGGCCTCCACACAAATAAGAAAATAAATAAACATTTGTTTGCAAATTTATAATAACTGCAAACACACACATGAAAGTTTGTATAAAACAGATCATCTCAATGCGTGCACGTATATCATTTTGCGTGTTTTTTATTGCGTGTATTTTATTAGGAACGTTACATACCATCTGTTACGTGAAGAGTGAAAATTCACAAATAGTAAAAAGTATGTCGTTACAAAATAATAAGTTACTATAAAATAAAAATTGAAGAAGTATGTGTGAGAAGTGTTCTTCTTAATTGTTTATAAGCAACAAAATGCAAAATCATTAATCATATGAACGTTCAAACAACTAGTAGCTAAATAATACGTACGTTAGGAATTTAGCTCGTTAAAGAATTAATCTTATTAGGTGTTGCATCAATCAAGTTTGATTTACGTTCATGTTTTTCTCAAACATAAAATGATAAAATTATTTATAACGTTGTATTACTAGTTGTGGTAACTAATTTTCAATTATAATTAAAACCAAGATAAGCATGCTAAGTCGCTCATATTACAAATAAAAATCTCAAGTTTTTATTGCATGATTTGAAAAAGTTTATAGATCTTATGTTTTAACAAATGAAACTGTTTTATTATTATGAAATATATGAGTTTTGATAAAAGATTTAGTGTTTAATTCTCAACTATAAGGCCAGGATTATGCAACGCTGGTTAAAGAAAACAAAAATGTTTTACCGGGAATACTAAGAATAAGATCGTTAAATAGCTTAATAAAGCAATAACTGTGATCAACTGAATATTATGTTGTATTTGAATAGGATGATATAACTCAATATATGGAGCGGTTTATCCAAGAAATAATAGTGCCCTCAAATTGGATTAACAGCACCCTCAATTTGGATTAACAGTGCCCTCAATTTGGATTAACATTGCCCTCAATTTGTGCCCTCAATTTGTGCCCTCAATTTGGATTAACAGTGATCTCAATTTGGATTAATTGTGCTTTCAATTGGGATTAACAGTGCCCTCAATTTGAATTAACAGTGCCCTCAATTTGGATTAATAGTGCCCTCAATTTGGATTAATAGTGATCCCAATTTGGATTAACAGTGCCCTCAATTTGAGATTGTGTGTTCTCAATTTGATTAGCGCTGACCTCAATTCAGATTTATGCTGCCCTCAATAAGGCTACTCATATTGACACCTTCCTACTGTCATCTGTAATTAATACTGCACTTCAATTAAAAATATTGAACTAAACAACAGCATCATAGGAATGATACTACCAACCCCTAGAAAGAATACTGCCCTCAACTGGGATTAGACAAAGTGGCAGTGACTAAACCACATACAGGGCTCATCCTAATATATTCTTTCATGAATAGCTTATTTCTAACAATGATAAATTGTTGTGATCTTTTAGTTCATTTTCATCAGGCCGGTAGCTATGCTATACGAAAGCAGTTTGATCATCACATAAGTTTAAGCAATTAATTTCTGTTATTTAATTAATGACCTTTAGAAATAGGTCAATGAGTCAACTACATGATCATGAACTTATCAGCTTGTTCATTTTAGTGTGAAAGGGATTTAAGACTAGAGAGAAAAAAAATAATTAAAGAACAATTCAATCCAAATTAAATCTCTTAAGTGATAAAAAGATTTAGTTGAAGATACAATATAAAATCCTGTTCATACAAAAGGAAATAAAAATGTAGTGTCAAAGTTCACAATCTAAAAACCAAGACCCTATTTACACGGGCAAAAAAATAAGTTGAAGTTAGCTACACATGGTATTAAATTTGACAAGAAAATCAATTAATATTGTATAAACTCTGAGCTTATCCTAAAATATATTGTGTAGCAATCATACAACCAGACACCCAATAATAAGTGCCTAAAGTAATTTTATACATACAGTATAATATAATTTCCGTGACTGTTTATAATACACATGTTCTATCAAAATATTACAAAATTTAAGACCGAAATGTACACTTGTGGGTTAAAAATATAGGTCACTTTTGAAAAAAAAATTAGTAAATTAAAATTTAAAAAGATAGCAGGAAAAGAATTGTAGAGAGACCTTACTATGTTTAGAAATTTAATTAATGTTTAGAAGCTATCATATTACTTTAATTTTCAATTTCTGTTTTACATGGTTTAAGTTGAATTTGGTTAAATTTGATAAACCACAGAACATCTTTACTATAATATTTATTTGAATATTTTTTTCATCGGCATAACTTGATAACAGAGCCATTGGGATGTTATGAATTACTTGGGTGTATCTGTCGAGTGATAGGTTCGAGTGTGCATGACAAAAAGCAGAGATAAATCTCAATTTTATCATATTCATTAAAAACATGTGTTATACTTTTCATTGCTAGCAAAAAGTGTATTTTGTGTGTGCACAGTCCCAAAAGAACAACTGGGCCTCTGTAGATATTAAATAAAGTTGAACTTGAATTAAATAAAAAAGTATTTTAATTTGGTTTTTACTAGCAAAATAATAACTAAATTTTGAATTTTAAAAAGTATTTACACTGTGTATCTATTATTGGTTTTACATAGAAATATATTAATTCAATTTTGATAACTTGACAACTTTTTGTTATTACTAATTATTTCCAGGTTTTATACTGAAAAATTATAGATATATGAAAACATTAATATACAACAAATCACTCCAAATGTCATAAAACTGATTTTTAGTAATACATATGACTTAATTACTTCAAAAACAATTGATAATATTAATGATTCCTCAGACACATCTGTTAAAATCATCACGAGGAAAGTTGGTATGTTTATGGCAGAGGTTGTCAGACGGCGACAACGAAAAGGCCAAATATGTAAATCATCTTTCTCTCACAATATTCAAATTCATAACGTAAAATAATATAAATCTCTCATTTTGTATCAATTAGTATATAATGCAAACGTTTAAAAATAGAAAGCATTATTAATTTCTCAATTTGCAGCCTACATTATGGAACATTGTTTTTATATCATATTTTAATTATTAATATTCTCATTCCTAGAAAATGTTTTAATGTTTAATTTAACAGAGAAAACTGTACAATAATTACTTACATTGTATGTAGAAGTCAAATTTAATAATTAAAAACAATTTAATTAATTTTTCATTTAAACGAGGACATTGTAAATATCAATATCTTAGTTATTTAATAACTACAGTATTCAGAAGAATTCACCGGTAGCCAGTCACGCCCGAACTACGGTTCTCACATGACTATAGCTTAAGCCCATTGGAAATGTTCGTCCAAAATAAGGCCGCGATGCACTAAGCCTGATTTTCATATAATCGCAGTCGATAATGATTTCATGAAAATTTGTTTGAGATGAATCGGGGAGCTCTTGCAATTTTATAGGCGAAGCGTAGCAATTATGAAAACCAGGCTTTACAGGTTAATAATTAAATGAAAAATGTTTGTTTTTCACAAATAAAAAGTCATAAAAAGAAATATTATTTGTTTTAAATGCTTTCTTTTCTTACAATGCTTTCGAACTAAATATTTTTATTAAATAGAGCAGCAAAGATATTTAAAGTAGAGCAAATAAAGAATACAAAAAAGTATGTTAAATAGGAAAGGTCAAATTAAAATAGTAATCACAGTAATTATAGAAAATATGATAAATGCAGTTGTAGCTAAATAATAGTAATTATTTTAATCTTTTTTTGGAAATAAACTACCGTCTCTTGGCTTGTACGTTTTACAGAGCACGAGGCAACGAGGAAATAAAGTATCATCCTCAGGGTAAAAACTCACCGAAAAGAATCTTACTGTCATACAGTCAGCCGCAGGCAAAGATTATTCCAATACGACACGCAACAAACGAGACGTAAAATCAGACCTCAAAGTCAATTGATTTAATTCTGGTGTAATATATTTGATTCAAACGTTTGGCTTTTCTGATTATGTACAATAACACATACAAAACTCCATATCCCTATTAACCCTCTTACCTATATATAACGGGTAATAAAAACGCTCACAAAACCCCTCACAAATTATTTCTATTGTTTTTTATGACGATAATAACAAGTGGAAAACATACTGTGATTTTTATTTAGCAATTCAAACGAATGAACGAAATAGACAATCTAGGTCACAGTGCGGCAGAAAAGAAAAAATATGAATCTTAATTTTTTAAACATCAATAAATTCTTAATTTTTCATCTTGATACTTCAGACGTCATATACCAAATTTTTAAAATAGGCCAGATTGTATATTTATTCATATCAACGATTCACATTTACAAATTTGTATTCAGACAACATTGTTTCAATCAATAAACATCATCATAAAGATCATTATTTTTGAAAATAAATTGAATTAAACTCAGCGAAAACGAAATAAATTGTTCTATAATTTAAAATTGTTCTTTTTATTATTGAACAAGTATATTAACCTACATACTGGAAAATATTAATAATTGTTCAAAAGGCAAATCAATGCATACAAGGCAAAATAATTAATTTCTCTGAAATGAGAAATGATATTGAAATAAAAACCCCGAAAACAATTAGTAACCCTCAAGCGAAGTTAAACAAAGACATGGAAAGAATTATTTTTATTGATAATAGTGTACAACATATATCAACCCAGAATGATGAGATGAGGGATGCGACCCAATTCCACATTAAACGACATGGTTGCATAATCACAAGACAAAATTACAAATACAAAGATTTATATATAAGATATAATACAATCGAAGGGATAGAACACAAGGTAAGTTAAGAATAGGAAGCAGGAGTTTTGTAACTGTAGTGGTGGTTATGATGCTTGGCTACCACTCCAAGGGTCCTGGGTTCAAGTCCCTTCACATATCAGGATTTTTTCTAAGGACAAAAACTCCACTCCCACTTTGTTTATGTATAGCATCTTGTGTATATGTTTGTCTTGTGAACCTCTGAGAGTCCCTAATGACTGCTGGATGGATCACCCTCATTAAATATGGTAAAAAAAACAAATCAGAGCTCAATTAATACTAGCCCGTCGTACAATGGCTAGTAAAAACTGCTCTGGGCTACCATCTTCCTGGACAGGATGCCTACAGTAAGCTAGTAACATAAAAATTGCTCTTTTGTAAACTAAATGACGTTATATAAAAATCATGGGTTGCATTACAATACAGTAGATTCTAACAACAATATATGGCAATTGTATCAAGAACTATAAAACAGTACTATAGGTTAAATATCTACCATGCCAGTCTAATTTTGCTAGCTATGACTACTACTACATTCTAAATGTTTGTCGAGTACAAATTTTATTAACCAACTACAATCCCAACAAAGCCCTACATATTTTTGCAACTCTTTTAGACATTTATACCAAAAAAAAGTACACACTTTAAAATGAAATTTTTCCCTGCACACCAGACCTAATAGTTCATGACTAAGTTTTTACAGTAATAATATTAAGTTAATATCAGATATATTGTAACAGGTTATTTAAAAATATAAATGATAAAAAAAAGTTACATCTGGATAATTCAACTTGACAACGCAAATTAAAACCAGAAACATCGCACCACGCATAAAGTTGTATGTACACAGTGTTTCAAGGAATGGAGAGGCTAAAAAAAGGGGGCGCACCTGGCTAACAAATAAACATACAATGTGAAAAATGTGATCAAGAAAAGAGAAAAGCGAAAATGGGACGCACCTGGTCAACAAAATATACCATGAGTATTTTCTTGATAAGGGGAAAGGCAGATTTAAAAAGGGTTGCACCTGCTGGTAAAATCTTTGATAAAGATGGGGGAAGGGAGGGGTGAGGCACAAAGGGCTACACCTGGCTACAAAGTAATATATCATGTCAAATAAAGAAGGGGAGAAGCTAAAATTAATGGTGTAATTACACTGAAGTGAATACCTAATCTAGCACAGAGTTAGAGAAAGGTGAACAGCCTTAGGGAAGGGATAAAATGAGGCCAGCTTACAAATCCTAAAAATAATAAAAATTGATATGAAAAAATGGAAAAGGGGTTACATCTGGTTTGTAAAATTAGGACGAATAGCATCCGGTTAAAAAAAAGGGAACTAGAATGGTGGAAAAAATTTCGGCACCTGGTTTTTAAAATCAGGACATGTGGCAATATGCAATCTCATTGCTCTAGATATATGCAAACAGCAGCCAATCAAATACCTTCGTCTGACCTAATTATTTTTACTATGAGCAAATTTTCTAGCATTGAGTTTAGCTTTGATATTTCTTATTAACTTTCTGGTGTGTAATGTGTTAATTGTTTGAAAGTGTCAGCTAATCAGTTCATACTGCTAAGCAGGTTAATGGTGCATTCTGCCGCATCGAAAACCTGTGGAATATGTTGTAGTTTTAATGAAAAAGCATCGTAAAAAAAATAGGTACTTTGTCGGGAACTTTTGTCATATGTATGTATTTTGCAAAGCCTGTTCAGTAGTGAAAGTAAAAAGAATTTGTAGAAGACAGAACTAGAATGGTTTAATTTAATACTACCACAATGTACAATGTAGAATAACTACCTCCGATCTCAGGGCTATAGTAGTTCATCTAGAACCAGTTGTACCAGGAAATTTACACATTTGTGTTTGAAATACTGGGGAGCTTTTTTATTTGTGATGACCTACACTTCTTGTTGGTAGTCACCAGTACTTATAATCCGCCAAACCTGTGTTGTTGGGGAAGCAAGTCCAAATGTCTAGGCATCCACAAAATGAATGAAAAATCATGATGTAACTAAAGTTCTTGTAACACTCCCAAGTAGTGTAGGAGGGCAGCCTGTTAAATGACAGGTGGGTTACTATACGTAAGTGGTTTCACCCTATTTATAACTGCAACAATGGGTTACTTCCAATATTTCTAAATTAAATAAAACCACTACTCATTTAGTGTTATGCAATATACTGCAGATTATTCAATATACTTTTAATCAATGTCTGTACATTTACAATTTCTGTCTAAAAAAAATAATAAATTTGCCACATATTTTAATTCATAACTTGTTTTACTCAGACGACTATAATTTATCATCAATGGTGTGGTGTGATTTGTATCAACGCAACGTTTGCATCGGCAGAGCTGCCCTCGTTCAGTCACATTTTAATGGGGGAAATTTTTATAAACATTGAGTGTAGACCGCTTGATTTAAACAGGGGAAATCCGTAAAATGTCGAGCTAAATCTACTGAAAGCCCAATACAGCAATAAAACGGTATAAATCAGTATAAAACATTGCATTTTTTACAGGCTTGGATCAATTGGAGATAACACTGACGATGTTGTCATATTAAATTGATGAACCTCGTAAAGATATTTCTATGAACTCGCGGAAAAGTGGGGACAAAGTAATCAATTGTAAGATGCGTAGGGTTTTTAGCGGGACTATTGTAAGTAAGCAACTTATCTGCGAGTTTTTGTTGCGGATTGTGTTGTAAATTCTAGGCTTTACTGGGTCATTGTGGTTTTCAATTGAGTAAAGCGGGCGGATAAATGAAACATTAGTGTGCTTGTCCATGATCTGGTTACTGTTTTATATATATTACAAAATTGCATTGTTGATAGAATGCAGCATAATTAAAATCAAAATAGTGTAGTTAAGAAATTATAGCCAAGAACGAAAAACATTGAGGCTACCGAAAACAGATTTCCACAAAGGAAAAAGAAAATAATTAAACATTTGGATGCTTGTCCACGATTTGGTTACTGTTAATGAGTGTTAAAATGTTGTATTATTAATACAATGCAAAAAATTGCAAATAAGGAATTAAAATAAATTTGTTTACAGTATGAGAATAATGGTTGAAATACAAAACACATTTCTGTACAGCAAATTAATTTAACGTTATCAGCCTTAATCATTCTTTTAAGTTGCTTAAAAAAATAAAATTGGTCACTAATTAGAGACCAACTTTATTGGATAGAGGCTGATAACCTGTAGTAATAGCAAAATGTACTAGCAAAACATCATCTGTTAGTATTAACATGCTATCAAAATGAAAGTAGAAATCTAAAGTGTCTGCCTAGTGTAAGTATGATGGGGTTAATTTAATGGTCAAGCTATCAGTGAGTCGCTGCTAACAAGTGCATATCAAGGGCACCCTCAACAGCTTTTAAAAAAGTATTCAATAAGAATGACATATTTAATTAAGGAAGCAAAACCTAATTAATAAGATAGGATGTACATAGTGTTTTCTATAATGAGTTTTTTTTTTTTTGTGTTTGATTTAATACAATTTTTTGATTGACAACTGGGATGTTGATCACTCTATCTGACACGATCTAGCTGTTTGAAACCGACTGACAGAGGGCAGTAGTAACACAGAAAATGTTTACAAACAGGGTGGATGGTAACAGGGTTAATTGATACGTCATGATTACCGTCCGTCAGCATTGATGGGACAAGCCCAGGAAATAAGGAGCGAAGGCTAGCGTATGTCAGTCATAAAAACCTAGGCCTACTGGGAAAGAAACGCACCGTTTGCTCACAATCTTTACGAGGTGACGATAGATTTTTATACTCTGAAGGATTTTCTGCTGTTTTCAGATTATAAAAGTAGCCCAAAACATATGAGGACCACCAGTTTACAGACATGATCTTTTATGTTTGATTGACGGCGTGTCAGAAACACTCTGCAGTTTGGAGCGGCGATGACTTTTACAAGTGACTATAATATAACGAAATTAAAACGAAATTGAGATGTTTTGTATTGCAGAAAAAATTAACGGATTGTAAAGATATTTACGAGATTACAATTTAATTTTAGAAAATATTAGTAGATTATATTAGAAATGTATATTGAATGGTTAGAATTGTAAGTACTGTAATTTATAAGTGTTTCAAAGCTGATATTTAAATTACATATCAATCAAATACAGGAATTTTCGACATATTAATAACTTTTCTCAATATTGACATCATTTAAATGGAGTTTAAAGTAAAGAATGTGCTTCAGATAAAGCCTTATCAACACATTATTTCAAGGAGAATTTGGTGTGTTTTTTTTAAAGCATCTAACATGAATAAAGCAAACTACTGCATGAGAATTTAAGTATCATCGCAAGACTTTGGGAAATGGTTTAATTTTTTTTTTTTGTATTAATATTTGTCCTCAGTGAGGAAATTCGGATTAGGCCCTCCACGGACCCACGGCAGCCAGCAGTGCAGCGCCTACCAGGTTAGGCAATGAGAGTAAAGCATCTTGCCTAAGGATGCAATTAGTATGGTACGATTTCTAGACGGTCTCCCATCCAGAACGCAACCAGGCCCAACGTTGCTGAACTTCGGTGATCTGACGAGAACCGGTGTTTCAACGCAGTATGGCCGTATATAAAAAATGGGCCATCAGAAAAGGATCCTGAACAAAAAAAAAAAGTTATTGGGTCATCCTAAACACTAAGCCCAACCAAGCCCTATCAATTGTTATTTCATAATCCCTGATAATTTACAATGCGTCAATAATGCATGTATTGTGTCACCTAGTATGTTTGCGTTGACAAGGCATGGCAAATACAATTTTGACGCGATTATTAAAACATAGATTTCCAACATTTTTTACAACAAAATCGCTCTAAAAAGTATACTTTTGTTGATGAAAATGCAATTAACATGCTAATAGGGAGGTTTCGCAACCTTACGAATACGAAAACGGATACGTCATACATTTTTAAAACTTTTGAGCTGATCCCCATTTCATATTCGTAAAGCGTATTCGTGTTGACGAATATCACCAGTCATATTCGTAACTACAAAACGAGTATAGTTTTTGATCTATTTTGCACATTTTGCATTTGAATCAGGAATGATTCATGATTATAATATAATTATAGATTTATTGAAAGTAATTTACTAAAGTAAATTACTAAAATGCCAAGTCAATTTTGATAAATAGCAGTTTTTAAAGTCCTCACTCGCTTTGATGTTACGCTAGGCCTAGGCAGCCAAGCACCAAGAGCAACACGTACCTGCGCTTCGCTCAAATTTACCGCAGTCATATTTTGGACGCGCCTCAATATTTTGTTGCCATGCGAAACAGATTTTTTTATGGCTTACAAAAACGAATACGTGTGCGTGACGTATCCGTTATCATTATCGTATCCGTAAGATTGCGAAACCTCTCTAATATTAATTAGATATTTTATTGTTTATTGTTTTATACAGTATTTCTTTTTATGTATTTTTGCATATTTGTATTGTAGGGGCCCACATGAGACAAGCTATTGCTTCTAGTGCAGGCCCCAGTCATTGTCAAATAACTGAATAAATGTGTATGAATGAATGAATATCCTATTTTGTATAATATACAATTTAAACTGGTAGGACTGGGTTACAACTTGATAAGACTTGGTAGTGCTTGGTTGGGCATACACAATTTTATACTTCGAAATTATGTCTCTCTAAAATAAAGCATAAACTTACTGTTTAAATCTTAAGTCAGACCCCTTGAGAGTCAAGGTGACAAAATGTGACACAGACCCTTTAATTAATGTTATCAAAAGGTGTACATACAGGAAAATAACTCTTATTAAAAGCTACAGTATAAAAACAATTTAAAATAAAAATGACATTTAACATGCTATTTATATCGGAAACATACGTTTTTAGACAATGCTTAAACGCTCCATTTCTCATTGCGATCATTTTTCATTTGAACCAATCAATTCTATGTAATTAATACTTCATTCTTTAGTAATTTTCAAATTTTCTCACTTTCAAAACGATAAAAATGTTGTCTAATATATCATTTGTTATTAATAATTGTAAAACTGTTATTGGAACATTGCAGAATTTATTATTATGACTGAAATTATTTCATTTAATTTATTCATTGAGACAACAAATATCTAGGGATTGTTATAAAACAACAAATTAACAATAACATAATTACTCATAATAATCAATATCTTTTTGATCATAATGATCATTTATGAAAGTTGGCAAGAAAAAAATGATAAATAATTACTTCTGTTGGTAAATACAATATTTCTTTCTTCGGCTTTATACATTATGCAAATGTCCTACCATAGAATATCCCTAGCTTTCGTTATGTTACATCTTCAATTAATGTGACAAGATGGAATAGCATTAGTTTGTACACAGCAGAGTAATAATTTCACTAGCGGCCCAGTCTGTAAATTGAAGGCTAATAAATTGTGGTCTGTACACATGAGGCTAACAACATCTTGTAGTACTGAAGGGCCTGAAATCACAATCTTTAATAAGACAATACAGTTTAAACTTTTACTCCTGACTAAAACAATTTACATGTTTACACTAACTTGTTTCAGTAGCAGACTGGTCTGTACATTGAAGGCTAGTAAATTGTGGTCTGTACACATGAGGCTAACAACATATTGTGGAAAGGGCCTGAAATCATAATCTTTAGTAAGACGATACAGTTTAAACTTTTACTGCTGGCTAAAACAATTTAACTAACTCAGCTTAACTGAAGAATCGATTGTAATACTACTAATTACCAATGTAATACGAACATCGAACATTAAGGTTAATGTTTGATCATTACAATCAGTAAACATTTCTTGGAAAAGTAACTGTGTTACAGAAAATTAAAAAATAATTTTTGTTAACAAAACATCTGCTTGGCTACATGCTTTCAATTATTCAACCCTTTTTGGGCACAAAATGTTCTACATTTTTTGAAAATATATGAACAAATAATTTTTTTAATGTATGGAAACAATATTTTGTTAGAAGGGGGAGGGGTGGGGGTGGAAGCGGTGGGGGTGGAAGCGGGAAGAGGGATTCTCCATTTTGCTAAAACCTAAACTACACAACAGAATGGTAATATTTTATACTTTTTTATATGTTTGTCAAAAAGTCGAGAGGCGTTTTTTGTAAGAAATATTTCTTGTTTATATAACTTTAGTTGATTATGTTCTTTAGATATAAACAAAAACAAAAAGTTATAAAATTACAGAGAGAAAAGAAAAAGAAAAAATATGTAAGAAAATCTATATTACATTATTATTTTCAACTGAATAACAAATGAAAACAGCAAATCAGAAAAACATACACACGATACAAAAAAAAGAAAGTTCACAATCTGCTCTATTTAATCAAACTAAAGAAGCCAATAATCTATTTACCCCCTTCCTAGTATGTGAAGAAGTTAAGCAATGTCTAAATAATGTAATACACCCCTGGAGACAACCCCTTACACGATCAGACCCCATGGGAAATGCCCCTTGCAGAACGAACAACTCTCAAATGTACACAGACGTTCCATTTCAACACTACCGGTATTAAACTACGATCAACTTAATTTATACAGCATGAAAAAGCCGTTTAGAGGAATTCCAAATCCGTTGTGTACATCAAAAATGACAGGCCATCACAAAATATAAATAAATAGTTAAAATGTCCATGTCAGAATCAATTGTAAATCAACGTTTTGTGCCATAAAGCAAATCTATGTTTGTTACAACATAAACTAGGCCATGTCTATGAAACATACTCATTTTGCTATAACAGTGTGTTAATGGTTTTTAAACTGCAAAATCCTAGATAAAGTCCCTAGGGATTTAATCAATGAACGACACCACAAACAGGTGTTTGCAACAGAAACTTTCTGACTAGAAATATCTTCTTTTTTTTTGTGTGGGGGAAAAGGGAATGTATCGTTTAATGTTTATATTTGAAATTAAAAATTACTAATAATAGTTCTGATTTTTCTTGGATAATTTTCTAGGATAAATTAAATTCCATCTCACATCATTTTGGGACAGCTAGTTATAGGTTTAACTAGCCTGCACACTAGTCGGCTAACCCATACTAGCATTAAGTTTTTTTATTCTTACTATCTTTTTAGGCACCTAGCTATGTAGATTTAACTAGCATATATGCGAGTTTGCTAACTCATACTAGCATAAAGTTTATAAAATGTTATTCTTTTACTGCCAATAATTCTAATATTTCAGTTCGAAACAAACCTGTATAGTAAATAATTAAGTAAATTAATTGATTTAAAATGCTAAGTATGGGACTCACATGAAAGACTTTATAAAAGACAGTAATCACAAATTCAATAATTCAGTAAGAATGAATCATGATTAAAAACAGTATCTAAAAAAAACAGCAAAAAAAATTGTTTTTTGTAATAGCAAAAGTATCAAATATCATGCATGTTAAAAACATGTGAATGTAATGTCAACAATCTGTACAAGCCAACATTTGTTAACTTAATTTTAAAATCATCCGTTCGCACAGACAAGAAATGTCCGACACAGGTGCCTATGCCCTACATATGTCACACATAGGAATATATAATATTATATACAATAAAAGATAGAGCGCCCACTCTTTATTAAACCAATGTAGTATTTGTGGAAATACCTAGTAATTCTGATTTGACTTTAATCACAAAATGTATAAAGTGTTTAGCACCCACTGCCATATTATTTTTTCCTTTTGAATATTTAAAATGGGGCAACTGATAAAGTATTTATTAGCAATAAATGCGATTAAAAGAAAACATTTTAAATGGTGTAAACTAACAAAATAATCAAACACTTTAAATAAAATATAAAAAAAAGTAGATGCAATGTTCAAGACAAAAACAACATGAACAATTCCTAAATCATCAAGGATTACAAAAGGGTTATAATATACTAACAACTCACAAGAGAATATATTCAATCATAGTGTGTCATTTTCCTAAAGGCAAGTAAATAAAGTGTAACTTACTATTACAATGGAAAAATCAGAGCAGTTCTATACTAACTTTCTTTAAAAGTTAGTAATAAAAGTAATAGAGGGCGACAGACAGATTTTTGTTTTGTACAAGGAGTTTGTTATAAAAATTTTGAGTAAATTCAACTGCAATAAATTCTGTTCTGTTTTTGCTTTTTATAATTTAATAACTTGGAAATAATGTATCGGTGAATCATCAATAAAAAAAACTAAGTTAATAAATTTTTACCTTAAATATGTCAAAATTAATTACATTACAAAAATACTGTATTATTAAGACCTATATTTTAAAGATTTTTCAACATAGAACATAAAGCTTTTCAATTCTGTACTACTTTCTTGAGACCAATTTATTTTGTAAAAATACAGCAATAATTAATGTTGTCTGAACATAAAAAGCTTTTACAGTATATAGATAAAAATATTAGTGAAATTAATCAAATTTTGTTGACCCTAAAGTACTTTTGATATCAAACCCCAAAGGACTATACAAATTAATATAAAATTCAAATAAGATGCTATTTTGGATGAAAAAAAACCCATAATAGTACAAGACAGAAATTCACAGCATGAAATTAATTATAACTATCCAGATTAAAAGAAGCTTTGATAGATGAAAAAAAAAAAATGAATTATATCAGAAAAAAGTAGGGCATAGGTAAAAGACATGGAATATTATTAAATGTCTTGAGATACAAAGAGATAATGTACAAACGAGGAAAAAAGTGCGGATACTCTTAACGGCGCGAGAAAAATAGCATTGCGAGTTTTTGAATTAAGCAGGTTTGATAATAGCTTTTTGTATCAAATCTAAGTCTGTTTTAACACTATGTGTACATCGTGAAAGTGATTTATTACCAAGGACTAAATATAATCATGTATTACACTTTGCTTGTCAACAAAAATTACTGTTTGAAGCTTACAACTTAAAGCAAACAAATGATGATGATATTCTTCCATAAAATATTCTCCATTATTTTTTATTTAAATAGACATCACATAAACGCTATAAAAATGTAAACACAAAAATGAAACTATTTGTTAAGTACTTTTACGAAGCATCCATCACTCTGCCTTCGTTCATTTTAATGTGACCTGGTTTTTATCATACTTGCCGTTAATACCATGTATTATCACCTCGCTCGTGTGAAGTTCATATTTTTTTCGCGAATGGATTTTATAAAGCTTTTGACGTGCTTTAAAGATTAATACAAACTAATTGAAACTGGATTATTTTGTTTCAGAATAATTCCTGCAGCTTCAAAAATGAACATTCTTAATCAATACCACAAGCATCATATATTTTGACACCAATATTACTGATAAATACGCTTACAACTATTTTGATCGGCATAAACTGGGGCAGGATTTGTCTCTAGGCCGGCTTAATGATGCTTTTCACTTGTAACTGTGTCAAACATTACAATCCAGACACATAATTCAATTATTTTCAACGGTTTTAATTACAAACATTTACCAGTAAAGAGGATTTTATTTTATTATTAATGTAGTTATATAGTTGATTCGGAATACAGGCCCATCTTGGAATAAAAGTATGCACTGAATAAATTTAATAATTAAGATATTATTATCATTTATATCATTTGGCTGATGTATCGGCAGTTGACTCAATTACAATAATTGAAGAATCTTTGTTAATTACCAAATTACATTTTTCATTTTTAGTTAAAAATAGCTATTATACTCTTTGAACACAATCCAGGGATCAAATTAATTTTGTATGAGAATGTCCAAGGATGAATTGTCAAACCAAAAATAGACAAACATTGGAATTTCAATACTTTTTCTTTTTATATTTTATTTTATTGACCCGGTTTCAGGGCATATTTCACAATATTTGATTTTACACAAGAAAATTAAAAAAAGAATCCATTTTGGAACAAACACAAAAAAAACTAAAGGAAGACAAGTTGTTACAGAACATAAATTTGCTGCCTACTTAAGAGAAAATTGCAATTATTTCTCGAAATTTATTGCAAAAAAAGGTGCGACTAAAACGAACAATAGTTTGCTCGGATTCCTATGGGATTCTATTGCAACATTTATGTGTAAAGAGCGTGAGATATATTATGTTATTTAACACAAGTGATGCGTTACGAAATTTAGTGTTTCTCTATAAAATACGCATTTTTAAAACATTACACACTCACTAAAGCAGCGAGCTGTTACAATAACCGGATTATTTAGATTTTTTAGGTGAAATACGAAATCCTGTCTGGAAATTTACTATAACACATTATTAAAAGCTGCGTTTTTTTGCACATTTTTTGCCCAATATAATGTTGTGAATTCGTGATGGATAAATCAAAATGTAAATATATTTTTTTTTCAAGAAAAAAACTAAATGTACATTATGTGATGAAACAAAACATCTCATTAATGGATGAGTCAATTAATGCATTTAAAAGAATAATGAAATAACGTTTTAAAAATTGAATTCAAACAAAGGAATACATCTATAAACTTAATTAATATAATTACAATTTATAATCAAATAGTTAATAAAAAGATTATACTTAGTGCAATTATTATTTAATTTACAGTAATATACCTTATTGTAAATCTTTCTTTATTGTATTTTCAGACTGGTTGAAATTATAACTGGAAATTATATTTGAACCGTTTCTATTCATGTACAGTAAGATGTGTTGTTGAAATTTGTCTTTATACATCATGTAATTCCAGAAGTGTGGTTTTGGTAATAAATGAAAATGATAATTAAATTAATAAACAAATAAATTAAAACAAATTAAGGAACAGATCAGGTCTATCTTTATTATTATTATTATCTATCATTACATTTTGGTTTTCTCAATAAAACAGATTAATACTTTATCCTTTATGTATAAAAATAAATAATGATCCAATCTTGTATTCATGATTTGTTTGTAATTCAAGAAATAGATAAAATAAAACATGACTTTTGAAGTCATTAAAATAAACAGCTTAAGAAGACATCTTAAACCTGTAAATATAAATCTTTTAACATACGAACCTACCATTAAAAATATTTAACAAAGAGGCAATCAATTAAACTGGTATTATCAGATTTTATTGTCTCTATTTTTAATCTTTAGCCAAATTTATGATGCTAAATTTTAGTCGGCAAATGTCGAAGAGACCATCATGTGCAAGGTTTTTTTATTTAGATATACTATAAGTTAGCAGTCTCTAGCTTGGTGGTTAATATGTTTGTTTATTAATCCCAGGGTCTAGAGTCCAAATCCTCAATATACCAGAATTGTTCTCAGTGGCAAAAACAGCCTATTGTAAGCTTATGCTTATTGGGATCATAAATTTGTGCTATAGATGGGGAGTTATATACTTGTTAGTGGATAAGTATTACAATTCAAAAAGTCATTTCTCCACCCCCTCTACCCCCAACCCCAACATCAGTCAATTACTGCAGTAATTCAAGACATTTGTTGACAAGAAATATTGTAATTAATAGAATTACTGCAGCGCAGTCGGAACAACAAGTAGAAGCTAAGCAGTCACATTTTATTTATCTTAAATGTTTTAATTATCTTTGAGCAATACTTAAAGAAAACATGTTAGTCTTTTTGTTAGCTATAATGTAAACATTGAATATTAGGTGAATGACATTCTTGGCCAGAGGTACACTTATAGTGTCTAATTAATGTATTACAATTGATCAAGTGAAATGCATACGCCAACTGCCCTACTTATCTGGAGGTTGTTTTACAAGCCAATAGTGCACATACGTGTAAAGTTATTACCTATGACCTAATAAATGGTATTATGGGATTAGTGTAAGTGTGTTTGGGACATTTTAGTGTACCAGTATTGTTTTACTTTATGTTATAGGTATGATGTATCAATTTCAAAATCACACTTTAATGAATTGAAAAGGCAGCCAGGTGTTTCAGTTCATTAATTTGGGAGAACAATTGTTTGTTTGCCATTATATTCTATTTCAAAATCCCACTTTAGTAAAACTGTAGTATAGAGGTGAACATTTGGGTATACCAATAATGTTTATTTAAATGTTATAAAATATTTCAAAATCCCACTTTAGTAAAACTGTAGTATAGAGGTGAACATTTGGGTATACCAATAATGTTTATTTAAATGTTATAAAATATTTCAAAATCCCACTTTAGTGAAACTGTAGTATAGAGGTGAACATTTGGGTATACCAATAATGTTTATTTAAATGTTATAAAATATTTCAAAATCCCACTTTAGTGAAACTGTAGTATAGAGGTGAACATTTGGGTATACCAATAATGTTTATTTAAATGTTATAAAATATTTCAAAATCCCACTTTAGTGAAACTGTAGTATAGAGGTGAACATTTGGGTATACCAATAATGTTTATTTAAATGTTATAAAATATTTCAAAATCCCACTTTAGTAAAACTGTAGTATAGAGGTGAACATTTGGGTATACCAATAATGTTTATTTAAATGTTATAAAATATTTCAAAATCCCACTTTAGTGAAACTGTAGTAGTAGTATAGAGGTGAACATTTGGGTATACCAATAATGTTTATTTAAATGTTATAAAATATTTCAAAATCCCACTTTAGTAAAACTGTAGTATAGAGGTGAACATTTGGGTATACCAATAATGTTTATTTAAATGTTATAAAATATTTCAAAATCCCACTTTAGTGAAACTGTAGTATAGAGGTGAACATTTGGGTATACCAATAATGTTTATTTAAATGTTATAAAATATTTCAAAATCCCACTTTAGTAAAACTCTAGTATAGAGGTGAACATTTGGGTATACCAATAATGTTTATTTAAATGTTATAAAATATTTCAAAATCCCACTTTAGTAAAACTGTAGTATAGAGGTGAACATTTGGGTATACCAATAATGTTTATTTAAATGTTATAAAATATTTCAAAATCCCACTTTAGTGAAACTGTAGTATAGAGGTGAACATTTGGGTATACCAATAATGTTTATTTAAATGTTATAAAATATTTCAAAATCCCACTTTAGTGAAACTGTAGTATAGAGGTGAACATTTGGGTATACCAATAATGTTTATTTAAATGTTATAAAATATTTCAAAATCCCACTTTAGTAAAACTGTAGTATAGAGGTGAACATTTGGGTATACCAATAATGTTTATTTAAATGTTATAAAATATTTCAAAATCCCACTTTAGTGAAACTGTAGTATAGAGGTGAACATTTGGGTATACCAATAATGTTTATTTAAATGTTATAAAATATTTCAAAATCCCACTTTAGTAAAACTCTAGTATAGAGGTGAACATTTGGGTATACCAATAATGTTTATTTAAATGTTATAAAATATTTCAAAATCCCACTTTAGTAAAACTGTAGTATAGAGGTGAACATTTGGGTATACCAATAATGTTTATTTAAATGTTATAAAATATTTCAAAATCCCACTTTAGTGAAACTGTAGTATAGAGGTGAACATTTGGGTATACCAATAATGTTTATTTAAATGTTATAAAATATTTCAAAATCCCACTTTAGTGAAACTGTAGTATAGAGGTGAACATTTGGGTATACCAATAATGTTTATTTAAATGTTATAAAATATTTCAAAATCCCACTTTAGTAAAACTGTAGTATAGAGGTGAACATTTGGGTATACCAATAATGTTTATTTAAATGTTATAAAATATTTCAAAATCCCACTTTAGTGAAACTGTAGTATAGAGGTGAACATTTGGGTATACCAATAATGTTTATTTAAATGTTATAAAATATTTCAAAATCCCACTTTAGTAAAACTGTAGTATAGAGGTGAACATTTGGGTATACCAATAATGTTTATTTAAATGTTATAAAATATTTCAAAATCCCACTTTAGTGAAACTGTAGTATAGAGGTGAACATTTGGGTATACCAATAATGTTTATTTAAATGTTATAAAATATTTCAAAATCCCACTTTAGTAAAACTGTAGTATAGAGGTGAACATTTGGGTATACCAATAATGTTTATTTAAATGTTATAAAATATTTCAAAATCCCACTTTAGTGAAACTGTAGTATAGAGGTGAACATTTGGGTATACCAATAATGTTTATTTAAATGTTATAAAATATTTCAAAATCCCACTTTAGTGAAACTGTAGTATAGAGGTGAACATTTGGGTATACCAATAATGTTTATTTAAATGTTATAAAATATTTCAAAATCCCACTTTAGTAAAACTCTAGTATAGAGGTGAACATTTGGGTATACCAATAATGTTTATTTAAATGTTATAAAATATTTCAAAATCCCACTTTAGTGAAACTGTAGTATAGAGGTGAACATTTGGGTATACCAATAATGTTTATTTAAATGTTATAAAATATTTCAAAATCCCACTTTAGTAAAACTGTAGTATAGAGGTGAACATTTGGGTATACCAATAATGTTTATTTAAATGTTATAAAATATTTCAAAATCCCACTTTAGTGAAACTGTAGTATAGAGGTGAACATTTGGGTATACCAATAATGTTTATTTAAATGTTATAAAATATTTCAAAATCCCACTTTAGTAAAACTGTAGTATAGAGGTGAACATTTGGGTATACCAATAATGTTTATTTAAATGTTATAAAATATTTCAAAATCCCACTTTAGTAAAACTGTAGTATAGAGGTGAACATTTGGGTATACCAATAATGTTTATTTAAATGTTATAAAATATTTAAAAATCCCACTTTAGTGAAACTGAAGAATAGATGTCCCATTTGGGAGTTCACTTAAGCCTCTCAATTATATTATAACAAAATAGTCTATCTCTAGTGAAAAGTTGAGGATCATCAAAACTGTCTCTTAAATTCAGTTGTATTATTTTTAATTTGAAAATATGTTCTAGAATAATAAGTAGGGAAATTACTTTCACATAAAAAAAAAAGACTAAAATTAAAAGTATAATTTCATTTTTATCATATGACAACAATATAGAAAGGAAAAGTATGGAGAAACGTGAGAGTTTAAAAAGACAAGTATTTTGAGGGACTTACCCATTGGTTCTTTGATGATTTCATAGTAATCAGGCACATCCTCTTTGTTTACTGGTTCCAGGAATGGCCAGGCCATTTTATGGCTCTGAGAAATAAACAAAGAAACGTTTTATGAATAGTGAAAATACCCGTGCATTTAAAAACATGTCCTTGGTTTTGTTTGAAATTTAATTGTTTGATTTTTTTATTTGTGTATAATTCATGTTATAGTATGTTTAGTTTTCACATGAAGCTAGGACTTTCGGCTGCTTTGAATATTATGTTTTATTCTTCCTTCTTTTTTGCAATTTGTAAACATATGTTGTATACATCTATAAATTCATCTTTCTTAAGTGGTATTGTTTACATTTATTATAATATTGCCAAATGATTTGAACACATACTCATGGAAAGTATAAGTTGAGCACTCACCGGCATCTTGGGTAATCATAATGCGTAAAGTTTTTTGAAGTGCTTTTTATTATTGTTTTTTCTACACTTAATTTAATATATTTTATGATTCGAACCCACACATGGAAAGTATAAGTTGGGCACTCACCTGCAATTGTCGTACAATCTTGCGTAGTTGATCCATATCACGATGCGTTAAGTTTTTGTCAAACGCTTTCTGTGACTGTTTTGACTGGCATTTATTACATACATAGCTGTCAATACTTTCGGCTTCTTCTTGACCTATTCCCACACATTCACCATGAAACCAGTCATTGCAAAGGTCACACCCGATATAGAACCTATGAAAATAGTTTATGGTAAATATTAATTCATCTTTGTACTACAATCATTCATTCACATATAAAATAGTTTAAATTGGGGAAACTTTTGAATTTGATATTTACTTACAGTACTACAAAGATTAAATCTAATGAAAAGAAATGTACTATGTTTTATTTATAGCATACATGATCACTATAAGTTTTAATACTATAACACATGGAAAACCATGGGGCTAAACTTGGATTCGAACCCAGGATTAGTAACCAAGCAAGCTAACTACCAACATAGGGTACAATGCCAGAGAGCAACGCATACAATCTTACTATAAATTTCATTTATAAAAATCACATTATTTTTTTTTTCAAAATCTTGAGTGTATTAAAAAATAACAGGTATAATAACATTTTTACAGGTTTTTTCAATATCAATTTTCCTGAAATTATTATGACTATTTTCTTGTGAATAATTCATTTCAAAACATAATTTGATTTATGCGTTTGTACTAAATGTAGGGCAATTACCCTAAATTAATCAATATCTAATTTTTTTTCTCTATTTTAGGCCATACGTAATTAAAACTGCCGCCATCTGTTACTTGTGACCGTAATATTAAACACAATGAAATATTAAAATTGAAATTTTATATCACATTAATAAATGATGCATGAACTAAAAAAAAAATCCAATATATTCTGCATATATGCAGAAAATAAAAAATAGGACACAATAAATAATTTAGCTTTTAAATAACGAAATGTAATAACATTTGGAAATTGGAACAAATTTTGAAATCTTCAACTAAAAAAAAAAGGATATAATTAGATAGCTTTTAAATAGTACTGAACGTTTAATAATGAATATATGGAAAATAAAAAATACTATTTAATAATTAATTTACAGTAACTTTAAAATAATGAAATGAATTAAAATTATAAATTGAATCTTCTTCAATCAATTATATATTATATTTTAAATACAAGAATAATATTTCAAACCTGGAACTTTCAATGAATAATAAATAGTGATATAACTATTTTTTTTAAACCGGCAACATTATTTTACCATTAGGTATTAATATTTGAAACGTGCATACTACACTACATTGCATACAATTGCAGGAATTTAAAATACATAAATAATTTAGCTTTTGAATAATAAAGTACAACCATTAAAAAAAAATTCAAACAAACTAATGCAAATTAGAGTTAAGGTTATTGCATAAGGATTAGATTGTAATGGGTTTGCATAGCAATACTCACTATTAAACACATTTGAGGGTGGGATTATACCACTACAGTGAGATTGTACCACAGTAAGGGAGTGTACAACAGAGGGGGAAGTGTATTGTATGGGGAACTGTATCAAAGTAGGGAGTGTACAACAAAGGGGGAAGTGTACCGTAATGGGAAGGGGGCTGTACCACAGTAGGGAACTGTACAACATAGGGGGAAGTGTACTGTAAAGAGAAAGGGGATGTACCACAGTAGGGGAGTGTACAACATAGGGGAAAGTGTACCGTAATGGCGAGGGGGGGGGGGGCGCAGTACCACAGTAGGGGAGTGTACAACATATGAGGAAGTTTATCGTAAGGGGAAGGGGGGGGGGCTGTTCAGCAGTACCAAAATGTAGTGGATCTATGCATAACTTTTTTTTTTTATAACAGCGAGTAACTCGTCAATTACAGGATGGAAAAACTATTTTATACGGAGTGGAGTTGTAAGAGAGTCGTGAGTAACCACCCTAGCATTAGGTCACGATTGAACCCTGGAACTTTGGATTGGAAGGCAAGCATAACCACAAAGCAAAAGCTTCAGTTCTAATTGGGCTTATAGTAGATAACATAACTATACTTACTGGGCGTCATCATATGGCGTGCGACATATGCAATATAATTCATCTTCTTGTTCTTGTTTTTGTTGTTGGCAATCGGAACAGATGAAATCCTTAATTGTTTGTGCTTCATCCGCTGATATATTTACACATTCACCATGGAACCAATTTAAACAAACATCACACCCAATATAGAACCTAAAATTAAAACAATAAAGTTTCAAATTAAAAAATTGAATTGAAGTCACGTGAATGCTACTTACTGTACGCGAAATTCTTTAAAATTGATTTATAGTACTTATTATTATTATTATATTTTACTAAGTGTGAATATTGGTGAATAATGGCCACAGGGCTATATTTTGGTTTTTCTATACGGTAGCCCAAAGTGGTTAGCCCAGAGAAGTTCTGAATTAAACTACATTACATTAAATTTACTTATTTATTTTGCATCAAAAATTCATAATAAACATCTGAATAACAATAATTTGAAACAAATGAAATGAAAAACATCAAAAGAAAAGTAACATATTTATTATATACAAAAACATATTTACAGAATACGGTTAAAATTCATAACGCATATTATTATTATTTATAATTTAGACCGGACTTGGCCTCAGGAGAAAAAAGAAAGTGTAACACATCAAGTTTTATACAGACAATTACATACAAATACGTCACCATTCAGTGAGCATAAATGATATCATTTTTAGTGTTAGTGTGTAATATTGTATATTGAAAGAATTATAACATAATAGCTGTCTCAACTATAGAGGGCGACAAAGTCTTTTCTTCTTTTGTCAGAATCAAAACATGAATGTGTAATTTTTTTCCAACGATTCTAATTAGAATTTTACATTCAAAACTTAATTTGCAGCCTATAGGTACTGTAATGTTTAGCTAGAATTTTAAAAACTTAATTCAAAACCCAAATCCCTGATGTTTACTAGATATGTTACCTCTCAACGCTGACAATTGAACAGAAAGAACTCACCTTGCTGCATCATATGGGGTCTTGCATATACAATATAATTTCACATTTGATTTCCTCCTAGCCTCTTTTTCCAGACTAGTCCCTTTAGAAGATGTTGGTTTCCCTTTATCTGGTTTGCTTTCAGACTTGGTTGAGTCTGTTCGTTTCCGCTTAGGCGAAGTAGTCGGTGACTTTGGCGTAGTCACCAATATTTCATTGGTTACTTCTTGTTTGACATCCTGTGGCGGTGACTTGTAGATTGCCACCGGCACAGGGACAGGTGCTACTACTTCTTCTTGCTGTAGCTGCTGCTGCTGCTCAAGAAGTTGCTGCTGCTGTTTTTGTTGTTGCTGTTGTTTCCTCTTCCGAGCCATCTCCTTTTCTCGTCGTACTTCTGACTTGGATTCCTCCTACAATATAACACATTATTTTCTTTAAATCCACCATTTTTTTTTTCATTTTTGAGAGATGTTTGAGTCATGATCAAGCCCATCCTTAATTATCAAGCAATTTTCATGCAAAATGATCCATAGAGCTATATTTTCTAAATTATTAAATTATTATTATTATTAGAAATTAATTTTATAGATATAGAACATACTTTTTTTTATAAGCTAAGGTTGTTCACTTGTAATCAACATCTCATCTTACAAGCATATTAAATGTCACAAATCTAACATATATCTGTTTTTTATTTTTAATTAGATATCTTAATTCCCCACTGAGGAATAAAACTAGATTTTACTTGTATGAAACCTCATTTATAATCAACAGTGTGGAACATTGTATGATGAGATACTAAAAATCTTATTGACTATCACATGTGAAATCCCAAATCTCATTAATGTACACAAGGGAGAAGCGAAAAATATGAGCAAGGTAAAAATGTTTAAACATTAAATTAGCTAACAGAAACACGGAATCACCATGTTATATCCGGTGAATCTCACTGGCACGTCAACATAAATATGTCCGCTTAATCTATGTTCATATATATATATATCTGTCGACGAGAACAGTCAAATATGACCCATGTGGACGTGGAAGTCGTGTGCACGTTCACTCAATATAAAGGCCTATTACTAGAAAGTTGACACAAAGTATCTCAGAGTTCTATGTCAACATTAATCTTAATGGGTCTTTCGCACCTACTTTGGCAGGGTCCCGGCAAATCAAATTTAAAGTATGGTGCGTCTTGAAACGCAACATTGACGTTCAATTTGATTTTGGACCATATGGAAAGGACCCTTAATAGAGGGTGATAAAATAAACTGGGGTTTGAATCCATACTGGAAATAGCAAAGAGTGATGAGAATAAAAACATTTGTTGATTTGTTTTGAGCTTAGCCAGAAAAATCTATTAAGCCTTCTATAGACTGGTGATTAACAAGCCTACTAATCTCAGCTCCTGTCACTACCTGGCATTTGTGCATTGCAAACAGCAGCATTACCTCCTCACAATAAGCAAAATGCATTACTACCTATCATTCTATAAATGGAAATGTACTAGCTTTTGTATATATGCCAAAACAGAGGGAGTACCTGTACATCATGTAACAGCTTTTGTTCCAGAAGATAACGTTTCCTTCGCATTTCATTCTTCAACTGGTCTTTGTGTTTGTAGAGGATTGAGCTAAGTTTGTGGGCCATTAGTCTAATCCTCTTCTCTTCTCGTTTTTCTTCACGTGTTTCATCCTGCCGTTTTCGTTTCAAATCCATTTTTTCGTTTCTTTCAATCTTGTCGAGCATTTGCTTTAACAGATTTCTACAAACAAGTTCCCTAAAGAAAATGAAATTGCAAAAACATCAATTAGTCACAATAAAAATCTTTAATTGGCCAAATGTTATTCCCTACCGACATAAATTTTCCTATACACTCAGTACAATCGAACCCACAACCTCGCTAGACTGGCGTTCATACATTTAGACCATTAAGTTTGCGCTGTTTTGAACCAACAGTATGATAATATCTAACTACAGCAGTATTTTCCTGCCTTGGATCTTCAAAGTTCACTAAATACACAGCATATCAAAGTCTAAATTTTTGTCTGCACAATCAAACAAGTTTAACAAAAAAAGTGTGATGTGCCCAAATATTGTAGTGATATGTATGAAAATGTAAAAAAAAATAAAAAAATATGACATCATCATGTTCATATATGGGCACATCACATTTTTTTGTCACAAAAAGTTTGATAGATAGAGCTTTATACTGATTTGTGACTGGCATGCGCTTGCAGAAGATATGTGCCATGACCACATTGATGATGAATACTAAATGAATATTATCCAATACCTTGAATGTGCTGCTCTATCCTGCTGTGCTGCCATTTTGCTTCTGCTTGCACCTCCTTTTCCTGGCAACCTCTTTGGATCCTGAATGATAATTGATGCCTGTTTATCCTGTGTTTGCATCGATGCTATCTGCTGCATTTGTTCCATCTGTTTCTGTCGAAACACTTGAAGAAGACTAGCTTGTTGTTGTATTTGTTGCTGGTTTTGAATGATCTGTTGTTTCTGCTGTTGTGTCTGTTGCTGTTGTGCCTGCTGGTTGGATGTGGATGGAACGGCTTGCTGGAGAGCTGTTAAAGTGGTGTTGAGGTTGATTTGAGGCACCTGTGTTGTTGTGGTGGTAGTTGTTGTACTCGTTGACGCACCTAGCAAACAAAAAACTTCAATAATGACCTTTGAAGACTACAAATACAACAAATTATTGTTCTTGGTACATAATTTATAACATAATACATAACTAAAACAGCATTGTTCTAACACTTTTTCGGGGGAGATTTATGGAAGCAGTTGATATTTTTTGTTTGCGTATACAATTATGAAGTTACATACATACACTCTGTACACATTTAGAAGTTACAATTAAGTTGTATAGAAAATTGCTTAACAATACCGCTTTCTATTTAGTTGGCCGTTATACTTTTACTTAACATACCCTATAAGTAAGCATTGTAGGACTTATAAGCAACAGTAGCAAATTTGCCTTTTCCACTAACCTGTAGCATTTGGTGTTAGCACCAGTCTTTGTACAGTTGTCCCTTGATTTGTTTGTGTTTGTATCAATTGTGCTGGAATCGTCTGACCTGTTGTCGGTACTGTCACAACAGCAGGGGTCACAATAAACTTTTGACCTCCAACCTGAAGAACCTGTGCTTGGGATGCAAAGATCTGGGCCTGACCCATTACCTGCGATTGACCCGTTGATTGTGCCTGTGCGGCTGTGAGAGGAACTGGAACTTGTGCTCGAATTATTGTTGGTGTAGTTCCACTTGATTGACCTGGAAGGGTCAGCTTGATTTGACCCAGAGTTTGTGTAGCAGGTTGCGATGTTTGTGCTTGTTGACCCTGAGGTCGGATTGTAATACGCTGCAATGGTGATTGGTTCACAGTTTGAATTTTGACTCCTGGGGTACTTGGTAGACGAGGTGTAATTGTTCTTAACCCACCTGTAAAAAATGAAAAATACTTTCAATTAAAAAGAATTAAGCATACTGTGTCCAACTCAGATAATCACAAAAAGTAATTTGTGAAGTTTTTGTATGATGCTTTATTCTGAAGAACCACCAAATAGTATTGATAGAAATAAATAAAACAAAACTCACTTGAAATAACAACTTTCTGAGCAGCAGCATTCTTACTTAGTATCTTCGTTGCAGCTGCAGGAACTGGCAATTTAGCTCCGCTTGATTGATCTCCTAATGTCAATGTGTTAGCAAACTGGATCTTACCACCAGACTTCATTGTGTTTTGTAAACGTTTCTAAATGTCAAAATAAATATATATGAGAATATTATGTAATAGTACCAAAAAAACTTTTTTCAACCTAGCCTAAAGGTTATTTGAATGCCTACCATCTATTTAAATTGCACTTCAGCTAATAATTGCTTTTAGTATTGGGGATTTGTGGCATTAGGATGTAGTGGAACTGTAGTTTAGTGGTTAAAATGATTGCCTTCCACTCCCAAGTGTCAGGGTTAAATTCTTTTCTAGTTCTATGGTTCTCCACTCCCAAAAGTATGATATACTAATAGCTTATAAATCCTAAAATTGTCTAGTTACGAACTGATTCTCAGTGCATACTATCTATTTCCAAGGTACCAGGAATATTTCATATCACATGTGGTACCTGTATTATGTAAGGTGAGGTTAAAGGTCAGTTTACTACTACATACATTTGAAACAAATGTGATGTTGTATTAACAAATATTCCTATGATACTTTGGAAATAGATACAGTACCGAGAATGGGCTGGTGGATGCATGTGTGTATGAAATACTTACCTGTTGCATGGCTTGTCTTTGTGATTTCAACTGTTGTTCTAACTGTTCTTGAATAGCCTGAGCAGATTTGTTAATCTGTGCATCTTGCTGCTGCTTTGCCTTCTGTTTCTCCTTCAATATCTCCTGTTGCTTAGCTTGCAATTGGGCTGCTATTTCTTTATCCATTCTGTAAGCAAAATTGTTTGCAATTAAAATTCCATATATCTGAGTTCTGGAGCACATACTTAAAAGTAACTTTATTGCCCTTTTGAAAAAGAAAGCTCAAATCAAACACAAAGAAAGTTACCTGTCACTGAATTCTTGTATCTCCCATAATTCCAAGCTTTCTTCGGTGACCCAACGTTCAGTCACAAGAGGGCCTTTTGGTTTTTCATCCTCGGTAGCTTTGACAGGAGCTGAGCTTGACCTTAGACCTGATCGCTGTGGCTTATGATATTCTACAAAATGAAAGAACCGAATGTGTGTTAAAATTTTAGGTTCTGCAAACTGGTGCTGCAAACTCAATACAAACCATGATTACAAACATTCTAAAAATGTGGTCAGTTTGATAAGAGAAATCTCAAATTAAATTTCAAAGGTATGAATCATAATTAAAGTATAATAGAGAAATCTGAAATTTTCTTGTCTACCCCAACTTATACAATTGTGTGTTCAATGGGTAGGAGTTATACAATGGTATGTACAACTTTAGTAAATGCTAACAATCAGTTTAAAAAAGCATTCACCTTTTGGCAAGTCTTCCACAATGGGTGTGTATGTCTTCCGAAGCAGGTACTCTGTCCTCTCACCATTATGACCAATTTCACGTTTCTTCAAAATTTCCGTCTGAATAGTTTCAGTTTCTGTCAATTCATGATGATTTCCAATTTTACCGAGATCCTCCCAACGTAGGGAAGCCCATAGAATCCGCAGCGACACACCAACAGAAGCCAGCGAGTTCAAGGTCTGTACTCTGTATCGCCAACAGGTCTTAAAAGATGGCCTTGGACATGGGTATGGCCAGTGGTATTGCCGTACAGCTTTTGTATTGTATATAAATCCTTCTACATCAAGCCTACCTGCATGACGTGCTAATCTTTTTAGCAAATGAGGAGGAAGAATAAGTATACTCTTTCGGTTACTTTTAGTTGAAAATTTGCGGCATATTGGTAATGGGTTATTTACGACTTTCTTCACAGTTTTCTTTGTTTTTGTGTATTTAGTTAAGGAGGTAGTTTGGTAAGTATGGTACTCAATTGGCGGTGAGACTGGAACAATTAATGTTTCACTCAGTTTTTTTGACAAGGCCTTTAGCGTTTCCTGTGTATATTTTCTTTTGAAATTTTGTGAAGATGTATCGGTAACTGTTGTCTTTTTCTCTGTTGTTGTTGTCGTGACTGTGGTAACTTTAGTTGATGATTCGCTTAAAGTGGTTGTTTTAACAGTTACTGAATTTGTTACAATAGTTTCAGTTTTTGTGACAGTTTGTTCTTTTACAACATTATCCACTAAACTAGATGATTTTGACTCATTTGCTGCCACGACCGACAAAGCTGATAAGGCATTTGAAGCATTTACAGAGAAACCTATTGGATTGGTTGATGGTAAGGATGAAGCTGTTGTTTGGGGAGAGCTTTGATGGCCAATTTCTGATTGTGAAGACTGTGGAGTAGATTTACTGGGAATAGTTGAGCCGTTTGACTTTGTTTCTTCACTTGAAAGATGTTCACTGGTGCTACTCGGAGGACCCATTGGCACATTTTCTTCTGCAGGAGAGGTTTTTTCAATAGTGCTACTTGAAATAGATGGTATGTTAGACTCGTGATTAGGTTTAGAGATCTCTTGGCTGGTGTTATCGGAATGAGCTGGTATGACTAACTGTGTTACAGGTAGAGAAGGATCCACAATAGAGTCAGCTGGTAGTGCCTGTGTAATAGGCTCTAACTTTGCTTCAGAGATTGGTGTTGCAGATTTTTGCAAAACATCATCTGTTGTGTTGAAAGATGTCAGTGAATTTTGGGATATGTCTTGAATTGACAATACGACATTCTTTATTTTATCTTGACCTGCTGAAGTTTTTGATAAATCTGCTACTGGTTCAAATGATTCTTGGCCAGTTATGGAATGGGTTGAAAGTGTGTTACCTTTATTTACTAATGCAAGATCATCGGCACAATTCATTATGTCAGTCTTTTCTGCGACATCCTTATTTTGGATGTGTACTTCAGTTTCTTTTTTTGAAACAACTAGTTGTTCAACCTGGTCATCAACATGAGCCAATTTGTCTGTTGGTATATGCATATCTGAAGCATTAATCAAATTGTCTTTTATATGGCTATTTTCATCAACATTTTCAATTGCATTGTGTTCTGCAGTTTTACATTCAGACAATGGTGTAATGTTATTTTTAAGTTCTGAACAAATTTCTTTCTTTTCATAATTAACAGGAATGGTATCCAAATCATTAAGGAATTTATTAGTTTCATGTATGTCTAATAAGTTAGTCTTTTCATTTGTTACCTCATTTGCATTTGATATTTGAGAATTTTGATCACTAGTGGATACGTTTTCAGAAAAATTTTTATCAATAGACTCATCACTCAAAGAGTTGGTATTTTGAAATATATTTTCCATTGTTGCAATGTCAGAACTACAGATGTTTGGACTGCTTTCAAATGTGGTACTTGAATCAATTGATTGTTGATTAGAAGTGTCAATTGTATTGTCTTCACTTTCTCCAGTTTTGTCTGTATCAAAGTTCTGAAGAGGCAAGTTCATTGAAAATTCTTCAAGGTCCTTATTTGTCTCTGTGCCTGTTTCTACATCCTGTTGAGGCAAGTCAGAAATACTGTTTTCAAATCCTTCTGTATCTAAGAAGTCAAGTGGCATGTCATTTACACTGGGTTCTACCAAGTCTTGAAAAGACATATCCATCATATTGTTGTCAAAATCTTCTATTGGTTTTGAGTCTATGTTCTGATTAGCTATATCCACTTTGGTGTTTTCCAATTCATCAGTTGCTTTTGTTGTATCAGATTCAAAATCTTCAAGAGGTATACCCATTTGAACATCTTCACTCTCTGCTTCTGTATTCAAATCTCCAGACAGAAAACCCATTGAACTGCTTTCAGTCTCTACAACAGTATCTTCTGCTTCCGTGGCTATGTTATGGAGAGGCTTATCATTTAAACTGCCTTCAGTTGTTTCTGTTTCTATAGACTCTGTTTTTTCTTTTACACAGGATTCAATATGTTCTGTTACATCCATCGCTTCTGTACTTAATTCATTAAGAGAGATGTCATTTCCACTTTTAACTAACTCTTCAGTAGCATTTTCTACTTCCATATTTGAATTGTCCTCTACACTTTCCATCTTTTCAGTTTTTTCTGTACACAAATTCTGCTTAAGGATCTCTTTTGCAGGTACTTCAACTCTGTCAATCCCATCATTCACCTCTTTGCTTACATTTTCTTCCTTAGTTTCTTCTTGATGAATTATTTGTTCCGGTGTGACTTCACATGTAGGTTGTGTAACAGATTCGGCTGAAACTTTATCTGAATGATCATCGTTGGACTGAATTAATGGTTGTATACTATTAGTATCCTCAGGTTTTTGAGACTCTGGTTCTGATAAACTATTGTCTATTGGTGTATTTTGATCTTTAGTAACAATGTCACCAGTTTCTTCATTTTCAAGTGGCACTACAGTGCTTGATATACTGTTGTGAAGTTCTTGGTTTTGACTAACTGAACTTCCCGTTTTAACTGTCGGCAAAATCACATCTTTAACTTCCATTGCAGATATTTTTGGATCTTCTTTTGATAGCAATTCTTTCTTTTCTGGCAAAGCTGGTGTTAATTTATCTTGAGTAACTGTTTGTAGACTATTAACATATGCTGCTTGGAAAGATGTTGACTCAGATTTAGTACTTATACCACTGACGTCCGTTTTACCGGGTAAAATATTGTTTGAATCTACTGAGGTTCTTTGATTGATTAGAGTACTTGGTGGCATGGTTTTAAATTCAGCTTTTATATCTGAAGCAGGCAAAGTCTTCAGTGATGTCAGGTTTCCTAAGATTTCTGAAGATTGACTGATAGGTAGAGTCTTAAACTGTGCTTGCATTTCTCCAGTAATGACTGGTTTTTTGACAATGGCCTTGATACTGGAAAGTTGAACAGTTTCTTCTGCCTTACGAATGATGGATTCAAAATCATCGTTCTTAATGGCAGTTTCTCCATCATTTATCAAATTTTGCAATTGGGTTCTTTCTGCAAGAGCTCTTTTATAGATGCTGTACTTTCTTAAATCAGCTTCATAAGCCTCATTTTCAAGTGCGTGTTGCTTCTCCCGATGTTCTAACAAACCTTCGAGTTTGGATCTATAAGAAATCTTTTTGTACACAGAATGTTCTCTCATTGCCTGGCCAATATCAAGCTCATCAAACCGCATGTTGGTAAACTTGTCATTTTTAAATTTCTTAAGAACCTTTTTAGGTAAATCACTTTTAACATCAGGTTTGTTTTCTACTTTCTCAGAGGCTACTTCAGTTGAAGACTTGCTTGGTTCTGCTGCATCTTGAGTTTCCATTTTTTCAATTTTATTAGGTAACTTCTCTTCAACATTTCCGACTTCCTTGTCTACCACCAGCTGATGTTCTTCTTCACATGTTTCTTCCATTTCAGTTATTTCCATTTCTTCCAAGCCTTCATCATTTAATGCATGCATTCCAGATATTGTTCGCTTTTTGCATTCAATTACTTTACCAAGGTCACGAATTTCCAGTGGGCTTTGTCTGTGGTCTGGTAAATACAAAGTGCCATCTAAAAAAAAGAATTACAATCACAATCATAACTTTGAATCCAAATCTTGTGTCAAAATAATCTTTTTACAGGTTATGCATTTGATTCCCAATATAATCTTTGTGAATTATTTTAGGATTAAAAATGGGCTGTCTCTCACACACTTTGGCAATATTTATAGTTTGATGGGGAAGGAGAGATTATATCCAGAGACCATACACTTTCTGAAATCAACTCTAATAATGACAGACCAAGTACTATATGGTATACATTACTTTAAAATATTAAATCTTAATGCTGACTAATAAATATATTAAATAACTTACTGGCTTTGGCTCTTGCAATGCTGTTTCTAAGACACTGAAGAGCAGGACTTCTATTTGGTAACGGACGACTATGTCTGGTTGAGCTCACCCAATGCCATCCTTTTCCTCCCACTGCTCTGTATTCTTCACCTTTTTGTTTCCATAACTTAAAAAAAAAGAAATTATGTGATTTTTACCTTCAGTATTATATATAAAAAGCATATATTGCCAAGCTAAATTATGGTGGAATTTGGAATTGAAAAACACCACCACTTTCATATATCAACAGATGTGTATCTGTGATGGAGTTCTGTGCAATGCAAGACATCATCTGATTTGGTACAGTAGGTCTTGGGAATATATTACATTGGAGATGACCCGATACTTTAATATGGCTCAAAAATAAATTTTTCAGAAACCAACCTGATGTAATAAGTAGGAAATGAATAACACATAAAAACAAATTAAAGAAAAAATGAATAATAAAAAACCAACCTGATGTTTAATAGGAAATGAATATTTCACCCAATAACCCAATTTCTGAGAGTCTTCCTCTTCATCCTTTCGTTTCTTTTCGTGCTTTTTCTTTTCATCTCTCTCCATAACTGTCATCCGTTTCATTTTGCTGTGTCCAAGACCATCATTCCAAACCACACTAAAAAACACAGGTTTGATGGCACATTCTAGGATTGACAACGCAAGACAGAACTCTTTAGGTTTTGAGCAGAGATTAATTGCCTTAAGCCAGTTGTTACGATGTGTCTGCCAATTATGATGCAAGAAACATTTAGGAATATTCCTTTCTAAGTTTGAGAGAGTCATTCTATGCGTCGATACCAGTATTGCTCTCTGACCATATACTGCACCCATCCAGTCAAATTTATATCTTGCGGACAAAGAGAATTTGTATGAAAGGTAACGCCGTTTATCTCTATCTTCTGCATGTTGTGGTTTATTTAGAGCAAGACGGTTTATAGTAAACTGATTTTTATACAACTTATAGGTTCCTTCAAGACCCAGTTTGAATAGTTTTTCTGAAGACCGTGTAACTGGTCCATTTGACTTCTTATTTTCAATTTTCTTTATCTCCCCTTTAGAATTGATAACCAGCACAGCGTTATCATCTTTGTTTATTTTTGTGTTAGTAGTAGGTGCTTGGGTTACAGATTTGGTCACTTTAGGGATGTTTGTTGAATATGTCACAAATGGAGTAGCTTTAGGAGGTGGAGGTTTATAATTTGGGTTCCTGGAACGCGTCATAATGGCATTTTTCTTTGCAGTTGCTTCATCAGTATCTTTCGAACTATCTTTAATTGTATAGGTACTCTGTGAACCATCAATGTTCATAATAACAATTGTTCTATTCTTGATAACATCTTCCTTTGATTCTGTTTCATCTACTTTTTCAGAACCTTCTTCTGACAAATTTTCATTTGTTTCTGGTGCAATTTCAGAAGAAGCTTCCACTTTTGAAGATGCAATTGCTTCAGTATTGCTTCCTTCCACACTTTTAGTAGTAACAGTTGTTGCCATATTCTCAGTGGGCAGAGATGTTAAGGTTGACGTCTCAGTGGGGAGAGATGTTGAGGTTGACGTCTCAGTGGGCACAGATGTTGAGGTTGACGTCTCAGGGGATGTTGTTGTTGCTATTTCAGTGGACACAGTGGTTGTTGTTGTTGATGTTGCCTGTGTTATGTTACTTGTTTGTGTAATAGTTTCAGTTACCATGGCTTCATCTGAAGTTTGTTGTAATTCTTGACATGTTGCTTCTTTTGTTTCAACAGTAGTCATAGTTGTTGTGGTTGTCGTGACAACCTCTTGTGTTTCCATTTTCTCAACATTTACTTCAGACACTAGTTCTCCTTTTTCTTCAATTGTGTCATCTTGTTTACCTTCAACAACATTGAGTTCTCCAGACTGTTCATTTAAAACTGTATGTACTTGTTCTTGTTGCATGGAAGGTGGATCTACCCCTTCTGTCGGTTGGTCATCTTTAACTTCTGGTAAATCTTTTATTTTTTCTATTTCTGCTTCCTTCAATTTTTCTTCCTCACGCTTTCTTTCCTCTTCAGCTAGTCTCTCCTCTTCAATTGCTACAATTTTAGCTGGACAAAAAAATTGTATCAAATTAGAAATAAAGAAAACCACTCTCGGTCGCAACAGTTTTAATTAAATAGAATAAAAATTAATATAATATAAGTGTTTGAAAGTATTGTAAACATTGTACTAACATAATATACATACATACATAGTATTGTACCGTAGTGATTAACACACTTTGTCATTACCAAATATCACTATGTGATATGTAACTACAGTACCTCATACAAAGAAAACATTTGATGAAATTACTTTCACATTCAGAATAACTGTATTTTAGTTTAGAATGTAAGGGCTTTGTTGATGACCTACCATTTGATTCATCCAGATATGACCTAAGGGTCCCTCTTGCTTTATTAGTAAGTTCTTCAGTGATCTTCACATGGTCCAAAATCTCTGGCATACAATCGGTCAACACTGTACAAAGACTTGATTCATACTCATATGGGTTCAGATGACGCAGTAAATCCTCAATTTGAATCTTACTACTGTAGTACCAGCAATCATTTTCTGATTCCCTATTGGAAAGAATGAAAAAAAATGTTTTTGTTTTGAAAAATTATAAACAGTGTGTGTTGTGATACACACTCTCATCAGGTGGTCACATGTAAAGATAATTTTCAGTCTAATGCAGTGACAGATCCGGGTTTTGAAATACGAACCCAGACTTAAAAAAATAATAACTGAAGTACAGAGTACCATAACAAAATTTATAATTTTATTGTGAAATTAAAGGTCCCTGATTAAGTTCATTCGTCACCAACCTATGAGGATATATCTACTGTATCATGTATTCTGTATGTTTCAAAAGTCAAGGAAAGACAAAAATAAAATGCTAAAATATATATTAATGACAAGGAAGTGATATCTCTGGAACACAGCCAAGGTTAAATGTTTTACACAGAATATTAAAATCAAATTAATATACTTCGAAAAAAGTATCTTATAGTATATTTGTTTGTAATCTGTTGGATTTTTAAATACAGTACCTAATGGACATAATTTTGTATTTAATGTATTGTACTCAATACATAGTAATATGCTGTTTACAGTAATCTGTAAAATGTACAGTAAAACAGCATCAAAACTTAAAGCAAAAAATTCTTTTTAACTAAAAAAAAAACAGTATTAAATAATAATATACTGGTAAAATAAATTTCTTAAAAAAAAAAAAAATGTAGGTATACCAGGGAGTTGTAAAGGGTATACTTTCAGTTAATGCAATTTTTTTTTCTTTTCTGTTAACATGTACTGTAGTCTACTGTACAGTTACTTACACAAAGAGTCTTCTACAAAGAAAAAAGTATTTTCTTCCATGGCGATCAAATCCAAGAGGTTCTTGACGTATAAGCATCCCACTCTTTTCAACTTCTGATATGCAGTCATAGACTCCTGGAACTTTGTGAGCTATGCAAACTTCACATAGCCAATCCTCATCTGGTACTTCAGTCATGTTTGGGTCTACACACTGTAAATGATATACAGCGGAACAAGTCTCACAGCATATCAGATCACCAAGTCTATGGCATGACCGACAATGATCGTCGTACGATATAGCTCCCTCACTAACAATTTCTTCGCGAACTTTATTTGTTGCCAAAAACTGATCGGTAAGAAACTTTAGAACTTTTATTTTATCTTTTGGTTGTTGAAAAGGGTACACATCTGTGAAAGAGTTTAGGATTGAAGTAAACTCTGGGTCGCATTCGACATAGCTGCGTACAAGTTCTGGCCATGTCACCGGATCAAGGAAGTGAAACTGGACATTTATACTGTCCTTTACATCTTGCGGCCCAAAAGTGGTACCATTTGCCTCCTCCTCTTTCATAAGGTTCTTTAGAAGTGCAATGTGCGTTTCCGCTAGAAGAATGCATTGTTCTTCACTTGCAATAGCTGCACAAAAATCTTCAAGCCGAAATGGTGATAAGCGAAGCTGTTGGAAAAAATGGCGTAATACCTCATAAACAGACAATGCGTCGAGAATGAGTTCACGAGGAAGGATGAGATCGTCCGATGATTCTGGCAAAACTAACGGTTTTATATTCTTATTTAACCAATAAATTGGGGACACAGGTCTAGAATGTCGAATATATTTTCGCTTTACAGATGATGGAGAACTAGCACCGGAGGTCACACTGCTTTCATCCCATATTTCGCTCTGAGCATCAGAGTCTGATTTATTATCTGAAAGCAACCCACCGGAATCTGTATCACTATCCAGAGGTAAAAGATCTTCAAATTTTTCATCTTCACTTTCATCATCATAAACAATTTTGGATTTACTTTTGGATGATTTGCTTTTTCCTTTTTTCTTTGTTTTACCCTTCTTTTTACTTTGAGATTCTGTTACTACTTTATGAATAAGTTCTTTAGTTTTTCTTGCAGCAACTCGCCTACTTTCTCGCCGGTCAGCACCCCGTTGGCTAGCACTAGAAGGTCCAATTGGTGTGCTGCATCTAGAGCTTTCACTCGGGCTTGGGCTTCTACTGCCTGCTTGTGTTTTGGAGCGCTTACTTGTCGGTGTCGCGTCTCGCGAGCCAATTGAAAGTTTTGATCCTCTCGGACGTCCTCGCTTCATCTTTTCCGGTGAAATTTATGACAAGACGTGAAACACAAACATTTAACAGTGTTATACATATCATATATGCTGGTGATAGTGTGTTCGCTACCGATATTTCGGCTGTCTATTTATAGCGACCATGTTGAATTTTGGAGCGAGTCCGCCATTTTTCTCACAGAATAAATCACGTGACAAATATATTGTTCTCATTAGCATACGGACCTCGATAAATCCAAGAAAACCCGCTTCTCTACCAAAATAAATTTCTAAAATGTAACAATAACACACTATATTATGAGTAAAGTGATTATATGTTACAATAACTGAAAAACGTTTACACTTCGCATTTAGTTCTCTTTTAATAAATATAATTCATTCGTCTAAAAACTAGCCGACAGTTTATGAGATACACTCTCTTATTGGCTGAGCAATGCTAAGCGTTTTTTAGCAATTCTTTTGTATCAAACTATGGTAAAGTGGGAATGTTTCTTTAGTTAGAGTTCAGTTATATGTACAAAGTGTTATGTAATACAGCTTATCTACAATTGAAGATTAATAGTTGATTCTACAATTGTTTACAACTGTACCAATTGACTCGATTTTATAAATCTTTATATTAATTCAGTTTACAATGGGCCAATCATGTTTATTGTTCAACCGAACAAATCAACGGCTGTTCAGAGCCTAGGCTGCTTATCTGGACCGACACGTGCAAGCACATTGCACAGGGCCGGCGACGGGGAATGAGCTAGTTTTAGCGTACTAGTACTTTATTTTTTTAGCTAAGCCAAGATTGCATACTGAAAAACTCGAAAATGACCATGTATCATGTTGAACCGTACTATAAATTTTCTAATTCTGATGTTGAACTTCCCAATTCAATGTACCCTCTGAAGAGTATTTATGATTTCGTGAGCGATTTTTTTTTACATTTGGCTTTGCCAGTTTTTACATTTCTAAGTAATATTAATAGTTAGGCTAGGCTAGCTCTAGGCCGCGCCTAGCTAGCTACATACAGTAGGCGGCAGGCCTAGCGGATTAGGCCAAGTTGAGCCGCCGCCAGAAAAACGTTATTTTCTATGGAACGCCAAATGCTAACTTTCGCCGGTGCTCTTTCAATTTATGTTAGGGATACCGGCGCCGATAACGATGTACATTCAAACGTTTATATATCATGGTTTTTAGTATATATATTATTATTAAATATTATAATTATAAAGAAATAATTATGAAAATCTGGCTTGTAGATTCCAAAATATAAAACATCACCGAAAGTGATCGTTTTTAGCCAAAAATGACGACGTAAACATGTTGCCCCTCACCGGTCAGTCTAATTACCGAAAACAACCGAAAATAACCGAAAACAACCCTAAACAACCATAAACAAACCGAAAACAAAATAAAATAATCTAAATACCGAAAACAAATTTGTATAATATTTTTTAAATGTCGCCCTCTATTGATGGGTGTTTCTAAATCTAAGACCATAACAGAGACAAAACCGCGCGCGCAAAAGCCAAGGAAGACCCTACGATGGTAGTGTGCACAAAATACAACTAAAAATCATGCAATCAATCAATGATAACATCGCATTTACTTACAGAATCTATAAAAATATTTTAATTTTAGTCTTTCGATTTTTGATCCAGAAACCAGCGCATTACTCCTTACAATAATTGTGAATATGTTAATCCATAGTATAGAAAGTAAATTGACTATGGTTAATCATGATCGATTTAATTATAGATTTTCAAAGATAATTATACAAAGATACTAGGGACTATAAAGTATACTTAAAACAAGCTCACTATAAAGGATTCACAATAAAATCTATTCAGTAAAATTACTGTAGTCGAGTAAATAACGTTTTTATCCTTAATCGCTTCAGTATTCACTTAATAAGTGACGAAAACCGGGGACGAAAACGCAAAGTTAGGTAAAATCATGCTTTGTTTTTGAAAAGACTAAAAACGAAATGGGTTTATAGATTTTGTAAGTAAATGTAATCTATTTCATTGAATTTGTATGATTTTGAGTTGTATTTTGTGCACACTACCATTTCTTAGGGTCTTCCATGACTTTTGCGCATCTGTATGGTCTTAGCTTTAGTTTAAACACCCATCAATAGAGGGCGACATTAAAAAAAATATTATACAAAATTTGTTTTCGGTATTTAGATTTTTTAAATTTTTTTTTCGGTTTGTTTTCGGTTTGTTTTCGGTTGTTTTCGGTTATTTTCGGTTGTTTTCGGTAATTAGACTGACCCCCCCTCACTCAGTCGGCAGTTGTATGAACTACCCTAGGCCTACTCCATTTTTCGGTAAAATAATTACATAAAATCACGTTTTTTAGTAAATAGTAAAATATTTTGTGTATTAACATTTTAAAATTCAATAAAATATGATATTAAAAGATTAGTAAATAAAAAATAATATTTATTTAACCTCATTCGAAAAATGTTAATACTCTATTAATTAGTACGTGAGGCCTACACGCGAGAAAAATTATGAGTGCACTGAATTTTTTCCTCGAAAGATTAAAAACAATTAAATTATTAAATATTACTACTTTCCTTTGCTGTGTTAATTGTAATAGGCCTATGTAATTATATATTATTTATTTTCATGACACAATAAACCAAGACCATGAACTTATGTACTAGGACACCATCCTAATCACTACGCGAAATGTCGTAAAAGACGCATGCACTGGGCGTTTCATAGAAATCACCGGCGGCTCAACTTGTCGGCGGCACAACCAGTCATATCCCGGCCTATTGAGTACAAATGGCAATGCAGTTCAGCGGGTCCTTTTGGTACCCATGTCGGTCAGACTTTGCTAAGGGTGTTAAATTTCATTTGGTAGTTTAATTTAGTGTTATTTAGTATAAGTAGGCTATGCGTTTGTAGTAACTAATATATAAAATACCCTGTATTAATAATAAGTATAGGTAGGCCTATTTGTCTATTTTACTTAAAAAATTAAATTATGCAAAAATCAAGTTTTGACATGTCATGTTCAAATACTGTATAAAATTGAAAAATTGCCTTATTATAATAAAATAGTAGACAGTACAGGCCTACCTACTAGGCCTAGTAGTAGTACTGCTGACATAACAATAATAATACAGTACTAATCTATATAGATAGCAATATACTATACGCTATAAATTAAGCCTAGATAATTATTAAAACAACCAAAAACTAAATTTAAAAATCTAATAAATACCAAAAACAAATTTGTATAATTACGCTACTGATGGGTGTTTCTAAGCTAAGACCATGCAGAGAGAGAGAAGACTGCCGCAAAGCCAAGGAAGACCCTACGAAATGGTAGCGTGCACAAAATACAACTCTAAATTGTACAAACTCAATAACACCGTACACTTACAGAAGCTATAAATACATTTCGTTTTTAGTCTTTCTATTTTCAAAAACAAAGCAGGATTTTATCTATAACATTTCGTCACTTTTTTTTTTTTTTTAACCGTATTTAATGAGGGTGATCCATCCAGCAATTGCTGATCATTTGGGACCCTCAGAACAGATACAATATACAAAATACAGCAAAAACAGAAAAGTAAAAGAAAAACAAAAACCAAAAAAACAAAAACCAAAATATAATTAATTACATAAAGATTAAAAATCTGAATAAGAAAATTTGAAATATAGAAAATAACTGAAATGTTAAATTAAGCAAAAATATATAATATATATAATATAAATCGTGGTGAATTTAACGCAGACCATGAAAGCGAAAGTGCTCGATACAAAATGTAGAGCCAAATATAAATAAATGAAAGACGCTAGTAAATTACCAACTGAACATTTTATTGCACTACAGGCTGTTTCATGAGTATGAACTCAATCTTCAGGTGCTTGGCTCTGAATGATAGTCACAAGTGAATACAAAAAGCTATAATGAAGTCTTAAGGCAAACTGTTTATGTGAACAATAGTATGCTAATTAGCAAGTACAACACATCTCTATTTCCTGGACTGTCTATTGTTAACCAAATTCTTATTATCTAAATTACTGATACTTTAGTAGAAACTTTCTCCTATGTCTACATGCACTGACTAATTAGACATAGGAGAAAGTTTCTACTAAAGTATCATTAATTTAGATAATAAGAATTTGGTTAACAATAGACAGTCCAGGAAATAGAGATGTGTTGTACTTGCTAATTAGCATACTATTGTTCACATAAACAGTTTGCCTTAAGACTTCATTATAGCTTTTTGTATTCACTTGTGACTATCATTCAGAGCCAAGCACCTGAAGATTGAGCTCATACTCATGAAACAGCCTGTAGTGCAATAAAATGTTCAGTTGGTAATTTACTAGCGTCTTTCATTTATTTAATATATATAATAAAAATTTATTTAGATCTACTATTTTACAATTTAAATTCTGGAAAAGGATTACATAGTTTTGAGAAAAGTCATAAGTCTAGTTTTGAAAGAGGAAAAGGATAAGGAATTGCGGATAGTTAGAGGAAGATCATTGTAGAAATGAGGGGCCTTGTAGCTGAAGGAGAGTTTGAAAATTTCAAGAAAGGGTTTAGGAATGTGAAGATTTCCTTTAGAGATTTGACGAGTAGTCATCCTCCCATTGGCAATAACTTTAGTGAGGAGATGGCATAAGCCTTGAGGAGCAAGAAGATTTAGGGTTTTGAAAGTAAGACAACCAAGTTGGTAGTGGAGTCTTTTCTGAAGAGGAATGGTATGGGCAAGTCTAAAGTGATCATCAGAGAGGTGTGACATAGGATGAAGTTTGAGAATAATACGTAAAGCTCTTTTTTTGGATTTTTTGTAGTTGTTTACTAGAGAGGTTAGTATTAGAGTTAGAACCCCAGACTGAGCAGCAGTAATCAAAGGGCGAAAGAAATAAAGCATTACAGAGGAGAAGACATGTCGACTTGAGTTAATAATGTACGGCGAGCATGTGCGGTGATATCCTTAATCTCGCGATTGTTCTGAAATCATATGTACATCCCTAATATGTTGTTAAAATATTGTCCTCGGTCAAGTTGTTCTTTAAATTGATCATGATTAACGTATTCACGTCGGTACAAGGTGAAATTGACAAAAAAAAATTAGATATCAATCAGTAGGAAAAATGGCGAAATTTTTCCTACTTTCTAGGATTTTTTTCAGATAATCTATATTGTTTTGATTACTTTTGTAACAGGACCACAGTGCTAATTTTCCCTCTAACTGATATAGGTACAGTATTTAGATATTTTTGTTTCAGTAATTGGACTGACCCATAGATAGTAATAGTATATACTGTATTTTTCTATAGGGTGAAGGGGAAGAAAATTCAACATTGGTGGAACTTGAAAGGAGGCAGGAACGAATCCTTCAGGAATTGAACTTATTAAAAAACGAAGTTGAAACATTGTCTGCTCGATATGCACCAAAAAGTGGAAGCCGTCAAGTGGCAAGAGTTTCAACAGCAAATACAAATTGGTTAAAGGTTAAAGACATTTTTATTTTGTTAAAAACCTTAATAAAGAAATGGTTGACAGAATCAATGCTAGTAATTAATAAATGAAACCGGGACATACCTTTGACTCACCATCCTTACATAGTATTAGTCTTAGTTTACTCACCATTGTCTCGAAGAATAATTGTTTGTTTTTTGGATAGTGGTTGCCCAATAATTATGGCCAATACATGACTGTCGGCTGGTTGAATGATCTCTTTAATCAAGCCTATCTTTTGTACTGAAAATTAAATTTTAATAGGACATTTTATTTTTTTTTAATAGTATATGTTTGTTTTGACTGGGAGTATTGTATAAAAATCTTTTTCCCCCATGAACCTAAGCTTTTTGTGTGAAAGATTATATTGATTATTTTGTCTTTAAAAAAGAATTGATTTGTTTTCTTTTGCAGAATGGAGTAGTTCATGATATTGTTATCAATGCGAATCCTAATCAACCTCCACACTCGCTGTTCGTACTTTACAAGCTGCTCAGTGAACAGTGTACATGTGCTGTAGCAGTCCATACTCACTCGTCTATTAAAGTTTTGCCATTTCAACTGAGCGAGTGCTTTGGAGAGTGTACTACCAAGAGGAATAAAGCTCAAATTATGCTGACACTTATATGGAAAGATGGTAAGAAATTAATTTTTAAGTAAAACTAATAAATGAACACTTTGCTGTTATGATGATAATTATGATATGACATTGCTTGCGATACAAAAGCGCAACACTGTGGATCGTTAAGCAGCACATTACTACTACATTCTATATTTTTTTATGCCGACTTGACCTGTGTTAAAATTCCAATTCAAAATGCGAGAATTTAGTACAGAATTAAGTCTAGTAGTATGTTGATTGCTTAGTTATAGCATGCACTAATCATAAAAATATGTTTGTTATAACAAAGAAAGACAGTTAAAAATTATGAGGCTGACTAGCTCTAATTTGAAACAGGGAAGTTTTTAGTAGTAAAAAATAATTTGATTTTTAGTTTTGTACTTTAGTTTCAGCACACACATCCAACAAGCCAGCAAGCAAAATACTATACCATTCTTTGCAATTTAATTGGTTATATGGTAATAAATTATGGTGCTGCCAGAATGAAATCATACTGCATCGACATGATCCTACAGTATTATTAGAGTAACTTATGAATTACTGCAATACTTCTTTAATTACCTCCGCCTAGGAGGTTATGTTTTCACTCGGTATGTTTGTGTGTATTTGTGAACCGCCTAGATGTCACAGTTTTTAATAAAATTTCACCATTGGCCACAATATGGTCTATGACCCAAAACCTCGCTGGAGTTCGATATTGATATTTTTTCAACATATAAGGATAACAGTTTAACAAAACAAACATTTTTTCATTTTTTTTTTCAGTGACAAGGGTCGAGATGGTTATTAATCCAAATTCGCAGACACCAATCCAAGGGGAAGCAAATGTAGGCCGTTACCTTGCTCGTTTGTTGAACCCAGCCTACGATGCAGATGACATCATACGAGCAACAGAAATCGACAACTGGATCGATCTCGCTACAAATTCGTTCCTCAATGGTAGCTCTCGTGACCGTACCGCTGCGATCAAGACCCTAAACTCGCATCTCGGCAAACAAGACTGGCTGATGGGTGACGAGGTATCATTAGCGGATATAATGATGTGGAGTATGTTACATCAATCGGGGCAAGAGGTTGAAAATGCAAATATCCAGAAATGGAACAAAGCATGTGGCGTACACCCGTTGTTTGATAAAGCTCAGGGATTGTTATAGTTAATAATAGATATATCCTAATTTGGACTTAGATTGTATCAATTATATTTAATTAATACTGCTTAAAACTGTAGACCTTTTTTTTTTTACTAATACTTAACCACTAATACTATAGGTAAAGTTTAGTGGCATGCAAGTAAAATTGGAATTGACAATTTAGTTGTCTGAATTGTTCTTATATTTCATAGTATACTATTAATTTATCTATAATTATGAGGTATATAAAAGAAAAACCTTTTTTATACCTCCATGGTTAGATTATGTGTGTTATTATCATTTACGCTATAAAGTTAATACAGTACTAATATTGAAGATTCAAAACTAGGCTGTGATTGTAAATGATTGACATGTTGCAATAAGATAGTCTTATAGGTTAAAGAAACTGCACTATTATCCTGCTATCTTAATGCATTGAGTGTGGTTAGGAGTTGATAATTAATATGGTGTAAAATCTAGTGTGCAGTACAGCTATTAAAATGAAGTGGAAATCTGTGTTATCATTTTTGTCTTTGTGCATAAAGAATAATGGAAAATATTCAACTGGAACAAATACAAGAAACTGAAACAATGAAAAGTATTCCAAGTAAACCTTGTATAAGTTTCTTATACTACATAATAGGTTTTCTCTTCACATCAATGCTTTATTAAAGTTGCAATTTAAACTTAGATTAAGGTCTAAACAGCATCTTTAGTTTAAAATAACATGACTAATAAATCCACTTAGATAAAGCCAGAATACAAATCCTGTAATGTAATAAAATACATTAAAACAATTTAAAATAGCTGCCATTTTCTATATACGTATCAAGTTATCTTTTAGTACTGAAAACATGTAATGAAAAAGTTGCATTCACAATACTCGCCCTTACTGATGCTTTTATATTACAGTATTAAAATATGTTAAATAATATTTACCTGTATGTCAACATTTCATATACCTTGCGTTATATGAAAACAAGTATTCTAAACACAATAGCTAATACACAGCATATGCCTAACATTAACAAACATAGGATTAATATTTATAATGCACCGAAGTGTATTCTTACAATGTGATTGATCTTTCAAGTTATGAAATATCTTATAAATGCATTCGTTTGTTTGGTCTATAGTACCAGAATTACCACTTAAGCCACCACTGGTCTGTTTTCTGTCTAAAACTAGTACAGTATAGTCACAGCAATACAATCTTCAATAACAATAATATATTCATAGATAATAATATATAATTTATCTGAGTGTAGTACTAGTAAAAAATACAGTAAATGAATAACCCCGGTATATTTCACACACAAAAATGCTGTTTATCCTATGCAGTAGCCTACTTCCGAAAGGAGGTCTTTAGTTTATAATAAAACAGTTTATTTTGAAGAATAAATTTATAGATTTTGAAAATTACTACCCTTCTTAGTAAAATATAATTGAAGATGATACTAAAATAAAACAAGGCACAGACGGAAGGAAAAAACATTGGTAGGGTAATTTTTATACTATATGCTGGGATAGTCGAGGTCTTAGCACCAAAATAGTAGACACAGAGCTACTGAAACACGAATCCATTCTGGTTAAGGGTGGTACACATATTGTTCAACAATTACACTTTACAGTACTTCAATTCATTTCACAATTTTGACATCCCTAAATCTATAATGGAGTGTGCTCATCAGGTTGCATTGTTACAAATTAATACAATGTTTCTGAAACATTTGTTTACCCCTAGTCTTCTAATGGAATATTCCTAAATAGGTACGACATGGATTCTCCGTTGTGTATCCTTCTGACGGATTCTGCAAGCATTTGGCTAACGTCAACGACCCTTAATTTGGAACATTGTAGACGATGTAATTCCTGACCAATTGTATTTGTTATGACAATCTAAACAAAAAGAAAAAACAACAATTAAGAAAACAATAAAGTAAAGTAATAAAAACATAACAAGTCTTGTTTCATTTAACTGAACAGACTTATGTTAAAGTACATGCTTCAGGTCTTGGCCTCAAACCTCTTCATCATGTGTTCAAATACTTTTGGTGGACAGTGATGTCAGTGTTAGGGGGTAATTCTCTTCAACCTCCCATAATTTACTCCATGTTACATATAACTTTAAACAATAGTAAATTTTCACACTCAAATTCTTTGAAATTCTTTTTCCGAGTGAATTTTTTAAATTAATTATTTACAAATGATATCTGTTGTAAATACTACAAAACAAATCTCGCATAAAAAGACAAAGAAAGAGATTAGTTTTTAAGACACACCACAAAGTACCTAATCATCTGTAGATATGTTGCGGAATAGGTACGACATCGATTCGTTATGATGGATACGACGGATAGCTTCCGCCATCGCTTGCGAGATATCTATCGTCCTGATCTTAGAACACTGCAGTTTTTGCAGCTTGTGTTGTAACGTGTTAGTCACGATGACCTGGGGGATAATATAAACATTAGCATGCACAAATAAACAAAAGCGCCCTCAACTTGTAACAAAATTAAACGGGATAACTGAAAAATCAACAAGATTAGTTTGTATTAAAAAGTATAAAGATTACTCCAAGAAATGGAGTATGTTGAGTCTGATTTCTGTGCGACAAGGAACTGTATCCTATAATTAATCGTCCTTTCATTTTTATAACATTAATGACATCATACACTTCATTTATTGGAGTATGGATTACACTTTTGTATTTAGAAGGGTAAACTATTAACAAATTGGGTAAAGTGAAGGTGATAAAAAGAGGGATTTTAACTGTGATGGTGTTAATTAAAGTGTTCATTTTATGTAGGCTGCAGCTACGAGTCATGTTTAGTAGCCATATCTATACTTGACCCTTAATAATCTCCACATTAACCAGATCCCAGCAGGGAACGGGATTCCTATTTCTAATCAATTAAATGAATCTCGTACAAGACTCAAAGATACAACCTGAACCAACAATCTCAAACACCATCAATATGTAATGTAGATCCTAGAAATTGACTTTTAAACTTTATCAGTGCGCCGCTCCATAAATGTTTACAAGTATAGAAATACTGTAGTTATTTCACATGACTCTCCACAAGCATAGCCAATTTGTTTATTTATCCAATTATCTATAATTTTTGTTATTGTGTTAATTTCCCATAACCTTTGCCTTCTTTACACAAATTGCAAGGGTTAATTTTTGTGGATATAAAAATCTAAGATTATCAAAGGGAAAAATAAATACAACAAAATATAAACAAAAGCAAAAATTATAAAACAATAATAAACTATATAACTTTAGAAACAATTAAACAAATTCAACTCTACCTCGTCTATACATGACTCTTCAATTTTTTTGGGTGCATCGGCGGACAAAAGTCCGTGAGTTGCCATTGCGTAAATTTTGTATGCTCCTCGTTCTTTAAGGATCTCCGCAGCTGCTACGAATGACTCTGCTTCATCTATCATGTCATCCTGTAGAAATTATAAAGTAATTAATTACTAATTTTGTAGTGGAGCTGTAGTTTGGTGGTTTCGTACTTGCCTTCAAATCCAGTGTTCAATCCTGATAGGGTTGTAAATCACGACTCTTTCAACTCCACTCCCCAAATCCAAATGAAATTGTTAAAATTTCATATGCATGCATTAATACATGGATAAATTATAAATAGTTTATTCATCCTGTTACTAGCGAATTGGATGCATATGAAATTTAAAAAAAATTATTTGAGGACTCTATGCCAAAAAAAAAACAAAGATTAAACAGAAGAAAATGATGGTAATTGTACTTGCAAGGTTCTCATGGGGATGGGGGTTGGGTATTTATGCTTTTATTAAATATATCCTTACCACAATAATTGCAATCCTTCCACCAACATCTCCAACCACATTGATTGGTGGTTTCTCTTTTGGTATCAAAACTGTAAAAAGAAATCATGTAACATCATAAGAAATACTCACTCATCATGGAAACCATGGGTTATCTTGATAAACAAGAAACAGGATAAATAAGCAGTTATAGCAAGCATATTATAATATTGTTTGAAGGTTTGTATGGCGGAATTAAATGTTGATACAAAGTACACCGCATGTATATATAGTTCATAAAAAAACTAGAGTTTTTTTCTTTCTTTCTTTTGAGCAATATACTTTATCGTCCTCACTCCTTACTAAAGAGAGTTATAAAAAGCCAGGAACATTTTCACAGCCTAACATAAGTGCTACAATACCTGGTAACATCTGCATTCCATCCACAGTTCTAACAGTAGGAGGAGAATGTCTACCATCAATGTGTTCTGAATCAGTTTCTTTATGTTCTCCATGGATGACTGCTAGGCCTAGACGAAGCCGATCAGCAAAAGATGTAGCTCGTTTGGCAGCTGCTGGGTTTCTTGCAACTATTACAGCATTCCGCCAATCTGGAATCTGTATATATATTTAATTAATATTATAATAATTATATTAATTTTTTTGATGATGAAATCTGATGTGGGACAGTAAATCTATCTTTGATATAAACGCACAATGTTTATGAAATTTGAACATGGCCATTCGATTTTTTGGGCTTTAAGGCAGAGTCCGTATAACCAAGGCAATCTAACAACAGAATGCTGAACTCCGGAGATCAAAGGGTTTAATCGGTGGCTGCGACACGATCAGTTCCACGCCCCTTAACAGACACTGCCCACCAGAAAGAATATGTACATAGTACAGTACGGCTGGTTTTTGTCGCAGCAAGACATCAAGAGACTGTTACGAGTTCTATCTTGTCAAGGCGAGCTCAGTGTCCTGTTGTTAGAATGCCTTGGCATAACAGCAAGTAACTATTCACAAACAAATCATATACCTTTCAAATCAAGTCATACAGTAGAACCCATATAAAGAGACAACATTGAGACCTAACCAAATGTCTCCTTAAAAGAGTCCTCTGGGCTTTGGTTGTTAGTGTTAAAACATATATTTTCCTGTGTTCAGTTCCTTTCACAGGAAAGTGTCCCCTTCATTAGTGTTTCCTGAATATAAATTTCCCTAAAGTTCTACTGAACTGAACACTATACGTACATTTTCTTGTATATATTGTACAATAAAAGGAGACGCCCTCAAGTTGTCTACTGGTATGTCAAAGAATCCCTGGATTTCCTTATGATGTAAATCCATTGTAATAATATGGTTCATTCCTGAAAACAACCAGCAATCAGTATTCAAATAATATCAAAATTCTGTTTGAATTAGCCAATTATTTGGCTAAACTGAATAAAACTAAATGTATTGACCAATTGTGTACCAGTATTCAAATATAAAGATAAGTGGTAGTAAGGGATTTGAATAAAACTCACCAGCTCTTGAAAGCATAGTTGCAAGTAATTTTGAAACAATTGCACCCCTCTTCCTCATCTGACTCTGCTTGCTGTATGGGAGGTATGGAATGACGCCCACAATGGACTTTGCACATGACGTCTTACAGGCATATGTCATTATTAAAAGCTCCATAATGGCATTGTTTACATCACTGTTTTAAAATTAAAAAAAATAATTTTAACAGTCAATTTATCTAAAAACAGATTCACATAAAAAATAAACCACTAGAGTGTCGCAAGACAGTTTTGCCGGGCTTAAAAGTGTATGCTATGCTCTACAAACTGTCTTAAGATGCAAGCTCACATTGGTTTATATTTGATGAATCTGTTTTACCTATATTACAAAGGCAGATGTTTTCAGTGTCAATTTATCTATGTCTCTGTAAAGTAAATTCAGGTATACAGTAGGTTTGTTAAGAAAGATGTTTTATGTCATCTTGTAATTGTCAGGTTATACCCTTTTCACATCTGCATAAATTGTTACAACTTGTTACAAGTTTGATCTCCCGACTTATTACACGTTTTTACACACCTTGTGAAATCTCGGGAAAAAGCGCTATTTGATTACTATGATTGGTGAGTTTAATAGCAGGGCAATACACATGCGCTCTGAACATATTGGAACAAAAACAGGCCTCTCATCAGTGGATTTTTACAACTTGATACAAGTTGTTGCATTTTGCAGATGTGAAAAGGGTATAACTTGCTGTTAAATGTAATTTTTTACAACTTACTCTGAACCAGTCTGTATGAGAAAAACATCTTTGCCTCTAACAGACTCATCAATGTTAACAGTTGTTTCTAAATTTAAAAAAAAAACGGTTTTATTATTTTGAATTGGAAAGCAATTTACAGTATGAGTTTTTGGGCCCATATATGGACATGATGATGAACTACCATTTAAGCATATCACTACCATATTTGGGCATATCACACACATATCACATATTTTTGTCAAACTAGTTTGATAGTGTAGACAGAGCATTAGATTCATTATCAACATCATTTCAACATGTATTAGTGAAGGAATCATTGTGAATTGTCAAAGTAAAACAACTCATTTCTGAAAAACTGATTCATGATTTTTTAATGTGAATTAATTGTTTGTTTTAGTTTCAAGAAGAATGCTGTTGAAAGCTCTTTAAATAATTAACGCATTTAAGTCGAACATGAAACTTTTTCAATTCAATTTAACAGGTTGTTTTAATTTTCATACTGTACCTTTGTTTTCTTGTAAATAAATATCAGCCTTGCCAAGCTCTGTACAAAGTCGGCTGTAAAAACAAAAATCACAAATCTGCTTCATGATTGGACTCATGGCTTAATCTTCATTCAGGATAAGTTAATTATCTTGTCCATTTACAGGAAGTCTTAGATGATATCCCAATATTTGAACAAACAGGCAGCTGGTCACAAATATTAATTTTTCAGAAGGAAAACACATTTTTTAAATTTACACTACATACATACGTACATATAGTTTGAATATTTAGACTTATAATTATTGTGTCATCATAATATCGATCACACAAACACTCTAGCCTAGAATAGGCTAGGCCTAGGTCTTAATTTTTAATTTGTTATTATTTTATATTATAGACACTAGGCCTACCTGGGAAGTAGTTAGGCCTATATACAGTAATAATAAATAAAAGGCGGCATATAATTAATAATTCTAAAAAATTTTAAAACATTAATATTAAAATACAAATAATTTTTAAATAGAGAAAGGTGTGAAATTGCGATTATAATATGCTCGTAACTATATTTCATTAACAAAAAAATCAAAAACATTAGGCCTAGGCCTAATATAATATACTATATTATAGGATATTTCATAAAAATACTAATAATAATCAGATCTAGGCTTTGCCCCCCACCCCCCGACTAGGGAATCAGCCGGGCCTTCCTAACTAGAAATGAGAAAAATACTAATAATAATCAGATCTAGGCTTTGCCCCCCCACCCACCCCGACTAGGGAATCAGCCGGGCCTTCCTAACTAGAAATGAGTAGCACTGTAACGCCAAATGAAGTGACATTGCCAAATGAGGTTCACGTGGCCTGTATCGCACAAGGCTAGGTCACTTAATTTGGCAGCACGTTTCTGGCGAGCTAATCGTGTTATAAATATTGATATTACTTATTTCCAAATAAACACAAACTGAAAATTATTAACCGGAGTATTTCTAACCTAATAACCTTTACTCATTGTATGAAATTAAACCATTATAACTGAAACATACGACGAAAATTTACTATTTTAGTGTAAAAAACGAAAGGCACTGTTCATCGAAAAATCTAGAAAACTCGAAATGCATGATGGGAAGCCTATCGACCCCTTTCGAAGCAGCTGGAAAAGGAGACTACTCGTTTTAGCGCCAAAGGAAAGTGTCTGAAGTCACGTCTGCATGTTATGCGGACATGGTCTGGGACAATTTGCCTTTGGCGCTAAAGCGTTTAGTGTTTGAGTTATGGGACGCTATTGCTGCATTATTTTCTAGTAATAATTTGATTTGACGTTCCTTTCGTCGGTACATGGTTCCCGTTATTATTTTGTTCGGTTTTATGAATTTCTATGTTTATGTTTTCAAATTAAAATGATTATTCGTTGAATATGAATGTATCCTGTTATTCTACTGATTATTATATATATTTTTTTGTTTAACATTGCTTACTATTTAATCAATTCCGTTTTTTTAAATGTATATGACCAATGTTATTTAGGCCTACATGATCACATTTTTGTCACTTATTATACCTACAGTATAACACTATATTTCCTTTGATGTCTGAAACATTAAAACATAAATTTGCAATACTATGGCGAACCTAAGTCGCAAATTGTTAGTTGGATATTCGTTATAATTTCATCATCTCATTTGTTACACATGTGTGTGTGACCTATAATAAATAAATAAGGGATGGTAGGCCTAAAGGTAGTCGAGGGGAAATTCATCAAATTGTTTCATCAAAACAATAACTCATAAGGTCGGAAACATTTAGATAATGGAACCAAATTTTGCAATAAAGTCTTTATTGCAAAATTTGGTTCCATTATCTAAATGTTAAAAGATGAGATATTGCCTTGTTCTCTTTTGTTATCAATCTTTTCATGTCACGTACCGTAATAGAATGTAACAGTTGAACATGCATATCACAATAAATAAATAATGGTACCTAATTAGTTCAGCATTTTCATCAAGTTTTAACAATATTTGATGTCGGAAACATTCCCAATAATATAGAGACTAATTTTGCAATATGTTAGATATTTTATTCAGCTGGTACTTTTTACCTTGATGTCAGAAACATTTGAACATAAATTCGCAATAATGGATCATAATTGTGCAATGAAGTCGTCATCTCATTTTGTTCATATCGATGTGAGAAACAGTTTGGATGGGAATGTGGTGAGCGAAATTCTAAGCAAGCTAAATACATGATACAGTTATTTTAAGGTTGGGAACACAACGTGAATTCGCAAATAATTGAACGTAATTTTGCAATAAAGTCGTCATCTCGTTTGTTCATATTACGATGTGGGAAACAAGTTTGGATGGGAATGGGGTGGTGAGCGAAATTCTAAGTAAGTATTACTTCGAAGTCGGAAACAACCTTAAATTCGCAATAATGCAATGGAACCTAATTTTGCAATGAAGTCGGTCACCTTGTTTGTTCATACGATGTTGAAAGCATGTTCGGAGGGGTGGACGAAATTCTAGGAAGCTAAATACAGTTACCGTAGTTATAACACTACTTATTTTGAGGTCAGGAATATTAGAATTTATACTTAAATGGAACCTAATTTTGCAATGGAGATTGCATGCGTTATTTTCATCTCGATTGTTCGTTCCATCAATTCATACGTCGTACATAATATGGAACATGCATGCACTTTTATACTTTGTGGGGTGATAGAATGGGATGCTACTGTAAGTTAATATTTTTTATTTATTGACATACAGTAATTTAATTAGCTATATCGATGGAATAGTAGATTAGGCCTATATTTACACATTTGCAGCCTTCACTATTTATAGAATAAATCAGCATTAAATAAGCCAGTGGGTAAATCTTTATGGAATTCATTTAAAAGCAATATGCTATATAACATTGAATGTGAAAGATATAACAATAAAGAAACAAGTATAGAAAAATGGGTAGCTTTAAGAAATACTATTATGTTAATATAAATTCTAATTTGCTCGATTATCAGAAAAGAATTCACTGTGATACGAGTTACAGGTGGTGCTGATCTGATTTAATTCGTTTTATCTTGTATATAAATACATTGTATAATCGGGGTTGTAAAATTAAACAAACAATTGAAAATCTCACAAATTCTTTATGTGTAAAATATTTTAAAACGAAGAACATTAATGAAAATAGGAGGCAATACGGAATTCATAAATGTAAAAATGTTACTGATGAATTGTAACGACATTGGGAATTAACAAATGTGTTAAATAATATGATTTTATGTAATGACATGAGATAATATATGAATGTGGATAAAAGTGGTGTTTGCGCCACAAAAGAGAAAAAAAAAGCTATCGATGGAATGGTGGGTACGAAATCCATGATAATATAGTTACTTATCTAAAATAAATTCGACGGGAACCTGATTTTACAAGAGGACCTCTTATATGAGTTTGTGAGGACTCCGTTTATAGAGGACATCTTAATATCTGTTCTAAAGACTCCTTATATCAGTTCTAGAATTAACCTTAATTCAATTCAAATTGATCAGTTCTTTTCTAATGAAGAATCTGGGCAATTTACAATCAAGCAACAACACCACATAATTCTACGTGAATTCTGCTGTACGTGAGCTAGCCTTAATAATACCGCCTGATTACGGTATATAGGCCTACAGTATTAGCTTCAGAATAAAGGACAACGCATTCTACAGATATTAAAACAGAATGAAAATATTAAATTGGCTTCGTTGAAATGTTGTACCTTGATAGACAGACCCCCAAGCAGACAGCCCACATTACTGTACAGACAATCTGCACTGCAGCACAATCTATTGGTTTTAACTGTACACGCGGTGATTCAACTAAAAGCAGTAAAAACATTTTGGCACACAAGGCGTTTCATATAATTTGCAGACCATGACCGAAGCACTTCCGCTTCGATCTATTCGACGAAAATCAAAAAAGGATAACTATTTTCTGCTTTATATTTAATTTACGCCGTGGTTAGGATTCCGGCACCGGAACTCAACTGCCCAGCGTTAGGGAATCCAACACGCTATTGCGCATGCCCAGAGCGAGGTAATCGGCGACTCTATACTTATCAACAGCGATGGATCATTTCATAGCTGCGCCACACGGCGAACTAGCCTATAGATGCCTACTAATACGGGATCCACTAATCTAGGCTAGGGCTACCAGTTAGACGTGACCAGTGGGCCTATTTATTTTGTAATTAAAAAGTGGTTGCTTTATTCATATAAACTTCATATCATTATGAATTATAATAATTACATGACTAGTTTTATGATTTTTCATAACGCATTATACTGTACATAACAACAGGGAGTTGTCCCTGATAACAACATGCAACCACAAGTTGGATGTGAAAAAACTGTTCGGGAAGTCAGGGTCGCAACGCTAAAAACAGCATTACGAATCTTAGATAGAAACTGATACTTATTAATATCATTATAATTATTTTAACGCGTGGCGTAGTCGTATTTTAATTATTAATTCATGTATGGCATAGGCAAAGTTTCATCCATCGCTCTCTCCCTCGCGCAACGACTATCTAGGCTACAGTAATCCCTATAACACTCCGACTCTCGGTGGTGTGGTGTGTGTGGCACTCTATATAAGTGCAAGCTATAATTCACTTCCCAGCGCAATAGCGTGTCGGATTCCCTAACGGTGGGCAGTTGAGTTCCGGTGCCGGAATCCTAACCACGGCGTTTAATTTAATGTAATAGCTTGATCTAATAACAGGCGTAACAACACAGAATACATATTGTAGTTTAATACTGGCTTAAATATGTTTGTTTTATATAAACTGTATTTTACAAAATTACAATAGAACTTCATTTTGCAATAGTACCTAATTTGGCGCCTTAGACGCCAAATTAAGTGCGGTACCTCATTTGGCAGTGGTACCTCATTTGGCGTGACAAGCACCAACAAGGCTACCTGGCTACTCTAGGCATAACTCTACTAGCCTAGGCCTAGCCTAGCTACAGTAGCTAAATTTAAAATATATTTACGTACGTTGATATTAAACGAGCTAATTCCGGGTGAGAATTGCCAGTAAATATTACCATCCCCCCTCTTGACATTGTTGATTTAGATAGTGAGGCTTGTCGCCTACAACTGGTAGCTAACGACAAAATTGTGTATGATTGTTTCCAGATTTCAGAAGAAAAAAACACAAACGTCACAACGGCGGGGGACACGAGACGCAACCAACGACAAGTTAAGCAGCAAGGAAGAAGAAGCAACAACAAAATACTTTGGTTTTATCCAGGTCAACTTCTTTAGAGGTGGAGAAGGTATGACTTTCAAAACACGATAGTTATATGATAAATAATCCACTTTGATAATTTCAACATTATACCAAAATATATTTTAGAAATTTAAGTATTTTATATTTCTTTTAAAACTACAAGAATATAAATTTATGATTATTAGCTTTAACTATAATAATAATTTCCCACTGAGCCTAAATATTTTAGCCAATCACAGAAAATCTCTCAAAAAACATGTGGAGCAATAAAAATAAACAAATACGACACAGAACACGTATGACATGGCCCATGCAGAGTAAAATCATCTATGAAACACCTACAAAAAGTAAATATCTTCATTAATAACAAATATTGATATACAAATATGGTTTAGTTGTTTTTTTAGATTAAAATCATAATAATTCATATAAAAAAATAGGTCTAGTCGCCTAGCAAGGCCTATTCTAGACTATTAGGTAGGCTGGCAAATATAAAAGGTATATGGGCCTATTACTACTACTATTACTAATATATAGTTAATATAAGGTGATCAAATAAAATGCATTGTCCCACATCTTTCAAGTCTATGTATCCTACCTTTTATGTAGCTATACAAAATTTAGATTTTGTTTACTTATGTATTGTTTTATAAAATAAAGCTTTGTGTTTATTCATGGAGTAAGTTACTCCATGGTTTATTAACTTTTTTTACAGCTTAATAGATTTTTACAAAACTGCATTGTGACAATGTCTTCTAAAACATCAAAATATTTCACCGGAAGAAATGATTCCTCCATGAGAAGATCATCTGAACGTTTAAAAGACAAATCAACACCATCTTGCTCACACGAAAAACTAGACGAAAAATGTTCAGGAAAGCTATCAAGCAAACTTGGCAGAACAAGAAACATAAAGGCTGAAGTCGATGAACCAACAAATATGGTTTCAGACACCCAATTGCAAGGTGTAGATATTGCCACAAAGAGAAGTGTAAATGTTAAAAACGAACCAATCAAAGAAATCCTCAAAAAGAGTCCTCAAAAGAGATTAATTAAAGTGGAATATGAAGGTGTACAAGATACAAGCAAAACACAAAGTAAAAAAGTAAAGAATAAGAACTCTGGGCCTGAACCAATGGAAAACACTGATTACAGCAAAAGGGTTTTGGACAGAAATGTTTGGCAGCCAGTTAACTGGAGAGATCAACTGGAAGGGATCAAAGAGATGAGGAAAATAAGAGATGCCCCAGTTGATACTATGGGTGCTTCTCAGATATGTGACATCTCGGCTGAACCAGCAGTTAGTGTTTCTTTGTTAATATTTTAAGATACTAGAAAACTAGTATATAAAATCTTGTATTTTTATTGATAATTTCTAATTCTGTTAACAGGTTTACAGATACCAGGTCTTGTTATCATTGTTACTGTCAAGTCAGACTAAAGATCAAGTGACATCAGCAGCCATGATGAAGCTTCGTGAACATGGGTTAAATATTGACAACATCCTGGCAACTTCGGAGGAGGATATTGGACAACTCATATTTCCTGTTGGATTCTGGAAAGTAGGATTTTTAAAATGTTATTTTGTAAGATTATTAAAAAGTGGGTATAGAGGTCACATGTCATAACATAATTCATTATTGAAGACTGATAAAAAAAAAATGCTGTGGAACTGTAACGATTAAGTCATCTCTCATGTTATTTATAGACCATACTGTATGTAAATGGGGAATAAGCTGCGACTTCAGGGGCGGACACAGGGGGGTTGCCCCAGTTGCCCGGGCAACACCCTTAAATTTCATGCTAAAATTGCATTTTGCCGGAGATTCCCCATCATTTAAGTATTTCTGTAGTACCCTATTTATATTCATTTTATGTCTGTAATATTCGACCAAATTTCCGTAGTAATTACGCACGTTCCAAACTTTTAAATAGCAGTGTTTAACTGCTTCTTTTTGCAAATTTCGATCATCTTTTCTGAAGTGTAGTTTGTACAGTCGTGGATGATACATACCACAACTGTACACATTCATTTATTTGTCTTTAGAGAAAAGCTGAATATATAAAGAAGACCACTCAAATTTTGAAGGACAAATACAATGATGACATTCCACCAACGTTACAAGAGCTAATCAAACTTCCAGGTATTGGACCTAAAATGGCTCACCTGATAATGGACATTGCATGGGACGAGATATCGGGTATTGGAGTTGACACACATGTACACAGGATCTCAAACCGGCTTGAATGGGTTAAGAATCCGACAAAAACACCGGAACAAACACGAATTGCGCTTGAAGACTGGCTACCAAAGTAAGGCATTACCACAGTAATGAAGTATGATGTTATACTAACACTAATGATATGTCAATTTTCATATTTTAGGCAGTCACAGAGCCCCGGCAGCCGAAGAGGATGCAATATTTGTATTGGTTCCTGGCAAAAGTGGAACCGTTCGCGATAACACATGCTGCTAGTTTTTTTAGCGATGTGCTTAGAATCCAGTATAGCTAAAATCCCTGCTAAAAGGATGCGATAAATTGTGACATTTTGACACGGGACATGCCAGGGACTTAAACTACTAATTTTACCCCATCATTTCCTGTGCTTGTGAAACCAAAATCTTTGGAAATATACCCCATAAATGCTGTACCTCCCCATATTTTAAAACACTTGTGCTACCAGGCTCACGAAAATATACCCCGTAAATGCAGGACCTCCCTGTATGGAAATATTTAAGAGTTTATTTCATATATCCAGTAGCTAGTAACTGACCAATTACAGGATGGATAAACTAAATAATGCTTATAAACTCATTAGGGAGTTAGAAACAGTGAATTACAACCCTGGCATAGGTCAGGATTGGATCTTAGGATTAGAAGGCAAGGACGATAACCACACAGCTACAGATCGGATCAGATTCCCCTCTTTCCAATAGAGAAATCAAGTTCTTTCTCATGTATGTGTGTCTATTATACACAACTGCACAATCTCTATTTATAAATAAATGCTTTACAAAAAAGACTATGACATTTTGATATTTTAGTAATTGTTCAGAATATAATAGTACAGTAATACTAATTATACCCTCTAATGTTTAGAAACAACTCTTTATATACAGTCAAATGTCTCCCTCAACTTTATTGGCATACCAAAAGAATTCTAACAACCTTTTGACACTGGAAAGACAGCGCATTAAAAAAAGAATATTATATGTGATAATATGTAAGAAGTGTTTATAGCTTCATGTTGGTGGCATAAAATTCAATACAAATCTTTAAACATCCGTCATCATTAATTTATAGGGTGATTATTCAAAGCTCTACGATGACATTGGGTTTAAAACATCCATTAACCTGCCAACTATTAGCCAATCACAAAACAATTTTGTTTAATCATTCAATAAACATTCTCCATTAACAAATATGTTTGTTTCATTGCCTTTTTTTCAAAGTACATTTACTTACGATTACTTATTTTAAAGATACAATTCCACTTTTGCAAAACGGAAAATGTCTGACGCAAAAACCAAATGTGATCAAACATAATATTGGTAGACAAAATGCATTACCTGTATATTCTGAGCCATCAGCCGGATATTTAAGACTCGTAAACATGCAGTACTGAGTCATTACATATTATTTAAAATATTACTTATTTTTAGTCGCGTGGAAGCGACTCTATAGTTCACTATGTCGGTCGGTTGGTCGGTCTGTCTGTCTGTTTGTCTGTCGGTCCGGTATCGCTATGCATTTTATCGCTTTCTGACCTTATCTTGATATCAGTTTAATCTAGCTAGGTCAATTTTTCACAGTATATTCCTTATGGCCAGGAATCAATGTGGTTATGTTTTCACGGTGCGCAATAAAAAATTACGCGGTCTACGCACGATTTAACGAAATCACGTTTGTAATCATATCTTCACAACCATGAATCACAATTAAATAAAATTTGGTACTCATAAATTTCAGGGCATAAATCATCATATGGCAATACAATTACGTGCGTAGCGCATGTAACGCATGCGTACGCGCGCTTAAAATTTTCACAATTTATTTTCGATGAAATAAGAGTACGTTTCAGGCAATTTTAAGCGTTTACAAAATTTCCATGAGTGCGCATATTTTTGCGCGCGCACTGCGCGTTAAATGTTATTGCGCACTCTTTTTGCCCGATTTCTGTTTTCTTGACTTACTTTTCAACTCGAAATTACGTTATACGAGCACGTCAAAAGTGACAGGCTACGCACGTGTAAATTAAAAAAATATAAATGTTTTTAAACATTTCAACATTTTTAAACATGTTCAGTAATTTCGGTCAGTATAGTTCACTATGTCGGTCGGTCGGTCTGTCTGTCGGTCTGTCGGTCTGTCTGTCGGTCCGGTATCACTATGCATTGTAGCACGCGACTTAATGGCTTTTGGCCTTGTTAAGATACAATGCCACTTTGCAACATGGAAAATATCAGAAAAACCAAATGTGATCAAACATTTAATATTGAAGATGACCAAAATGCGTTACCTGTATATTCTGAGCCATCAACAATGTGTAAAGCTCTGTCTACACTATCGAACTTTATGTGACAATAAATGTGCCCATACTGTATAGGGGCATGATGATGTCATATCACTACCCTATTTAAGCATATCACTATTTGGGCACATCATAGTGTAGACAGAGCTTAAGACTCGCAAACATGTGGTACTGATTCATTAAAATTGTAATTATTTTAATTTAATTTTTATTAGTTAATTTACAAAATAGAAATTTTAATAATTATTGATATTGACAATTTATGTATTTGTTTTTTATAATTAATGGTTGCTTTTATTCATTGAAAGATAATAATCTACTACAGTATTTAATATAAATAAAATATACAATCTAATGTTCGTTTTATTAATTTATTGAGCTAACAGTACTACAGCACATCTTTAATGGATTGTAAGTCATAGCTGTTAATTGACGTATTGTAAATAATTCACAGTCACTGATCTTTTAATAACGTCTATTTTTACAAACTTCAAAGAAAAACAGTGGATGTGGTTTTTGCGGTGACATAAAACAAAAAAAACAAGAGGAATTTGTGTAAATATAAATTACAAATGTGATGACAGATTTATTTCACAATTTGGTGAGATTTATTTAGCCATGCAGGAATTGGCTTAAACAATAATTCCCTTGGTTTGACTGAAGAATTTGTCGCTCAGAAACATAACAGATTTTTTTTTTATATATGAAATTTTTATATTATTAATTAAAATACTAGCTTAATACTATCAGTGTACACCATACAAAGCATTTAATGTATAAAAGCACAGTTACATGTGTAAACAAGTTTGTAGTTTTAATTAATATACAATTGGTTTTGTAAATAGAGGATTTAATAGAAAAAGAATGTTAAGAGGTAAATACTAATGAATGTTAATTTATACTAAAATAGATACTAAAAGTTAAAATTATGATATTAATGAGGGGAAAAATAGAAAATAATGAAAAAAAAATAGAAAATGTTTAGAAATTATGTAATGAAACATTGAATGAATAAAGGTGGTGGTGAACAAATAAAGGAAAAAATAAAAAGAGGATTGAACTGAGTGCCACGCCTATGATTTGTTCCAAGTTGAATATTAACTTTTAATAATAATTGGACATTGCAATATTTACAGATTTTATTTGACTTTTAAAACGTTAATAGTGATTGACAAATTGTGTTACAGTATATATATTTTTACTCGAAATTTTTAGAACGTCATAATTTGTATATTTAAATTATTTTATAGAATGATGAATAACATTAATCAGTATATTTTTATAAACTCATATTTATTATAATTTGTATTATATACCCCTTATTTAATTTTTTAACAATTTTAATGTCAAATTGTTATTACTGTAATGTACCGTACTCAAATAATTATCAATAGGATTAACTGAACTGAACTAATATTTGTGATATTCTTTATTTTTACCCAAGTTTGTTCTTTTTTTTCCTCGTTAATATTTTTAACTGTTTCGTAAAACATAGGTTTGCCCTCTTGGATTGTTGTGATGTTGTTTTATACCAAAAAACACATAAATAAGTACAAACTTGTCAAAGTAATAAGCACAAGCTTTAATGTGACAATTTTGGAGGCTGAGTTGGTGATAGCTGTGATATGGTGATAACTTTTTAATTTATTCAATACTTGTATGTTTTCAGAGACCATTGGAGAGAAACAAATTTATTGTTGGTTGGTTTTGGTCAACAAATGTGTCTGCCTATTGGTCCACGATGCTCAGATTGTCTGATAAAGGAAACATGTCCTGTTGGCAAGAGCCTTAAGAATAAAGACAAGAAATCACCCCGAAAATTGAAAATCAAGAAAGAAAAAACATAGTAAGGGTAGGTGCTTTGGAGTGTGACGTTTCCATGGCCGTTTCCAGAATTGAATTTCAGAAAGTGGATACTCCAACCCTCTAATTCAAAAATGGGACAGGTTGATTTTGGAAAAAAGACAAAACAAACAAGTATATTAACAAGTCTATAACATCCGTTCTTGGACGCCTTCCATACGTGTAAGTATAGTAAAGAAAACATACCCTTTTCAAACTTGTACAAATGTTAATATTTGTAAATGACGGCTATGTTAGTTCAGCTGAGATTATTTAGTAGCAAACTAAATTTTGTTTTTTTAACATTTTGACTCTATTTATCAAGAGAGAAACTTTGCCATTGTAAAAGTTGTCTCCACACACTATGTTTATTGATGTTGAAATACACGTCGTGACTTATTGGTACACAGTATGTACTATGTAAATATAAAATACTTGAACGTTTTAAGAGTTTTAAAATGTGTGAAAAATAGTTATTGAGTGATTGTATTAATAATAATTCAAATACAAATGATAACAGTCTGTTTTGTAAATAAATTGTTCTCCTATGTCATTATGATAATTTTAATAGTAGAACGGGCCTCTATTAAGTGAACACTTTGAAAAAAATATGTTCCCTTAATATTATATTAGTTCCTCAATGGGTTATGATAATTGGAATACAGTAGAGCCGGATCCTTTAAAAAGAAGGTGTCTAAATGTATGAACGCCAGGCTAGTGAAGTGAATTTTTCCAATTCTAAGACTTAATAATTGAATTGGAGAAGGTTTTTTATATAGTAGATCTATTTTATTCTATCTTAAAAGTTAACTCGTGTAGGCCTACTCAAAAGCGGACTCTGAATGTGTTTGTCAGTGTTTGAGGGATTGACTCTATAATTTAAAATAATCTACGGGGGGTTATACGGGAAGGATGAACTCGTTTATTTTTTATTGAAAGAAATGGTTTTACAACTCGTTACGCCTGCTGCATCCACCACCAATACGCACTTTTCAAGTTCCAAAGCAAAAAAAGTACATGATTTACTTCAAAGGAAGTTATAAACATCGTTGTTTGTATTTTGCGAATCTTAAAATATCGTGAACCAACTTTATCGACATTAATCATGGGTTGAGACAAAAAGAGCATTGTGTGAAAATTTATGAGAACATTGCTATTATTTATGTTAGGCCTATAGAGAATGTTTCTTTATTTAGCGGCCAAACCCGGAACTTCTAATATGCCCATATTTTTGCGGGTCCTTGCAAATCGTGAAGGTTTAGAGGAATAAAAATACTATAATAGACTAGTCACGAATATTGGCTACTTAAACATGTATTTCCCCCTGAATTTTTTTTTTTTATTTTTGTTGTCGAATAGGCCTATGCCATTTTAATGTCACATAATAGTTATCCACTTTGAACAAAAATTGAATCGAAAAAAAAATGTATTTACCTGGAAAAAAATGTAATTTAAAGCAAAAAAAATTGGTCAAATTGGCCGCCATATAATGGGTTTTGGATTTGAATTTGACAATTTTATATTATGAGAAAACATTTTGTTTTGGGGTTTTTTTACGGAAGGGATTAACTTTATTGAAACCACATTACAAAATAACATACTCAAAGTCTGATTTATTAATCTTCATTTTTCCTGTTTTTGGGAGACAATACATCTTTAAAGCGAAAATTAGATCTCTTAAAATACGTAGTAAAATCGCGATAATGTAAGGACGCAGTCATTCATGGATCATAATGTTAACATGTGCACGCAATACAATGGAGGATATGAAACCGAAACATGTGATAATGACATTGGTGATAATTACGTTGAACAATGCATTTGCTTCACAGAAAAATACACGCTACTGGCTTTCATTAAAAAGTTTTTTTTAAATACAGATTTATGTTCCAAATATTTGATATATTATTTGCTTCCTATTGGTACATTTGAAATGACAAATTATACCGTACAAAGCATAAATTAAGACGAAAAAGGTGGTGGTATACTGTAAATTGAAATAATTTGTTGTGTTGAACAAAGACAAATTGAGACCACGTTGCGTTTATAACAGTCTCTTTAATTTAATCGTTCAAAATCAAACTTCTACATTGTTTGGTTTTTTTTTTTTCAAACTTAAAGTTATGTGTAAAACAAAATACATTTCCTATTAATTAAGACATGGATAATACGGTATTGGTATTATACCAGTAATTTCCGATGCAAAGAGTGGTCCTTAATCAAATGAGCATGTTACTGTATTAGGAAATACATGAACCCCCTCCTTTTGAACGCGACACCTCTATTCAAGGGACATCTCTACCAATTTACACAGACGAGCTGTAACGGTAATGCAATATATCCGGAGCGGACGGCTCGGGATAAATACAGATTCTACGTGGGACGACCTACGCGGTTTTCCGCTTACCGTTACCGCTACCGCTCGTCTGTTGTGTCTGGCCTTTAAGCGAACACTTTACCTAATACTGTACGTAAAAACAATGGTTTGTTTGAGATTGAAAAAGGGAAAATTAATTATTTAGGCCTATGCAAATTTAGTTATTATTAAAAACTATTTATTTATTCCACAAAAAAACATTTTAAAATAAAAGAGACAACAAAATATGAAATAACCAGTTATAAGGCCGTCGGTAAAAATAAGATTTTAGTTGGAACCAAAAAAACAGGTGACTTACAAATTCGGCTTATCATTGATGTTGGAATATATTTTTTAATGTCAAAAGGCTATACCTTAAGGTGTTTATTTGCAATTAACCGGGATGCGATGCAATTAATTCACGATAATTAAAAACATTGCAAATGCCTGTGGGATCACCTGGTTATGTTACCTGTAATAAGAGAAATGTTTACGTTCAACAAAAGAACCTCACAACAAATAAAGTTAGGCCGTCTATAGACCTAATAATACTGTATAAAAATCATTAACGCTATACGGTATACAAAATATAGAAAAAATTATTAATCATGTGACATGATGACATAACAAAATAGTCCATTCGTTATTTATGGACAAGGTTCATGTTCAGGGCAGCAGTACACATTTTTCTATTTTATGGTTCTCTTTGTGGCGTGCGCAGAGTTGCTTAAAACAATACTTTATTGCGACATAAAATGCATGTTGGATTTTAACTACGTTATACATTAACGATATATATATATTTCAATAATGTTACATACCGCAGGCACAATGCATGAGTGTAAACGGAAAAAATTGGATTGTTGGAAATAGTTTTTAAACAACGGACCAATATGCACTGGTGTGGGCCGAGGTTCAGGAGAAAAGAGACGTCAATAACAGTGTGCTTTGTCGGTTGTCCGACTATTCGGCCGAGACCTCGACAAAATTCTCATGACAGCATTTCGACACATTTCTGGACATCTCGATATTTCGTACCGCTTGTCAAACTCTGTTATGATTTGAAGATAACATCCATACTAATGATTTAATATTTTTCTGTGAATATACTGATGAACTACTGCAATATTATAAATGTTTCTTCTATCTTCTTGGTATTAGTAGCATAAACACTATTAATAAACAATAATATAGGCCTAATCTGTACAGGTATCACTGTAAAAAATGTCACTCGTATACAGCGTAGTTAAGTTCCATGACACTGTTACGGTCTATTGTGCCTGATGAATTTGGTCTTGACTGATCATGATTAGACCGGGCAATCGCGTACATCCTGACGTCAAATACAGTAGGACTAGGACTTGTATATAGTTGTTATAGTAAGACTAGAAAGAGTGCCACTTCAATCTTGTGGCAATGAACGTAAAGTGTCTCGGACGTGATTATAGCACGGCCGGATACGGAATGTTGTCTAAAAACTGGTTAATGTTCTTTATCTAACGTGTAAAAACTTGACGGTAAATACGCACATGTGTGGGCGTCTCTCTCCGTGTTGTAATGCACATGCCTACGTAACGAAATAGCCATAAGCGTAAAATGCATTTATAGTTCATAACGTATTTTTTTACGCGTAAAATGCAATAATCTAAATCTTCTTACACTGGCAACTGCATTTCGATGTTATTGGAAATGGCACCCGAATCCACTTGCACCTGTACTTTGTGCCACGCTTTTCTCGTCGTCTGCCGTCTCTACCCTTACGAATACAATGCCAACGTAATGGTTGGATCGTCAACATTTCCGTCGAACGGCACTGCATACCCGAAGGCCATGAACACTTCTTTTGAACGCACTCACCTCGCTTTACCCATCGGGGCCAGAACAACTGACCAAGGTCGATCCATTTGTATTCGATAGGACAATTTGATCTCTGCGTTAACCATTTTTCAAACACTGCTTCAGTATCGGCACTAATACGAACACGGTTTCCGTTATCGTCTCGATATTTCATCGATAAATTTCGGAATTCGTCGATAAGATCGTTATCAATTTCATCAATGATACCCATGTTTTTATTCCTCGGTTCGTTTATGCTCATCCAATGTGGTTCAAAATCATCACCTATTGCCTTTGTCAGTTTCGATAGTTTTAAATCCTTCTCAGTCGGAGGATTCGTAATGCTTTGTTTATCGTCAATCAATATTGGTAAAATTTGTGAATCGCTTGCAATCAAAGTCGGGCGTTCAGACTGCTTTCTAGTTTTACTAGCCGCTTCGCAGTTCTCGACAAATATCGTCACCACAATCACAAATACTGACCAAATCCTCATCTTTTACAACAATACTACTTTCAACTAGAATTAATTAAACTCGAATTCTTGTTGGTTATTTCGGCGATTTCGTAGACATTTGCAAACTCAAAATGCATGTGTTGTTTAGACTGATACTTAGCCAGACACTTTACGAATGGAAAGTGTTAATTTACAGTGCTTCGGTGAGCTATTTCCGTGTCACCTCTGATGTCAGTATGGGAACATTGTCTGTCTCTGTTTATTGTCTTTCAGCTGTGAAATACACCTGAGATGCATCCCAAAAAGTGAAGGCCGACTTGGTGGGATGTCCTAACCTCCATCCAAAACCGCGTCAATCACTCGTTGCCATGACAAATACTTGTATAAACTGTTTTAGCAGCGCTTAACATTCGGGCTACGAATGGTGAGAAAAATATGTTTTCAGTTTGGTAGGGTGTTGAAAATTAAGTGGCGCTTGATGAGAAGGAATGCTATTCGAGTTTGTTTGAATTCTAAATCAAACTGTGCACTAAAGTAGGATAGGCGTGTCGATTTAAATCATGTGACTGTGCGCGTGAACGTTATTGGCTGTTGTGACTTTCGACACTGTTGTTGAAAGCTGGTTGAGAGTTTGATTTATTTGCGTTTATATTTCTTTTTAAGTAGTGCTGTTAATTTGTCTACTGGTATGACATGTGTATTGTGTAGGCTAGGAATGCAAGTTGACGCTGTTTACATGAAGGGTCACACGGGGAAACCTGTTCGGTCCCCTGTGGAGTTTTAATATTAAGCAGCCGCCTATGGTGGCATTATGCGGTACAAAACTTGTCACTTTCGTTTTAAAATGTATTTATATACCAGTATCAAATACTGTATACCGTCTTTTATCTGTCGTTATTGTTGTCTTGATGATGTTGATCATCATCATTTAACTGCATCACGCCATCTTCATTCATCTTTATTTTCTATAGTCACTTAATAAATGATAACGCCAATTTTGCCTCATACCAATCAGATTTTCTGTGTCTCACTTGCCGCTGAGCAAAACCTATACACTTTTACTGTTTCATTAATTCTATCCTCATCATTTATCCTTACTGCAATTTGTAATATCATTATGATCATATCATCTTCATATTATCGTAATCATACCGTAATCATTGTATAATAAATACATTTTCATTTTGTGTTATTGTATTTACAAAATCAAGAATACCTACTATTCATTTTAAACATCAATGGGGACATAAACACTTTTATGTGTACGCATTGTTCACAATAAAAGGCCTATTATGGTACTGTGTCCTTCATCTCACGACGACACCACGAAAGAAACAGTTACATTTTGAAGCGTGCGTACAAAACTACCATTTTTCATTAATGTATCGAAATACGTTTGATAAAATAGCCTTTAATATAACATGATTATTTTAATCCTCCTCACAAAGTGTCGGAAGGTGGAACGTAGCAAGGGTGAAGTGGAGTTGTTTTGTTAAACATTAAAATATCCAAATCCTTTTTCTTCGGTTCGTTTTCGGTGTCATCATAGTAAGACATCTTCAAAATGTCGATGCCTTTCTTTGCATGCTCATAGATATCTTTGGTCTTGTCAACAAGATCCCAAAGAAGACTTAGATCAACCTGACAACAAACAAATTGTTTATATTATGCGTTATCTTGGTTTTTTTTTACGGGAACGAGAAGCAAAAATCTTTGTTCGAACCCTTTCTAACGATCTGGACAGGCTAGGCTTGAAGTGCGTGGCATTCTTAATACATCACCGTACTCTTTGATACAATACTTAAACTTAAACTCGTGGTATATCTTGTCTTTAATATGGATGCTTACTAATCTACGCACGCGCACGTATTATTTAAGGCCCATTTACAAAGATCGACGATAACAAGATAAATATGCATTTTTCATAGGGCCTACCTAAAACAAAAGAATTTTAAAAAGTTTTCCTCCTAAAACTATAGGATTATCATCTAGGCCTAGCTGCTTTTGACTGACTGATGCCATTTTTCAACTTTACTGTGATAAAACACCATTGTTTGCCCTTCCAAGTTACTACTTACGTGAAAGTATCCACTGAACGGCGAGTCGAGATCAGCAACGACGTAACAGAGCAGTGTGATGGAGAATACCGTCAGAATACACATGGTGAGGTTCATTTCTGGTGACTGCGTCTGAGGAAAACAAATCAAATCGACAAGTGAGTCGCGATGTCCGCGAAAACAGAGTAAAGTTTGAGTTTTACAAGATTGTTTAGCTCAGCCGATTCGTACGGAAATAACGCGTTAGACTACCGTAAATCTTCTAATACTAGTACGGTAACACATACTTTAATAGTAACCCCCCTTCTAATAGTAACCCCTTATAATAATAACCCACTACTCTAATACTAGTAACCCACACGGGGGTTACTATAGAGTCACAATGACTTGATCTCGGAAGTTGGGGAGTATTGAGTGCTTTTGAGTTTATATAAAATATAAAGTTAGAGTTCAACCAAATTTTTTTATTCGTACTGTTTTAATATTTTGCTATGAGTTGCTGACCAAAAAGTTAGGGTGGGTTACTATTTTCAGTTGCCTAATTTAAGATTAGTAATAGTAACCCACTACTCTAATAGTAACCCCCCCCCCCCCCCCTTCTAATAGTAACCCACCCTAACACAAATTAAAGAAAAATAACCCAGGGTTACAATTAGAAGATTTACGGTACTGTGTGTGTCAGGAGAGGCTACAATCCCATGGGATAAAGGTGGCTGTCAGAAGACGCGATACTATGATGATGTTCATAGTATCTAGACATCATACACCATTCGCAAGCAATAGATTATCCGAACTGTTTGTCAACTCGCTTAAGCTTGGTTCCCACTAGAACGTAACGCAAGGACGTAAACGCAACGCAAGCGTTTTAACCAATGACAAGCGAAGTTATAGACAGTTAGCAATCACAAGCGAATAAGCCATCGCTTGTGATTGGTCAATTCACTTGCGTTGCGTTACGTCCCTGCGTTGCGTCGCTAGTGGGAACCACGCTTTACGCTACACTTACGTCCCTGCGTTACGTCCTAGTGGGAACCAATCTTAATACCCTACCTCGATCAGCATGACTCCAAAGAATGAGAAGAAACCGACAATTTCCAGAAACGACCATTGTAGAGGGTGTACCTTGAATGACAGTGCTTGTTGTCGCTCAGATCCCCATTTGTTTAATTCCATTATGTTTGATATTATATGATCCTAAAATGTAAATATCTCATAATTACGTCTGTCATTAACATTTACGTTATTATTATTATTACTACGTTATCTACTGGTTGACTTAACTGCTGATGATATTGTAAAACGTAATAAAACTTATTGGTCTGAAAAGGTCCCTACGATATTACGTTATACGACTATTATAAACGTATAAAGCAACGTATATTGTAAGATAAGGACAGTTACTTTATTCAAATTCAGGACATCCAATCCCTTATATCCCAGGAGGCGCGCCTATACTTACCATTATCAAATTATCAATACTCATGTGGTTGTCTCGAACGTTTGCGCGCAGTATTCCCATAACCTATTTCATAAAAACAAAAAGAAGTCTCCGTCCTTCGTAAAATATGCGTTTACAGTAAATTCCGGGCCTTTAAAGATGTATTGTCCCTGAAAAAATAATTCTGAACAAAATTTTTCGTGAATATGCCATTTTACTGTAACATAATAGTTATCCACTTTGACCAAAAATTGGATCTAAAAAATAATGTAGGCCTATTTACCTGAAAAACTGTAATTTATAGAAAAAAATGGTAAAATCGGCTGCCAGCCAATAGGTTTTTGGTTGAATTTAACCATTTTATATTATATTACATTATTTTTTTTCGTTTTTTGTTCTACTGAAGTGATTGTTAAAACTACCAAATAACATATTAAAAGTCTGATTTAATTAATCTTCATTTTTTCATGTTTTTGGGGGACAATACATCTTTTTAAAAACACATTAGTTGTATAAAAGGCAATAGGCAATAACATATTCGGATCACGTCTGACAACCAGTGCGCTTACCATTGTTCTGACATAATACTGAAATTGTTTAAAATGATTTATGCCCACACATAATCTCCGTTACATCAATCTGAAGTTATAGAATAAAAGTTTTAAGAGAGTATGTACCTTCCAAATTTGTCCAGAAGATGTATGTGATTTGTAGTCTGAAATGCTAAGTCCGCGTATGCCCTGAATTTGTTCCATTATGGAAATTGTCTCGTCTTTCACACACCTGCATACCTGAATGAAGAAAAGTGAACGTTAGGCTTAAATGCTGATAATTAATAAGGTTTTGACGCGGTACGGCCCCTATACTTGAAGTCACATTATTTACTTCGCACATTTGACCCTGCACACAGTAGTTGAAACGACATGTTGGCTGTATTTGTTTGTCAACATACGGTATTACCTTTCGCTTTTCTTCAAGAGTTGCCCTCGGTAACTGTGCCGTCAGCGAAAGAATCTGATCAAGAAACCCAATCTCTAAAGAAACTGCGTCCAGAATCACTTTCTGCTTTTCTAAAACCGATTGGAAAGTGAACCCAAAGGATACCCTAAATTGAGACAGAAAGTGGACGTAAATAACATATTGTTTTTTTTTATTGTTGCAATATTTATACCTTACATACATTTTCTGTCATGAATGCGCCTGTAAATTTAATATATCATTGTCATCATTGAACGATTGTTTACTATAGATAGATTGATCGATATTCAAATTGAAGACTAACTTCGGAGAGTGTATCTAAACGGTCTCCGATCGCTTTATCAGGTTTTATCGAGTGCTATCGTCAGAATTGAGAACCTATTCGTTTGAAATAAATGATAATAATAAGTAGACCTACTTACGCATAAACAAGACCAGCCGGTGCTAAGAAACATGCTGTGAATAAGGGTATAGTTAAAAAAAAGATACACAAATTGTAGTTTATTAAAACGTGGTTTGATGACTAATTATACACCACCACCAATCTACACCCAAGATGTAAGCCCTTTGTAAAAGGCAACTGAACTGCAATGTCCCATCAATTGGCCAGTTTTAATACACAAGGACCTGGATGAACCAACAGTACTAAAACAGCACCTCGTGATCAGTCGTTAGTGTTGTGATCGTTATCTGCGTGTTTCGTTATCATTATCTGTTGATCGTCGTCGTCGCGTCATCATCATCGTCATCATCCATATTATGTTCATCATCATCCGTCTGTTCATTATCATCGTCGTCGTCATCATCATCGTCGTCGTCATCATCATCGTCGTCGTCATCATCATCATCGTCGTCATCACCATCATCGTCATCGTCATCATCATCATCATCATCAACCTGTTCAACCCATGGACATGGTAATCATTACCATATTTGGGCACACACATAGTTTGATAGTGTAGACAGAGCTTTACTTATGTTTAATGCTTATCATGGATGCACCCTGTCATCTCCAATCATAAGATACAGCTAGAACCCCTCCTTTGAAACGGCCCTCTATTTAGGAGACAAGTACTCTTATGAAGGAAACTGTCCCTTTGAACAATAGGGATATTTTAGGCCCCGAAGGTGTTATTATAATTACCAATTGCGTCATTGATATTCGGCATTGAGTCGCCCCAGAAAATGTTTATGAGTGGTAATCGTATAAACAAGACCAATGGACAGAATGCCAGCGAGAGAACTGCTGGGCAAGCAATGAAGACGAGGGCAAGTGGTTGATTGTAATGGTGCCTCAACCCATCCATCGCGTCGTTGTCAGATGACGATATAACTAAAAAATATAACAAAGTACTGCATATCAGCCTTTTGGGCGATCAAGTACGGCAAGGAAGCAATATATAAAGCAAAAAAAGGTGAGTGATTGTAATGACATCGTATACAGGTAGTAAATACATTACAGATACATAGTATATAAAGGTAGTATAATAAATCATCTAGAGCGATATAAAAATACGTTTGAAAGTAACATTTACTGAATAAATAAACCTCTGATTAAATAAAATATAAATGTTGTATACTTATATTTTATTTTTGTTTGAGATTATCTCAAGTTTATTTTAATTCTCAGTGATGAATATATTGTATAAATACAAGTAGGCCTACATTTGTGACAATTAAAGTAAGCGTTTAAAGTAGTTAAAATACAAATATATTTACATAAAATAATTGAATTCAGTATTAACCATTATTTGTTTTCATTTAAAATTTTAGATACGATGTTAATTAAAATGTAAAAATGGAAGATGGCGGTAATACATGATTAAAATTTTTCTTGTTAAACTATCTTATTTGTGTTCTTATTTTTGTGTTCGAGTACAGAGGCTATAAACTCAGGGGAGTAATATGGCGTATCCTCCCTTTTCACCAAGACAAAATGGATGAATGAAAAAAAGAGGAATGCAAAAGTTTGAAAGTTAGATATTTAGAATGATAGCTTGAAATGATATATTAATGAAAACCGTAAGGTTAGAGTCCATACACTGTGCAAATCCAAGATGCGATTTTTAATTAGGTCTTTATTTTAAATAAAGTTCTTTATTTATTTTGTAGGGCTTATAACAAAACGTTGTACTTACATTCGTCAGCGATGTTCTTGTAATCATCCATAATGAAGTTAAATGTAGAGTTTAGTTTACGCCTTTCTTTCATTCGGTCTTTTTTACGTTTATATTGTTGGATTTTAGCGCAAATCATAAGGAACAACAAAGCTATAAAAGTATAAAAACCAAACCAACAACTTAACAGATTTCGTCATTTTTATTTATTAATTTACTCTCAACATCTTCATAGACAAAAAATTCACTTAATATATCAATTTCCACGATAAAGCAATTCATGGGAAGCCTGACTTACCGGCGATGATAAGAAATATCAGAGACATTGGTGGGACCAATATTGCCTCTGGTGAAATTTCCTCGGCTTCAGATTCTGCTTCTGGATAAACATCGTCAAGACTCATTTCGGATTCGGCCTCCGGCTCAGCTTCTGAGAAACTCATTTCGGCTCCGGCCTCCGGTTCCACAAAAGCCATTGCTTCGGCACTAGGTTCAGTTTTTGCTGTGGTCATTTTCTGTGTCGATTCGTAACGGCTATAGAATTAAACTGACCACTGGTGGATTTGATAATGTATTTTAATATGGCCATAAGTAGGTATTGTTGTTGATGATGTAATTGGTCGCTTACTGTATGTGTTGACAAGGTCATTGTCAATTTATACAAGTGAATTATGTTACTAGGCCTACTGCCGTGTTCTTCTTCTTATAAATCGATACTCTATTTTCTGTATTAAAACAACTGAGATCTAAAATCCAATTTACACAGACGAGCAACAGTAAGAACCGCGTAGCGTGGTTCACGTAGAATCTGTATCTACCTAAGCGGAAACCGCCCGTCCGCTCGGCGCTTTGTGATGGTCATATGGATTCTATTTTTGTATTTACCGTTATCGCTCGTCTGTGTAAATTGGCCTTAATGTAGACCTCACATGGGTTTTGAACCAGGTTAGTACGTCAAATCACCAGGCACGGCACCGGCTTGCCACTGTGCCAGATTTGCTTTTCCGACAAAAAATGTATAATGCATCAATATAAGCCTGGTTTCCACTAGCAACACATGGAAGACGTAAGCGCAACGCAAGTAATTTGACCAATCACGATGCGATGAATCTTTTATAGCATCGTGATTGGTCAAATTACTACACTAGAGACACGTAAACGCAACGCAAGCGAGTTGATCCGAATGAAAAGCCGTTCACGTCTCTCACGTCACATACTTTGCCTTTACATCCTTGCGTTACGTCTTAAGCTTGGTTCCCATTTAGGACGCAACGCAAGGACGTAAATGCAACGCAAGCGTGTTGACCAATGACAAGCGACAGTTCGAATAATCCATCGTTTGTGATTGGTCAACTCACTTACTTGTGTTGAGTCTCTATTGAGAATCAAACATTAATGTGAACATTGTTCTGGTAGTCAGGCTAATACGTTTAAAAGTTATACCGTACGTGTCATCATCGACTTTTTTCGTCTACATCATCTACTAGGCTACCTTTTCCATAATTGTTTGTATGATGCGCTCTCTACGCATCATTTCAAGCACAGTATGAGAAGATACTAACGACTGTGTATCAAGGCCAGGCCCGATTTGAGTGCAACGACACATTGCATCCAGTCCTATAATAATTGGAGAAAATTAAATTACGATTAACCTAAACACCATCAATAATCGATACAATTGATTTTTTTAAAAGGAAAAGTGAATAATTCGTTTGCAGATAAACTGTAGTATTAATGATGTAATATTAGTAGACCTAAAGTAACGTGTCGTATGTCATGCGATGAGTGATATTGAAAGAAATAACTTGCGCGTGCGTGGGACGCGCATATATTAAAATATACCATAACCACAGGAAGTAGTTCAATATGTTTAAATGTGTTTAAATAATGTGATGTATCTTCTTCAATTCATTTCATTTATTTATTTTACCAGAAATGCAAACATATAAAACGGATCAGGAAAAAAGGTGCTATTTGAAGTGTTGCTCTGGACAAAATTACTTTATTTCTTCAATTATCGTACAAAATACCATTACCGGTAGGCCTATATGGCATTGTACATCTTTAAATTGACGAGCAATGAATTGATGTTTTTTCACAATCAAGCACGTAGTTTCTGACCACTTAATATCGATGATGCAATTAATGAATGCAAAAGCAATCATTATTTTTCAAGATTTATCTCAAAGTCAAAAGCCTTTTTCTTTTAATTATGTTTTTGAAAATGAATAGAATAATTGACCTAGCCTGCACTAGACTAACGGATGCTTCGTTATAAAATATAATGAGTTCGATTGGTCAGGCTATACAAATCACAAAACTATGAACATATCAAAGATTGTATAGCGCCGTTAATACAATCTTTGAACATATGACATCTCCAGAAGATCTTATCGAAGACATACGATTTGTCAACAATGCCGAATCTAACATCCACCCCGATAGGCTTAATTTTGGTCTCCTCTGGTTCTAGAGGGGAAAAATTGTTATTTAAATACCCTTATCAAGAAAATAAAAGTGAAGAACATGTTGAAAATGGTGCGTATACATTAACTGTTATAAAATTAGATTAATATTTGCAAATTATCCCCCATTAAACACTAATCAAAGCTAGGCCATCATTGTCAAACATCGAAAGGGCTAGAGGTCAAATTCCAACCCGATAAAATGTACATCTACCTACTTGAGATTCCGGGTTGTATAGGGCTAGCCCCAGATAAATTAATTACCTGATATTCAGTCAATATTTAGTTAAACATGCAAACCAGCATTTATTATAAGCCAATAGTGCCTAGGTATGTATCTAGTCTTATAAATTATGATTATCATAATTTAAAACAACTTTAAAAAAAAAATTATTATTAATCTTAATATATTATTTTTCAGCTAAACACAGCAGTCCATATGCTTTGCCAACGGAAGATGATGATCTTCACTATTTTAGTGGGAAATCTCCCAGTGATTATACAGTTTTGGGAAAGCTTTATGGGTAAAAAAATGTTTACGTATTATTTTGCCCAGCCCAGTGTATCAAGGTCAGGGTATCTCCGGAATGGAGGAGGGATGAAATCAAGGGGGATCTGGGTGACTTAATCAGCATAAACACATTTCATAGGAAGTGCTTATTTTGGAGAGAGTGGGTGACATCTGGTTAGTCACATATTGGTGGGCAGGGCATCTATCAAGAAAGCTCCACCCTCTCCCTAAATATGATTATTTTCCATCTTCTTTTCCATTTAGGTGGAGAGAACTGAAACATACTTTAAAACCATGAGGTTCTCATAAATAATAGATACTTTTTTTGATACAGATTCTCTGACAAGATTCTACCAGTGATATTGTGTAATGCAAGTTTGTGTGGGAAGAGGTTTGAGCTGACTGTAGATGATGTGAAATTTGTAGGTCATCCAACTGGTATCAATGAAAGAGACATGAAAAACTCACGGGTTGGTAACACTTCAAATTTATTTTTCAATATAAACTTCACAATGAAAAATAATAAATATCCATCCTGAGGTAGTCTCATTACTTCGTTTAAGTAAGTGCGTTACCATTATGTTATTAAGATTATTAGTAGCTGGTCAAATTTAGGCTTTTACTCTAAGCGTGGTTCCCACTAGCGACGCAACACAAGGTTGTAACGCAACGCAAGTGAATTGACCAATCACAAGCGATGGCTTATTCGCTTGTAATTGCTAACTGTCTATAACTTCGCTTGTCATTGGTTAAAACACTTGCGTTTACGTCCTTGCGTTACGTTCTAGTGGGAACCAAGCTTAACTGTGTTCATTCATTATTTAGAAATACCAGAAATCTAGCAAGAGAGAAGAAACAACGATGACAATGTTTAGTCTTGTGTTTGTACTTAATGTAAGTCTTTTACAAATTTACTAGTTAAGTATTTTCAATTTAATTTTATATCTACAATATAAAAACATACAAAATAATAAATACAATGAAGTAATCATGAGGGTAGGGGGGGAGGGTCATAAAGACTTTAAGTTCGACCCACCCCAAGATATATAACATTAAATACCAAAAAGAAAAAAAATAGACGAAAAAAAATATATATATATATACATAAACTAATAATAAATAAAAGAAAACAAAGCTACAATTTCTATTTAATCCACTTTACCTAATCTTAACTGGTCTTATAAAATATATATTTAACATTCATCACATCTTGAAAGTAAATAATTCTTGTATACTAATTTAAATTTAGAAGTTGTAGATGCAGTTTTAATTTCAACACCTTTCTGAAAACATCTTTTTCCCATATACTGTACCCACAGTAATATAACTGTTCAATGTTGACCATCATTTAAGAAAAATAGCAACCTTTCTAAAACCCAGTATAACCCGTTCTATTTATTTTCTCTCTGTATTGTAACGTTCGTCCATCGACTACCATCTTAAAAAAGAGCTTCCTAACATCGGCTTTATAACGGGCGGTACTCACAAATTAATTTTCACTGTTTATAACACTAAGTGGAATCCTCATTGTACAGTAGGTGGCAAATGTATATGGAAAGAACTGTGCAATATACTACAATGTATTAGAAGCATTACGTTGGGATCTTTTGGTTGTTCATTAATTATTCTGTAGACACTAAACTATATATTAGCATGTTAAAACAAATAGTTATTCTTACATATGCTATTTTTATTCTTGTTATAGGATAATGCAGATGTTTCTGTAATTCATTGTTATCATGATTTATGTAAGAGGCTTGCTCTAGCTTTGAAACATGAAGAGAAGAGGTGTGGTTACTTAAGCCATGAAGCCAAGACAATGCTCGCAGTACATGACGAGGTGACAGCAATGCCCGAAGGTCAGTTGCTTGGAAGATACAGGGCTAGCCTAGCTAGAACTCTAATACTACTCTGCAATATTCTATAATAGGATATTGCAGAGTTAAGCTTTGTCTACACTACTAAACTTTATTTGATGTGTCCATATATGGGCATGGTGATGTCATATTACTACCATATTTGGGCACATCACACTTTTTTGGTCAAACTAGTTTGTGTAGACGGATCTTAATGTACAAGCTTTGAAATGACAAGATGACTGGTTAAGGATAAGTTGTAGTACAGTATGTTTACTGTGTTACCTGTGAGAGAGGTAGAGGAAGCAGTGGTGTCAGACTGTGTAGTTATAATTTAAACCTTATCAGATACTAAGATACATCTTTTTACAGATTCAGAAACCTCACCATATGGCTTAATGCTCACCAGAAGTAAATTATGTGAAGATCTTCGAAGCATATATCTTGGGTAAGAAATCTTAATCTTAATGTCGTGCTATTATATATATTACATGTACAAGCAAACATTTTTGTTTATATTTCTCTGCTGTTCCTCTATATATGTGAAAAACAGTTGGTATTAATATTAGTATTATTTAATAGACATAGCACTCTCATGAGGTTGCTGCATCTTTAAGAATTCTGAGATACACATTTGCTACCAATTGTTTACAAAACACGGTGTCTGACTTTTCTTCGTGTAACAACAATATTACACATAGCGGTTGGATAAATACGCTAGGCAGTAGTAAATTTTGTCGAAAAACTAATTCACTTTTATTATCTCGTTCCACTATTATTTCTTTTCAGTTTATGTGATACCGGTGTAACTAGAGTACATATTAACAATTGGATTGAAGTTAGTTTTTGTCTACCACATAAAGTTCACAAAGTTGATCAGATGCTTTCAATAAAGGTAAAAATGATTTAACACAATATTTTAAATTTATTATATTTATTAAGGCTTGTAAAGAGCTTTATTATCTAAACAGTTATTCCTTTGAGGTTGTTTTAATTATCTTTCAGTCTGATATTGTTGAGAAATCCCTAGCTGCCATCCGACCATATCATGCCATGCTTCTATTGGAGGACGAGTCATCACTCATTATGTCTTTACCACCAGATTGTTCACCCTCATTGGTCAGAATCATTAAGCTAGCCACACCCCTTAAGAGTCTGCAGCAGCTGTCCCAGGATAGTGACATTGCTCTTTCACAGGTACAGCATTACTTTTTTATTTACTATACTAGTTACTGTACAACCTAAATCAGCTTACTGAGAAAATGAAACTACCCCATCTATACATCTATATTATAATAGCACTAACCGGAATGTGTTACTCTATCTCTTCTTAAACTGTATCACAAATGTTAGTGTCGTTTAAGCTGGGACAACTTTTAATTCCTCTTTAGACATTCATCTATGTTAGAATGAAAAATCGGTCATATATCACACTCAGGTCGCAGAAAGGTCATCGCTAATAAAATGTTACACATCCATTAAACAGTTACTCTGCTAGTAATGCTGTATTAATGTACATTATCTTGTCTTGTCTAGGTGTTTCAGCTGGTTGGTCATCTGGTTTACTGGGGCAAAGCTACAGTTATTTTTCCTCTTTGTGAAACAAATATCTACATATTATCACCTCAGTCACCAACATTTTTGAAGTAAGCTTAGTTTTCTTGTTGAGCGTCCATATTGTATTTTAAATTTTTTTAATAAGTGCCGCAAAGAATTGGACTCGTATATCACATATTATTTTGTGATTCATTTTCAGCAATTTACAATTACTAGAAGACTTCAATTCTAAGTTCCCACAATTCCTACAGTTTCCTCTTGTGGAGAATGCTGGCCGTCATGCCATACTTATTTCTGTTCTGTCTGAGTTTTCTTTACCAACACCACTGAGTGACCACACAAGCATCCTAGGCCAAAATCTGCAAAAGGTAGGCAAGGTTCAAGTGTGAATTTCTTATTTAAAAGCATTTATCATGTGCAACCCTTTAACTCTCTGTGTTTTTATTTTCTACCTGTCTTTCTAAATCTTATCCTTCCCAATTACATTTGGTCACACAATATAAATACAAATACTATTTTGAAGACATTTTTTAGAAAAGTATTAATTCTATATACATTTTTTTAGGGGGATTTGGTCAAATTAGTAGTATGGTTACTTAAAAGGAGGCTTTTAGTACAGGTATGTTTTAATACAAAACTATTAAGTAAGTTTAACTTTATAATCAATTAAGCAAATAATAAAATATTATGTGTGTACCTAAGCAATGTATTGTAGGTATGTTTCATTATAATTAATGATATTCTCAAATCAGCAATTAGTATGTGTTATATATTATTACTACTTTTTGTAGCGTCACACATACACATTTTTGGTACCAATGGACCACGAGGAGGAGGAGGAAAGGAAACCAGGAAAGCATTCTGTAAAGGCACTAGGGGGTGCCCTACATAAATTGGATTTTGAGCTAAAACCACCACAATCTGAGGCAATGTCAGGTATTACTTGGTTTTCATAATTTAATTGAGTTATATTATGATACAGTAACTATTTCAAGAACTAATTGACTAAAGCTCTGCTGTCTACACTATCACACTTTATGTGATAAAAAAGTGTGATGTGCCCATATACTGTATGGACATGATGTCATACCACTACCATATTTGAGCATATCACTACAATATTTGGGTACATCACACTCTTTTTGTCAAACTAATTTGATAGTTTAGACCGAGCTCTATAATATTAACTGTCAACTCAACAGTTAGCTGAATTCATCAGTTTCAATTTGTTTAAAAGTTTTTTTTTTTAACATTTTCTAGTTGATTCTGATGACATCAACACAGCCACTAGTACAAGTTTCGAAACTTTTTCAACACGTTCAGCTGATGAGACCCAGGGGGCGCTGTATCGCAGACGGTCGATGGAGATATTAACAGAGTACCTATCCAAGGACGAAATTGAAAGTGTGTGTAAAGTTCCTGCAGCAAACTCACCAGAAGATTTAAAGCTCTTTGCCAGGTAAATCGCCTAGTAATCTATTGAAGAGGGTGCCCTGTGTGCTGTTTCATATTCAAATGTTACCTGTCTTTAATATACTGTCGTTTATTCATGTTTTTTTTTTCTGGTTTTGCTATATTATCATTTTCTACTTTATTTATTTATTAATACTGTATTTAAAGTATTTTTAAAGTATATTCAGTAAGTTTTTTCTTTCTGTGTTTTCATCCCTCTTAATTTTCTGAACTTAAAACTCTATTTTCTTAATTACTGTTGTTAACATAAGAAAAATAAACATTCGTTTGATCAACCAGTACAAACATAATGTATGGATATTACTGAGTAACTTCTGAATATTTTGTTTTTAGGTTGTGTCCATATTTTCGAGGACATCACCATCTTGAAGAGATTATGTATTTAGAAAATGTAAATAGATCACAACTACACACAATACTAGACAAATTCAGCAGCGTGTTGTTTACATGTGTACACGAAGATGCAGCCACCATCACGTACAAAGAATTTTTGTGAGGGCAGTATTTAGAAAATGTATATTATCACAACTACATATGCATGTCTACCTTCAATTTGAGACAACTGTGAACTCAAAGTAGTGTTACCATCACGTAGTGATGCTGAAACTAAGGACCATTAACATATGGGTCACAGGTTTAAATTAACAAGTTGCATGCTTTGGTGAAACCAAGAAAACTGCTATTTTATGTAATATATTATATTTATTAAAATATGTCAATTTATTAAAACACATTATTCATTTTTAATAAAGTGTTAAAATCAGCAGATCTGATTAAATTATTTAAAAAGTTCACTTCCAATTGAGATTGTAACTAAATAAAATAATTGAAGCTATGTTCACAGTGAGGCTAGATTCCGGTTGGTGGCCTTATAAAAGAATCGTGGAGAATAGGTGTATATGTATTCCGTACACTAGAGTTTTCTCTGGCCATTGGACCAATCCAGACTCGGTGTGATCAAAGTTGGGTTGCAGTCTCAGCTTCCTTATTTTTAACACTAACACACTTGTTGCCACATAGATAGAACCGTAATGGTTTCAATCTCCACGTCTCCTCAGTAGAATCTATTCCGATCCTTGGGCAGGAAATAATCTTCACTTTCTTTATATCTGCAAGACCTCCTTCCTCCATATTTTGAACCGCAGCATCAGTGTCTTCCCTCATAACATCACCCTCTGTATCTTCATTTACTTGATCTCTTTCTATCCACATTGAAGTGGAAATTACCAAGTCGACCTGATCTAGAGTTTTTGTGATGCAAAGAGCATCTGCAAGTTTTCCTGGACCATTGCAAAGCTGATGAGGTTTCAGAGGTTTTGATGTTTCTTTACGACGTCTCTGCCGATGGGTGTGCATCTCGGATAAGCCTTCGAGAGGTTCTAAGGCACGGATTAACACAGCAGTACCCTCACCTGAATGTGAAATAACAAAAGTTAACATTGCTAAAAAACAATATCATTATTTTCTATCACATGATGACCATAAACCAATAAGAGTAGGGAATTTTAAACCAGGTTCGGCAACCTGCATTTTGGAGGGGTTACCTAGGTCAACCAACATCTGACATAGATTCCCAGTAAGGTTATACAGTGAAGCTAAGGAACAGAACCCAAAACAGTAAATAATATCATTTATGTAATGTCAAATATATAACCATGCCAATTTTGATGGAGACATGTACAGGATCTACCATTTTTGTACCATAGTATGGTTACATTTACCTTCACTAGAAATGTTAAGACAATGGTACATTCCGTAAATCATGTAAACGTACGACGTTCCCGATTCCATAAACATTGCCTTATTTCTTCCGGTTTTCTTGCCCTTGTATGAATGACATGCAGTATCCTCTTCCCCACAATAAGCTTCCGTTTCTACGATCCTACCAGATAGTCTTTCTCCCGAATCAAGGACCCGGACTAACTTTTTTCCCAATAGTTCTTTAGCTAATGCCACACAAGGTTTTGTGAAAAAATTGCGCCCAAGTCGTATGTTATCATTGCTGTGTTTATTGACAAAGTATTTACTTGTGCTACTGTGACATTTAAAATCATCTGATGGGGTGCTACTGGCTTTCATATCGCTGCATTCACTTTTTCTTTTCAATCCCTGAAATAATACCAGTAAGAACACTAAAAAAAAAGTGGTTATTACTGTTAATGACATTAATTATTTTTTACAGTAACTTTTTATTATAAATCCTTCTATGTACATCTTTACTCGTTATCAAAACAAGCTTGTTTTTTTTTCGAATGAGGACAATCCCAGTGTATTGGCTGGTTGACCAATCTACACTAGTACAGAGCTATAATTCATATTCCAGATTCTAAAAGAAAATAACCTATAATAGAGCGGATTATTATTTCACCTTTTTGGTATTTATAGTAGACATCTCTCTTGAGTTTGTTTGCATTGGTGTTGCTTGTTGCCTTAAATGAATTAAAAGTGAATAAGAAAAAGATTTATATTAATAAATAAATACATTTTCCTTTAGTTTAGTTTCGAAATAATGAGAAAATTTGGGCACGGAGAAACACTGAGATTCATATACAATGCTATTGATTATATAGTAGTTGATAAAGCTTTATAATTATAGCTAGACAGATTGAGTCAAAGTTGTGTAATTTTTACAATCAGAAATTTTTTATCAGATAGACACTGTCATAGCATAGACAATAAAATTTACTTTCTATTAAGTATTGACTATGACTAGAGCTACAGTAAAACTAAAAGTAGTCTAGCCTAGTATAAGTACCAGTATTACTTACTAGGCCTAGAGTGATTGAGCCAGGGTCCTACTAGACTAGACTATTACTAGATATAGAGAGAGAGGGCTATTATTGAGCATAATAATAATATTAATAAGAATAGCTAGGCCTAGCCGGCGCCGCCTAGCCTATAGATAGATAGTCACTAGGCCTAGGCCTCTAGGCCAGCCTGAATTATATTCTGTGTTTCTGTAATATAGTGCAAGAAGTAATCAAAATATAAAAACACGTACAGAGTTTTGAAAAAACGTACAAAACGATTAAATAAAAACAAAAAAGACAAGTCAATGTTCACTTGTTTTGTAAACAACATCACACACAGTGTATATAGCATCAAGGCAATCTACTAACAACACAGCAGCTGGTACATGACCACCAGAGGGCGACAACTCAGACATTCTTAATTTCAATTTATTTTCTTTTTTTTGGTGTGAAATTCTCAACTTGTCGCGGGGGCGCTCTCTCGAGTGTGATCTTGTGGAAATGAAATTTACATTCAATATTATTAAATTACATTTACTACTTGTATAATTTTATTATTTCGTCGTGGTACTTTGGTATGCGTAATATCATTATTTATAAGGAATTAGATACTTATTTTATTGGAAGTAACCGTGTAGCCTAGTTTGATTGGATCTGCTGGTTGCAATTTGTCAACGAAGACGGCGGACGGTCGGTCGGGTAAGTCAAAAAATGAATGAAGGCCAGGAGCGGAGAGAGTATTGCCTGCCTGCCCGCCCGCAGCCCATCCCACACAGCAGCAGCCACTTGACATTACCCCCACATGTAGGCGGCCTATGATTACACGGTTTTAAAATTTTATAATGTAAAAAAATGATCCCAGATAGCTACAAGTTCCCTATTTTATTAATAGATTAGGTCCCCTAAGCCTACCTAGGCTAGCCTATATATAGGCTAGTTTTCTTTCCAATTTCCATTCTCATATAAATATCAGTTTTCAAATGAAACTTATTAATAATATTGTGAAAGATTTATTCATCATTATTGAAAATTACTTGAAACGAAGTTAATTCAACAAGTCAACAAATAGTAGTTTAGAATATTAAACCTAATCAAATTTTTATTATTTTATTTTATAATGAATGAATTAGTGTCGGGTGAAATAGTGTTCTGTTATTAAATTTTTAATAAATAATCATTATCAAATAAATAATTAAATAAAATTGCTTTGTAAAGTAGTAGAAATCATTAATTCTAGGTCTATTACATATTACAATTGGCTTAAAAAAATGTTTGGTATATATGATTTGATTCTATTTACTGTGCATACTGTAATTATTAATAAAAGTACTGGGCAGTTTTGAAAAAAATGGCTCCAAATTGGGACATAATGATTTTTTTTTCTGAAAATGAAAGTTGCATATATTACTACCATTTATGTCTTATTATGTTGACACAAGGTTAAATTGTAGGGAACAAATCAAGGATCTGACAAAACAATTTGATTAACCTTTTTTTTACATGTTTAATACAAAAAAAACAATTTTATTTTTTGAGAAAAATATGTAAACACTTCTTTTGATTTTTATAAGTATTTATTAGTATTTACAATATTTGTAAGTTTCAACTGTCAGTATACTAATTGGATAACAGAAAAAATACAATTTTTTTACATACAGTAGACAAAGATAGAAAAAATTAAATAAATATAAAAAAAAAATCATATGTTTTAAAACCAGTATGCTAAAAGTTTTTATTTTTCAAATAATCTGTTGTACAGAAGCTTGTAACTATTTTTTTAAATGACAACTTGGTAAAACCAATAAATACTGAAAGTTTGGACTTCATATGACAGGGTATGGCAATACAGTGTTCCGCTATTGTAATGCTATACAGTACATTGCTCTGTGGGGTGTTACACTCCTGACATTAGTATTTACTATTATAGCATGGTTATGAGAGCAAAACAAGTCCCTTCAAAATCATGAGGTAGACATAATAGTGGTAAAAAAGATGTGTGTTTACACAAACATTACAATTCTAATGGAAAATACTGTACTTATAACAGTAATAATACATTAATCACAATTCTAATATAGTTTACCATGTTACACTCCTGACATTTTGGGCTAGTTGATAGGCAATTATGAACCATTCATTCATTAAATTGATAACTGCATTCAATATTATATTTTTGAGTGCCACAACAACTACTGTCAACATTCAAGAAAGAAAAATGGCTTAACTTCCTACCTTATTTAATATTTATTATATTTTTTCCAAATATTTCAATTTGTCCTCGCTTTTTAAAAAGTGGTTTATTAATGTCATATCAAATATTTTAAGTAAGGTATACAAGATAAATGTCATCATGATTGCTTTTTTTTTAATTTATACAATTTACTTTTTCAGAATATGCATCTGCCAATTAAATTTGAGGAGTGGTTTTAGTGTACTAGATCATTTGTTCATGTCCAAAAAAAGTGTTAACACTCCTGACCATTTCTGCATCATAATCGGGCATAATATTTTTTTGCAAACACATAAGAAGATAATCTTTTGACACAAAAATAGTATTATGTTTGCACATATTTCAGAATAATTCTCTAATCTGGAAATGGCTTCAATTTAGTTATACTAGGCAAAAACTGAAAGGAGCCATTTTTTTCAAAACTGCCCTACTGTAATTAAAAACATGTGGGTACCACATTAATACACCACATCCTGAGAGAGAGAGAAATAATTCCAGGCCAGTAAAAGTTTCTTCCCATTTATTACTTTGAACTAAAATGTTTAGATGGTCGTTTAAAGATGTTAAATATAATTATTTTATAAAGTATAACTACTGTATATTACTTATTAGGTTGAGGAATTTTGTAAATTGAACTGGTGAGGAAAATGTAACTCTGCGACTTCAGTATTAATAATGTTTTTTTTTACATCTACAGTACAGTATATGATGAGAGGTAAAGGAGATTAGAATTAAATAATAAAATAGGAAGCATCAGAATATATTTTACATGGAATTCAATTTATAGCTCTTTATTATACGTTATTGCTACAATAAGTCATAGTTTCTGTTATTTTAAATTCAATATAAATTTTTTAAGTAATCAGTATCTATTGTGAATTTTCAATAGAGATTACCACAACATAGGGTATGTTCAGACCTACGGAGTTATGCTTTCGTATCACAGCCAAGGTCATATTTTAATGAGCGTCGTAAGAGCAAAGTGTTCAGATTCATTGCAACGAAGTTGCGTTACAAACGGATATGATGTCACTCGCTGGCGATTAACCAAACTCTAACGCACGCATGACCTACCTTCGTTGTTATTAAAAGTAGTAGTGGTTGGTTTAGGAGTTACAGGCCTAGACCGAACACTTGGGCTCGCCGGCATTATCGATTGGTTGTCAGGCATACCAACCGGCCGATCGTTTTGGGGTTTGGGTTTATATTTGGTCTATATGACTTAAAATATCATTTTGGCAGAAAAATGTTCAAATCCCGTACTTGCACCGGCTCCAGATTTATTTACTCGGTCTTTCGCCGCTTTATACAACGACCCCTTCAATTTCGATTGGATATTAAATCCTTCTTTATGAGGATGGCCCATCTGCTAACGTGTCCGCCATCTCGTTGAACACAGACATCTTGTTGCCGGTGCTTTTACGCCAGTTTTTCACTTCCAACCGATCTCTGAACTCAGGGCTTCCCCACAATGAAATAAGGTATTTTACTTCGGTTTCTCGCCAATGCGCACGCTTCGATGACATTTTAAATTAATTAATATAATAATATTAATAATAATAATACTGTATAGTGTAACAACAAAAGGTATGATTTTTTCGCACGTTCACCGATCACAACAAATGGATCAGCTTGGCTATTATACGATGAGGAGCACATGTCACGATGTGATGTGGCGAATATTGTAATTTGATTGGCTAGATATCTAACCTAGGTCATATTCATCGATGCGTGACTTTCGTATTGTAAGCGACGTCCACTAAACTCATACCTTGAGCTTTCGTAGCGTACGAAATATCAGTGTCGTACGAGGTGGCTTCCACTAATCTTTTCCTGGTTCAGACCTATGGACTTTTACGCCGCGTACAATACGAAAGCATAACTCCGTAGGTCTGAACAGGCCCATAGAGTAAATATGGTAAGGTATTCCAGAAAGGAATGTATAATTAGCTATTTTTGGTTGGGAACGAGAACAATTTATATTCAGATGGTATTTTTAGAATGTTATTACAGTAGATACAGTATACTGTACACATTTTATTTTTATGTATTCTGAAGGTACATAGATCTTTCAATTAAGATTTAGGATTAAAAAAAAAATCTTTGGTCGTTTTAAATTCTAAATCTAACAATATTGGATTGGATAGATAATTAGGACTGTCAAAGGTTGAGGGTGAGTAAAAAGAATTGACATTTACTGTAGGGGTCTGGGGAAATGGTACTGTCACACCAAAATCAGTCCGGCAGACCAGTTTTGGCTGCCAAAATCAGTCCAGGGGACCATTTATGGCTGCCAAAACCTGTCCGGCTGGATAAAATCGGTCCGGGCAGTAGGACTGTTTTTGCCGCCAAATATGGTCCGGTCTTACAAATATATGGTGTGCAATATGAGTCATAATGTATATATCATTAAAAAAAAGGCCATGATTAGTCATTATATTGAAAACTACAGGGTTTTATTTGTTATTTTAATATTATAAATTAAGCCTGTTTTTTTTATTATCATTATTAGTAGTAACTCATCAATAATTAGTACTAATTGTTATTCTTTTTGTATACAATATGGATCTCTGCCTGTTTTTAATCCATTTTGTTCTTTTTTAACATCTTCGTTTCCCCATGATGTTAAAAACAATTTAATTTATTCATTATTTATGGTTAATCAATCAATATATCAATTAAATACAATTATTATAAAACAATTATCCAAATATTGATTAGGCTGAGGAAGGAAAAAGGCCTCGATCATAAATAACATATAGCTGGCAATCAGCGTCTCATAACCGTTCATGTGAGTGTGTGGCAGGCTGAAATATGAGTGAACACCTACGTCATGTTTTTAGATAAAATACATTTATTTATAGTATTTATCCGACAAGATAACTTACTAATAATATATATCGTGGGATATTTTTCTAGCCATAAACAACTTAAAACAGCATCATAGGCCTAATAATTCAATTAAAATCGACAGAAGAAAAGCCCGGACCGATTTTGGCTGTGGCGTACTGCTTTTGGCCACAATTTTAGAGCCAAAACTGGTCCGGCCGGACCGATTTTGGCCCCGGACCATATTTATCGTGACAGTACCAAGTACCAAGTAATAGGGGATGAATTACAATGCATCGTTATTCCAACATGTTTATTTTAAGATGATGTTTATAAATTCTCTTAGGCAGGTGATGCATATTATCATCTCTCATTGATTGATCAATTTGACATTTACTACGGACGTTTTACGCACGGAATCCAAAATAGTGCATATTAAAATACTTAAAGAAAGCGTAGATTTTTATACAATTCCTAGATAAAATTATTATTAAACCATGTACAATATTCATTTTGTAAACTATAATTTTCTAAAAGTCATAGTCATATATACTTTATTGTCCATTTAAAAAACAGAAATGTGATTTGAAAACTGGCAAATTACAAAAATATAAAATACAATTTACAAAAACACACACAAAAAGTTAAGAGGCTAAAAATTGTTAAAATTAGATAAAAATTATCGGTTAAAAGATACAGTCAGCAGCAGCTCTCATTATTTGTTGTTGAATGTCTGTCTATCTTTTTAAATCAAAATCTCTGTATGTAAACCAAAATGTTTTTGTATGTAATGAAGCCAATTTTCCAAAATCTTGTACTGTATCCTTGTTTTCTGTAAAATGTCTTCATTCTAGTTAATACTTCTAATAGATGATGTACTGTACTACACTGTGTACCTGCTGTATGTGTACATTATTAAAAGCTATTAAAGCATCATCGCCATTGTTTAGCATATGATTTTGAGATCTGACAGATTAAGTTCTTGAATGTGGAAAGTGCAGTAGCTGTATTTAAACCAAGGTTAAAAGGAAATGAATCGGAGATCAATTGTTATAATAATTAAGATGCGTTTTACTGTGTAGTATGAGCAGCTGTGTCTGTATCATATCAAACCATGTATTTTTGCATTTTAATACACCATACTTACTAATGTGGGTGTAAGCCCATCCGGAGTTATATTGAAGCCCAGCAGCACAGTGTACATTACTGTACTGTGATCATACAGTAGTTACAGTACTAGACAGTATGCACACTAATTCCATTGTAATACAATGCATACATTTGTATGTAAAAGTACAGTACAATCAATTAGCCAAGTCTAACTGTACGTTTTACAGTAGCTATAAATCTTTAAATTAAAGGTCTTATAATAGAGAGTAGAGACTGATTATTAATTTTATAGAAAATATTATGTAAATTAGTTATTTATATTCTTAAAAACAAAAAACAAGATTTTAATCATTTAAAGAAGTACAATTTAAAATCTCTAGAAAACACTGCATGTCATCAACAAACAATTTTAAAAACTTTTTCATCACTTTTTATAACAATTTAAAAGAATATTTGAATGTTAGATTTTAGTAAACGAACAGCCCTTTTTATGCGAGATTAGAGTGTAGATATTTTTAATCAAGGCGATCTAACAATGGTACACTGAGCTTGCCTTGCCAAGAAAGTCCTTTGAACTTATGTCTGGCTGTGACAAATACCAACACTACTGTACAATGTACAACTGTACAATGTTAATTCTCCGAGGCGCATTGTACAGGTACAGTATTTTCAATTTGTCAAACAATTATTTAAAACAAGGTATATAAACAATGGGATCAGGGTTTATCTGTAGCTGTGACACTGATCAGTTCCATTCCACACCCCTTAAAGCCCGGCGCACACTAGAGCTTTCGGCTGAGCCAACTGGCACGAGTAACACTTGGCTCACTAAAAAATTTGCCGCAAACTATGATCGCGTTCTATTAGACGCACACTTCAGTACGCGATTTTCTGATTGGATAATTACTTACTACGCTATACAGCACGCACTGAAATATAATAAATCAGAAAATCAGAATTTTTTAGTGAGCAGGAAGCTCACGTTCGGCGCACACTTGAGGAAAGTGGCACGCGTGCCAAAAAATATCAAACACGATAGATATTTTCCTCAGCGGCACGCGTGGCCGATTCCTCACGAAATCCCCGGCGCACACTCTGAGGCAAGTGTTACTCGTGGCAGTTGGCTCAGCCGGAAGCTCTAGTGTGCGCCGGGCTTTAAGGGGTGTGGAATGGAACTGATCAGTGTCACAGCTACAGATAAACCCTGATCCCATTGTTTATATACCTTGTTTTAAATAATTGTTTGACAAATTGAAAATGAAGATATTCAAAAAATTATACTGCTAACATCATCTAAAACATTAACATTTAAAATCCAACTAGCAATCTGCTAATGTTGCATTCATTCAAGCTACTGTATGATGAGTAGTAGCAACAGTGGTGTACTGTATTAAGATTCCTAATAAGGGAGATTAGGAAGGTAAAAATAGATTTTACTTAAGCCGGTAGATTACAACTAAATGAATAAGATTCTAAAAGCCTTTTAAGGAGGTTTACGACTGCCTGTAATGTTGAAGTATTCTCTTCAATTATCATCGTTATGTTTGAAATGAAATTTACATTCGCAGAATTTAATTTTCTTAGCCATTCGACTACTTACTACTACTTGTTGTGAATATCTTAACTGTAGTGAGATTTTATAATAATTAAGCATACTGTACCTCTGGCTATAATAAGCCCTAAAATTTTATGGGATAATAATGTAAAAGCATCAATTAACATTTCTTTACTGTATAACGATAATGTTTTGTTTGTGGGCCAGGAAAATTTGTTTTGTATAACAGGACTGGATCCACTGTACTATATCACTGATGTACACACACAGTGCAAAATGTCTTCCAACCTATACAGTACTTTTAAATCCTAAAAGCTCAACTGAGATGATACCAGAGCAACCCATAACTGTTTGGCACCCACCCACCATTAACACACTATACAGATTATTCAGAATGTGTCACCCAACCTAAAATTGTGTCCACCTGGTGGACACAATTTTAGGTTGGGTGACCTATTAATAACCTCTAAACCTAAAATGTTGAAATGTTGTGGATTCCTATATTTCTGGCACTCCACCTTTAAGTACAGTAATGCTGGTTGGTACCTACCATCATACAGCCCTAGCCTGAACAGTGGTTTTTGTTGTTTTTTTTCCCGTTGCGATGCCTTTTGAACAAGATTTTGTAGCTGTGTATAAAATCATACACGACCACATTTATAAAGTGAGTCATCAACACAATAGAGAAATACATTAATATCTTCTTTACAGAAAATGTTGATGATGAGCAGCAGCAATGTAGACAAATATCTATGTGCCAATTATGCAGCCACAGTCTGATATTCTACTTAAAAGCGTTATAAGAGGAAACAATGTTGCATTATTAATGATTTCACTAGTGGGATGTTCCTGGGACCAGGCTATATTTATTATCATTCTTTGAATTAACATTACTATTATACTAATGGCAATGGGTCATTCAGTGTTTCATTTCTCTTTATACAACCAACAATGCAAGGCATCAATTACACATACTGGTAATATTTAATACTGTATACATTTTTCAAAAACACAAGATAAAATGTATAATTAATAATATCTTTCAAAATACATTTAAATTGTGAAAGGCTATCTACTGTATCCTATCAGTATCGGTGCTTTTCAGTTTTACTGTACAGTCCTGTACAGTGACCTGTATGACCATTAATTCAAAACTCTGGTACAATCCACTTCTTACATTTACAATAAGCTAAATTCCAACAGTTGACAATTATATTTTTAAAGCACTCCAAGTATAATCCCACGCACTCCTAATTTGTTCCAAATTTTAATACCAGGCACCTTGGGAATGTACAGTATATTAAACTAATACAGTATATCATACAGTATATTAAACTATACTGTATAAAACTATACAGTATATTAAACTATATTGTATTGTTTGTAATAAATTTGGATTTTAATTATGTTACTTTTACTATACTGCCTATAATGTCTATACAGACCATATAAAATGTATACTGTGTATATTGTGTGAATATCAATATCATAGTTTAAATATCACTACAGTAGTTCAGTAAGTGTTCTACAGTATCTGTTACAGCCTTTAATCAAATACTAAACTGTGTATTAAACTAACTATACAGTATAATAATTGTTAGAATAAATTTGGATTTAATTATGGTACTTACTAACTGCGTACAATGTACAGACCAGGGAGTTGTTATTAGATTATTTTATGGTATACTAATACTATAATAATAAACAGTATATTAAACTATATTGTAATAGATTTGGATTTAATTATGTTACTTTAATACTAACTGCCTATAATGTAAGACCATATAAAAAAATTGTATTGTGTGAAAATGTCACTAGTTCAGTAGGTTGTATCCGTTACGGTCTAGCAGCGGTATACTATAATAAACAGTATATTAAACTATATTGTAATAAATTTGGATTTTAATTACGTTACTTACTAACCTATAGTATAATGTACAGACCATATAATTTTTACTGTGTATTGTGTGAATCATAGTTGAAATATCACTAGTTCAGTAGGTTCTATCCGCTACAGTCTTTAAGCTTTACAACAAGTCACCTTTTTACAGTATTGCTGACTATACAGGAAATAGGATGATTATCTTTGGTTAGCTCTGTATGTTACTCACCATTCTGCATGTAAATTTTGATATTTTTTGTTCCATGATAAAAAAAAAAATGGTATAATGTGTCATAAATTTCAATGTCATTAGTTTGGATAGCATTGCATTTAATTAATGAAAGTTTCTTTCTTTGTTTAATATTAAATTAGTTTTCCCTTGAGAACCAGAAACTCTCCTAAGACCAAAATGTGTTAACGTCCACAATCTTTCCTACTAACATTAGAATCCCTATTATTAATTAAACACCTTTAGGGACCCACGACAAAGTGTCTCCCTAATAATAGCAATGTCCCGTGAATATACAGTAGGTTCGTTTCGTATTCCCATATGGGTATCTATTAAATAGGAATGTCCAAATAGAGAGGTTCAAAGTTCTTATTTTAATATGTAAATTCAATGTTAAATGGTTCATTAACATTAATGGCGCTTTATTATAAACTCTGTACTACAATTAACTACAATTTATAGATACTTTACTATTTAATATAAACACAGTTATTACATTACAACAATGTACTGGAATATAATGTAATTGCTTTGAGATTTTCTCCATGAACTATTTATAGACTAAACTGATTTCCAGGCATTTAGATGAGTCACAAACTAGGTAGCCTACAGTGTGTTCGTATATTACTGTACAATCACTTTTAAAAAGGCAGATACTGTAGCTATACAGACAATCTGCCTGAATTTTTTTAATCATTATCTTGGATTTAATATATTGTGTTCTGTTGTTATCTTGGATTTTTATATTTATGAAGTATTTGGTATTTATTTTAACTTTGTCAACGTGTCGTATTTGGGGTTTTTTGACTAAGGTTTGTTTATTATTCTTAGTATTACCATTATCTTTTTATGACTAAATAGATAAATATGTACATGACGATGTTTACTGATTTAGGGGAAAGGTCTGGATGGAACACTGTGTAGGAAGTAAAATGTCATTGTGATTACAATTATTGTTACACAGTAGGCCTAGTTTTTAGGTATTCAAGTTTTATGACAAATATTTCCTTAAAAACATTGAAGGTTAAGTAACACACTGTAGTAGTATCACTTAAGCGTGGTTCCCACTAGCGACGCAACACAAGGACGTAACGCAACGCAAGTGAATTGACCAATCACAAGCGATGGCTTATTCGCTTGTGATTGCTAACTGTCTATAGCATCGCTTGTCATTGGTTAAAACACTTGCGTTGCGTTTACGTCCTTGCATTACGTTCTAGTGGGAACCAAGCTTTAATATTAAAGTTCCGTACAGTAGAGACGTTTTGTTTTGGGTGTTGCATGGAGTGGAGTTGTGGCTTGGTGGTTATGATGCTTGGCTACAATTCAAGGGTCCTGGGTTCAAGTCCCGTTAGTTGCAGGATTTTTTCTAAGGACAAAATTACAACTCCACTCCCAAAGACTTTGTTTATGTAGAGCATCTTGTGTATAATAATGTTTGTCTTGTGAACATCTGAGGGTCCCTAATAATCAGCAATTGCCGGATGGATCACCCTCATTAAATATGGTTAAAAAAAAGAAAAGAAAAAAGGCTGATTGATGTAGTTGGGTTTGTGATTACAATTTGGATTCAATAATTGTATGTACAGTTTAGAATTACAGTAGTTGACGGCAGTGACGGACTAGTTCGAGTGTGTGTGTCGTCCCTTGATCAAATGATACAAATTTTGTTGTTGTTTTCGTTTATGTACACATGTTTGATTTTGGTCACATTAAATTTTAATTAATTGTTGTTGACTCCAACTGTTGAAAAAAATATATTGATAGCGCTTTTCTAAAAGAAAATGTGACTTTGGCAATAACATTATCCTTCATCAATCAATAGTCATTACGTCATTATCAACAATACATCATCACATTGTCATGCATCATTTGTCATCAACATAGTTATCGCATCATTATCGTCACCATTATCCTATAAAATGTAATTCTAGTGCAATTACTAATTTTGAAGTGAAGGACAAGTTTACATTTTTAATCAACTTTTGACAGTCACCTTGGCCCTTCCCTGCTGTAATTACTAGTGAAAGGAACATAATACCTCCATGCTAACACTGTAATCAAAGCTTTCAGCTGTTTATGTTGTGTTAAATGAATTTAAAGTGGTCTTTAGTGTCAAAGGTCATACATTAGACAACTTAAAACTATTATTTATTAATGCTGTGCTGCTCGAAGCCCATAATTAGTCATCATAATTTAGTTTACATAAATGAATAAAATGTTCAGAGAAAAATATTATTAATTTTTCTGGTTCCTTTTTGGATTCCTAATTTGGTATGCATCTAAGAGTTACTCATTATAATATGATAATTAGCAGATAATAAATAATTCATGAGAGAATTTGATAATAATATATTTCGATCAATTTCTATTTTCTTTTTTTTTTCTTAACTATGTAGTGTTGTTGAGGTAGTGGCCAATGGTAAGGCACAATGTGTGATGATCATAACACCATAGAGATGGACACGGTACATGACCCAATGTCACCAACAAGGTCAGACGTTGGGTCATTTGGAGAGGTCTTTAAAGGGGGAACATGGAAAAAGTAAGTACACTAAAGACTAAAGAAAGTTCTTTTCAGAACTAATATATGTATTTTACTGCAAATATATTGTAGATATTAACAAATATCATATAGAGTAATAATCATGATGATGATAATCATTATTAAATTAATCAAGTCCCAATTGACGATTATCAACTACAGTACTATTATTGACCACAAAGTACTGTACTACTACCAATCACATCATAACATTTCAACATTACATATCATTCACCACCATTACATATTATTCACCACCATTACATATTATTCACCACCATTACATATTATTCACCACCATTACATATTATTCACCACCATTACATATCATTCACCACCATTACATATCATTCACCACCATTACATATCATTCTCCACCATTACATATCATTCACCACCATTACATATTATTCACCACCATTACATATTATTCACCACCATTACATATTATTCACCACCATTACATATCATTCACCACCATTACATATCATTCACCACCATTACATATCATTATCCACCATTACATATCATTCACCACCATTACATATCATTCACCACCATTACATATTATTCACCACCATTACATATCATTCACCACCATTACATATCATTCACCACCATTACATATCATTCACCACCATTACATATCATTCTCCACCATTACATATCATTCACCACCATTACATATTATTCTCCACCATTACATATTATTCACCACCATTACATATTATTCACCACCATTACATATTATTCACCACCATTACATATTATTTTCCACCATTACATATTATTATTCACCACCATTACATATCATTCACCACCATTACATATCATTCATCACCATTACATATTATTCAACACCATTACATATTATTCAACACCATTACATATTATTCTCCAACATTACATATCATTGACCACCATTACATATCATTCACCACCATTACATATTATTCTCCACCATTACTGTACATATTATTCTCCACCATTACATATTATTCACCACCATTACATATCATTCACCACCATTACATAATTATTATTCTCCACCATTACATATTATTATTCACCACCATTACATATCATTCACCACCATTACATATTATTCACCACCATTACATATTATTCACCACCATTACATATTATTCACCACCATTACATATCATTCACCACCATTACATATCATTCACCACCATTACATATCATTCACCACCATTACATATCATTCACCACCATTACATATCATTCACCACCATTACATATCATTCACCACCATTACATATCATTCACCACCATTACATATTATTCACCACCATTACATATTATTCACCACCATTACATATTATTCACCACCATTACATATCATTCACCACCATTACATATCATTCACCACCATTACATATCATTCACCACCATTACATATTATTCACCACCATTACATATTATTCACCACCATTACATATCATTCACCACAATTACATATCATTCACCACCATTACATATCATTCACCACCATTACATATTATTCACCACCATTACATATTATTCACCACCATTACATATCATTCACCACCATTACATATCATTCACCACCATTACATATTATTCACCACCATTACATATCATTCACCACCATTACATATCATTCACCACCATTACATATCATTCACCACCATTACATATCATTCATCACCATTACATATCATTCACCACCATTACATATTATTCTCCAACATTACATATCATTGACCACCATTATATATTATTCTCCACCATTACATATTATTCTCCACCATTACATATTATTCTCCACCATTACATATTATTCACCACCATTACATATCATTCACCACCATTACATATTATTCACCACCATTACATATTATTCTCCACCATTACATATTATTCTCCACCATTACATATTATTCTCCACCATTACATATTATTCACCACCATTACATATTATTCACCACCATTACATATTATTCTCCACCATTACATATTATCCTCCACCATTACATATTATTCACCACCATTACATATTATTCTCCAACATTACATATCATTGACCACCATTACATATTATTCTCCACCATTACATATCATTGACCACCATTACATATTATTCTCCACCATTACATATTATTCACCACCATTACATATTATTCTCCACCATTACATATTATTCTCCACCCTTACATATTATTCTCCACCATTACATATTATTCTCCAGACAACCAAGTTATCAAAAATGTTAAAAAGTCATTAATACAAGTGTTTTCTTTCTCAAGAATTGTTCATTCTTGTACTGTGATACTAACTCGTTCCTTCCATTTTCTTTTCTTCCTTAATCTTTCCTTCGTTTTAATCCATTCTTTATTCTAATCAACTATTGTAATATGTGATTATCATGGTAATTAATACACAAATCAGAAGATTTTAAGTATTCATTAATTATAAAGTACTCATTAAACAGTCAAGGGATCATTTTAAAATAAAATAGTATTCATTTTTGTAAGACTGTCCTGTTTAGGCTAATCATACTATTACTACTACTAGTACTACATAAAAGTACTTAAGTGGAGTTGAACTTGACTACTCTAACCAGCAACCTTGTGATACATAGTTCATTATCAATAATACTGATTTTGCCACTATTAAGCCATTTAGTATACAGTGGTTGACATTTTATATACTGATATTAATATTACATACAGTAGGTTTAATTATACAATAGTTTAAATATTGTTTTTATGGTCCCTTCCCTATTTAAAGTATTTAGTACACTAGACAGTGATTACATACATTAACTATGACATTGGATTTGATGGTATGATAAGATCAAAGCTTACTGTAGGTCAAAGTACAGTAATAATCAAACTACCATATCTTCAGGGAATTCCACAGTCCAGGTTTCATGCACTTTTAAAGGCCAGGTGCCGGCAAAAAATTCTATTGATCATACATTCCAATAATTATCGATCTATAGTTTCCCCTATGTTTCATAATTTTTGGGATTTTATTTGTGTTACACAAGCTTGTTGAAAATAAGCACTTTCTTATCAGTGGGGGGGGGGGGGGGGATAGTTCAAATTACACAGTAAAATCTCTATTCTTTTGTACACAAATTTTGTAAATAGAGAGGCGTTTTAAAAAGCTATGAAAAATAAACGGTGTGTGGTAAAAAATGTTATCAAATGACTAAACATAGGTAATATAACTTGAATTTTATATTTCTGGTATTTTTATTCAACTTCAGAATTTTATTTTCATGCTATAGCAAAAATTATCCACCGTATATCCACTATCTTTTTTCACCTTCTAGGGAGTCACCAGACATGTTATTACATTAATGTTATTGTTAACTACCTATTTTTTTGGCAGAATTTTGCCAAATTTTGTATTTGACCATATTAGGGGAAATTCATGTTTTTTTCGTCTTGATTTCTGTTACAAATATTAGATTTATGTACAATTAACCAGATATTATGTTTAAAATTCATGCCTGTACCTGAGCTTTAAGGGCTTGTTCTACTGTAGCAGGAGAATAAAGTTTTTCATGACAACAAAAATGACAGATGCTCTCTTACAAAAACCCCTATTAAGGGACACTTTCCCGTGAAGCGAAAAAAGAGCAATATGTACACTACAGTACAGGAGACATTACTATTAGTATTATTAAGGGTACACCTACTACTGAAACATATGTTATGGGTAACACTACGGCCAACCTTTTAAAGGGACACAGAGGTGTGTTATGGGTAACACTACGGCCAACCTTTTAAAGGGACACAGAGGTGTGTTATGGGTAACACTACGGCCAACCTTTTAAAGGGACACAGAGGTGTGTTATGGGTAACACTACGGCCAACCTTTTAAAGGGACACAGAGGTGTGTTATGGGTAACACTACGGCCAACCTTTTAAAGGGACACAGAGGTGTGTTATGGGTAACACTACAGCCAACCTTTTAAAGGGACACAGAGGTGTGTTATGGGTAACACTACGGCCAACCTTTTAAAGGGACACAGAGGTGTTCTACTGTAGGTTTTTAATTACTTTATTATTTTTATTATATTGTTAATGTTCTATACTGAACTTTGGAAAACGATGTTTTAGCACTGAAAGTGTCATTTAGTATAATGACAGAATAAATAAATACAATTATAATAATAAATGTAAATCATTTTCATTTATTTCTGAATTCATCCATACGTACAAATAACAAAATCTAAAGAACCCTAACATTACAACTACTGTACAGATCTTGTGCATACAAAAGACGTATTTAGTCTTTGGGTTAGAAGCTCTGAAAGATAATGATAAAATTATAAAATTTAATTTTAACTGGTGTAAACATCCTAAAATGTGTGTCATGAAATAGCTTCACTTGCTCATAAATATGATAATGATTGTTTCCTTTTGCTACACCAATCTATGTAAAATTATCTACTCTGATTTTTGTTATTTTTCTATTCAGGGGACACTTTCCTGTGAAACGAAATAGGAGGCAATACTTTATATTAACGTTTAAATGTGAAGGCCAACCCCTATTCAGAGAACATCCCTACTATTATATATTGTACCTGCCAACTTTTTCAGTGGCCAATGCGCGAGACATTAAATTAAATTGTATATAGCGCCCTCTATGTTATAACCCAAAATAATCGCGAAATATGCTGTATATGTTAAATTTTTCGTCAAATTGAGTTAGGCTTTACTGTACTACATCATATCATAAAATAAACATAGGCCTAGGCTAATTATGCTCAAATTGATTAAATAAAGTGTACTATTTTCATCCAAAATAGGCACTTTAATTTCAAAATAATGTTTTTTCTGATATGTTTATGGATGCATGAGAAACCATTTATCCGATGAAATTATAGTCTGCCTTAATCATACAGATTCGCTACATAAACATTGCAAGTGATATTTTTCTGTAAAGTTATTGATCATTTATTGTATTAATTTACACTAAATTGCTACAATATCAATTTACTGAGTGATGTTATTGACTGTAGTATAATACGTTTTCTGTAATTGATAGCTATACTATAAATTAATAGCCCTCATCTTTCATTGTAAAAATTAGATAGTTATGGGATAGATTCTGAGGTTGCTATTATTATTAGCATTGTTTGAAAAATTAAATCCTTAAAGATATATTGTCTCCCTGAAAAAAATAATTTTTAAATATTTTTTGTTGTATACTGTACAGTATATCATTTTGACTTTGAGTTTGACAAATAATTGGATTTAAAAAAAATGTATTTACCTCAAAAAATTGTAATTTAAAGCAAAAAAAATAGTCAAATTTAACCATTTATTTTGTCATTATAGTAAAAACATTATTTTATTTTTTTTAAATAACCTATTCAAAGTCTGATTTTATTAATCTTCATTTTCCATGTTTTTGGAGAACAATAAACAGAGGGCAGTATAATGATTTTTAAAACTTCTCTGTATGCACTTAAAGCGTGTAGGCAAATTAAAGTAGGCATGTAATTTACAATATTAAATATCTGGATAATAATATTAATATATCCATGGATATATCAGCAGGTTTCCAAATTGTCTGTAATTTCGATATCATCATGTACAATGATTTAAAAACTATATAAAACAATAAATAAGCAATGAATTGTTTGATTGAGAAAGAATGAGACTGTATAGTTAGTAGGCAATACTGGCAGCAGAAACAGGCCAAATTTACTGTACAGTACAATATATTATTTGGTCTAGTAAACTCTTCACTCCATGGTTTAGTTGGACTTATTGTTTTGGCATAGTCTAAAAACAGTCGCCTTTTGCTGAGTGATCAACATCATCTTTAACCTAGTAAACTTCTTTTAATGTTATTTTCAAACAAGAGAATAATAAATTAAATGAGATTCTAATGGGTTACTTTATTAGATGATGAATAGAAGAAGGTCAAAGGTTATACCAGTTCCATCATTCTCATCACTTGCAATTGATATGAATATTATTGTGTAGCGATGATTGATGATGGTGAATAACTAGTCACTTTTATATTGGTTTTAAATTGCTGTGCCTTGGTAACACTTTACTATACTGTTTTGACTTTTGGTTCATTGCAATTTAAAGAGAAAAATATGGTGTTTTTGGCCCTAATTCCAATTTATATAAACACAGTGTTGTCAGTGGTGGAACTCTATAATGTCAACAACAATTGTATATCAGCTTGTATCAGTTAAAACTATTGTACTGTATACTGTATCAGTAAAACTACTATTTTGTTATTCAATATATACTGTAGTAGTATTAGTAGTACTCTCATTACTCGCATTACTCACAAATACTCACTCAAACTAGAAAGCCACTCCGAGAGTGCATACCTCCGCCTACTGTAAAATTCTAATACATAAGATTTCTCCGGGAAAAAATATATATATTTGTGTGTGTCTTAATGCTGTTTGTGATTTAGGCTAACTACAAAGCATGTGTATGCAAGTTTGGTGTAATGGTTATGTAACAAGCCTTTCAATTAACAATAGCTTCAGTTGACTAACAATAGAACAGCAACGCGAAAATCAAACGAGTGAATTTGAAAAGAAATAGGTTTTTAAACTACTCGCATCAAAAAAGGTGCACATTAAATCAAATTATGTTTTAAAATTACAAATCACCAATTATTGCCTTTTGTACAAAAATGAAGTTTTTTGGACAAGTAGTTCTCGAGAAAATGCAATTTCAGTTTACTTATTACTTTAAGACTGCTCGCTGGCTTTTGAAAAATTCTGTCCTATCTTTTAACACTAGCAGATCTGAAAAGTATACTAAAAAGTGGTTCAGAATTGGAACCATGGTCCCAAATGGTCCCAAAATTTAATGGAATGGTCCTTGACCACATATCTATGTATATTCATTTTGGTAAAGATCCTGTAATTACTTTTTGAGTAATCCTGCTAACAAACAAACAAACAGACAGACAGACAGACAAACAGACAGACAAACAGACAGACAGACAAACAAACACACGCGATCGATTACATATACCTCCTTGGTGGAGGTAAAATATATATTTTGAAATACAGAATGATGTACTGTGATATTTTATTGTTATATTTTAGAAATGATGATTCAATATTTGTTCAGGCTAATAACTTTAAACAATACTACTGTAATATATTCAGTGTCTTTATTAGTAATAATAGACTATTTTAAATTCTCAAGTTATGTTTGATACACATCATGACAATAATTATTATTACAGTTACTATATTGTATGTTATTGTAAAATAATGTACTCTGTGTAGACTGCACTGAATGATGTACTATGATTTTAATTATTATTTTTTAGAAATAATAATTTAATATTTGTTGAGGTTGATAACTTTAAACAATATATATATATAAATATATATTCAGTGTCTTTATTAGTAATAATAGACTATTAACATTCTCAAGTGATTTTGGTGGATCATCACTACAGTACATTCTCTTTAATTAATCATAGCTGATCTATTTATTGTGTGATGCTATTTATTCCACAGTTTGTGCCTGTGGATCATCAATGCAAATAGATTGTCCACATATGTTTTTATAAACAGTAACTGCAGAAAGCCCAACAGGATCCTTGGGGTCTATCTATTTGTCATCACCAATACATTAACCCAAATTGAATGTAAACACTCAAATGTCTAAGTAGGCTGATTGTCTCTAGCCTCAACCCTGACCTAAACCTCTCAGGCTGCTAGAAAAGTATTTCTAATAAACATCAAAACAGCAAGATACTAATAAAAAAAAAATTATGAAGTCAATAACCTATCTTATAAACTTAATTTTAATTCTATGCCAAATGATTTTGTTTTGGAGAAGTTAATTCTGTGAAATAGACAATTAAATCAAAGTAATTGCAGATTAATTTTCGAAATACAGGTGCATCCAAAAGAACATACAATTATTAAAAATAATAATTTACAAAAATAAAAGTTAAATTAAATTCCAAGAAAGTATTCTAATTATAAATGCAGAACATAATTGAATCAGTATATAATTTATAAAGCTCTGTCTACATTATCAAACTTTATGCAACAAAAAAATGTGATGTGCCCATATATGGACATGATGATATCATATCACTACAATATTTAGGCATATTACTACCATATACGGGTACATCACACTTTTTTTGTCAAACTAGTTTGATAGTGTAGACAGAGTTTAAGTCCGGATGGAATGCTAAATAAACAAATAAACTACCAAAGACTTTCAAACAATTGAAAACGAAATAAACAACTGTGCCTCCACTTATGTTGTGATATGATATTATAATCTCAAAATCGTGCAGCATGTCTCAACTTGAATCTAGCACAAAGCACAAAAAAAAGCCATCAATTCAATAGACTGCATTTGCTCTTCAATTCTTGATGAGAACATCACACAAAGTGCAAAGCCTTGCACCAATTTATATATTGAGACTTAAGATTTTCTATAATCTCAGTCTTGGGTAAATTTGTAAATTTATATTTTGATGAAGGTAAGTACATTTAATACCTAGCTGTAATTATACTGTAGTTATTAAATTCATGTTTTAGCTCCAACAACAGTACCATACGGCATAATGCGGTAGTATACAGGCTTATGTTTCTATATTGGCTCTTATTTTCTATCTTATTATAACTGTCTTCAACTTTTCATTATGATCTGCTTAAAATATAAATTTTTGTCAGATATTTTGTTGTTTTTTTTTTTCATTTTTGTGGTAAATGTATTTCAAATGTTGCAACCCATTCATTAACTACGTACAGTTGCGGAATGGAATTATCCATAATGTATGTCCCTTTTGTAGATGATGATGACATTGATATATTGTTTTATGAATTTGAACGTGTCTAATGACAAGATTCAACAGGCATAGGGACATCTTGAAATAATTATTAGTGTCTCTTATTAAGAACTGCTACAGGTAACTTGTCAAATATCATCATGATTTTCCATAACAGTATTGACACTGCATAATAACCTACAGTATATAACCATATTCATATTAAATGTAGTGAACTTTTACAATTTCTGGAGTACTAATAATAATGGTGGTAATTGGAAGAGTAAGTCCTGGACTATTCAATTTCATGATTTTTTGGAAAGTACTGTTGTACTAGTGAACTTTGTTGAGTATAGCATTCCACAAAACCCATTGATCTGTTTAAATGTACTAGTGAACTTATTCCAATTCTGGAGTATATAGCATACCACTAAACCCATTTATTGTTTAAATATACTACTACACTAGTACTAACTAGTGAACGTATACCAATTCTGGAGTATACCATACTATTAAACCCATTTATTGTTTAAATATACTACTACACTCAGGCCTGACTACACTAGTACTAACTAGGGAACTTATGCCAATTGTGGAGTATACCATACCATTAAACCCATTTATTGTTTAAATATACTACTACACTAGTACTAACTAGTGAACTTATTCCAATTCTGGAGTATACCATACCATTAAACCCATTTATTGTTTAAATATACTACTACACTAGTACTAACTAGTGAACTTATACCAATTCTGGAGTATACCATACCATTAAACCCATTTATTGTTTAAATATACTACTACACTAGTACTAACTAGTGAACTTATTCCAATTCTGGAGTATACCATACCATTAAACCCATTTATTGTTTAAATATACTACTACACTAGTACTAACTAGTGAACTTATACCAATTCTGGAGTATACCATACCATTAAACCCATTTATTGTTTAAATATACTACTACACTAGTACTAACTAGTGAACTTATTCCAATTCTGGAATATACCTTACCATACCATTAAACCCATTTATTGTTTAAATATACTACTACACTAGTACTAACTAGTGAACTTATACCAATTCTGGAGTATACCATACCATTAAACCCATTTATTGTTTAAATATACTACTGCACTAGTACTAACTAGTGAACTTATACCAATTCTGGAATATACCATACCATTAAACCCATTTATTGTTTAAATATACTACTACACTAGTACTAACTAGTGAAATTATTCCAATTCTGGAGTATACCATACCATTAAACCCATTTATTGTTTAAATATACTACTACACTAGTACTAACTAGTGAACTTATTCCAATTCTGGAGTATACCATACCATTAAACCCATTTATTGTTTAAATATACTACTACACTAGTACTAACTAGTGAACTTATTCCAATTCTGGAGTATACCATACCATTAAACCCATTTATTGTTTAAATATACTACTACACTAGTACTAACTAGTGAACTTACCTGTATACCAATTCTGGAGTATATAATATAGCATACCACTAAACCCATTTATTGTTTAAATATACTACTACACTAGTACTAACTAGTGAACTTATTCCAATTCTGGAGTATACCATACCATTAAACCCATTTATTGTTTAAATATACTACTACACTAGTACAAACTAGTGAACTTACCTGTATACCAATTCTGGAGTATACCATACTATTAAACCCATTTATTGTTTAAATATACTACTACACTAGTACTAACTAGTGAACTTATTCCAATTCTGGAGTATACCATACCATTAAACCCATTTATTGTTTAAATATACTACTACACTAGTACTAACTAGTGAACTTACCTGTATACCAATTCTGGAGTATATAATATAGCATACTATTAAACCCATTTATTGTTTAAATATACTACTACACTAGTACTATTACTAACTGAACTTATTCCAATTCTGGAGTACAGTATATACACAGTATTGTCTTTTTCTTTTAAAATTCCTTTGAATGAAGAACATTGGTTATCTTTGTAAGTGTTCATCGTCTGATTTTATTTTCTCTTTACCTTCTATTTAATTTCAAAGTACTTTAATTATTCCTCGAATTTAAGATGGTAGCGTAGGATATGAAAGTGCATTACTCCTTTCAAAAATTATTGTTTGCAAAAAACTTTCTGAAATAACACTTTCTTAAAAACTGACAGTAAATTACAATATATTTAGATATATTACAGAATCAGTGATAAAAATACCAACCATGGTAAATATTAGTACCTGTCCATCCAATAACGTCCAGCCACCTATTTTAGAATACATTTGTTGAAGAATTGAAGTGAGACTATTAATTATTCAAGTGGCCTTGATACCAGAATTCTATTTACTGGCTTTTGACTGTTTACAATCAGTTGATCACAGCAAGCCAACCAGCTTGTACCTACTCTCTCACAGCAAGTATCTGTCAGGGATTACAAGCTTCAACTCACCCAGACTAAACAATATATACAAAGATTTTTAAACGATTTTTAATTATCTCTGATCAGGACGATTGACTCCAATTGATGATACAACTATTAAGCTGGAATTATAATATTTTTGTCAGTTTGCAACTTAAGTTCTTTATCTAGTAAAAGTAACTTAATAGAATTGTACTTTTTTGGGATGTAACTACTGTACTTGTTAATTCTGATTTGGTCATTATGTTGTCACGAAAAGTTGCAATGGAAGTTATCGCCGAGGAGGAGGATAGTACAGTTACTTTAACTCAAGTTGTGTAAGTATTTGATAAATAGTATTATGCTTTAAAGTGCTAAAACCTTTTGTTTAATCTTCTGAAGAATTTGAGATAAAGCTTGAAATTTATTGGAAAGAGAAACAATTTTATTTATCAATACAATTTTGAAGTTCATTTTACAGGACTTGTAAAGAGAAACTCTTGTAAAAAGATTTCTTTTTTGGTCAACAAGACCTGTTAGCTTTAACCCAGAGGTAGATACATTTATACCCTAACATTTTAATATATATAATAAATGAGTCTAAATACTGGCAACCTTACCTTTTAACTATTATTATTTTAATCAGTATTCCGATAATAGTAATACATACAGTAGCATGACATTTCTATACAAATGGCATTACTGATTTCTAGTGTAAACATAACCACATTTTTGGAATACACAAGTTGTAGGCATCATAGCAATGACAGGTTATAAAGCACCTGGCTCCAGTTAGGAAAAGGTGTGTTTGGTGGATAAAGATCTTGGTTAATAAGGATTATATTTAATCCATAAATAAATGAGATTTAAATGGATAGAGCTTTAGACAAGGACAAAATATAATGTAACAACAAATTACAATAAATGAAAAACAAGAATATAATTAATCTATATAAATATTCGGTTTACCAATGGCATAATTCAGTGCAACTCACAAAACAATATAATGATACCATAAAATATGAAAACAATTAGTACCACCTCGCCTCCCTCAAAACCAAACATTGCCTGTTGTATTTATTCATTTATCGACAATGCTCTCCTAAAAAGTATACTTGTTGCAGTATACTAAATTTTATCCTGTTTTGACTTATTTGAAAATGAATAAAAATAGTAATTCTTAGATGGGACTCGAACCCACAACCTTCATATCACTAGCATGGTGTTCATACTTCTAGACCACAAGTTTGTGTTGATAGCTAGGGTTAGATTTGAGCCCAAGCAAGGAAGCAGCAAATACTACACCGTCACCAGTATGATGACATGTTTCCTAATATGTTTGTGAAGTAATCTTTGCATTAGAGGGCTAAAGTTCAATAGTTTAAATAATTAAACAATTATCAACTATTATTTAATTAAATATAACAACATTTAGGGTCCAAAAACTTGCATAGAAATCTAATAATGTATCTATCAGAATACTGTACTGTTTTAAGTTGTGATGAGGTTTCAAAATGGTATGTTATTTGTATCATGGTAGAATGGTTACCAGATGTTTGATGCCTGCTACTGGTCTGTGCCTAGCAGCACTCAACATTAAGTTTTACCACCTGTATTAACAGTCTTTAATTGGCTGACATTGTTTTTTTCCTGCCAATTACATACAACGGGTGTGGCCTATTTCATCTGTAATGATATCAGTGTTAACAATGGATTTTAAATTAACTTGGTATAAAGAGATGTAACAGTATCTACATCCAAGAACAGATTAGCTGGCTTGGTGCTCAAGGTTGAATAAGTGGCAAGGAGGACATTCTTTGGTTCTCTCTTAGGATAAGTAGGTACATATGCAAGATTAAGGTGGGTAGAGAGCAGTAAAAATAGCATAGCTGGTAAATATAGTAATATATTTAACAATTGAATCCAATTGAATTTTTACTTTTGCATACATGTGGCGCTTGTGCAGTAAGTGTAATCAAGACTATGTACAGTATAGTATTTCGTATTGCCTTAGATATACCGTCGTGGGATATACTATTTACACTAAAACTAAAACTAATTGAATACTTAATTGAAAATCACATTTACAATAGTTGAAATGCAGCTTTAAAAAATACTTTACCTTGCTCTATGCAGCTTTTAAAAACTTTTTGTAAAGATTAAAGTTGTTCTACTATTTTTTAATATTGCTGCATGGTTTTACCTTTAACTCCATTTTGATTTTACCCATGCTAACTGCTAACTTTTTGTAATTAGAAGCAAGACAAACACAAGTAGCTCAAATAAGACGCTACCAGGGTTTGAAAAAAGAAGGTAAGGTCCCTGCTACCAGTATCGCTGCTACCAGCTGCTGTGCCCTTTGACCCCAAGTAGCTTCTAGCATCTGCTGTGTCCTACCCCAGCGTTCCTGCTACTAGTACCAGCTACTATCTCTTCATACCCCCGCTTCCCTGCTGCCAGTTGCTGCCTCCTCTTACCTCCAAGCCCTCTGCTACTGATTAGCTCGTTTCCCAGTGTTCATGCTACCACCTGCTATCTCCTCTTACCACAGGTTCCCCTCACAGTCACTGCTTGTATTTCCTACCTTGCTGCTTGTTTTCTCCTGCTACTATACTAGTACTTGCTTTTCCATCCTCTGCTGCTGTACTATCTTTTCCTATGCTCTACTGTAGCTTCCCCCTACTACTGCTACTCTCTCTCTAGAAATGTCTTGTTGACAACAACATTAATAGTAGGTTATTAAAGAATACTAGACAAAGAAATACCAATCTAAGGATATGCCTAATGGTGCAAGAATCCAGTAATATCATTTACCATATGAAATTGTGGGGTTTTCTCAACCCAGTTAGGCTGTGTTCACACTGATATAGTACGGTGAATTTTAGAATTAGAATGTTATAAAATGCGAACCCAACCTTATAATTTAAGTTTTGCCGCCCACTAATCTAGTATTCTTATAGTAATTCTGTTTATGTTGTTATTATATTTAGCATGTTTGAGTACAGTACATATTATACTATTCATAGTCTATTTTATCTTATTTTGTTAGGTTACAATGCTACAATGATAATTCACTTTTGCCATGACCTTACCCAAACTTGGCAAAAAAGAACAAATAAAGAAATAAATACTCTATCACTTGTTTTATTCAGTAAAGATTTTTTTGTGTGATAACATTTGATTTTTATCTTTAAAGTTTGTTTATTTCAAACAAATTATCGATAATATAAAATGCTTTCTATAGAAGATTCAAAAGTGCCAAAGTTGTTTTAAAAACCTTGTGAACTGTGTCAAACATGATTTAACGTGAACCTTCCAAAACCATTGTTGTGAATGCTTTTTGTGTTGTTATTGTCATTCATTCTAAACTCTCTTTACTGCTTGACTTAGTAATTTAATTTTTTTTTACAAAAGATTCCAAAAGTTCACAGACATCTCAGGTTTGTGTGTTGGGACCTATTTTGCCCCAACATGACTTGTCACTTCCGACATGTCTAAAATTTGGTTTTAAGTTCAAAAGTGTAATACTTTCAAAAGAATTTATTATAATAAAGTTTAATTCGAAAAAACGTCATAAAACTGAGAGTAAACACTATTATTCTAACCCAAATTCCTTTTTTTAAATTATACATTGTAGATAGAAGAGAAACATTTTAAATTTAAAAAATTAAATAAGTATTGCTAGGTTTGCATTGGGAGAATAAATGCTTTTTAAAGAGACATCTTACCCAACAAAGTACTCCTTATAGAGAGGATACAGTTAGCAAATTTATATTTAATTTATATATTATTATAGACTTCAAAATGTCCTTTCATTAATGAACTAATTGCACCTTTTTATTTGTGTGGTTTGTATTCATATCTAGAATATTAAATCAAAATTTGTTTTTTTTTTATCACATTTTAGGTGTTTGTATGGCATGTTTTAATGCATGCTATGATCTAATATTTTGTTAATGATAAACAGTAAACTATATTCTTTAACAAAATATGATTATAATTGCTAAATATTTGAAAATACTATCTCTAAGCAGGTAACTGAGTGGTGCATAATGAGCTGACACAGGTCAAAGTTCATAATGCACTGACTGACAAATTCATATGAAATATACACACAACGCTTGTTTAATTTTGATTAATTTCTTTTTGTTCTGAAATGTATACATTTATTTGTAAATTTTAATATTTCTTATATAATTTGTGGTTCTTGATTTTTATAGTCGGATTCAAAGCTACGCAACTAACTTCTTCGGCGTGGGTGATGATTTTCAAGAAGACAGCAAACGTTGGCAGCGACGGCGTTCACGTCACTTGAGTCGGCGTCACGGAGGGTTAAAGAAAGACGTGGAGGAGCGAATGGAGGAGGCGGAATTGGAGTCAATTATGGGTGTGGCATCTCTTCCTCATGTAGTTGATCCTTTTGGTATGCTTAGCATGTGTTATGTTTAACATTTTTATAACAAATCCACCTTAATATATCAAACTGAAGTTTACTCTATTGACTACAGTCTTTATGTGGTAATTTTAGTTAAGATACTCTGTATATCCTCTGTATTTCTTCTTTAGAATTACTGCAGTAATTTTACCAATGGTCTTATGCTGTGATTTTGGTAACGTTACTGCACTAATTTTTCTGTATTAACTACAGTCTTTCAGTGAAGATAATATACAGTATATATCTTCTGGGATTCTTTCTGTATCATTGCAGTAATTTTGCAGTGGTATCTGCAGTCCTTATGCAGTGATTTTGGTAACGTTACTGCAGTATTTGCTGTAATTCTACTTCTAATTTCTTATGAAAGTTACTTCCCCAACTACAGTATTTATCATCTTTATATTCAAGTTGGTTGTGATAGTTTAGGATTCAAAATACATACATTGTATAATATTATCAAAGCTACTGTAGTGTACTGGATGGAGTGTAGTAGAAACTGTTGACTTGAATTAAAGAAAGAGCCCATGAACTTTGAAAAGTCTCTAACTCGGTAAACAACATTTCAGACTGATTTGGTAAAGAAAAGAGTTCCTTTAAAATATTCAGATTAGTATTAAAAAAATGCTATCTACACAGCTTTTAAATTATATAACTGTAGGCCTTTTTCGTTGTCCTGACATTTATCATTTCTTATCCTACAAATCATCTTTCTTTTGTCACTTTCCCCTCATACCATTATTTTTTTTTGGTTTAAAAATAACTGTTAATCAATATTCTATTTTCCAGTAGGAGGTTTATTGGTATTTTATAGCTGTTTGGTTGTTTTCAATGCCATAGTACAGTGACCGTATTTGAATGGTATTGTTCTTCATTTTAGCCTCAAGGCTATTCATTTTGTGAAGGAAGATTTTATAAATGAGCTTCAATTTTATTCAGTTTTTACTGAATCTGATACACTTGGAGAATGAAGAAATAAGATAATTTCAATAGAGTTTGAAATATCTTAATTTCTGTTGATGGTAATTTATGTGAATTATATCAGTCTGTTGCAAAACAAGGGATACTTATTATCAGAGCTCAATAGTGGTGGATCCATGGAGGTGTGATACTAATTGGCCCACATTTCCCCTTTTGAAATGAAGATGTCGTCTAAGCTGATTTCCTACCCCAACCCAATATCCTGGATTCCTCTACTCACGAATGTAGCATGCTTTGGTTTGTTGTGCAAGTTGGCTTTGTTTCTGCATTTGATTTTTATCAACAGTAGAACCCGTTCTTTGGGGCACCCCTATTTTAAGGGGACACGTTGTTCGGTCCCAAATGGGTCCGGTTCTACTGTTTTTTGCATCTTTGAATGATTTAAGGTTTTTAATCTGATGATGGAGTGGGAACATTGCATGATGCATGTCGGTAACATCTGACACATACATCTTTTGATAAAACTACAGTTAAAAGTATCACTACTTTTTGTGTAGTAGTACAATATAAATAATATGATCACAGCTACAGTACTATATCTATAAGTATTTTAATATAATTATTTTTGCCTTTTTGTAAAGCAAAATCCCATTATTGACCAGTTAAAAATAGAATTTTAGCAACCAATAATGTTTGCTACTCTACTGTGTATTTCCTAAACATTAGGACAAACTAAATGGATATGCACACATGTACAATTATTGCTATTTTAAATTGAAAGCAAAATGTGGCCTAAAGTCTTCCTATCACGCTAATAGCAAATGTTTCCATGACTTGCATCATACACAGTGTTGGCAGTTCCTACGTAAATGTATGGAAAATGTTCTTTTGTGAACCATGGAATTAGCACTGGAATGCAGAGCTATGCCTATAGTAGTAGCGTTAACTCCTAAGTGAAACAGGTAGGATAAACTTCCTTGCTTAACACAACATGTGTTACATCAATCTTAGGTGAATAAGACAGTATCACATAAGCATTGACATTAACACCACTAAACGGGTCAGTTCATGCGTTGAAAACAATTTAATTAAAGGAAATTTGTGGATAGGTATAGAGGATGCCTATGAGGGCACATAGTGTCATGTGTATCTAACACTACAGTGTACTGCATTTAAATAAAGCAGTTTTGTGGAACAGTAAGGGTATGTGACGTTGTACAGTTGAGGTGCGTAGTGTGTAGTATTTTAAGTCGTCCATGGGTAGGAAGTTGGATAGTTAGAGAGCATGCCTATGAGAGCACATAGTGTGATAGAATGTGATTACAGCACTACTGTACTTTGTTTGTAGACCAGTTTTGTGGAACAGTATTGAGTATAAATACTAGTAGTGTGAGACATTGTTGGTATGTAGTGTGTAGCATTTATAAGTCTCTGGTTAGGTAGTTGGAAATTTGTAAATAGGTAGGTATATGCCTATTTGTACACACACACCATATTCATACAAAATTGTTCAAACCAGCATTGGTATGTAAATTAACCTAATTATTAATGAAATATGCATTTTTAATAACAAAATAATATTTTGCTTGTTGCATTAATTACTCTAATTGAGTAAATGTGCATGATTGTAAGATAAAATACACATTTTGATAATGTTTAATTAGAAATCAATTTATAACATTAAACATGTGGACATACAATTTGAAAATTACATAAAAATTAAAAAATTAAACATTGCAAATACATGCTTAAGATGTTTACAAAATAAAATTGCTAGGAAGATCTGTTTTATTAAACATAATTTGATATATGAATTAACATAATTTGATATATCAACTGACTTCATAGCAGTGTCCTACAAAGGTACATGTGTTAACTATTAAAATCATGACATTCATAGACTTAAAACAAAAACTGTCTGCTTTCAAATATTAATCATCACACACATGAACTCAATGCATAGTAATTATAACCAACTTTGTCGCTTGAAAGTATCCTTTGGCCGTTTGTCAACATTTTCTGTTTTTACGGAAGTGTTAATAACCAACACAGCACCTTTTGAGAACATAAGTTTTGCTAGCCTGCTTAAAATAAAACTTTTATGCCTCAGCTGCAAGGAAGAAAGGCAAGGGTCCTGTGAGATATCAGGCTGTGAAAAAATGGAACGAAGTAAAGCATAAAGGTGAGATAGGCCTAAAAATGTTTGCATGAGTTTCCTACAGGTTTGGAGGTTGTTTTATATTCCTGAGGATTTGTGGTTGTTGTTCAGCTAGTTTTAAAAATTGTATTCTTAAGATTGTAAGCAATGTATAATTACAAATAATGTAATAAAACTTGGAGATTTAATAAATAAGTCCGAAACAAATTAGGGCATTAAAATAGTGCAGAGAGATACAAGATTTAAAGGCTTCTGTGTTACAAGAGGTCAATGAACTGTCAATGTGTTTCGCCTCACTGGCTGCTACAAATTTGGGCTCAGAAATCGTGGCATATAAATCTATACTTGTGTATTGTTGTGAGTGAGTTTATTACTTTTTACTTAGTGATGAAGGTATTACTGTCTCTTATATAAAGTCTGACAAGGTAGTGAAGTCTTTATCCTATTGCTACTACAGTACATTTAAAATGCCTTGAATATAGTGTCATAAATCTGTTTTGATGATGTTTTTTCTATTTATTCCATATTGTTTATGAAATACATTGTAGAATTTACACTCTGTGTTTTAATTATTTTCATTCATTAGTTTTAATTATTCATTTATTTTTGTTCATTACTTGATTTTGAATCTATTTTTTCCATCTATCTATTTCTACTTTTCCTTATTTTGTAATCATTTATATTTAATAACAATTGTTTTTAAGTATCCCCTGTTTTTCACTTGTTACTTTGTCAAAATTTAGCATTATTGATGAGTTGCATGTCATGTTATCTTTGCAGCCAAGCCCAGGCCAAAAGGCGACGAGGTAGATGGAGCAAGACGAGCCTATCAGAGCAGCCAGGCCCATTCTGTAGCAACCACAACCGCCACATCAAGTACCTACAAAAGGGCTTTATCACGTCAGTTATCAAGGCAGAGGAGTAAACGACAATCTGTGGCCAAGATGGGATGGGATGCACTCAAGTCCACTATTGGAGTAAGTCTAATCTATAAATATTAAGTCTATGATTGCAGTAAATTTCCCGAGTGAAGTTTGCTCTTGTTGGAATAGTAAATAGTTCATACAATAATTATGCAAAATGCTTTCTTTATGTCTTATCGTTAAAAAGGCTTCAATTTCAACTCCTGTACGATTTTATTCTAATCTAAAAATTAAATTCCATTAAGACGAAGAAGTAGGGTTTAACAACTTATTATTCTAAAAACTATACAACAATTTAGTTATAATCATAATTGTTTGTTTTCTTAATTTCAGCGTCCTCAACCAAAGATGAGTAGATCACATGACACACTAGTGCACCAACGACCACCTATGATTCATAGTCGTAGTTTTGCCCCTGCAAACACAATGATGGATGAGATTGACGATTCCGATATCGATATGTCATTCTTCTCTCCAACATTTGTAAGTATATAACATGGCATAACATCCCTTATCCCTCCAAGACAGCTAATCTGTATTGGTAAATGATATTTTATATTGGTGTCTTTTCTCTAACAGTTTTAACAGAACTTTGTTTACCCACAGTAATAATTAAACACTTCCAATGATAGAAAATGTTTGGTTTTGTACTAATTTGACTTTATATTTTAAACAGGAAAGAAAGTATAAATGTTTATTGACATAACAATCATATTCAATAACATCTTTCATTCATAATTATGATAACATTTCTTTTCTTTAAATATAGAATTACAACAGAGGACAGCCTATCCTTATTATAATTATATACATATATACTATCAAATTTTAACAAATATATTTTAAACAAATAAAACAATATGTGAATTAGTATGGAACATTATCTAATGTATGTTTCAATGTTCATATTTAGTTTATAGTCTTTTTACAAAAAAAGAGCATTGAAAAATATGAAATAAAACTTATGTAAAGGTATTGTATTAAAAAATGAATAAAAATGCACGCTAAGAATATTGAATTGGGAAACGATTTGTGAATGCGTAATGGATGATTCTCCTGTTGTCTCAATTAATAAAACCTTTTACGTTTTCAATTCCTTATTGACCTCTTGTTAACCTTTCCAGCTCGTTCTCCGCTTTTTTTTATTAATTACTTCAAGACATAATCCTATTCTATGAGGATGAGATGTTTTATTTATTATTTGTTCTAATTATAACTAATAATTTATGGTAATGACTGGTCAAAATCATATACTGTACAGTATAGACAATTTACCAGCCAGACCTGTTAGTGGTGATGATAAATAAGAAGTCAAGAATATAATTATAATTTTAATTCATGTATAATAATTAATTATAACAATATTGAGGTTAGAATTATAGTAATATCAATGGTTATTTTTATATTTGTTTAAATATAAAGCAGTCTTTAAAAGAAGTAATATATATAATTTTTAGGTAAATAAAATTTATAATTCTTGCTAGATGTTAACAATTGTTAAAATAGAAAAAATAGAGTTTACAATAAAAATTTAAGACTGAAAACTAAAACATACTGCACTCCCCTATACTCTTTAAAGTATTTTATTTATACTTCACACACCACGCAAATCAAACTACCCACAATGCACTGCTTTATCTCTACTCAATCTTTTTTTCATTCATTTTATTTCTCCTCTGCATGTTTCACTTTCCATCCATTCACCATTCACTCGTTGCAGATATCCCCAATGTCTGATGATAGATACGATGATGAGGTGTTCTTTGACTTTTCACCAAAGGCTGATCGTCGTAAAATGCCGCTGCCATCAAGGCCCTCACAGTCACCTCTTCAGCAGTCAAGAGACCTGTCAACCAGCTTGTCAAATCTTCCAGGCTTAGAAACACTGACAAACCAGGGTAAATTATACATTAAAATAAAGCTATGATTTGCTTAGAAGCTAGCATTATTATCAATATAAAAGAAGGTGCATTCTTACTGTTCCCAATCCAGATCATCCTGTTGATTGGCAATTAAAGAAACAGATGTAAAATCAATAATGTTAGCTTTGCTGTTCCAGCTAATAATAATAATAATACAAATTTCTAAAGGGCACTTTACACAGACGAGCGTTAACAGTAATAAAAAATATAGAATGTATGTTATTCCATATGACCATTTACACACATCGCGGAGCAGACAGGCTGTTTCCCTCAGGATAGATACGGATTCTATGTGGGACAAGTAACGCAGTTTTCCGCTTACTGTTACCGCTCGTCTATTGGCCTTAAAGGTTAGTCCCCGATCTGGATTTATACAATCCATTAGTTTCGCATACATGGATGGTATAAGAATACGCTTTCATGTAACTCAACACACTGCAACAATATGACACATACCTATGTCTGATTAGGGGCATATATGATTGGCCGATGTGATAAAGCCATATTTCATGGTCATGTTCGAGCTGTGATAACATTAGAATTGAATTTCTAGTGAATTATATAACCTCTTTGTTGAATACTTACACAATTTCTTTTAATTAGCTGGTAAGCTTAAAGATGCAGTCAAGAAGGTTGGCAAAAAGGGAAAACAAAAATTGAAGAAGGATTCTGGATCCCGGGAACAAATGGAAGACGAACCACTGATGGACAACAGGATGGCACCAAGTCCAGGAGCAGGAGATAAAATGGACAAGTCGAAAGCTGCTGCATTTAGTAAAATGATGTAATTGTCAAATTTTATCGAGTAAATTTCATGTGCCTATCCACAAAAATAAATGTTGATGTACTCTATTATTGCCTTTTTAGTACTTTTTTATCTAAGTTGCAAAACTCTACAGAATTGAATATAGGCACAGCCATGTGTTTAATTTATTATTTTATATCAACACAGTTGACCATGCATTGATTGCCCTATTTAAGATTTATACCCAAAATCATGTTTTATTTTCTAGGCCTACAAGTATAGGATGGCGTAAACCAAGGCAGGAACGATTTGATCCCCCACTTTACAAAAGTCCTCCACCAGAAGTCGAAATGGATCTTACAGATTCGGCAAGACCTCAAAAGGATATGCCAGGAAGGCGGAATAAAATTGCAGAGAAGGTGATGGCGGCTGCGTTTAATCACTCGGAACGACGTCAGATTGGTAAAGGTTTGGTGGGACGTGTGTTAAATAGAAGTTATCGAAAACAGAGGATAGATAGTGAGGTGAAACAACAACTAGAAAGTATTGAAGACCATAGGTAAGCTGATGGTCATTTCAAGATTGGGATGAAAGTAGGAGAGTTAATTATAGAGAAGGGTTAATAAAGGTTAAGAAGGGTGGCTAATGATAACACAGTAAAATAAATCTTCTTTATGCGCTTAAAAACACAACCATGGTCAAAGAAATGAAAGCTACAACAAAAACATGGATAAGAAATTTGAGCCAAGATTTAAATTGTTCGATAGAGAGGATTTAACTAAAAGTATTTTTTTTTAACCTCTTATTGCCATCTTATAAGTTGATGTCATCTGTTTTTTCTTGTTTTTTTTTCATGGAAATAAAAGTGAATTAAAACGATTGATGCACAATCATCGGATGCTCCTCGTTACCATTGGTTCTGCCTTTAATGCGACAATTTTTAGTAATGTAAACATGTTATTTACTGTACATTGTTTTTTATGGTTTTTAGTATTGTAAATATATGTTTGATTACTAAATGCTGTACATTCTTTTTTGCAGGCCTTATTTTACATATTGGTTAACAACAGTACATGTGGTCATATTAATAATATCCCTCGTCTTCTATGGCTTTGCACCAATAGGATTTACATATACTCAAAGAAGAGACTTAGTAAGTGTTTTTATGTTGTTAATTAGTTTTATTTATTTTTTATATATTGAAATATTTTATTTATACTGGGGAACCTCTTCAGTCAAATACCAGTCTTCCAGAGGGCCCAATTATACTGTGATGTACTGCTAATACACCAGGGTAACTTCCTACTCCTCTCAAAGATGTACTAGGTTCTTTAAAGTGTGCAAAAGCCAGATGTGTACACTGGACCTAAGGTTTATAGTCCTTATCTGAGAAGACTCATTCTACCACCAAAATCATGGAGCGGGTGAGCCTCGAACATTTGCCTACGCAATTTCGGTTCCACTGTCTTACTCCCTCTCACCAAGGTCCCACCAAGATTGTGGTTAAAACCCACACTTTCGTAACACTCTACTATTGTCTAGGCATGCCCTATTATCATTTTTATTTACATCTTTCCACTGCTCAGCTGAAATTTTGTTGTTTTCATTTCTGTTGCAGGTTTTACAGGCAAATTTAGTTGTAGAAACTGTTGGGTATATGGAACCAGACAATTTTTGGATTGGTCCAAGGCCGGTAAGTCCTTCAATATATATATATATATGTTGTGCACGATTTGTACAATTAGAAATTGCACAAAGCTTTCCTTACACAGTCAAATATCTTGCTCATATTGCGCAGCGATATTTGAAGCTGCTATTCATGCATAATATAAACTGTATAATTGTATATAATTGTGACTGCATTGTACATACTTGTTATTTACAGGCTGATCTTATTCACCTTGGAGCTAAGTATTCACCATGTATGCATAGAGACGAGCAAGTCTATGTCAGGTTAGCAGATATACGAAGAGAAGAAAATGATACCGGATGCTGTATCCGTACGGATAACGCTGGATGTGTCCAAACTGTTAGTTCTATGTGTTCAGTGGGTAACATCTTATTTTTTCAACAATAAAATATATAAACAATTTTAAACAGTAAGTCTTTGAAATTAAATGAATGAAATGATTTTCTTCCAGTGCACAATGTTTAAAATTATGCTGTCAGATATTAAGCTGCCATGTGTTTATAAAGATTGTCTTTATACTCTACTTATACTATACTTAATTTATCTAGACTAGCTTTGCAACTTTTGCCAAATGGTCAATTAACAGTGGTCCAAACAATCTTAGAAGATCAGGTCCAGTATGTGGTCAAGACCATCGGTTAGTAGCATTGTATTATTTATATTTATTTGCATGCCACATTTATATATTAATAATGTTTTTGAACAGATAGGGTCGCCCTGTTCACATCACTTCGACTCTATGTGTTTGATTCAAACATCTTGTTAGATTTAGTATTGTCCTAAAGTGGGTGTCCTCACTCAGGACTCTGGAATTCAAAGAACTAGGATGGAACCTATGTATAATATTACCTTAAAAGCTTATTTCTATAGTTCGTAGATAAATTACTTCGAGATCATGTGACATCACTTGTTACACAGCAAACGGCCTAAGCATTGAATGAATTTTCAATGTTGGATCTCTATGTTAACAAGCATTGTACTTCATTTGTTTCTTAATACTATCCTTATATGTTTCGTTGTGTTTAGGACATGTAAAGTGCCTGCATCTGTAAAGCCTAATGAATGGCCCGATGACATCACAAAGTGGCCTGTGAGTAAATCCGTATTTTACATTTTAATGTTCAACCTGTCCCTGCTGCTATAACTACATTTGATTGATTGTTTATACAATAATACATTGTGTGCCTTCTCTTATACTCCTTTCACACCAAAAGCATTGACGCCCCGGTGTTTTGGTGTGAAAGGTAAAATCAAGCAACTCCGGAGTTCATAAAGTGGGGTTAAACAGCTGAACGTTATCCGGAGGGCAAACTGAATGTTTTGAATGGTCATGAATTCTGGGGTGTCTCCGGAGATCACTCCATGGTTTTGGTGTGAAAGAGGTATTATACTAGAAGTAAATGTTGGTTTTGGTGTGAAAGGGGTATTATACTAGAAGTAAATGTTGGTTTTGGTGTGAAAGAGGTATTATACTAGAAGTAAATGTTGGTTTTGGTGTGAAAGAGGTATTATACTAGAAGTAAATGTTGGTTTTGGTGTGAAAGAGGTATTATACTAGAAGTAAATGTTGGTTTTGGTGTGAAAGAGGTATTATACTAGAAGTAAATGTATACAATAGCTAACCCCTATTGAGATGATAACTCCAGTATTCAACAAAGTGTCCTCTTGATAGGCGTTCACCACTTGTGTAAAACATATAGTATTGCACTTATTGATGTTCCTTTTACTGGAAATTCCCTTTCATGGGGTGTTTCCATTACTATCCGTGTCCCAAATGAGAGGTTATACTGCAGTTATAACTGTTTCATGATTAGTACCTCAGGTGTTAAAACATAAACAGTTTTCCCCTCTGTTCACTTCACTGGAAAATGCCCTTTCATGGGGTGTTTTCTTAATAAGGGTGTTCCAAATTAGAGGTTATACTTTAGTTATAACTGTTTTGTGAGTACTGAACCTCAGGTGCTTGGCTCTGAATTTGTTGGTTTCTTGGTTTTCTAGATTTGTAAAGAGTCGTTTGAAGACAGTGAATACCCACATACAACTTGTGACTTGACAGGTAGGCCATGTTGTATAGGCATCGATGGAACCTGTAAAATAGTTAGTCAAGAATATTGTGATTTTGTCAAAGGATACTTCCATCCAGAGGCCACATTATGTTCACAGGTAAACTTTATATTTCATTTTTGAAAATCTGTAAAATTAAGTAAGAAATTGTAGTTTAGTTTTCTTTCGTTCTGGTTTAATAGTAGTATGCCTCTGTCTACACTATCAAACTATTTTGACCAAAAAAGTGTGATGTGCCCAAATATGGTGGTGATATGACATCATCATGTCCATATATGGGGACATCCCATTTTTTGTCACATAAAGTTTGATAGTGTAGACAAGGTTTTAGTTAAAGATACTTTTTCTCTTTGCCTTTATAATTTATTTCTATAGAAACGCTTAAGTAGTGATGCTTTGCTTTTGCCATGGTAACAATCCTGGTACTATTGAATTGTTATATATTTTGTAGGTGGATTGTTTGGATGATGTTTGTGGTTTAATACCGTTCGGCAATAAGGAAAAACCTGATCAAATATATCGTCTATGGTTATCAATATTTCTCCATGCCGGGTAAGTAGTTTCAGTACTGTAATGATATATTAATAATAATATATTATTAATATACACTAGGCAGTTGTCCGTGCCTAGTAAATGCTCTAGTAGTTTATAGTACTGTAACTCTATCTCTACTCATCTCTACTCATCGAACCTTTTCTTTCATATATATTTTTTTTATTTTCAGTATTTTTCATTGTATTTTGAGTATTATAATGCAGATGACAATATTAAGAGATCTTGAGAAGTTAGCTGGATGTCTTCGTATTGCCACTATTTACCTCATTAGCGGTATTGGTGGTAATTTAATGAGTGCCATCTTTATACCATACAGAGCAGAGGTTCGTACATTTTTCATTTAGATATTAAACTGCTATTTATTAGATGAGAATTGAATCATGGAGCTATAAAATTAGTTTTATAGCTCCATGATTAAACTATAAACCACGAATGATTCTTTGAAACAAATCCTGGTAGTAGAACACTGTAGTTTACTATGTTTGAGTGGCTTGCTATGCTTGAGTGGTTTGTTATGTTTGAGTAATTTGCTATGCTTGAGTGGTTTACATTGCTTGAGTGATTTTCTATGAGTGGTTAAGCTAAGGCCTAATACAGTTATAAAGTTTTCATCAATAAAGTATAATTGGTGTTTTTCTTTTTTGTTATGGTAGGTGGGTCCTGCAGGTGCACAGTTTGGTTTACTGGCGTGTCTGGTGGTCGAAGTTCTTCAGAATTACCAAATACTGCGCAATCCAGGTTCAGCACTTGGCAAACTTTTAATAATAATCTCAGCACTGTTTGTGTTAGGTCTGCTCCCGTGGATTGACAATTACGCGCATTTAGGTGGTTTCATCTGTGGAACATTGTTGTCTTTCATTTTTTTACCATACGTTTACTTCGGGGAGTTTGATAGAAATCGTAAACGGCTACAAATAGTGATATCAACCGTACTTTTGCTGTTGTATTTTATGGCTATGTTTATAATCTACTACCTCAAACCACTGCGTAACTGCAATTGGTGTTCGTACTTCAATTGTGTACCACTAACTGAGGACTTTTGTAGTAATATGGACGTACGATTAGAAAATGATGAATTGCACCCTACAAGATAATATTACTAGATTTTATTCAGAGAACTATAACAAATTTATTCAATAATATAAGTATACAAGATTGAACGAAGGATTGAGCTGAAATTACAGGTGGTCAAATACGTTTATGCAAATATTCAGGTTCTAAACATAAAGCTGTTATCAAAGACAAGTATATTTTATAGACAAAATGACATTAACACCAGCATCCATGTGATGTTCGAGTGGTGTACTATGCTTGGGTGGTTACTCCGCTTGAGTGGTTACTCCGCTTGAGTGGTTACTCCGCTTGAGTGGTTACTATGCTTGAGTGATTATGTTATAGGTACACTGTACTTATTCATTGAATGTTCTTATGTTTTCAAAAGTTTGATTGTTTATATTATGTGTAGATGATACGTATAGACTAATATATAATATATAGGTATATCCATATAAAAAAGATACCATCATTTTTTTTTTCTGATTAATGAACAGTTGGTTTTTATACCAAAAAAAACCCATCTTGATACGGTTTGATTTCATTTACAATCTGTATTTGAATATTATATTTTAAAATATATCCGAAAGAACAAAACCAAGAACCTTTGAAAAAAATCATCTGTACTTATTAGATTTTTTTTTCTTTTTCTACAATTTTGAATTTTTAGTTGACAGCTGTGATTATGAAGCAATAATTTTGATATATTTTAAATTTTTTTGTTTTATACTTTTGTTTATGTTGCAATGTGATTATTTTTTGCAGTATTCTATTGGTGTGTGCCTATTTATTAGATACTGCAGTAAACTAAAAATACCGGTTGAATTCTGATACAGAACAGTACAGTAAAATTCTCTACCACAGTATCATCTTAATAGTGCTAATACTTAATAGTGTTACTGCAGTAAAGTACAACTACTGCAGTATATTGCTGGTGCTATGATACAGTATGCTAGTTTCCTGTTCAAATATTATCTTATTATGATTACTGCAGTATTAATATAGGTTCACAGTACAAAATAGAATTTACTGCAGAAGAGTCACTAACAATGTCCATTAATACAGTTTCAGTTGATTATGCAATGATTTTGTCAAATATTTAAATCACGATTTTATTATGTGCAATATACCTTTAGTAATTACTTTTTAATTTAATATTTTAATTTATAACCTGATGCAAATGATTAAATCTGAAGTGGAATATCTTTTGTGAACAAAATAAAACATTAGGCAAGTTTCCAATTGAATGACATGGTGTGTAATTCTGAAATCATTACTAAATCATGTTTTTGTGATGTTGTATTTTGGAAATTTATAATAATATGATGTTTGAATAATTTGTAAAATTGTTTATAATACCTCTTTCACACAGCAAAACTGTGGAGTTTGCACACACTACGGCGCACATCACACAAAACGCTGGTGTTGACGCCGTATTGTATGTACAGTATGTAAACTACACAGTTTTGAGAGATAGTGTGAAAGAGGTGTTAGACAACGTGAAGCTTTTAAACCTTAAATTTACCAATGTTGTATCATTCAATCTCTAATTTCACAACTTAAATTTATCTTGAGAATGCTTTCATTTTCACTTCAGTTAAAGAAAAAAAAGTTATTTATACCAAGTGTTCCCATATTTATTTTAGCTGTAGTTGTGTAAATTTAAATGTATTTGTACATTAATGTTAATAACATTTTCATGATGTATTCTCAGTTTTGTTTTTATTATTATATTATTTAGTTTATTTTTTTAAGTTGTTAATTTTACAAATGATTACTTGCAATTTATTTTAGGTGCTGCATAGTTTGTAAAATGTGTTTCTTTTTGAAAGTTTCTGAACAGGATATGGTTTCCTTAAAACTAGACACAATTAATAATTGAATATTAAACCCAGAAGATTGTGACAAATAATATATGTTCTTCCATTAAATAACAAGTTTGATTAAACTTTTGATTCATAGAGACCTCCTCAATGTAACCCCCTAGATGTAACAACAATTCGATTGTTATGCTATACTAGTTTTTATAGTGATTAGTGCCCCTGTTAAGGGGACACCTTCAGTTTCCAACAAAGAGCTGCTTAATAGGGATGTGATCCCCTCAATAGGGTTTGCTTGTAGTGTTAAAACATAATATATTGCTCCTTGTAACTTCTGTAGAAATGAGAATTTAATTTCTGCAAGAGTTAAGTCTGTGCATGACACCATTTAAATTGTAACCTGCCTTATCTTGGACTTGTTAGCAATCATCCACTGACACCATTTACATTGTAACCTGCCTTATCTTGGACTTGTTAGCAATCATCCACTGTTGCATTCTTTTTAATGATTCTAGATTTTGTATTGGTTGTATATTTTGTTTCTCTTTAATTAGAAAAAAAACCAAAAGAGAAAGTCTACCTGTAAATGTCAAAGGTCGATTTTCCAGATATAGACAAAATGAATGCATGTTCAGGGACCACTATATGGATTGAAATTGAGAGTAAAATTCTCAAGAATCAAGAATGATGTTTTGTGTGCGTATTTGTGTCTTAATAGGTTAAGGTCTTCCAGGACGCATATTTTTTTTTTCCAGGACGAACGTGGGCAGAAATCATGAATAATTCATTACCTTAATTATTTTCTATATAAAGAATTGCAAGATAGCTGATCTACTTCCTAAATATACTAAACCTAACCCTCTAAATAATCTCTCTCAACTATTAAAAAAAAACATGTTCATGAAAGACCTTGAACCGAGGGCTCCAGCGTAATAGGTTAAAGCCTTTACCACTAGACCAAACATTTCGGTTGGCAAACGCTGTTTACACTAATTATTTAATCTCTCTGCATACTTATATAGCGCCCTCTATAATGTTCCCTATTATGTCATAATTATTCATGAATTATTCATGATTTCTGCCCACATTCGTCCTGGAAAAAAAAATTACGCTTCCAGGACAGAGTCACCAAACCAAACGCCCCCTATCATATCAACCTGCTAATGCTGAAAAGTTAAATATCTGCAAACCATTCTTTCATCGTGACTTAAAACCACTTTTTCATTCATTTATGACCCGTATTAGCTCCAATACTACCAATATCAACAACTTTAATTTATAAATCTATTGTTTGTATTTGTCAGGGCAACAGAAACATCAAAACATAGTATTATTAATAATTTACCATATAACAAATTTATTTCTATTTCATAATTTTCATTAATAATAAATACTAGGTTGGAATGTTCTTGTACCAAGAAGTATACAGGATTCATAGCAACTGCATTTATGTTTTTGTCATCTTTTTCTCCTCATAGTATAGTCTATGGCAATAGTTTTTCACCTCATAGTACTATATATGGCAACCGTTTTCAGTTCTCAAAAGTTTTTTTTTTACTACCATTTGATAACTAGAGCATTTGTCATCTTTTCCACCTCATGGTACTGTGTATGTAACATTGATTTAGACTTTATCGAATCCTTTCCACCAAGCCAATCAGCATAAAGCTTTTTTACATCTTCACTATCTTCTGGTTTAACTGGCGCAATCTCTGAATAAATTTTCTCGACTCTTTCTAGTAAATCTTTAGCGGGTTCATCATCTAATGGACGAATCTGGCCTCCTCCATTTAAACAACCTGCAAAGTAAATGTTATTCTTAGAGTAATTCTATTGCAGAAATTTGTAACGCATCAGCTGGTAATTGTCTCACTTGGCTTGTTTTTTGTATATATTTTATATCAACCAACCTGATGGACAAGCCATAACTTCAACACAATGGTACAGGCTTTTTCCTCGTTTAAGTTTCTGCACCAAATTCTGAATATTCCTGAAGCCATATGCCAACGCAAATCTCAACACCACTTCGCCTTCATGCTCCAATATTACCTCTTTAAAATCTTTATTTCTAACCAAAAAAAAACAAATAAACTTTTAGTCTATTATACTCGTGTTAAATTGGTTTTTCTACCATCTGTCATGCTTTATGAATTACGAGTACTGTATATGAGAATACACTACTGTTTCAGCTTTTACATGTACAGTACTACCCTGGTGGGAGCAGTTAAAAATTGTTCCCACAAAAGTGTAACACACTACGTTGTTGCCTACCTTACCTTAGAGTTTTGTATTGCATATCATGTACTTTGGCACCAAATAATTCTTGAGATGCATAATGGAAGATGTGGTGAACATACCCACCAGAACCCCCTCCTTCATGGTTTATGATGGCTGCATCATGGTCACATCTAAACAAATTAAAATGTATAGAATATTCTCTCCTTTCCAGTGAATATAGAATATCATAAAGCATGCACTTGTCAATTGTATGACCCACTATACTACCCCCGGGAGAGGTGCGTCATGGATGCGTCATTTACAAATACTTACTGATGTGTCAATTGTATGACCCACTATACTACCCACGTGAGAGGTGCGTCATGGATGCGTCATTTACAAATACTTACTGATGTGTCAATTGTATGACCCACTATACTACCCACGTGAGAGATGCGTCATTGATGCGTCATTTACAAATACTTACTGATGCAGGGGTGTGTCAAAAAACCTAGATAGTACATCACATCAATGCACAATGGTTTGTCATTGTCCATCATCTTACCACTCATCATTATCATCGTCATAAAATTGTGCATTAATAGGACAGCCCATACAATTGTATGTATAGAACGTGAAAACAAGGATTGTCTGCATATTCTTGGCCTACCTTCTCTAACTTATTAGTGACCTCATACAAAAGAATGTATTACACAAAGCCATTACATCTACCCCTGCTGTTTTTAGGACAGGTTTGCAGGCAATCATTTTCATTGAGCTCAATAAATAAATGTATCCCTTTTACAAAATGATTATATTTTTTCACTTGCAGAGCCTCTATATTCAAGTAGACAAACAATAACTTACAATGAATCTAATTGTCTACTTTCAATATCCGCCAAAGACAGTCCTTCACTGTCAAGCATCATGTCAACTTCAGCTGAAAATACAGAGTTGCTCCTTTAATGAGTGTTTTATTAGCATAGGTTAAGATACCTTAACATCATCACTCTATCTGAACGCCGCGAGAAGTTGTCAAGAAAATTCTTTGATAAAATGAAAAAAGAAGATCATATATTACACTCTCTCTTACCTAAACCTCCCACACACAACCATCAGCTCCGACGTGTTAGATCGTTCACCCTCCCCAAAGTCCGGACACAACGCACAAAAAACTTCATTACTTTCCACGGAGTTTTCAATGATTGGTGAATGATCAGTAACTGAGTTATGATAAGCAAATTGTGAACCCCTATTGGTTTGTGTTACTGGATGTACTATGATGGCCATTGAAAGACTGATTTGTGGACTATGATATATTTTAGTATTACTTGTTTGGACTGTGTTATACTATGTGTTTACATATTTACTATTATATTTATGTCAACTTCATCACTGCTTACTTGATGCAATAAAGGAAATAAATAAATAAATAAATAAATGCAGGTCATTTAATGTAAGTTTTCCATTTAGTTGTACTATCAATGCATAAGCATGTGAAAAAACAACAGGAATAACATAGATATATGATGCTCATCTGAGTATTGTGGTAGTCTCATAATTAAATTGTTCATGGTTTCTTAATAGACATATTTACACGCCATACCATATTTTTACTAACTATTTCCATAATAAAGGTACTACAGCAGAATTTCAATTTTACTAGAACAGTATAAGATAACTGGCCCCATAATAGATGTAATTTCTTTATTGCTTACCAGATGTTATAACACAATCAACATCTCTCGTCTTGTAGATGTCATTGTAAAAGTCCTCGCGTGAAGCCTCAAGCTTCTTATCAAAGCAGGGCATTACCGTCACATGATACACCATGTCAGGGGTCAGGCCATGTATCCTGGCCAGGTAATCCTTCACTAAACTGCCCATTATTTGTTGAGGTGACTTTGTAGTACTGATGTATGGTAAGACATAACTTCCGTGTGTTTTCTCAGCATAGCACACCCAACCTAAAAAAAATACATAGTCTGATTATTGTGTCGTCAATTTATTATCGACATCCTAGCAGATTATTAGCCTATAATAATCCCCGATGGTTCTATGAAACCATTAAGTTAATCATAAATGTCTGTACAATAAAGGAATTTCCCAACTCACTATTTAGCTTATTATAGCATGCCCCACCCATACTCCTCCCATACTCCACCCATACTCCTCATTGTATACTGTATGTAGTATCTGAGTCAACAGTGATGTAGCCATGAGAAAGTAGTCCGGTTTTCGCAAGAAAAGGAAACAATCTTTGTTCAAACCACTGGGTCATCAAAGGCCTTTGTGAAAAAGTGGACAGGTTGAAACCTTACCAACCGTACTGGTGGCTAAGGGACAATAATACACATTACTTTTGAATGTATGGACAGTTGAAGATGTATTTCATGCAGCAGATAATTTACAAGCTCATCTACACATAATACAATTGATACAAAATTACCTGGACAAGCTGAGGCTAGCATTGGCAATGATCCTTTTGTTGCTTTGTTGTTATAACGTCGTATGAACTCATATTGACTTTCTAACAAGCTTAAATTTCTTGCAAATGTTGTATCGAAAACATAATCAACACCTTATATAGAAAAAATAAAACAAATTAATTATTACATCTTCCAGGACAGTCATGCAAACAACATAATTGTTCATTTTAATATGAAAATTGAGAAGCAATTGTAAACCTTTAGCACTGTCTACATCCACTATCAAATTACTGTAATTTCACAAAAAATGTGATGTGCCAAAATATGGTAGTGATATGCCCAAATATGGTAGTGATATGACATCATCATGTCCATATATATGTGGGGATTAATCTAATCATGTGATAATTAAATACTGCCCCCTATAGGTGTTACTGCCCCCTATAATTGTAACAGTCTTTTTCAAATGATTTGCTTTCTTTTGTATTCATGAACCGGTCAAGGAAGCAGATAGTTTTGTCTCTTATTTAATTAAAGATCTGATTAAAAGGACCATACTGATCTCTATTGTTATGCTAAAAACAAATTAAAACCAAATACACCACCGGACCGTGGTAAAAGTGAGAAAAGGCGTGTTTTTCCTTTTGTGTTGTCGTCCACATCCTTACATATATTTTTATATATATTTATTTTTTATATCTTTGTATTTTTATAGTTTATTTTGTATTTACTGTTTGTATTGTTTGAGGGTTTCTAATGATCACCTTTTATGCTGGATGGATCACCCTCATAAAATATTGTTCAAAAAAAAAAAAAATATGGGCATATCACATTTTTGTCACATAAATTTTTATAGTGTAGACAGAGTGTTCTTTTCAGAGCCTGGGATAATCTGTTGATTGTTAAAAGCACTATATAAATTTGACAACATTAAGATTATATTTTAGTAGAAAATTTAACTGAATTTTCAAGTAACCTAATTGCTTTAAAAATCCTGTTAATTTCTCAGCAGCTTCTTGTGAATTTATTTTATACTTGGCTGCTAGGGACGCTCTTGATTGCGGTGAGATGGAGACCACTACCAACTTGCGTTGAGACTGCTCTTCCTGTTGGTAAAAAAGTACTTATTTAAAAACGCAACACATTGGGCTGAAATGGGTCTCACCCACTAAACAATTCACTGATTGGGAGGATCATATTACCCACCCATCATCAGCAATCCCTTGATATGTCATAAAATTACCACGAAACTTACAGTTGTGAGACCTTTATTTTCCCCAAGGATCCTATATAATTCTTGTTGACTCTGTTGGGTAATGAGAACGCTCTCAGCTGATGTTATGCAACCACTGCAGGCTAGACAATCATTAAGTGTAATCTCAGCTTTCTCTAACTTTGTCTTAATACCATCCTTAAAATGAAAAAAAAATATTATTATTTAATACAAAATACATTTAACAGGATAGTAAATCTTATTATGTGAAAAAAAAAAGATTTTTAGAACAACAGACTAGAATTACAAGCACTGGACTATATAATATAATTTAATTGTGGGTCTAGAACTTGTTTTATTTACCGTTTCAACTTGATAATGACTTCCATCTGCCTCTATTTTGATAGCCGCTGTCTTGCCGCTAATTCTGTTCACTTTAACCGGCTTTACACATTCCTAAATACAGTAACAATAATAACAAAATAATGGTATTAGATTACAAAACTAGTCATACAAATAAGTTGACATATTAGTAATCAGGACGAACCGACCACATTTCAAGTATGTACTGCCGAAAGTGACTGCTTCCCCTCCGCCGTAGGCATACTTTCTTAAAACTTAAGCCTCTTTGTTTTTCTCTCACATAGTCCTTACGAAATCTCATCCTATTTGTTTAAAACGATTCTTATATACGTATGTTGAAACATTTATTAATAAAACCTACTAAAATACCTGAGATGGTGTTATAAAATCGTCTAAATCTGTTAAACGTAGAGCACCACTAAAATTAGACGCCATGTTTCGTGTGTCGGACCTCTTTGTTTTGTTTTTATTATTGCCTTACGTCATTTTTAAAAGTTGTGATTGGTTGGTAGTTAAACCACGTGCTAATTAATAACAAGGGTAAAAAAACAAGTCATTTCCGCACCGGTAGGCATAGGCTTGGCTTGCTTTAATTTTTTTCATGATATAATAAATGTCATAAATTATATGAAATTTCTGCGCACAAATAATACAAATTAATTTATATTATAACTGAGTTACTGATGAGGGTATATAGGGTTTTGCTTTTGTGGTTTTTATAAAAAATAGACCAGCCCTTGGACCGCCTAGGCCTAGCCTACTAGGTAGGCATAATACTTGTTTGTACTCCTCTCTAGGGCCTAGACTAGGCCTATCTATATATATATAATTATATATATATATATATATATATATATAGGCCTTGCTTGGCTGTCGCGCTGGCTAGGCCTGTCATCTATTTAGCTAGGCACTAGGCTAGATAGTAAGGCTTGCCCGCCTAGCTAGGTATTGCCCGGGCTATATTAAAGTTACCTAGCCGCCAGCTAGGTTAGTACGAGCAGCTTGATTGAGGGGGTGAACAGACAATCGGGGTCATCATAGAGACGATCGGGCTTATTTTTTATGTGCCCGATCGTCTTATACGTTTGGCCCAATTGCCTTAAACGTTGGGACCGAACGTCCACAACGTTGGGCCCGATAGCCAAGTATATCGTTCGTAAATCCGTTTCATTATAGTTTATAATTGAGATCTCGACAAAACCAATAAATGAGTATCGAAATGTACATAGTTTATTACATTTGTATCACAAACTCGTAGAAAGAACACCGTTAATTTATTTTATGGTGAACAATTATAAATCCATTTTTTTTCGTGTACCCGATCTTTTTTACTTTATTTTTATAATGGGCCGATCGTCTAATTATATTGGCCCGATTGTCTTAGCGGTTGAGCCGAAACGTCCACAAAGTTGGGCCTGAACGTCCGCAAGCGTTTGTACCCGATCGTCTTAAACAAAGCCTGATCGTCTGGCCCCGATCATCTGCCAATCCTTGACCTATATATAAGCATCAATTTAAAAGCATTTTACAACAATTATTTGTTTATTTAATATTAATTTCTCTTTTTTTTAAATTTAGGTAACTCGTTCAAGATGGTTTATATGAAAGTACATTCTGAAACTGAGGGTAGACTTCACCTTAAAAGAACACCAGGAATTCGCTCATGGAGTATATTAATAGGTTTGATTTGATCTTTATTTTATGGCCAGCTACAACCACAGAATCACCCACACTAAGATCCATAATTACCTACTGTACAATCACTGTTCAAAGTCCTAATATTCAAACCAACCAAATAAAGTTTTCTTTAATAATTCATTTTCTTGTTAGGATTCTTCGCGATTGGTTTTGGTCTTTGGAAATACACAGTAGACTCATTACCATGGAAACTATTATACATATCATTTTGTTTCATGATTGGTGTAACAAGCATTGATGATTGGGAGGTGAGTGTGCCCATTTTATCAAGGATCATAATATATCTTTTTCAGTGGCCAATGCATGAGACATTAAATTAAAATTAGTATAATCCATAATTGCGAAATACACTCTCTATGTTTACATTTTTTGTTTTCCTGTACTACATCAACCATTAAAATACAATACTCATGGTGGTTTAGTACATCAGTGTATTTATGGTGCATACCCCCATCCACATACTCCTCAATTTTATCTACCCAGAAAAACAAGCCAACAAATTTATTTTTTAGGATTGCATAATTGACAAGAAAAAGAATGAAGTCCGAATAAGCAAATCTGGTCTGATACGCAAGATATGCAGTATAGTAGCACCACCAAACTTTCGTAAGTATTTCTAAAGTTATGAACACTTTCTCGACCACTAGGGCACTGAGTTGTTTTGAATATGGTGAGGCCAAAAAGCAAAACAAACAAATAAAACACTAAAAAACAGGTTTTTAGTGTTTGTGCCTTTGTGAAAATTGTCATGGATTTTAATACAAAAAGTTAGGGGATCATAAACCTCTATCCATCCACCTCCATTTTTGGGGTGGGGGGGGGGGGGTGGATTTAATCTACTTTAAAGATATATTGTCCCCCTGAAAAAATAATTCTCAACAAAATTGTTGTTGAATATGCCATTTTAATGTATCAATTATCCTAATACTTATGTACTGAAAAAATGTATTTACCTGAAAATATGTAATTTAAAGCACAAAATGGCCAGCCAATGGATTTTTGGTTGAATTAACCATTTATTTTGTCATTTTACAAGTGAAAACATTATTTTTTTTCATTATTTTTCTATGGAAGTGATTAACTTCATTAAAACTACAAAATAACATATTCAAAGTCTGATTTAATTAATCTTCATTTTTCATGTTTTTGGGGGACAATACATCTTTAATACTTTGGTATGGAAAATAGAGTCTGAAGCTTTATGTCTAAACATTACCCTACTGTTCTGTTTTATACCTTGTAGTCTGGTGTTTTGTGTCTAACCATTAACCTACTGTGCTGTTTTCTACCTTGTATTCTGGTGTTTTGTGTCTAACCATTAACCTACTGTGCTGTTTTCTACCTTGTATTGTTGTTTTGTTTATAGTTGATTCATTTATATCTCAGTTGTAACAAATATAGAAGAGGTTAAATATGCAGATGTAGAAGAAGATGTTACCAAATTAGGCAAAGGTTGTTACGTTGTATTGAGGATGGAATCCGGAATGGCGTTGCCGTTAACCGACACTTGCACGCTGGGAGCAGATTCAAGGTAAGTGGTGTGCAATATTGTTTGCATAGCAGAATTAGGAAGGCCTAAATAAAAACTCTCAACCTCTTTATTCAGAAACTGATTTCTCTATTTTCTGTCTTCTTTTTAGTGAACATAGAGACATTGCTGATAAGATAAACGCATTCTTAAATCTAGATAGAAAAGAACCAAATAATATTGGATACATGGAGGAGTTATCAACTTCATCAAGCGATTCAGAAAATGAAGACAGCAAAAATAAATGAATACATTGATAAACTAATTTGCATATCTATTAGCATTATTGCATACTCGTCAATAAAACACCAAACTTACCAAGCTAGTATGAATAGTCAAGTCAATGAAACACCAAACTTACCAAGCTAGTATGAATAGTCAAGTCAATGAAACACCAAACTTACCAAGCTAGTATGAATAGTCAAGTCAATGAAACACCAAACTTACCAAGCTAGTATGAATAGTCAAGTCAATGAAACACCAAACTTACCAAGCTAGTATGAATAGTCAAGTCAATGAAACACCAAACTTACCAAGCTAGTATGAATAGTCAAGTCAATAAAACACCAAACTTACCAAGCTAGTATGAATAGTCAAGTCAATGAAACACCAAACTTACCAAGCTAGTATGAATAGTCAAGTCAATGAAACACCAAACTTACCAAGCTAGTATGAATAGTCAAGTCAATGAAACACCAAACTTACCAAGCTAGTATGAATAGTCAAGTCAATAAAACACCAAACTTACCAAGCTAGTATGAATAGTCAAGTCAATAAAACACCAAACTTACCAAGCTAGTATGAATAGTCAAGTCAATGAAAACTCAAACTGTAGTGAAGATGAAGCTTGGTAGATAACATGCTTATCTTCCAATCCTAAGGTTCAATGCTGACCTACCAGTAGTCTAGGTTCTAGACCCAAATTAGTAAAAAGATAAATATGTTTGCACATATGGCGTTTCATACGTATAATACTTGAGCTCACATTTTTTCAGACCAAAATTGAAACGCCGTAAAAAAAGACAATATCTAAAGCTTTGGAGCAAGTCTAACCTAACAATTATAGTACCAGGGTTGTGCTCACAACTGTGAGTTAGTTTATAAGCATTGTTCATCCATCCTGTAATAGGAAAGTAACTTGTTGTTTGAACATGTCGAAATTTAAAACATTCCCAATAATACCAAAGGTTTAGGTTAAAATCAAGCGATGGTACTTTGACATAAAGGTCAATGTTCTGATTATACACTAGCATGGTTACTTGTCACAATATGACCTGAAAAAGTTATAATGTATTTTTATATAACATAACTGTGAACATATTTACTATTATTTAAATTTTATATTTTTAATAAAAGCAGTAAGCAAAAATAATAGACAAATATATAATTTTTATCAATTTATGTAATAGAATAAAATAAATTAAAAAGGTCATCTAGCCTTCTTGTAAACCACATTTATTTTTTAATGTTTTCAATCATGGAGGTTATTGTGCATGATTCAATCCAATGTTGAAATAAATTGATAATAGATATAAGGACGAGTTATGTCTGTAATGTTATGACCTGGAAAGTCACTGTAAAATATGGTACTCGGACATTTGCAAATATTGGATGTTATTTAATACACTTTTATTCTTTTGGCGTGTCATATATAGTGTACAGATTTGTTTTTACTTATTAGACGCGCCATACCTAAACGTTGTTATTGTTCATCACAGCCAGAACTAAACGAACATTTATAAATGGCATGAGTTACATATTTCAACAATAAAAGCATTGAAAATGTAAGTTTTATTGATAGAAAGTTTATAGGGAGATTTATTAGTTATTAAAGTCTAATATGAAAGAGTGAAAATGTAAATTCCGGATAAATTAGTCTTTTAACATATGTTGTAAGCTAGGCCCACAAAATGTGGTAGCTGCACCGTAACAATTGTAGACCATTTCGTGCGTATATCCTTGGTCGGTAAACAACCGTGGACATTTGGTCCCAAATATCATGAAGGGTTAACAATACCAAGGTCTACCAGTGTGTTGTTACTGGTCGTACTCTTAATTATATACTTTATATATAGAGATATTAGAATAATAATTTAGTCTTAAAAATTTTAGTTAGAAATGTAAAAGTAAGTACTGCTCATTGAAATAAAAAGGCTCTCGTAGATTTTATGTGAGTCGTATGTTGGTTTGAAAACTTGTTACCATTGTGGCAAAGCAGAAAATGAGATTTTAAATTGTTTAAAACAAAATTATTTTATTAAATATAGGAATAAAGAATACACATCGAGTACAGATCCAACAATTATAGATGAAAAAGAACTATGGAATAAAAATGGCCGCTATAAACGTTATTGGACCCATCACCAACAAGTGTCAAAATGGATGAAAAAATATTCAACAAATTATAAAAAACAGTCACATTACCATAGCAATCAAATAAACTCATACATACCTTATTATAATAACCCATATCACATGACAAACAGTCAACGGAAAATGCAGAATCGTCACGGATACCAATCACATGACGGTAATTATTCACATTGGCCTGAAGGTCATGTGATAAATCATGCTGACGATGCAAACTTCGATGAAGATGAACTTTCAGATGATAGTTTTGAAATGGAAATAAGCGAGGAGTTAAGACATTTCTTTTCGGTTTCAGCCAAGTTCAAAGAAGAAAGAAGTGAGTATCGTTGTGATATATATTATTTGAATATGGAATTGCATAAAGACAAGTGAAGAATAGATGCTCATGTGGGAAACAATTCCATATATTTTGGTCCTTGTATTGTACAAAAAAAGTATGATGTTCCCAAATATGGCATTGATATGCCCAAATATGGTAGTGGTATTACATCATCATGTCCATATATGGGCACATTTTGTCAAATAAAGTTTGATAATGTAAACATAGCTTAAGCTAAACCTTTAAAATAATATTGGGATTACTGTAGATGTGCAATAAGTTAGATCGATTGTAACATTTATTTGAACAAAGAAACACATGACTAAATATGTATGTTTATTGCCAAACTGCTTATGCTCTCTAAACTATATCCTATACCATTCTTATTTAAATAACTAAAGTAAAACTATCTTTTCTCTTTTATTCAGGAAAAGCTAGAGAGTCGGAAGCATTAGAAGATGAATCAGGTAAATTTATTAAGAATTTCATATTTATTTGATATAAAGTCTAAAGATAGACAATGAAACTCTACACTAATGACTCAAAAGCCTGAACTACCTATCCTAAATAAACTATATATACTATACACCTATATTAGAAAATTAGTTATACTGTATATAAATGATTTTCAGCTCATTCTGCTCAACAATTAAAGAGAAGTACAGCGCCACCATCGGAACGCCCAGGACAACGACGATTGAAAGAAATGAAGGTACATACATTTTTTCTTTTTGATTTGCACCAACTATAATTAAATTGGTAACGATAAATTACTGTAAAGTGATAGATTTCTTATATTATTTGGTTTTTTTTTTTCAGGATCTCTATGGAAAGAATGCTGCTATGATTCATGGGATGGAAACAGCACTTCAACTACAATTTGATCGAGCATGTGACAAAAAGCAGCCTTCTCATTGGCCAATTATACCTCTTAATGTTTGAAAATGCAGAAATTGAGATAGACTTTCATACGCCATAGTCAATAGAATGACTATGATTACGCTTATCGTATAATAGATTCATAGTAACCCATTATGTTAAAAAAAAATCAGTGTACTCATGGAGTAAAGAATATACTCCATGGTGTACTATAATACTAATTAGAGGGATTTTTTTCTTCAAAATATCGACTTTATACTGTAGAATTCAATTATTATGCAATAATATTGTTATATGTGACTATATATTGTGTTGTTATCATTCTTAGTAATAGTGTCAAAAATGAAATTTAACCATATTTTTAATCCTTTGCTATTAGGCCTAATATATAGGTTTTTTTTTTTAGAGAAATGGAAAATGGATTGATGCAACATGAAAAATTGCAAAAATATTGACTTTAAAATAATGTTGAGGTAACATACACAGAACCCATTATGTGATTCTGCGAATGCCAAAAAATCGACTTGTTAAATATATATTGAGGTGACATGCGCAGATCACAGTATGTAATTCTGCGCATGTCGCATTATGATAATAGTAACCAACAATGTCAACAATTAAAGGGGTAGAAATGTTGCCATTTTTCGAAAAATATCCGTGTACTCTTTACAGGGATTAGTTTGAAAAATTTCCAGAATTTTGACAATATATATGACAATATGATTTATTTCTTTGGTGACCCTTTCAGCGTATGAAAGAACTATGCAATAATACTACTATATATGACCATATATTTCGGTATCATAATCTTATAGACTTAATAGTAACCAGTTGTGCCTAAAAATGGTCGCGATTAGACCTTCTTTTCATGGCCAGACTATCGACTTTTCAAAATCGTATGGTGCCTATACTACCAATAATATGTCAAAAGTAATATAACGGAGGGGACAAAGAGAATAAAATTCATTAAATTCATTTAGGCCTAATCAAGAAAATAGAAAAAAAGTAAAGTTTGTGATCAAGTGGTAGTAGCTTTTTTTAGGAGTTTAGTTTGCTAGCTAATAGCTAGTGTAAAATGATTGATTATCAATTATCAAATGGGGCTGAAACTATTTCTATGAACCCATTTCGGTAAATTTCCATACAATAGTAATTCGATTTTCTAATAACAATACGTTACACACTTCGTAAACATGTATGTATTGTTAACACATTCACTTCAGTCGGTAAAAATATTTCTTTTATCTCAAGCAACGTCCCATGTCACTCATATGAATAGAACTTGCATGAATAACTCTATATCTGACAGGCCTCTATAGAGAATCTACGTCATGGATTCCATAATGAAGAGTGCTTTTCTCTACATATTTTTGGGGTTTTTTGTTTCTTCTTTGGCAAAAATACCAACTGAAGAAGTACTTGCTGGAACTAAGAACTTCGGACTAGATTGCATAGTTCAGAATGTAGACGACTATGACGTTTTTTGGTATTTTGATGATGAAGTTTCAAATGCAGAGACAATAGTCAGTGTTAACAAAGATGTCATAAATACATTCGGTAATTTATATAGACTTATTATTATTATTATTATTATTTATTGCCAAAAACCAGTTACAAACAAACAAAACACAGAAACTAAGGGAGTAGGCAGGAACCTAAAAGTGAACCTAATCACTATAACAAGAGTTCAGGTTCCGTACTCCCAAAGTAACAACAATGCTATAAAATAAACTATATAAAAATATTTAAAAAACAAATAGACGAATCAACAGTGTCAATATAAAATAAACGGATATAATGTCGCAACACACAACTACCGTCTCGTTTTCAGAAATGTTCACGCATTCTATGAAGGCCGTTACTTGTGCAAACGGATTCTCAAAACGGAAAGCTATTCTAATGAACCAAGTGTAGTAGACATTTTTGTCAAAGTGTATACACTGTCCGATGATCCAACGATTTTATGTAATATTGATAAACTTAATATCATCGAAGGTGTAACCCGGGTAAATGCAACTTACAAAGTCATTGTAGGAGATATTCCAGTAAATGTTAGAGTCTGCTTAATGGATAATGAACACAAATTACACTGTTGCAAGGAACTAGACAGCCCACAGCAAGGTGTATTTAATAATGGATCTTATAGAACATTAACACGTAAAAAGAACAGATTTTATTTTGAAGCATCCCATGATTATCTTTCACAGAACTTGACATGTTCTACACAAATACCAAATATTATGCATCCGCCAGAATTTTTTAGTATGCCCGATATCGCAGAATATAACGCAGGGGATTATTTAGCCCTACCAATGAATGTGACGTCAAACCCCTTGAGGATGGGTGTTTCAATTCGTCAATGCGTTGGAAATGAATCACAATGTTTGATGTCCCAAATTATACATGAAACTGAAATAAAGATTATGTCTTGGACTACTTTTCAAAAGGAATTATATTATTTCCAACAACAAGACAACGTTGACGGAAAATGATCATGGTACCAGGATTATGGTCATAGCAGATAATGGCATTGGTACAGATTTTCATATCTTTACATTGTATTGCAAGACAAGGAATACGGATCAGGGAGGTAAATGGAAGAATATTTTAACCTTTGTATGTGGGTGTATCGTAGGAAAATTCGGACCAAAAATTGTGAAATATTTCTATCACCGGATACACGGAGAGAGAGAACCAGAAAGAGATATAATCGAGTAATCAAAACTCTAGCAATGTCAATGTCTTGATTGAAAGCAAGATATAATCAAAAAGTGTAGAGTAAAGTTATGGCTTCAAAAATTCTCCCTATTATGTTGAATGCAGCATTTGCATGTGTTTTCTTTGGGGGTTTTTTTGGTATTGCATTGGGTCATTGAAAAATGTAATTGTTTAATTTGTTATGATGTTAGCTAATTTTTCTTGATTGGTGTTGATTCATATATTATAATTAGAATTTGTAGTCTGTTGTATATATTGGTCGTGGGCCAGACTTCGCCGCATCTTGTTCTTCAACCTTTTCTTTGCGAATGAAGTCGTTTAGTTGATTAATCATCAACACTAACTTCTGCTGCATCTCATCACATTCAATCTGGATTGGCTCGACTCCTGTTATAAGTTAACAAATAGGAAAGGTATAAATAATGAAAATGAAATTCTAGTTTTAGATATGAGATGTACTTTGATATAATATAATTAAGAATACAGTAGAATCCCTGACTCAACAAAGTGTCACTTTCATATGGAATGAATAGAGGTTAGCTGTGAATAGGAGTGTTCCAAAAGAAGGTTTTTACTGTATTTAATTCTATATATTTCTCATTTTTTGTTTGGTTTGAATGGATTGTAAATAAACAAATATATGGTTGTATAATGTGTTTTGTCTTTTGTGATTATTGGTGCAACTCTAAAATTAAACGTGTCTACTTGTTTATTACTAGTGAAAATGATATTAGTTATATCGTTGAGCCCTATCGACTATATAACTTTTACACACTTGCACTTGCACATCCCAAACAGGAAAAACCTTTTGTGTTGATTCCACATAGTAAATAATACTAACAATAGTGGGCCTATGTGCATGAGTGACTGTTTGAAAAGATAATTAAATGATATGTAAATTGAAGAAATCATAAAGAAGAAAACCAAAACAGTTGTCCTATTTAGGCCTAGGTTGTCCTACACATCGCTGTCATTGTATTCCACAGAAAACACAGCTTTGTTCTTCGTAGTTTTAGGATTTGTTGGTTACTCACTTGAACTACCACCAGATACATTGCAAGTACTTGTTGGAACTGAGAACGTCGGCCTAGATTGCGTAGTTGAAATTACAGAAGAGTATGACGTGGTTTGGTTTTATTTCGATGCCTTGACTACAAATTCAGAAACGGAAATAAGTCTGAACGAAAATGTTGTTCTCGGTGACGTATACAATATTGAGTATATTGCGACAACACATAACTATCGTCTTGTTATAAAAAAAGTTCACAAATTACTTGAAGGTCTTTACTTTTGCAAACTGATTCCTAAAACTAATAAACATGATACAAATGATGATGATGAGTCATGTGTAGTAGACATTTTTGTTGAAGTGTATACACTGCCCGATGATCCAAAGGTACTATGTGATATTGATAAACTTAATGTCATCGAGTGTGAGACTCGTGTAAATATAACTTACAAAGTCAATGTAGGAGATATTCCAGTAAATGTTACAATCTGGTTGATGGACACCGAAGACAAATTACACCAATTCAAGGATGTGTACAACCCACGACATGATGTATTTAACAGTGCAGCTTATATACCATTAACACGTAAAATGAATAGATTTTATTTTGTAGTATCACACGGTCTCCTTCCAAATAACTTAACTTGTTCTACTCCAACACCTAATATTATGTATCGACCACAGTTTCTGAATATGCCCAAAACGGTAGAATATAACACAGGGGATTACTTAAAATTGCCATTAAATTTGACTTCAAACCCTATGGATTTTCATGTATACCATGAATGTCACTGTGACAAAAAATCACTATGTCCGATATGCACAGAAAAATTACTCGTAAATGGTACTGAAAAAAATGGTATTTACATTGTTTTCAACAACCAGACCAAATTGACGACATATGACAATGGTACACGGATTATGGTTAGAGTTCAAAATTGCATTGGCAAAGATATGCATGTCTTCAATCTGCATTGCAAGAATGGACATAGTCTTGATGGGGCGTTTGATCAGGGCCAGGGAGGTGAATGGGAGTTTGATGTTTCCTCATTTATATGTGGGTTCATCGTTGGCGGAATATTTATTTATTTATTTTGTTAGTTTACTACTGTAAATTCCATTTACTTCCTTCTATCACATAGAATTGTGAACATACTGTACGATAAGTATACTTTATATGCGTATATGCAACAACCACTACACTAGAAATTAAAGTGAGCAGTTGATGGAACTGATCAAGAAAGTAGGTGGGTGGTGCTACTGTCAGCAAATGAAAATATAAAGCATAAATTATACAGACGATAATGTTTATTAATATTATTACCTCAATATATAAATTACAAAAGCGATTTTTCCTCTGAATGTAATAAAGGAAACAGAAAGCTAACAATTAATCTTGGATGGAAAAAAAAGATTTTAGTTTTCGCCCAAAGGTAACTATTTTTAAAACATATAAAATCATTTTCACAAAACAAAATATTACATAATGAACTTCTTAATCACGTCTGGAAGAGAAGTTTAGTCAATAAAACTACTAGAACAATCAAAAGCTAATTGTATTACTGTATTATCAACATAATTATAAATTGACTGCCAATATTAAAGTTACATTAATTTTAGCAAGACGGTAAATTGCTAATCATACACTTATGTACATATTATAAGTACAATGGAAAAAAAGTAGAATTATACTAATATCTTGATTCGTTTGTTCTGTATATTATTGGTCTTTGGCTATCTTTACTCTAAATCAGTCTGTTGTATATTATTGGTCTTTGGCTATCTTTACTCTAAATCAGTCTGTTGTATATATTGGTCGCGGGCCAGACTTCACCGCATCTTCTCCTAGCTCTTCAACCTTTTCTTTGCGAATGAAGTCGTTTAGTTGATCAACCATCAACACTAACTTCTGCTGCATCTCATCACATTCAATCTGGATTGGCTCGATTCCTGTTATTAGTAAACAAAAAGGAACGGTATAAATAATGACTCAACAAAGTGTCACTTTCATATGGAATGAATAGAGGTTAGCTGTGAATAGGAGTGTCCCAAAAGAAGGGCTTTACTGTATTTAATTCAAAATATTTCTCATTTTTTTGTTTGGTGTGAATGGATTGTAAATAAACAAATATATGGTTGTATAATGTGTTTTTTCTTTCTTTTGTGATTAATTGGTGCAATTCTACTGGTAAATTAGCTTCATAGTGTTTTTATACAGGTTCTGTTTTCATTGCCAGTGAAAAGTTTTAGTATTTCATTGAGCTCCATCAACTATAACTTTTACACACACACACCTCAATTAAACAAAATTGCACATCAAGAGGAAAAAACTTTTGTGTTGATCCGAGGGTACAGGATGTGAACAGAGGCAGTGACTCCAGCCAAATTCAGAGAAATGTAAAGTACTTGACCTCATTTTCTAAGGGCAGCGGAAGATTTAATAATATCCATACCTTCAACATATTTATGTCGTCTCTTTGGCTTCAAGTTCCTTCTCTCAGCAAATCCCACAGTCTCCTTAAATCGTCGAACCATAAAGTCGATGATTTCTACATCATTTTTCATCTTTGCATTCTCTTCTTTGGTAACAGAGAATGCTTCATTGATGATGGTGATAAACATGTTCATAAGAACAAACACGATGGTCAGTGTGAAACTGAAGAAAAATATTGGTCCTAGGACTCTGTTCACACCAACCATGTCATCAAAGTTGAAATTACCTACATGTACAAAAAAAAACCCAAATATTTATACACAATTACATCATCTTCCAGTAGTCTTTACAATACAAAACATAATGACATAAATTATGTTATATTGTTACATAACCATCAACTGAAGTTCCTATGTAATTTGCTTTTTATAACAGTACTGTAATTTGGTAGTGACCAAATTATTATCTTTGTACTATCAATTGTGTGGTACTCAGGTATTTGTAGGCCTTTTAAATTGCATCAAATTTAGCCCAGATTGCTTTTCTGATGCAAAACCCCATAAAATAAGTGTGGTCGTCTAAAAAAAAAGTTACTATTTCTGAGGTAATGTGAGAATACTTACCAAGCAGAGTAGCAAACAAAGATTCTAATGTGGTGATCATCGTGTAGTAATCAATCATGTTGTTACCAAACAACATGAATCCGGCGCAAGCGTACGAAGCAAATATAACAGCAAACATCATGAAGAAGAGAAGCAGTTCCAACCAACATGTCTGTATAGTTTGAGAGAGCAGCAGCATCCGTTTGTTGAAACGCAACAGCTTCATGAACTTGATTGTTGATATGAAGAGAATTAAGCCTATCATCCAACAGAACATCTGCAAGAGAAGGAGAACAAAATCAGTCATGCATGTATGAGTACTAGTGCCACATAAACTAATTTGTAATGGTAGTAGAAACAGAACCTATAGTTAGACAGCTAAGGATACAGACTAGAAATTACTGAATTTTCATGGTAAGAAACAGACCCTATAGTTAAGCTCTCTCTACACTATCAAACAAAATGTGATGTGCCCATTATGGACACGATGATGTCATATCACTACTATATTTGGGCATATCACTACCATATTTTGGCACATCACACTTTTTTTGTCACATACACTGTGATAGTGTAGACAGAGCTTTAGACAGTTAAGATTACAGTCTAGACATTGTTTGTCATGGCAGTAGAAACAGACCCTATAGTTCATTGTAGCCATTACTCACCTGATCCCACTGGCCCACATATTGGAAATTCAAAAACTTTGTTGGATTCTCATTTTGCTCTGTCATAAGACTCTTGGCGACAAATGTGCGATACATGTACATAACAAATGCTGTTATGGACAACACTAGAGTAATAAACTCTGCCAGGTTACTAAGGCTTTTGAAGTATTTTTTCTTCTGTTTTTTGATGTGTTTAAATTCTTTAAATGCAAACCAGAGGGTGAAGACACACAACCCGGCTTCAGCTGCGAGGACGATGTAGCTGTATGGCCCAAAGTATCGGTCCAATTTCAACGTCTGAAAATGAAAGTATGGTATGGCACCTGTGCAGAGAAAAACAATAAAAACTAGATTTAATTCGTCACTATGACGAATTATAGGTTATATGCATTGATTTAAATAAAGATAATTGATTTTTAAAAGATATTTTGATTGATTCTTTAATTATTTATATATAGATATATGATAGGACCTTGCTAACGCGAATACAATAGCCGGTATCACAATCCGATCAAAGATCCATATGCGTATAATGTCATAAACCACATTTGTTGTTACATAATAATAAAGACATAAGTTAATTTTTATCTAGATTTCATTATAAATCATGTGTATAATCTATACACTAAGAAATAAATTTGTACAAACAATACGGATAATAAAAAAAAAAAAATCTTATTTCGTTTCCCAAGGTGAGACTCGATCTCGGTACCTTGAATGCCATAGACACGAGCACAGACCAGCGCGCCATACACAACTGACTAAAAGTTGTAGAAAAATTCCTCCGTGTATTTACTAGGCAGTAACCACTTTGGTGCAAATAGATTATTACATACCGCAATGAATTATAATTTTTTACTATGATGACATCTTTAAAAATGTAAAAAAATTATGCACTGTCAAACTACATACTTTTAACTTTAATATATGAACTTCTTAAGGAAAAAAGTTAATGTTAAGTTTGTTATTTTGGCCTAAGAAAATGTCATAAATTGTTTGATTGTCAAAATTATTTAAAAAAAATTTAATATGCAATTAATGATGACTTAATCAACTTTTGTTCTCTTAATTTGATAATAAATCATACATATGATACATACACTTCAAGAAAATGAAATAAAAAATAGGTGTTCCCCTGCATTCTGACGATATATATTAATTTTAAAATTTAGCATATTTTCACCATTTTGTTAACTATACGTGCGTAGCCAGTCACTTTTGACGTGCTCGTATAACGCAATTTCGAGTTGAAACCTGAATCAAATATGATGATATTATTAAAGAAAGATTGTAAAACAGAAATCGGGCAAAAAGAGTGCGCATTAACGTTTAACGCGCAGTGCGCGTGCAAAAATCTGCCCACTCATGGCAATTTTTTAAACGCTTAAAATTGCCTGAAACGTACTCTAATTTCATCGAAAATAAATTTTGACAATTTTGAACATTTTAAGCGCGTGTACGCAAGCGTTATATGCGCTACGCACGTAATTGTAATGCCATATGATGAAATATGACCTGAAATTTATGAGTACCAAATTTTGTTTAAAAGTGATTCATGCTTGTGAAGATATGATTACAAACGTGATTTCGTTAAATCGCGCGTAGACCGCGTAATGTTTGATTGCGCACCGTGAAAACATAACCACATCGATTCCTGGACATAAGAAATATACTCTGAAAAATTGACTTAGTTAGATGAAACTGATATCAAGATAATTGACGGACAAATAGTGCTAAGGAAAGAATAAATAAATAAATAAATAAATAAAGATTTTGACAGAATCAAGAGGTTATATGCATGATAATGCAAATAACCTAATAATGAGGTTAACCATCTAATGGACGGACACCAACCGGAAAGTGAATTTGTGATATCAACCAAACATGGGAGAACAGTACAGACCAAGCTTGCTATCTTTGACTGTGCTGAAATTGGTATAACAAAATGGATGCGTTATTTAAAAATTTATAGATATGACAGATATCCAATTTGTAAAAAAAAATTAGCTATCTTGCGGTTTATCATTATTTCCACATTCATTCAGTTAAGAATATTCTAGGATCCTGGTTTACTTAGTTTTAATATATAGATATCAATGTGTATATGCTGGTAAAGAGCCAATATTCATCTTACATAATTGTTATAGGGTATTTACTGTACCACTACTGAGATGTTGGGGTTTGAAATGCTGGTCTTACCTCCTTGTGGTAAAAATTCAGCTATCATATAGGACACCGCATAGAAGTTAATGACAGGATTGTAAACAGTGAATTCAAAAAATACAGCACGAGTGTACTGATCAACCCACTTGGTCGCACGCAGATAGTCGGCGATGGCCCATGCATCCTCAACTGTTTTACCAAGCTCAATTACATATCCACCTCCTCCATACACTGTTACTATACCCCAATACGGTAGTGAACCCAGATCAAACCAGGACTGGTGTCGCCATGCATCATTTAAGCCTTTGTATTCTGGTGGATCTGTAAAATTCATGATATTATACTAGTACTGTTCAACTTTATATAACAAACCAAAATTAAATAAACTAATAATTAGATATAATACATTTTAGATATACAAGAATGAATATTTTAATGGTGGTGGTTAACATTACATAGCCTTCCAATCCCAAGGTCCGGGTTTCAATCCTGACCTACAGTAGTGCAAGGGTTGTAATTCACGACTCTTTCAACTTCACTCCTAAGCCTCAAATAAGACTTAGTTTATAAGCATGATAAACTATAAAATATATCATCCTGTAATTGGCGAGTTTGTGAAAATAATGGATGAAATAAATAAAATAAAAATGAAGAAGAAAGACCTACTGCAAATGACACTTGGGATGTAGTGTTTTTTTTTTTTTATTTGTTGTTAAATTTAGGAATAGGTATAAAATGCATGGATCCAGATAGTAGGAACTTTATAGTCAAATAAGAAGTCACTTGCTCGAATCTACTTACGAGTCTGATTGGCTAGAACCCATCGTTCGTGGAAGTAGCGGTCATCTTCGGTAAACGCACCATATGCGGGTCGGCAGCTATCAACAGATTCTTGCATAATCTCGGGAATTTCACACAAATCTGCAAATAAATCATTAAAATTTGTATAATTTATTCAACTTCTCATTAGATGTACATTAGTGAAGGATGGGACCAACAGGTGGTAAACACTATTACCCCCTACTCGTATCAAAAGATGTACACTGGACCTACGGTTTATAGTCCTTATCTGAAAAAACTTGTTCTACAACCAAAATCATAAAGCGGGTGAGCTTTGAACCCTTGCCAATGTTATGGCTGTGTAATTACAGTTTCACTGTCTTAACCGATTATTGCATATTTACTTTTATGGACTGAGGATATTTTCTAGTGACATATAGCCTGATAATATTGTAAGGTTTTTAGATTATATTAGTTGATTAAATTTGTCGACACCAACCTGGAATTACTCTCAATTGCCTTAAACGTGCAATACCGACAAGTGAGGAGGTATGGTCCGCTAATAATGCTTGCTTCAGCCCGTCTTCATTTAGTTCTCCATTTAAATGATTTCCAGCAAAAAGACTTGGAATAAATACATTCTGAGTGTAGTTCCAGAAGTAGTCACGAGATGCAATCTATGAAAACAAACAAAATCCTATTTACAGCAAATGTTTTTCAAACATTACTATTATTCGTAGTAGCATATGGTTTTCTATTGAGATGAAATATATATATAGTGTTAAAGAGTCGCTATCCAATCGAGTTTGAATAATACCATGAAAGCCCCAGTGGTCTAATGGTTAGGACATCTGCATATCAAGCAGAAGGGGCCAGGTTTGAATCTCGGTTGGAAGGAATTTTTTCATTCTCATGTTTCAAATTAAATTTCAGTATATCTTCGGGCAGTTCTGTTCTGTGCCTGTGGTGTCCAAAAAATGTACCGAACTTAAGCATTCTTTACATTTTCATTCAATTAATTTTTTAAATACTCTAAAATCTTCCTGCCATGCGCACATACATCCCTGTCTGTCCCTAGCCTGTATTCATGCATTTAAAAACAAGAATAGTGTATTAAATGTAGGTTGTTAATATTGCTTGTTACTTACTGAACTAAATGGCATTTTGCCATGATAAGATGCATGCACAAAGCTGTCTAACATTGTTTCACGGAAGGCAAATGCCGCTGGATCGGTGTTTCCAAATGATACCGTCATTAAAATGTAAAGGAAAAGCATGTAGATTGTTACTTCACGCAAGATCGAAGTCATCTCCATTTCTTTCATTCTAAAAAAAAAATTGGAATATGCAATTCTATTTCACTCAATTGACAGGGTGGAAATAGCAGGATTTCTTACATAATAGTGACATATATTATCATAGTGATATATTATCATAATGACATACTCTATTATCATAGTGACGTATTATCATAGTGACATATTATCATAGTGACGTAATATCATAGTGACGTAATATCATAGTGACGTATTATCATAGTGACAAATTATCATAGTGACATATTATTATAGTGACATACTCTATTATCATAGTGACGTATTACCACAGTGACATATTATCATAGTGACGTAATATCATAGTGACGTAATATCATAGTGACGTATTATCATAGTGACATATTATCATAGTGACATATTATCATAGTGACAAACTACCATAGTGACATGGCTCTTATGGTTTTGGTGAGTGTAGTCTTATAGCAATTTAACCACCTTTTCATTGCCACAAACAAGTGCATATAGCCTGTCTATTACCTGTATTCACGCATTTCATTAATTTCATCTTCATCAGGTGGTAAGGATGTAGCTAATTCTGCAGCTCTTTGTTTTTCAAATTCTTCAAGTTTTGTTGGATCAGCAAGTTCTTCTTCCGTCAATCGTTCATGTAACCATTCCTCGTCTTTTTCAAGATGCGGAGAAGGACTGTTATCTTCCTTATCAGGCGTCTTGATGATGAGTGAGAATATAGTAGCTAGCAGCAGAACCTGGAAGAAATGTTTAAAAAGACGTGAAGCTAGTTTGTGACAATATTCAAAATATGTGAAGCTAGTTTGTGACAATAATCACGATGTGAACCTACTTTGTGACAATAATCAAGATGTGAACCTACTTTGTGACAATACTAAAGATGTGAAAACTAGTTTGTGACAATAATCAAGATGTGAAGCTAGATTGTGACAATAATCAAGATGTGAAGCTAGATTGTGACAATAATCAAGATGTGAAGCCAGATTGTGACAATAATCAAGATGTGACAATAATCAAGATGTGAAGCTAGTTTTTGACAATTATCAAGATGTGATGCTAGTTTTTAACAATAATCAAGATGTGATGCTAGTTTGTGACAATAACCAAGATGTGAAGTTAGTTTGTGACAATAATCAAGTTGTTATGCTAGATTGTGACAATAATCAAGATGTGAAGCTAGTTTGTGACAATAATCAAGATGTGATGCTAGATTGTGACAATAATCAAGATGTGAAGCTAGTTTGTGGCAATAATCAAGATGTGATGCTAGATTGTGACAATAATCAAGATGTGAAGCTAGTTTGTGACAATAATCAAGATGTGAAGCTAGTTTGTGGCAATAATCAAGATGTAAAGCTATATTGTGACAATAATCAAGATGTGAAGCTAGTTTGTGACAATAATCAAGATGTGAAGCCCGATTGTGACAATAATCAAGATGTGAACCTACTTTGTGACAATAATCAAGATGTGAAGCTAGATTGTGACAATAATCAAGATGTGAAGCTAGTTTGTGACAATAATCAAGATGTGAAAACTACTTTGTGACAATAATCAAGAAGTGAAGCTAGATTGCGACAATAATCAAAATGTTCAGAAAATCTGTATTATATTTTAAACGTTACCTTAATTGGTTGAGAAACAATAATATCTTGTGCAAGAGAAATTCCCACTGTTGTCAGCCACTCTGTTGCCTTTTCTTTTCCAAATCCGCCTGCAACCTCTATGGTCATCCAAAATGCTAAACCAATTGTCATCCAAGCAAATATCCAACCGAAAATGGCACACCACCATGGCAATGGATTTGGATCCTTCTTCTTCTTTTTCTTTGTTTTCTTGTAGCCAAGAACAGGTTTCATCTCATTCACTTTGCTTTCTTTCGATTTTTCTGGTGATTCCATAACATCGATACCAGAGTTAGACACACATGAAGCACGGCTTGCACCGCCAGCTCTACTTTGAATTCTACTTCCTGCTTCCAGAAGATCTAACTGTTCCTTCAACTCATCAGACTCATTCAAGCTGTTCTTCTTTTTACATTGTTCTCCATGAATGAGAGACACCCTTGAACCCGCAAGATATTTGTTTTTATTTTTCCGAGGACGACAACAACCACAGCATCTGTTGTTTGGTCCCATAGGTTTTGATAATCGGAACAGCTGCACAATAATCACGTTTGCTGGAACAACCATCAGACTACTGATCACTCCGACGACAATTTGACCTAAAGAAAGTTCTATTGGACCAACTTTCAAGCTGCCGCCACCAGCACCACCGGTGACATCCTGACCGTAGAAGAAGATGTTTGCCATCATAGTGCAGAAGAGCAGGGATAAGCAACAAGTTGCTCGCTCACATCGTGTAAAGGTACTCTTAGCCGGGCGCATAAAGACAGAAAACCAAAGATGAGCATCACTAAGGTTGCGACGGGTTCGGCTGTAGAAAAGGTGTCCAAAACTGGTGAGTTCACTCATTCCTGCAACTGGTACTATACGTTCAATCTAATAAAAATGAAACAATAGAAATTACTTTGGGAAATTTGGGCAATAATCTATTTAAGATTCTTACAGGGGGTTCGTTTTTCCACAAAAAGGGCAAGATCGTCATGAGCTAGGTAAGTTAGGCTATTTAACCATACTTTCACTGTTGATATATAGTTTTTTTAAACCGTTGAACCCTGCTGGCTAAAAAAAATAGAAAAAATACTATAATTTGATAGTAATATGAAATACTATAATATTATTATTTTACCTCAGGAAGCATGATTGACTAATAAATCTGGACTGTTCTAGGGGTATGCCAATATAAACTAGAATGTAAATTTCTAAATACCTGGCCATCATCTTCTTCAACTGCTAACCATTTATCCAACATGAAGTAGTACATCCTGTTTGTCTGTAGGTCCTTGATTGATGCACGACTCAGAAACCAAGATGGATACTTCCCTTTGTTGTCATGCCAGATTCGTAGATGGACCATAGTACCGAGAGTTTTAGGCACGGACATCAGAAATGAATCGATTCCACCACGTTCAAAAAGCTTACGTTTCTTGTCCTTAACAACGCGTATTCCAGTCTCGCCACCCTCACCTTGGATGATGAAGGAAACATGGGCAGATGTTGAAGAATTTTTGCGCACCCCAGTAAAGAAGGTGATTTCGTAGTTGTAGGTATGTCGGGGATCGTTATCAGACATAGGAGTTACACCAGCCTACAATTGTTAAAGTAATATGAAATAATAAATATATGTCATTATATAGTAGACACTAGTTGTATAATATAGTTGGTATGGTTATCCATAGTTCTAGGATGAAATTTAAAACAATTTCTTTTTTTAAATGTATATTTATCTGTTTATCGTCTTTGGTTATCGTCCATAGTATAAAAATGCTGACACTGCAGCGTGTACAACTACTGATACAATGAATCACTTACCCTCGATTTATCTCTTTGATCTTCTTTGCGTGCCCAGATGATAACAACAGTATAGATGCAAATACAGCATGTCATAAAAACAAATACAACTGGATTTTCACCCAGTTTGGTGAATGCTGATTCACTGAGATCAATCGTGTTCATTGGGACAGAAAATCCACCACCGAATGATGTCAAATGGTACGTGTTACAGCGTGTACACTCGCGATCACTAGTTGGCAGCACCTATTTCAAAAGAGACATTGTAGTTATTAAAAAGTTTCTTTTATGAAATCAAATACACCCTCCTGGTGTCTAAAATGAAAATGTTCAATAACTACAAATTATAGTTAAGTTCCTCAAGAAGCCATTAATGGGAAAACCACTAAAATATTCACAATATTTATTAGTACTGTATAATGTAATTTAAATGCAGTGCCAAAAACTTTTATTTAAAATGTTGAGACACGGTTAAATTCAACAAAATTAGGTTCTTGTATGATTAAAATGTGCATTTGATTTTTTTAGAAAACCTAAGTCTTTTACATTAAAAGTCTGGTGGAAATTATTTGGAATACCTGTGTCATGTAGGGCAAATAATATATGTACAATGAAAATCACAGAAGCCTTTTGATTTTGCCTAAGGTACATGCTCAGTGAAAAAATCTAATACAGTTATACAAATAAAAATAAGGATATTGGACAATTTGGTTTTTGTAGTGTTTTCATTGTTGGGAGGTGAATATACCTATAATAAATCATAATAGATAAAATAATTACCTCCATTCCATCAAATTTGAAAATTTTTGCGTAAGTGTCATAGTACATACAACTGGTTGTGTAAAATGAGATAGAATATCTTAGAGGAGAAAATGGATGCTCTTCTCCGTCCTCCTCTTCTCCTCCCCAAACATGACGTACTCCAATATTGATTGTACTGCTTGATTCGTTTAGATAACTGGTAAAAAAGAAATTACATAACTAAATTAATTAAAATAACAAATTATGTCAAAAAAAAGAAAAACTACTCTGTGTCCTCAAAACATTCAACATTCATAGTATTTTCATATCAAATTTTAGTTAGCACATGTTTAACTAGAAAGGCACTCCGAGAGGGCATACCTCCGCCTACTGTAAAATTCTCCTACATAAGATTTCTCCGGTAAAAAAATATATATATGTGTGTGTGTGTCTTAATGCTGTTTGTGATTTACGCTAATTTCACTACAAGCATGTGTATGCGAGTTGGGTGTAATGGTTATGTAACAAGCCTTTCAATTAACAATAGCTTCAGTTGACTAACAATAGAACAGCAACGCGAAAATCAAACGAGTGAATTTGAAAAGAAATAGGTTTTTTAAACTACTCGCATCAAAAAACGTGCACATTAAATCAAATTATATTTTAAAATTACAAATCACAAATTATAACTCTTGACTCTTGTACAAAAATGAAGTTTTTTGGACAAGTAGTTCTCGAGAAAATGCAATTTCAGTTTACTTGTTACTTTAAGACTGCTCGCCGGCTTTGGAAAATTGTTTCCTATCTTTTAACACTAGCCAGTCTGAAAATTATATCATTTTTGTTATTTGTGAAGTTATTAATAAACCAATTTTGTTGATTTTCAATAGGCATGGTCTGAAAGTATATACCTATCTACACCCAAAAATTCAGAAAGATAACTTGAAAACTGTAGGCGTTATCGTGCTAACAAACAAACAAACATACAAACAAAGTAAATACTATACTTGGCAAAGTTCTTTTTTGCCAAGTAACAAACACACGCTACCGATTACATATACCTCCTTGGCAGAGGTAAATAACATAAAGTGTTTCTTTGACTTTAGATTTGGTTAATTTTGTATCACATGCCGTTGGTTATTCAACAACTAATGAATCATTGTTATTTGATTGGAATATTGTGAAACACATGATGATATTTAATAAATACTCTATTGAACCCATATGAGATCAAGAGAGATTTGTTTATATGCAAGTGAAAATTTGTTTATTCTTCTTCAATTAATGATTCTATATACTATCACTATGACGTGAACAAATAATCAGTGTCAATATATTTCACCTTGGTTCCCACTAGGATGCAATGCAATGACAAAATGCACTGGAAGCAAATTGACCAATCATGACACGATGGATCAAACCAACTGTTGCTTGTGATTGGTCAACTTGAATTGCGCTTACATCCTTGCTTTGCATCCAAGTGGGAACCAAGCTGAAAGTTACCTTTCAAGATCTTTATTGGAGAAAAAACATCTTGTCTCTCCATCTATTAGTTCTGCATATCTTGTTCCGTTCCATGGACGGTCATAGTACTCAGGGGGTTTTGTTACATTATATAATGGTTGCCAGGACTGTTGAAGAGTACAGTTTACATCGTGGTCGTCTAAAAAAATAATAATACTATATTACACTTTTGTAGTTTATTATATGTATGTCATTAATTATTATTTTGATTACATGGTGGAATACTTAATTACAACAATTACAATAAACTGTATTAAGAGTCTTTCACACCTGATCCGGCACGGTTCTGGTCCGTCACGGTAAATAAAATTGAACACCAATGTTTTTTTTTCTCGATTCTCCATGCGCCAATAGGTATGCATGTATTCACATGAAAACAAAATATTTATGTTTGATTTGATTTGCTGGTGCTGGACCCGTGCAGGAACAGGTGTGAAAGACCATTTACAATGAAAAAAGTTTCAGTTGTTACAGTGTACAAACTAAGATAAATAACTAAAAAAACACACAATACCTTCTTTTGGAGATTTGTTGACAGATATAAATATATACAGAGTAAAGTTTTCATAATCATAGGAATCTTCTACCTCAGCATCTTCACCTTCAGTATCAGGTGGTTCTTCTTCAATTGCCTCAATATTTATAAAGAGAGCACTTCCTTCTCCAACATCTACAGAAAAAAAAAAAAAAAAAATAATAATAATAACAAAATAAAGAGCGCATGATCATTCATTATCGAACAACCAAGTGGCCAATCACAACACAACAATTTGTCTTTCAGGTCAAAGGTAAACGATTTATCAAATAATTATCTGATTTGAATGAGATTATTATCGGTCAATATTTCTTGAGCAGAATCGGTTAAACCCCAAGTTACCTTCACCAGATTAAAAAGAAAATACATAAAAAATCCTGAAACCATGCACAGTGCATGCAAAAATGTGCACATCGCTTGTGTCTCATGCTCTGTTAAATTACATTCTTTCTTATATCATTCTAATGTGAAATTTCTGGTGGTATTTCTGTGTACTATTTTTACCAACATTTTTTAGGGGAGAATGAGAACATATTATTTTCAAAAATAGTACAATGTCTTGTTCAAGGGAAATTTCCATTGTTGTCAGCCACTCTGTTGCTTTTTTTTTTCCAAATCCGACAGCAACCTCTACGGTCATCCAAAATTCTACACCAATTGTTGCCCAAGCAAATATCTAACCAACATATTATTTTCAAAAATGAAAAAATACTTACTCTCTAATTTTGTGAGCTGCATTGGGGTACCACTCAGAGTCGTTTCCAAATATTTCCACTCAATATCATTGGATGAGTTGTCTGCTTTCGGACCTAGGTGTTGCTCACTGCGACACACCTCTACCACAATGGGAGAAAGTAATAATTCAACCACCATTTGTTGACCTGTATCATTGTAACAAACCATTCCAAAACCACCTCCGTCTGCTCCATCCAGGTTGTTTTCCTGCACTGATGACTAAAAATGCATATTAAACGGTTCAATTAATGAAAAAAATCAATAAAGCTGTTATTGTTAATAATTTCTACATTTTAGGACAAAGTTTGAAAAAAAACATTGCTTCAAAATTTGAGTTAATATTAAAGGGTAGCTAAGTATTAATAAGTCGCATTGTGGGAAATGGCATACGTGTCATCACATTGAATGTGGACCAAAAATGGTATAAAGTGGGGAACTTATTGTAAATGTAATTGTAAACAAATTTATATGCTGATAACCACCACACAACTGGTACTATACCTGACATTCAACCTCATTTGTAGTATCATTTCCCGTTCCGACGAGCACTGTTGGGTCATCTGGAAGCTTACAACCGCCACCACTTCCACCATATGTTTCTATGTTTATTTAAAAATCAGAAACTATAATAAAGCAATCAGAAAGGCTGATCTAAGATTGGGGAGAGGGCTTAACAATGGTGAAATGATTTAGGCAGTCTGGGTTGACTGGGCCTCCCTTTGGATCTTCCTATGACAATGGTGTTTACTATACTATAGGTCCTCCAACCTGACCTGTTTTTTATTTGGTGGCCATAAATAAATTGGTTTAAAAAGTATATCTTTCTCCTTTTTGCAGGAATAAAAAGTATTTTTGGTTTAAACACAATTATAAAATAGATGATGCTTACTAGCGCCTAACGCTGTGGTGAAAGTCTTGCCAATGTCTGATGTAATCCCTTTACTGACAGTGACAACATTATCTTGACCAGCTACCATCTGGGATGCAATTTTCACTTGCAACATTGCCATGACATAATTCGCTTTTTCTGAATTTGATATTTTCTTTAAGTAATATAAAGAAAAGTCTACATTATAAATTATTATGTTCAAAACAAAAGCAAGTAAATAAAGCTCTGTCTACACTATCAAACTTTAAGTGGCAAAACAATTTGATGTGTCCATATATGGGCATTATGATGTCATATCACTACCATGTTTGGGCATATCACTACAATATTTGGGCACATAAAACTTTTTTTGTCAAATTAATTTGATAGTGTAGACAGAGCTTTGTAAGTAAACTACAAAATATTAATTCACCAATGCTTTTATAACAGATGTGGAATCTTCTTCTGTTCCTTCCTCTTCTTCCTCTTCGCTGTCAGTGTCATCAGTCAAATCTCTGTAATCAAAGATTAGCAAAAATATGTCAATACAAAATTGTACGATACTGATGAAAATGTTCTTTTAACCTTTATTATACCCGAGGAAGATCAGTCTTTTCGACTGATTGGGATGGGAAAATAGTATTAATAAATATTTTAAAGTTTGTAAACAATAACAAACTAAAAAATGTGAATTATAGTTTTACAAAAGATTAGCTTATCTTGTTTCATATTTCATTATTTATTATTAAAAACGTATACATGCTTCTTAAATGACAAACTTAGTTCTTCCAATGTTTATAAGGCTGAAAGTGAAATTGTGTACAGTTTTTAGTTGAACTTACTCTGATGTTGTTCCCGAAACAGCTGCTTCTTCATCAACATCATTCGTAGTTGGTGCAAAAAGTTTTGCTAAAGGAAAAATACAATATAATCTCTGTAATTTTATGTTTCTGTCAATGCTAATCATACTACTATAAAGGGCCTTTCACACCTGTTTCAGCACGGTTCTGGTCCAGTGCCGATAAAATCAAATAAAACCTTTTCACAACGCTTCATGCAGCTTTGCCCTAATCGATATGGTATAATCATGATGATATGATTGATTTGACAAACCCATGTCGGAGAACAGGTGTAAAAGACTCTTTATAGAGTCATTAAAACTTCAACACCATGTTTCTTATCTGGAATCCAGTGTTGTTTCAGTACTACTTCACCTCTTTTCATGTGATGCAACCACTATAAATAGATTCTTTAGAGTAGCTATAATACACCACAGTTTAGAAATAATCTGTGGGTCAGATAGATTGTAAAGCCATATGGTGAGGCCTCTAGTGGGTCCATTAGAATAAACTCAAATGTTTTAAAGGATATTAAACCTTTTTTAAAGCAATAGTTCTTTGGTAGGTAGGCATACGAAATGCACTCACAGCCTGATGGTTTGGCTGTTGACAACCCCTGCAATACATACAACTCTAGTTATATAATAGTTGCCAACAAAGTCAATAAGATTACATAGGATTTCAATTAACTACTTTGGAGTATTTTGTACTTTATGCTAAGTACATTGAGAATACTAAATATGCCAGTAATTCTCGGGTGGGACTCGAATCCACGACCTCCAAATCACTAGCCTGGCATTCATTCATACCTCTAGACCACCAAGCTTGTGCTGATGGCTAGGGGTTAGATTCGAGCCCAAGTAAGCAGCGGGTACTGCACCAGGATTGTAATTGTTTGTAACTACTGTGGAGTAGCTTTGCGTCAATGTTTTGCATAATTGGTTGGATGTTATGTCCTACTCTGATGTATTTTGTACTTTATGCTAAGTACACTGAGAATACTTGCAGAAAAAATGTGTAATTTAAGTAATTCTCGACCAAGATTATGTAGTTATAGATATACACTAAAAAATCATATCATACTGTAAATTATAGAAACAGTGCTCATATTCGGAACATGATCTCATAATCGCGTCGAGCATAGCTCATTGGCGAAATATAACTAGAGTTGTATGCACTGCAGGGGTTCTCAACAGCCATACACTATATATATTATTTATATTCAATTTGATAAACTGGTGCGCGTGCGTACAATTGAGGACTAGTGCTGTTCCGCCGTACCACGCCGAGAGTGTTAAAGAATCGCTATCCAATCGAGTTTGAACAATACCATAAAAGCCCCAGTGGTCTAATGGTTAGGACATCTGCATATCAAGCAGGCGGTCCGAGTTCGAGTCTCGGTTGGGGCGACTTTTTCTCATTCTCACAGATTTCCTCATCTTTATCGTTTCAAATTAATTAATTAAATTTCAGTATATCACCGGGCGGTTTAGAATTAATGTTCTTTGCCTGATTTGTTTATATATATAAAAGTATCTCTTCGGAGATCCCGACTCGTAAATAAAAATACTGTAAGATGAGGGCGTATCAATTTGATCTCTGGTGCGCGTGCGTACAACTGAGGACTAGTGCTGTTCTGCCGTACCACGCCGAGAATGTTAAAGAGTCGCTATCCAATCGAGTTCGAACAATACCATGAAAGCCCCAGTGGTCTAATGGTTAGGACATATCAAGCAGGCGGTCCGAGTTCGAGTCTCGGTTGGGGCGACTTTTTCTCATTCTCACAGATTTCCTCATCTTTATCGTTTAAAATTAATTTATTCAATTTCAGTATATCACCGGGCGGTTTAGAATTAATGTTCTTTGCCTGATTTGTTTATATATAATATATAAAAGTATCTCTTCAGAGATCCCGCCTTGTGAATAAAAATACTGAAAGATGAGGGCGTATCAATTTGATCTCTGGTGCGCGTGCGTACAATTGAGGACTAGTGCTGTTCCGCCGTACCAAGCCGAGAGTGTTAAAGAGTCGCTATCCAATCGAGTTTGAACAATACCATGAAAGCCCCAGTGGTCTAATTACATCTGCATATCAAGCAGGCAGTCCGAGTTCGAATCTCGGTTGGGGCGACTTTTTCTCATTTTCACAGATTTCCTCATCTTTATCGTTTAAAATTAATTAATTAAATTTCAGTATATCATTAGGCGGTTTAGAATTACTGTTCTTTGCCTGATTTGTTTATATATTATTTATATTAATAGCATCTTTTGAATTACCTATTGAACCAAGTACAACGCCTGAACTATCTTCAATATCTTCAGCACTTGCATCCTCTAGTGAGTCTATCTTTATGGCAAAGTTTTCAGTTATTGTCAATAAGTCAGCCTGCAAAAAAGGAAAAGATTATCAAAATCATTCATTTTGTAATACATTGGGTCCTATATTAACAATAGAAACCCAATTTTTGTGTAATTTGAAGTTGGCTTAGGTCTTAGCCTGTTTTTTGTCCTATTTCGGTGCCTCTGCGAAATTGTGTTATATTATAAAGTTTTAAGCATTTATGTTTATAAAAATGATGAGATTTGACTGAGATCTAGTCAGATTACATTTTTTATTCAATAATTTGACTGGATTATTATTATTCAATAAATAAGTTTCTAAAAAAAAAAATTTTTAAATTACATAAAATACATACAGTATTTATGTTTTACCCAATGATTCTTCCACTACTTATATAGCTTACAATATTTGTGTACTAATACTAATAATAAAACTTGTAATAGTAATACTTCTGCTTCACACTATTACCCCGATAAATTTTGGGATCAAATGCATGTGGAAATACTACTCCCATATGCAGTTAGTAATCAGCGCAATTGAGTTTTGACCTTTACAGGCAAAAGTAAATACAGGATTCAAGCAATGTGTCGATCGTTGGATTCAAACTCATGTAGTCCAACATCTAACACACTGTGCCATGTAAATTACTGTTTTAGCTATCTTGTTTTTGTATTATGAATCTTGTATACTGAATCACTTTGGAAATCAATACATTATTTGGCTACATTTACCCACCTTTGTAAAAACAGTAAGCTGATCTGGTTTCTGAGCTACCAAAGCTACAGAGCTGGATACCTGCCTCATCTGACTCTTGCCTCTTAGGTTTTTTGTAAGTTCGTAAATGGCCGCAACCATTGCAGTTCTAAGCTCTGTTAAACTTTGTTGAACATCTTCCGATTTCAGAACTAAATATGAAACATATATTGTTATTTATCTTTAGGGAGCAAGATAAAACAAAGACCATTTATGTACTAGTGTTGATTTATGTATAGCCATGCATTACAAATTCTGTTTATGAGAGTGAAAAGAAGGTTTTTTTTTTAAGTAATTGTAATAACCTGGAAACTGTTTGAAAACTGGCAAAATTAAACTAAATTTTTAAACACCTGATATTTGGAATTCTGAAATTTGATATCCAATTGTGGTTTGAGATGCATCCGCCAGTACATTTGATATTTGTGTTGGGGTAACTTGTGTTGAAGAGGAGAATATGATGCCCACTGTGACAATCAATCCCTGCCCCTCCACGTACTGCTGTTCTTCAATTTGCGTTTCAAGGTATGTGTCCTCCAAAGGTGCCATATTTTCATCAAACTAATGGGAAAAAATGTAATAAAATAAACATTATTTATTCACAAGACAGCACAACTCGTTCAATCATCATTGATTGTGTTTATACAAGTTTGTGATACAGTCAAATCTCCGGACTCTCTGAAAACCAGAAACTCTCCCAATACCAGACTTTTCTCGGGTTCCAAACTGTTCCAAATTTATTTTTAACATTAAAAACACATCCAGAATACTAGAAGTTTCCAGAAAACCAGACATATTTGGCCAGCCCAAAGGTGTCTGGTATTGGGAGAGTTGACTGTATTACAAAATAGCGACAATTAATAAAACATATAAATACAAAAAAGAAAGAAACAATTTGGAAAGGAAAATTATAGCAGAATCCTTTCCTTCAAGCACCATTTTATTTATTTTTACTAACCCAGCCTGTAATTGTATCTTCAAAAGTTTGGTATGATTGTGACGTTTTATTTGTTACTGTTGATAAGTCAACAATTCCCTCTACCCTGTCAACCAGCATATTAGTCATAAATGTAGTACCCTCTAAATATGAAATAAAAAAGATATAATTAAAGGTAGATACAATGTTTCGGGGGTAAGATCAAACATATGCTTAATAAAAAAATCCTCTTAAAGTCCATTTCAAAAGATAACACAAATAAAGTCACTGTTATCACTTTCTTAACTAGACTGATAAATACCAGTGCCATACATCCAACCTTTGTCAAGGATAGATGAGAGGGTACTTGGGAAAGTGGTGTGATCCTTACGAGAAACCTAGTATGTGCAACAAAAAGTCACACATTAAAAAAGAAATGTTGTTTGTCTGGAGTTGGAGAGACACACCCTGTGGCGATAGTTGTCTTTGACAGCTCTTGTCTCTCCTGAGTGCTACCTTTTTATGTTTCACTCAAAGGAATAAAATAAAATAAATATTACCAGTAATATTACTGTCAACATTTATAACTCCGGACGTTGAACTGATGAGATTGGAGGCTGCTGCGCTATCTCCTGCAGAAGCCAGATTTGACAACTCCTCGATGACTCCATAAGCTTTGGACAGCAAATAGTTAAGTGACACTGGAGCTACCTAAAAGTTCAAAATTAAATGTACTTACTTAGCAAATCAATAAATTTAAAATAGAAAGAGCAATGGAAAAAATGGAACACTAATTAGAGTAGAACCCTTAAGGACACCCCTATTCAGGGTACACTTTCTTTGGTTCTCCTGAAATTGTAGGTGCGCTACAAATTGCACTCCTCAATACATTCAGGGGTGCTGTAGGTGTGCCGTTTGTATTTTGGTGAGTAGAAGTTTACCAAATTTAAGTGTGTTGTAAATCACACTCCTCAAGGGCAGTTTAGGTGTGTGTTAGTGAGTGATCGCACTCTCTCACCTCAAAAGGAAACGCCTGATAGGGGTTCTATTTTAACACAACAACAGCCAAGATTCTTAGCATTGTTCTATATGACTGTTTTTAGTATCCTTGCTCACTATACTGTAGTATTTAGTTCATATTTACTGTAGGGTATGGGTGTGTGTGTCTGTCTAAACATTAAAATAGTAATTATCAAACCTACTATTACTGTAAGACTGTAACTGTCCCTAAAAGTACCAATTGAATCAGTAACTCGAACTCGAATTTCTCTCTCATAGCTAACTTCTTTGTATCCGGGACCTAATGGCATTGCTTTCGACATTATTGGCTCATTGGCTAAAAAGAATGTCAACATAATTAAAGGTTTGCAGTATTTGAGTTGGAATTTTTTTTTATAAATAATGAGTGAAATTTAAGAGAAAAGTGGAAAGAAAGTGAAGACAAAAAAATGAAAAACATAAGATGTAAGATGTAAATGTAAGACTCAATTAGTAGGTCTGTTATAGTTAATCAATAGTAACATTTATAAACATAGTCTTTATTATGTGACTGTGTGTGTAACTGTACTTTGTTATTCTCTGCCTAAACCTTGGAAAGCCATTTGACAGCATTTTTTTTATGCCCTTGGTGATTCTGGTTTTTATCATATTTTAATGCATTTAAAAAAAGGATGAAGTAAGAAATGTGTAAAGTAAGATGAAGAAAGAAGATGTAACTCTAGTAATGTAAAGGTTTCGGTACACCATGTGTAAAGCAAATGAAGTCAAGAATGTCTCAATGTTTAGGTTGTTATGCTAAAAACCGTCTGCTGCAAAATGCTAGGTAAGTAAAGATGGGCTGAATATAAAGTAACACAGTGTAAAGGTGATGACCACAGTAGGGTAAGAAGCGGGGGTGGGGTGATCACACCGGGTCATACACTGTTCTCCAGGAAAATTATCTTTGCATCTCCTAACCTAAGACGATATAGACTGGCAAGGTATGGACCAAGCCAAACTAGGCCTATTGACAGACTTGATTTAACAGATTGCATGATAAAATGACTTAGGCCGGATTCAAACCTTATTAGTTCTTACTAAAGTATAAGTACTGTATGGTAAAGAAGAGACAATAGTGTCACAGTTGGTGGTGGCCCTCCCAGTGGGAGTGTGTGTGCCAGATGATGCCTAGCCAAACATTGGCATGATCACCCACGTTGAATTATTACTAGTCCTACAGGTATACATCTACAACAAGGACATCAATATTACTAATATGTAGCTTAATAACTGAGACATCTTCAACCACATTTATTTCCTTTTGGAAACACATGGTGTATGAAAAATCGAAACTGGTGTTTAAACGCCATGCAACCTTTTAAACAATATTGAAAGATAAACTTACCATCATAAAAAATTTCCCAATCACTAACGTTATCAGAACGAACACTGAACTGGTACGTAAGCGGATTATCCTCGTCCACGTAATAATAGCATGCCATAGTAAATTTAGTAATAGTTGCTACACCATATGCTGGTTCAATAGTACAATTGCCCTCTGATGGCCGCTCATTAGTTAAGAATTCATAATTTGCCTCACCTATTTAAGTCAATATGATATTAATTAGTGGCCATATTTCAATCACACTAAAATGCTTACTATTAAAAATAAAATGTCTTTTAGTGTTTTTCCTTAGCCTACGTAAGTGTATATGCTGAATATGGCAACTGATTGTGAATATGTCTTTTACATAATGTTTCTGTCTTAAAAAGTTGGAAATTAAAAATAAATGCTCCTGTGTAAATAGGTTCTGGAAAGCTTATATCCCACTACAAAAATTTTTTGTTTTTGAGTTGAATGGTGAGAATATTTTATGAGTTGAAAAATTAACTGCTCTATTTAACGAGGCGGACATATTCTCTACATTTAACAAATACAAAACATTCATTATTTGTTTTATAACACACCTACTGTTATCAAAATTAATGTACCCATCGTAAATTATTGACAAAGGCTAGGCCATTAAAAAAAGACAGTGCTCTTATTCTGGACACAGAGTAGAACAGTTTTATACGGTGCGCACTATAAGTTGATTTTCACAATCAGTCAACAATGTCTCATGGCAACAATTCTCAATCAAAATATTTTTAAAAATATGAACATGCATTAGAACTTGTTAACTGTCAGAACAGATATCACTTTTCTGAATGTCACAGCTTTCTGTAAACATTTTGAGAATTTTTGCCACGTGACGTTGACTGTTTGTGCTTGAAAATCAACTTGATGTTTGCGCTGTCTATAACTGTTCTACTCCGCATCCAAAGTTAGAGCACTGCCATTTTAAAGGGCTTAGCTTCCCGGCCTATCATTCTTCAATGATAATAAAAGTAGATGTGTTATAAAACAAATAATGCATGTTTTGTATTCGTTGGATGGAGAGAATATTTCATTCGATGAAAAATTAACTGCTCAGCTATTTTCAACTCATTAGAAATAGAGCAGTCAATTCTTCAACTCATGAAATATTCTCACAATCCAACTCATAAACATCCATTATTTGAATACTACTACAGATATCTAAATATGATGCAGATATATCCATACTAAATATTATAGGTTACGCCTATATGAGATAGACATTACAGCTGTCATTTGTTTGGATAGAGGCCTAAAAGAAAGGAATTGAAATGCAGTGGGAAGTTGATCAATATTTACCAGGGTTGCTGAAATCTTTATTCCTGCTTGCTATAACTTTTATCTTGTAAGTTTCGTATTCTTCAAATAATCCAGGGTATAGACCGAGATTGGATTCATTGTGTGCAGTAGATGCCAGCGGCAACCAAGCGTCAGTTCTAACCATCTGGAAAACATCATCATCATTCTGGTGGTATATCTCCCATCTAAAATGACGTAATAGATTGCAAATATCACTAAATAGAACTGGTAAAATTCTAATAATAAATATATCAATCAAAAAATCGACAAAAAATCCGAAAATAACCGTAAACAAATTTGTGTAATATTTTTGTTTAATGTCGCCCTCTACTGATGGGTGTTTCTAAATCTAAGACCAAGCAGAGAGAAAACCATGCGCACAAAAGCCAAGGAAGACCCTACGAAATGGTAGTGTGCACAAAATACAACTAAAAATCGTACAAATTCAATGATATACACAATAGACTAGAGTATCATTTACTTACAAAATCTATAAACACTTTTCGTTTTTAGTCTTTAGATTTTAAAAAACAAAGCATGATTTTACCTAACATTGCGTTTTTGTCACTTTTAAAAACGTTATAACTCGACTACGGTAATTGTACTGAATAGATTTGATTGTGAATCCTTTATTGTGAGCTTTTTTAAAGTATACTTTATAGTCCCTAATATTATCAATATCATTTTTGTATTATTATCTTTGAAAATCTATAATTAAATTGATCATGATTAACCATAGTCAATTAACTTTCTATTGACTATGGATTAACGTATTCACAATTAATGTGAGGAGTAAATGCGTTTGATTTCTGGATCAAAAATTGAAAAACTAAAATCAAAATATTTTTATAGATTCTCTAAGTAAATGCAATGTTTAATATCATTCGTATTGTTCGTATCCCGACAACTACCCCCTGGACAATTACCACCCGGACAGCTACCACCCGGAAAATTACCCCCTAGGACAACTACCCACTCGGACAACTACCCCACTAGGATAACTACCCCACTAGGATAACTACCCCACTAGAATAACTACCCCACTAGGATAACTACCCCACTAGGATAACTACCCCACTAGGATAACTACCCCACTAGGATAACTACCCCACTAGGATAACTACCCCACTAGGACAACTACCCCACTAGGACAACTACCCCACTAGGACAACTACCCCACTAGGACAACTACCCCACTAGGACAACTACCCCCTAGGACAACTACCCCTAGGACAACTAACTTCTAGGACAACTAACCTCTAGGACAACTAACCTCTAGGACAACTAACCTCTAGGACAACTAACCTCTAGGACAACTAACCTCTAGGACAACTACCCTCCTAGGACAACTACCCTCCTAGGACAACTATCCTCTAGTCCAACTGCTATGCCCCTAGGACAACAACACCCCCTGAACAACCACACCTATATCATGACACCTACACCTTAGGTTATAATTACGGTCTTGTAAAACTTATTGAACTTCAAAACATAGGGAGAGAGATTGAACTTAAATGAAAGCTTTTAATTTTTTAATATGCATATCGTCTACCCCTAGGACAACTACCCCCTAGGACAACTACCCCCTAGGACAACTACCCCCTAGGACAACTACCCCTAGGACAACTAACCTCTAGGACAACTACACCCTCTGAACAACCACACCTATATCATGACACCTACACCTTAGGTTATAATTATGGTCTTGTAAAACTTATTGAACTTTAAAACATAGGGAGAGAGATTGAACTTAAATGAAAGCTTTTAATTTTTTAATATGCGTATCGTCAGCAGTTATTTTACATTAAACGAGAATCGATCAAATTATTAAAACGTATTCAATCTTGAAAAATAAAGGGGTGGGCTATATTTTATATTCTTGTGTGACATGAAGAGGTCGTATATAAATCTAGGACAATACAGTTTACTAGCTGCACCAGTCAATCAAACAGTCTTTCATTTACAATCAATTCCTCTCCCTATGTTTTGAAGTTCAGTAAGTTTTACAAGATCGTAATTATAACCTAAGGTGTAGGTTGTTCAGAGAGTGTTGTTGTTCTAGAGGGGTAGTTGTTCTAGGGGCATAGCAGTTGGACTAGAGGGTAGTTTTAAGATAGTGGGACTGGATCTTAATATCGATAAAATTGGCCCGATTTTGTTCTCTCTTTTCTTTTTCAAAACAAATGTTTTACTGTAAGAGCTTATGTCATGCTGTTTAATGACATTATACGTTTACTACTACAAGTCCAGTAATAATGGAATATTGGTTTGGCTGTTACTACTTCATAGAAGAACTTTAATTGATTTGTTTTTTACATTTTCTCCCCACTCTCCCCAAAATAGGACAATAAACGTTTTTAGAACGTAAAGAATAATTATTAAATTCAATTCAATTCACATTTATTCACGTCCAGAATACAAAAGTAACAAAAACAAAATAATACAAGAAAATGGACGAGGGCAAATCCCAAAAAGATTAGAATCTTGTGACGGGATTGCCTTTAAAAATTTAAATTAAGAGAAGAATAAATATAAATAAAGTAAATAAATTAATTTGACAATAAAGAAATAAACAATGAATATAAAACCAGTAGATAAAAGTTGGAATAAAAAGTAAAAAATGATGAACAGAAAAAAGTACAGCTGCATGGCATAGAGCGAATATGATGACAAAATGAGTAATAAAGGTAGGATGTGTTTATGACTTAAACATTTCTACTTATTTCATTTTATTCCAATTCGTATTCTGCAGCAAAAAACCTCCTAATTTTACTTTAGATTAAAAAAAAAAAACCTACACTAATATTTAAAAGCCCATTAAAGCCATTTTAAGTATATGTTTTTTGAACGTAATCCGTTCTAACAAATTAGTAATTCGTTTGAACGGATTAATAATCTGTTCGAACGAATTAGTAATCCGTTCAAACGAATTGCAACACATACAACAAGTGCCATTTAAAGTATATGTTGTAATTCGTTTGAACGGATTACTAATCCGTTCAAACGAATTACTAATTTGTTTAAACAGATTAATAATCTGTTCAAACAGATTAGTAATTTGTTTAAACGGATTACTAATTTGTTATCATTACCATATTTGGGAACATCACACTTATTTTGTCAAACTAGTTTGATAGTGTAGACAGAGCTCAAGAATGATAAACAATTACCTACCGGTAATAATATGTAAAATGTCTTTTCCATTTCCGATCTTTTCCTTCCAGTGCAAACTTGCTAGTTGGGTTTATCTTTTCACCACAGTTGATCTTACCGCTGTTTTAATTTAAAAACATAGTTAGTTGCACATTTTCGTAATATCAGATGTTAAAGAATTCACTACGATTACAGTGATTGTACATAATATTTATTAATATATATATTTAAATACTGTGATATTATTACTTACTTAATTTTCATATCAGGTGGGTCCCCTTCACTGACAATCCATTGCTGAGTGAAAGTTGCTGATTTATATTCAGGTCTTGACTCTTTTTTTATTATAAGTTTCACCTCATAAATCATATCCCAATACATACCCGTTGTATTCATAATAAACTTTGAAGTTGTATAATTTAACTTTCCTGCAAATAAGTATTTGTTTTGAGTAGATCAGTGGGTAGAACGGCTATGAACGCTCACTTGTGCCCCAGATCATAAGCGGTCACAATGCAACTAACCAACTAAAACTAGGCACCTTTTCCCATTACGTTACGCCACTGGAGTAGATCATAGGTAGATTCAATTTAAAATTTTCCAAATCTATTGGTAAAACATCACATTTTATGTGAAAATGTTACTTGAATTGGGTCAAATTTTTTAGTGGTATGTTTTTCTACTCTGTAATTTAGAGATAAATTATAATTACATGGTCAAATTTGATTTTTAATATTTGTAGAGAGCTTTCGATTTTCGATGAATTACAACCTAGGAACAAGCTCTGTCTACACTATCAAACTTAATGTGACTAAAAAAAGTGATGTGTTCATACAGTATGGACATGATGATCTCATATCTATCTATCATATTTGGGCACATTACACTTTTTTGTGAAGCTAATTTGATAGTGTAGAGCTTAAGTAATAATTTCGAGTGATGTGCCATCAATCACCACTAGCTCCCTATCCTCAAGATATGTTAAAATATCAAAAATAGATTGTTACCTCCTGGTATAGGGCTTCCATCCTGACCATAGCGGCCAAAGCAACCTCCTTTGTCGGTAGGTTCTTGCAAACTTTCAAATTCTTCGTTAATAACGGATTCTCCATTTGGTACTACCTCTGTATAATCATCATTATATTCTGCAAATGTTTCCAAGTTAAATATTTTTGGAAGCGATTCGTTACGTGGTTGATGTGTCATACGACGACAAAACCAGAAAAATTGTATGCCTGTTTGTTCTTTGACATCGGGATCTTTTGAAAGTTTTCCAGCATCAATTTCAACAGTCTGGTCCCAACCAAGTGAACGAGTTGACCCGCCGTCAATACCTATCTCCAACTCCGATGGTACAATAGTGAACTCTGTATGATCTATTGCCCAAAGGCCTATCTCTCCGACCATAGTAACATTTAATTCTGCACGGTACGTACCATAGCCTAATGTTGCTCTGGGAATACTAAGAAAACCCAGTCCAACACCCACTGTGTTTATCTCACTTGGAAGCAAGTAAATTTCAGAATTTTCATAGAGTGTCCATGTGTTGTTTGCAATATTTGTCGACTTACAATCTATTTCGATGGCCGAAGATACAGTTATATCTACAGATGCTTTATACTTGCGCCTGTTCGTGTTTCCATAACAAGGATAACCCACGCTGCACATGTTCTCAGAAGCCACATTAACAACTGGTTTTTTACATGGAGCATTTGTCACTGTCTGAAATACGGTCGTTTCCAGTCGAGATACGTTATTATGAACAATAAACAAAACAGAATATCCACCTTTTGTCATAAACGTATTATTAACTACTAAGTCTGTGTCTAGTGCATTTTGTTCAAACTTTTCTTCCCATATTGTCATAGAGCTGCTTAGATTAGAAAATTGTAAGTCTGGATGTTTCATTTCAGCCGGATACTCTTCATTACAAGTACCAAAATTTCCCAGGAACATTTTGTAATATGGTTCTGACTTTTCATCAATAAAGTTGATGTAATAACATGCATCTGTTGGCACCCATCCAAGATGGAGATCAAACGAGGTAGTCATGTTCTTTGATGTTGATCCTTGACCTACAAGTTTGGTTTCATTAACTGAAGCTTGTACTACAAATGTAACACTAGTTGTAACAAAGTGAACTGGGTTAGATGCATTTAACTTTACAGTGTATTCACCAGGTTTTGAGTATTTATAGTAACATTGTTGGTCATGTGTTATCATGATGGAGTCCAATGGAGGTTGAATTGTATCTCCAAAATCACATATGTATGTCATGTTAGTCCCAGCATCAATGGTAAAATCCAGTACAGTGATAAATTCCAATGGCACATACTTTACATCCTTATGCACAAAATTATCATAAATATCACTACCATTATTGAAAACACTTCGATTCAAAAATACAGTACTGTATTTTAAATAAGGTTCCAATTCTTTGATTTTTTCAAACACATACACATTTTTTGTAAACACTTCATCTGATACAAGATTCCATATACGGATGCTCACTATTTCTAGCTTAGCTGTATTGTATGTATGAGCAATAGAAAGTATATTTGTTGTAGTAGCCTTGTCTAAATTAGAATCTTTCAAGTTTTCCATCATATTATCTAACAAACAGGCTTGTTCCGGTGGACAAAGGTCATCATTGCCAAACTGTACAGAAATGTATGCATCAGTAGGATGAGGCACTTCAGTGATTCGGAACAAATTGATGTGTAAATTTACGTACGAATTATTAGATACTAATCTGTTTAAGGTCCGCGCTCCTACATAAAAATCTACTACTGGATGTTGAACAACGAGGTCAGAGTTCATTGTATATGACATGGTTGACACAGTGTTTGTAACCGTTACTGATACTCGATAAAAACCAGGATCACTGTAAGGGTGAGTTGTTGAATTGCCATGTTCATCAGCAACAATTCTATCAGTTGATGAGTCGTCGTCATACGTAATGTCAAACGTCATACGCGAGCCCCATGTAACAATATAGTTAATCTCCGCTGGTTCATCCACTTTCCAATTAGGTGTTGGTAGTTGAATTTCCAAACCATTGATGATTTCATCTACTTCCAAATGGAAGCTGAATTTCCACACTGTTACAAGATTGAACACAGTAACATTCACTTCATAAGAACCCCATTTTGTGATGTTGATGCCGTGTGTAAAAATTTCATTCACAGCACCAACTACAAGATCAATTGATACACTAAAGGTATGGTCACCAGTAAAATTGTACTCTGCAACTGCATCTGTTGGTTTCCTATCAGAATTACCAGAAAACACATAATTAACATCTAAGACACCAACATTCTCATAAGGTATTTCTACCAATGTCTCATGCGTCTCTTCCATCAGGGTTATTTCATTCTGCACGATAACAGTTATTTCTGTTGTATCATTACTGACATCGTTTACGCATGTGACAACTATCACATAAGTTCCCGGATTTCTGTATGTATGGGAAACAGTAGTCATATTATTAGGTCGCAGCATTACGTCTTCCTGACGATCGTAATCAGTCCCATCATCCATGTTTATTGTACAGTTCATATCCGAGCCACGGTCCATATCGTAATAGACTTCCATCACATAATCAGTTTTTATATATTCTTCAGAGACGGAGATGTTTAAGTCTGTAACCAGATATTGCACTCGAAAAACTATGGAATCTTCATATGGGCCTGTGATAAGATTCTGAACAAGAACAGTAAGATAATGATCTCCTATTGTAGAGTATAAGTCGCTAGGAATATCGACAAGACCAAGACGAGTCTGGCCGTTGTATGAAAAGACAGATTGATCCAATGGAGACGAATCAAAGTGTCCTTCAAACATCACATTAGTAGACAGATCTGTGTGAACAACCGCTAGAAGATCATTTTCTATTGGAAATGGGGCTGGTTGAACAATATAGTAGAAAGTTATACGTTCTTGATATACCAGTGTCGAGCTAATGGTTAAACTGTTAATATCATTGTAACCAGTAATGGTGATTGGGATGTCTGTAACATCATGAGCTGTAAACCTAAGTAGTCCTCTACCTGAAAGTAAGAAAAGATAATAAAATATAATTTTAGAAAAAAATTTTCATGCAGATTCCCTACTACTATTGACCTTTCATAGTGGATGAAATGGCCAAGTCATCTAAAAAGCAGTTCCATTAATGGAGTATATTAGTCCATAGAGACCGCATGGATAGAAGTGTCAGCCGGGTTGCTGGTCGGGGAATACTGTGTTTACATCACACAGAATCTGGAAGAGTTAGTGTTCTATCTGTAACCACTGCAGCCATTTTTGTTATGGGAAAAAGGACCGAAATTCAGGCTCACTGTGAACATAGCTTATAAAGCTCTGTCTACACTATAAAACTAGTTTGACAAAAAAAAGTGTGCCCAAATATGGTAGTGATATGCCCAAATGTGGTAGAGATACAGTATGACATCATCATGTCTATATATGGGCATCCCTTTTTGTCGCATAAAGTTTGATAGTGTAGACCAAGAAGAGCATGTTATCAATGCGTGAATTGTCCATACCTTGATGTCCAAGTACTTCAAACTGTAATTTGGGAGTAGTAGCAAAATCATTGACAGTGATTCGAAGAAACCTAGCAATAATCACTTCTGGAAACATAACAACTTTTAGACTAGCTCCAGACATACCAGTGAAATTCTAAAAAAAAAAGAAAAAAAATGTTATTGTCCCCTGAAAAAATTTAAAAAAATGTATTTGTTGAATATGCCATTTTAATGTGAAGAGAATACACAGGTCAAGTTCAATATTGAATATCGAAACGTGGCAGGCTATAGGCGCTTGACCTTTGACAAGATCGCCTAAAATTTATAATTTAAATCTACGATACTTAGTATTGTATATTCAGGAATAGCCGCTCCATAGTCTCTTTGCTTTTCTTCCTTATATCTTATTCTTATTAACTCAAAATTATTTTTACTAACAAACATTACTATTTATATGCCTAGTGTGTAAACATTATTGACATAATTTCATTAAACATCCACATACAGTACAACTCTTCTTAACAATTTTTTCAATCTTCTATCAACTAAAAGTCGTAGTTAGTCATGTCTCGGGTCACATTCTATGGTCACCGTACAGGTAGGCTACTACATCAGTACTTCTATGAAAAGATGACTAGTCGGCGACAATAACGCTAGTTGGTCATACCCAGTACCGTTTTGATTTTACGATCATTCGGGAAACCACCTCACGACGTCCTGGACGTCGCAAAAATAGAAAGCTTTTTACTTACAAGATGTTCACCATCATGGTCTGTAAGAAAGTTCCAGTTAAAAGCATCATCACTGTAACTGCATTGAAATTCAGTTACATAGTCTGATGCACTGGCTGGAAACAACATAACACCGGTGATGACCGTTGCTCTGCCTTGGTCCACATAGATCCATGGGTCAGTGTCTGCAACATCTCCATCCCAAGTTAAACTTGCATATGTACCACTTGAAAAGCGAAATAAATCGCTTGTGTAGCCCTGAATTCCAACTTTTTCAATTCCAGATATTGGTACTGTAACCAAATAATAACTAATTAGTTAAAAAAATACATTAAACTGCTATGAATTAGTTATTTCAACAGTATAAGAAAGTACATTTCTAAAAGTCTATGAAAGTGCTTGTTTCTTAAAACTATGAACAGCAATCACTGCCACTGTTCAATTAGTCGGGCTGCAGAGCTTGACTATTAGGTCACGGTTTAGTTTACGCTATATAAACCCTCTTCCACCCCCCCCCCCACCCCAGTTTAAAAATAGTTTAAAATCTCATTTTGATGTGTATTCGTGTCGGCAATAAAAACAAGTGGTATAACGGACAAACTCTCTCTTAATGTAGATAACAAATAATAGAAATCTAAACTTATAAGTAGCCTTTAATGTTATAGGTAATAGAGTAGACATTTACTTTATGAGTAGACACTTACCCTTTGATCCAATGAGGGCATAGCGCAACCCAACATCAGATGATGCACTCTGAATGGTCATCCTTATATGTGTAGCAAGCACTGGATATGGAAAGATGGCTCTAGCACGTGTGGTTGAATCAATGTTTCCAGTAAATGTCTGGAGAAAAAAAAAAACAACTAAAGAAGTTGACGTACTATATACCACACTTTCCTGGAACTAAAAATTAAATACAATTACGTATGAATGATTTGGATGATGAGAATATTTCTTCACAAGTTGAAAGATTGACTGCTCTCTCCACCAGTCAACAAATACACAAAAGTCATTATTTGTTATATAACACACCTACTGTTCTAAAATAAAATTGTATTCAGTTAATTTATCTGGAATCAACGTTCAATGCTAGGCCAGGAAGCTAGGCCATTTAAAAATACAACTTCCAATACTGGATGAGAGTAGCAAAGTTGTAGATGGTACACAACATGTTGATTTTCAAACACGGACCAGTAAACAATCTCGCATGGCAAACATGTTTACAAAAAGCTGAACGTTCATTAGTGCCGTTCATCATTAGTGCAAAATAATGAACATCACATGATGTGTAATTAACCAATCAAATGGTAAGTATACACTCAGGTGTGTTATTAAAACTGATAGTAATTTCTTAGTACTTACCTTTGTAGACTGCGCATCATCATTTTCATAAATGGTAGTAAACACTTCACCATCAATACTGTAGTGTATAGTGTAAGTTAAAACCCAGGAATTAGAAGTAGGATTTCCTTGAGTCACTAAACCGATTATAAGGTGAGGATCATCAAATTGCATGTTAAAATCGGTTGGTGTACTAGATGTGTAATGCCACCCGTTGGCAGAATCTAATGTAGCATCATCTGCATATGCACCACTGGCAGTAGTGACGCTATCTGCCATTGTTATAATCTCATTAAAACGTCCACCTGTAATATCAAACAAATATTTGTGACAAATCAATAAAGCATGACCATGACGACGTAATAGTGAGAAAATATGCTTTTGTTGTATAAAGATTTGTCACACTTTATGTGACAAACAAATTTGATGAGGTCATATATGGAAACGATGACATAATATCACTTCCATATTTAGGCAATCACACTTATTAGTTTGATAGTGTAGACACAGTTTTAGGTTAGGGTCGCATCAATTGCAAAAAGGTATATTGGAGACTTATCTTACCTTCACAGCCATATATCTCAAATGACATTGATGGTGTTCCAGCCCATTGTATCGGAATAATGCGAAGATACCGAGTTGTCAGAGGTTCAACAAAATCTACCCATTCGTCATACACATCTGGTGATGAGCTAAGTGTGTGCGTCTATAAATCAAGGCAAATACACTTTTATTTATTTAAAAACATATCGGTGTATAGACATGCTTGTAAAAGAAGGGTATTCTCCTTCGTGGCAAATATGTTAGTCCTTAGATAAGCCTAACAACAATCTAAAGCGTGGTTCCCACTAGCGACGCAACGCAAGGACGTAACGCAACGCTAGTGAATTGACCAATCACAAGCGATGGCTTATTCGCTTGTGATTGCTAACTGTCTAAACTTCGCTTTTCATTGGTTAAAACGCTTGCGTTGCGTTTACGTCCTTGCGTTACGTTCTAGTGGGAACCAAGCTTGTTGTTAATTAAGTTAATATATAGTATATTTAATATATTGACAATGTTGGTACAGCCGTTTCTATGTATTTTATCTTTTGTATAAACTGTGTGACAGTACAGTGCTTACCCATATCTCCAAGTCACTAGTTGTTCTCAAGTTTCGCCACTTAACCCCATCCAGACTGTAACCAATCCTGAATTCCTGAAGCGCATTATTCTTATTTGATAAATCCTTTTGAATAGCTACTCCCGCTACAGTTTTTTGTTCTTGTAAATCGACCTGAATCCATTCACTTGAATCTCCTGAGCTTGGTTGCCAAAGTGTACCACTGTTTCGCCTCGCTGCTTGAACATTTGACGATGCTGTAATTTGGCTGTCTGTTATGGTTGAATCTTCCATTCCAAGAGGATCTCTACAGACTTCAGAAGCTGTTACAAAAATAGATTCAACCATTACTAATGGAAAGTGGCGTAACGACTATGAGCGCTCACTTGCTAAACCCTGGGGTCCTGCAGCTTATGGGGGCCCCTGAGTAGTGCCCAGAGAAAAAAAAAAAAATGCTGCCCAGCGTTGGAGGGCCACTTAGGGTTACTAAACTGTGTTACACCACTGACTATGGATCCAGGGAGATTATACCTGATTCACACATAAAAAGCATTTAAAATGTAATATATGGTAACAAATTGTAACCTTGGTACGAACGTGTGAAAGCGTTTCCAGGTTAGATATTTCTATTAAGGTTTTTACATTGAGATTAAATTACACCTTGACGTGTGGGGGTGTATCAAAGTGGTGAGATTATTCAGGGAAATATCCATGTCGACATATTTTATATTTGTCTAGTACAGTATGTGTACAAAGCTTCAAGGCGGGACCCATTTAAACCAATAACCTAGACCTCTAGGAGTTGGTAATAAGCTAGATAGCTGATACCTACCTCTTCGACCAAGCAAATCAAACTTTAAGCCAATTCCCCCACTACTGTATCCCTGAACAACATATTTGAAGTATCGAGCTACAACGGGTTGTTTAAATATGTGCGTTAGTGGTGTGACTGCATCACTGTTCCCTTCAAATATCTAAAATTGAACAACCAGTAAAAACTATCATAATCTCATAAAGAGTAAAGTTCTGTCTACACTATCAAACTAGTTTGACAAGAAAAGTGTGTCCAAATATGGTAGTAATAGGCTTAAATATGGCAGTGATATGACATTATCATGTCCATATATACACATTTTTGTTATCACATAAAGTTTGACAGTGTAAATAGAGCTTAAAGTATGAGGATATCATATCAAGATACTGTTTTGTTATGAAATTCACTATGGTTATTATTCATTGAAATAATATAATACAAAATATAACCATTTGTACCTGGCAGGATTTGAACCCAATATCTTGGGAATTGTAGGCAACCTTATCCACCTATTCATCACTATTCAACATCATTATTCTATTTTACTTCATCAGTATGCGCATATTATTATTACATAAATTACGTTTTAAACTTACATTCCCATCATCAGCTGGTATGTATAAATAGTTAATACCATGACCGCTATGCATAAGATTCGCTGATGTTGTCCACATACCGTTACTCCCGAGCATAATGATTCCAGTTAAAATGTAAGCTTTTTTCAAGTCAACCTTTAAAATGAAAATAGGTTTAAAATACTATAAAGTGTACAGCTTAAAAAAAACAAAAAAGTTCTTATTTGGGATATACCATTCTTCTTCAGTCCACTGCAGGACATATTCTTGCTCCACAGCTCTCCCTTTACTTATCTCTATTGCTATTCTTGACCGTATACCATATTCAAGAGACATGCTCTCGAATAATAATACATTCTGTCATTATTATTGTATTATCAAGGTGGCAAAACAAGGATTAAAATGCAAGTTTATCTACCATTTAGATGACTTATTTAACTTATTCTAAATCCCACTCCTAACATCTTTCGATAGCGTTGCGACATGGCTGAGAGGGGCTTTCCACCCTTAGTAATAAAAAAATGTTTGCATTTCTTGCTTGAAGGCATTGATTGATATTGCATGACAACTTTATCGAGGCTACTACACTGTGCAACTTACAATGACCGTCTCTGAAGCTGCCGCAGTGGCTGATGACCAACCTGTAGCAGCACTGTAAGAACCAGAACTAGCAGTTAACACTGCATTTCCTAAATCAATAACCGACCGTGTGACAGCTGCATAGAAAAAAACAATATACATTATTATTCACCTGAAACTATTTTCAGTTTGTTAATAATAGGCATACTCAGAAAAGCTTATTTGGCAAGTTTGGTTTGGTGCTGCACAATAACAACAAATCCCTGTAAAAGTTGTACTGTACCTGTGTTTAATGCATATACATCAGTGATAGTTTTGTCACCATCATATGTCAGAGAAGCTTGGTGAAACTCCTCTCCTGGTAGAAGATGAATTTCTGTATCACCAATCGTCACATTATAACCCATATGGCTTCCTGATAAGCAAAGAATAGCATTTGATTAATTGCTTACTTACCACCCTAGAAGAACTTTCTGAATGAAGAAGCAGGTGAAACTTACAATAGGGTTTTTTTTCAAATATATTTTTATCGTTTTAACGATTAATATTCGAATTGCCAGAATAAAGTTATTATACAATATATAACAATTGCCACTCTTAAAGTAAAAAAATTTGTTACATATTCTTACCAGAAGTTACATCCCATAATATAGTAGCAGCTTCGCCAATTCCTGTTGGTTCAACTAAAAAGTCCGGATTTCTCATCTCCAGAGATGTAGTATTTATAAAGGCTAGTCCTGTAATGTTGTCTTGTATAATGATTGTTTGCTGTACATAAAAACACAACAAAACTATTTAGAAAATTTGATCAAAAATGTTCGGGGCCAATTCAATTTTACATGTGTGTCAAAACATGGATAGGATTTTAGGATGGGTTTTACCAATTTAAACATACCATTTACAGTAATACATTAAACATACCATTTGTTAGAATCCATTGTAATAGAAATAATTAGTTTTTCTTTTTAACAAAATTTGCTAGGACAACACTTTCTGGTAGTAATAGAAATAGAAATCTTTAGCTCTAAAATGAAATTGCAATGGAATATGAAAGAAACGTACAAAATCACTCCATGTACTAATTTCATTGTAACCTGTTGCCTTCACTAAATAGGTACCAGTTGTGTTCCAGATGTAGGTAATGTTGCGTTCACTTGTCACAATTTCATCTCCATTTCCCAAATTAAATCTGTAAGTGGCCTCAGTCTGTCCGAAATGATCCGGAATATACAGTGAAACAACACTATCTTTTTGAGCTAAGTGAATATAAGAGATAATTAATAGTGGTTAGCATACAGAAAGACACAAAATCAATTGTACAATAAGTTGTAAAGTATATGTAGTTAAAGGTCAAACAACTACATATATTCAGAATAACATAACTCATGGAAGACATTTAAAAAAAAAATTCCAGCATTACCTATTGTAACATCTAATAACAAACAAACATCTAGAATAACTTCCTGGAGGTGGTAGTTAGCCGTAAGAACAACCGCAGTCTCACTCGCATTGTTTGTCAATGTTACCGTAACAACTTCATCGACATATGCGGTGTTAGCCGGAAGGTTATACACATGACGAATCTTGGTTTTAATAGGCCGAATCACGACAGCACGCAGATTGTGACTGTATGAAGTTATAGCAAAACCATTATGCGGTAGGTTAGTATCAGTAACTACCGATGAACTATAGAAATCAGATGTGTCATTCTTTACAAAACCAAGTAAACCTAAACCTAGTAACAGAAAAATGTGTGCAATTACTAGGCATGCAAAATGTCTAATAAGATGAATTAAAAACATACAATTTAATAATAATAATAATAATAATGTAGGCACAACCAAGATGATCTCAATCAGTACTATACAACAGGGCATTTCCAACCTCACAAACCTACAGAATGTGATATGTACACCTGTAGTTTGGGAATTCTTATCCAAATCACCACATAATCAATATTATGACTATAAGTTGCTGTGCATTAAGGCAAATTTACACAGACATTAAATACTTAAGAGTGTCTGAAAACATTCTTACCAGTTCCCGATTTATACCAAGCAATAACATCACCCTGCTTTACTTCAAAATTATCGGATAAAGAAAACTTAGCAAACCCTGTTACAGTTTTAGAAAACTCGTACTGTTTGACAACTTCAAATGCCATAGTGGGAGGAGCTGTTGGAAATGGCACATGTTTCTGAGGGTGATCCGTGTCATTCAAACACTGTCGTAATCGGAATGAGTACTTTCCACTTGTACATTGCCTTCGCCATGCACTCAACTGCTCTTCACAGTCGTCACTTTCAGGTATGTTTGAATATGATTTGTAACAGAACTTCATATTCGATTCTTGTACAGGTCTTAAAATCTATAGGAAAAATTTAAACGTTAAGGACCATGACAAATTATGTATACTCTTTAAGGTATTTTTTGCTAATCATACAAACTGTTTACTGCAGTGACATAAGCTTACATACATTATTGCACTAAAATGGTTACTAAACGAACTGCAGGAGATCAATTTTGACGAATTCTCTTAACGTTAAACACATGTTATTAATTTAACTGTTACATGGTTTAGGAACACTAAGTGGCCTTCCATCGCAGGTGTTTTCAGCCTTTTGTTTCCTCTGAACCCTGCTCAGGTGTCCCCATAAGCTCTTGGACGCCTGGGTTTAGCTAGTGATCGCTCATCGCCACTGGATTGGGGCTTGACAAAGCAAACGTTGACAAACCTCGAATTTGAATGTTCCAGGATTCAGAATGTGTGCATGTACTTCAATCAATATGCCGTCTTCCTTTATGGGGCTATTGAACTTTGCATACCGTCCGTCAGATACTTCTTCATCAAATCTCACATCATGAGTTATCTCCGTCGAACCATAATATGCTATACTGGTGTCTAAAATAAATTCAATGTGTAAAATATTATAGGAGATATGTATTTTGCTGTGCAAGTGCGTAACGAAATAAAAAGAGTAAGTGATTTTAAATCCTTTGGATCATTAATAGTGTGTGTACACTAGTGGCCAAATAAATCTTATTTTTTTGGTACAGGCATTAACAAAAAAAATCACTGTAGATAAATTAGACATACTGTGACTATTCTGAAAGTTAATACAAACGAGACCTACTACTAACAGGCCATGCTTACCTAAGACATACTCCGAAGGAGACTGGTCTGAAGTGCCAAAGTCAATATCAACTTGTACGTTGCTTCCACTTGCAAGAATTAGATCACATTCTGTTTCGCGTCCAGATGCTATATTATCAGGGCAAGTAAGTGAAGGGGTTAAGATTCCAAATGAGACATGGTAGGTCTTTGTTACTGACTCACGATCTCCATCAAGATCTGCCACGGAAAATTTCAGTATTGATGTACCTGCTCTCCTGTAAACAAAAACCACATATGATTGATTTCTAACAATTCAGGGAAAAACATAAAAATGGAGCTTTTGCTTTCTCCTGTCGGAAAAGATGTTCTATTTCTGTTAAATTCTCAATATAAAAGTCATATAGATAATCAAGCCAGAATACATACATTTAGTTAGTACAGTGGTTTTATACTATAAATGAACAGGGGAAACTGAGACACTTTCCCATAAAGAAAAACAAACATATGTTTTAACACTATGTCTACTATTCAAGAGACAGTTCTATTAAGAAGACTTTTGTTGGGTTTTAAAGGTGTCCTCTTAACAGAGGTTCTACTGTATTTATAAGGTGTTTGTAATGATCACTTACAGAGGCCTAAAACCATCATTTTCTGCATTTGTTAAATCCAGAGCCTGTTCTGGAAGTCCATCGTTGGTTTTGAGGTAATATTTGCAGGCGATTCCACTTCCTGTATGTGTTATTTCATAACTGTGTGGAACGTTACCCTCAACAGGTTCTAATGTTAAAAATGTATATAATAAATAAATGTACAAATGTAATGCCGTCAACTCTCTCACCGATATGAAGAGGTCCCAACTTTTCATTTCAACTGATAACAAGGGCTTCTTTTACAGATAGTAATACTTATGTATTAAATAGGTTTATGTTTCGATGAATGTACAGTACAAACAAATTCGTTTTGAATAAACAACCCCAAATATAAACGCCCCACTTTTCATAAACACCCTCCCCAAAAAACACCCGGACCCCCCCCCCCCCCTCCCTCCCTCCCTAAAAAAAAAAGAACTTTGAATACGCCCTGGTTCTGCATGCTGTAATGAAAAATCATTTAGGATTATTGAAAACAAACCTTGCTGAAAAACAGCATCCACACTAACAATTGGATCCGGGTTTACAAAAATATCACCATGGTAATCGCCACCACATTTATCTCCGTTGATGCCACACATCTCATCGCAGAATGCTTCTGCCACGGACGTCTGAGTAAGGGTGGCTCCACATAGACATGCTCCTCCATCTCGTACTGATGAGTACCTGAAATGGATAATCAAATAATTCTATGGCGAGAGGATACATTTTGTATTTTTTGTAGTCAACAATGTATGAAAAGTGACAGTGTGTAGGCCTATAGCATATTTGGACCAATTAGTAGCAGTCGTAGAACAACTACCTAGGCTAGTAGCTAAGCCTCTACACCAGGGACACGGCGGACGGATTGTAGCTGACAAACATAATTATAAAGTTATACTGGCATGGTTAATTCAACTAACCTCTCCTAGGGGCCAATGTCTGGAGTTCCTATATCCTAGACCTACTACTAGTACTACTACATATATAAATTCGGAAAAAGAATTCGGCTTATCATTACTTTTAAACATCTCAAAAAACCCGCTAGCCAGCCTCAGATATAGTGTCATTTTGTAACTTGGAATTGTGTTGTGCGCCCTCTACAGCATTTAGATACACTATCTTTGGAATTCAGGTTTTTTAGGGAGTTACCTCCATGTTTATATAGACATTTCTTGTAAATTTATAAAACCCCAAAACATTAATAATGACTCACTTGTAGTCCAAATTCTTGCAAATTTGATAGCACTCTCCAATTCGAAGTGTATCTCCATTATAAAGACCGTAATTCACAATCATTTCCCGATCAATGATTTTCTCAGGATAGCAACCCGTATGCGCTGTAAGTCAATACATATTGATCGTAAAAATATATAAAATTATTTTGACTATAATTTACCTTCCCTTCTCTTATATGATTCCTACACTTTAAGGTCGTGTCTCCGCGGCCAAAAATGAACTGATAATTATTTCATTTAAATAAGATAATTATCGGATAAATGCGATAATTTGACCAGAAGGACAAACCGTTGCGTTGTGATTGGGGGAATTGTTTTCGGTTTATGACTGACACACAAATACACACATTTTAAGTCGCGTGCAACGCGACTCTTCCATGGTAAACGCTAACTCAAATTTGCGCACGCACTGCAGCCATGTATATGGCCTTGTATCTGATTCAAAATGAACAGATCATTTTTGTAATGGCTGTGGAAACACGGCCTTAGTAGGCCTTATCCAACAAGCGCAACTTGTAACGCAAACGAGTTTAGTTGGTTGGCCACAATCGACTTAATATTGGTTGTGATGGTCAAATTACTCGCATTGCGTTCGTTCTCGTTCTCTTGTGGACCTGTTATAGATTATCTATGATATGCTTAGCCATAATATAAAAAGCGCTTAATAAATCCAAATTAAGTTTAGTTTTAATAAGTTAATGCTTCAGCATGGTAATTTTATACTTCCATACACCGACGCAGGGGGTGGGAACGGGGGAGGGGCATGTCCCCACATATTTTTTAGTGGGGAATTGTCCCCCTCACTTTTCAACAGCAAAATTAAATTGTTGAAATGAAATAGAACGTAAGATTTCTATGACACACATGACGTATTGTATGTAATTTCAGAAAATACAGTATCTAAGAAGAATAGATTTTTCGTGAATATAACCAGAGGCACATCAGGACCAGTGTCTAAAAGTGCGTAACCCAAAATAATTGTATTCTTCCGTGCGGAATTTTGATGTGCTCAGAAATCGATTGAAACGACCTAAAGTATTTCATTTTTATACGACCCCCCTCCCCCCCCCCCCATTAAAAACGGATCTGCGCCGTTGCCTCCATCCATGGTTTCGATTATCCTATAAAAGAGGAATCTTTTTTTGTTATCAGTGTTGCCTAGTCGTAGCCTACGTAATCATCTTTAGCATATTTACTGATTTACGTTCAATATCCGTATATCAAGACCTATCTACATCTTTAGGCACCGATGAAGATACTTACTTATTGGCCGAACATCCGCAATTAAGGCCATCAGTCCAACCCCGTCATTGGAGAGAAAAACTTCAGATGTGACCAGGTCATCTTCGGAAGAAACAGTTGCGTACGAATATTCTCTTCTGCCCGAGGTATCCATTCGGATAGCGTTGTTGGTTGAACGGTACCCTATGAAGTCGCCAGGCTCTACAAATATCTGCTCATCTCTTGGGATTTCATAAATCTGCATCGCCCCACTCTGCTCTCGGATTTCAAGCGTGTTTTCCCCAACAATCGAAAAGTTTCCGGTAAAGTTTCGGTATAGACCAACTTTGATCGTTCCGTAGTTTTTGTTCGGTTGTATCATCCATCTGGTAATGTAGCCGTAGATGTCGGTTGCAGCTTCTAAGTCGACAATAGTACGGAATTCTTCACCCAATGCAAGGGTTTCAGTTAACTGTGCTGGCCCATATGATGTAATAGACGAATCTTTTGAAGTGCCTGAAATTAAAATAACATAATATTGTAATACATCGTCTCCAGAGAGAGTTGATACATGTAATTAACAAGGCGCACTTATGGACTTACGTACGTTTTAAAAACGCGCGTGTTGATTAAAAAGAGCCGTACCCAACCAAAATCTTGAAGATGTAGGCCTATTGTCCCCGCAACAACATAACAATGATCAATCAAATCAGACTTTGAATAGGCCAGTTTGAATAAAGTTAATTACTTCCAAAGAAAGAGAGAGAATAAAACGAAAACGAGATTATGTTTTCACTTATAACAAGACAAAATAAACGGTTAAATTCAACCGAAAAGCATTGACTGGCAGCCAATTCGACTAACTTTCGCTTTAAATTACAGTTTTTTCGGTTAAATAATTTTTATTTAGATCTAATTTTTGGTTCAAGTGAATATTACTCTTGTGTGACATAATTATGCTACAACAACATTTTAAAATTTTTCATCTGAGGTCATGGATGAATCTCAGAGTCTAGAAATGATACAATCAAAATGATAATAGGCCTACTTACATTCAGATGGATATTCAGCAAATGTCTTGTACCTCGTCCATATAATGGTCTAAACAGTAAGTAAAAAGTAGGATTGGACATGTAAACCTTTTATTGAAAAAAACAGGCGACGAAATTTACCGGAACATTTAAGCCTGAGTAATAACAATGAGACTCTTTTGAATACAGGCCTTAGTAGGCCTAATAGTAAAAAAAAAAAATTGAAATACTTAAGGCTGAAAAAGGAAGAGATTTCTTTTTGCTTTTAAACATTGTAGCACAGTCAATTATACTTTATCTTTTATCGATGCAGTAGGCCTTGCCTAACTTCGTTAACAAATCAATATATACATACCTGTAGGAAAATGAGAATTGTAGCCGTTTTCCATATATTCCACGCCATTATAGCTTTCGAATATATACACCACTTAAACTGTCATTTCAACGACTGATAAGTCGCAACTGAACATACTAGAAATAGTAGAATTTCACAACTACGTATTTCAAAGAATCAATCGGAAGAATATGGACTATACCATTTATCTAAACAGGTTGATTAAATATTCTGTGGTTTATACGTATATCATTATATATAAAATTGAAACGTTAATAATTCACATTTGTAATAGATAATGTATATTGTATTTATTAATCTAAAGCTATACACCTTGCAACATTTACATATACCGTATTATACAGGCAATGTATATATATTATAACAATTAAAAATGTCATCTTCACGATCTACCCTAAACACTATTGGAACAGTCAAATTTTATGGACAATTTTCGATTTGTTTTCCCGTCATTAAATTCGATTATTTTTCAAGATATCGAACGAAATTTCACAAAGAAATATATATGTATGTAAATAATATATGTATATATCTTTAAAATATATATAAATGTACACAGAGTATCGAAATAAAAGTGGGACGAACCCAAAAGAAAAAAAGAAATATCGATGTATAAAACCATGGAGCTATAATTTATAGCTCCATGATAAAACCATCTTCGTTTGATGCAAATTACCATCTCACCGATTTAAACAATTGGAAATTCATTTAAAAAAATGATTCATGGATTATGATGTTTAGTAATAATAATATAAAACATATATATTGCGCCAATGATAATGATGATGATTAAAGGAGCATTTTTGTATCATGAAATTTGTGTTTCTAAGAAAGTGGGTGAAAGTTTTCCAAAGAGAGGAACCAACCAAAGGAGCGTCTACCGTAAGTCTTAGTGCGGAAACAGGGAACCGATAGCAATGACGTCAGAGGAGCAATGGGGGCGAGATGGAACGTATGGAGGAATAAGTTTAGGGAGTGGACGGGAAAAATTTAAAATCATTATCTTAATAAACACTTCAATGATTACAATGTAACCAGCTGTCTCTTTTATCTTAATATCTATGTATATTGTTATGAAAATGAAAAATAAATACATAGGGGCTCTACACTAACGATACACTTTTATTTAACATTACAATTCCAGTTTTAGTTGTTAGCGTCATTGCGTCACGGACTCAATTAACTTCTATACACTTTAAAGGATCTTTTGTTTTAGCATCGAATCATTGTTGATTTGTTTTTGTCTATTCAATAATATTGACATGTTTTGTCAATACTCCAGTTCAATGTTGTCATAGTTACCACAAACTAATATTAATACAGAATAATGAACTACTGTATTACAAATTATTTTATTACTGTATGTTTAAAGATGGGAGAAAAAACTAATATTAATACAGTGTTAAACAGTATGACGAAACGTTTTTACTTTTACAATTCTATTCATATCTTTACTATGAACAACTCATCAACATATAATATAATAGTTTCTCTTAAATCTGATTTGTAATTGCATGCTAGGCCTACTTTAACTCAAACTTGTTGCCGTAGTATCAGAATTATTACCGTAGGACTACATTAGTATTAGCAATACATAGGTACATTGTCATACAACAAGTAAACAAAATCTTCTACAGTACTCTATGAAAAGGAGGAATATCTACATTACTCAGCATATTGAATAATAATATGTATTTATCACATTTACATAACAGAAAATGACAAATTTGATTTTCAAACAACAAGATAACATTTTTTTATCTCGAAAACATAATGGTTTTACTTATTACGAGGTTATTTATCCTGAGTTTCATATAATATATATATTTTGAATAAGTTGATTCATTTTTTAATTTCACCCACAATATGAATTTACTGTATGTAATAATAATAATAATAATATTTATTCGGCAAAAGTTCATAAAAGTACATTTCACAATTCATCTTGCCAGGAGCAAGTAATAGGCATGAGCCCAAACAGAAAACTGCTCTTACTCCATCAAACTGTCAGATGATAAAATGAAATTACTTTATAATCAAATCCTTGGTTATTGATATACTATAATACACTATTTGGTACGTACATAACTAAAATACATTACAAGGAGTGAGAGTAGATGAAACAGATCACTCTAGCCTAGGCTGTAAATATGATACGCTCATCGCTCTGACCATAATCAGGACCTAAATGTTCCAAGCGTTCCTTGCGAATAAAAAGGTTCAAATTATCAACCATTGATGTTAGTTTTTCTTTCAACTCATCGCAATCAACTTGAACTGGATCGATTCCTAGAAAAAGATAAAAAACGTCATTTATATTGTATAAAGTGAAGAAAACTTTTTATTTCACAAAAGCAATGTATAGTACCAAGGTGAGAGAAAACACATTCAATCACAGAAAAGTGACTGTCGATATTTATCAACTCTCTGCTCACAAGATATGGAATGTATCACAAAAAGGATTAGAAAATATCACATTACAATTAGGTGTACTGTGGGACTGAAACATGTATTAATTAATACATAATATCATAATACCAAACACCAGTATTCTCCTGTCCCTAATGTGGTCGGTATATAGAGGAAGACACAAATACTCTTAATGTAAATCTACTGCTGTGGTTTTAAGCTCTGTCTACACTATCAAACTAGTTTGACAAAAAAGTGTGATGACCCCAAATATAGTAGTGATATTCTCAAATACAGTAGTGATATGACATCATCATGTCCATAAATGACACATCATTTTTGATGATTTTTGTCTGATTGCAATTCTTGGTTCTTTTTTTTTGGTATTGTATAAATCACACTAATACATACCATCAATATATGGAACGGTTTTAACTGGTTTTTTTAGTCGCTTTTCAGCAAAACCGGTCCATCGTTTGAAGCGGTGTATCATGAAATCTACGATTTCTAGATCATTTTGGATGTTTTCAGAGCTGGAGTGTTTGACTACACAAAATGCTTCAATTATCACTGTCAGAAACATGTTCATAAGGATGAAGATTGAAATCGTAGCAAAACTGAAGAAGTATATCGGTCCTAAAATGCGGCTAACACCAACCAATGAGCTGAAGTCAAATTTACCTGTTTTTTTAAAGAGAAAAACCAAAATCAATTATATAGGTATATATTTTTTTTTATTGTTTGTCGTTTTACATTTGCATTTTTATGTATCATATATTGTAGGGTTCCTCATTAGACAAGCATTTGCTTCCAATGATAAGCATCCCAGTTATTCTTAACTGAATAATGGAATTAATTAAATTAAGATTTTCTTGTATCAAGTTTCAAGTATCTATGGAACACATTACTACAGGATACGTTGGAGTCAACATTACAAGATAGAGGGTTGAAGAATTCTATCTCCGATGAAATCTATCAAAATCATAATGAAACAAATGAAGAAAGTGGAATTCAAGAAATTACAAATCTCGGGTGCATACATAAGACCAAAACATGTGCGACTTCAACATTTAATATTAACAGCTTTTCATCAATTACTTCATAACATTAGTACAAAGACAAACAAAAAAACAGAGATTCCTTAAAGAAATTAAATTTTGTTTGATGCATTTCACAATAAACCATAGTTTAAAATCAATGTATTGATTGGAATTTGGTTGTTATTTTCACTAGGAAGAATAATTTGGCATTGCCTTTATGTCTATAGATAAATATTGATTAATTGATATTTGTTAATCAACTGAAAATGTCATAATGAAACACAGTACAGTGTCTTTACAATTGTTAATTAGTATTATAATCAATCAATTAACTTTTTATAAGAAATTATGTCAGTGAAAAACAACAAAAGTAATAAATATAAAAGAAAGACCTCCACTAGACTTAATTTAAATTCCTTTAAAATCAATTATGGACCTGAACAAATGTAATAATATTCAGGTATTTCAAAATATTGTTAAATGACGACTTCCAATAAACTGTGTATCGGATTTTAACTACTAATGACTAATAATAATAATAATATTATTCAGAAAAGAGTATATACAAACAAAATGTCCATCATTAACACCAATAAAGTACACAAATGTACACAAAAAACAGTTTTCCACAACACTAAAAATTAAAATACATTATGGGGATAAACCAGGAACAGAAACCAACATACTATATGAATTGACCAAAGTCAAAATTGTAATTTTTAGAATTTGTGAAAAATAAATTAGTTTCTTACCAAGTAAAAACGAAAACAGGGATTCCATAGTAGTTACCACGGTTACATAATCATAGAGCGAGTTGCTGAATAGCAGAAAACCACAACAAGTATAGCCCATGAAGATGACGCCAAACATGATCAAAAACAGCAGTACCTCATACCAACAGGCTATTACGGTCTCACAAAACAAGCGCAGTCGGTAGTTGAAGCGTAGCAGTTTCATGAACTTTATGGTGAATATGAACAAGACAAAACCCATCATCCATTTAAAGTACTAAGAAGGAAAAACAATTACAGATGTTGTTTTTATGGAGAACACAAATATATGTTATATGGCCGAGCGGTTAAGGCAGGGGCGCCGTTTACCGTACCTAAAGAGCCAACAACAACATCGGCAAGGGTTCGAGGCCGACTCGCTCCTAGTTCTGGTGGTGGAACAAGTCTTCTCGGATAAGGACTATAAACCGTAGGTCCAGTGTACACAGTTATAACATGTGTGTACTTTAAAGAACCCAGTCCATTATTCGAAAAAGAGTAGGGGGTTACCCCGGTGAACTGGTTCACACAATAGCCCCTGTATCAGGGGGATTACCACCTATCTGATAGGACAGTGATTAATTCACTATTGGTAATCCTTGGCCACATTGCCTAAAGACATAAAATAAAATAAAAAAAAAAATTAAAAAAAATAAAACTCATTCATTTATAAAATGAAATTCATTCATATTACAAAAAATAAAATTACTACAAATACCTTTTTTTAATACCTAATTTCTATATAATTATGGTATTTGTATAAATGTGCAACATCTAAACATCAAAGTAGTAGTACACACTTATCCACAATTAATTTCTTTGGGTTAAAAAAAGGTGTTTCTTACCGTCTCCCAGTGAACTACATACTGGAAATTAAGAAGCTTTGTTGGCGATTCCTTGCGTTCAGAAACCAATTTCATGCTCTCAAAAAGACGATAGAAATACATAAAAACAGCTGTAACCGCAATTGATAGCGTTATAAGTTCGACAATATTTTCCTTGTCTTTAAAGTATTTTTTGCGTAACTGTAGAATTTTTTTCACTTCGGTGTACGTAAACCATAAAACAAACAAGAGGAAAATGCCTTCTAGGCCCAGTAGAGCATATTCAGAAAAGGTCAGGTTGTTTATGGTTTTCAGTTTGGTAACTTTGAAGTCGACATATCCCAGCATTCCTTGAAATAAAAAGAGAACAATCCCTGACCATGTATTCATCATCTTGTACAATAAAAAAATTCAATTCCTAGATTACAATCTCTTTTTGACAATTTATATGAGACTTATATATGAGATATACAGTAATTATATATACTAGAGGGTGAGCTCGCTTCGCTCGCTCCCCCTCTAGGAAGTGTAGACGATGGTTCTCTGAATGATAATGTTCTCCTTATACATTTTCTGTCGGTTACCATTATTGAAAATGCTTGACATTCGTAAAACTAAACTACTTTGTTTCACAGTGTTTTAGATGATTAATAACATTTTAAAGTATAGTTTTTATTGTTTGGTAGGGCCCTTTGGGGAGGCGGAGGTCATTTGAGGGAGGTGCTTACTCGAGGGATATATGTTAAATTTTTTAGTTCTAATAATATGGTAACATTTATAATCAAATGAAACCCTCTCATAGATATGAAAAGTGGTAAAAAAGAATAACAAATGCTTGGTAAATTGCAGATAACAGTGCGGTGAATTCTACTACAAATAGTATAATTGTGTTATTATAAATATGTGGATGGACGTTTATTAGATAGTTGGGTTGGGGGGGGGGGGGCTGGCGAGGTTATTATTCAAAGTTTTATTGGAGAGGCGTTTATTCAAATGAATACCATCCTAATAATTATTAATACATTATTTAATTTAATCATCTTTTGAAACTAACTGCCGTGACAGAGTGGGCCCAAGAAAGAAGACATTATGGCTTGCAACATGGGCAGACATCTCGGTCCTAACGGGACACAGGAAGATAGCCTAAAGTTATTCCTGCAAGCTTACTCAATAAAACTCAGCTATCGGGATTTCACTCGAAAAATGTCTTATCAAATCTCCCTATGTAATTTTATAATACTATTCCCCACAATATATTCTGATTCTTTATGGTGTATATTTAATTTGATCTTTATTAATTTGCAATATAATTCCTATTATTTAACTACTGTACCTTCACACACGTGTGGTATGTTTTAAAATAAACAAAAAACTGAAATGGCTATGATTAATGGCCAATTTTTTTTTCGTTTTCCAAAGGGACACTGTATTGATTGATGGAAAGTGCCTGTTTCCAGTCACCTTTAGGGTCAAATCTATTATTTTAACTGCTCCCTTGTGTTTAAAAGAGAGAAAATATTTGAAACCAGGTCGTTGCAAGGTGAACTTATCTTAAACCCGGAAATTACTTTGACCGGGAAGAATTGAAATTGAGAGGAAAATCTAATGTTGAAATCATAAATGTTGTTAAAAAACTCTTTATAATATCTTCCTAAGATATAAATATGGAACAATAGCGTCGGCGTGCACACTAATGTTATCAAATCTACGTTTCGCGGTACATCTCGGATAGATAAGGTAGGTATCCAAGGCGGAGATTTGTACCGAAGTTTTTGCATTGTGCTCGCCTATGTCAGAATTAACCATAATTTATATATAGATAGTTTAAACTATAATTTATCGTTTAATAGTTTATAGAGTAGAGAAAGGTGACCAAGTTAAAACGCCACCTGTGTGGATACTAGAAGATCACAAGGTAGACAAAAAAAAAGCTTGGAGCACAACATGATGGCTAGCTACAGACTTGTCACAAAAGGCAGTAAGAAGATCACAGTGAAGTTTACAATAAGAACTACTGTAGTTTATTTACCTCCCTGTGGTAGAAAATCAACCATAAGGTATGATACAACATAGAAGTCCATAACAGGATTATAGATGACAAAGTCAATAAAGATGGCTCTGGTATACTGATCTAGCCAATCCGTCTCTTTCAAGTAGGTTGTCATGGATAAGCTCTCTGCACTAGATGAACCAAGCTGGGCCAAGTATCCACCACCATTGTACAATGCCACATTTCCCCAAAACGGCAGCTTTTTAAGATCATACCAGGAATGGTATTTCCAACATCCTATCCAGGAATTCTCTTCATAATTTGGAAGGTCTAGAAGGAAATGTTATATTCATCTATCTATTAGGTAAAAATTAGATCCATGGTGTATCTAGGCCTCACAAAGGTGGTTGCTAATTGGAGGCAATATTTATGGTATTGTATTTGTACAGTAAATTATGTAGATAGAAATTATTTAGGGAAATTAATAGAGAACTATTTATAGACCTCTGAATTAGGAATGCTTACATGATACATTGGTTATTGGTGTCCACTTTTCAAGGAAGTTGTCAACTTCTTCATCTCCATAGCTGTACTCAACTCGACAATCCTGTTTAAACTGTGCTTGCATCACGTCAGGCACCTCACATTTATCTATTTATCATATAAATAAACTCTTATTATCCAAGTTGGGAATAAGCCGGTGGTAAGCAGGGGATAAGCTGGGGAATAATATAAGGATAATCTGAGAGATATTGATGGGATTAGCAGAGTAATAAGTTGGAAAGACAGGCTAAAGAAAGGCTTAGAGGTAAATCATTTAAAAGACTTATTTGCGCGTTTATAGAAAATTTTAGCTAAAAATGTGTCTAATTTGATTTTTTTTAAGGGTATATAATCCAATCTAGATGGCAGTATTGACAATTAAACTAACTTATCTCTAGATGGCAGTGTTCAATAAATCAACACTTCAGCAGTACTTCTACAAGCACTCTCTCAGTTCTCACAAACTAACCTTTCTGAATTCTGACTTGTCTAAAAACCGGCACACCAATAAGATATGATTGCTGATCTGCCACTAGCTTTAGAGGATCATCTATACTACTTGAAGAGTCGTCTGGAAAGAGACTTGGAATGAGAACATTATCCGTCCAATTCCAAAACTGTTCTCTCTTTAAAGCCTACAAGAAATTTCAGTAATTTATCTTAAATAAATTATTGTTTTAAATTATTAATTGAGAAGATCTCTAATAGTTTAGTGCATCTGGGATTGCCCTAGCAGTCAAGACAAGATGTGAGAGTGAACATGATTTTGTCCTGTAAACAGGATCAGCATGGAAGATTTGAGTATTTGTGTATTTTGAAAATATTCATTATAAATAGTGCCTCGACATAATCTTTTGTATGCAAATACATTACATATACAGCAGAAACCCTCCAAGATGACACCCCTAATAAGCGACACTTTGTCCCGAAGGCTGCATGCCCTTAATAAGGTTCTCTATTAAAAATACCTTATTAAATTTAAGCTTTCCATTGTAGGCTGCATTAATATAAGTATCAACTATGCTCTGTCGTAGATTGAAGGCTTTGTAGTCAGTGTTTCCATATGCGACAAACATCACCACATACAGAAATAATATGTATATGATGATTTCACGAACAATCTTATGCATGCGAATTTCTTTAAACCTAAACAATTGAAAAACAAAATATTTTAAAATAAAATCATAAGGTAAGGTGTATAATATAAAAGTTGATTCATATCACGTTCCTATAGAAATATTAAAAAGAGGAGAGTTGACATTTTATATCGGATGTGTATGAGAAAATGTCACATACTGCTGTCTTCTACAGTAAATGTTAGCAAAAATTGTAGTTCAAGAAAAGAATATAGAAAATCTAATACTATTACAAATTAAGGCTTACCTAGTCTCGCGTGCTTCCAAAATTTCATCATCATCCGGTGGCATCGACCCTGCAATTGTATCGGCACGTTCTCGTTCAAATTGTTCTAACATTGCAGCATTTTCCAACTCCTCTTGCGTCATTCGTTCGTGTAACAGTTCATCTCCATCTTCAGGTGTTGGCGAATCATCGTCTTCTTTGATTGGGTTTTTGATGACCAATGAAAAGAAAACGGCTATTAAGATAACCTAATAAAAATGCATATTAGATGTAAGTAGAACTTTCAAATAATCTTAAGCAACAGTTTTTTTCTGTGAATACTGTTCTGGCAAGCTCTCATATAAGAGCTTCAAAGTGCTGGAGAACAGGGCAGTGTAAATGGTTCCTCTGCTTTTTTTCCTTTTTTGGTTATTTTAGGATATTTTATGGATCATTTATGTGCGTTAAGCGCTTTGAAACATTGCATTAGGCGTTATATAAGACCACCATTATTTACCTCCGCCAAGGAGGTATATGTAATCGATCGCGTGTTTGTTTGTCTGTCTGTTTGTCTGTCTGTTTGTTACTTGGCAAAAAGAATTTTGCCAAGTATAGTATTTACTTTGTTTGTATGTATGTTTGTATGTATGTTTGTTTGTTAGCACAATAGCGCCTACAGTTTTTAAGTTATCGTTCTGAATTTTTGGGTGTAGATAGGTATATGCTTTCAGACCATGCCTATTGAAAATCAACAAAATTGGTTTATTAATAACTTCACAAATAACAAAAATGATATTATTTTCACACCGGCTAGTGTTAAAAGATATGAGACAATTTTCAAAAGCCGGTGAGCAGTTTTAAAGTAACACGTAAACTGAAATTACATTTTCTCGAAAACTACTTGTCCAACAAACCTCATTTTTGGACAAGAGGCAAGGGTTATAATTTGTGATTTGTAATTGATTCAATGTACCGGCATTTTCATACGAGTAGTTTTAAAAAACCTATTTCTTTTCAAATTCACCCATTTGTTTTTGGCGTTGCTGTTCCATTGTTATTCAAATTAAACTATTGTTAGTTGATAATTAGTTTTGTTAGTACCAGTGTGTGTCCTTCCTTATTTCATTCTGTACATAGGTATATACTTACAGAACATGCCTATTGATTTTCAGGTAAATTGATATATTGTTTGTCACAAAAGCTTATCTTCCGTATGATATATTACATAGCACGCATTCTGTCTTCTTTTAACATGGACATATTCTTTGATATGGACCAAAACATTTGTCGACTGGTCAAGCGGTTAAGCTTACTACATGGGTTAAGGCAGAGGCGCCGCAAATCGGCACAGCTTCAAGACACTCATCGATCATTATTCTGGTCAATCTTGATTTTAGAAAGGTCATTGTTGCAATGCCGAAATTGTTTGTATCAAAATTATTTAAACAAATTATTAACCCCAGCAGGATTTTAACAATGTAAAGCTAATACCTAAAGCAAAAAAATGTATCTTTCAACATGCTCCGAGTCAGTGGATATATTTTTCCAAGTACTTCACTCAGTTTCTGAGTGCTTTCATTTGTTTGTTTGTTTGTTTGTTAGCAGGATTACTCAAAAAGTAATTACAAGATCTTCACTAAAATAAATATACAGATAGATATGTGGTCAAGGACCATTCCATTAAATTTTGGGACCATTTGGGACCATGGTCCCAATTTTGGACCACTTTTTAGTATACTTTTCAGACTTGCTAGTGATAAAAGATAGGACAGAATTTTTAAAAAGCCGGCGAGCAGTCTTAAAGTAACAAGTAAACTGAAATTGCATTTTCTCGAGAACTACTTGTACAAAACACTTCATTTTTGTACAAGAGGCAAGAGTTATAATTGGTGTAATTTTAAAACATAATTTGATTTAACGTGCACCTTTTTTGATGAGAGTAGTTTAAAAAACCTATTTCTTTTTAAATTCACTCGTTTGATTTCCCGTTGCTGTTCTATTGTTAGTCAACTGAAGCTATTGTTAATTGAAAGGCTAATTGTTACATAACCATTACACCAAACTCGCATACACATGCTTGTAGTGAAATTAGCCTAAATCATTTATAACAGCATTAAGACACACACAAATATATATAAATTTTTTCCCGGAGAAATCTTATGTAGGAGAATTTTACAGTAGGCGGAGGTATGCACTCTCGGAGTGGCTTTCTAGTTATTGTAATAATATAGTCTAAAATGTTTCAATCTCCCTATAATTTACATTCAACAAGCCAAAAAGTGGTCATTATTTGGGTGAATTGTACATCTTACCTTTATAGGTTGAGTTATCAACACATCTTGGATCAAAGCAATTCCTATTGATGTCAGCCATTCCTCTGCCTTCTTCTTTCCAAAAGCGGCTGCATACAGAATGGTCAACCAGAAGGCTACTCCAATGTTGCCAATCGCAATAAACCATGCTAAATATTTAAAGCGCCAATTCAAAAGATACCTCTTCTTCTTTCGTTTTCGCTTCACTTTATAACCTAAAACAAGATGTTCTTTCAACTCTTCCCTTTTCTTTTCCAAGCTTGATTTCATTTCGATTCGTACAGAGTTGTTAGACGTGGTTGAATGACTGCTCTGTGGGCGGTTTAACCCTGAAGCAGGTGTATCCATCTCATCTCTCACTGTCATTAAGTCATGCATGAAAAGATCCGTCTCTGTTGTTTTATCAGTTTTTAATGAGATTGATTTAACACAAGGTTCTGATTTTTGTATTTTCTTCTTTTTCGCTGGGCATAAAAACCGAGCCCCTTCGGGTTTCGGCTCAGAAGTACGAAACAGTTGCACTGTGAATAAACTTGTTGGAAAAACCATCAAGCTGCTCATGACACCTGTGATAACCTGTGTAAGACTAACCTGAATTGGACCAAATTTGATCTCAGGCCCACCTGCAGCGACCATGTCAACACCGTAGAAAATTATGTTTGCCATCATTGTGCTAAATAAAAGGGAGAGACAACAAGTTGCTCGTTGTACTCTAGTGAAGTTGCTCTTTGATGGACGGAAGAACACCGAGAACCAGAGATGGGAATCTTGTAAATTTCTACGGGTCTTGCTGTGGAAGAGATGTCCAAAACTTGTCAATTCACTACGGCCTGCTACAGGGATAATGCGTTCAACCTTATAAAAGAAATCAAATATAATGAATGAAATGATGCAATTGCTAACACTAAAGACCTGTCTGTGCCTGTCATCATTTAGTTTATTCATTATAACACACAGTAAAATAAATGACTTTAAAAAATTGTTTGTATCCTTAAGACAAGATAATTACTCTCACTCACTTGTGCTTGTTGTGATATTTCAAACAAAGGTAGAGTAAATCAATAGAGTGCAGTGTGATTGAAGTGAGCTCAATATAGGACCAATAACTAAACATTTCCTTTACATATCTTATGTAAAGTGATTGAGGCTTACACTCTATCAAGTGGGAATCACTATTATCATATGACTGTGTATGTAATACCCCATGCTTAGTCCATCCACTAAATTTAGGTTAAATTTGGGCAATGTATACAGTAAGACTTTTCTGAATCCATTGTTAAATGTAATCCGAGTATAATCTCCTTAAAGTCAACTCAGACAGCGTCGTACGATGAGGCCCAACAAATGGGAGAAATTTAAACATGTTCAAAGTTCTTGCGAAAACCTAAAAGCTACCCCGGCCCTATCTCAAGACGACTACAACGAGTCAAGACGTTTCATCAGGCCTCGTCGCGCGACACTGTCTTACTTGGCCCTTACTCTCAAATTTCTCTTAAATTTCATACCCTAGCCAACTAGGACTCTACTCAGTGGTTACACTGTATTATACCTGGCCATCATCTTCCTCAACAGCTAGCCACTTCTCAAGCATGAAGTAAAACACACGGTTTGTCTGTAAGTCCTTAATAGAGATTCTGCTCAGAAACCAACTTGGATGTTTTCCTTTATTATTATGCCAAATTCGAATGTGTACAAGTTGACCAAGTGATCGTTTGGTAGTGAGCACAAAGGAATCAATGTTACCCCTCTCAAAAATCTTTCTCTTCTCATCCTGGAAAACACGGATACCTGTTTCGCCTTCTTCTCCTGCTATCATAAATGACACTGTTGCTGAAGTACCTAATAATAAAAATTCAATTAAATGTTAATGTATGTTGTTATTTTTAGAGTCGTGTTAAAGTAGGCGTCATGTTAAAGTAGGTGTTACAAAATAAAAAATTTCTCAACTTTCCCATAAGATTTTGGATCACCTAACATAATTTATTTATACAGGACATGAAAAAGCACTGTCACCCACTCACTGAATTATTGAATATTGAATTAGCGATTGGTGATATTGTTTCCAATTGTGTCTTATATTAGGCATTGCTTAGTCTCTATTCTAAAAGCCAATTTGCTTTGTTTTAGAAACAAGTAAATTATCTTTAACTAGCCTGCTCTCTTTTTAACTCCAGTAAATACTGTAATTTCATATTTTATCTTGTCTCTTGGGTCGTTGTCTTTTAATGGTGTTACTCCAGCCTACGGACAAAAAAAATATTAGATATCGACAAAGAATTGAGAATTTCTAAAAAATGAGGACCAAAATATCACAATATAGCAATAATATTTATCAAATCATGTTTATAACTGACTTATTGCACAGTTTAGAGTATTCTCAAATACTATTATATTTGTTGTACCTACTTTTAACACAAGGGCAGCTTTTTGAAAAAAGTTCTTCAAAATTACAGGATCAAGAGGTTATAAAATTGTACCAGAGTATGGCAGTTCACAATTACCAAAACTTACCATGACTCGATCTCGTTGGTCGGCCTTTCTTGCCCAGAGTATGACAGTCAGGTAGAGCATCATACAGCAAACCATGAACACAAACACAACTGGGTTTTCATTTAGACTAGCAAATGGTGAACTACTTAAATCTACTGTGTTAATTGGTACTGAAATACCACCTCCAAAAGATGTAAGGTGGTTCGAAAAACACTGTGTTCGTGTCCTGGTACTTTGAGGACCAACCTAATGAAATAAAAAAAAAAAAAAAACAAGTTTGATTATTTTTTGTTTACACTGGGTAACCTCTTCATCAGGTCTTGAACCCATTCCTCTCAAATGCCAGTTCATTGTCACTTTGCATTAGGTCATAAAACTCAATCAAACCTTCTCAAATTTCAATGCCATGCCACAATTATTACATTTTTACAAGATAACTCTATTGTCCAAAAAAATAGAAAATTGCAGTTCCCTAGCGAAAAAGTAATAATAGTAATTAAAGGATAGCTTACATTAAAAAAAAAAGAAAATTACAAATATGGAAAACCAAATAATAATAAATATAATTGATACAATTACAACAAAAACTTACTTCCAACCCCTCATTCTCCCAAGAATTAGTTGTCTCATCTAAGTACATACATACAGAATTAAAGTAAGTGGCTTGAAATCGCATTTGTTGAAAACCATCTTCTGATGTTCCATTTACTGTCTTGTTGAGTCCCATCTTATGGCGAATACCGATGTAAAAAGTAGTAGTAGTTCCATTGGAAAAACTGTAAATAGCAAGGTATAAATATAACAATAGAACAAAAAAGTATTAGACATTTTTAAACATTTGGGTTAAAATACTTGTTTGTTTTACCATTCGATCACAGAAGCTTAGTATGTTTTTTGCTAAAATTATTTAAATAGTAAGTTTTTATTAAGATACAGACATTATAGTGATAGTGATTACCTGTTGAGAAATGTGTTGCTATAAAAGCACTGTGTATCTCCTTCAACATCTACTAAAAAGTCATGTGTATCGTTCCACGGTCGTGGATAGGCTTCATCCTCACTTGCATAATATCGTTCTTTAGGATATACTCTTTGACCGCTTAAGACACACAGATCGTCATATTGACCATAATCTTATACAAGAAAAGAAATTGATCATTGATTAACACTTTGAAGTAGCTTTGTGTCAGGAAGCTAAGTAAATTGGTCAGATGTTTGCCCTACTCAGATGCAATTATACTATATGCTTTGTACAGTACATGTTGACAACACCTGCCAATAAAAGTAATTCTTGGCTTTGTTCAATATTTATGTATTATTTCTTCATGGAATATATTATAATAACTAGAAAGCCACACCGAGAGTGCATACCTCCGCCTACTGTAAAATTCTCCTACATAAGAAATATATTGATCTCTGGTGCGCGTGCGTACAACTGAGGACTAGTGCTGTTCCACCGTACCATGCCGAGAATGTTAAAGAGTCGCTATCCAATCGAGTTTAAACAATACCATCGAAGTCCCAGTGGTCTAATGGTTAGGGCAACTGCATATCAAGCAGACGGTCCGAGTTCGAGTCTCGGTTGGGGCGACTTTTTGTCAATCTCACAGATTTCCTCATCTTTATCGTTCAAATTAATTAATTCAATTTCAGTATATCACCGGGCGGTTTAGAATTAGTGTTCTTTGCCTACTTTGTTTATATATATATATATATATACCCACAGCATTGTCATTTGTTCAGTAATTTGCCTATTACAAGCATGTCTATGTGAGTTTGGTGTGTTATTTGTAATTAGTTATGTAACCAGCCTTTCAACTAGTTTCTGTTCTGTTGACTAACAAAAAACAGGAATGCCAAAAACAGGTGAATTTGAAAAGAAATAATAATATAATATTTTAATATACCATTATGTTTTGGTGGCTATCGCAATTGCTGTGACTGTTAAAATGTCCAATTACAGTAATAAATAGTAATAGTTATAATTAGGAGTGTGACCAATTCTGTGGACACTCCCCATTGGGAATCACTGTAATAACATTGGAGTTAGCTCTCTATTCAATCTACAATATCTCAATGGTAAATAGTATAATATGGCCTTACCTTCTTTGGGAACTTGATTTGCCCTTAGATATAAGAATATAGTGTAGTTGTAACTCTCACCAATGACCATGTTTTTCTGACCAAGAGATTTAATGTTTACAGTCAAAGATCTATGCCGTTCAATATCTACAAAACAAATTATACAATAGTGCCAAATACAGTTACTCTCCTAAAATCAGATTTTACATTTCTTGTGAATTTCATTTTGTATAAAAGTTTCTGTTTTTGTTATATCCAATAAATGTATAATTATTTTAGTGTTAAGCGTAATGTTGTAGTATTTCCAGTAAATGATTTAAAAAGAAAATAAATCATGCAATTACATTTTAAAACCAGAAATTCCTTTCAAAGTTGTTACTTACCTTGAAATGCCAAATATGTCATATCTATGCCAGGTGCGCTTGTGTTACCATATTTCTTTACTTCATCATTGGTCATATTTTCACCTTCAGCTGGCTCAATTGTTTCACGTGTTATAAATATTACTATAGGTTCTGTTAGGTTTTTAACACTGATAATGCTACCATTACTATCCTTTAACTCCATGCTAACAGCTCCTCCACTGATTTGCTTTGAGGTATTATCTACTTTGTTAGGATTGTTCGTTTCAGCAATCATCTGTTGGTTAAATTCTTAATGTTAGTACAGTAATAATACCCCTTTCACACCAAAACTCCGGAGTGTCTCCGGAGACACCCCGGAGTTTATGACCATTCAAAACGTCGAGAAACTCCGGAGACACCCCGGGGTTTATGACCATTCAAAACGTCGAGAAACTCCGGAGATACCCCTTTCACACCAACCTAGCAACACCGGGGTTTATAAAATAAAATTGTAAATGTCGCCCTCTATTTTGTTTGTTTACATAGCGACGATCATTAGAATCATTTTAATTAATAATATTTTAAATTTAATAATTACTTTTAAAAGTCTCAGAAGTAATATAATGTTTTATTTATACTACTTATTATTTTCTAGACCCGCTATATATTTTTTACAAATATTTATAGTATTTTAAAAAAAAACTAAATAAATAATTGATTGCGAGGATAACCTTTTGACCCGAAACACTCCGGAGTTTGATGTTGGTACCTTTCACACCAAAACACCGGGGTGTCCCCGCAGTTCGCTCTCCGGAGAATGTTCAGCTGTTCAACTGTTCAACCCCGCAGTTTTAAACTCCGGAGTTGCTTGATTTTACCTTTCACACCAAACAGCGGGACGTCAACTCCGGGGTGTCTCCGGAGTGTCTCCGGAGTTTTGCTTTTGGTGTGAAAGGGGTATAAGAAATTAAAATTGACATTCTAAACAAGAATAAATAAAAGAGAAAATGCAGTAAAAATGAATTCTTAACTGCACACCTTGGCACAGAATACATTCCAACATGCAATTTCTGTGCGAGACAAATTCTTCAATCAAAGCGGTATTGGGTTTGATCAACTAACAATCCCAACTAGTTATCCATTAATAGATGTACTGATGATCTGGGGGTGACTATAGAATGACCTTAGACATGAATAACATGGACCAATAGAAAACAGCCCCAAAAGTACTAACCTGCATATCTACAGTTGCCGAATCCGATGAAGAAGAATTGGCTAAGTGACTTGACATTTCTGGTAAAACCACTCCCATACCAGTTTCTGAACCGAACGTCTCTAAACATTTTGAAGGTACATCAAACTAATCAATACCATGTCAAATTATTCTAATGCATTAACTACATTTTGTTTATTCTTTAACTTGTACATATAATATATTTTATATTTAGTTCTGAAACGTTTCGATCAATATACTCTCAGGAGTGAGAATGCAGAAACTGGGAATATAAGTGAAATAGGGTGGGACTGGTGTAAAACCTAAAAACAATAGCAAAGTAGGAGGGATTGAAATTAGCTATAGAAGAGCATTGTTTCTCATGAACAATCCTTTCAGAAGTAAATATATGTGGCAAACTTTATATCAACATTGGATTTCAACATGTAAACCTTCAAATAATCTTAAGGTTCTTAAGATTGCTTACCATTTGTAGTGAGAGAATCTGGTGAGGATCGTTTGACACTAGTTTGTACATTTGTTGACTTAACTTCAACACTGCCCTGTCCTATCACCATCTTGCTTGTAACGATTGACAACATCTTGTCCAGTGCCATTTTGGTTTGATTATTGTACTCCAAAGTCTAAAAAACATATACATTTTAAAATAGAAATAAAAGATGTTGAATGTACTAAAGTTTAATTATTATTACCAAAGCATAAAATACATATTCAAGTGCTTGGCCTTTAATGTAGTTGCAAAATACAAACATATATCACAAACCTGCTCTTCTGTAGGTATTATGTTTTCCCTATCTGATGTGGGAGGGAGTTGAAACGTACCTAAAAGATACAAATTTCTTTTTCAATACAAAATTTAATAACGCAAAGAGTTTCAGGGCCATTATGGAACCATTTTAATCTGTTTCTCAACTGGGCTCTCCAATAAATAAATAAATAAGCTTCCTTTTAATAATTACCCAAGCATTCCATAACAGCAGATGATGCACCTTCAAGAACATTAGCACTTGTGTCACTTTCATTAGCTTGTACTGATAAAATGTTCACTAGTATATTAATTACATCTAGTGCTTTTTCCTATAAGTGGCAAATATATAAATGCAATTAGTTTTAATATGACATGATTCCAAGGTTGACATAGAAAGATGTGGTAGTGGGAACAAGATACCACTCAGATGCTCTCAAGGCAGGCACCTCAAATGGAACTTTTTTTATTTTCAGTAGATAAGAAGGGGTACAGGTGGGTCACTGGCCCCTTAAAACCAGTTGCTTAATTGCAGGTGGAGCTTGTCAGCATATAGGAAGGTAGTTCACCTAGGTGAAGGAAAAAACTCATTCCAAACCTCCACTGCCTTGGGAAAATCTTTGAAGAGAAGGCTACGGAAGTAAAGAACATAGACAATAATCAGTATGGTAATAGAAAGAGTATGTCCACCATCCATTATCTTATAAAACTTGTTAATAAGCTTTGTTCCCATGCAGACGTCCCCCAAAACTGTAGTACCGTGGTTATAACAGACTATAGCAAAGCGTTTGATCTGCTCGACCATAATATTATTGTACATAATTTACTTAATCTAGGTGTAAGACGTTCAATAATACCTTGGATATATAAATTTTCTTAGTAATAGATCACAATGTGTAAGATACAAAGGAATACTATCTGATTACCAACAGTTACACGCAGGTGTACCGCAGGGGACCAAATTAGGACCCCTGTGTTTTCTCACCTATATAAATAGTGCCAGGAGTGATCCTGACTACTTTAATAAACTTAACACAATAAAATACTTAAAATATGTAGATGATATGACTCTAATTGACATAGAATTGATACACCAGGTAACATGCAAACAAATTTAAATGCCCTTGGGAGATGGTCATGCGATAATAATATGAAACTGAATGCGAGCAAACCCCCTTCTATTACTACTGTTCCGCAAATAGATAATAAGCAACTACAGATTGTACCTTGTATGAAAATCCTAGATGTATTGATCAGTTCTGATCTGAAATGGAATGACCATATATCTAACATCTTAAAAAGAGTGAACAGTAAAATATATATTTTTATACTACTTAAGAAATACCAACTTAATAAAGATGACCAAATTACTGTGTTTATGGGTTATATTAGACCTCTTTTGGAGTATGCTGTTCCTGTTTGGAATGCTGGCATAACGAACAAACAGATTGATCAATTAGAAGCAATACAAAGAAGGGTACTTAGAATAATTCTTGGTATAAATTAGATAAGCTATGAAAATGCTCTCAGTGTATGTAATTTAGAAACCCTCGCTACTAGAAAAAAAAACCTAAGGTTTGCTGAAGACCTCGAAAAATCGGCATATTTTCAATCATGGCTACAGCCTAGAAATAAACCGTATAACTTAAGAAAGACCAACCAATATAAACCAATAAAATGTAGAACTGAACGATATATAAACAGCCCTTTACCATACCTAATTAACCTGTTGAATACTAAAGATTAATTACATTTAGCCAAAGTTGCCGTCATCAACCAATGTGAAATAATAAACAAATAAATACATAAGTTTTTTGATACAGATATTTTATTAGGCCATAATTCGTAAAAATTTCTTTGATTACAATGTAAATTTTCATTTTATTGAATTAAAAAATAAAAATCTTGAATAAACCTAGCTAACAACTCCTAAAGCAGTTGGATCGACTATTGCCTACATCCAATCTGACTCCAAATATAGAACTTTGCGTTCCCTTTGATCCTGTTAGTGGGGACGAGAGGGGGACTCTGTAATTTGGGCATAGCAAAGTCAACATAATCTTTTGGCAAGACTTACAGCAAGTGTGCGCACCTTGACAAGGCAAAAAGAAATTACCAAGTTTTTTTCCAAATAGATTGTTAAATTGTAGGAGATTTTTTTCACATTTTGCTTTAAAAATTGATTGAGTTCATGGAAAAATGTCTTCATACATAAAATTGAACTCTTTATTTGTATACTAACCTTCGTTTCGGTTGAAATTTCATCTGGAATTGCCAATACAGTATTTATGGCTGATGCAATCATTTTAACATCTCCAAGATCTTTTGGTTTTAAAACGTTTGAATACTCAACAATCTTCATTCGAACCTAGCAATATTGAAATCGCAGTAAAAGAAACAGAATACCCGATACACAAGCTAATATCATGTCTAGCGACAATACAAATCTTGCAGTATTGCATCTTCTGACAGAAATCAACATCCCATATGAACGTAGTATTGAAAAAGTTAGGTGAAGGTAATAATTAGGAGGTAGGTGCCATGTTATTGGCCTGTTGTTGTCAGCAGACATGATACTGCAGGATGTTCTTTTATCCAAGAAACATTAGGATGAGGTAGTGTGATGGGTGATGAAGCACATAGTAAAAAGTCATAAACCATAAAACCTTGAAAAGAAGCCCAAATGCTTTTTTTTTTTTTACTTTTGGGTGGATCAGATTTCTGATATACAGTATTTAAATATCTGTGACTTGCTGAATGTGTAAAATGTTAAAACATTTTGGTCAATTTTTAAAAATACAATTGTTATTCTTACTTACATTTATTCGTGTGTCTGTCCTTATTGTTTCTTCAGTTGCATTGTAAACTTTAAAAGCAAATAATAAATTCACTGAATTATTAGGGAGTTTTCAATTTGCGATCACCAACAATCAATGTATGTTATATCACTCACCGACAACCGATGAGCAATGTATGTTATATCACTCACCGACAACCGATGAGCAATGTATGTTATATCACTCACTGACAACCAATGAGCAATGTATGTTATATCACTCACTGACAACCAATGAGCAATGTATGTTATATCACTCACCGACAACCAATGAGAAATGTATGTTATATCACTCACCGACAACCAATGAGTAATATATGTTATATCACCCACCGACAACCAATGAGCAATGTATGTTATATCACTCACGGACAACCAATGAGCAATGTATGTTATATCACTCACCGACAACCAATGAGCAATGTATGTTATATCACCCACCGACAACCAATGAGCAATGTATGTTATATCACTCACCGACAACCAATGAGCAATGTATGTTATATCACTCACCGACAACCAATGAGCAATGTATGTTATATCACTCACCGACAACCAATGAGCAATGTATGTTATATCACTCACCGACAACCAATGAGTAATAAATGTTATATCACTCACGGACAACCAATGAGCAATGTATGTTATATCACTCACCGACAACCAATGTATGTTATATCACTCACTGACAACCAATGAGCAATGTATGTTATATCACTCACCGACAACCGATGAGCAATGTATGTTATATCACTCACCGACAACCAATGAGCAATGTATGTTTTATCACTCACCGACAACCAATGAGCAATATATGTTATATCACTCACCGACAACCAATGAGCAATGTATGTTATATCACTCACCGACAACCAATGAGCAATGTATGTTATATCACTCACCGACAACCAATGAGCAATGTATGTTATATCACTCACCGACAACCAATGAGCAATGTATGTTATATCACTCACCGACAACCAATGAGCAATGTATGTTATATCACTCACCGACAACCAATGAGCAATGTATGTTATATCACCTACCGACAACCAATGAGCAATGTATGTTATATCACTCACCGACAACCAATGAGCAATGTATGTTATATCACTCACCGACAACCAATGAGCAATATATGTTATATCACTCACTGACAACCAATGAGCAATGTATGTTATATCACTCACCGACAACCAATGAGCAATGTATGTTATATCACTCACCGACAACCAATGAGCAATGTATGTTATATCACCCACCGACAACCAATGAGCAATATATGTTATATCACTCACCGACAACCAATGAGCAATGTATGTTATATCACCCACCGACAACCAATGAGAAATGTATGTTATATCACTCACGGACAACCAATGAGAAATGTATGTTATATCACTCACCGACAACCAATGAGCAATGTATGTTATATCACTCACGGACAACCAATGAGCAATGTATGTTATATCACTCACCGACAACCAATGAGCAATATATGTTATATCACTCACTGACAACCAATGAGAAATGTATGTTATATCACTCACGGACAACCAATGAGCAATGTATGTTATATCACCCCCAGGCCCGTAGCCAGGGGGGGGTTTTTATGGTTCGGGCGAACCCCCTTTACAGCGGACCCCCCTTAACCGACTGCGAACCCCCATCCCCAATACCTCACCCTCATCTCCAAAAATCCTCCAAATACGTGCCCCACAGTACAAAAAGTTGTTTGTAAATTGAAAAATTTGTAAACTTGTTCGTGAACCTTCTTCTCTGTATGAGCGTCAACTAGCGATACGTGTCTGTAAATTTCTAAAAGCTGCAAATGAATTGCCGATTTTAACCTGAAAAATAAATGTTTGGTCCCTGCATGTAACATGATATTGACACATCTCATGGCGAACTGGGGCACAAACGATGATGGGCAAAAACGATGATTCGTACAAAGGACACCGCCAGACAACTGCGTACCTATAATTGTTTAGATCACTGGCAGTCAGGCAGCATGCATAAAGTATATAGCCTTCCGACGTACATCAGTATTTATGTGTGACTATGAAGTATAATGTATCATAGAGGATTATAGTGAATATTAATATTTTACACTATAATATCTATGGTATCAAGTACTGTAGTTCACATTATGGCATCCGATTATTTTTTTCTAGACCACCAGCCGATACGTACTAAAATGTATCAATATCACCTATTTAAATATTTATATTCCTCAACAAATTGCTGTAAATAAATATTATAGATAGAGCTAGCAAATAGCATTTGCCTTTAACCAGTGTGCTTTTTTCGGGGCTGCTCCTAGATGTACGTTCGCATTGAACTTGAACGCAAAACAAAATACGGAGTAAATGATCAAACAATCGGCGGTTCCGCACAGAGCACACGCATCTAACATACGGCAACAAATAGTTATCGTCCTTTAAATTATCGACGTGTTTGAGAAGGAGGAAAAAAGTACGATCTTTTTGCTCAGTGGTAGCATGCTGCACGAGAGTGTCTTTTCCTGCCATCTAGGGGTGTCATTTAACAAAATTCGCTTCGCATCAGGCCCCACCCCCAGGGGGGGGGGGCGGGGGTTGACCCAAATATTTAGTGTCCGAACCCCCCCTTGACAGATCCTGGCTACGGCCCTGCACCCACCGACAACCAATGAGCAATATCTGTTATATCACTCACCGACAACCAATGAGCAATGTATGTTTTATCACTCACCGACAACCAATGAGCAATGTATGTTATATCACCCACCGACAACCAATGAGCAATGTATGTTATATCACTCACCGACAACCAATGAGCAATGTATGTTATATCACTCACCGACAACCAATGTATGTTATATCACTCACCAACAACCAATGAGCAATGTATGTTATATCACTCACCGACAACCAATGAGAAATGTATGTTATATCACTCACCGACAACCAATGAGCAATGTATGTTATATCACTCACCGACAACCAATGAGAAATGTATGTTATATCACTCACCGACAACCAATGAGCAATGTATGTTATATCACTCACCGACAACCAATGAGCAATGTATGTTATATCACTCACCGACAACCAATGAGCAATGTATGTTATATCACTCACCGACAACCAATGAGCAATGTATGTTATATCACTCACCGACAACCAATGAGCAATGTATGTTATATCACTCACCGACAACCAATGAGCAATGTATGTTATATCACTCACCGACAACCAATGAGCAATGTATGTTATATCACTCACTGACAACCAATGAGCAATGTATGTTATATCACTCACCGACAACCAATGAGAAATGTATGTTATATCACTCACCGACAACCAATGAGTAATAAATGTTATATCACTCACCGACAACCAATGAGAAATGTATGTTATATCACTCACCGACAACCAATGAGTAATAAATGTTATATCACCCACCTCACGACAAATGAGCAAATGTATGTTATAACACTGTGCGAATGCAGGGACAGGACATGCTTCCTTGCTCCCCACCTGAACACATTTTTATGCTTCAGGTCCAGGCAATGACAGACAATTAAACATTGATTGACCTGACCTAGTAGAGTTCAGCAGGTCATTGCAAACTGAAACTATTTATATTTAAGTTATATCAAGGGCAAACTTTCTATGGATTAAAAATGGCATGTTTCACAGAAAGTTATGTGCGCACGCGCGTTTAAAAATTAAAGGTACGAAAATTCAATTTCTAATCAACTTTCTACGCGTTTCATGTAATTTTAAGCATGTCAAAAATTCCCACATGTGCGCAAATTTTTATGCCTTTTTTTAAACAGTCATAGTTTCTAAACTGCATAGTGAAGTTTATTGTTATTACATATTATGGAAATAGATGAGTTGTAGATATCGGATCATGCATCAATATGGCTAACCGGACATTGTGACGTCATCGTATGGCCATTCGAGTATAAAATATAGGATTTTTGTCTCTTTCGTCATAGCTCATCACATTTAATAGAGCGCATCTCTACTTATCTGTATTCCATTTCTATTCCATTTTTTTATTGTCTAGGTCAATCAATTATTAAACAACATTTTTAAAATTGTGATGACATTATCATGTTCAAAAGCGCAATATTCTAACGTATGACGTGCACATGCGTTTGCGCTGGGGATAACCTAACTCGTCCATAGGGACGAGTTCAAATCTAGTTTTTCTATATTCTTCTTTCTTTCCACGAATTTTGTTCGCAGCGTATCTCTAATTCTGGCCAACATAAGATTGTATAACTTTGTCAAAAGATTGACCTGTATCTGTAGATGTGCAAGAATCTTTGTTATGCGACTTTAGAGTCGCGCAGCGTAAGTTACGTGCAATTTTATGAATTTTGAGTATTTAACATAGATCGATAACCATACAACAATTTATATTGAAACTTAGCAAAGTGTAAATTTATGCCATGCGCTAACTATCTTTGGAAAAAAATTGGCATGTTTTACAGAAAGTTACACGCGTACTCACGTTTAAAATTTTCAAATGCAAAAAATCAATTTCTAATCAACTTTCTACACGTTCCATGTCATTTTAATCATGTAAAAATTTCCAGGCGCGGAATGTAGCGCTAAAAACATTTTTTTTGTCATGAATTATGTTTTTCCAGCCTTTTCTAGTAATATTACCAACTTTAAAAAATTTTTTTACTTAAATTCATGTCGTACGAGCACTTAGAATTGGATAATTCGCGCACGTTTTTGATGAAAAAAAAATTAGTTTTTAAACTACATGGTGAAGTTTATTTTTATTACATATTCTGGAAGTAGATGAGTTGTAGATATCGGATCATGCAACAATACGGCTCATCACATTTAATAGAGCGCATCTCAACTTATCTGTATTCAATTTTGCCTCATATTTTGATATTGTCTAGGTCAATCCATTATCTTTCGCATGATTTACCATTTTAAAAATTTCTAATTACGTCATCATGATCAAAATGTCATCATATAGCCAGTTGATTTATAAAAGTCGTATTTTCATATTTTACGTCATAGTTCATGATATTTAAAAGATCATTTATATTCTACGTATCCAAATTTCTTCAACATGTTAATATGTTGTTGCTCAGATAATACCCTTCCAAAATTGCTATCTACGTGTTTCATTATGATGACGTCATCATGTTAAAAATTGACATAAAAGGCTGGTTCTGTTATTTTCACCTATTCTGCACTGTATGTAGTATACAGTATATAGTGTATATTGTATATAATTAGACACAAAATAGAGGGTACACTAACATTTTATTTTGTTCAGGTCACAATGGCATAATCGTTTGTCTGTGCGCAATATTAACGTATAACAGGCACGTGGCGTTTGCGCGGCGGATAACCTAACTCGTCCATAGTGACGAGTTCAAATCTATTGTTCAAATTAAACTAGTTGTCGATTGTACACCCACTCAGAACAGAGACAAAATTGGTACATCATATTCCTAAGCTGAACATCAATGTATAAACACTTACCCTTATCAGAATCATCAGTAGTAGCTAAAAAAACAATTATAAAAGTGATTTTTTTAACAGAAATGATGCAAAAGATTAGATATTTAAAAAAAATAAAAGCAAAACCCATCCAACAAAGCAATAAAAGTAAAGCAGTAAAAGCGTATGGTACAGGTTGGCTCAAACACATGCCTCTCACATGCTAGTCTGATCCTTACCGTTACGCCATAATACTCTATGATTTGCATCAAGTTATCTACCAGGCCCAACGTTGCTTAACTTTGATGATCTGCTGAGAACTGGTGGTATTGAAATGTAGAGAATGGCAACACAAACAAAAGTAAAATAATCGACCACTATTAAAAAACAAACAAATACCAACAAAAAATACAAGAATACTTACAATTGTAAGTTGAATTTTGACTAATTTCATTCAATAGTTTGGATATAGATATGGCCTTAGTAGATGCTGCCACAATGTTCCCGCCTCCTACAAGCTGACGCATTTTATCCAACTCAATCTCAATGATGTCATATATATCCTCAATTGCTTGTTCCAGTGGTTCCACCTGATTAAAAATTATAATGCAATTAGGGATCATGTCGTTAGTGACTCAAACTTAAACTTTTGATCTGTATAAAGGAAGTTGGATCCACTGTTGCCCCACTGGCAGCTCCTACACTGCCAATCCGACTCCAAATATAGAACTTTGCATTCCCTTTGATTCTGTTGGTGCGGACAAGAGGGTTGCCATGTTATTTGGGCATAGCAAAATTAACATACTGTATTGTTCCTAATAAACGCCCCGCCCCTAATAAACGCTCCCTTTATTTTTTGTTCATTTTCTAATTAACACACCTTAGTGCCCAATCTATATAAACAGAGGATTCTCACGTTTAGAATTGGTTTTCAGCCCGGAAAGTCACATTTTTCAATGTACGCTAACAGCGTGACAAACATGTAGGGCGGCCTACACCGGGCACGTAGGGTAATTCGCGCATGTAGGACACTGGACGTTTTTTTAAAATTCACAACAACATACATCGCTGGTTTTAAATACCAGGAAAACAACGGGATCAGACAATCGCATGTTTATTCACACAACACAGAATTGATATAAGGCGTCTGGTTCATGAAGACCTTTCGAGTTGTTAGAACTTTTATAAATTTGAGGGCGGATGTCAATAAACATTGATTGACCGTCTGAAGCAACTTTTTTAGGGTAGGTTGGCCTCATATAGGCTCTATTTATGATTTTTACATTTCACCCCTAACAAACGCCCCCTTTATTAGGAACAATACAGTAATCTTTTGGCAAGACTTGTAGTAACACAATGGTGTGCGCACCTTGACAAGGTTGAAAGTAGGATCATTTCGACATGTCCTCTTAATTTTGTTAATTCAAAGCAAAATGGTTATTGAAAGCACAACTGTACTTCTAAAGACTTGCTTAGGACTTTGTTTATGTAAAGCATTCTGTAAATGCTGTGTGGTGAACAGAATTGTCACACTTAAGGACAGTGGCCGGATAAATTCATTCATGGTTATCAATTTGCCTAAATATATAAAAACAATAAAAACATAACATGTGTACATCAGACTCGACATATCGGGCGCTTTTTACTATACATAAAAAGCCAACAATAAAATGTGTTTGAGGCCGACTCGCTCCAATTGTGGTGGTGGAACAAGTATGGTTGATTTAGGGAGGTGGTCGCTTACGAGATTACTTAGCCATTAGTCTATCCACCTCTCGTAAGCACAGCTAAGCGCTAAAAAGCGTAAAGAGATGTATTTGCACATGATTTAGACATATAGGTTTGTAAAATATATAATATTTTCTACATTAGCTGGCGATAATAACTACATTAGCTGGTGATAGTAACTACATTACCTGTTGACCGTTCTACATTATCTGGTGTTTATTTTTATTTACATAAGCTGTTGGTGTTTCTACATTAGCTGGCGTTTTTTACATTAGCGGTTCTACCCCAAACGAGTGGTATAGTCAGTTGTACAAAGTGAGGGCGTGTGGCGCAGTGTGTTGGACGTTGGACTACCGATCGTCAGACCTAGGTTCGAATCCAACTCTCGCCGCATTGCTTGTATCCTTAGGCAAGATACTTTACTTACGTTGCCTCTCTCCACCCAGGTGTATAAATGGGTACCCAGTTAGATCTAGACACAACTTTGCGCTGGTTACCGGCTGCATTATGGGAGTATGTTTCCATACGTGTTTGATCCCAAAAAATACTGGGGTAATAATCCTTGTAAAGCGCCTTTGAGCATGATTACTCATGAAAAGGGCGCTATATAAATGTGGTATTATTATTATTATTAAAAGGTATACTCAACTGTAGGCCTACTACCGAGATTTTTAGATTATAGCGACTTTGTCATGATGACATAATTTTGAGGAGTTTCACATGTGCCATGTCTTCTCATTCATTGCCTGGCTTTGGATTTACTGTACAACATGAACGGCTTCCATGTTACATGTTTACATTTTACACGTAAACAGTTAATTGCTTAAAGTCATTATACATACTTTTACTATCATATTGTAATCCTCACTACGTGCCTTGTACACATCAAAGGTTGATACACGTATATCCAATTCATAATCTGGAGGGTCTCCTTGTGGTAAAGAAATAGGGCTAGCAAGCTTTCTCTCTTGTCCTAAAGAAATGTAAAGAATAATATCAATAGTTGATGTGCCCAAATATGGTAGTGATATGACATCATCATGTCCTTACATGGGCACATCACATTTTTTGTCACAAAGTTTGATAGTGTAGACAGAGGTTTACACTGCTCCTGGCTAAAATTATGACAATTTCATATGTATATAAAGTACTAGGGTTGAACGGCTTTTTTAACTTTTGACAGAATATTAATAATTAAATTGGATGAGTATAAACAAACATTAAAATATGGTTAAATTATCGCTGCAAAAAGGAGTACATTCAAATGTATTATTAGCGCAAACTAGGATACCTTGTACTGTCATAACCTCTGGACACCACAAGTTTCAGAGTCAGCTCAAATGCTTAACATTTAGAACTTGGATATCCTTTATCAGGACATGGTACAAACGAAAATGTACACAAAGATTAAAAACACATTCATACCGCTGTATATCATGTCCCAGATGGTAGAATTTCTTGATTTAACACTAAACTCATATGTCAGTGGAACATCAACATCAGTGAAGTTATAACAATCGATCATGAAAGGTGTTTCAACTGCATATCCTTCAGCCGGCTCTATTGTACAATTTCCAACCTCAGGAAAATCATTAGCAGATACCTCCCATCGGCTTTCAGCTGCAGTACAATAAATATTATTGATAACTTGAATTTGAGTGACAACCTACCATTCATCTGAATAAAGCATTCACCAGCGATCCACAGAATACTGTTTACCCATTTTTCTGAATAATATATTTAATTCAACCAACTATCCCACAATGTTGTATACCCCTGATACAGTACAATCAATACAGACACCCTCAATATTGTATTCCCTAGATACCATGAATACTGCATACCCTCAGCTACCCATGAATACTGCATACCCTCAGCTACCCATGAATACTGCATACCCTCAGCTACCCATGAATACTGCATACCCTCAGCTACCCATGAATACTGCATACCCTCAGCTACCCATGAATACTGCATACCCTCAGCTACCCATGAATACTGCATACCCTCAGCTACCCATGAATACTGCATACCCTCAGCTACCCATGAATACTGCATACCCTCAGCTACCCATGAATACTGCATACCCTCAGCTACCCATGAATACTGCATACCCTCAGCTACCCATGAATACTGCATACCCTCAGCTACCCATGAATACTGCATACCCTCAGCTACCCATGAATACTGCATACCCTCAGCTACCCATGACTGCATAACTCTCAGTTATCCATGAATACTCTGAATGATCCAGATTGTATTTATGAATACTACATACCCTTTGAATACGATTGCACGTCTGAATAAGAAATACACTCATATAATAATAATATCAATCTATCAACAACTTACCTACTGCCGGAGGAGAAACACCATCCTCTCTGTTAACAAACAATTTTATCCAGTAAGCAGTATTAGGTTTAAAAAATCCTTCGTTGATGACCTGATTGGCTTTCCATTTTCCTGTTGAGGTGTGGTCTTCCCAATCTTTATAGTCTAATTTAGAATCTTCGTCTGTATCGTTTATTATTTCCCACCTAAATGAATGAAGACAATAAAGAATGTAAATCCTTTTAAAATTACTAAAGGCTATATTTTATACTAGCAATATACCCGCCCCAGGACGGGTTTCAAAATTAGTTTAAAGCCTTCTCAGTACATAACACCCGACGCCAGTATCTCCCTATACTCAACCACCCCCACCCTGATATGATAGTAGGCCTATGGTTTAAGTACGTTGTAAACTGTGTAAATGAATAGGTGTCATATTGGCTGATAATTAAAATAGCTAATTTAGGTATTGCGGCCCCCAGCCTTCTTTCTCCTCTAACCATCCCAGCAACAATTGAGAAACCTTAACTCTACTCCACAACAGTTCAAATGTAGTAACTTTTTCTAGTACAATTCCAATCATATACTATTACGCCAGTAATTTCGCTCCCCCTCCTCCCTCCCAACACACCCCAGATACTGGGTGATGTGTCAAGACGCTTCCAGTTCAAATAATGTTAGCCTTCACTCCCTCCCCTAAATCCTTCAGTGGCAGTTTTCAAATGTAGTTTAAAACATTCCCAGTACAGTTTCAGTCATGGTGATAGGCCTACATCCCCGCTCCAAACTCCCATCCCCTTCCCAGTGATAACTAAAATACTTTAACAATTTCCTACCACAATTCTGGTCAATTTGATAGCCTACCACCCCTAGCCTAAGCAAAATCCCCACTATCCCCTGAACCCCAACTCTCACACCCTATCTCCCACCCCCATGTGTTCAATGTTCAAATATAGTTTAGAACATTCCTGGTACAATTGCGGTCATTTTGATACCCCATATGTAAGGTTACGTGGAGTAACAAAAATTTGTATAACGAACAAACAGACAAACAAACGTACAAACTCTCTCACTTATAATATAGATAATCAAAATTGTGCAAAATGAAAGTAAATAATACCTGTAGTTATGTACTGGGAAACTCGAATTAATAAAAGATTTCAGCGTGAATCTACCAGATGGATTGGTTCGATCTTCACAGTTGGCAAAACATCTTAAAAAATGAAACAAAAATTAATGTTGTATCTTAAATTCATTTTGAAACTTCTATATGTACAACTAATAAAATAGGATTGTAATAAGGTTATAGTATGCATTCAATATTAATATCTTTTTTATTTCTGAAATATCATCCATATTAATAAACTTCTAAACAGGAAAAGAAAAATCGTAACATGTAAACTTAAGTATATAGAATGCTTCTCCATCTACAAAATACATTTTGGAGTTATGGAGCATATGTTTACACAAGCAACAAGGATGTTACCACTATTCAACATACGTTGCATGAAACCATAGGTAGATTTTCGCATGTACTCATTAAAGGAAGGAACACCATGTTCAATAAACATTGCACTGGCACTACTATACTTCTAGAGACATTAAGTATATGGCGCAGAGCATTATTGTAACATACATTAAGAGATCTAATATTCTTCATACGATAGTTACACCAAAGGGCTGTACAATACATATTAATACAGTAAGATCTAAAGAGACAACATTTAACATTGGTAGAGCATTTCATAAATTTGCGATTGAGTGAGTTGTTTCTAATACACAAAGATCTGTACTGACTTTGAATGTCAGCCTCATCACTGCAATCACACATAAGAATATGACCAAGGTAGGTACCTTTCTCAACATAAGCAAGTTTTTTACCAAAAATTTTAGTAATAGAATTACCTTCAAGTTTGCAAGTATGAGGACAGAAACACATACAAAAAGATTTCTTATCATTAAATAAAACATCTTTTTCTTGCGCAAAAACTCTTCACAAACATGTACCAATTGCTGGAGACCAGCAACTGAGGGGACAAGTAGAACAAGATCATCCGCATAACTAAGATGATTCAAGATAATGTTTCTACATTGGCAACCCTGGCACAAACCACTTAGTCTACAATTAAGAGTACTAATATACATGTTATAAAGGAGAGGGGACATAACCCCACCCTGTCTAACTCCATTACCTACTGTAAATACATTTGAAACAGAGTTTCCCCAACATATCACAAAACTCTCATACCAACATTTGAGCAATTTAACAATACAAAGATTAATACCATTGTAAATGAGCTTATTATAAAGAATCCAGTGATTGACTCGATCTAAAGCCTTACTGGCATCTAGAAAGCAAGCAAAAACTGGACTACCATTTCTATTGTAGTAGTCAATTACATGTTTCAATACAAAGATACACGTATCAGTCGAGTGTTTCGCTTTAAATGCAAATTGGTAGTCCTGGATTCCAGTGAGTTACCGCAATGACTGATCAAAATAGATTCAAACACCTTAGATAATACAGACGCTAAAGCAATAGGTCTATAATTATTCTTATTAGTAATATCACCTGATTTACTCTTAACAATCGGCACTAGAATAACTTTAACAAGATCTTTGGTTACATGACCATGAAAGCATAGCATTAAAGCATAAACTCAATAGGATATCAAGTCGTTTAATACCATATTTAAGATGTTCACCACCCAAACCATCAAGTCCGGGTGATTTTCCTACAGAAAGTTTATCAATGCAATTAGATACAAGATCAGGAGTGACATTAATACCAATCTCAGGCGGACAGTATTCTAGAGTCTCCTCTACAAATGCTTTATGAGTCGTGTTATCCACACAGTTAAACAAATTCTCATAATGTTTGGCCCAATGGTTACATATGTTGTATTCACCACTATCATTATCAATAACTTCAGAGGTATAATAGCTCTAGTATCATTCATATGCCTAACACCTTCCCAAAAACCTTGGTAGTCCCTATTACTGTAAGACTGAGCTAATTTATCAGCATACAGTTGTTGATCATTCTGTTTACACGTGCGTAACGCCAACTTAAAACGATACATTTTCATAGAATGAAACAAGGGCCCATTCCTGGGTTTGCCGTTAGTTCTCCATAATAAGAAGGCTTCACGAGCAACAGAATGCAGATCAGAAACATAATCCTTCCAGCCCGGCACAATAATAATTATATGACTTAGACCTAGTGGGCTTCAAACATTCACTAAATCGGACAGTATCAAATCGTTTTCAGAGACAAAGTTTACAAGCTCTTTGCCAAATTTCCTATTTATGTCAGCATTAAAGTCACCGCAAACTACAACTTTGTTACTGTGAAATTCATTAATAATCGTTTGAATTTTTCCTAGATAATCAACAAACTCAATGAAATTATCAGCATTATCGTCATAGGGAAGATAAACATTAATAAGAAGGGATACATTAGATCCTTTTCCTATTGTGATCCCAATCAATCTTTTGTCATTAAAATCAATGCAAGAGATAAACTTAGATAACTTCTTTCTGTAAAAAATGGCTACTCCACCATAAGGGCGACCCAATAGTAAACCATCAGAACTGCAGACCTGTGAAACACTAACACAATCAAAATCAACATGAAAAGACTTAAGTATGAACAATTCATCATCAGTGAGCCAATGTTCTTGTATGGCTACAATATTTGCATAAATCGTAAACTTCGTAACGTAAAGACTTACAGTTATAGGAAACACACCTCAGCTTGGATAATGACATGTTAGGACCATCCTCCATCATCACGTTTAGTGTTTCTTGTATCATAATACCGCCTTATTATTGCATTCAATGGCCATAGTTCTGTATCATAGACATCACTTATATGCACTGCATCACATTTAATCAGAAAAGAAGCACATTCATTAACTTTACAGGGCAACGAAGAAACATCGGCATCAATGTCCTTAGTGGTTTTTAAATGCAATTTAATATCATCAGTGGTATTATCGGGAGACATGTTACCCAGGTAAAACTTGCATGGAGGAGGCGGTCTACCCTTGAGTGCAATATTTACACCAGTTCCTTGTTCATTTTTATTTTTACGTCGGCTCTGGGAATGTCGTTGAAATCGAAATCCATCTTCGTCCTCAAAACAGCACGATTTCCATTACTGTCATCTTGCACAGTCGAAACATGGTCACGGTTCCTATCTGGCAGTATAGAAGCATTATCATCACTCTTCCGTGTAATGTCATCCGCCGAGAGAAGGCTATTAAATTCTATGGTCGAAGGGGAATTCCCCATTTGCCTGCTCATGACCGCCTTACTGCCTATCTGTTCCTTGGCAACTGCTTGGGCAAATGATTTGGGACAATCACTCACATTAGTTAAGTCAGATTTGGAATTATTTAATTGTATTACCTGTTGTACTTGCTTAGAAATATCATTTCTTTGACTAGCAGCATAGGCAATGTCAGATCGGACCACTTGTAAGTCAGTTTTGAGCTTTTGGATCTCACGAAACAACAAAGTAGCATCAATCTTTTCAATCGGCACAAATGGTATTTTTGACAAATTAGCTGCCGCAAACGTAGGTAGGCACGTTACATAAGCATTGACTAAATATGTCAAAATATCATTAATCATTATTTTAGGTTGCCTTCTTGGTCTATGTACAATGCTATTGCAATCCTTTATAGACATACGCCCGTATTCTTAAACCGGACTTTAGTCGTAGTTCGAAGTTCGACTTGGAAAAGTCGTAGTTCGAGCTATTACTTCAAATTCGATTAAAAAACGAAGTAGTCGAAGTTTGCAGTTCGACTTAATGAAGTCGAGCTTTTAGTCGAGTTGCACACGTCTGGGTAACAAAGGCTATACATTGGCCAATGACAAGAAAGTATTTGAGGAGCAGACGAAATTTTGGGCATTGATATCACTTTCCATTTCTTACAACACTTTTTACGCATCAGGACTATATACATGAAAAATAATTTTAATCGTTAATTATTAGAACAATATCAGTATTAATTTAACAGTGAAGTATATTTGATTAACAACAAATAAAATCTTAAAAATATATTTAGGAACCATGGCGGTACGGTAACTTTTATATTTTCTAGGCCCCCAACAAAGTATGATCGCCACGAACCACGCACTTCATAGCGTGACAAGAAAGCGCCAAGCCCCCTAAACATTCCATCGCGTGGTGAATTGCCGCATCTCCCATTGTCGCTATGGCGTGACGTAGCTCAAGTCGGACTTGCGCGAAGAAAATAATGTAATTTGTATACAGTTGTAAATAAAGATGATTTTCATTATTATAATTTATACCAATGTATATTTAATTAAGCTAATATAAATATAGATATTTCATTCTTCAATATCTGGCCAATATAACAACTCAATGACTGTTACGTTTTTTATAAACATCGTTTAAAAACCATTTAGTCGACCATTTAGTCTGCCTCCTCCAGGACTAAAAAAATCGATCAAAATCCGTCTCGATTTAGTCGAGGTTGGCCTGATTTAGTCGGTGATTTAGTTGAAGTTCGGTTTATGAATTAAAATGACGTCATTTTTTTAGTTTTAGCTCGAACTACGACTAAAGTCCGATTTAAGAATACGGGCGTAAGTGTTTCTTTCGCTTCCCTTTTGTCCAGCTCAGAGAAATGATTAAGGCAAATATCTAAAAGTTGCTCAAAGGTCCTGGAATTCATGTTATTCAGTATATAACATAATAACTCATTTATTACACAAACAGGACCATTATGCAAGATAACATCGTTGGTTACATCATTTACATCATTTTCAGTGGTATTCGTGTCAGTATTCGATGATACAGGCGCAGCCACAGGTGGCATAGCTTTACGGCTAGCCATTGTTGATACCGCCGTGGGCCTTGGTGACCGGTACTGACAGCTGTCAATCAATCAATGTCAATCAAACTACACAGAGATAGACTACTGTGTGCTGCTATTGTAAATAGCAGCAACTTTCACCAAATAAGACAAAAATGGCATCCAATTACTTCAAAATGAACATAGATTACATCAAAGCTAGAAAATCTATCTAAGATCAGTAACATAAACCATTTTGTTGTGATCAAAATACGGTTATAGTAGAACGCTACCCGCGCCTATTGCATTGATTTTGTCAGAATCTTTATTTATTTATTCTTTCCTTAGCATTACTTTGTCCGTCAATTATCTTGATATCAGTTTCACCTAGCTACGTCAATTTTTCAGATTATTTCCCTTATGGCCAGGAATTGATGTGGTTATGTTTTAACGATGCGCAAAAAGTATGCGGTTTACGCGCGATTTAACGAAATCACGTTTGTAATCATATCTTCACAAGCATAGATCATAATTAAACCAAATTTGGTACTCATAAATTTCAGGTCATATTTCATCATATGGCAATACAATTACATGCGTAGCGCAAATAACGCATGCGGAGGACAATTTAACAATTGCCATGAGTGCGCTTATTTTTGCACACGCACTGCACATTTAACGAAAATTTTCAACTTAAAATCGCGCTATACAAGCATATCAAAAGTGACAGGACACGCACATGTAAGCTAAAAATTGTGAAAATATGCTTAATTTAAAAATTAATATAAATCGTTAGAATGCTCGGTGAACCCTATTTTTAATTTCATTTTCTTAAAGTTTATGTATCATATTCATGAAAAAAAGTTGATTTTGTCATCATAAATTGGATATTAAACAATATTTTTTAAATTTTGACAATCAATCAAACTATGACATTTTCTTGGACCGAAATAACAAACATTAACATTAACCTTCTTTTAAATGTTCATATATTAAAGTTAAAATTATATACTTTGACAGTGCTTCAATAATTTTTTACATAATAGTAAAATATTGTGATTCATTGAGGTATGTAATAATCTATCTGCACCAAAGTGCTCACTGCATAAATACATGGAGGAATCTTTCTTCAACTTTTATTCAGGTGTGTGGCCTGTGATTGCGTCTAGTGATTTAGGGTACCGAGATCGATTCTCACAACATAGATTTTTTGTTTTGCCTATCTGTATTGTTTTGTTCAATTTTATTTTGTAGTGTATAAATTATATGCATGATTTCTAATGAAATCTATTGTCAGAAAAAGTAACTTATGACTTTTTTATTATGTAACAAGGGTGGTTTATGACATACGCAGAGGGCTCTTTGATCAAGTTGTTTTATTAAGTGACTCGATGTGCAGTGATACCGGCTATTGTATTGCGTTACCAAGATCCTATCTTTCATATTATAATAACAAAAGATTTCTTAAAAATCAATCTATCAGCATATATTTTAAAAAATCAATTATCTTTATTTAAATCAATGCATGTAATTGTAACCTATAATTCGTCATAGTGACGAATTAAATCTAGTTGTTTGTAATTAATGTGGAGTAGCTTTGTGTCAGGGTGTTGAGCAATTGGTCAGATGTTTTGCCCTACTCTGATGTAATTTGTACTTTATACTAAGTACATTGAGAATTCTTACGAAAAAATATGCAATTAATTCTCGGACTCAAACCTACAACCTGTTGGTGCAGTTCCCGGTGCGTACATGGGCTTGAATCTAACCCTTACCCATTAACGCAAGCTTGTGGTTTAGAGGTATGAAAGCCAGGCTAGTGATGTGGAGGTCATGGGTTTGAGTCCCACCCGAGAATTACTTGTGTATTTTTCTGAAAATATTCTCAATGTACAAATTACATCAGAGTAGGGCAAAACATCTGACCAATTAATAAAATAGGCCAAAAACTTTCAATGTCAACATTGAAAAGTACAATTTATCTCTTATCATCATCAGAATAATTATCACATAATTCATAAAATATAAATGTCGTACAATAACCTGGAAATCTCAGCCTACAAGTCTTTAACCAGAATTCTTACAGGGGCCTTTGCATTTCCACAAATGGAGGAAATATCGCTAGGAGAGCTAGGCTAGGCATATTTATACATTCACTGCTGATCTCTAGTTTGAAAAGAGGGTTCATTCAAACCTTTAAATCTCGCACCCCCAACCCCAGCTACGAGGTAGGCTGAATGCACATCTCATGTGATGCTTTTTACCTCTTAGTGATGATATAGACCCCCAAACTGCCTAAAAAAATGATCTTACGTTAACTTAACATCAGGAGGGTCCATTTGTATAACATTGATTATCTGAGTTGCACTGGCATTACGATTTCCATGAGAGATCAGAAGCATAAATTCATATTGCATGTTGATATCCTTTTGAAAATTTCCAACAGGAATTTCAAACTTCAACATTTGTCTATATTGCGCAAGTTCTCCTAATAAACAAATGCAAAAATAATATCAATTAATGAATATTCATAAAAAGTTTGCGGTATACCACATATATATAGTTCCGCAAAAAACTTAAGTTTCTCTTTTCAAACTATATATATATATGTGGACGTGTACCTCAAACTTTATATCAACATTATTTTGATTATGCCATATAAACCTTCAAACAATATTATACAAATAATGAATGTTTATGAGTGCAATGGTACAAATAATGGCACGAGGTGAACGATGAAAGGTTATATCAACGAGGCAAAGCCGAGTTGATATAACCTTTCATCATTCACCAAGTGCCATTATTTGTACCATTACACGAATACAAAACATTCATTATTTGTTTTATATAACATCTAGACGTTTTTTTTTCGTACACAAAAATGTTTCAAAAAGTACTATTTAACGATCGTTGAATAGTGCGTACTATTGCACGCCATGTGACCCACATTCGTCCAATCAAATGACAGGAATTTATATAGGTGTTATATAAAATTAATTAATGAATAGTATGACCAGTTCACATAGAAAAAGTAGGAAACTAATTCTCTGGTATAAACATACATACACAAACAATGTTGATGATTTAGGCAAACTGAATTTACCTGAAGTATAAAAGAAAATTATTGATATTGGCAGTTTCCCAAATTATATTAAATGACCTCCCTTCATCTTGATAGCGTCATAAATGACCGATATTTTATAAAACAGCACTCTCTATGGGTTGTTTGGCTGTGCTTTTATATTATATTTGAACCTCTTCTTAGATCCATGAGTTCAATTCATATTATTATTATTTATTTAGGCAAAAGATACATTTTACAAAATATAATACAAATCAACAAATTAATCTTCATGCATCAAGACTGCTCTAGTTGCATGTAGAATATGAGGTATTGTTACCATATATTTTAATACTACTACTCTGAGATGGCATTCAGATAGTTGACTGTAGGAATAAATAAATACATACCAGCAGGTTCATCAAATTCATGAAAGCATCCCATAGAGATATTCCAATTTTGCTCTTGTGTTAAATTATGGAACACTTCATCCACATATGCTTCCTCTCCACCAACCGCAAATTGTTCTATATCTTTAAAGGTCTTGTTCACATACTCAAATTTATATTGCCGACAAAACCAAGAAATGTTAAGGTCATCGGTACTTTGTGAATCTGGGTCGATCGTTTCTTCCATGGCATCCATCACAACTATCGATGAATTGCCTACCGTAATAAACGAACCTCCAGCAATCCTTGCTTGTAAATCAGATGATGTTACCGTGATGCGGGTGTCGTCGGTAGTTACCAGACCACATTCAATGTCCATAGTAACGGTCAAGCTTACACCGTATGTACCATAATCTGTGCCAAAGCTGGCCCTAGGGATTGTAAGCACAGGTAAAGGGCTTCCATATGTAACTACATTATCTGGCAATTGATATGGCACTCCATTCTCATCACTAAGTGTCCAATTATAATAAGCTTTGTTAGTAGACTGGCAGGATATACTAATTTCACTAAATATAGTAATTACCTCTGAAGATTTGAATTGTCTATAACCCTGATCGTCACAGTTATAATTTGCATTACATAAGTTGAGCATTCCAACAGATACCTCTGGATAAAAGCATGGTTTACTAGTTATTATTTGCTCTGTAAATTTGAATTCCCGTGAGACGATGTTGAATGCAATTATAGTAACATTGTATATGCAGGTAGTGTTAAACTTAACCTTCACATCTAAAATCGGTGATTTGTCATAAAAGCTTTCTTTCCAAAGCAAGTCATAGTCATTCTTATTATCAGTTTGTTTATCAGTTGTATTATATTCTGTATTACAAATGGTCAAGTCACCTGTGAAAAATATTGAGCTGTTCAAATATTCAAGGTTGATATACTCAAAACGATAACAAACCCCAGTCCCAAAAATTGATGCCGTCAGATTGAACTCAACCTCTTCGCTGATATCTATTGGTCCAGGACCTTCAATAGTTAAGTCTCGCATTGCTCCCTCAACCTTAATCTCAACACTTGTTACATTAAAAAACACAGGATTTGATGAGTTGACTGTTATTACGTAGATTTGTGGGAAGGTATAGTTCCAAGATGCCTGTGGGATGTCTGTAACTTGTCTACTATCATATTCAGTATCATTGAAATCCCAGTTATAAGTGAGACCTGTTCCATTCCAATAACTTATCTTCACCAATATTACACGGTCCAACGGAACGTATATTTTGCCTTCATATTCAAATGCTGGTTCCTCGGTTTCAGTTCTATTTTCGTGAACGTCAATATAGTAAACGTGGGCTTTAACTTGTGTTAACTGTTCGTGAACAATTAATTCTTGACACGCAGTACCATTAGAAACCTCATTCCACATTTTCATGCACACATTATAATTACCTTCTACGGTGTAAGTTTGGTTAAAACACATTATAAGCTCACATCCATCTTGTTCAAATACTGTTAGTAGAGAACAGTTATCTTGAGTCAACAACATTTCTTCACTCTCTGGCAAGTCGAATGATGTATTAAAATAAGCAATAAATGTAACGTTTGTTGGTAAATGAATAGATTGATTTTGAAAAACAAAGAAGGGGACGGATACTTGACCGCTAACGCCTGCATCAAATGGCAGCAGATTGATTTCCTGCGAGTGAAGCAACACTCCCTCTACAGGATATTGAATAAACTGGTTCGTAGCCATACTAACGGACACATTACAAATAAGATTACTTGCAAGCACATCAACATGGTAAACGCCAGAATCGTTATATGGGTGGGAGACATAGAAAGATGTTCTATTACTTATCATATACGTTGCCGAATCTCCAAAACTAACAACGTATGTTGTACGCGATCCCCACGTAGTATTTACAAGGAACGTAACATTTTCATCGACTCTCTGGTATTTACCCAATGTATAAATAGCAAGGTTTTCAACTGGTTGTTCCATTTCAATATCTATGCTGTATTCTATGCGACTAATATGGTTGAAGATGGTAATATTAATTGTATAAGGTCCATATGTGTTCATGTATAATTCATGATATGTTCTTTTTGTATTCATATCAAATACCAAACTATAATTCTGCTCTTTATATTCCATTCCTGTGATAAAATACAGCGCTGTTGAATTTGTCGGAAAGTCATGCTCGTCACCCAAGAAGTCATATTGCGTATATAGTGTTCCGTTACCACTTCCCACTGAATCAATACGTCCTGGCGAGTTTGGCGTTAATTGAATCTCTCCAAGTGAATTTGGATTTTGCACTACAACAGTATAAAACACAGCATCACTACTGATGTTGTTCCTAGCATAGATGGCAATAGTATAAACACCAGGCTGTTTGTATGAGTGATTAGCTAGTTGTAAGTTATCATAAAGATTATCATGGTAAACTTCGTACGAAGATCCATCCCCGTACTCAAACAAAATAAGCAGTTCAGTTCCATTTGTCATAGTGTAATTCACAAACATAGTCTCATTGGTTGAATAGTAATCTTTGTTTGGTTTCATTATTAGACCAACAATTGCTAGTTGGATATGTATAACAATACTATCGGTTCTAGGCCCACTGACTTCATTCTCAGCTGTCACAGCCATAACAAAATTACCGGGAGTGGGGAAAATCTCATTATCAAGGACACAATGTCCTAAGTTATTTACATCATCGAATTCCAAAAGCTCTTCCTCAATAGACGTCTCGTTAAAAGTGGCATTTAGACGAAGGTTAGATCCATAAGCTGAAGATAAATTAACACTATAACCAAAATCAAAATCAAGGATTGGCGTTTGATGAACCTGGAAATTAGCAATAGGTGTTTGGATAAATGCATCTGAGTAAAAACTAACACTGCTTATCGCATTGTGAATGGTAACATTTACCGGAATATTTGCATCTGTGTCTGATGTAAACAAAAGCATGCCATCACCTAAAATAAAATAATATAGTCAGTAACACAATATAACACAGAATTTGAGATAAAATAAATTTGAGGTTTGCTGATTAAACATTTCATCTTTCCCCAAATAAAATTATTTTGCACGAATATAAAACATTCACATGGTTTCAGTATATCATGTGACCCACAATCCTCCAATCAAATGACAAGCCAGATTTACTTAGGTGGATATATAAAATAAACTGTTACCTTCACAACCAATCAGCTCTAAACAAAATTCACCATCTGACAAGAAGGTGATTCTAAAATGTCTTGCATATATGACTTTGACCAAATCAATTGATGTAAAGAGTGTGTGAAGTGTTGTCGTTGATGTGTCAGAGGCTGTAAAATTCTATTCAAATAAAACGAAAAAAAAAAAAAAAACACCACATTATGTCAGGTTTTAAAAATTAGGGAGTGTTCAGTGGACTCTCAAGACTACTGTAAAGCTATGTCTACACCATCAAACTTTATGTGAAAACAAAATGTGCCTATATATGGCTATTATGATGATGTCATACAGTATTACTACCATATTTGGGCATGTCACTATCATATTTGGGCACATGACATTTTTTTGTCAAACTAGTTTGATAGTGTATAGACATAGCTTTAACGTTACACAACACAATCAGAGCAATACTAAAACCCAATCTTAGCTATAGTAGTACTTTTTCCACCCAAAAAATCAGCAACATACCATTTTTATGTATATTACATATTAAATAAATGAACTATATTCTGTCTAAAAATTTTCAATTTTTCCTAATACTATATGAATAGTAATTCTTTAAAAATGTTGAGCTAGTCCAATTGCGTGTCCTATATTGCACTTACCTTAACATTTCCTAAATCGTCCACAACCGAAATCCAATTGTGTTCCATTTGACTGTACTGCACTTGAAATGATGTAATGTTTTTAGTCAGTATACCTGAGATGTAACGGAGCATACCAACATCGATATCAATCCATTCAACTGCTCCAACCTGCCAACAGGTTTCAGTTGATAAAACAACATCACTATTCGTTTTGTAGGTTGACTTGTTTGCAAGTGAAGTCTGGCAAATCAATGGAGCTGTATTTAAAGAGAACCAAATACTATATTATGACTATAAACACAGTATTATTCATTGTATGTTAAGTGAAATTCTACACATTATAAGAAATGTTAACTTAGGTCTATAGAGAATGTTTAATTTAGAACACACAGGTGAAATAAATTTGTCCACACAAACTCTTGTAGGTCACATTCTTATTAATATTTATACAATGCTTTTTTTTTTTTCAAATTCCAAAAACAACTCAACAATTACAGGATGGACTGGATCATACTAATTCTCATTTGATGCTTATAGGGATTAGAGATACAACAGTTACAACCATGATACTAGGTCAGGATTTAACCTGGAACTTAGGATTGGAAGGCAAGCTACAGCTCCACTACACTGCCTATCTTTTAACTTATAGAAAAGCGAGAACTTACAATAACATCCTACAGGCTCAAAATGGAAACAACGCGATGAGGAGACAATCATTTTGAAATGACGAGCTATTATGGGATACTCAAAAGCAGTTAACTCAGTAGCTTCACTATCATTTAAATCAAACACCTGCAAAACAATAGTATTGATATTAATATGCACTTGTTTAATATCAACTAGGCCACTGCAGTGATTAGATGAATCATTTAGGTGCTCCTAGCCTGGTGTTTGAACTGGTGCTGATACAATACACAAAGCACAAGGTTGACTAGACCATAGAGGTCTTTGTTAGATAAAGGCAATTTAACAACAGGATGATGAGCTCCAGGGATCAAAGGGTGTATCTGTGGCTGCGACACCATCAGCTCCATGCCCATTAACAGACACCACGCGCCACAGTACTGTTGGTAATTGTTGCAACAGACGTAACATCAAAGGACTTTTAGTTCCTATCTTGCCAATGTAAGCTCAGTGTCAAAAAACAATGAGATAGTAGAGTAGTAGCAAGGCAAGCTGATATATACTCAGAGCTACACAGAGAGGTTGCATTTGGGGCACACACCCATTTGACAGCTAAAATGAAATTATTTGATATTTACATTTTACGAACTATTAATATTATATGCTTGTGTTTTAAAAATCTGCTCTTTCTACAACACCCTTTTTTAGTCAATTTCTAAAATGTAAATTTATTGTTGTTCTTGTTCTTGTTGTTGTTTAAAATAAGTTGAAAATCACCTTATTATCTCCAACTTTAGTCAATATGCTCAACCACTCATCATCATTGCCACGATATGTTACTGTAAAAGTTCCTCCATCGGAGAGACCACAACCTTGTGTCACTACACCTGTAATCGTCTGTGGCTTATGAAGATCTACTGATACCCAATGATCAGAATCACTGTTTTCGAAATGGTTGTCATTCAGTTTTAAGAATGAGCCAGACAGTGATGTGGAATGTGTTATTTGGTCTGCTGTAACACTGCCAGATTCTATTCCAAATGCGCTATTACAAATTCGTGAACCTAAAAAGAAAAAGTTTTTAATGAGTACATTTTGCCGGAGAGATGAATAGTTTTGATTTTTTTTTTTTAAATTAAAGAAATTACAAGTTTTCTCAGCCTTCACAACTATTTAACTCTGTCTACACTATTAAACTTTATGGGACAAAAAAATGTGCCCATACAGACATGATGATGTCATATCACTACCATAAATAAGCATATCACTACCATATTTGGGCAGATCACATTTTTTGTCAAACTAGTTTGATAGTGTAGACAGATTACTACAAAATGGTTCGGAAAGTGGTCCTTAGTTGGAGAGAGCTGTACGTATATATTACTTTACCTTTGCATCCCAACATATCTATGTTCATTCCTCCATTTATCTCAACCAGTATGATTTTAAAGTATTGTGCAATAACACCCTCGGGAAAAAGGTGGGTTACAGGTGATGATGTGCTGCTAGAAAATATCTATAAAAATGAAAGAAATTAGTGATTGAGATACTGCTTAAATGATACTGAAAATAATGGCTGTTAGTGGTGGCAAAAGCAAAAAAAAAAACACAGCAGAGTTGCAATAATAACTCATGAGTCAGTGGAGCAGCTAACAGCAAGATAGTAGTAATAATGTGGCATTATTTTACACGCATGTACTGTATTTATCAATACAGAGCTATCGATTTGTGATGATCTACGTATTGATGTCTGTCGGTTGTCATCTGGACCTAGAAACAACCAAAAAATGTGCCAATGAATAAAGTGAGAAAGCAGGCCCAAACTCACATTCAATAAATTTACATTACTTAATTTAAGACTATTTAAATGAACATGACAATCTGTTGTAGAGCATGCCAAGGTTGTGGATTCATCTACCAACTTATAGTAGCAACAGCCAGTGCTAATACTACAGCGGTAATGGTATTGTCATTTTAGCATTTTTGAGTAAATAAAAAAATTTCATCTTACAACAATTTGCCCACTTCTGTCAATCAGGTCAATATAAGTTGTATCATCTAGTGAATATTGTAATTCAAATGATGGTAAGGTACCAGATGATTCAACATGAACTCCTGTAACGGTATGAAGATTATTTAAATGAACATGACAATCTGTTGTAGCGCATGCCAAGGTTGTGGATTCATCTGCCAACTCCAAACTGTCGCGGCATACAGGTGATACTGAAATATTAAAAAAAAAAATTGGTATTATATTGTGCTGTGTGTACTCATTATTTGGGAACTTTCTATCTATGATGACCAACGACCTAGAAACGTTGGATCATCTTAAAGATGTCTCCCCTCCCAACAAAGAAATAACGATTAATAAAAAAAGACTTTGAATAGGCCATTTCGCAGTTTTAATCAAGTTAATCACTTCCATAGAAAAAACAAAAATAATGTTTTCACTTATATAAAGACAAAGAAAATGGTTAAATTCAACCAAAACCCCATTGACTTCCAATCAATTTGACTATCTTTTTTGCTTTAAATTAGTTTTGTCAAGTAAATAATTTTTTTTCTCCAATGTTTGGTTTACTTTTACTAAATACTATGACATATTCAAGATCAACATTTTTTCAGGGAACAATATATCTTTAATTCATAGAGGTCATTTAGGGAAGTTTCTAACACTATTCCTCAACAGGAGTTCTAATTTTACACTAGGCTTATCAATCATCATCAATATTTGGTTGGCTTTTGTGACGTATTTGTATTCGTTATTTATAAGGTTTTGAAATTCTATATTATTAAGTCACTTACATCCACAACCCAAGACTTGTAATGTTATGCCACATCCTGCAGAGCAGTCTTCTATGGTAACCTTTATATAGCGTGCAATTATAGCATTCTTGAAAACGGTTGTCAATCTGTTAGTATAGTCTTCAGTTTCAAATTCCTATAAAGACCGTAATATAGCAAGTAGTTATATTATACTAATAATAATAAAAGTTCTGCCCAGAATGTCAGAGACAGAGTCAATAATGACACTGACAACACCAATTATAATATGGTTGTCTTATACAGCACCTAATACAAATATTTCTAAGCGCTTTACATACAAAACAGGACAAAATATAGACCACAGTCACATTTGCTATACATTAATGTATTACACCAAAAACTCAATGGGCTTTGAAAAGATGCTACTCATCTTAAAGAGAATCAATGAGAAACCAAAACTGGAAAGCCCCATAAAAGTACGAAGATTCTCTTATTTCTATTAAGGGTGGGCATGGGATAAAATACCGTACATGTAAATATATCAATGTAAATGAGGAAGATGAGAACATGCCATACAATATTTTAGATACGGTAAAGGGAAAAAAAATCACAAAAAAGGTTTTAGTGTAGTACCAATAATTATCTTTTGAACAAAATTCTTTGTTCATACTTACACCAACATTTATAAAGTGATTGTTATCATTACTGTATGCAACTTGAAATATTTCCGCCACCATATTTTCATAGTCTGTTGTAATGACTCCAAGGATAGTAGAAACTCTTGTAAGTTCAACTGTCATTGAAAGCTCTGCAGAACATTGGTTACAAACGCTACCAGCTTTGGAAGGCGATATCACAGTTCCATTACTTGTTTCTAGTTCTAATGGTGTCAAACAAGCGCCTGAAAAATACATCAATGAAATTATTCATGCTCCGTAAACTTAAACAAGCAGAACATAATGTGAATGAATTATTGTATATAAAGGCTACATCTGCCCATTTTGGAATACTCTGTGGCTTTATGGAACGGTGGGCTTACAATATTGCAGGAGGAGGGAGTGCAAAAACGAGTTTGCCGTTCCATTCTTGGAAATCAGTACACGGCTTACGACAAAGCACTTGAACACCTTGGACTTGAACCTGCGTCGGCGGAGGTCACTGTGCATGGGGTTTGCTAAAAAAGCCGCCAAGAGTGAAGGATTCTCCCATTGGTTTGCCATTGCCTAACTCCACCCACAATATGAGTCTTACGACTGTAAACAAATATGGACATTTTGGTGTCACATCATCAGGATATAAAAATAGCGCACTTCCATATCTTACTTGTCTGCTAAATTCTTAATTGTTTCGTTTCTCATCTTTTGATTCTATTGGATTTTTATCTCCGACGCTCGTTGCGAATGTTTTCAATTTGCTGCTCAATTGTTTTTTTAAAGATTATTTGTATGAAATTGTTTGATTTGATGTTTTTAATTCAAGGCTTTTTGTAAAAAAATCCTCAATCCAGCTTTTTGGCTGCTACGGATTTTTGTTTGCCTTAGTGAATTGTGTTTGATGTTTTTTGAAAGTGAAATCAAGATACCGAGATATATCGAACTTCGAATTGACTAGAATATATGTATCTCTAGAAAAATAGTTTTTTAGACTAATTTATTTGCGAGGGCTGTCTGCATGCTAGGAATTCTCGACCATTTTCTTTACATCACAATCAGGTCACTAGGTGGACAGGTAATGACTAGTATAATTAATATATTCTTCATATTTTTGGATTTGCCGATAGTGTTCACACATAAAAGGCACAACATCAACTAACACCCTTTTAACATCATCTAGCAAATCATCAGTACCAAGGTTTTTCTCGTTGTGTGCCTCGTTAGAACATCCTGAGAGTGAAGTGCTGAAGTTAGAGAAAAGCAAAATCACCTAAATTAGTTAATTAACAAAGTATATATATACCTTCATTAATTATTAATGCATTTGTTAATGTCACTCCATCAACTGTGATTTCATCTTCCCACGTTAAATTTCTGGGTGATGCAGATAGCGTCCTCTTTTCGGTTGTTCCTATTTCCACATCGATGCTATAGTATGTTCCTATCAAATAAATAAGTTTCATTTAAGTTAGAAATGTATTCTTACCTGATACAACCTCTACAAAGTTACTTTTTTTAAAAGCTGTGTACTCACTCCAAAAATTAAGTATTATTTACCTCTATGACCAACCCTTATTCAGGATTCAGGACTATATAACAAAAGTTCCGTAATCATAATTAGTAATAGTAGGAAATTTTTTATTTTACTTACCTACGTATTGAGGTCGTAGCCTGCAACTAAAAAAACTGTGTCATGGAATAAAGTGAGAAAACGTTTACCAACTTCCTTGCATGGACACAGTGACATGACTTAGGTCATCGAATATTGAAAGGTCGCTAATAATTGGTACTTAGCTCGGATGTGGATATTTGTTTCTTAATATAGTAGTCCTACTGTATTACCTGACAAAGTATTCCATCTCATCGTGGCTGCTTCAGTAACATTACTAACATCAACATCACGGTGCGGTTGTCTTGGGGATGGTGAAGCTGGTATCCAATAACTCAATTCACTTACAGGGTCTTCAATTTGAATAATGAACTACATTATAGAAACAGAAAATTACAAACACAACATTATTAAATCCAGTTGTTAAATTACATGTTTGAAATAACAAGTATCAGTGTAGTTTCTATAGCATCATTTAACCAAAACTAAATAATTATACCACTTACATCTCCTACAAAAAACTCCGGAGTTTGAGAAAGGGGGTGATGTGAAAGGGGTATAATTTATGATTATGACGCCATCTTTGAAAAACAAGGTCTAATTGCCAGAATTTTTAAAAAAATTGTGGGAGACAGCATCTGAAATTGTGGTGGGTAAATTATTAGTGGTGCTTCAGAGTATACTCACAGTGTATACATCTTCACTGATGTTATTAAAAGCTTTCACCGTAACAGGGTAAATACCAGAATATCCCCATGTGTAATTGACAGTAGATGATTTAGTTGTCAATACATTGTCCCCATTAGCAAAGTCAAACTGGTAGACCACATCAGTACCATTATGCTCTGGTATGGTTAACATCACAGTTGCATTGGTTTCCACTATCAATATAAACAATAAGTAATTCATATAAAAAATAAAGCAATGAGTCTATTACTATACATATACTATTTGTTATTTGATGAACTAGCTGCCCTACTTTATACATGTGTTGGAAGGACAACTTTCAAATTAAAAGAGGTGAAGGAAACTTTTAACTAAAAGAATTAATAGGCCTATGTTTTAAGTAGACGAATTTGTTGTTGAAAATAATGTCACTGAAATTTCTATTGAGTTAATTCAGATCAACTTCAGTCAGCTCTGAAATTATAGTACGGCCGAACTAACGTAAATGACCACCTGCTATAGGATAAGATAACACCTGTGCAAAAACATTTTAATAAGCTCTTTTTTGAACTGGCTGCATTTTATTACTATGCTTAGAACAACTTATTATATAGTTATAAATACACAGGTATACATAAATACACAGGTATACATGTGAATATAAGGTGGTTGCTCTTTATTTTCTTAAAATAAATTATTTGGAGGAATTACACGCCAAGAGAAATTCCTAAATGCACAGGCGTTCATGTGGTGGTAATGATCCATTCAATTCCATTTAATTTACAATTTTTTGTATGGTATAAAATATGAAAACAAAAATTACTGTGAGTGGGTCCAACAATTTCGACACCATTTATATACGACTGGATGTGTACCATTGCAGATGTACTGACAAAATTTAGTTCATTCGATACTTCCACAAAAATCATACGATTTGTATCGTCTGAATTGGAATCAATCGGATCTGGCACTTTCATCCGCACCTTGGCCCTCGATGGAGTAACAACTGTTGCTTGAATTAGAGTGTTATATACATCTAAAATAGGTGTTACACCACTAGATCCAACGAATTCTTGATTATCTGCATTTGAAGTTCTTTTGAGGCGTCCATCACTGCTGGAAAATGCGAATATATCACCTTTGGAAACACGTATATGAGAACTCTGATTGGTCAAAATATACCATTGTTTACCAACATCGTCAGCAGTGTAGACAGACTCTTGAATGAGGTCAGTGCTCATGCTTTCAGGCCAGAAAGCCATCCCGATGCTACAGTAGCCTGTTCGAAAATTGTAGGTTCCATTAACAGTACAATTTTTCAAACTTACAAATGGTGAAGGCCTGTATACCTAATAAAGACAAAAATACCTAAAAAAATGATCAATTGAATTCTTCTGAATAATATACAAATTTGTATAGCACACATATTCCTTTTTTTTAATACTTCAATAAAACAAATGGTATGGTAATGGCTAATCTATTTGGGAATGGCATTGTAGTTAAGTTTGATGACATCTATACCTCTGGTACTACATACTTGCTCTGTTTATGTAACTTTTATCAATAAAAGAATGAATGTTTGATTGCCTTACTTGTAACATGAATGTGCCCACAGTAGCAACATCAAACTCCCAGCTGACAAGAATCCCATCAGATCTAACTTGGCCTATGTAGTATATATTATCAGTTTCTGTCTGATTATCTTCCTCATCCCATGCAGTAACACCATACACTCTATGACCAGCATCTTTTAGTAAATGCCAATTTACACAGACGAGTGGCAACAGTAAGCGGAAAACAAATGAAAATTAGAATCTATGTTATTTCATATGAACATTTACACAGAATTTTAAGAGGACGAGCGGTTGAGTAGAAATCTGCTCAGGACAGAATCAGATTTCTATAGTCAAAATACCGAATTCTAGCAATAGAAAGGCATGTATTAAACATGGCTTTGGTGGTGTAGAATGTATATGCTTTAAAAAAAAAATGTTAATTTAATATATTTATAAAAGATTTAAAACTGAGTTTACAGTACAATACATTACACATGCATAGTTTAAAAGAAAGGTGAGAGAAAAAAATGGAATAAAAAAAAACAACATACACAAAGCACAGGGATGATTCACATATTGTAATTATTGTATTGTACATTATTCAGACCCAGGGAAAACCAACAAAACTGTCTCAGTAAAACACAGCGTCCTCAACAACACTAAGGTGACGTATGACCAGATTGTAAATAACAACAGTCTACTCGAAAAAGCAAACAGTTTGCAATAATTACTTTTTTATTTCCTTATTTATCATACTTATTTGCATCAACAAAATTTACTCCTATATAGGATCCAAATTAAATAATGTCAAGAATTACACAAGTAAGCGTCCCTGTTGTATAGCTTCCCTATGCCTAGGTTTTTATTACATGATATGTTGTTTCTTTACAAATGTTTCCTGTTTCAGCTGCGATTTTGTTCTGTTGTTTGGTATTTAAGTTAATACTAGAAGTTTGCATTCTAGTCCTACTTTTAATGTTTCATTTTGTAGAGTTGATTTTTTTAAACGTAGTTTTATTTCAAGACTTTCTTCACAATATAATTCCCTAAGTAATAACACCAATATTGATATTTTTTATGATGGCATTGCTTCTTTCTATTATTATACTTAGTTAACGTGTAATATCATTTTTCTGTGTTCAATGTCATCTTGTTTTCCGTTTGTATACTGAATTATATTTTTTTATATAAAGTAGTTTTTTTATTAAGATTTTAACCAGCCTGTTATTGGCAATGATTCGCTGTTGGTTTGGAGTGAAATAAAGAAATAAAGAAAAGAAATTATATATTATCACCTGTAATGTCCATTGTAAGGTTTCCCACTTCATATTCTGCGTACACAACTAATGATGATCCAAACACGACACTGACATTACACTCAAAGTAACTAGTAGCAGCGACGATTTCAGGACAAACAAGTGAAATGTTTGATACTGGCATCATGCTGTTAACAATGGTGTTTAATTCAACAATTTCCGAGGTAGTAGCATCCTCAGCTTCTCCAGATATTGGGTACACCAAAGGCTGTCTGTAAATTATATATAAAAATAAAATAATTGTTTGGAGCTAGACTAGAGGCATTCACTATTTGTGTTCAGTGGTGAATAGTAGTCATGTAGGTAGTAAGACTATGTTCTTAATTAGATCAACTTATAGTAACCATGGTGACAAATTATATATATAAACTTTCTTTATTCACAAGACTGATGTACAGCACAACTCGTTCAGAGAAAATTACAGCAGAATCCCTTCCTTTTGGAATCCCCTATTAAGGGGGCACCATTCCAGTGCTTCCCGCATAAATGGTACTTCTATCTAAGGGCACTTTAGAAGTGTCTCTTTAAGAGGGATTCTACTGTAATACATAATAAATGTTTTTTTGTTATGTTATGCATATATTAAACACTTTATATTTTACATTGTATTTAACCATTTGTTTGTTATAAATACGTTTTGAACAACTTAACTGAAGTTGGAAGTGTATGCATTGTATGCATTGCTTGTACTGGATCCTCCACCTAGAACCTCTATTATTAAGTATAAGACATCTTTGGGAAAAAACCCTGAATAGAATAGGTGGTTGGCCATAGTGTCTCCTTAATAGGGGTGTCCTAAAGAAGTGGGTATGTTTTTATATTTGTATCCAGGTATCTTAAAGTTAGTTTATTTAGCAGACTGGACAGACCTGATGGTACTCACATGAAATGGTGTTCAATATCATTTGGTGATTGTAATGGAATGTTGACCATCGGGTAATTGTCAGTGAAATCCAAAGACATTGTTATATTCTCAGTTCCTGTGAAGTTGACAGCAAATGTTATTTGCTCAAGTATCGGTACAGCAACTTGATCATCATGATATTGTGACAAATCATATGAAAGTTGTTCCAATGCCATTCCTAAAAGTAAAAGTAAAAGAGTTAATAATTTGTACTGTGCTCAGTCTGAAAAAGATATTATAAAAGTAAACATAAACAGTAACACTACATTTTGAACATTTGAATTACTCAATCATCACAATAATTATAATTATGGTTTCCACATCTTTATAGTTGTCCCATGACCTACAGTAGAGGATCGTAGGGTCATAGCAGATGAGATACCGCAGTAGTACTCATCATGATACGATACACAGGCATAAAGCCATATCTCCAGGCTGGCAGAGTTTTTGCTAGATGTTTTCTCCTGAACCGACAACGCCTTTTGGTTGGTTTTTTTTTGTTGCTACCAACTGGGTGTCCAACCACCCTTCATACAATGCTCCTACAGGAGTTGGTGTGGGTACCGGTTAAGTCACCAGTGTGTGACAGTGGCTGTGTGTGTGTGTGGGCTAGCACACTGGGGTAACTCTCTACTCGTTTCAAAAGATGTACTAGGTTCTTTAAAATGCACATGGGCTAGATGTGTACACCGGACCTACGGTTTATAGTCATTATTCGAGAAGACTCGTTCTACCACCAGAAGTGAGGATCAAACCCTTGCAGATGTTATGCCTACATAATTAAGGTTCCACTGTCTTTGCCACTCACTAATGACATTATACAAATGGACATTATATCGTAATCATTATCCACTCCACTACACTATATTTAATTTATTGAACTTTGATACAAAATATTATTACCATAAGATCTGTGGTATATGCCAATGTTTCCGAGTTTTGCAGTTGTCTCGTATACAGAGCAGTGTTCATATTCACTACATGTTCCTGTGCAGGTATCATAGCAATTATCAGACCTGAAAGGTAGATCATGGTAGCCACACAGGCATGTTGAACTGTTTGTCATTAACGTATACCTAAAAAAACAAATATTAATACTAAATATTTAATTTAATTTATCTAAATACATTTATTGAATTAACAAAAAGAAATCCTTAAAAAATAATATTCTATATTAATTAATCTCTGCCCTTAAACATCATGCTTAATTTAAGATGAGGTTAAAATAATATTGTGCAGGGTTAGATATTCGCCTTTGGATATAAGGTCAATCGGGACAAAAATGTCCATCTAGGCCTTAGCGCGGTGATGTAAATTTACATCATCTTGCTAGCCTCATGCCCATGGAACTATTTTTGTCCCGATTTACCTTTTAAATATGGTGCCCTCTGGAGTTAATAAAGTCGCTTATTGGCCCATGTCCCTCATTTTCAATAATTGAATATGTATTGAAATGATATAACATTACAAAAGCAATCAGAGAGTTGTGATCGCAACTAGGGCTAAAAAGTGAAAACTCATCCAACCATCATATGACAACTATACCACTTTAAAACTCTGTCTACACTATCAAACTAGTTTGACAAAAAAAGTGTGATGTGTTCAAATATGCTAGTGACATAACGCAATATGGTAATGACATGACTTCATCATGTCCATATATGGGCACATCTCATTTTTGCATCACATAAAGTTTGTTAGTGTAGACAGAGCTCTACATTGCCTAGCAAAACACAGGGCCCCACAAAATGAAAAACTTGTGTGTTGACACGCCAGTGTATGTAAAGTTTAGCTAAGGCAATGCCACAACATCAGTACTACTGTCCCCTACAACTTCAGTTTAGTTCCATAAAGCTATGTCTACACTATCAAACTAGTTTGACAAAAAAAGTGCAATGTGCCCAAATACGGTAGTGATATGCTTAAATATGATAGTGATATGACATCAAATATTTTGTCACATAAAGTTTGATAGTGTAGATAGAGCTTTACACCACTAAACCCAAAACAATGTTTTGAATTACTGTGAAAGAAGGTTTCTACAGATCGTCATGCATTCAGCAACAGTAACAGTATCAGGGCTGTATATCCCTGGGTTCAATATCAACGGTCTATCAGTCGGATCCAGTGGAATGTCATAGCAACCAATCATTTCTATTATTTAAAAAAAAACATGTTTAGTTTAGTTGGAACAGAAATACAAATATTTATTAGAAGTACTAGTAGAATAAACTTTTAAAAAGAAATTTTATATTTTGTTATATTAGTATGTGAATTAGGCGCAATTCAGATTTTTCTGCAATGCCACTTTTATATACTTAAACCAGAATTGAATTAAATTGTACTAAAATTGTAATTAATCTGGCTACAACAATTTTTACCTGTATTGGTGGCTTCACTTGTAATCTACAACAAGAACAAAATTGAATACAATCATATAAAAACAAAAAGTTTCAAAATTAATATATAAATGGAATGATTAGAAAGGAAAAATCTAAATATGCAAAAATAATGTTTTACTTGAATTGTTCAAAAGCATATACAGTATAAGTAATTGTTTTAACCTACCATAAGTGTAATCAAATAAAAAATCTTCGAAATACATGAAGACGCCATTGCAAAATGGCTTAAACGCAACACGTCCCTCCAGTATCTACGTGGCATCTGGTTCCAACAAAAATAATTTCCAAGAGAAGACTAATTACTTAATCTAAATTAACAATCAATATTGATCAAAACACAAATAAAAATAAAATTTCATACATTTGTTGTTATTCACTAGTCGTAATAATACCCTATGTATATAGACATTAGTAAACAAACAAGTGTTAACTATTGGCTGATTAAACACCTTTCCACCAGTCTGTTGATTCATTAGTGCAAGTTTATGAAGAAACATGAGTTTGTCTTAATTAAAACTTTATTACACTATTGATTTGTTTACTTTTACCACTCAATTTGTACTTTTTGCACAATTGACCTAAAAGAGACTACATTGAGTAAATATAATGAGCAAGACGTCTGCAGGCAATACAGTTTACAAGCTTTCGATTTTTAGACAACTGTCGCCGAACTACACTATGTTAATTCTGTGTGCATGCGCAGAGGTTTTTGGTGTTTTTTTTTAGGGCTGAGCAACAACCATCATCAGTTGACTATGATCGTATTGTTCCTAGGTTTTTTTTAAATCTGTAAGGAGTGTGCACAAAAATAATGAAAATTGAATTGAAGAACAATATGGGAAATGAGTACAAATTCACAAGAAAAAAAAATACAGTAAATAATGAGTTTTTGTCTTTTACTACTATTTGAAAGAATAAATAACGCTAAAACTTATATTATATAAATTAATATAATACAATTCTCCAAATTGCTAGAAGAAAAATACAATAAAATATATGGTCATCAACGAACCATCCTGATTCATATACATTAACACAGTATATCTAAAAACTTTAAACCATTTGAAATACACAAATGTATTACAAAACATTTTACATTATATTTTAAATTTATGTATAATGATAAATACACAGTACTGTATGTATGTAAACAGTATGTATATAAAATGTTATAATAACGTGTCAAGTTTATTGGAAAAGTGAATTTAAAACTTCAACTGTAATTAATTGTGTAGATTAAAATTTTTATATATAACACATAGATGAGTGATCTGTCACGAGAAACATATTAATAAGATTTAACTTTAAAGCAAACATTACAAACAAAATATTTAATTATTCATATCAAATATCAAAAGATCAACAACTTAATTAGTTATTATGCATTCATAAGTGTATTCTGAAATCAATAGACAGAAAAGATCACAAACTGTGTGAAACTAACAGATGGTAGAATTCAACAAACAAAGTGTGGTAACATAGTTGCTATGACAATAATAAACACTATGGTTTACAATAAAAACTGAATTTTGTCAAGTTGTAGTTTACTGGTATAAACTGTACAGTAGTTATTACATTAAATGTGGGGTACAGTAGAACACCCTTCTTTGGGACACTCATATTCAAGAGATGTTCATATTAAGGCGACACCTTCCCATAAAATTAACCCCTACTTTATACTCTAGAAATTGACATAAAATTGATTATACACTGAATGTTAGTATTTCTAATATTAATATATTATTATCCTCTTTTATCTCATTTATTTATTTTTATTAAATGTCAGAAAATTAATCTTTAATAACAAATAACACCTTAAAATAATCTTATTAAACAATTTAAAACCTAATATTCCTTTGTTATAATTAATACTATGTTAGCATTTATTATTACATTTTTATTTATACATTATCTATTCTTAGCTTAAATCTTGCCAGCTTTTAGTAAAAGTGTTTCATTGATAATTCAATTCTGGTTGAGTGGCAAAGCGGCATTGCAGAATAATTTTAATTGCGCTCATATCATTCATTGGCATTTAAAAGTCAGTCAAAATTAACCTTTTTTTAAATATGTACTGTCCCCCTGAAAAAATAATTCTTAACAAATGTTTAATTGAATATGCCCTTTTCGACGTCAATAATAGTTAAGTGTGATTAAATTAATCTTTATTTTTCATGTTTTTGGGGGACAATACATCTTTAATATCCGTTTTCTGTTTAAATGTGGGTTGTTTCAGCAATCAAATACTTATAATTAAAATTTGTCAATCTTTTCCACAATGCAGTTTTAATATATGTCTTGCAACATGATAACATTTAACCGTCCAAGTGCTTCAACATGGTAGAAAACTGTTTAAAGAACAAATAAGAGCGTATACTGTATATATTTATTTGTAGCTGGCTACCATACTATAAAAGCTCAGGTACAGGCATGAATTTTAAATATAATATCTGATTAATTGTACATAAATCAAATATTTGTAACAGAAATCAAGATGAAAAACTTGAATTTCCCTTAATATGGTCAAATACAAAATTTGACAAAATTCTGCCATAAAAATTTAACCTAATATAATAACATGTTTGGCGACTCCCTAGAAGGTGAAAAAAGATGGTGGATATATACGGTGGATAATTTTTGCTGTACCATGAAAATAAAAATCTGAAGTTGAATAAAAATACCAGAAATGTAAAATTCAAATTATATTACCTATATTTAGTCATCTGATAACATTTTTTACCACACCGTTTATTTTTCATAGCTTTTTAAAATGCCTCTCTATTTACAAAATTTGTGTACAAAAGAATAATGTGTAATTTGAACTATCAAGAAAGTGCTTATTTTCAACAAGTCTGTGTAACACAAATAAAATCCCAAAAATTATGAAACATAGTGGAATCTATAGATTGATAATTATTGAAATGTATGATCAATAGAAATGTTTTGCCCGCACCTGGCCTTTAAGCTCTGTCTACACTATCAAACTAGTTTGACAAAATAAGTGTGATATCCCAAATGTGGTAGTGATATGTTTAAATATGGTAGTGATACAACATCATCATGTCCATATATAGGCACATCTAAGGCTATAGCGAAAGGTTAAAAACAGACGAGGCAAAGATGCTTTAAATACATCTATATATAACGATCTGTGCTGGAATTTGGTGGGTGGTGAAAGTGATGAATAAAGTGTTTTTGAACTGAACAATAACAAATACAAGTTAAAACAGAGAATAAATCAAACAATTATTTTAATAACTTACTGTATCACACATGTCTGTTGCATCCGTCTTTTTAGCAATGTCTAGGCCACTTGCAAAAAGCATCTTTGCAGAATCTATATTTCCAGCCATGGCATTCACCCTTCCATGGATCATCAGTAAATCTAGATTATCTGGGGCTGCAGACCTTCCCTTGTCCAGTATAGCTATAGCTGATACATAGTCCTCTGTAACTGCATAACATTTTGCAAGATTTTCTAATACAACCTGAAAGTTGGGAGCTAAAGGTAAACATGTGTACTGATACAATTTGATATATTTTTCAGTTAAAGTAAAGCTCTGTCTACACTATCAAACTTTATGACAAAAAAAGTGTGATCTGCCAATATAATGGACATCATACCACTATCATATTTGGGCATATCACTACCATATTTGGGTACACCACACTAGTTTGATAGTGTAGAGAGAGCTCAAAAGCTGTACATGTTCTAGGCACTCATCAGATAAGATTGTGTGCTCTTTAATGAACCCAGTCCTTCAGAGTCGAATATTACCCTGGTGTACTGGTCCATCTCAGTCTGTGTTGCTGTGGACAAAAAAATGAGTAACGTTTGGTGGGCACTGTACGGCACGAAGGGCCAATACCTCTATTGTATGGCATGTATTTGTATGGTCCCTAAAGTGTCCTCTAAAGCTTGGTTCTCACTAGGATGTAGTGTGTTGACCAATGACAAGAATAACTGTGAATAATCTATCGCCTGTATATGTTGCGTTATGTCCTTGTGTTGCGTCACCAGTGACAACCAAGGATTAATAAGGTTTCTTTTGCATTAGAAGAATTATTCTAAAATGATAAATATAATCTACCACATCCTCAGGAAATCTAGCTATTGCTGATTCTAGAAGCTTCACACCATTGCTGCGTTGGTTTTCCTGCACAAACTGGGAGTAGCAGTAATTATAGTCAGAGGCGTCAAATTCTTGCCCCGCCTCAAGGTGCTGTAACAACTTATCAGCATCTCCAGTCTTGGAATACTCTCGTATTTTAATGCCTAGAAGTTGTTTACTGTTTGGGAACCTACATAAGTAACATATAAAAAAACCATGAGAAAAACCTTTATTGTTCAATTGTTCCAAGTTTACTTCTTCACACAACATGAGGATAATAAAGAAATACAAGATATTTTAATCAAAGTAGAATGATGTGTAAGGAAGACACAAAAGATTTAGTAAATACAGTAATAAATGACTAAAATGAAGCAATATTTACAAACAAATTGGACTGAAGGGCAGACTTTTAACATAAAAGGGACGCCCCTATTAAACAAAAACTTTGTTGGGTCTCGAAGGTAACCTCTGGCCTTAATAGAGGTGAATAGTATAGCTAACTCACTTGCGTAAACCAGCATCTACAGAGTAGTCTCCAACAATAATTGTTTCACCTTCTGATGCAAGTTGCTCTACAGCTGTGTTGTACAACGCGTAGTGTTGATCCATGACAGAATCTGTCTGTAGAACACGCTGTATTGTACGCGATGCATTCTTAAAATCCTTAATGCTGAAATAGTGATTTATCATCTGGTTGTTCAGGCCTGAAGAAGACATGTTTAAACGACCCTGTTTCTCTAAAATTTCTCCTGTAATCAAGATTATTTTGATTAAAAGTTATTTATTATTATAATAACATATATTATATTTATTAAAAATGATTACCGATTATTAATGAGATGCTTGTGTAGTCGCATAATTAAACCCTATACTATGTGTTTCTGTCATTAAAAATGTAATTTTTTTTGCAAATTTCCTGCAAATTGGCCATCAAATCACAAGGATCGTAAGGGCTATATGTGATGTCATCAGTCAGATGAAAATAATTTGTTTAACATGGATGTTGTGTCAGTCTTTTTATGACAAAAGGTGCACTTGAATATAAAAATCACCAAACCAAAGAAAATACAATTTTCAGTGGATGTGTGTATTAAAAAATACAAGTGTATTGGAGATAAATTTGTAAATACCTAGGCTAGGACTACATGCTTCTTACTATGCCTCTAGCCTATTGCTAGGCCTCTCTCTCTACACCAAGATTGAACCGAAAATGTTGTCAAAAGAAAATGACATGTGACGCTGCGCTTCCAATGGAAACATCGGATCATTTTTTTCGCGATGGTTTAACTTTTTCAAGATTCATGCGACTCGATTCATGCGACTCGTTTCGATTTTCATTTCATTTCATTTATTTTGTCTCATAAAAATACAATATAAAAAAACATGGACATGAACAAGAAAACATCACACAAAACCAGGCAGAGACAGGATTCCTAAAAAGCGAACTTAATCACTATCTAGTAGGTCTCCTATTGCACTGATTGTATAAAAAACATTTAGAATAAAATTTGAATTAAACATTAAAATTGCATATAATACTATATCAAAATGAATTAAAATATATTACAATATATTAAAATATATGTGGTTTTTATATTTGACGCTTGCCGCGTGTTGCTTTGCATGTGATTATTCAGTGTGCACCGGCCTATAGTGTAGACTAAGCTTTAACTATAGAACAATTCAACCAAAGGAACATGGGACAATACGGCTATTAACCAAGCTACATTATCAATAGTGTATTAAAACAACTATACAGTACCTGCTTTATGAAAAAATACATGGGCATTTTCCATATCTTTGTTGTTCATGTAGCAGATGGCAATGTTCTCCATTGCTCTAAGTGTGTCTGCATGCTCTAGACCGTGGCATCTCTATAAATAAAAGAAATTAATTAATCTTAATTGGGGAAGATTTTTCTAATTTTTTTTTTTAATTTTAGAGTCTCACTAATAAATGTATTATTATACAGATATACCTGGACTGAACAACAAATATTATTAAAACAATTAATGCATTAAATACAAACTCACATTTTTTAAAGTTAATTTGTGTTTTTTTTCAAATAAAAATATCACTTTAAGGCTGGACATGAATCACCGTAATATGTACACCACTGACATTAAACCCTTATTTCTTGACTTTGTCATACCTTAAATACTTGTAAGGCTTGTAGACTCATTTCAAGTGCTTTATTGTACATATCTAGTCTCATCATCTGAACACCATAAGACATCAGCGACTGTGCAACACTTGGATGTTCATCACCAAATGCATTGCGTCGAATGTCAACAGATCTAATATAAAAATGTACACAAAGATGCATAATGTTGTTTTGTATTTCTAAGTTGTCCCATATATAAGTAACACTAAACATAATTTTTTGTTTCACTAAAGCCCTGTCTACACTATCCAATTTTATATGACAACAAAATGTAATGTGCCTACATATGGCCATGATGGCATTCTATCACTACCATTTTTGGGCATATTACTACCATATTTGGGCATATTACTACCATATTTGGGCACATCACACTAGTTTGATAGTGTATACTAAGCTTTAGACTGCAATGAGTGAAAGTATTTCTTTGTCAACAGTGTTTTGTTGACATTATACAGATAATTAAAATAACTTGCAGGATGGGTTAACAACGCAGGATGTGTGGCAAGGAATAGGCTTACGATTTAATGGGAAATAAATAGGTTTGGCCTTTGAGTCCATTATAAAAAAAATGTTCCACTTTCTAGTGAGAATCCAACCCTTTTAAGAACCAAGAGACTGCTTTTTGTGGTAGGGAGTAATGTGTTGTGAGTACATTCTAGAATTTGACTATTATTACCTTTGAAAGATTTTACAGATTTCATCCACATTTTTGTCAGGGAGGCGAACATAAGCCATGGCCAAGTTCAGAAGTGTTCCGCCAACATTTGGAGGCAAGCTTCCAAAATAGTACTCTTCATAAATCTGTATAATTTCATATTACTAACATTAAATTAGAAAAGTATCTTTTAATATCAATTAAGTATCAATATTATTAGTTCTGATTTATTAATTATGAGCATGAGAAAGAAAAATGTATGTATAGCAATCCTCTCCATTTTTCTTATTAATGCCTGCTCCTCATGTATTTATTCTTTTCCATTTTGTTTCTTTTCTAAATCCAGAAAGGGTATTAATTCATCATAGAAATGTTGCTATATAGCGCATACACAACAAACAACGGTTAACTATAATATCAAGCATACCCAAGTTATGTCACTAACCTCAAGTGCCTTCTCAAGAAGTTTAGAGCCCTCTTCATATTGGCCCAATTGGGCCTGTATCTGGCCTAGATTGTTGTAGCTTTCAGCCACCAATACTTTGCTTCCACCACTTTCTTTCTGTAGTTGTAGAGCCTTGGAGAAGAGCTCAAATGCCTATTGTAATAATATATAATATAGTATAAAAGATTTATCATTCATTAACAATGAACATTTTTCAATAACTGTAATGTATTTCTTTCAGAACCTTTTAAAGCCATCATATGATTCTTTTTTGTTTGAATGTTTATACACATGTTCGTTGACTCCTATATACTGTACGAGTGTAATCACCCGGGTCGAAAATAGTTACCTTTTGTTTTATGACGTGCCACGCAATTGTGCAGCTATTGAGTCTAACAGTCATTCTGCATGAGGTCATTATGAACGTGTGTATAATGACCTTTTTACTCGAGAAGTGTTGCATGATGAAAAGGTGGCTAATAATTACCCGGACAATAACCACCCATAATGGGCTCTACCATTCTTAGAGTGGGGTGTGTGGGAAAGAACAAGACTTCATTTGATTTTAACTGTAGCTCTTAACATAGAATTACAGTAGGTTACATGGTAACATTCTCAACTTTACTTTATTTGCTTCTAGAAACACATGATGTACTCAAACCTGACATTACATTATTAGCATGATTTAATTATGCACACATAACTTTATTTATTTATTTATTCGGGCCAATGCCTATGTATAATAAATGGCTTAGGTAATACTCCTAGGAAATATAGATAGATAGACATTACTATTATTTACCTCCGCCAAGGAGGTATATGTAATCGGTAGCGTGTGTTTGTTTGTTTGTTAGCAGGATTACTCAAAAAGTAATTACAAGATCTTTACAAAAATGAATAGACAGATAGATATGTGGTCAAGGACCATTCCATTAAATTTTGGGACCATTTGGGACCACAGTCTCAATTCTGGACCACTTTTTAGTATACTTTTTTAGACCTGCTAGTGTTAAAAGATAGGACAGAATTTTTCAAAAGCCGGCGAGCAGTCTTAAAGTAACAAGTAAACTGAAATTGCATTTTCTCGAGAACTACTTGTCCAAAAAACTTCATTTTTTAACAAGAGGCAAGAGTTATAATGTGTGATTTGTAATTTTAAAACATAATTTGATTTAATGTGCACGTTTTTTGATGTGAGTAGTTTAAAAAACCTATTTCTTTTCAAATTCACTCATTTTGATTTTCGCGTTGCTGTTCTATTGTTAGTCAACTGAAGCTATTGTTAATTGAAAGGCTTGTTACATAACCATTACACCAAACTCGCATACACATGCTTGTAATGAAATTAGCCTAAATCACAAACAGCATTAAGACACACACAAATATATATATTTTTTTTTTTACCGGAGAAATCTTATGTAGGAGAATTTTACAGTAGGCGGAGGTATGCACTCTCGGAGTGTCTTTCTAGTTACATCATGTTATACGCCTCCAATTCCATTTTTTCAAATAATATGTTTACCTCATTCAGTCTGCCTTGACGGTAGTCAATAAAGGCCAAGTTATTGAATGTTTCAGCAAGAGATGACATTCCAAGTTCTTTTATATACCTGTTAGAAAGTTATATTAAAGATAAATGATTAATAAATTATACCAAATGGTACACTGCTGTGTAGAATAGGACCTGACAAGGTCTCTGAAGCCACTCAAAGAAAATTAAATACAATGCATGAGAACGGACATTGGCAAACGAGTGGTCTCAATTTGGAACAGCCTTCAGAAGAATATTATTTCTACTTACTTTTCTTTCAGCTCCAAGATACGGAGATGATACTTCTTAGCTAATTCAAATTTCTCATTACTGGCATAAGCACATGCTAACTTATTAGTGAACATACAGTAATCACTTAAAACATCATCATTTTTATGCATGGTCTCTTCGTCATATAAATTATCCTATAGTTGAATAAAAAAAAGTCATTTTAAACTCGATTTTAATAAGGCATCACCATACTGTAGCTTGTTGACTTGACCCCATGAGCTCTATGGCCCCTTGAGCTCTGGGGCAACTGACTCATAGCATTTACGTCACTGCTCTCATTGAGAAGACAGGAAAATAAGTTATTACTTACATGTAGTTGAAGTGCTCTCAGTAGAGGAACTTCAAGACAAGTTATATGGCCAGCTGACTCTAAGAAATCTGCTACTGCATTCACAAATTCTAACAACTAAAAATAAATACATTTAAATACAATAACAGATTGTGTTGCACTATGCTCTTAATTGGATCCAGGTGGAACCTAAACAACTAGAAGCGACAGCAGCAAATATGTATGAGAGGTGTGCGGCAACAAATAGAGACAAATTAAGATTTTCAGCTGCTAGGAAATGACATCTTTACTTATAACCTTTTTACATCTGCATAAAAGCAGGTTTGATCTCCCAACTTATTACATGTTTTTACACGTAAACCTTGTGAAATCTCGGAAGAATTTCCAGAAAATTGTCTTCACAATATGCAAACCTAATTACAATTTGTTGTACTTTTTGCAGCTGTGAAAAGGGTATTATTTGTAGTCACACTCAAAGTTTGTGTTGTTTTAATGTTGCTAAAATTAATTAAAAAAAAAATAATAATAATAATGGCACTACAGCCTTTGGCTTATGGAGCCATAATGACAATTTAATCAATGAATCAAAGAAAAACTGTAGCATTGAAATGTCAAACATTAGTTGTGTACCTTCACTTACCAGTTTAGCTGGGGGACTATCAGAGCCAATGTCAAGGTTATCAAGGTAGAGTAGAACAGATTGTTCATTGACAACTTCCATGTATAACTTCATCATTTCTTCACCAATTACATCAATAGAATTCCAGTAGCTGATGAGATCATAAGAACTTTCATCTCCTCTGAAAAAAGTACTTCAATTAATCTTTATTCATACAAATAGATCAGGGTTTCTTTAGTCACATGAATAACCAACTTTTTAGGCTGAATCAACAGATTCAAGGCTTGTATCCTTTATCCGTACAAATAGATCAGGGTTTGTTTAGTCACATGAACAAGAAACTTTTTACGCTGAATCAACAGATTCAAAGCTTGTATCCTTTATCCATACAAATAGATCGGGGTTTGTTTAGTCACATGAACAAGAAACTTTTTACGCTGAATCAACAGATTCAAAGCTTGTATCCTTTATCCATACAAATAGATCGGGGTTTGTTTAGTCACATGAATAAGAAACTTTTTACGCTGAATCAACAGATTCAAAGCTTGTATCCTTTATCCGTACAAATAGATCGGGGTTTGTTTAGTCACATGAACAAGAAACTTTTTACACTGAATCAACAGATTCAAAGCTTGTATCCTTTATCCGTACAAATAGATCGGGGTTTGTTTAGTCACATGAACAAGAAACTTTTTACGCTGAATCAACAGATTCAAAGCTTGTATCCTTTATCCGTACAAATAGATCGGGGTTTGTTTAGTCACATGAACAAGAAACTTTTTACACTGAATCAACAGATTCAAAGCTTGTATCCTTTATCCGTACAAATAGATCGGGGTTTGTTTAGTCACATGAACAAGAAACTTTTTACACTGAATCAACAGATTCAAAGCTTGTATCCTTTATCCGTACAAATAGATCGGGGTTTGTTTAGTCACATGAACAAGAAACTTTTTACGCTGAATCAACAGATTCAAAGCTTGTATCCTTTATCCGTACAAATAGATCGGGTTTTTTTAATCACATGAACAAGAAACTTTTTACACTGAATCAACAGATTCAAGGCTTGTATCCTTTATCCGTACAAATAGATCGGGTTTTTTTAATCACATGAATAAGAAACTTTTTACGCTGAATCAACAGATTCAAAGCTTGTATCCTTTATCCATACAAATAGATCGGGTTTTTTTAATCACATGAATAAGAAACTTTTTACGCTGAATCAACAGATTCAAAGCTTGTATCCTTTATCCATACAAATAGATCGGGTTTTTTTAATCACATGAATAAGAAACTTTTTACGCTGGATCAACAGATTCAAAGCTTGTATCGTCAGATTTTATAGGGCTTTTTTATTCACAAAAAAAATCATCATGAGCTAGACTAGCTAGGTCTATTACTTCTGCTGTTGGTCTCTCTTTTGAAAAGGGATCTTTAGGCTTGCCATTACAACGCACCACTCTAAGCCCTTTTCTACTTCTCCACTGAGGCTTCTGATTCAAAACCTTTTCTCATTAATGGTCATTACAATTCAAATTATTTGTTTATTAAGTGTTATAATATATTATTATGTATTATTATATATTCTCTAACCTCTGAAGTGTGTAAAAGACAGCAGGATGTAGAAGACATTTCTGAAGATCCTTCACTTTGCTAGGAGATGACATCAACAGCCATGGCAGCTCTTGCAAAATTCTGACAGGGACTGTACTGTTATACTTAAGGCTTATTTTCTAAGAATTAAACAAATATGCATCCACAGTACAACCTAACCCAACCTTATAGTAACAATTACGAGATGATAACTAAACTTAAACTCTATCACATCAGGAAGCCTTCAATTTGCAACGATCTACAACCAATGTGTGTTATGTTAATCCACCTCGACAGAGTATTGATGATTTATAGGTCCAGGCAACGACCGACAACACATCAATTGACCTGACCCATAGGTCGTCAGAAATCGAAAGCTCCCTATTATGAAGCTTGGGCAGGATGCTACTTTCGCTACAAGAAAAATACTGGTACCATGCCATGCTTTCAATTTGGGATGGTTATTTATGTAAAAGATTAATCTACACTTACATATGCCTGGTATACACTGTTCAGTATATTATCAGGACTTTATTTTGTCATTTAACATTCTTCCTTCATCTACCATCCCAGAACAAAAGCATTCGAATGTTACGCACATTTAAAAATGGATGGTAGACAAAGGATGAATGTGGATACTAAAAAACAATACAGTATATAAGTCTGTAAGTCATAAAATCATCATTATTAGTACAGTAAGCACAAATTAAATAATTTTACTAAAGCAGCAGTAAATAAATTAATGTATTAAAGTAATATGGGAAATTAAAAAAGAGAGCTGAATACTACTGCACAAAAGCATTTTAGCAATATTAAGAATCACAGAGCCAAATAAATACTTCCAAATATGAGCATAAAACTGGGGTGATATAGTAATAAAGTTGTTTAATGGTGATGGTATATATAGGCGTTTGATGGTGATTTAGTATGTGTTTGTAGGTGATATAGTATGTAAAGCTGTTTGAAGGCAATTTAGTAATATAAAAGCATTTGAGGGTGATAGCACGGTGATAGTAAATAAAGGCATTTGAGGGTGGATGGTAAATAAAGCCGTTTTCAGGCAATTTATTAAATAAAGCCGTTTCAGGGTGATGGCATGGTGATAGTAAATATAGGCATTCTAGGGTGGATAGTAAATAAAGCCGTTTAAAGGTAATATAGTAAATAAACCGTTTGAGGGTGATAGCATGGTGATAGTAAATGACATGTATTTGAGGGTGGATAGTAAATAGAGCCGTTTGAAGGCAATATAGTAAATTGAGCCGTTTGAGGGTGATAGCATGGTGATAGAAAATAAAGGCATTTGAGGGTGGATAGTTAAATAAAGCTGTTTGAAGGCAATATAGTAAATATTAGCCGTTTGAAGGCAATATAGGATTTTTAGGGTGATATCATAAATAAAGCAGTTTTAAGGTGACATAATATTAAAATTAAAGTCATTTGAAGCCAACAGTAAATAAAGGTTATTTAGGTAGGTGGATATAGAAAATAAAGGCATTTGAAGGTGGATAGTAAATAAAGCCGTTTGAAGGCAATATAGTAAATAAAGCCGTTTGAGGGTGATAGCATGGTGATAGTAAATAAAGGCATTTGAGGGTGGATAGTAAATAAACTGTTTGAAGGCAATATAGTAAATAAAGCCGTTTGAGAGTGATAGTAAATAAAGGCATTTGAGGGCAATATAATAAATTAAAGTCATTTGAAGCCAACAATAAAAAAGGTTTTCAGGTAGGTGGATATAGAAAATAAAGGCATTTGAGGGTGGATGGTAAATAAAGCCGTTAGAAGGCAATATAGTAAATAAAGGCGTTTGAAGGTGATATCATAAATAAAGCAGTTTGAGGGTGATATCATAAATAAAGCAGTTTGAGGGTGATATCCTAAATAAAGCAGTTTGAGGGTGATATCATAAATAAAGCAGTTTGAGGGTGATATCATAAATAAAGCAGTTTGAGGGTGATAAAATAAATAAAGCAGTTTGAGGGTGATATCATAAATAAAGCAGTTTGAGGGTGATATCATAAATAAAGCAGTTTGAGGGTGATATCATAAATAAAGCAGTTTGAGGGTGATATCAAAGCAGTTTGAGGGTGATATCATAAATAAAGCAGTTTGAGGGTGATATCATAAATAAAGCAGTTTGAGGGTGATATCATAAATAAAGCAGTTTGAGGGTGATATCATAAATAAAGCAGTTTGAGGGTGATATCATATTTAAAGTCATTTGAAGCCAACAGTAAATAAAGGTTTTTAGGTAGATGAATATAGAAAATAAAGGCATTTGAGGGTGGATGGTAAATAAAGCCAATTGAAGGCAATATAGTAAATAAAGGCGTTTGAGGGTGATATCATAAATAAAGCAGTTTGAGGGTGATAAAATAATTTAAAGTCATTTGAAGCCAACAGTAAATAAAGGTTATTTAGGTAGGTGTATATAGAAAATAAAGGCATTTGAAGGTGGATAGTAAATAAAGCCGTTTGAAGGCAATATAGTAAATAAAGCCGTTTGAAGGCAATAATAGTAAATAAAACCGTTTGAGGGTGATATCATAAATAAAGCCGTTTGAGGGTGATATCATGGGTGATAGTAAATAAAGACATTTGAGAGTGATATAGTAAATATAGATGTTTGAAAGCGATATAGTAAAAAAGATGAGATGATAGTAGAAAAATTGAGTACAAATATACTGTACATCACTAGAAAATAACTCAACTTCCATATATTTTATTGGAGGATGAACTGTTTACAAAAGATAAACAAAGTTTACTTAGAGCCATATATTGATTTAAACGAAATGAATTTCAGGTGTAAGTTGTGATATAGCGAGAGAAAGCAATGCTAGAAGACATGCTTGCAAGCAAAGACTATTACTAATTGCGAACTATGCGGTGATAATTTTAACATTTCTGGCATACATTAAGAGTATCAGTAAAGTAATCAATTAGCTTTTGTAGATGTTTGTGTCCATCTGTGCCCCGACAATATCGGGTCTCAACAGCAGAAGTTAGCTCAGGGTAGGCAAACCTTAAATACAAAAATGACGAATTATGCAGATGGATTTAAATGTCGTTAGCTCTCATAAATACATGTAGTTAGCTTAACTAAGTTTTTCGCATCAAACGTGTTTAGTTATCGCCTTTCTTATGTTGCTATTTTTGATAGGCATCAACATTCATAATAAATCTGGCTAGCGTCAGCATGCATTTTCATTTTTTTTAAAGCCAAATCGCTGCCGTCTAGAACCTAGACTAATTACACCTGAGCTTAGAAAACCAATACTTTACAATTCCTGGCTGTAGTCGGCAAACTCGTTCTCATGAGCTACCACAGAACGTTTCATACCTTCTGATGACAATACAAATACATTTATTTCATTAATATCACATAATCTACTGTATGATACTAGTATGAACAGAATGCTGAAATATGGTCTCAAGTAACCAGGAAGGTGTGCGTGTATGGGACCCCACATTACTAAATACAGCATAATTAGTTTTATGTATACTTCTACAATAAAGACAAAATATTAAAAAAAATTAATAAATAAAAATAATTTTAGCATAGAAGTTACGAATTACAACATCTTATTAAAATATATAATATTATATATATTATTATATTAATAATATGCATACTAATCAATTTACAGTACAACTCCTATTAAGTAGACATCTTTGATACCCAACAAATTGAGTTTCCCCTGAATACTGTAGTTAAGCATTCAATTTGGATGTTGCAATGGGAAACAATCTGACTTGCTTATTAATGTAACATAACAAATATAACATACTGTACCTGTAAAGACCAGAACTTTCTATCAAAAAGAATTCAATAGCAAAGAACACCTGTAACCATTCCTGATCATTCACATCTGCGATTGTCTTTATTTCATTCTCAGAAATACCATCATGTGACGCCCAAATACAAGACATAATCTATCAGCAAAACATTAAAAATATTAATTAATTGAAGGCTTCCAGCACTTGCTTTTTGCACCATAGTAGTTTCTTACGGTTTCGCAGTCTGTCGATCAGATAAATTTGAAATTGTTTGCTCTGAAAAATCAATACTTACTTACTATAATATTAATACTACATTCTTTACATAATATATTGACATAAAAATACATGAAATTACTAGGGTCACGTCATGTCAGGTGAGCTAACTACTGTATGACACTCAATCTCCCCTCTGTCCAGGACAGGGATTGGCTTTGTACAGTATGTCTCAAGACTACCAACCACTCCTGTTGTTGAGCTATTGGTAGTGCGAAGCCTACAAACAGTAGTATCTCTTGTAAACAAACTAACATCTTTTGTAAACATTTTTCATTTAAATAAAGTAAAACATTACCTCTTTAACAACATTCCTGCTTGAATTGTAATCTCTTTCCAACCTCTGGAGAACTTTCTGAAAAAGACTTGTTGTGCTAAAGAAGCAACATAGAGTTTAAAATATCTAATGCTTTCATAAGGAATTGAATGTTGAAGGTTAAGCCATGGTTTAAATTAGCACTCACGATTTTGAATGTGGGAGTAGTGTAGTTAAAGCAGTTATACCCAGGTGGGTCTTCCGTTGCGCAACAGGCCTACTGCATTGCACAACAATTTCAATTGGTTCACAAAATGTTGAACATGCAATAGAATTTCTATCACAGAATTTTAGGTAATTATGTATAGCATGTGATAAAAACTCAACCAACCAAATAGCAAAAGATACAATTCATGAATATTTGTACTTACTCATTAGCTTCTAATAAGCTGTTAATGTAATCGTCCAATTCAAAAAAGCTTCCAAAACTACAAAGTTCCTAAAAAAGAAATAAAGATGTATGGATATAAAAAAAAAACTTCAAAACACTCTATATTACACTTCATTAGTGTAGATCTACAAGATAAGCCTTGTTTTAGAAAATGCATGGAGGAATGTAACACACATTCTCAAACAGACCATGGAGGCAAAATACTTCTATGAAGAGACTACATACTTTTATCTTATGCCAATTTTATCGTATGCAAATGAGATAAACAATGACCAATGAAGCATTAAAAAGCAGTGTTGGAAACAAAAGTTAGTTTATACATTATAATTCCTAGCGAGTGAACTAGGTTGATAATGAAGAGTTTATAATTAACTAAATAGTGAACTCCGAAGTAATCAGAGCTCCAGAAGTTTAATTATCATCTCCAAGTCCTCTTCAACAATAAATTAACTGTATAACTTTAAAATTTAAATAGCTTTTTGTCTAACCTGTAGCAATATCATTAAGTAAAGAGGATTTGAAGTCTGTTCCTTCTCTATGACCTTTGGCTCTTGAACTGATGATAGCTCTTTACCTCTGACCTTCAACATTGCCCTGGTAACATCCTTTCTCAACAGGCTGCTAAGAGGTGATATGGTTATGCTGTTAAACTTCCTATTCTCAACTAATTCTGAAATGCTATCGACATCAGCAGTTACAGTTGAAACAATGTAATGTACACCAACTGGTGGATCACTTGGTAGCCAATACAGAATCTAAAAGTAAAATTAATCTATTTGAAAATAAAATTATATTATTTAGTAAATAGTAAGATATGGATAATTTTATATCACAGTGGAAGTGTGATTTAAGACAAATATACTGTACCTGTATTGTGTATAGTTGAATTGGACTTTATATGTTTAAATTCAATGCAAACACCTTACTGAATTAATTTCCAAAGAATTCAAAGGCATATATAAATACTAGGAAGTAACAAATTTGATTGTATATTGATAAAAAAAACATCCCCACCCCCTCCTAACAATGGTACAGTCTATAATGGGTTGTTATTGTCTGATTCCTGTTTATACACCAGAACAGGTTTATGGAAGTATGGAAGGGTTATTTTTCTTTCCTCCATGTCATGATGGAACTACAACAGTATCTAATGTGAATACCAAATATAAAAAGATTTAAGCTAATTTTCCAATAGGCGAATTTATTGCGCATGCATATTGAAATTTTACTTTAATCTACTTTTTGTGACGTGAAAAAAAAGCGCAACCAATCAGAACTCTTGAATGTTCGATTTGCACGAATACATTTGCAAATGGAAAACAGACGTTAGGATTAATACTTTTGCCGTTTTTCCTCCTTTCTCTATTTTATTCAAAGCATCTATGATGACAACCAAATGCTTCTTCTTAGCAACAACCTTTGACATCAACAACTGCATATTTCTTTTCAGTTCTTGTACTCCCATATCTGATTTGAGTGTTGAGTCTTCCTCAAGAAGGTACTCAAGTTCCATGCATATTCTTTGCAACAAATTCCGCTCATCTAAATAATAAACAATTTTAAGACAATTAAAACCATAACTATTTTGTAGAAGTTATAGTTACTGACACTGACCTACTTATTTTTTCCACCATTAGCTTGAGATACTAGAAAAGAAACTTTGCTTTTGGTGTTTTCAAAGTTACCCTAAATATACCAATATTTGTACTAGAGACTAAACTACAGGTTTAAACTACAACCTGTTTTCAAGTTATTTTATAGAATTCTATAAATAGACCGATTTTAAAATATAAAGTTAAATTTCATTCTACTCAACAGTGGAGATGCGCTGTCTCATGTTTAATAGAATAAATGATTATATAAAACATCCCTACCTGTACTTTTACTTGTTGCAGTAACAAAATGATAAACCATTTCTGATTTTGGAAACTTCTGCTGAAATGAGGTTAAGAAGTTGCTAAGAAGGCAAGTTTTTCCACTTCCTATAAAGAACAAGAACAAAATGAATCTTTTTAGTAGAAAGGTTGGATTAATCACAATTTTTGAACAGGTCTGGTTAGTGAATGGAACATTCGATCAATATTGTGTCTATGCACCCCTGTTTCTTAAATGGAATAACTACTAAAAAACTGGTACTAAACTAGGTTTTATTCGTAAGAAGTTTTGTAATGTCAGCTACTGTACCCTTACCAGGTAAACCAGTAACTAACATGTGTCTCTGTGTACTTTTGGGTGAGACACAGCTGTATATCTGTTCATAGTACTGATCAGCTCCATGGCATTTGCCACCCATTCCAAGATGTCCTAGATAGTAAGCATCGTGTCTGGATAACTCCTCCTCTCGGGAGGTTAATGTTTTGTTGTGAGCTAGCAGGTGGTCTTTGAGGTAGTTGTGAACAGTCTCGTACATCAAACGAGCTCCTTCAGCCGGCGTTTGGTAATTTGGGTACAGAGCCAAAACCTAGAGACAAGTGTGTCACACTAGAATTAGGCTGATCTGAATCACACCATAGATGCGTACAACAGTTTTATGACTTGTATTTGTTGACATACAACAAAATAATACAGATATGAAGCATAAAATTTAATTAGAAATAGAGATGAAAGAGCATGTAAACATAGAGTTCAACAAATAGTAATTAGTTACATTGTCTTTTGTTTCAGCTACTCTTTCTTTCAATGCATCCAACATCACATCTGCTTTAGGACCATCGCAAAATGCTGTAAATTTTCTGGCATTTCTTTCATCCCCCTTTTTTTCAAATTTCAGTCTTTGAGATTCATCATATGCCTTTAAAAAATGAAATCAGCAGAATTTAGGAAGATAATAAAGTAGGGGATTTATTTAGAGTAAGACAAAACATCCTTTTAAAGGTAGACCATGCAGTGCAAGACAATCCTGCCTGTCGTCCTGCAATAGTAACATCTTGCACAATACAAAACCACCATGTGCACTGCAAACCCACCATGTGCAATACAAAACCACCATGTGCACTGCAAACCCACCATGTGCAATACAAAACCACAATGTGCACTGCAAAACCACCATGTGCAATACAAAACCACCATGTGCACTGCAAACCCATCATGTGCAATGCAAAACCACCATGTGCACTGCAAAACCACCATGTGCAATACAAAACCACCATGTGCAATACAAACCCACCATGTGCACTGCAAAACCACCATGTGCACTGCAAAACCACTATGTGCACTGCAAAACCACCATGTGCAATACAAAACCACCATGTGCAATACAAAACCACCATGTGCATTGCAAAACCACCATGTGCAATACAAAACCACTATGTGCACTACACCCACCATGTGCAATACAAACCCACCATGTGCACTGCAAAATCACCATGTGCAATACAAACCCACCATGTGCACTGCAAAACCACCATGTGCAATACAAAACCACCATGTGCACTGTAAAACCACCATGTGCACTGTAAAACCACCATGTGCACTGTAAAACCACCATGTGCACTGCAAAACCACCATGTGCAATACAAAACCACCATGTGCAATACAAAACCACCATGTGCACTGCAAAACCACCATGTGCAATACAAACCCACCATGTGCAATACAAACCCACCATGTGCACTGCAAAACCACCATATGCACTGCAAAACCACCATGTGCAATACAAAACCACCATGTGCAATACAAAACCACCATGTGCACTGTAAAACCACCATGTGCACTGCAAAACTACCATGTGCAATACAAAACCACCATGTGCAATACAAAACCACCATGTGCACTGCAAAACCACCATGTGCAATACAAACCCACCATGTGCAATACAAACCCACCATGTGCACTGCAAAACCACCATGTGCACTGCAAAACCACCATGTGCAATACAAAACCACCATGTGCAATACAAAACCACCATGTGCACTGCAAAACCACCATGTGAAATACAAAACCACCATGTGCAATACAAACCCACCATGTGCACTGCAAACCACCATGTGCACTGCAAACCCATAATGTGCACTGCAAACCCACCATGTGCACTGTAAACCCACCATGTGCAATACAAACCCACCATGTGCAATACAAAATCACTATGTGCACTACAAACCCATAATGTGCACTGCAAAACCACCATGTGCCCTGCAAAACCACCATGTGCAATACAAACCCACCATGTGCACTGCGAAACCACCATGTGCAATACAAAACCACCATGTGCAATGCAAAACCACCATGTGCACTGCAAAACCACCATGTGCAATACAAAACCACCATGTGCAATACAAAACCACCATGTGCACTGCAAAACCACCATGTGCAATACAAAACCAGCATGTGCAATACAAACCCACCATGTGCACTGCAAAACCACCATGTGCAATACAAAACCACCATGTGCACTGCAAAACCACCATGTGCACTGCAAACCCACCATGTGCACTGCAAAACCACTATGTGCACTACAAACCCACCATGTGCACTGCAAAACCACCATGTGCAATGCAAAACCACGCTGTGCAATGCAAAACCACCAAGTGCAATACAAGACTGTGCAAAATGCGACATCTTACCATCATGTGTAATAGTGCACCTACCTTGTCCCGAAAGAAGAAGCAAGCAGGTCTTGCTCCAGGCTTGTTAAGATGACCATGCAAAAATTCCAGTTCAGTGACCGAACGGTCTCTATACGAGTTCAGCCATGGATAGTTTGGCAGTGCAAAATCAAAAGTTTTCTGTAACATCTCATCTTTTTTTCCATGCCAACCATAGCGCTGAAAAGTAAAGACCTCTCATTATACAAGTCAATAGTAATTTTAGATTAGCCCGTGACTATAATACCTACAGTATCTGTATAAACTTCAATGACTATGGCGCTGATCTTAGGGGATGTAGAGGGAAGCATTTGATGTTGTTTGAACCTTTTTTGTAAGTGTAAAGTGCTATGTAAAAAGCGCTAAATAAAAAAAAATACACTTGTCAATTGTATGACACACTATATGAACACTGGGAGATGTTCATCATTTGTCTGATGTGCATCATACCTTACGAATACCATGACACAGCCCTGCATAAAAAAATAACGTACCTTTAGGTGACCATGACCATGGTGATTTTGACTATGTTGTTCATTATATGGCAGGTGGTAAAATGACGGACATTGATACACCATTGTTCATTGATGTGACGTATTATCTAGATTTTTTGACGCACCCCTGTGTCAATAAGTATTTGTAATTGACGCATCCATCACGCACTTCTCCCAGGGATCGTATAGTGCAGTTGTATAGTGTACAATTGACAAGTGCATTACTACTCATGTCAAACATTACTATTACTGAATGGTCGGTTCCCCAAAATTCAGATTGGATCTGTTATGCTATTACTCCTAAATTGGACATCCTTTAGATGAAGGTACACTTGTAGGTAACCAAGCAAATTAATTACCTGACCAAAAAACCCAACAATAATATCAGATCTATCCAATTCCCGCAGACAAATAGCAATAGTAGCTGCCTGAGCAGAGTGCTCAGATGTAATGCCCCAACGCATATCAACTGGAACAAACTCGTATCCAGCACGGGAGCACTGATGTGCTAATTTCGGCCAGTACTTTTTCGTCAGTTCTTCACGTTCTTCCTCTAGACCACCAAATGGAGAGCTGAAGAAGACTCTGGCAACCTTTCTACCATTTGATTTTTTCTCCATCTTGTGTCACTTCTCTGCAAAAGCAATCAATTAAGTATTACACATAACATAAGGCAGCTGCAAAACATACAATAGGACCAAAACAAAAGGTTGGCTACAACAAAAGGACATACGATGACACAACCCAACGCCTATCAACGCAGCAAAAAGAACTTAGACTACAAATAGCTAACTGCAAGTCGGAAATCGAACGTACATCATTAAAGCAAAAAAGAAACAAAATCATGCATGACATTCAAAAAAGAGTAATTGAAACACGCAACAAAGAACTTGATCAGAAAAGTTTGGATATCGACAAAGCGATAGGGGGCGCCCAAATGTTTAAAGCAGTGAAAGATCTTAATAGAAAACCATTCGAAAATCCAAAAGTGTTTGATGCTAACAAAAAGTTTATTGCCTCACCAAATGGAATAGCGAAAGTAATTGGCAATCACTTCGAAAATAAATTTTACGACGGAAGCAAACGAAATATAGATTCATTTGAGGGAAATCCTAGGCCATTAAATAAAGAAATCAGTGAAGAGGAAGTAACCAAGAGTCTTAAACGCCTAAACAACAGTCGAGCAACAGGTGAGGATGGTATCCCATGAGAACTACTAAAATACGGTTCCACTGTTCTAGCTCCAATGATTTCAGACATTTTAAATCAAATATTTACAAAACATGAATTCGTGGATATTAATAAAGGAACACTCATAGCACTACCAAAGCCGGGTAAGGAAAAGGGTCCAACTAAGAATTTACGACCTGTTATTCTACTTAACACCATACGCAAGTGCCTATCGCTTATAACACTGGATAGAATTACATCGAAAGTAGACGCATTCTTACCACAAAGCCAAAGTGGGTTTCGCAAAGGCAGAAGCACAAGTGATATTGTTTTTACACATCGATGGCTTATAGCTAAAGCACAAAAAGAAAAAACAAATATTTACATAACCGGTATAGATATGTCAAGCGCGTTTGACACCGTGGATAGAAACAAACTCCTCGACATACTCAAACATATTATAGACAAAGATGAACTTAGGATCGTTAGATTTCTGCTGAGTGAAACCTGACTAAATCTTAAAAGTAAAAGTCGCAAAAGAACAGCCAATATTCCAAACCAACATCGGCACCCCTCAAGGAGATAGCTTAAGCCCGGTCTTATTCACTGTTTACCTGGAGTCTGCGTTACGAGGAATCAGAACAATTATCCAAACAGAAATACCTCAAGAGATATCATATGCTGATGATGTAGATTTTTTGAGTCTAAACAGCAAGCATAATGTAAACAAATTAGAACGCCATTTATCAACTTTCAACTTAAATGTAAATAAAGAAAAAACAGAACACACTATCGTAAGACGAGAAAAAGAGGACATACAAGAACAATGGAGAAACACGAAAAAAGTAGGATCGCTCCTTGGGGACAGACAAGACATAATTAGAAGAAAACAACTAGCGCGTGTAGCAATGACCAAACTAAACTCGATGTGGCTTCGAAAAGATAAAATCAAATTAAAAATACGTATCAAGTTGTACAACTCACTAGTTAAAAGTATATTACTCTACAACTCTGAAACATGGGGACTCACAAAAGAAGAAGCACATAAACTCGACACATTTCACAGACAGCAACTTCGCAAAATCATAGGTATCAGGTTCCCAGACAGGATATCGAACATAAATTTATACAGAAGGACAGGAACAAAACCGATTTCATTAGAAATAGTCGACGCAAGATGGAGACTATTGGGTCACATACTTAGACAAGACCCATGTACACCAGCCAACACTGCAATAAGCTATTATTTCAGCAACACTACCAATATAAAATTTCGAGGAAGACCGAGAACCACCCTACCAATAACTCTCAGCAATGACCTACTCATCCTTTATAAGCATAATACAGACATTAAGTATCCCGGACAATTGAAAACCAAGAAAGACATTAAACAACTTAAAGAACTAGCCAATGAAAGATCAGACTGGAAGAAACTAGTAAAAGAGATTTACGGAGCAGCCCAAGCGGAAATGTCGGCAGACTTTTCAGCGGAAAGGCAGTAATAATATACAGTATATATAATATATACATAAGTCATAAGTTACATAATATAATATGCTAGCCACGCATATCTCTTATTATTAATATTAGTATGATGTCAAATCAAGCCAGTACCCAAATTTACGTTAAAATTGAACCCACCTTTTACCCACTCAGCAGCAGTGGTATAGGAGATGGATATGACGCAGGCCTAACTAGGTGGATAGGCCTAGAGTCTAGGCTAGATAGACCTAGCCTAGCTAGGCCTGCTAGCCTAGAAGGGGAGGGATGGGGCTTAGGCTCCTAGGATTAGGATGGGATTGATTAGAGAAGAATAGCTAGCTACTGCTAGGCTAGGCATAGGCTAGAGGCCTAGCTAGCTAGGCCTCTAGTAGGCCTTTAGAGTAGGTAGGCCTAGGCCTACTAGCCTAGCTAGTAAGTAGGCCTAGCCTAGCCTAGCTAGCTATATAGGCCCTAGCTAGTAGGCTAGGCCTAGCCTAGGCCTAGTTAGGCCTAAAATCATTTACTTGCTGACTTAGTAGCCTAGCCTAAAAGTAAATACGTCCACATAAATAATCTAGGATAATATATCTTATTAATATTATGATCTTATTATTGTTATTATGCACCAATGAAATAATTGCAGTTTACAATAGCAACCAAAAACAGAAAGAATTTGACATGCTGACGGCGGACGGTCTTGTGAAAATTGTTTTCATTAGTTACTATACTTGGTGGCGCTATTCATATATGGCGCGCCGTTAGCGCAATAGAAGATTACCTTCTGTAAAATTCTAAATATCGTTTTTATTTCAGATAAATGTCAGATCATCAATTGAAGTTCATAGTAAGCCTAACGATTACATAGCAGTCAGTGGAAAATGGAAAAAGGCTTTCTACTTTCTAGGAGTTTTATCAGATAATCTATATTGTTTTGACAACTCTTGCATAAAGACCACAGTGATTTTGTTATTTTTTCCCTAATTAATAGTATTTATAGTTTGGAATGGAAAACAGCAGTCGTTTTTTTTCCTCCAGATACAAAATCATTAACGAATCGGTTTTGATATAAATAATTAATTTATTCACAGTCCAAAAGCTACAATAACCTAAAGAACAATTCAGATTTAGCCACATTAAAATTAAAATCTGAATTTTCCACATTAAATAAATAATACATTTTTAGTCCCTTAAATAAATTTTACAGTGTACTTACATTATAATAATATCTCTGTTTTAACAAAATGACAACATAAACACATAAAACAACAGACGTTTCTAAAATGACACAAAAAATATACTTTTTATTGTCAATCAGGAAGGTGTAGGTGTTATATAAAATCCAATATATCCTGTTTATAGTCAAGATTAATCATAGAAGAGTTCTTCCAGGCATGAAGAATTTACGGTGCAACACTGTATAATTTTTTAATTTATACTCAAATAAAGAAACACTCCAAAGACATGTTCACAATATAAATTCAATGTTTATTTGTTTACAATACAAAAAAAAAACAATCATGTTTTTATTTTTAAAAAGTCTGTTTATTGCATATTGTAGTAACATTAATTTGGTGTACTTGATTGGGGACTAAACAAGTAATGTTTTTATTTTGATCGATACACAAGTACTCAACGTACAGTATTAGTCTTATTGTTATAATCCTAACTGATTTTCTTTTAAGCTTTTTCTACATTATCAAACGTTATGTGACAAAAAAATGTAATGTGCCCATATGTGGATATACAGTAGAACCTGTATTTTACGTACCCTGATTTTACGTTCCCTTGATTTTACGTACGCTTAAAATAACCGATGACGTCATCAGTATATACTGTACTTTTCTAGTTAGGCCTCATATCTTGCTAGGCCTGCTAGCCTGGCCTGAATAGTCTAGTAGGCAAGGCCTAGCTAGTGACCACCTGCAAGCTGTACAGTAAAGTAGGCAAACACGGTAGCCTTTATAGCTACGATTTCTACGTATTTGGGGACAATTTAAGGTCAACCTCGATTTTACGAATCCCTTGTTTTACGTACGCCTTCCGGCCCCGTACCGTACGTAAAATGAAGGTTCTACTGTATATGGAACTAGATTCCAAGTATTGCATGTATAAAACGGCATGTGTGCCAACATTTTTTACAAATATTAGGTCGAACTGACGTCTAGAACCTGGACTAGTGGAAAGGCAACATCATGCATTCTCAAGATTAAAACTTGGAAAATAAAACTTTAAAATCAATTAAATTTAGCACCTTTTAAATTAATATTATACAGTTTTCTTAACGGTACTTTCCAGCCTCATTATCCTGAATACAGTTGCAGCTATTCTCTCATACGTCAGAAACATGAGGGCAGCAGTAAGTACCGTCTGAATCAGTTTGGTCTCTAGTCCTTTGTACAGATGCCAAAAACCATGTGTTCTCACTATATGTTTTAACATATCAATAGTTTTCATTGATACACCTTTTTTCTCCCCTTGGTTACTGAACTGAAAAATTTATAAAAAAAAAGGTATAAGATTGTAAACAGACTCTCTGCTAATGGAAAAAATGTCTTACAAGTAAATATATATAAGGCCAATTTACACAGACGAGCGGTAACGGTAAGCAGTAAAGTTGAGCGGAAAACGCAAAAATAGAATCTATGTTATTTCTTATGACCCTTTACACAGAACGCGGAGCGGACGAGCGGTTGAGCGGAAATCCGCTCAGAATCGAAACAGATTCGATTTTGTGAAAATACCGCGCGGTATTTATGGATTCTGGCCAACCAACGACATAATTGAAATGACGTCATCTATCAACAATTTTTTTTTGCCGTCCGTCGAGTGAAAGACGACAATAAATAGTATACGAGTGCCGTAGTAAGTCTAGTTTGCAACTTCTTTTTATTAAGAAATACAAACACCTAAGACGTGACTAATGTTTGTATAAGGATAGTGAAAAGAAAATATACATTTTAGTACGTTATTAGGCAACAATTCCCTCTAAAACTTAGGCCAGTGTGTGCTAGGCCTACTGACAGTCAGTCACATCCAGGCCAGCAGTGACTGTAACATGCAGTAGCCTCGAGGCCTACACGGACCTACTTTCCACCACTCCGTTCGCGAACTCCGCGCGCTGTGTAAATGGGAAAAGCCACGCGGTTTTTCGCTTACAATTACCGCTTACCGTTACCGCTCGTCTGTGTAAATTGGCCTTAAGTACAGTACAAAGCCAGGTCAATACCCTAGCCTAGCTTAATACAATAAAATAAAAACTATGAACTTGGTTACTTCATGGTGCCAGGGAAGAGTATCCTGATGTTGCTTTATTACTATAAATGTGTTTAATATGGCCATTGCAGGTAATGTACAAAGCATGATATGAATGACACAAAGAGCTACTTGTCAATGAATGATCAGGAAGCGGTTGTTTATTGGGTTATAAAGGCCAATTGTTTCGGACCTCCTGTCTGTTACTAATTAGGAATTTCTTTCTATGCCTACAGTACATGTTGATACCAGCTCATTTTTGCTGTTAAGTGAGCATAGTTTGAGATGACATATAATTATATATTTCTCATACAGAATAAATTAAGGTTTACGTTTGGTGATATATACACAGATTTCCTCATCTTTATCATTTCAAATTAATTAATAAAATTTCAGTATATCACCAGGGGTTTAGAATTTATTCTGTGCCTGTGATGTTTATATTTATATATAAATTTATCTATATAAATCCAAAGGCAAATTACTGAAAAAAATGACAATGCTGTGGGTATCAGTGGCTGGATCTCAATGGAGATACAAAAATAAAAAGCGAAAAGCTAAATCAAAACGATAAAGTAAACAGCCAGAAAAGTTAGCAGAGCTTTCAGGCAACACTAGCCCTTCATCTATATATTTACAATCTGCAGACAGTGCTGTTTCGATCTTATTAGATCTCGTCAGTGCAGCTCAGGTTTCGAAATGTTAGTATGCACTGATGAAGGGCCAGTGTTGCCCGAAAGCTCTGCTAACTTTTCTGGCTGTTTTACTTTATCGTTTTGATTTAGCTTTCGCATTTTTTTTTGTATCTCCATTGAGATCTAGCCACTGATACCCACAGCATGGTAATTTTTTCAGTATTTTGCCTTTGGATTTATATATATATATATATTACTAAAAATTCTAAATATTAATAAGTGAATACATTTCAAAATCTCTATGTAACGTAATGGCAACTGTAAATGTGACTGATTAAGAGAATGGATGGTATTTAACCAATCAAATCTTACCCTTTGTTTACTCTGAACGACTTGCAGTGGATACGTTGCTAGTGTAGCTACTGTTTTAGCCACAGCACCAATTAAAAAATAAGTTACATTTCCCAACTCCTAAAAAAGAAAGACAAAATCACAGTAATAGAAAAATAAATTAGCAGCTGTTGTGTTGTAGTAACAAATAAGTACAGACTTTTCGATTGGAAGACTGTTTTTGCAAGTTACTGTTTTTCCGTCAGTCTTTCCATATATACTGTAACATTAATGAAACACATACCGTGGTGTTGAGTACACGCTGTCTCCATCGTTTCAGTGCTTGGTAAACCATGAATTGAATTGCTGGGTTACCTACTAACATCAATGATGATACAGTACCATTCCATAGTGACCAGAACCCTTCCTCTCTACTAATCTTCTTAAACGCATCTGAAATTTTGCAAGTTAAAAAAAGAAATGACATGGATGAAAACTATTTTAACAGACTCAAAAAAGAAATCCATAATTAGGGAAGAGCAGAACCAATGGAAAAAAGACAATGAAAACGAAGACCATTGATGAAAAGTTACTAGAAACGTTATTAACCAAAACTGCAACATGTTCTATGTAGCCTATAATTGGATTTTGGAATTTGTTTTAGTGATATTCTAATTGTAATGTTAGCTTGTATGTAAATTTGTTATTTTTAGATTTGTAGATATTTTATACTTGAATGAACTTTTAAATGGAATTTTATATTTTATATTATAATAATGTAAATTCATTTGGTGGCAATGCCACTTTCATTATTAATAAACCAGAATTGATTTTGCCAATTTTACTCCTACTGTATTTGTTGTTGTTCTTTCCCCAGTACACTGTTAAACATGCATAGATACAGTCAGTGACAATACACAATTCCTTATGAAAAAACTGCAAGGTTTCATTACTTGACTACCAGATGAAATTATTTTCACATTTCACACTAAATTCAAGGCACTTACCTAAAATACCTTTGTAATAGGTGGGCTTGTTTGAAATTTCTGATTTGAACTTAACCCCCTGTAATTTCAGTCTTGTGTTAACAACCCACATTGGAGTGGTGACCAATACATTGATAACACCTTGTAACATAAAGAAAACATATTCTTTATAATTGTTATTAATCCTAGCATGGTTTATCAAATTTTAAAACAGATGATCTTATATGCTGTTGGTACATTTCCTGCGGGTGCTTAGTGCATGCAAGATTATTTTGTTTTTACTTGTTGATATTATATATTAAGTCTTTTTAATCATAATTCATTCATTTACAGATTTATTTTTTTACATAATCTACCCATCACGTGTAGAACAATGTGAAATTACTTCATAATTATTATTATTATATTATTTGCATCATACCTGCTATTATACCAAATATGAGATCCTTTATGGGTTTACTTTCTGTTAAAGTCAACACATACTTGGCTTGTAGACCCTGAAAGCAGTAGAAATATACAAAGTTTGAGCAGCATAGACTGGATATTACTGGGAACCAACCTTTGTATAGAGATGTACTGAAAAGAAAATGATTAGTTTGAGATATGAAATGAATGACATTTAAATCTTCACTATTCACTATTATATGCCAGGATAATTCAGAATTATCATTTTTATCTGGGGAGGGCGTGATTCATGGTTGTTTGGCCTTGGTGGCGACCATCACTTAACAAAAAGCAAATCCCCTTTCGTTTGACTCACTGAGCATCTTCTACGTCTCAGTACACAAAGTTATCATTTTAAAAAATACAGTAAATTGTGCAGAATTCAAATTTAAGTTTTCAAATACTGTAGTTTCAATACTTACTACCCTTCCTGCTTTAGAATTTCCAAAATAATGTGAAACGTTGATTTAGCTAGACGCTTATCATCAACTGAAAATAATATAAATTTAGCATTTTAGGCCTACATTGAGTAGCGGACTCATTTGAGAGAAAAAGTATAAAAATAGAAATGTATTTTGCTTATGCTGAGAGGTAGTATTTTCTTTAAAATAGAAAAAACTATTTTTGTTACCTTGTAATCGAAGCCTAGCCGTGTCCAGAGGGAAGAATACTGTCATGGCTGCCATACTTCCCTGCAATGACACACACAACATTGATATATTATTTAATTGAATTTGATCTAAGCGGCCCTAAACTGTTCGGCCCAAACCAAAAACTAATCAGTCAACTTGGCCCTCAATAAAGTATGGAACGCAAAAAGTGCAAATGAAGCAAATTGATAAAATAGTAATAAAGATATGTCTACACTATCAAAACTTTATGTTCGTTTGTAGATCCGTTCCATTATAGTTTTTATAATTGAGTTCTCGGTAAACAATGTTTATAATATTAAAAAAATAAAAGATATGATAGAAAATTATGAGGTTATACTAATAAAGTACCGCAAGCAAGCTAAAAAAAAAACACCACATTTTTTCATTTGGTAACTGTATATCTGTGTCTACTAGTTTTTGGCAGAGTGTCTACAATTGTTTGGCAGAGACAGATTTTTTGAATTTGAACTTTTTTTACTCGGGGTACCCGAGTCTAGGACTCGCTCATCTTCTTTTTCCATCTGGACACTTTGAGCCAACTTTCAAGTCCTACTAGTTCTTTACGTGTCATCTGACGGCTCTGAAACATGGCATGCATAATACTAGGGTAATAGGTGAACAAAGCTATAGAGAGAAAATGTTCGTACTTTAACTGGATGCAGAATTATGACATCATAAACATGGTACCAATTACAAAAAGTGCGATTTATGAAAGTACTATTCCTCCCTTATTTGTTGTAGTATTGAGCTGGGATTTGGCATGGGTATACTACAGGGCAGGGAAAAGCTATAGAGCCGGATTTTTTTATTTCAAACCGGATGCAGCCATATGATGGCTTGAAGATAGTACCTTGGTGCCAAACGTTTTTGGTGTCATTTCAAAGGTCTTGACTTGGAGAATAAGAATATATACAGTAAAACCTTCACTTCTGCTCCCGGAAATAGCACAAAATCACTTTGAGATTTCATAATTTACCGTAATTATGCCATTTTCGGTTATGTGACGTAACTTTTCGGAATATATAGCGGTATGTGTGTATGTGACGTTACATCCTGTCTTATGACATAATTACAGCTTCTTTTAGACTTTTGCTGTACCCCGAGTATCGCACATTTGTGCTTGTTTACTTGGCCTACAAATGAATTATTTGTTTTTTTAAATTTATTTATAATAATATCTAGCCCTAGAATAATATTTTAGTATGGTCAACAATTATAAATCCAATCCAAGCCCGATCATCTAATATATTGGACCCGAACGTCCACAAAGTTGAGCCCGAACGCCCGCAGGCATATGACCGTTTCGGCCACAGACAGTTTCGGCCACACCAGATTTCTATGGCGCGCCATTCACGCATATATTAGACCGTGCTATTGTTTTTGCTATTAGTTATCGCATCTCATGCTTTGTTGTATGTATAGTATTTTTTATGACGATTACTACCATTACAGTGTTATCATTCTTAAAGTTATTCCACTACAATTTGCATTTATTAGATTTGTTGTTTCCATTCCAGTTTAGTTATATCATGGAGTCTTGGCGAAAAATAAATTCAACTGTCAGTGACACAGTTAAATACTCTCTTAGTACAGACGTATTAATAGTTTGGCTATGAAAAAAGAAATAGAAATGCTAAGAAAAAAAAAGAAATTTAATTAAAACGTTTTTCCTTCCATTGCTTAAGTGACCTAAGGAACAAAGAGGAATATCAGGAACTCACACATCAATCATGCCACCTAGCTACAAAATACGTGTTTGTATTTTATTTTCATTATTAATTAATTTAATTAATTGCCAAGTTTGTCTGTGTCCGTGTTTTCCTGTGTAAAAACAAAAAACAAAAGTAAAAGGCAATGAAATCGATAATCCTGTATTACATTGTCGTGTCTCATTGTTCCCCTATCAATGGCACTATGGGCGTTCCATAGATATGGTAGTAATATTGTCTGTGGCCGAAATTGTCTGTGGCCGAAGTTGGCCTAATGCCGTCCGCACGCGTTGGTACTACCCGATCGTCTGTCAATTGTAGGCCTAGCTAGGCCTAACTCTAGTTTAGGCGGCCTACTTTAGTTCACTTACAGTTGCCCCAGCCAAAGCATGTACCATTGTTTTATAAGAAAACAAAGAATCTGATCCACTCATCTTATGATCGTTTTTCTAGTCAGATCTAGGCCTAGTGGAATTTGAAATGAAACAAATATAGGTCTAGGCCTTAGGCTAGGCTAGTCTAACAAAATCATGTTCTACTTTTTGAAACTCACAACGTCTGTTTTAAAAGTCTACTCAGATCAATAATCAATTTGGACGTTTATGATTGGCTGTAGCCGGTCATGGATGGATGATTTTCTAATGATTGTATATTAATAATAATAACATTTGATGTAAATGTAATATTAACATTAGCACTGTGTTTTATTATAAACATTTTGGTATACTAGTTAAACACAATGATAAAGGATTGATAAATTAAAAATAATGAATTAACATCGCTATTAACAATGTGGTTTGCTATTTAAACCAATTTGGTATAAAATTTTATCTCTGGCAAGGCTCAGCCGCGCGTGTATTTAAAAGGAACAAGCTCAATGATGGATCAGTTCTTTAAACACGTTGCTGTAGTTTGTGGAAGTTTTTTTGTCTTTGTGTTTAAAATTGGTTCGACCTATTTCCAGACTTTATATCTAAAAAATGGCTCTTCGTACCAGATCTCAAGTGGTTAGATTTTCGTTATTTCAGTATATTATGTGCTTTAATCAACTTTAAATTGATTTTGATTTAACCGAAACCGTCGGTTGTTTGTGGATCGGATGGCTTTCCTACTGGGCTCTGCTGGCATGCCTTCTTTGGTTTAGCCTAGGCATACCGCGGCTAGGTGCCGTCTAGACAGGGAGATTTATTTTACATCTCCCTGGTCTAGATGTCGGCCATTTTAGGCAAGGCATATAATATTAAGATCCCAGCTTACTACCGAAGATATTTTTTTTACGCCACTGGACGTATAACAACAAAAGATAGTTATATGTTACATGTACAGCTGCTGCTTGTTATACATACCGCAGTTGAGATTGAGTTGGCCGCCGCTGGACGTACGTGTAAAACTCGTCCTAACCCCAACCTTCTAAATATTAAATCTCTCTAGGCCATAGCATCATCACAAACACGCCACACAGCTGGCTTGCAGGAAAGCCCTTTCCATAAATAAAATAACGGAAAAAAGCTAATCCTAAATCATGTGGATTAACACGCGGCATCTAGGCCTAAATGCTCTATAATGCCAGTCGCGGTACGATAACGCTTGTTATACGTACCATCGCTGTACGTATAGCCAGTCCCTTAATTTTGTTTTGTTTTTTTGCTTATTTTTTTTTTCAGAATGTCAATGAAAACAAGTCCAATGCAAGGCTTGCATTGCTGGCTGCCAAGACAAGAGTTTCAACACGTGATGTCAAGTCAAGAGCAGCTCTCGGAAACATTAGCAATGTTACTAGACAGTCGAATAGACTTGCTGAAAAGGTACGAATAAAAACTACATTGCATAAGATCCTACTTTTTTTTTTGTCCGTTTCAATTTGTTTTTACACCTTTTTTTTTTTCAGGCGGCGGTGAAGAAGCCAGCTCGAATGACTAAATCAAAAGCCACATCATCATTGCTTTCAGTTGCAACAGTGAAGCCTGAAATTGTAAGCACTGTGGTTTTATCTTTAAAAAAAAATAGAATAAAATTGTTATAATTTTTTACTTCAATATTTCATGTTTTTCTATTTCTAGGCACCAAAATCCCCAAAGGCTATGGATACAACTGAAATGGGTCAAATTGCACAGGCATTTTCCGAGAAAATGATTATCAACATAGAGGACATTGATAAACATGATAGCGATGACCCACAATTGTGCTGTGAATATGTTAATGACATATATGATTACATGAGGCACTTGGAACACGTTCTTAAAGTAACAAAAGATTATATGGAGGGTCAGAGTATCAACAGTAAAATGAGAACCATCCTTGTGGATTGGTTAGTTCAAGTGCATCTTCGTTTTGAGCTTCTGCAAGAGACTCTCTTTCTTGCTGTTCAGCTTATTGACCGCTATTTGGAGGTAAATAACTAAGATAAAAGTGCTTCAAGCTGTAACGCATTCTCAACATGCGTTAACTCTTCATTTATTTTTCTTTTTCAGTTAAAACCAGTTTCGAAAGACAAATTACAACTTGTTGGTGTTACTGCAATGTTCATTGCCTGCAAGTATGAAGAGATGTACCCACCTATAATGGTCGACTTTGTTTACATCACCGATAACGCTTACACCACAAGCCAAATCAGGATCATGGAAATTCAAATGTTGTCTGCCCTCAACTTCGGATTAGGAAAACCCTTGTGCATTCATTTTCTTCGCAGAAATTCCAAAGCTGGAGAGGTGCTATATCGTTCCAACTTCCGGGTATTTCACTAGCAAGCATGCGTTAGTTTTTGGGGAGCACATTGGAAGCCCTACTGTCTCATCTAGAGAATCGTTCCCCAAATTAACAAATTTCATCTTTTTTTTTTATAGGTTACCCCAAAGCAACATACCTTAGCCAAATACTTAATGGAACTGACCCTTCCTGAATATGAGATGGTGCAATATAACCCTTCAGAAATTGCTGCTGCAGCACTTTGTCTCTCTATGAAACTGCTAGATACTGATGCCCAATGGAACCCAACAATCGTACACTACAGCACCTACACTGAATTTTATTTATTACCGATTATAAAGAAGATGGCTTCAATAGTATACAAATCACCCACTTCAAAATACCAGGTACAGTATTTATTGGTACAGTAATACATTGAGATGGTCCCCGTTTCGAAATGAAATAGCTTGCATTGCAAGAATAAAAATTTCCTTGGAAATAAATTCAATTGATTATTATCTTAATATATGATTATTTTATTCTTCCAGGCTGTTCGTTCAAAATACTCAAGCAGTAAATTTCTGAAGATCTGTACACTGTCTGAACTTTCCTCGCCAACAATCAAGCAGCTAGCAGAGGAATAAGATGACTTATGTAAATATATTTCGCGCGGGTTTCTACAAATTTTATCATGTTATACAAATTCACCATTATACGTGCCAAGCTTAATTCTGACGATGACTTGAATAGTCCAGCCATATAGTTAGGCATTTTATTTAAAATTATGTATTTTGATCACTTTTAATTATATATAGCCTGTATCAATGTAATTTTATATTTAATCTTGTTTTAGTTGTAAATGTATAGTAATTTAATATTAAAGTTGTTATAAAAATATTTTCTTTGCATTTGGATTTTATTGTCATGCCTCCTCTACCACTCATCCCCTTAGTTTGCCTGCCCCACGCTCCATCAATTTTCTGCTCTTGGCAAAATTTGAAATCTAATCAACAAAACCCTGCACAATAATTTAGTTTTATGGCATACTAGTGCCGTTCCGCCGTACCACGCCGAGAATGTCGCTATCCAATCGAGTTTGAACAATACCATGAAAGTCCCAGTGGTCTAATGGTTAATGGTTCTCACAGATTTCTTCATCTTTATTGTTTCAAATTAAATTTCAGTATATCACCGGGCGGTTTAGAATTACTGTTCTTTGCCCGATTTGTTTATATATATTATACTAGCAATTCGTTTAAAGCCTTCTCAGTAGCCTACATAACACCCGACACCAGTATCTCCAAATACTCGCCAACCCCCACCCCCCACCCCTCTTCAATAACACTTTTAAAAACAAATTAATCCCAGTGATGGACAGATTCAACTTCAAATTGAGAGGGGTATACATAGCTCTGATAGGGAATAGTTTAAGTACGTTGTAATCTGTGTAAATGAATAGGTGTCATATTGGCTGATAATTAAAATATCTAATTTTGATACTGCGGTTCCCCTAGCCTTCTTTCTCCTCTTACCATCCCAGCCACAATACAATTCCCTGGACAGTTCAAATGTAGTAAATATTCCTAGTCAATCATTATATACGCTACTTCATTCCGCCAGTATTTTCGATCCTCCTCCTTCCCCTCCCAACACACCCCAGATACTGGGTGATGTGTTTAAGACGGTTCCAGTACAAATTGTGTTAGCCGAGTCACTCCCAACCCATAATCCCTCAGTGGTAGTTTCCAAATGTAGTTTAAAACATTCCCAGTACAGTATCGGTCATGGTGATAGGCCTACATCCCCACCCCAAACTCCATTCCCCTTCCCAGGGATAATTAAAATACATTTTCCAAGCACAATTCTGGTCAATTTGATAGCCAACTACTCCTAGCCTAACCGAAATCCCCACTATCACATGAACCCCACCTCCCAATCCCCCTCCCTCACAAAATCCCCAGACTTTTTGAAATGTAGTTTAAAACTTTCCCGGTACAATTGCGATCATTTTGATACCTTATTGTCACGAACTCCTCTCACGTATGTTTCCGAGCGGTTGAAAATACTTTAGGAACTCCCTTGTGACATAAAAGTATACACACAAAATCCACAAAGTTGTAAAATAACTCAAAAACAAAGCTTTAATTTCAATCAACTTCAACTTTTAACAATCCAGTAAGCACTTTATACAACAGCTTCACAATAACTTTACAATATAACATCCAACCTCTAATCCAACAACCTTACAATAGTTTACATCCCTTTATATACAAGATGCTCCTATCCTTCTAGATCATTCTTTATACTTCTCATTATTACATGATTACAGTTTCTATTAATAGCACTTCTGGAATGTTCTTGATTGTTCTTATTAATTATACATGGTTTCTTAAATCAAAACATCTTATTCTAGAATGTTCATGTAAATACTATGTTACTCTATATGTTAGGGAATGGTAATTTATTACACTTATATGTATGGTTACATGCAGAAACAGAAATTTGTATAACGAACAAACATCGAAAGTGGGCCATTTGACCACATTTTGGACCCTAACTTGGATCCTAGATGGCGGATGATGTTGAAATGTAGTTTAGAACCTTCCCGGTACAATTCCGGTCATTTTGATACCCCATATGTAAGGTTATGTGCAGTAACAAAAATTTGTATAACGAACAAACAAACAGACGTACAAACTCTCTCACTTATAATATAGACTAGCAATTATACCCGCCCCAGGGCGGGTTTCAAAATTAGTTTACAGCCTTCTCAGTACATAACACCCGACGCCAGTATCTGTCTATACTCACCAACATCGACCCCTCAACAACACCCCATACTCTTTCTTAAAAACAAAATCTTCCCAGTGATGGACAAATTCAATTCAACCTAAGCTTCGAATTGAGAGGAGTATTCATAACTACGATGGGTCTAATAATGGTTGTAGTACGTTGTAAATTGTGTAAATGAATAGGTGTCATATTGGCTGATAATTAAAATTTGTAATTTAGATACTGCGGGCACCCAGCCACCATCAACAAACCTTAACTCCTCCCCTGGACAGTTCAAATTTAGTAACTTTTCCTAGTACAATCCAATCATATAGGCTACTTCATTACGCTAGTATTTTCGCTCCTTCTCCCTCTACAAAAAACACACGCCAGATACACTGGGTGATCTGTTGAAGCCGGTTCCAGTACAATTTATATTATTATCACTCCCAACCCATAATCCCTCAGTGGCAGTTTTCAAATGTAGTTTAAAACATTCCAAATACAGTTTCGGTCATGGTGATAGGCCTAGATGTACATCCCCACCCCAAACTCCCATCCGCTTCCCAGGGATGATTAAATACTTTAAAAGTTTCCAACCACAATTCTGGTGTAAGCAAAATCCCCACTCTCTCCTGAAACCAAACTCCCAAACCCTATCTCCCAACCCCACTCTCCCACAATGTACGTTTTTTTTCTTGGAGGATTGGTGATGTAGTTGAACACAGTAACAGTAAACAACATGTGTATGTTCACACAGGTATGGATGTCTGTAATGAGGCAATCCAAGAGACCAACAAATAGCTGGATATGGTTAAAGTACTTTGCTAAATGTGTAATTTAATAGGTGTCATATTGTTTAATGAATGAAATATGTATAGCTATATCTATATTTCCCCAAACGCCTTGCTGAGGATAATTCAAATACTGTAAAACTTTTGTAGTATAATTTTACAATTCGATAGCCTACAACCCCGAGCCCTAGCAAAAATGACATCACAAACCACCACACAACCACCCCCCCCCCCCCCCACCCGTTCCACAAAAACCCCAGGAGTCGGGGGAATTTTTTTAAATGTAGTTTAAAACCTTCCGGGTACAATTGCCATCATTCTGATACCCCATACGTATGGTTACGTGCAGACACAGAAATTTTTATAACGAACAAACATCGAAAGTGGGGGTTTTGACCACATTTTGGTCCCTAACTTGGATCCTAGGTGGCGGATGATGTTGAAATATAGCTTAGAACATTCCCGGTACAATTGCGGTCATTTTGATACCCCATATGTAAGATTATGTGCAGTAACAAAATTTTGTATAACGAACAAACAGACAAACAGACAAACTCTCTCACTTATAATATAGATGCCATTCCCACTACCAGGGGGACACGAAATTGATTGGATTGATTGATTGGACGTGTGAAAATATTATTTAATAGGCAACATAGATGGTTATCCTATTGTTCTAGGATAAAAACTTAAACTTTCGATTTCTTTTGTTTGTTTACACTTACGGACGTCTTGTAAGAACCAATCTTTAAAGGAATGATAAATAAATGACAAACACGAAAGAAGTGTTTAACATAGATGATACTAGGGGATATTTAGATTTTATTGTGTCGTTAACTTTCTGCTGGTACAACAAATTAAAATATATATGTACCATCTCATGTGATGTGCGAATGAAAATTTAGATTTCTATCCATTTCCTTTTTATGACAGGCTTGCCTTGTAATTTGTATTTTTTGTTGTGGTTTTGATATGAATAGGGATTTCCCGTTTGTATGTTATACATTGCAGGAAATATCTATCGCAATTCAGTTTCACTGATAATTATTCCGTAATCAATTTTCTGCTCTTGGCAAAATTTTAAATCTAATCAATAAAACCCTACACAATAATTTAGTTTTATGGCATATGCTCAATTATATTGTCCCCCTGAAAAAATAATTATTAAAAATAGGCCATTTTAATGTTGTTAATGTAATGTTTAAAAGTTATTCACTTCCAAATTATTCCAAATAAATATACATTTTTTGTTAGATAAATCATGAATAATACCACCAAACTTACGAGTTAAAATGACTATAGCTAGGCATTTAATAAAAATATGACATGCTTCGAGAAACTATTCTCATCATCAGAACAGTAAACAACGCCTAGAGTGCTTATATACCAATAATGTACGTAAGTAATTAGCATAATAAAACAAGGAATGTAGGCAACAAACAATCATATGGCAAGTGTGACACCTGAGTTGTTTGTTCAGGGAAGGTTTACTCCACGAGATGTGGAGGGCTTCCTTGACCTTAAGTTTGAAAGCGGAATCCAGAACGGTGAAGCATTCCGCCTTACACCGTTCTGAATCCTTCAGATGTTGAAAAATGTGAGAAGCCTTGTCCCTGAAATTTTTATTTAAAAAAAAATACTATATCGAAATATTTTTTTTTTGCTACGGTGAAATTTAGCCTAGCTATATTTATATTCATGTTGCAGGATCAGGCTTTCGTACAAATTAGATCAACAGTTTTGTTTTTTAAATAAATCTGGCACCCTCTGTACTAGATTGCCTTGGATCGACTGACGTTTCTAGGTTTTTGCCTCTTTTATATCTAAACAATATATATAAAATAATTAAATAAGTAACTATTTGCAAATGATACATTATTTGTATAATTAAAAAAAACATGTAACAAATTGAACAAGGCCATATTATATACATGACTGCAGTTGCGTGCTCAAGTTAGTTTTTACCGACTGACATATAGTGAGCTAAAAAAGGTACAGTTAAATTATTGTTTATTGACAACTTTTCTTTAGATTGCTGGTTTATGGGTTCAGTGAAAATTTTTGTACAAATAATTGTCTCATCAAGCATATAAAAAAATGTTCACCAATTATTTTTTAAAAACATGTAACATTTTTGGTTACTATAAAAGTAAAAAATATTTGGCAGCGGTGGGATTCGAACCCACGCCATCGAAATGACTGGTGCCTTAAACCAGCGCCTTAGACCGCTCGGCCACGCTACCTATATGCCTCGAAAGTGCAAAATAAAATATAGATTCATCAGATTATTATAGCATATAAATATTTAAATAATATTATTTAAATACAGTATATAGATTGTTAGAATAATTCAAATTCGTCATATTTGCAGGTTTTACATTTATGAATATTAGCTAATTATTTATGTAATTAGTTGTGTGCGATGACATCATCATCAGTGTGTGTATAGTTCACGGTTCACTGAACACACACAATTTTCACATGGGGTAGGAGAGGAGAGGCCATCATTTTTGTCTAGGCCTAGCTAGTTAAAACTCTTGATAAATAATCATGTTTCGCTATCCATTGACTTGCTTTTGTCGAACTATTCGTACTCCGATTAATTATTTTCCAATCCGTAATTTCAAAAGTGCATACAGTCTAGATAAACTGTATCCAGAGAGCACGATAGATATTACAGTACCCTACGAAGTTCAAGAAGGAGGTTGTCAGGTAAAAGTTACTGGAATCGTAGTTGGCTTAGTTTAGTAGTCGTTTCGCCCCTAATATCACATTTCTACTTCTAAAAATCAAACGACAAATATCTTTTCACACGATGTTGTATATAATTTTATTATTTCTATTTGGGCCAATTCCTCGAAACAGCCCTAGCTAGCCTAGGCCTATGTTTTTTTTTTCAGATATTAATTAAAAAAAATATTTTTTATTTTTACTGTTAAAATTTAACCAAACTTATTTTTAAAATCAAGGATGAAAATGAATCATTCTCGGGCTATATTCCTGTTTGTAAGTATAAATTGTTTATTTGTAAGGACTACCTTTATATAAGAACATAAAATAACTATTATTAATATTATAAAGTTATTTATATGTTTATATGTACAGGCCTAGCTAAATAAATTGTCTTCTTCTTACTTACAGCCAAACTAACTGTAAAAAATAGTAAAAGCAGTGGTCCTGGTGGACAGAATGTAAACAAAGGTACTTTGGTAAAAATGTGTCATGACATAATAATGTTTAAATAACATTTGATTGACTATAGTTATCTTCTTTCTTTCTAGAGTAATAATTTGATTTTTACTTATATTTCCAGTAAATACAAAAGTAGAAGTACGGTTTAAGGTTGAAGAATCTGATTGGTTACCAAAGCATATACAAAATAAATTATTAGAAAAGGTAATTTTTTTGTAATAAATAAATACTGGTGTGAAATTAATATGAGCGAAGGTCTTGGACATTAATGTGTAAATAAATATCTTCTAAAATTTTTACATTCTGTAGAAAAAAACAAAAATAACTGTTAATGGTGAATTCTATGTGCAGTCTGATCGAACACGTTCACAAATGACAAACTTTTCTGACTGCCTAGAGAAAATTCGTTCTGCAATTGCAGAGGTAACAAGGAAGCCAAAGGAACCATCGGAGAAAGATAAGGCTGTTTTGCGTATGAGGTAAAAGACATTCTTAAGAATTCAGTCACCTACTATAATGTATTGATTAACTTGTTGAGGTAGTGGGGGCGACAGCCTGGTAATTAAATTTTTTTATTCTGTCTTTATTTATATTGAATGACACTTTCAGTTCTAAAGCATTGATTTCCAAAGTGGTTCAGTGGAGAACATTAATAATGTGCCCACATATGGAGACGATGACATCATATCACTATCATATTTGGGCATATCACTACCATATTTAGCCACACCACACTTTTTTGTCAAACTAGTTTGATAGTGTAGATGTTTTATGTTTTGCATTGCAAGGTTCAAAATGTGAGTAGCATGGTTCTCACTTTGATGATGCAAATAAGTTGACCAATCGAAGCAGCAGTTTGCATTATTGCTTCATGATTTGTCAAATCACTTCTGGCATACTTAAGTTGTGTTCAAGCATGGAGAAATAAGTTAGAAATAAGTTATTTCTCCATGGTCTAAGTGAGAAACCAAGCTTTACGCCTCTGGATCCGCCTATACATTGCTTACTTTTCATTTAAATATTTGTTTTATTTCGGCAGGGTTGAAAGGAATCATAGAGAACGGTTACGAGAAAAAAAGATTCATTCTACAAAGAAAATGGATCGTAAAGTTTACATAGATTAGTTAAGACAAAGTTGTTCGATAATAAATTGATATTATTAATTATCAATATGCATGATTTTGCAGTTGCCTTATTTTGTTGTAAAACAGTATTAAGGCCCGTTTACACAAGGACGATAACGATCGACAATAAATAAACAGGCATTTTTCTTACATAAAACAAAAGAAATTAGAAAAGCTTTTTATTCTACTACTACAAATAATAAATGTTTATGAATGTAATGGTACAAATAATGGCATGAGGTGAATGATGAAAGGTTATATATCAACGAGGCAACGCCGAGTTGATATTTAACCTTTCATCATTCACCAAATGCCATTATTGTACCGTTACACGAATATAAAACATTCATTATTTGTTTTATATAACATCTAAATAGATTCCTGTCATTTGAATCAAATAAAAGGTAGCCCTAGCCAATTAGGCCTACATTTCATTCACATTGATTAAAAAAGTAACATTTGGTTTTTAATATTATATTAAATGTTATATTTGTATGGACTATATAAACACACCTACTACTTTAGTGTTAATTATTTTAACAAACGACCAAACAATCCAAAATCGTCCAATCAAATGACAGGAATTTGTTTAGGTGTTATATAAAATTATCTATGCTGTCACTGATTTAATTAATATTTTAAAAAACCCAATCAAATGACGTCATGATCAATAAAAACAATAAAATTGTATCAGGACATTATTTCTCCTACTAATCATGACGTCATTTGATTGGACGTGTGAAAATATTATTTAATCAAGATTCAAGAAATTTTATTTGTCCATAAAAATGGAAATTCACTTTGCTTGGTAGATTAAAACAACAATATTGCAACAATTTAAAACGTGCAGTATTATAACATTAAAAATACAAGATAAAAAGTTAAAAATACTGTTAAAAATGTAAAACTATTTAAAAATTGCATTAACGTCTTAGATTAGAATTAAAAAAAGGATTTTCTAGTTCTACAAAGATTTGCTCTTGGAGGTCGTAACCTAATACCTGATCTATTTAAGTTATAACAGTAATGTAACGGATGAGTGGGGTCTTTCATAATATTGTTTACTTTTTTTTAAATACTCTTTTCATAGATAAATGAACAAGGCGTTAGATCAGCTTTAATAATACGTTGTGCAATTTTATGTGGTGTCTCAATATTTTTCTTATCATTTTCAGTAAAGTTACCATAAAAACATCCAATGCTAAAACATAAAATACTTTGAATAATACTTTGATAAAATAGAATTAAAATAGTGTTATCAACTCTAATTTGCTTGAGTTTTCTGAGAAAGTAGAGCCTTTGAGATGCCTTCTTGGAAATCATGAGAGAGTTTGACTCCCAATTTAATTTGTTGTCAATTATAGTACCTAAGTATTTGTATTGGGTTACTTACTCTTCCAACCTCGGTTTCTTTAATAGTTATTACATTATGTTCAACTGCGGTTTTACGAAAATCTATTATCATCTCTTTGGTTTTAGTAAAATTAAGTATTAAGTTCATATCCTCACACCAATTTACAAATCTTCCAACTTCATTAACAAATTCATTTACATTATGCTTACTATCGCAAAGAAAACCACTAATTACAGTATCGTCAGCGTACTTTACAATATTGCAATCTTTACTTAAAATATTAAAACTACTTGAATAAAAAGAGAACAAAATTGGAGAAATAACACATCCTTGAGGAGCTATCCCATTGTTCTAGGATAAAAACTTAAACTTTAGATTTCTTTTGTTTGTTTACGCTTACGGACGTCTTGTAAGAACCAATCTTTAAAGGAATGATAAATAAATGAGACACGAAAGAAGTGTTTAACATAGATACTAGGGGATATTTAGATTTTATTGTGTCGTTAACTTTCTGCTGGTACAACAAATTAAAATATACTAGATGGTGAGCTCGCTTCGCTCGCTCCCCCTCTAGGAAGTGTAGACAATGGTTCTCGGAGTGATAATGTTCTCCTTATACGTTTTCTGTCGGTTACCATTATTGAAAATGCTTGACATTCGTAAAACTAAACTACTTTGTTTCACAGTGTTTTAGATGATTAATAACATTTTAAAGTACAGTTTTTATTGTTTGGTAGGGCCCTTTGGGGAGGCGGAGGTCATTTGAGGGAGGTGCTTATTCGAGGGATATATGTTAAATTTTGTAGTTTTAATAATATGGTAACATTTATAATCAAATGAAATCCTCTAATAGATATGAAAAGTGCTAAAAAAGAATAACAAATGCTTGGTAAATTGTAAATAACAGTGCGGTGAATTCTACTACAAATAGTATAATTGTGTTGTTATAAATATGTGGATGGACGTTTATTAGATAGTTGGGTTGGGGTGGGGGGGGGGGAGGCGTTTATTCAAATGAATACCATCCTAATAATTATTAATACATTATTTAATTTAATCATCTTTTGAAACTAACTGCCGTGACAGAGTAGGCCCAAGACAGAAGACATTACAGCTTGCAACATGGGCAGACATCTCGGTCCTAACGGGACACAGGAAGATAGCCCACAGTTATTCCTGCAAGCTTACTCAATAAAACTCAGCTATCGGGATTTCACTCGAAAAATGTCTTATCATCAAATCTCCCTATGTAATTTTATAATACTATTCCCCACAATATATTTTGATTCTTTATGGCGTATATTTAATTTGATCTTTATTAAATTGCAGTATAATTCCTATTATTTAACTACTGTACCTTCACACACGCGCGGTATGTTTTAAAATAAACTGCGCTTTTTTATGCATGTAAATCAAATGAAGAGCTTACAACAGTTTTAACTGAACAGTTGGAAAATGTAAAACAATGGTTAGATAAACATAAATTAACTCTAAACATTAATAAAACCAAATACATGCTTTTTGGTACTCATGCACGTGTTAATAAAACAACAGATGAAACAGTAATTTTTGATAACATTCCGATTGAGAAAGTTGAAACGTTTAAATATTTGGGACTTACATTTGATGAACAACTCTCATGGAAAGTACATATTGATTCTATATGTGCAAAACTATCAAAAATTCTACATCTATTTTATAGATTGAAAAGTTTTACATCTCCTAAAATTATTAAAAGATTATACAATGCTCTATTTTTATCACATATTGACTATTGTTCAACAGTCTGGGGTACTGGTTCAAACGCCCATTATTTTAAAATTGCAAAGGGTACAAAATAGAGCTGCACGATTAATACTAGGTGCTGATATTCGAACTCCTGTTAGACAAAATCATTATGATTTAGGTTGGCTAACAATTAAGACAAGAATTGAATATCATACAATTTGTACAATATTTAGATGTTTACAAGAATCTGTACCTTCATACTTATGTGATGTTTTGCAATATATTAGTAGTGTACACAATATTCAAACCAGAAACTATGAAAATAATCTGTTGTATTTGCCCAGATGTAACCTCGAAATATACAAACGTAGTTTTGTTTATTATGGAAGTTCACTCTGGAATGGCCTACCTTATGAATTAAGAAAACAAAACAATTATAACCGTTTTAAATCACTTGTTAAGATTCATTTATTGTTGCCGGTGGTCTAGGATGGTTCCAGTGAAATATATTTAAATATGGTATAAAAGTATAATAATAATGAGAACATGCATTGAAGTTTAGTTTTAGTTTAAGTTTTAGTTTAAGTTTAGTTTAAGTTGTTTTCAAATTTTGTTTAAATGTGCCGTAGGGCCACTCGGAAGAGCAGTTTTATTTTATTACTGAGAGAGCTACCCTACTAAAAGAAAACGAAATAAATAAATAAATAAATAAACAAAAAACTGAAATGGCTATGATTAATGGCCAAATATATCTGTGTTTTTTTTCGTCTTCCAAAGGGACACTGTATTGATTGATGGAAAGTGCCTGTTTCCAGTCAACTTTAGGGTCAAATCTATTATTTTAACTGCTCCCTTGTGTACAAAAGAGAGAAAATATTTGAAACCAGGTTGTTGCAAGGTGAACTTATCTTAAACCCGGAAATTACTTTGACCGGGAAGAATTGAAATTGAGATGAAAATCTAATGTTGAAATCATAAATTGTGTTAAAACACTTTATAATATCTTCCTAAGATAGAAATATGGAACAATAGCGTCGCTGTGAACACTAATGTTATCAAATCTACGTTTCGCGGTACATCTCAGATAGATAAGGTAGGTATCCAAGGCGGAGATTTGTACCGAAGTTTTTGCATTGTGCTCGCCTATGTCAGAATTAACCATAATTTATATATAGATACTGTATGTACCATCTCATGTGATGTGCGAATGAAAATGGCATTTAGATTTCTATCCATTTTCTTTTTATGACAGACTTGCCTTGTAATTTGTATTTTTTGTTGTGGTTTTGATTTGAATAGGGATTTCCCGTTTGTCAGTTTGTATTTTATACATTGCAGCAAATATCTATCGCAATTCAGTTTCACTGATAATTATTCCAAAATCAATTATAATTCCTCCATGGTTTTACCCTGGAAGATGATTTCAATAAATTTACCATTATGATATTAATGAACGTGAAAGGTGAAAAGTTTTATGCCGACAAACATGATGATAATTACCGCAACGATGGCCGTAATTGACTTTTGAATTGTACTGGTAGGTTATAATTCAATTGAATATTAATTAATTCTATCTACATTTCTGCGGTCAGGAGTGGCTCTTCAATCTTTTGAAAGATTGATTACAATTACATTGGTACCATAAGAGGTGCGAGCGTATTGATCTTAAGACTATACAGCACAACTTAATCTGACCATATTGCTTTGATTGAGCCAGCAATGGACAACGAAACAAAGTCAACATTGTGGCCTCCATTTGTACTGGATATCTACACCGGTTTTCAAAAATCACAGGTTTGCAATTACAATTATTCCCTAGTTATAAGGAGATATCTTTGGGACCAAACACAGCATCCATAGGATGTCCGCGCTGAATAGGAGTTGGTCGTATTGTTTAAACAAAATTATATTGTTCTAAGTGTGGAGAAATGAGATACATTTAATAAATAACACTACTCGTTTCAATATTAATAGATTCATGTATTATTTTGACGATAATGCAAAAATGGATGAACTATGCCATTTCCATTTATTCACTATTAACTAAAAAACTTCACATCAGAGAGATATTTCACAATAATTATAATATTATTGCCATTTTACTTTGGACATCTTTTATTTACAATGGACCCCATTTATGAAATACTGTATCTATCATACACTGAACGTAAAATAAATTCTTGTCATCTAGATTTATATAAATCATGAAAAATGGAGATTAATAGATTCAGACTTTGGATATATGCCATTTTGGAGTTTTAATAAAGTGATTTACTTCACAAACAAATAAAAAACATGATTGCATCTCAAAGATAAAATAAACAAAAAACCCACTGAGACGGTTAAATTACCGTTTTCAGGTTTTTCGCGATCCAATTTTTGGTCAAAGTGAATAAGTGACGTTAAAACTGGTAATATTAAACAACAATACAATTCAGGGATCAAAATGACAAAACTTATTCATGGCCTAATTGAATTTTATTCACAATGTTTTGGAATATTTTTTTAATTGATTTTAGGTGTTGTTTGTGACAACTGAACTGCAGTTGTATGATCTTCTTGCGATTCATCAAAATGGAATGACAGCCAATGAAATAGCCAGCAAGAAGAAACTCAATCTAGACGCAACAGAAAGAATTCTCGATTACGCAGCTGGATTAAAACTTATTTAAAAAGATCTTAGATCTGAATCTAAAACTGGTAAGCAAACAACCTGTAAGCATTATCCGACATTAGGCCTAATCCTGTCTACACTAGGCGAATATTCTATTTTTTAAAATAATAATAATAAGTCAGTTTGCGCAAAAACAAAACAATTCTTAATGGAAAACAAACTTCATAGGCCTACTCGTACAATGGATGTAAGTGTTAGGCGTGTCTAACTTTCTTTTTGGGAAACACGATTCTTGAAAATTATCAATCAATTTCCAAAACAAAACCAAATACAGTAGGCCTACAAACATCAAGAATCTCAACTTAATGTCATGGCAAAACTGAATTGCAAAAGAAAGTTTACAAAATAGCTTGAAATTGAAACGTCATTTCTAATATTTTTAATAGTAGCAATTTACAGCAATTATCCCGAGATTGCAGAAGTTCTACAATCAAGTAAGCCTAATAATATGGTAGCGGCTATTATACATGCTTCCCGTACTCAGTACCCATTGTACCAGCATTTGATGACCACGATCAAGAGCGGCCTCAACACAGAAGCTTACAAAAATGCATTTGGTTTTGAGGTAAGAAATGTATTGTAAAATATAGCCCAAATACAGTAACACCAGACATTCGAAACAAACCCTAAAACAGAGTTTTGCGACAATGCGGATTTACTGATATACAATACAAATTTCAACAATTTGTCCTTTCTTTTTTGTTTTTGTTTAGATGACCTCGGAGATATTCGAAAAACTTTATGAAACTGACAATGATTACTCAGCAACTTTCCAACAGTTTATGCACCAGTTATCTTCAATTACGTCTCCAGGAGTGGCAAAAGCATTCGACCTTTCACCTTTTTGTGAGATGTGTGATTTAGGAGGTAGATTTTGTTGGTTATAAAACAGGTGTCTCCACTGGCAAACCTTGTTTGCAAACTTGAGCAAACTTTGTCAAGACTAAAGTTTTGTGTAGTGTAGACCAATTAAACATTGGCAAAACAAGTCTGTAGTTTTCGAAATTAGAGTTTGCAAACAAAAAGTCGGTAAATTTTGTTAGCGGAGGAATAAAAGGATACAATTAGCTAAAATTTACAAATATAAACCAGTAGACAAACTTCAGAAAACTTCAGAGAACTAGTTTGTAGAAGTCTACACTAGCAAACTTTAGTTTGTAAATTCGAGCAAGTTCCGAGTTGCAAAGTTTGCCTACTTAAGACAAGGCGGCTTAAATTATTTATTTATTTCGTTTTCTTTCAGTAAGGTAGCCCACTCTCAGTAATAAAATAAAAACTGCTCTTCCGAGGGGCCCTACGACACATTTAAACATAATTTTGAAACAACTTATACTAAACTAAAACTAATTGGTACCGGTACTACATTCAATGCATCATTCTTTCGTAGTCTGGGTTCCAGACGGAGTTTTGTCTTAATATTAGTAAAAAGATAAATATTTTGGCACATATGGCGTTTCATACGTATACTACTTGGTTTTTCAGACAAAAATCGAAATAAAAACAAATAAATAAAATAAAGACAATAAATACAGACTTGGGGCAAGTCTACATTCTTTCGGTGCTTTAATGACATTTTTTCTGATTTTTTACTGTGCCATGAGCAATGATTATAACAATTGATTCTTTTAAACAGGTGGATCTGGGGCATTAGCATACGCATTAGCCTCTGAATATCCAGACGCTACGGTCACGGTGTTTGACTTGGCCAATGCTGTAGAAGCGGCACTAAAAATAACACCTGACGAAACTGAAAGGCAAAGGGTAAAGTTTGTTTCTGGAGATTTCTTTCAAGATAAATTTCCTCCAGCTGACTTGTATACTTTTGCAAGAATTCTTCACGATTGGGAAGATGAGAAAGTGCATCAACTGCTAAACAAGACTTTTAAATCTTTGAAATCTGGTAATTATTATTAAGCAATACTTTTTTTTCTCAGCCGGCCCAGGTGTGTCTGAATAAAATGAGTGAAACGGGTTGTGTTCACATCAATCTATATTAATATACAGCCGATACAATCTCCTCATTGACATCATATTATATAATTTGTTCTTTTTTTACAGGTGGTGCTGTTTTAGTAGCAGAACTGTTAATGAACGAAACTAAAACTGGTCCACTTCACACACTACGCGCCAACGTCCAGATGATGATTGAAATGTCTGGAAGAGAAAGAACTGAAACAGAGTACCGTCTATTATTGGAACAACATGGATTTGTTGATTTTGAATGCAAATTTGTTGCGGGATATAGCAGTTTTCATGCGATGATAGCTAAAAAACCTTAAATACAACAAACCTGTAAATAACACAACCGGTTTGCAAAATGATGTTCACAAAACACAAATTCTGCCTGTTTCCGTACGAGGGAGATAGTGAAATTGGGACACCATTATGTATTTGCTATTGAGTCCGCCTTGTTAGATTTAGGATTAGGGTAAATGGTTCAAGTTATTTATAATTATCTCGTGTGCCTAATGCACTTCTTTGTTGTTTTATTGGAAAATAAAAATAGTCTACATACAAAGTCAGTCGTTTTAGCAATTTTATTGTAAGTTCGGAACAGTTAAAAAACTGGTTTATACTCTATTCATCGGACGTGTTTGTGATCACAAATCACCTGATAACTATAATACAATCGACCAGCAAAAATACCTTCATAATAACAAAAAAATAGTATTCGTGAATAATAAAAATCACTCAAATGTGACTGTGTAGTCATTTCTATTTAGCGGTATGGTTACCGAAACGTTTGCTGCAATAAGTCTTATGCTGACTGCACTATTGGAAATAGTGCCGCTGTATTAGATACCTGTACCAACTGTATTTGCGCGATTGTGCCTATTTATCGCAGTGTGTTATTGTAGTTGTGTATTGTAAAATGGACAACGAAACTAAGTCAACACTCTGGCCGCCTCCACTTGTATTGGATATTTTCACCGGTTTTCAAAAATCACAGGTTTGTTTTTTTTCCTTTTTTTTCAACATTCATTTGATTCCATCATGGCTGACGGCCCGTGACTGAATTGATGAATGGCACAGTAGTCGGTTTTCAGTTCCTCGCATAAAGTGTTTTTTGTTATAGTTTTTTTGTTAAGCAGATTATTCTCTGGGGTTACTTTTTGCAGCATACTGGCATTGGTTCTTTTCATTCTCCAAATGATGTGTATCATTCTTTGCCAAATGTTTTTTTTTTTCTCTTTTGTGGCGCAAACACCACTTTTATTCACATTCATATTATCTCATATTAAATAAAATCGTATTATTCAACAAATTGTAAATGTCGTTACAATTCATAAGTAACATTTTTACATATATGAATTCTGTATTACTCCTTTTTTCATTAATTTTCTTATATTTTGCTATACACTTGACATGATCATCATTATCATCTATCCCGTTTTAAAATAGTTCACACATTTTCATTTGTTTGTTTTCATTTTACAACCTGGATTATATATGTATCACATTAATTCCTTTTCTGATAATCGTATCAAATTAGAAATTATGTTAGCATAATAGTATTTCTTAAAGCTACCCATTTTTCTATACTTGTTTCTTTATTGTTATATGTTCCACATTCAATGTTATATAGCATATTGCTTTTAAATGAATTCCATAACGATTTACCCACTGGCTTATTTAGTGCTGATAACATTTTTATTCTATAAATAGTGAATGCTGCAAAAGTGTAAATATAATCTATTAGCTTATCTCCCGTTCTAGTATTAATTGCTTAAATGATATATTATTGTGGTTTAAACTTACAAAGATACTAAGCATTTTCCTCCAAAATTTCTGAATAAATCTACAACTAAAAAACAAATGATTTTCATTTTCAATTTCTCCACATTTGTCACACGTTTGTGTTTCCTTAAGTTTCCACTGATAAAGCCGTTTGTTGGTAGGCAGTACTCTATGTAACATCTTATAATTGAATTGTGCTAGTTTCTTATCTTTCATTTTACATACTTTCCGTAACCAAGATGTTTTCCAATCTATGTTGTTATCATTGAAGTATTCTTCCCATTTTAGTTATGAAATTGGAATAATGAAATATTCTTTCACAAACCATGAGTATATTAGTTTGGTAGTATTAATCTCATCCTTATCATCACATTTGAAAATATCTACCTCCTTAATAATACGTTTCCACTGAATTGGTATTGCCTTAATAATGCACAAATACTCATTTAACCAGTTTGTTTTACATTGTAGTTTCACTAGCATTTCCTTTGATGTTAAAAAAGTGTTCTTATTAACAATGTCTTTAATACTGATAATGCCACTGTCAATCCAATGCTTGTAGAAAACCGATTTTTTTTTTTAGTTTAACGTAGTGGTTTCCCTGCAGTTGCTCATTCATTATATCGTTATAAGTTTCAGGTTTTTAGTCGCGTGGAAGCGACTCTATAGTTCACTATGTCGGTCGGTCGGTCTGTCGGTCTGTCGGTCTGTCTGTCTGTCGGTCCGGTATCACTATGCGTTTTATCGCTTTCTGACCTTATCTTGATATCAGTTTAATCTAGCTAAGTCAATTTTTCACAGTATATTCCTTATGGCCAGGAATCGATGTGGTTATGTTTTCACGGTGCGCAATAAAAAATTACGCGGTCTACCCACGATTTAACGAAATCACGTTTGTAATCATATCTTCACAACCATGAATCACAATTAAATAAAATTTGGTACTCATAAATTTCAGGGCATAAATCATCATATGGCAATACAATTACGTGCGTAGCGCATGTAACGCATGCGTACGCGCGCTTAAAATTTTCCAAATTTATTTTCGATGAAATAAGAGTACGCTTCAGGCAATTTTAAGCGTTTACAAAATTGCCATGAGTGCGCAGATTTTTGCGCGCGCATTGCGCGTTAAATGTTATTGCGCACTCTTTTTGCCTGATTTCTGTTTTCTTGACTTACTTTTCAACTAGAAATTACGTTATACGAGCACGTCAAAAGTGACAGGCTACGCACGTGTAAATTAAAAAAATATAAATGTTTTTAAACATTTCAACATTTTTAAACATGTTCAGTAATTTCGGTCAGTTGGTAGGTTGGTCGGTCGGTCTGTCTGTCTGTCTGTCGGTCTGTCTGTCTGTCGGTCTGTCTGTCGGTCGGTCTGTCGGTCCGGTATCACTATGCATTGTAGCACGCGACTTAATGGCTGTTGGCCTTGTTTGTTAGAGATTCTGTTATAATTTATGTAGGCTTTTATCATATTTGTGTAAAACAGTGGAATTTTATCAGAATTAACCTCAATAATGCTATAACATGACATATTAAGTAAAACATTAACATCACATAATTTTAGTCGCGTGGAAGCGACTCTATAGTTCACTATGTCGGTCGGTCGGTCTGTCTGTCTGTCTGTCGGTCTGTCTGTCGGTCTGTCTGTCTGTCTGTCTGTCGGTCCGGTATCACTATGCGTTTTATCGCTTTATGACCTTATCTTGATATCAGTTTAATCTAGCTAAGTCAATTTTTCACAGAATATTCCTTATGGCCAGGAATCGATGTGGTTATGTTTTCACGGTGCGCAATAAAAAATTACGCGGTCTACGCACGATTTAACGAAATCACGTTTGTAATCATATCTTAACAACCATGAATCACAATTAAATAAAATTTGGTACTCATAAATTTCAGGGCATAAATCATCATATGGCAATACAATTACGTGCGTAGCGCATGTAACGCATGCGTACGCGCGCTTAAAATTTTCAAAATTTATTTTCGATGAAATAAGAGTACGTTTCAGGCAATTTTAAGCGTTTACAAAATTGCCATGAGTGCGCAGATTTTTGCGCGCGCACTGCGCGTTAAATGTTATTGCGCACTCTTTTTGCCCGATTTCTGTTTTCTTGACTTACTTTTCAACTCGAAATTACGTTATACGAGCACGTCAAAAGTGACAGGCTACGCACGTGTAAATTAAACAAATATAAATGTTTTTAAACATTTCAACATTTTTAAACATGTTCAGTAATTTCGGTCAGTATAGTTCACTATGTCGGTCGGTCCGTCTGTCTGTCGGTCTGTCTGTCTGTCGGTCTGTCTGTCTGTCGGTCTGTTTGTCTGTCGGTCCGGTATCACTATGCATTGTAGCACGCGACTTAATGGCTGTTGGCCTTGTTTTAATATAATACATTGGAATATTTTTCCATTTAGCACCATCATCATTAATAATTCTTTTTAACCAGCCACACATGAGTGCGCTAACATGAAGAGTAAAATCAGGCATTTTAATGCCTCCGATCTCATCATCACCAATTAGAGTTTTTCTTTTTATCTTTTCCCTTTTATTTTTCCAAATAAAATTATATATTAGATTGTAACTTGTGTATATACATATTTTGGAACATCAGTGATATTTGCAGCATATGTTAATTAAGATAGTGCAAGACTTTTCAGGATTATTATTCTACCAAAAATTAAGAGATTTCTAGCATTACATTGTTTTAAAGTCCTTTATAGCTCTATTAATTTAACATCCCAGTTTTTTCTGGTACATTCTTCTGTATTATACCCTACATATATCCCTAAAATGTTGATCGGGTGTTTTACCCAATTTAATTTTAAAGGCCTATCTATTCTGTTCTTCCATTTACCAATCCAAAAAGCATTGTTTTTTTTTTATTTAGTGTCATTCGAGATACCTCACAAAAAAGTTCAATTAAACTGACTGCTGTCTTAATACTTTTGTCATTACCAACATACAAAACAGTATCATCGGCTAATTGGCTTATTCTAGCTTCTATGTTATTTTCATTATTTGGAAGTTTAATACCCTTATAATCATCTTTGTTTCTTATTCTAGATGCCATTACTTCGACCACTAAAATAAATAACAGAGCAGATAGAGGACAACCTTGTCTAATACCTCTTTCCATTAAAATTGTTTGAAACCCAACCATTGTTAACTGTGACACATTCGACGTTATTATATAATACTTTTACCCAGTTACAAAAGAACAATCCAAAGCTAAACTTTTCTAGAACATTGAACATAAAATCTCTACTAATAGAATCAAAAGCCTTCTTAAAATCTAAGGTAATTATTGCCCCTTCGATATCATTACATTCTGTATAATAAAGCAGGTCTTCTATTAACCGAATGTTTTCACCGGCGAAACGGCCTTTTATATATATAGCCTTTTTGGTCTTAACTTACTATTGATTTAATAACCATTTTAAGTCTGTTGCTTAATAAATAGGCAAGAATTTTGTAAACGGTGTTTAAAAGGGTAATGGGACGCCAATTATTCATATTTTCTCTTTCTCCATCCTTGAACAAAAGGGTGATTACACCTCGTTTTTGCGAAATGATAATTCTTGAGAATTAAAACTTTCATTTAACGCATCGCAAATTAAATGTTTAATATTATTCCAAAAGAACACATAAAATTCAACACTTAGACCATCCGATCCTGGTGTTTTATTTTTTCCATCATTGAAATGGCCTTTTTCCATTCATCAATAGTGACGTAACCTTCACAATTTTCTTTTTCTATTTCTGAAACCTTGTTTATATTAGATTTTCAAAGGTATTTCTTAATTTTTCCAGAGTTTATAACATTTTTTGCGTACAAACCTTCGAAATGTTGTATTTGTTCTTTTAAAATATCAATTGGGCTCGTTGCTAAGCTCCCATCTTTTGTAATTAAACTTTTTATGTATTTCTTTTTAATTTTGGATTTTTCTAGCCCAAGAAAGTATTTTGTATTCCGCTCGCCTTCCTCGATCCATTTTACTGTGAACCTAATTTGCGCGCCTTTTGCTTCTACATTATCTATAGATGTTTTCAAGCTCTTTTTTTTTTTTCAATTTTATTTTCAATGGTTATGTCACAATTTTGAGTATTCAAAATTGTTTCATGTTTCATTTAAGTTTTTTATTTGTTCTTGTAATTTTTCTTTCTTTTTATTCTGGTTTTTATTTTTTTGTTTTTCGTATGCAATTGAAAATTCTTTTATTTTTGTTTTTACAAGCTCCCATAACAAACTTGCACTTACAGATTCTCTATTGTTTTTTAGTATTGAAACATCAATTATTTTAATTACTAATTTTGTAAATGTTTCAACTTTCAGAAAGCTAATGTTGAACATCCATAAACCAGGACCGCGTATTTTTTCATGCAAATCGATTTTAATTGATACCGCCTGGTGATCAGTGAGAATAGCTGGACGAATGTCACAGGCTAGAACATCTCCATTTGAAAAGAGATCTTCTGATATTAACCAGTAATCCAGCCTACGGAAAATGTTGTTAAATTTCTTACGCCACGTAAATTGTCGCTTATTCATGTTTTTGGATCTCCAAATATCATTTAAATTTAAATTTTTCATTAGGTTTTTAATCGTAAAAACAGATTTATCAGACCTATTTGCGCTACCTTTTTGGTCAAAGAACGCACTTCTATTTTTGCTTTCATTAGGAGCATAACTATTTATAATGTCTAATTCCTTTTCATTTATCATTAAATTAAGAAATATATATCTTCCATCAATATCAGTTAATTTTTTAACAATTTTGCATTCAAGACCTTTTCGTAATAGTATCGACACTCCTTTACTATGTGAATTACCTAGATGGGTTCCCTGAAGCAGACATATATCCGCTTTTTGATCTTTTACCCATTGGAATAGATTATGTTGCTTATTTATATATCTAGCTCCTCTAACGTTTAGTGTTATACAATGTAAATTCATAAGATTAGAGTAAAGAGCTTCACAAGGAAATTACAATATTTAGAATACATATTATTAAGATTAAATTACTTGTTTTTGTTTCTCTTTCTTAAACTTCTTTTTTTCAATACTCTTTGTTTTTAATCGCGTGGAGGACGCCACTCTATAGTTCACTATGTCGTTCGGTCGGTCTGTCGGTCTGTCTGTCGGTCCGGTATCACTATGCGTTTTAGCACGTGACTTATGGCTGTTGGCCTTGTTTCTTCTGTCCTACCTTCATTTTCGGACTGTTCCTTCAGATCTCTCGCTGCTTTCTTGTTTGTGCTAACACTTTTACTTTTTTGCATACTTTTTTCAAAGTAGTCAGTTACCTTCTTCTGTTCATGCTCCTCTCTTTCCCCAACTTCCTACTCCTCTCTTTCCTCAGCTTTCTGGTCCTTTCTTTCCGCTACTTCTTGTTCCTCTCTTTCTTCAACTTCCTGCTCCTCTCCTTCGTCCACTTCCTGCTCCTATCTCTGCTCCTCTCTTTCGTCATCTTCCTGCTCATTTGTTTGTTTGTTTTATCTTTATACTGGGTGACCTCTTCAGTCAAAGACTGATCTCCCAGAGGGCCCAGTTGGTGATCAGCATGGCTGTGATGTACTAATACACCGGTGTAACCCCTTACTTGTCTCGAAAGATGTACTATTAGGTTCTTTAAAGTGCACACGAGCAAGTTGTGTACACTGGACCTACGGTTTATAGTCCTTATCCGAGAAGACTCGTTCTACCACCAGAACCATGGAGTGAGTGAGCCTCCTCGAACCCCTGCCGATGTTATGGCTACGTGATTACGGTTCCACTGTCTTAACCGCTCGGCCACTCACTCATTTTGGTTTGTGTGTTTTTCTATAGTGATCTCACTTGTTTCTTTCTGCGCATTTTCATCATCTAATGATTCACTACTTTCATCAATATACTAAAAACTTCATCATGTGTTTCTGTATCAGATTGTACCGTAACTACCGTAGTGGTAGTGGTAGTGGTTATCGTTAGTATTATTATTTTTGGGGTTTTCAAAGTTAAATACCGATTCCCAAACTTTATTAATGTATGCACCAGGTGAACCAGATGATGATACATTATGCGCTTCAACATTACATCTGTCCTTGTATGCCCTGGTAAATGACACTTGAAGCTGATTATATCAGATTTGCATTGAAAGCTAAATGCCCAATCTTTGTACATTTGTTGCATCTCACTTCCTGACCGTCATGAAAAGCCTGTGCTCTAAAACCATTTATTATTATCTGTCTTGGTATTGGCGATTTTAGCTTTTCTACAACAATAGCTCTGTCACCGTTTTGCCAGCTGGTTAATTGACCATTAACTCTTATTTTTAGCCTTGTAACATCTCCCATTGGTTTGCATCCTAACGCTTTCAACTTGCTAGCAATCTCTACGTCAGCAACCGATAATGGTATATCCTTTATGACTATTCTCGTTGTTTCAGTGTTGTTGTATGCCAAATAAGGATTTTTATCATAAATTGTAATATGACAATTCCTAATGTTTAGTCCATTCGTAATTAGTTTCACTCTATCATTTCTATTATTTAGATAAATTCGCCATAGGTTCCGTATTTTTTGAACACCGATTATACTTTCAGCAGCGATTATTTTTAGTAGGGCTATACATAGGTCTTCATCTTTAAAAAAGCTTTTTCCTGTTGGTATTTGATCAGCCTTCAAAAAGACTGGCTTCACTACACATATGCTATTTGTTTACTGTTTGTCCGTTCATCCTGTTGATTTCTTCACCGCCAGCCTGTGCAGCACGGTACATTCCTCTGTTAGTCCCGTTTCTATGGGCTTTTGACGCCATTGTTTGGCTTTCACCGGGCTTAGACGTGAACGATATACAAACTGTTTTTTCCTAATATTCACTGTGCTATACTCACTTAGAAATCAATCGAGATTTAGAAAACGTCAAATTTTACCTATATTTCAGGAGCTGTAATAAACTATACATTGGTTAAGTAAAATCACAGCGCCCTCCAAATGTTATATCAAACAAGGCCATATAGATGGCTACAGTCGCGTGCTTAGTGTTTACCGATCGACCGACCAACCTACCAACTGACCGAAATTACTTACATTTAAAAATGATGAAATGTTTAAAAACAGTTATATTTTTTTTAATTTACACGTGCGTAGCCTGTCACTTTTGACGTGCTCGTATAACGTAATTTCGAGTTGAAAAGTAAGTCAAGAAAACATAAATCGGGCAAAAAGAGTGCGCAATAACATTTAACGCGCAGTGCGCGCGCAAAAATCTGCGCACTCATGGCAATTTTGTAAACGCTTAAAATTGCCTGAAACGTACTCTTATTTCATCGAAAATAAATTTTGAAAATTTTAAGCGCGCGTACGCATGCGTTACATGCGCTACGCACGTAATTGTATTGTCATATGATGATTTATGCCCTGAAATTTATGAGTACCGACCGACCGACATAGTGAACTATAGAGTCACGTCCACGCGACTAAAAATGTCATTATTTGTTTAAGCAAATGTAATCCTTCCCCATGGACTGAATTGTATATTTTATTGAATATAACCAACATTAGGATTACATACATAAATGTAGGCTATACTAAGGCCAAATAGACAAACAAAAAAACTTCCTCCTCGTTATTTTAAAATAAAAAGAAAGATCAACAAGGGTTTTTTCATAAGGCTGAATTCCATCACAATGTTTTTTTTAATATTCTTTAATATTCGACTTAAATTTATTTTAGGCGTTGTTTGTGACAACTGAACTGCAATTGTATGATCTTCTTGCGATTCATCAAAATGGAATGACAGCCAATGAAATAGCCAGCAAGAAGAAACTCAATCTGGACGCAACAGAAAGAATTCTTGATTACGCTACTGGATTAAAACTTATTAAAAAAGATTTTAAATCTGAATCAAAAACTGGTTAGTAAACGTATACATACAACATACCTGTATGAGGCTTGCCTATTCGGGTTAACTCACCAAAGAATAATATTGTATCGCCGAAATCAAATCATGGTGTACACATAACATGTTTGTACTAAACGATGCCAAGACTGAATTGATTCATTTCACTTCTCGCTATAGACCTTCATACTGGATACCCTCTGTTAAAATCGGTAACTCTTTGATTACCCCATCACCTACCGCTCGAAACCTTGGAGTTACCTTAGATTCTGTCTTCAATTTGTCTGCTCATGTTGACAAAGTGTGCAAATCTGCAATGAATTCTGTCCGCAAGATTGGACATGTTCGAAAGTATTTAGACCCTAAATCGACAGAAATATTGGTCCATGCATTTGTTTGATCCAGGCTAGACTCTTGCAACTCTCTTCTTTGCGGGCTTCCTGCTAAAACTATCGATAAGGTTCAGCGTGTTCAGAACATTGCTGCCCGTCTGGTTCTTCGCATTCCAACATGTCAAAACATAACACCAGTATTGCAACATCTCCATTGATTGCCAGTTGAGAAGAGAATAATGTTTAAAATTCTTCTCATTACTTTCAAATCACTTCATAACAAGGCTCCAACTTTTCTATCTGATATCATTTATCCTTACAAGCCAAAACGAACTCTGAGGTCATCATCTGAGGTTTTACTCAGGCCTATACCTACACGGCCTTCAACAAAATGTTATGGACAACGTGCCTTTTCGTGGTCACCTGCTGTTCTCTGGAACGCCCTTCCAAATTATATCAGGAATGCTGAATCACTCACCACATTCAAACAACTCCTGAAATCCCACCTTTTTAATTTGCATTTTCTTTAGTTTTTGCTCTTCTTTTTCTGTCGATTGTTCGTCCTGCATTTTGCGCTATAGTAAATTGAACCTTATTATTATTATTATTATTGTGTAAAGGGTGGGGTAATTAACGTACGCCGTATATGTTATATCAAAACATGTCATTGTTTCTTGATATTTAATATAGCAATTTACAGCAATTATCCCGAAATTGCAGAAGTTCTCCAATCAAGTAAGCCTAATAATATGGTAGCGGCTATTAAGTATGCTTCACGTATCCAGTACCCATTGTACCAGCATTTGATTACAATGATCAAGAGCGGCAAAAACACCGAAACTTACAAAAAAGCATTTGGTTTTGAGGTAAGAAATATATTGTGTTTCACACCTACACTTTTATCTCAATGACTTGCGATAGTCCGTTAAGATATGTATCTAGTAATAGTTGCAGAATCGGTTGTATTTTCTTATTTGAGAGGGAGACACTGTGAATGAAGCATTATTATTATTATTGATGTGTTGAAAACACAGTAAAACAGAAATATTGAATGTCCACCTATGTTACCTACCAAGCTACTAATACAGTAAGCATGATTTTCTTTTCTATTTTAGGTGACCACGGAGATATGCGAACATCTTTATGAATTTGATAAAGATTATTCAGAAACTTTCCTACAGTTTATGCACCAGTTATCTTCAATTACATCTCCAGGAGTGGCAAAAGCTTTTGACCTTTCACCTTTCTGTGAAATATGCGATTTAGGAGGTAGGAGCTTTTCCATATCCAAACCGTTTGGATGTTAATTTAAATTTTAGCACTACGTTCAAAGCACCATTTTCTCCTTTATATACAGGTGGTTCCGGTGCATTAGCATACGCTTTAGCCTCTGAATATCCAGACGCGACGGTCACAGTGTTTGACTTGGCTACTGCTGTAGAAGCGGCACAGAAAATAACACCTGACAAAACTGAAAGACAAAAGGTCAAGTTTGTTTCTGGAGATTTCTTTCAAGATGAATTTCCTCCAGCTAGCTTGTATACTTTTGCCAGAACTATTCAAGATTGGCCAGATGAGAAAGTACACCAACTGCTGGACAAGACCTTTAAATCTTTGGAATCTGGTAATTATTAAGCAGGCTTTCTATAAATTAATATATAGTTTGTTTTTTTTTCTCTTTTGTGGCGCAATTTCCACTTTTATTCACCTTCATATTATCTCATATTACATAAAATCGTATTATTTAACTTGTAAATGTCGTTACAGTTCATAAGTAACATTTTTACATATATGATTTCTGTATTACTCCCTTTTTCATTAATTTTCTTATATTTTGCTATACACTTGACAGGATCATCATTATCATCTATCCCGTTTTAAAATAGTTTACACATTTTCATTTGTTTGTTTTTAAAAAACTAGCACCATTTGCATTGCAGATTTGTTTTCACTTTTGTTGTGTAACATAAACTGAATATATTTAAAATTAATTCATGCAATATAATTATGCTACATTGTATGGTAAAATAAATATAATAAAACACATTTAAATCAAACTTACGGCAGTCATATCAACTACATTAGATTTAAAGACCACCCATGGATTTTGACAAAACGGTTTTTTTAATTCATTATATATTTTTATTTTGTAAATAGAATAGGTAGCGATGGTATATAATTGTTTTTTTGTACAATTTCCACTGCCAAGAATGAGCTCTTTAAAAGAGCTTTTACTACCATCAATATTTTAAAAAATTGTATCTATATTTCTCCATAAATTCTTGTTACCTGGACATTCAAAGAACATGTGTTTTTCATCGTCAAAGGCATCACAATTATTGCATTTACTAGTACTCTTAATATTCCACATATATAATCGACTATTGGTAGGAATAGTTCGATTCAACTCAATTCAATTAATATATAGTTATGCATTTATTATTGATTTTCTAACAGCACCGTACATTTGTCCACATGAAATAGAAATTTCGAAAAGGCCTCGTAAATTTTGTTCTTTCGACGCTACAAAACACATTATCGTGGCGGGTGCTGTATATACTGGAGAGTGATGGTGTAATGGTAATATCGGACTAGCATGTGATAGGCATGGGTTCGAGGTTATCTGTACCATACTAGTTGCATCCTTAGGCAAGATGCTTTACTCTCATTGCCTAATCTGGTAGGCGCTGCACTGCTGGCTGCCGTGGGTCCGTGGAGGGCCTAATCCGAATTTCCTCACTGAGGACAAATATTAATACAAAATACAAATATAAATACAAATCAACGCTTGGACAATTTTTGGCCAAACCGAGCCTAATTTGCATAATTATTAATTAACCACCTATTATTTTGAAAACCGCTTAGAGAATTAATTTTGGTTTAAAATATTCAGAATATAAGTTTTATTTTTTAACACTGATTAACATGTTATCTACGTTATTTTTCTTTTAAACAGGTGGTGCTATTTTGATAGCAGAACTTCTAATGAACGAAACTAAAACTGGTCCTCTATACCCACTTGGCGCCAACGTTCAGATGATGATTGAACGATCTGGAAGACAAAGAACTGAGACAGAGTACCGTCTATTATTGGAAAAACATGGATTTGTTGATTTTGAATGCAAATTTGTTGAGGGATACAGCAGCTACCATGCTATAATAGCTAAAAAACCTTAGACACTGTTAGTATTTGGTTGGTAAATAAAGCGACCTTTTTGTCAGGGTCACATTTTTAGCAGTAGAATGTTTGTTATAGGTTAACGTGTGCCTCTTACAGGGTTGAGGCTTATAGTATATTTGGTAGTGTTGCTAAATAAAAAATAACTTACAAAAGAAAAGAAGAATATTCACTTTATGTTTTTTGCAAGCTGATTTGGTCAGTTAGGAATTAAGTGACTTGTCTTTTAGCGTGACTACGCATACGACGCGCGTATTGGACAAAAATGTCATTACTTCACAAGGAGTAACATCCTACTTATAAGTTACTACTTAAGGATTTTACCCTGTTTTAAAATCGCGTCTCGGTGTTAGTTATACTGCTGGTACCTTTATAATTAATACAAGCTTGTATAATTCATAAGTTTTTGTAGAGAGGCCGAACTGACACTATTAGCGATGGACAACGAAACAAAGTCAACACTGTGGTCTCCACTTGTACTGGATATTTACACCGGTTTTCAAAAATCACAGGTTTGTATTATTGACTTTAACGCGTATACACGGTTGAATTATATTATATTTCTGTAATGCAAATTAAGAATATTGATCTATTTTGGTTCAATTTGTTGATGTTTATTGGCCTAATGAGTAGTTCAAGTTCAATCTGATTTATCCGCGAAGCCTCAGAACAACACAATGTTAACACCATACATACATAACATGCCTACATAAAATCATCTGAAAATAAAGACAATTATACGTTTTTTTTAGGCCTATACCATATAAATATTATAGTGAACTATTACTCTACATCGGCCTGCTTTTGTTTAATTTATTTTGAAAAGAGTAGATAGTTGGATCAGTTTGGATCCGAACTTAAGTTATTCAATCCTAGCTCATATATCTAAGACGATTCTTATTGAATAGGTAGGCTTAATTTTTTTTAATCAAGGCCAAAAAAAAAACACCAAACCATCAATTTTAAATACGGTATAACATACAGTAATTCGTTTTACATTTGTAGGCGTTGTTTGTGACAACTGAACTGCAGTTGTATGATCTTCTTGCGATTCATCAAAATGGAATGACAGCCACTGAAATAGCCAACAAGAAGAAACTCAATCTGGACGCAACAGAAAGAATTCTCGATTACGCTGCTGGATTAAAACTTATTAAAAAAGATTTTAAATCTGAATCTAAAACTGGTAAGTAAGTACAATTTACATACTGTATATACATATATTGTTAGTACCCATAACTATGAGGCTTGTGGAACTCCTTCTCAGGCTAACACTTAGGCTTCCTGGGATTAATATTTCGTAGTGTTACACTGAGCTCGAGAAATGTTCTATCAATAGCAAATGCCATTGTTATTTTTTTTAATAGTAGCAATTTACAGCAATTATCCCGAGATTGCAGAAGTTCTACAATCAAGTAAGCCTAATAATATGGTAGCGGCTATTATACATGCTTCCCGTACTCAGTACCCATTGTACCAGCATTTGATGACCACGATCAAGAGCGGCCGCAACACAGAAGCTTACAAAAATGCATTTGGTTTGGAGGTAAGAAATATATTGTGTTTTACACCTAGACTTTTATCTTGCGATAGTCCGTTAAAATATGTCTCTAGTAACCGTTGCAGAATCGACTTGTTTTATTATTTGAGAGCTACTAAGCTACTAAATGTATTTGGTTTTGAGGTAAGTGTTTAATTTCAATTTTGTATGTTAAAGACAAGTTGTCAGTCACGTCTTTGACCGTTCTTCAAACGTGCAGGTATAATTTCGATCATTTAATAAAATGATAGAGGTAATAAATTACGAAAATGATAGTCATAAATTATTGACACGTGTTAAATTTTATACATGTAATACTTCCCATTTTGCCGTGACGAATTCACAAGTACTAGGCCTACTATACCACCAGGCAGAACAGCATAATGTTCTTAAATGTGTACCACTTTTAGCACATATTCCACCACTAAATTCACATCCGTCCTGTCAAAATCAATTTGTCTTTCTTTTTTGTTTAGATGACATTGGAGACATTCGAAAGTCTTTATGAAACTGACAAAGATTACTCAGCAACTTTCCTACAGTATATGCACCAGTTATCTTCAATTACGTCTCCAGGAGTGGCAAAATCATTTGACCTTTCACCTTTCTGTGAGATATGTGATTTAGGAGGTAGGAGTTTTTCGGTATCTGGACATTTGGTATGTTATTTTTAGTTACACCACTAAGTTAAAATTTTTTTAAACAGGTGGATCTGGGTCATTGGCATACGCATTAGCCTCTGAATATCCAGACGCAACGGTCACAGTGTTTGACTTGGCCACTGCTGTAGAAGCGGCACAGATAATAACACCTGACGAAACTGAAAGACAAAAGGTCAAGTTTGTTGCTGGAGATTTCTTTCAAGATGAATTTCCTCCAGCTGGCTTGTATACTTTTGCAAGAATTCTTCACGATTGGCCAGATGAGAAAGTGCATCAGCTGCTGAACAAGACCTTTAAATCTTTGAAATCTGGTAATTATTATTAGGCAACGTTTTTTTTTAATTCTCAACCGGCCCATGTGTGTCCGGATAAATGTGTAAAACTGGTTGTGTTCACATCACACTATATATATATATAGTATTATACAGCCGATACAATCTCCCTAAAATAATACTCCTGTATTATGGTCTACTCTGTATCGACATCATGATGTCTGTTCTTTTTTTTACATACAGGTGGTGCTGTTTTGATAGCAGAACTTGTAATGAACGAAACTAAAACTGGTCCTCTACAAACGTTACGCTACAACGTTCAGATGATGATTGAAATGTCTGGAAGAGAAAGAACTGAGACAGAGTACCGTCTATTATTGGAACAACATGGATTTGTTGATTTTGAATGCAAATTTGTTGCTGGATATAGCAGTTTTCATGCGATGATAGCTAAAAAACCATAAATGTAAAAAGCTGCTTGGTATACTGTTTAACCGCCTTTTATTTTCCTTCATGTTTAGCCTATATATAAATATGTTAGCTTAAAGCTGAGGTACAGGCATGAATTTTAAATATAATATCGGGTTAATTGTACATAATATGGTCAAATACAAAATTTTGCAAAATTCTGCCAAAAAAAACAGGAAGACTTTTTTTCAGTAGTTAGGTAGTTAACATAATGTAATAACATGTCTGGTGACTCCCTAGAAGGTGAAAAAGATGGTGGATATACGGTGGATAATTTTTGCTATAGCATGAAAATAAAATTCTGAAGTTGAATAAAAATACCAGAAATGTAAAATTCAAGTTATATTACCTATATTTAGTCATCTGATAACATTTTTTACCACACCGTTTATTTTTCATAGCTTTTTAAAATGCCTCTCTATTTTCAAAATTTGTGTACAAAAGAATAGAGATTTTACTGTGTAATTTGAGCTATCCCTCCTGTAACACAAATAAAATCCCAAAAATTATGAAACATGGGGAAACTATAGATCGATAATTATTGGAATGTATGATCAATAGAAATTTTTTGCCCGCACCTGGCCTTTAATATAATGGTTTTATGAATGTATTTTATTTTTGCACATTAGAACAGGCCCGGCTCGGAGAACGCAGAGCGTCCGTTAGTTAGAACAGCCGATTCTCGGTACTGTATCTATTTCCGAAGTATCATAAGAATATTTGCTAAATACAACATCGCATGTGTTTCACATGTATAGTACCTAACCCTTAACCTAACCTTACATGATACAGGCACCACATGTGATATAAATGAGATACTGTAGGCCTACAGTATTACCAAATGTTCCTATGATAGGCCTACTTTGGAAGTAGGCCTAGTATGGAGACAGCACCGAGAATCAGGTGTTGTAGTGTAATATCGAACACAAATGCTGCCTAATTTCTGTACCAGTGCGAACCTGGGATTATTCATTTGCTACTGATAAAGCAGCTCTCTGCTGCAGGATTGCTACCGTACTTTTGTTAGATTTTGTGTGACAGTGTTTTAACGGAAAATAAAAATAATTTACAAAAAAAAAGTAATATGGTTTTACTATCTCATTGGTCAGCTGGGATTAGAACACTTATTGTGTAGCCTTTATAAAATGAACGGTGCGCGCAGAGCGAGATCAACGGCGCAAATACCAGAAAAACACGGAAAACAATCATCACCTAACTACAATAATATAGGCCTATACAAACTTCAGCAGAAAAGATTGTTAAAGTATAAAAAAAATATGTTATTGGTGTTCATGGGCAAGTTCATTACTGGACAAGCAACAACCCGTATCATAAAATTTCCAAGGATGGGCGCTGATCGTTTTGTTTTCAATTTTGGAAAAAAAACCACAATTAAATATAAAACCACAACAGAAAACATTAATTTGCCAATGAAAAAAAAAAAATTTATATTTGTACACACTTTCAGAATTCTTTCCCTTGAGTACAGTACGGAGCCTGATAGGTCTAGGCATATTACAGTAGTTTAATGCAGGTCATTGATCAGTGCCAACAACCTATCAATTGGGACTAATCTGGCTCGATACCAAAGCTTGTCAGCAGCAGCACCTCCGCACAAGTAGTATTTTTATACGGTACCTCCTTGGTACACAACTGTTTATAAATACGGTAAGTGAGAATAATGTCATTCACGTAGTATTAATATGAATTAAAGCGTGCGCAGTAGGGCTTCAGTTCTAAAGTTTTGAATGGGTGTCCAAATATATGATCTACTAACTATACAAGAAAGATTAAATCAACTCTTTGGAGTGAACTTCTGGGTGAAGACAGGCGTATTACTTTAGTCATTGAGGGAGGGGAGTGACCCCGCTCAGCGGCGTAGTTTAATGATGTGTATAGGCATACATCATGGATAAAATATTTAATCCATGCCTAACGAAGTATAATATAGGCACGTTGGCTTATGTGTGTACTTATGTTCAGTTGACGGATATCCTGAGTCTGTCATTCACTATCCTGTTTAGGGCCTATTTTGGCAATTATGTGTACTGCTGTACACTCGTTATTTTCATATTAGCCGTCTAATATACGACCCTTGGATTTCAGGTTTTAGTAAAATATTGACATATTTCAATTAGTTACAAGGGAAACATACTATTTGCCACGTCTTTGTCAAAGCAAACAACAGTTGGCAGATAAAATTGTATTGAATGATTAAGTTATAGTGGTTCAACAGTATATTTAAATAGTTAAATCGTACGATTATATCTATACTAAAACATCTGCCTCATGGAGTAAATAGTTATTGAACAGGCCTGGATATAGATTGGTTGTACTATGACATTTGTACCGGGAAAACACTTTATTAATAGCAGAAGCGTATCAGTCCAGTAGGCCTAACATAATTACAATACACTTAACTGATGTTAAACTCATGTAACTGCTCTCGCTAACCGGCACATTTAAACGTCAACTTAACACTTTTTCTTTTAATATAATTACTAAGTATTGTTAGGCGCTCTGTTCTTTGTAGGGCGCCACATAAAAGCTTTGATAGAATAGATAGAATTATGTCTACTAACACCCGGTTCTGTCACTAGACTCTATACGTGGAAGCCTATATTGCCAGTTATCTAGAACAGAGCCGAGCTGTATTAAGTACTTTTAATTCACGACATCTCTCTACTAAATAAAATCTAGCTCAGATAACACGTATTTTTTGTCATGGGTGTAGGCCTATATAATTAAGATGGTCTTCGTCTTGAAAACTCCCGTAAAATAATTAATAAATTAATCTAACAAGACAGTAACCGGTGAAAGACAGTGAGTCACATTTATATGTTATCAGTTCGGGCATTTTCGAGCAGTTAGTTAACTGATTATTAAAAATTATCTGGTTATTCAGTAAAAGCAAGGTTGTCATAGCCTTGTTCAAAGGAAGGGGCCGGGGTGGGATGGGAAAGGAAAGAGAGGCGTATACTCCAACATGACTCTACACATAAATCAAGGCAATCTGACAACAGGACACTGAGCTTGCCTTTCCAAGATAGGAACTCGTAACAGTCTTTTGATCTTATCTCTGGCTGCGAAAAATAGCAAAGGTACAGTAACTGGTGTACATGTACATAATATTCTCCGCGGCGCGCGGTGTTTGTTATAGTTGTGAAACTGATCGTGTCACAGCCATAGATAAACCCTTTGATCTCCGGAGCTCAGTATCCAGGATTGCTTGGATAAACTAAGCATGCAATCGATATCAAAGAGAAATGTAATTGGCCACACCTGTAGCAGCCTCATTTGAGTTGTGAAGGTTTATATTATTATTATATCCAAGACCAAACACTGAAAAACAGTCATCAATAATCGAATCATTAACATATGGTTGATTTACACTGTATAAATATAGGCTCTACCCATAAACATGATTTTACTATATGAAAAACAACTTGATTTGCAAAAACAGATTTGGTGAGACAGGATTCATCCGAGAAGAAATCGACAGAGAGACAAAAGACAGGTCGATAATCGCCGTCTCCTCGGGTAAGTTCTGGATTTTGTGTATGCATCGGACCCTGCAATGCATCTTTTGGAAGATTATTGGATTATACTCCGATGTATTACAGTGACAGCGCTCGACACGAATTGGCCTTAGGCGAGATAGGGGCCAGTTCACCATTCTTTCAGACAAAATACAATTCCATCCAAGTAACAACAATTCTCAGATAGTTCCATCACAAACAATGTTCAATCTTTGTATATAGACCTACTCCCTTATGTGTATGCCTATAATTTTAGGGGGTTTTTTTTCAGGTAGGCCTACATTCAAGATGTTTTCAAGATTTTCACACATCTTAAATAGGTCTACTGCAGGTGAACTATTGTACAACACAAAACATTTATCCGGAAATGTTGGCTTAAAACATCCATTAAAGGTGTTAGTGTCGTTGGACGGCTGCGTTGCCGACAGTGAAGATTATTTCTTACGGGAGTATCGACGAAGATACCCTCTGGAGCCGTATGTCAGGGTTGAGGAACGACAGAAGATACCACTGGCACATCAATATGGTCGACTGCGACCTGATCTAGTAGTAAGTTGCTTTATTCAAACCCCACTGCCATGGCGCATAGGCCTACCCACCGACATGTCAAAGAAGATATAGACTACGTGTTTCCTTTAAATTTGACACGATAGGCACTACCAACAAATACACCACAGGTCACAAGAAGATCTTATAGTTTAAAAAAAAACCCGTATCTCCTGGGCGCTACCATGCCACACATAGACCTTTCTTTTTACTTCGAAATAAATCTAAACTAACCAAAATGTAACCACGAATCAGAGGTGTCATTTTTGGCGCTATTCGTGTCGGATGACGGCTTTGGAATGTATGGGCCTAATTTACATACCAGGGGTCTCTTCTATAGCACTAATGATTGCCTACTTGATTCAAATAAATTTGATCGATTTTACTAAAAAGTAATCTATTTAATTTTTACAGCAACATGTAGAAAGCATATTGAAAACACCTGGGTTTTACGTTAAAATGGCGCCGATTACAGGAGCTATTCAGGCGCTTACCGAAATGCAGAATAACGAGCAGTAAGACATTATCATTATCTTTCTTATCATCATTAACAATCATTAATTAATCAATCATTTACCATGTGTGTACCATTGCTGATGGTAAAGCAGCGAAACTCATCTATTAAAAAACACCAACAAAATAAAGGCCTAAAGTATTATTGTTATATAGGTTAGACGTTTATATAATGGTGTGTCCAATTCAGAATTCACCAAAAGCATTGCACGAAAAGGTAAGTGTCAACTGAAATAAATTAAAAATGCACAAGAACTAAATCTTCATTGGGTTTCAATCGCGATAGATCATAATATAATATACAAATAAGGTTTATCGCAAATAGCTTCTACAATGCATGATGGGAAGGGTTTGGGAGCAAACGTCACAACGTGTACGTACATGATTGACGTTTGCTCCCAAATCCTTCCCACCATGCATCGCGCACGCTATTTGCGATAAACCTTATAAGAAAGAACCATAATATTAATAGAAACCCTTCGGGACTAAACAAAGCTTCCATTTTATCTAAAACCTTGTCTACACTATCAAACTTTATGTGACAAAAATGATGAGTGATGTGCCCATATATGGACATGATGATGTCATATCACTACCATATCTTTGGGCATATACTACCATATTTTGCCATATCACATGTTTTTTGTCAAACTAGTTTGATAGTGTAGTTAGAGCTTAAGACAATTTTCTCTATTACAGTATAGGCCTAACATTAATTATGTATCTTTCGTATAGGCTTTAATACACATCTTTACTTTGTCTTGGACTGACTCGAATAAACGGCCTATATTTACTATTTTCAGTTCCAATGGATTAAAACACATTTAGGGCAAGTCTTTTTGGAACATTTAATTGTAGTCAAGGACAACTACATGATACAGGCTGATGTACATTTTAGTAGGAAGGAGTCAAATGAAGGTAATAAACATCATAATATTATATATCACCTTGATGCTCTACTAATTTTCAATCTTAACATTTTATTTTTTTGTTATAAATTTGTATAGGTAACACATTCAGTCTTGAGGCAACCAGAATATCAGGTAATCTCAAGACAGACTTTGCGTGGACTGATGACACATGGCGAAATATTCTCAGAATGAAGGATAAAGAAATTATTAAAAACGCACGTGTAGAACAATAACAAAACCCCATCTCTCGTTCTAACTGCTGTTGATTGATGTTGATATTAATAATACATGGAGATCGGGTAAAATGAATACCCTGACGTACTTTTCCACTAGAATGCATGTTAGGTTAGACATCGGCACGCGAGAGACATTATTTATTCATTTTATTTACTTTATAATACTATATATATATTTCAATAATATATCGATAAAGAGTCTATCATGTGTAGTTTAAGAATAACATACTCTATTGTATAAAAGTTTATAATTATATTTACTCAGGCCTTTTGTTATATCCAATGGACATCAACTAAATAAACATTACCATAATACTGTACTGTATATATTTTATCAAAATATATAAACTTAACAAAAAACCGTTTGTAATTCAGTTGAATGATTTTTTTTTCGACTAATTTTTATTGAAAGTTAAATTACTATTATGATACTTCAAATTGACCCATTTTTTTTCGAAATCTGTTATTTTTTATTTTTTTGGAATTAGTCAAAGGGACAATACATCTTTAATTATCAGGATAGGCAGATTGATTTCTTACGGCATGTAATGTTTTATTGAAATACCGCCCTCTATTACAATTCATTAAACTTCATTTCACGTACGCACACGTGTGAGTTGAAAACATAAACGAGATACATTGAAAAGCATGTTATGAACGTTGTTGTCTCTTAATATTGCAATTATTAACAACAATACGTCTTTCTTATTACTGTACTATTTTATGTGGTGAGTTCTTGATAATTTTAGGAATAAGGAAACGTATGGAATTAAAAGCGTATTAGGGCTAGGCCTAGTCCTACTAGAGAGGCCTAGCTAGACGTATTTATAAACATAGGCGGCCCTCTAGGCTAGCAAGTAGGGCCTACGAGGTGAACTGCCTGGCCACGGAAGCGAAAGGCGGCGTGGCAAGGCCCAGGGAGCAATCTGACACTAGCCACAGTTAAAGTAAGCCTAGCTTGTTGTTGGTGCCACTCTCGGGCCAACGATAAAGTAAACTAGCTAGGCTCCTACTATAGATAGGATCCCAACTACCTGTATTTAATTTGTTTTATTGTTTTTTATCGCAATTTAGAAGTATAAAATACTCTAATTTTAAAAGTATATATACAATTACAGTATTTAAATTTTTAGCAAGAATTGTGTTGTAAAATTTCATTCTACATTTGATAGTGCAAGATGAATGACAATGACGTAAAGGATGCTACAAAGAAGCAAACAAATAAAAAGGATAAGCAAACAAATAAAAAGGATAAACAATCAAAAAAGAAATCATCTAAACAGGACAAAATTAACAGCAACAAGCAAACTGAAAATGTTATAAAATTAGATGACGGAGACAACAATGAAAAACAGGAGAGAAAACGACAATTTAGTGAAGAAATTACAAAAGATAAAAGTAAAACAAAAGCTAAAAGTAAGAAACGGAAGAAAAAAATTAAGGAAAAGCATGATGATAGTTCAGATGTCGATAAAACTAATGACAGAAAAGCACAGACATTAGCATTGCAATACCTACAACAGTGGAAGAAATTTAAAAACGTTTGGTCATTTCAAAAAGTCCGACAAGTTTGGTTGCTGAGAAATATGTACGATACTGACATGGTAAATAAAGGTGTAAACTTAAACCATAAATAAAACATGCAAAAATATTGGATTGTGGTTGACATGCTTGCTTACAATGTCAACATCATTGGTTCAAATCCTGTCACGGTTTCAGGATTTTGTCTGATGACCATTGGTACAATGTCACTATCTCATGAGACTTTGTTTAAGCTCTCTCATTATTAAACTGTATGATGTGATGTGCTCATATATGGACATGATGATATAATATCACTACTATACTTGGGCATATCACTACCATATTTGGGCAGATCACACTTTTTTGTCAAACTAGTTTGATAGTGTAGCCAGAGCATTAGAAATATGTGAAGCGCTTTGATCAACTTGGTAAAGCGCTATATAAGCATAGCAATTTTATTGCAGGATGGGTTTCCCATCCTGCAATGTGACTGTTAATTATGCATCTTGACACAAGGCCACTAAAGCGTGGTTCCCACTAGCGACGCAACACAAGGACGCAACGCAAGTGAATTGACCAATCACAAGCGATGGCTTATTCGCTTGTGATTGCTAACTGTCTATAACTTCGCTTGTCATTGGTTAAAACACTTGCGTTGCGTTTACGTCCTTGCGTTGCGTTCTAGTGGGAACCAAGCTTAACTTTGGCGACAGGGTGGCGTCATATGATAATTGAGGACCAAAAAATGTAATGTATTGCAGTTACAGTATAAACTACATTTTTTTTCATAATTCATAATTTCTGCTTATTAAATATTAGGTTGATGATGATTATTTTGAAATATTACTGGAATACATTGAACCATTAAAAGGTTTGGCAAAGATTACAACTCTTGAAAAAGCAGAGAAGCTATTAAAGGAACAAGAAGAAAGCGAGAGTGAGGACGAAAGCCCACAACAGGATGAGGAAGAAGATGGTAGGGTTAATACTGTAATTACTACAGCCAAATAATACTGAAATTCACTTCATTCAGTGCTACACATGGCTACCCCAACATAGCATCTCATAAATCAACCATCATTCAGTGCTACACACGGCTAGCCCAACATAGCATCTCATAAATCAACCTTCATTCAGTGCTACACATGGCTAGCCCAACATAGCATCTCATAGATCAACTGTCATTCAGGGCTACACATGGCTAGCCCAACATAGCATCTCATAAATCAACCATCATTCAGTGCTACACATGGCTAGCCCAACATAGCATCTCATAAGTCAACCATCATTCAGTGCTACACATGGCTAGCCCAACATAGCATCTCATAAATCAACCATAATTCAGTGCTACACATGGCTAGCCCAACATCGCATCTTATAAATTAACCATCAGGCCTTGTCTTTTAAGGCGAGCGAGTGTGATCACTCGCCTAACACACTCCTAAACTGCACTTTGTAGCACACCTACAGTTTTAAAAAGACAAGGCCTGAACCATCATTCAGTGCTACACATAACTAGCCCAACATAGCATCTCATAAATCAACCTTCATTCATTGCTACACATGGCTAGCCCAACATAACATCTTATAAAATGAATTATCATTGAAACGACATTACTGCACAAAAAATTTAAATCATTACTACTGTACCGAACTACAGTACTACTGTAATAAATTATCTCCTACCATCAAATAAATCACTTAACTAAAGAAATGCAGAATTTTAATTTGATTTCCCTTCTTTTCAGGTGATAAACGAGTAAAACTGACAGACAAGCAGATGGACAGAGTACGGCAGGTTATTCAAATTTTAGTTTGAAAGTAAGCTGACATTTTAGAAATCTAGCTGGTGCTTAAACTGTGAAAGAAATTGTGATTTTAAAAACACAAAATAATCTACACTTTAGTGGTAGACATTACAAAACCTATATTAATCAATTATTGATGAATAAATTTGCTTAAAAATTACTAAAAAATATGGGTAAGCTTATCTGAGTCAATAGTAAAATAATCAGAACTGTATGAATATTATTATTATAAGAAAAAATAAATATAACCCTTAATAGTGGTTCTATTGTAGTTATTGAAAAACGAAAATCAAGAATGAAATGAAAACATATATACACAGGTGTAAAGGTACAGGTTATGTATGTATTCACAGTATTGCAACATTTCTAATTTAGACAATTGTTTAACAATATTTCTACCTAATAATTAAACACATTTAAAATATTCATTAATTATATATTAACCTATATTATTAATTCATTCATTTGTTATTTAACTGATTGTAATACAAATACTTACTAGCTAAACATACAGTTGTAACTAAACACTTTTACAAATAATTTAAATATTTTCCTTTTTTTTTATGCAAGCTTAGAAACCACATTTGTCTTACTCTTCTGACGTGGAAAAAATTAAATTGAAATTCTCTTTATTGCAGTGTATTATTATACATATTTAATTGTAATGATCTATATTACTGTATTAAAAGTACAGTATGAATTGTACTGTACATACCTACAAATAGGCTTAAGGGACTTTCACACCTGTTTCGGTCTGGTGCCGGCAAATCCAATCGAGCGTCAATGTTTTGTTTTTACGTGGCTATGCGCATATCGATTGCTGCATGGAGCATTGTGAAAACGAAACATTTGCGTTTGATTTGCCGTACCGAAATCATGCCGGAACAGGTGTGAAAGATCCTTTATACTAGGTCACTACTAACCTGTATGTGCACCTTTAAATAGTAGTACAAGCGAAAAGTACGACTAGAATTAAATTTGACTGGACACAATATAATACAAAGCTTACTGTACTATTATTGATTAAAATCTAATAAGAAGAAAGGCCTTGTAGCACTTCATTCATTACTATTAGAATGTTCATGTTATTGATTACTGTATTGCAATTACCAACTGTGGTATAATATTTCATCATATGCATCTCATTTATTACATGAAGTGGTTCGTCATTCAAAAATATTTTTATATTTTCTTACAAATGTTAGCATGTCTAGTTAAAAATAATACAAAACAATATTATACTACTGCACAGTGTAATGTAATATTATGATCGCATCCTCATAATTACATTTTTCAAAAATTATTTAATTTAAATTATTGCATAACACAATATTTATACTTGTTTATTATTTATGTTTTGTGGTAATGTATATCTATATACAATGAGAAGATGTAGTCCTGGACTACTTATTGCCAAACCAAAAAAACTGTTGGGAGTTGACTCCATGGCTGGCCGTTTGTTTCGTTTTCCATTTTAGCATATTACTTTTTATTCATAAATTAATGTACAGTATTTAAATTACATTATCAAAATTATTAAATAGCAAAATTATAAATGTCACAAATATAACCCACCACCCTGATTTAGTTTTGATTGCATCACTTGTTTTAGTTTTTTTCTCCGATTCTAACTTATCAAATGTGAAACATTCTCTGGTCGATTCCGATTTAACTTTAAATCTACGACTTTTGCAAAAATCTTCTCCTGATTTGTACAACTTTCCAATCTTTGAACCTTTTAATATGGCGTCTTTGCAACTACCCCACATAATGTCACAGAATTCTTCACACACAGTAAGTCGCTGGCGATTGTAAAATAAATGCTGATTAGGGGCACAAATATAACACATCAAATAGTTCAAGTATTCTTGGCATTCTTTAGTGGCCCCTTGTAATGGTTTTACTTTTTTGAAAATTGATAAAAGTTCTTGATTTCGGCAACATGACGTATCTTTATACCAAGTACAATTTGCCAAATTTGGTTGTTCAGTTGGCGCACGGTTGTTGAAGAAAGTACAATAATGTGGTTCATCCAGCAATTCTTCATTAGCTTCGGCGGAGCAAACACCAATGTCAATTGAGATGAATAAAACCAATAATTGCATCCAAATGTAAAACAGCAAAGCATTTCTGATAGTCAACATCTTCATTGCTATACATATATCGATCGTGTAAAAGAATTTGAAATTAGCTAGGCCCGAGTCTAATTGATGTTGCAGGTGCTAAATAGACATCTTTGCCGTGTGTGTGGAAGGTCGTTGCAAACTGAACGTTGATATTTTCATTACAGTACGTTTAAAATTGGTTTAATCTTTTGATGTAAATTATTGTATAATAAAATAAAAATCCAATTTCATTAAAAGTATAAACTTACGAGAACAGCTGACGTTTATTTGGATATAAAAAAGATCTTCATTTTAGACTACCAAAACCTGAACGTTCTCAGCAGACAACACAATTATTAAGAAACAACTCAAGTGTAAAGAGAAATATGGTACCACCTACAGAGGGCGCACTAATGAATTTTAATTAAAAAACAAGTTGTGTTTGAACGATTTGCGCAATGCGGGGATTACCCTTTTAGTTGAACTACGCCCCGTACAGTTTTTCTTACACTACACAGTTTCAAATTGCGTCAATTCCCACATAATATTTATTATATTTTGTGTTTATAATTATCTTTATTTTAAAAACAATCGCGAAAAAATGATACAGATAATTATGCGAGAAATCATGAAGTTATTTATGGTATCTAAATTCTAATATATAATATTAATAATAGAGTTCATTATAGCCTATATCTTTATGAAATAAATCACCGTATAAATCAAGTCGTAGTTATATATATATATACATAGTAGTTATATATATACTGTAATGTATGTCATAGTATTCTGTTCATAAGTATAATACAGTATTCTTTCAGTGAGCATGTTGAACAGATAATGCTCAATTAATATTTTTCAATGTCTTCTTTATAGAATTGTTTATAAACTCAATTGTTTCTAAATATCTCCAGGCCAAACCATCGCAAAAACAGGAAAAAGGCAATGACTGGAATAGTGGTTGGTAATAACAACACATAGTAGCACAATGTTTCTGGTTCAAGACAGTCTTCTAACATCATCTATAATATTTAGAAAAAAAGAAATGCATTGGGTTTGTAATAATAATTAGGAATTCTCAGGTTAAAAAACTTTTTTTATTTAATGTCATAATTCTGTAATAATTGTCAACTTTGAAAATAAATTGGATATGTTTTACCTATAAAAGCTGGTTGTTTATGATTGTAACAAATTAGTACAGTAGTATTTAGCTTTATTTTGTAAAGCAAAATCATTATTGTTGTTCCGCACATTTATTTCTCAAATTAACCAATCTAGGAATACTAATGTGTACATATAATATTATTACTATATCAAAACTACAAAATAAGCTTTGATTTTAGTTATCTTAATAATATCTTCCATGTTTTGGATGGTGATTTATGATGTTCATATTGTAATTTGTAGCGCTATTCATTGAAATCAATCACATGTATTTGAGCAAAACCAGGTCGAAACGACCACCTTACTTACTAGCAATGAAATGAACACTCAAATCGTAGCTGGACGAGGGGCAGAGAGGACGAGCGAGGATAGGCCTGGACACTAACATAAGTCAGTAGTATAAGAAAGTCCACCACATGAATTGAACAATAAAACAAATAAATTTCTTCTATATCTAGCTATTTACTTTTTATGTTTCACTGTATAAAAAGCAAATATTTATTTACGTTTCTTTACAGCATCTAAAAGCCTAGACTTAGTAGTTAGTAGTCCGAGCTAGACATTGTTGTTGTTGATTATGTATTTTTTGTTCATATCGCCCTCTCTATACACAAAATTAAAAATGTAAAAAAAAACGTTTTTTGGCACGTGGTCATAGTTTCTTGTACTTTTTTTTGTACGCTGATGAGTAATGATTTATGATATGAATGTTTTATTTATTACAATACATGACATGGTCAATATTCTTTGTTCACGACCCCAAATATTCAGTAGGGATCCGGATGATAGACCATCCATGGTGTACCGAAAACTTCCTGCTTGGCTGCTATAATTTTCAATAGTGCAGGATGCGGTCAGCGTGCGGGGTGCATGCGAACCAAAGAGTTTTTTGGCGGTACTCGTAACTGGTTCCTGATCTTGTTGTGGATACATGCATGTAGCCCAAAACAAAGGAAGGTCTCAATATTGGTCATCACATGTCCTTGAATTAAAATTAAAACTTACTATGTTTTGACAACGCAATACAGTAATGCGGAGTTTGTATCATTTTAAATACTACTATACTCTTATACTTATTGTTATTACAGTATTATTAAAAGTTGAAAAGACGAGAAGTAAAGTGAAGTGTGTGGACTAATATTATGTTGGCTCAGGCGAGAAAATGTTGCGTTTAAAGAAAATCGTCATGGCCAATGGTGTGATCAAAACAACTTCCATGCCAACCGGGCCAACCAAGATGAAACCAGATGAGGGCAGATTGAACATAGCGAGCAGCTACTGGGTCACGCCCACTACCATTTAACCAATCAGAATGCTACTTTAGTTGACGTTTGACGCTTGAGTAAATCTGCTTATAAACACAAAGACGGCACCATTCGCCAGTTGTAGTACATTTTCGAAGAAGCAGGGTTGTTATTCAACGGCATTTGTAATAAATTGTTAAATTATTGTTTTTCTGATACCTCAATTACGATGTTCACGAGTAAGATTTTGAAAAATACGGCAAATCATTTTAAAAATGTGCCTGCCTACCTACACAACACTGGTGAGTATATAAAAGAAATGCAAATTACGACATGCTACGTACGTAGAGGAATTAATAGCACTACGTATAATGTGGTATTACGTAAGATAGGACTGCAGAAACTGAAAGGCTGGACGTCCAATACAAAATATAATTTAGCAAAAAAGGTGTTTTTAAAAAATGGCTACTCCATCTATATCATCACTGTTCATATATAATAATCTAGGCTGTAATTACCATTATACTGTAATAGTTTACGGGAAAGAAAAATGGAATAATTACATAGTAAACTTATTTTCACAGGTCCACGTTCACTGACGGCTCTTCCAAAACTCATGGGTCAAGAATATGATGCTCCCAGCATGAAAACAAACTGTCCAGGCCCAAAGTCTAAGGTAAATACATACACCTTATGCGCTCTCTGAATACATTCTTCTTTAACATATACTTATTACTTGTTAGTGTTTTTATTGTAAAGGTTGTACAACGTCTTTTTCAGGCTCTGTCTTTGTTGTACGTCCTCCATCTTAATTAGGTGATCATTTAGAATAAAATGATCACCTATTGTTATTGTATGAAATCTTTATTCTTTTTATTTATTTCTTTCTGTACAGATTTTGTGTGTCAATTATCTCAAAAAGTTAAATGTCAATAATCACAAAAATTTCAAAATATATTTAAAATAATTTAATTTAGTTGTAGTTAGGTTTTCAGTGTGATCACTCATCCGTGACGTCATTTATACGCCATTTTGTGAAATCACATTATCAATCATATCTCCATAATACATTTAATAATCTAAATAGCAATCATATCGATATTTTTAATGATAGACTTGGTTATTTTAAGAGGATGATTATGTGTTCACTTCTTGAACAGCCTGCATAACCTGTTTGATTAATTGAAATTGTTTATGGCATGCCGATCTATGTTATATATATATATATTTATATATTTTATCTGTATTTTATTGTTAACCGTTTTTGATGTTGTATTGTTTTATGTTTCAAACCTGTTAGTGGCGGTATTTATCGCTGTTGGTTTTGACTGAATAAAATAAAAATAAAAATAAAATAAAAATTCATTATCACATGTGAATAAAATTCACTACACATAAACTTCAGGTCAAAACTAAAAATATTTGCAAATAAAAACTTGCGCGTTTCAAGGTCATGCGCTAGAAATTGCGCGTTAACAATTTAAAAAGCTCAAAATTAAGTTTTGATCAATTTAGAGCATCAATTGGGCCATTTGCGTGTTTCAAAGAAATTCCTGCGAATCTTAGAAAGCGTAAAATAATAAAATTTGTTGTATAAATTACATTCTACTCACAATTCTTAGTACATTTACAGAATTTGAGTCAATTCCGACTTAAAATAACGCTATACGTGCGCGTTAAAAATGACAAAATGCACAAATTAATTGCACAAAAGTGCTGAAAATGGTAAAAAATAAGGCAATTTTAAAATGAAAATATTTCTTCAGAATGCACGATGACCCCTATTTTTTTTTACGTATTCTGGAAGCCATTGAGTTGTAGATATGAATTCATTTTCACATTTGGCGGACAAAATGTTGCGACGTCATCAAATGGCCACTTCAATTTAAAAATTAGGATTTTTCATCTTTTTTTGTAGGTTATCACATTCAATAGAGCGCATCTCCGTTATTTGAGCCAGATTTTCGCTCAATTTTCAGTATGTGCTTTCTAAATTAATTATCTTTATCATGACTTGCCACTATTTTAATTTCGATGGCGTCATCACGCGTAAAAACTTGAATAACGTAGGTTGTGTAATTTGACCTTCAGCGTATTTTTAAATATCTCACATATTTTTTGAATTAAAGGTGACCTTGTTGATTATAATTGATTATGAAAGTTGATGAAATGTAGATATAAATTCATAGAAAAATTAAGCTTTTCGTATGTTGTGACATTATGATATGGCCAGTTGAATTTAAAAAGTAGTTTTTTCATCTCTTTCGTGAAAGTTATAACAAATTCAAAGAGTGCGCACTGCGCATTTACGTGCCAAATTTTCTTCCTAAATCTTAAATTTTGTTGCTCAATTCTTTATCTTTCGATATTGTTATCCACAAGTTTATTTTGAGAATATCATCAAAGCCAAAAAATTAGAACATGATGTGTGTCCGTAATTTCACTAATGCTACACTGTATAAAGATATACAGTATATACAGTATAATATACTGTATATGGCATATAATAGGCACAACTCAGCACTATAAGCGTATAGGAGGATGGCATACATCAACATTTTCTGATTGTATGTTAACTGTGCATGTTTAAAAAATATTAATGTCAATAAAATTATAAAAATGATCACCTATAATTCATCAAAGAGTGATGAATTAAATTTTAGTTTGTATTTTATGTTTATGATGGAAAATAAAGATTGATTGATTGACTTCTTGACCTTGGATGTCTCTTTAATATAAACAGGTACAGCAATGAAAACAGCAGTACTTTATTCATATTTCTATAGTATGCTTTAATCGTGGAGAAACAACAAATTTATCAATTGACTTCATCATCATCTTTAATTACTGTACTAACCATAATTTTTTACACATGTGATTGTGGAGAAAGGCATAAAAAAATGATGTTTCCCCTCAAACACATTTTTCTACAGCACCCACTACATTTGAACTTCTTACTTATTAATTAATATTTTTGTTGGCAATTTATATATTGTATATGTAATTTTTTATTAATTGAAAAAAATCTGACCAATCATATGGGCAAAATGTTTTGGCCATATTCATTCAGTCAGCCTGTCAATCAATGATGTTAAACAGTTAAGAACAACAATTGAATAGTTTTTTATTATCACCAAATGTTATCAAATTGAATAATGTGCATAAGTTGATTTAATCATATCCCATATAGCAATAAAATCCATAAGCCTTTTGGTTGAGGTGTGGGAAGAGAGATATGTTGAGGTGTGGGAAGAGAGATATGTTGAGGTGTGGGAAGAGAGATATGTTGAGGTGTGGGAAGAGAGATATGTTGAGGTGTGGGAAGAGAGATATGTTGAGGTGTGGGAAGAGAGATGTATTGAGGTGTGGGAAGAGAGATGTATTGAGGTGTGGGAAGAGAGATGTATTGAGGTGTGGGAAGAGAGATGTATTGAGGTGTGGGAAGAGAGATGTATTGAGGTGTGGGAAGAGAGATGTATTGAGGTGTGGGAAGAGAGATGTATTGAGGTGTGGGAAGAGAGATGTATTGAGGTGTGGGAAGAGAGATATGTTGAGGTGTGGGAAGGGATTGGGGGTTACTTAACAACATACACAGGTAAAGATCTAATTTTTACGATTCAACCAAATTAAAATACAGTAGACTGTAATAGGCTGGTTTCACCTGAACAAAACGCAAAACAGATATGACGGGAAAATAAGGAAAAAAGGATAAGCAAAATCACTGTATTGTAGCTCTAAGGGCTTTGTTTAAAAGAAATTACAGTATGGTATTATTTTGATATAATTATGCAAGAAGAATGTAACCTACTACTTGCCCCCTACTGATTTCACTCTCAATTTATCCTGACTGCTAGTTGACCTAGATTCACCACTGTACAAACGTCCAGATGATCCCTACAAATTTGTATAAGGGATTCTCTACAAATATTTAACAATTGATATTTTCAGAATAAATTTCATGACATCAAGATTAATGATGATTACTAAAGGAAACCATTGGAAACTAATCATGCGTCTAATCATCATGTAACATTTTTTTTTCATTAAAGAAGATTAATAAATCAGACTTTAAAAATTTAACCAAACCATTGTTTTTTTTTTTCAGGAAAATACATAATTTATTTTTAGAACCAGTTTTTGGTCAAAGTGAATAACTATTAGATGACATTAAAATAACATATTCAACAACAACAAAATGTTTTATTTGAGCAAAAAAATCTATTACCAGTACAAAGAACTTTCAATTCCTATTGACCCAAAAGTGTTCCGGCCTTTGTTTCAGTTTTACCTCACCTATTGTATCATATCATGTGATTTAACAATAGATGTAAACTTGAGTTTGGTTGCCAAGTTTTGTTTGATTTCATTATGTTGCTTTTTTTTATTTGGTTATGAGGTTATTGCTATTATACATGGAATACATTGTTGAGGTTGTGTGGTATTAAACCAATTAGGCCAAATAATAAAAAAAGTTAGTTTCACATCCGGGTTCGGATTTTTTAAATATTTTTTATGATTGCACTATTAGCTATTTTCTGGAAGTCCTGTCAGTGTTCACAAAATCGTTACTATGCAGTTTCAAGAAATAACTTATTCTTTCAATTTTTTTTTACCACAATTATTTGGAAAGAAATTGAAATAGCTACAGTAAAAGCAAATAAAGTCAACCGTATTTTGAAGAAAATATAGAAGCCATGTTGATAATTTGTTGACTAATTGATCATAAGATGAAAAAATAATAATTTTCTTACTTTTTTTTAGGAACTATTAACAAGGTATGAAAAAACTAACAGGGTAAGTCATCACTATATTAATTCAGTTATATGTTTGCCTACTGATCTCAAGGATTTGGTTCAAATCCTGAAGAATTTTTAAACAAACATTATAATATTAGTAATTATAATTATTATACTAACTTAATACAAGAAAATATTTATTCAAAACCAAATTTGTGTTATGTTTCAATAGTAAAGGTATCAGACAAGCAAATGAGACCGAGACATGGTACTGTACCACATTCCTCAACTGAATAATACAGAATAATATTAATAATTTTGTTTAAATTTTCAGTTGGATTTAAAAAAAAAGAATAAAAATGCCATGCACCAACAGACTAATAGAAACAAATAGTTAAAAATAATTTTTCCTTTGCTTTCCAGAATATTGGACATGTGCAATTTTTTGTAGACCTTGAAGCGAGCCGCGGAAACTATGTTGTTGATGTCGATGGCAACCGCATGTTAGACCTCTTCACACAGATCTCATCTTTGCCTTTAGGTAAGAAGGACATTCATTTTTATGTAAATCGACATTACAAGATGGATAAGCCCGTAGCGAGGGGCTTTGAGGGTTTGAATGAACCCCCCTCCCCCTTTTTTTGGTGTGACCTTTTCAACTGGATACCAATAGCGAAAGTGACAACCTAGCTCATGATGATTTTTATATATGACAAGGACTTCATAAGGGCATCACATTACCAACATCTTCATAGTACTACGTACTTGCATGTAACGTCAACAAAAGATTTGATTCAAAAAATTAGTCCTAAAAACTAGTACAGTACAATGCTCCTTTAATACTTTTTTTGGGGTTGGAGTGCGGGGTGGACTGAATTGGTGTACTAATATAAATGGCTTATTACTTATATAAACAGTTTTATTTTTCAAGAACTTCGCAAGGTTTTTGTTTATTATTCCGGGAAGTGCTATTAAAAACCAATAAAACCAAGGGAATCGGTTTAAATATTGGACACAAAATATGGAATTTAGATAATACTGTAGGCAGGTGTTGTTGGTATGCAGATATTGTTTACAGTAATAAGTGTAGCTATAAATAGATAGAATAAAAATGTGAGGGAAAAGAGGGGAAAGCTTTAAGATTTATTTGGAAGAAGTATTCAAACAGTTGTGGGATCATATGGCATTTCATCAAATTTCGTTATGTGGGCATCAATATTAACATTTCATAGTGATTCAAATTTTTCCAATTGCTGTAAATTCGTGGGATGCATAGAATCGTTGTTTACACTTTGAACCTGAGCAGTATATGAACATTTATAATTTGCCTGAGACAACTGTCTCGGAATTGTATTGTAACATAAAATGATTTTCTTCAGGTTACAATCACCCAGCCATACTTGAGGCTATGCAAGATCCATCAAATCTGGTAAGATTTCGTGGAGTTACTTTAAACTGTACTATATTTTTTATGGATCAGTTCGAGTCCCCTGTAACACCAGATCTTTTCCATCCTTTGTTCATAGACAATGACAACCAGCAATTTATGCAGTGTTTACAGAGACACCAAAAAAAAATAATATTATTATGCTCTACCTTTCTTTCCAAATTTCTATGAGATTTTAAATTTTTTTACCAACTTCATACAATGTTATTTCATCACTGTTAACAGCAGTTTACAGCATTTACAAACAAAATACACATGTCATTATCATTCAGTAAGGTGCGTAACAATCTGATATTATTATTCAGGATAAAAAAAAACCCCTCAATTATTGAGGATATCTTAGCCAAGGATTTTTCTTTAACATTTAATTTTACATTTTTAAGTGAAATTTTTATTTTTGGTTCCGATCTTCTTTCGAATTGTGAATATTATTATTATTATTATGTACAACAATTTCTTGTTAATTCTGGAAGATTTGATTGATGTTTCTGTTAGTTGTTTTAAAATGTTGTATTTGTTAATCTGAGGCGCCTTGAAGCTAAGGTGGTTCCATCTTGTAAGGCGCCTCTGTGTAATATACTGAATAAAAAAAAAACAAATAAAAAAAAAACCCCTTTTTAATATCTTTTAAATACTATAATTAATATAATAACCAGTTTATACTTGAAAATTCTTTATAATCATTTCAATACAATTCAATACAACTTCAATATAAGTTAATACATTAGCTATTCACTATTAAAAATATAGAATCTCATCTCATCATCATTTTATGAGACGTTTGACAAGGATTTATGGATACTTGTTATGTACTGTACAGTACAGCACTTTCTTTACATTCACTCTCTGCTTGCTGAACAATATAGCAGAACAAACATTTGCTTCTTTTAGACAGGTTCTCAACAGTCCAATAATCTACAGTACGACAAAGAAGTACCAAATTGAACATTTTTGTGCGAGATGAACTTCAAGATTACAAGTTTGCCCTTAATTATACATGAGAATTTATAAGTAACAGATATAGTTACATATAATTTTGATAACATATAAACAGAATGATAGTGGATTGATAGTAATTCTATGATTTTTATTACAGGTGACAATTGCCAATAGACCTGCACTAGGCGTTCATCTCCCAAATGGCTACACAGAAAAATTAGAAGAAATCATGATGCCCGTAAGTTAAAAAGAAACAATACATTCATGTTGGTTGATTTAATATATTATTATTTTCTGTAAGGTAATCTCTCGCCAAAAAAAAATATTTTTAGAATAAATGTAAAATAATAGATTGGAGAATTGCTTTTTTTTTCAAAACACAAGTTTTTAGTTCTTTCTGTTATTTCTTTCATTTTTATTTTTTATTTTTAAGCACTTGGGGACACTATTTTTTAATGAATTTTCACATTGACCCTAAATTTTCCTGCATTTTTGTAATTATTTTTGCCTTTAAATAATAACAATTAAAACTACTACAATGCTGAAGAGTGGATGCTATTCTCAGTCAAAATCTGTATTTTTGTTGTTGCAGATTGCACCGAAGGGTTTAGATTATGTACAAACTATGATGTGTGGATCATGTTCAAATGAAAATGCAGTCAAACAAGTATTCCTGTGGTATCGAGTAAGTAAATTACCAAACATCCTCAGTTTGAACTCATCCTTAATGTGATGTGCCTATATACTGTATGGACATGTTACTGTCATATTTGGGTTTATCACAATACAATATTAATATATATTCCTGTAATATCAATTAAGTAAACTATTGAATTCTAAACACCCTTAGTTTGAACTTATCCTTATAGTGAGGTGGCAGGTGAAGTGGCGTAACGCATGGGACCTCCGGTTTAGCATACCTAATGGATCCTCCAATACTGGGTAGTTGCATTGGGGCAGCTTATGCTTTGGGGCCCCTTAAACTCTGGGCCCTTAGGTTTAGCCAGTGAGCGCTCAAAACTAAAAATTTAAAATTAATTTAAAATCTAGTTTACTATTATATACTGTGTTTATACAATCTTTTGTAAAGAATTTAAAGAACGTCTTTTTTGTATTAAAGAATTATATAAAATGACTGTATATATATATTTATATAAGAAATTTAACAAACATCTTTTTAGTTTGGAATTCTACAATATTTGCTATAAATGCATTATTTGATATGGCCCCCGTCATATACAATGCACAGTACTTTGTCTTATTTGAAGCATGATGTAATATAATATCAAAGGGTGGATTAAGGATTAACAATTTCTGTGTAATGGTATGTGTGCTGAGGGCCCGAAGAAATGTCTTGACTCTTCGGTACAGTGTGGTTTGAATCCCGATGAGACCAGCCATCCTTGAGACAGCGTCGGGACTTTAAAACATGTTTAATTTTCTCCTGACGAGACGTTTCGTCAAGCCTCGTGGTACAACGCTGTCTGACTTAATTAATTGATGATTAATTAGTTTTATATAATATATATATATATTAATATATTAGTGATATCATTTAACTCAAAACTAAATTCAGAACTAAAAGAATTTCTGTATCTGTAAGCTAATCGAATCAATAGTACTCAGTTTAATTTATGATTTACGATTCTATTATTATATGCAATACATTTGTCACTGATACTTTGTTATGCAATTCATTGTTACATGCCTGTGACTGTAAAGGGACAGTTCATGTTAGGTCTTAAAGGGACAGTCATCATTATCATTCTAAATTCCTATAATGTCCAGTGTGATGATATGCCAATTCAATCATCACGGCAAATTGACTAAAATGCTAATTTCAGAGAACGAAAAGAGGTGGCGCGGAAGTGACACAAGAAGAAATGGATACATGCATGGTGAATGAGGTACATATTTATAAACATGTCTGTAATAATAAGTGGTGCAAACTTATAATCCCAAGGTCTAATGTTCAAACCATGTATGAGTCGGGTTTGCATTCTAATCACGACAATAATATTTTTTTAATTCTTTCATTTAAATATTTTTAGAGCACTTTTATGGTACTCTTTATCAGTTTTTAAGTGCTTTATTTTTTTTTCTAGGCCCCTGGTAGTCCACAGTATACATTTATGTCATTTAATGGCAGTTTTCATGGGCGCACAGTTGGTAAGTAATACATTTAAATTCCTTCGTACGTATGTAGGGCATGTGTTGGCTTAAGGCTTGTACTGTAATGCATTTATACACAAAGCATAAAACATATATTTATTTCTGTCTGTTACAGTGACTACATATTCAGTTTTAAGTTTTAAAGTTCTGATTTTAAAAGTGACTAGAATATAAAATGGTTAATTTCATTACTATGTGTATATACTGTACGTATGCTTTTCTTTTTTTTTTTTAAATATTAAATAATAAGATTTATATGGATTTAAAGACCTTATGTTGAAGCATTTGATAGATTAATTTAAGAATTATAGATAGATTGAAATTAGCACTACAGTATTGTATTATTCTTTTATGTGTAGTAAATGAATTTAAAATACTAACTGTATAGGAAGATATACTATATTATTTGAGGTCAATGTGTGCACACATGCAAGTTTAATAAAAAAACAGCTGGGGCTAAAGTAATTGAATTAAATTGAGCACTAGCTTTCCAGTCAATTACATCATATATACTTTTGTTCCTTGCGACGTGTCTCAACAACTTTTTATTTTAAGATATTCTTGACATTGCATAGTATAAATTAAATAGACGTGACAGGTTTGTGCATGTCTTGAAATAATCCTTCATTTCATATAAATAATGCATCTGTAGCAGAATGTCATGAATTATTAGCAAAGGCTGACTCATGTTACTTATAAATCTTGAATATCAAATCTAAAATATGAAACAATTTTAATATGTAGCTCTAAAGTCCTATATTTCTATAATACAAGTCTTGTGACATTTGTATTTGAGTCATATCAAATTATAATAAAATATGAATAATTTTTAAATAATTATTAAAACATCTTGTAAAATCCATATTTGTTACTTATATATGTGTTTTTCTGTTGTAAATCTATACCTGTAAATCAGTCTCACTGTATTAATGAGGATGATATTCTGATAAAGCCTACATACTGATAGATAAAATTGGAAAATCAGTTAGAAAATATTTCAATAACATTTACCATATCACCATACGACTAATTTATATTTAATAGCCTAAATTAAATATGCATAATATTTAATTATTGTAATTTTATTTCACAATGTATACAATTTGAATTAGAATTCTTTTGTAATATATTATGCTGGACATGTGCAATTTTAATATGTTTCTTTAAAATATATACAGTATTTAAAATACATACCGTACTGTATGTACTAAGCGAGTGACTGGTTGAGCAGTTAAGAAAGTAACCGTAATACGTAGCCATAATATCGGCAAGGGTTCGAGCTTCACCCACTCCATGGTTCTACCTAAAAGTAGGCCTCCTAGTTCTGTAAGCCCCAATACAAAAGATAGGACATATTAGGTTCAGTTTTAACAGAAACATTTGTCTGCTAGGTTGTTTATCATTAACGCATTCAAAAATGATCCACAAACTTGACGTGCCAGCAATGGATTGGCCAATGGCACCGTTCCCAAGTCTAAAGTATCCATTAGATATGCACACTGCAGAGAATAGAGCAGAAGAAGATCGTTGCTTAGCTGAGGTAAGATATATATATATATATATATAAAAGTATCTCTCGAGATCCCGCTTAGTGAATAAATATACTGAATTATAGATGAGTGCGTATCAATTTGATCTCTGGTGCGCGTGCGTACAACTGAGGACTAGTTGTGTTCCAACCGTACCACGCCGAGAATGTTAAAGGGTCGTTATCTGATCGAGTTAAAGAACAATACCATGAAAGCCCCAGTGGTCTAATGGTTAGGGCAACTGCATATCAAGCAGACGGTCCGAGTTCGAGTCTCGGTTGGGGCGACTTTTTCTCATTCTCCCAGATTTCCTCATCTTTATCGTTTCAAAAATTAATTAAATAATTTTCAGTGTATCACCGGGCGGTTTGGAATTTATTTCTATGCCTGTTGTGTTTATATATATATATATATAAATCCAAAGGCAAATTACTGAAAAAAATGACAATGCTGTGGGTATCAGTGGCTGGATCTCAATGGAGATACAAAAATAAAAAGCGAAAAGCTAAATCAAAACGATAAAGTAAACAGCCAGAAAAGTTAGCAGAGCTTTCGGGCTGTTTATATATATATATATATATATATAAACAAATCGGGCAAAGAACATTATATACTTTATATTGGAATACAAAGGCAAATTATTGAAAAAAATGACAATGCTGGGGGTATCAATGGCTGGATCTCAATGGAGATCCAAAATAAAATAATCAAAAAGATTAATAAAAAAATAAAGTATAAAACGGACAGGCAACACTAGCCCTTCATCAGTGCATGATTTATTCTTCCACAATGCCCAATACATGACCATGTGGAGACAACCCCCCTACAATTTTTGAAAAATATACCAAGTTCCTATCAATCATGCACATGTGGAATGTATGTACACAATCTATGGAGAACCTTTGTTGTAGTAATTCAAATGTTCGATGATAACTCTATACTGTAATTTTTATTTTGAATTTTAATCATTTTAACCGTATTTTAACATTGGCCTATAGTATTTGTGCAATTTTATGTATTTTTCTTATGTAGTTGTATTAGTCTTTTATTATCTGAATTAAGCCAAGCAAAATGGATTTTCATTTAAAGTAGATCAATAACAACTTTACATCCCACCTAAAAGTCTTAATTTTGCTTTTATAACGACAGCATGTGTTGTGTCTATAATGTTAACAATAGTGTACATTTCATTAGGAACAGTATTGCATTTCTATTATCATAGCCAACACGATATAACATGTTTTTGCTGTGCTGATCGTCATAATGCCCGAATGTCCTATTCCAGAGGGCGCTATCAATTGTAATTAATTATCATTATAGTGCGGATAACTAAAAAGATTTGAACTCTTCACTATGGACGAGTTAGGTTATCCAAAGCGCATACATCATGTGCACGTCATACGTGCACATGATGCACATACTTGATAGGAAGCTGTTTTATAACTTTATCTTTTGATTTAGCTTTTTGCTTTTTTTTAAATATTCTATCAAGTTCCTATCATGCACATGTGGAATGTATGTACACAATCTATGTAGAACTAGATAGTCTTTTGTTGTAAATAGCATTCATCTATATATTAATGCTACTAAATTTTTCGCGTAATAGGCTAGCCTATGTCACTTTCCTTAATTTTAAGGATAAACACTACATTTCGTAGCTTACAGATATTTCAAAGTAAAGGAATACTCCGTGTATAACAAAATCAATGGCCGTAAGTAGTTCCAAATTGTATTGTTGACAATTCGTTTGTTTAAAAAGAAAAACAATTTGTCGGGGGCCGGGAAGCGATTTTTTATTTCGTACAGAAGTTGGGGAACCTTATGTGAAAGATAGCCAAACTACTTAAGTTTCTAAATATAATCCCTCTCTTTCACTATAAAGTAAAAAGAACTTGCTCATCTGATTCAAACCCCATATATCGACATGCAAAGTCCATAGCCTAATCCACTCGACTAAACAGATGGCTCGACAGAAAACCTTTGTATTAGCGAATTGTTAGCTCATTTCTAACGTAGCTTATGGACATGAATAATGAATATTCATGTTTATTTTGTGACGTTTCATGAGGGGTCCCCAACTTATGTACGAAAAGAAATATTGTGGCCGGGAAAAGTACGCTTTTATTATACTTAATAATCATGCCATGTGAATTATTATTAAGGTAGACAAACCATGCGGAGCACGGGTTTCTGCTAGACCACAATTTAATTACAACAGTAGCAAGTACGTAACAAATCTCCCATACAAAAAAATTGCAAAATATCAAAACCAGTGAAATAAAAATAAAATGTCAATGAATAAACTTAATTCGTGTTTCCGCAGCAGTGTTATTCATTCGATTTTTGTCCACTTTTTTTTTTATCTCTTTGTATCAAATAATTAATACACCACGAAAAACACCTAAAATAATATAGTTTTGCATTTTTATACTTTTTCTTTAGCGTCTTTTATTTTTCTGTCAAAAGTAAAGTCAATGTTCCGTATCCACTGGACTATTGCTTTAATTTTTTTAGCCTACATATATTGAAGTGAAGGAATAGTGTATATCAAATCAATGGCCGTAAATACAGTAGTTTCAAATTTTATTCGTGATACAATTTGTTTTCATTTCAATAATTTGTCAAAGTACTTTTATCAAAGTGCGCTGTTATTATACTTGCCCATGCAAGGTATATAACAACATATTAAGGCAGAAAAAGACCGTGCGGAGCACGGGTTACTGCTAGTATGTATAATTCAAATGTTTAATAAACTCTATACTGTAATTTTCCTTTTGAATTTTAATAGTATTTTAAATTGGCATATTAAATTGGCATATTAACCGTATTTTAACATTGGCCTTTCCTTTCTTAGGGAAATTAAATTATTATGTATACGGCATAAATGATTGGAGTAATTTCCAAATAGTAAATGGTATTAGTGCAGCTAACTGGCATTAACAATTATCTAATTATAATCATAGCTCGGCCAACTTAATTTCAACATTTGCATGAATAAAACCATGGAATAACATTTTATACATGATGCCCTCTGTCCTCATTTAACTAATGCTCTACAAGTACTATATAGTTATATATCTTTTTCATTTAAAATTGTGTAATTCTCTATTTACTTATGATTGGGTTGTCAGTGACTAAACCAGCTGCATAGCTGGATTGTTCAGTCAATAGCCGCAGGTTGTCTTTTCTAATCTAAGCTTTAATTCAAAGTCAAACTAAACCAACCTAAGGCTTAAAATTGAAAAAAAGATTGTTTTATAAATATAAGCATGTTTACTTAGCCCGAACCTTGGTTGAATAGCATTGAATGTAAGTAAACACTAAACAAAAGGGACAAATAATATATTATGATGTTCAAATATTGACAGGTTCAAAGGTTAATCGATGAATATGGGGAAAAGGGACGTGACGTAGCTGGTATGATAGTGGAACCAATTCAGGCTGAAGGAGGAGATAACCATGCTACCCCATACTTCTTTCAAGGCCTACGGAATATTTGTACTCAGGTAGTGTTAATGAGCCTTCGATTTACAATTACCTAGGAACTAGTTATGACATATTAAGACAAGTGATGCAAGGAAGACAGGGAATGGTTGCCATGTCTCTTCAAATCTCTTATTAGCACATATAAACTAATAATTAAAAATAATATGAAAAATCACAAAAATCATGAAATATTAACTGTATTAGCAATAAAAATAAATGTCTTGGGTTGATACAGGCTAAACAAGCATATTGTTGCCTGACTGAGTAGGGGTCATGACTTCAAACTGTTGGCTCTGATATTTAAGTCTATTAAAAAGCAATAAACTCGAGGTCATGCATAAAATACTGCCTTTCTTCATTAACTTGATACTGTTAATATGGAGGGAAAACAGGCTAAATTTGATGTAAAATCATGGACCTATAGAATTTGGTTAAATTATTACTGTGTATGACCTAGAATAGTCCCTGGTGCCTGGATATAAAATTTGGGGAAAATTATACCCAGATTACATTACCAATACAATAATATTCTCATACTATAAGCATGATACATTACACAGTACTTGATCATACATTTATCATATTTGTAAATATTTATCAGAAATGTTTTTATTTAATAAATTAATAATAATTTATTGTTAATAATTTCAGAATGGAGTTGGTATGATTGTAGATGAAGTACAAACTGGCGGTGGTTGCACTGGAACAATATTTGCCTGCGATCAGTGGGGGTTAGATAATCCCCCCGATCTTGTAACATTTAGTAAGAAATTGGCAATGGCTGGCTACTTCTACAAAAAGGAGTTTACGCCTGATATGGTAAAGAATTTGTCATTATCTATCTACAATCAGGGGTGAGGCCAGGGGGATTGCAGCACACTCTCTAAAATAGAACTATGAACTCATTTTTTAATCTATATTTATTATTGCTGGCGCTCTCCTGTTTGAAAAATCAAGGATCTGCCCTTGACAACTTTTGTATGATGCAGTCTACACTATCAAACTAGTTTGACAAAAAAAAAGTGTGATGTACCCAAATATGGTAGTGATATGACATTATCATGTCCATATATGGGCACATTTTTTTGTCACATAAGGTTTGATAGTGTAGACAGAGCCTTATTCTATTTTCTAGTGAATTATATAAACTCTTTTGATTTTCTTTACAGGGTTATCGAGTTTTCAACACATGGATGGGTGAACCATCTAAAATGATTCTTCTTGAAGCAATATTGAAAACAATAACACAAGAAAACCTACTGGAAAATGTTAAAGTAACAGGAAAAGTGATATTGGATGGACTCAACGAATTACAGGTAAAACAATAAGTACAATTCCACACTCTCCAAACAAATCTATTGTGTACTAGAGTATATCAAACCAAAGATGCCAAGAATTAAAGGCAACATACAGAGTTCTTTGTTTACTATACTAAGCAATCTCATCATTTTACAATTTCATAAAATGATAATTTGGTTGAAGCTATGGTAACTAATTGATGTTATTAAACATAGATTGAGAGCTAGATTATTATGACATCACTAAAATCGAAGCTCTATTAATGAGTGAATTCAAGCATAAAATTAATTTGACAATAACTTGAATTGAAGCACTATGACCTGAGGTCACATCAACTTTGCATGATTATCCATTGTTAGTTGGTTCATGGCCTCCATGGTTGGTTTTGCTATTGTAATAAAATTGAGCGTGCGTAAAAAACGAGTAAACAGTGTACATGAATTCCTAGGTCAAGTTTTAACTATTAAAATAGTTATTTTTCCCACACACCTAAAATTTTTTGATTTTCAAGTGTTTTTTATATTTAAAATGTTTAATGCTTTTGTCTTTCCTCGGCTTCGTGTCTTGTATTTCATATATATATATATATATTTCTATGTTTTTTTTGTAATTATTATTTTATGTTTATTGCCGAAATGAATAAAATAAAATAAAAAATAAAAAAAATTCCCCAATATCTCGTTTCTCACTTAAAAGATCCAATTTAGTTAATACAAGATACAACGCACCTCAGCATGTAGCACGCTTGAAATCCATTGTTTAAAAATGCCAAGTCCAGAGAAATTTGGCCATTATATGGTTTGGCCACGCTTTCATAACATCGCCTGATATCTAATTTGTTGAAATCAGAACCTCTGGTATGATTTTACACTTAATACTTTATTATCTGTTTTTGTATATTGTATAGGATGCTTATCCTCATGTCTTCAGCAAAGCACGTGGTAATGGAACATTCATTGCCCTCGACTGTGTTGATAACCAAAAAGCAACTCTTATCTCATCACTTCTAAAGAATGAAGGTAATTTCAGTTGTTCATTTGTCTCTTGATTTGTTTGTCACATAAAGGTTGAGCCATGTTATCATTATTCTCAGACCATTAATTCCCTGTGCGAATTACTCAGCAAGTACACTCTCCATAACATTTATCTCGTATGCGATCAATCACTTAAGGTGTATTCGCATACATACACTAAGAGTTTTAAATGAAGTTATGCACAAAGCATATTTAAGCTGATCCAAATCAAAAACTACATCCAATGAAGAGCTTCATGATCAGTTACTGCTCTCTTATACATCTGTATCATTTTTCTGGGAATTGAATATTCTATTTTCTGAATGGATTTAGTGCTGCAGTAAACTGATTTAGTGCTTCAGTAAACAGTTTCAGTGCTGCAGTAAACAGACTGCCTACCTTCTTATGACTCCTTTCTTTCATTTATTCCAGGTGTCAATTTGGGATTGTGCGGCTCAAGAACTCTTCGTTTCCGCCCGGCTCTTATTTTCAAACCATTCCATGCAGAAATTCTTTTAGATGCATTGGACAAAGTTGCAAAAGATATGAATTAAGACTGTTTGGAAACCTGAAAAAAAGGAGATACATTGAACACAGTTGAAAATGACATGAATTATTGGAAGGATGAATTAATTAATGTAAACGTTACAAAGAAAACTGTTTTGGAATCTGTAAAAAAGGATTACCTAGAGGGTAGTAGTTATTCTCTAGACTATTTGGCATAATATTTGAAAGAAAGTTAAATTCCAACATCCTGCTTGTGAGGAAAATAAAATTTGTTTTGCAAAGAAGGTGGCAAACATTTGCAATGTAGTAGTATACTACATATTGTGGTAATTAAACTTTGATTGTACAAATACTTGGCGATGGAACTACAGTACAGTACTTTGCATTAATCTTAAGCTTGGTTTCCACTTGGATGCAATGTAAGTGAGTTTATCCATCACAAGCAACAGTTTGGATGATCACTTATGTCCTTGCATTGTCTCCTAGTGTAAACTAAGCTTTATTAGGCTTTTTATTTTGCTAGACACAGAAGAAATTGTACGGATGAAAACAGCTGGCACAGTTAGCTATACTTTTTTTTTTCTTCAAATTTTCTCCCCAATTTGGAATCGGTTTGTAAATATTAAAAGGAATTATAGATTAACAAAATTACAACCTTGACGGCTATCTTTGGAAATAAGTTTTTGTACAAAAATTTATTAGTTAACAATGTAATTGAAATATAGTAAAACTGCATTAAATGCAGTTAAATGCACTGTGTTGTTCTAGGAAAATATACAAGGCATACATGCTTTCAACACAGTTCAAACTGCAATACCCAGTATAAATATATATTTCAATCAATCAATGTTTTGATCATTTACAATGACATTATTTCCTTAAACCACAAACAAGCTAGATATATGGCCTTAATTTAATTTTAAATTTAATCACTCTACCCTTCACAAGTGCTCTCCTGTCATCACCTTTGTTTCCAGGGGCCTTATGCACGTTTAGGGCCTACTGGTTTGTATTGCACAGTAGGCCTACTGAATTGTAAATACTAGTAATTGCATGTTATAGATCATTTATCCAATTAACCGTGCCAAAGCTAATGTTATAAGTATAAAATAATTGATTTATATTGAATTGATTTAATAAGATAAAAATAAACAGTATGGTTCTCATTCTCAAATTCAAATATGTATTGTCAATCTTATTTATTTTTTTTAAAGTGTGATTTGATTTAAATTTATTAGGAAAAGAGCTTTTTGCAGCAAACTTTGCACACATGTGGCTGATGAGAACCATATTATTTATTTATCATGGCTTAATACTGAAAATGATATAATAAGAAAATACTGTAATGTATGCAAAGGTATAATGTAATGTAAATAACAATACTTAATTTTTAGACTGATTGATTACTAAAATATTTCACTGTACTCTGCCTGTTGTTGCTCTACATATTCCAGGAAAATTATTCTAATCCAAGTTTCAGTTAAACTGAAAACTATTGTACATTACAGCATAGATTCATTCAATGAACTTCGGTAGATTAAAACTATTGTAAATTATTAATAATTCTAAGATAGACATTACAAATACAACCCCTATGTATTTGTGACACAAAGTTCATTCAAATGCTTTGTATGGTATAGTTAAACTGAAAACTATTGTACATTACATCATAGTTCCATTCAATGAAACCCAGTAGATTAAGTTACTGTCAAATACTAGTAATTCTAAGTAAATACAAATACAAACTCTGCATTTGTGACACAAAGTTCATTCAAATGTTTTGTATGGTACCAGGGATGGTACATTATAAAGTCAACTTAATTCTTTACAGGCAGTTCATAGAGCCTTTTTTTCTGTTATCAGTATTATTCTATCTTGCATATTAAAACAATTTGAATGAATACACTGTTAAATTCTTCTTTCTGTGTGTTTCTTTACTGTTATGACATGGTTGTCCTTTATTATTAAATAACATTCATAACTGTTGTGCTTACTATTGTTTATAGGACCATATTGTTTTTCCCTTGTTGGTCTGTACCCTGGTATGTATTCTCAATGAGTATCAAAAACAAATAGTTCATCTTACATTGACAAAAATCAACAACTTCTCGGTTACTCACCATACTTTTTTCAGGTTAATGTTTTTTTCAATAGCTTCATCTTTTACTTGCGTGAACAATTTCCTTAAAATAAACAAAATAACAGATCATTTAAATGTATTTATTTGGTCCATGTGCAAGATAAAGTTGCTATACTGTACAACATCCAAAAAGTCTTTACCAACCTTTTGCATGTTATAATCTAAAAGATCCCCAGCCTTAGCTGCTAGCTTGCAGCTCTCCACGTCTGTATCTTTACATAAAATGTCTAAATAAAAAAATGACACATAATGACAATCACAAACTTCTAGCTTACAAATACTATGAATACACTACTAAAGCATCATTTGTGGTATTAATATTGCCAAAAAATGTTTTATTTGATTTTAATAATGTTCAACTAGGGGTTCTATATACTGAGGCTGAATCCGGTTGTAGAACGAGTCTTCTCGGATAAGGACTATAAACTGTAGGTCCGGTGTACACATCTAGCTTGTGTGCACTTTAAAGAACCTAGTACATCTTTCGAGACGAGAGACTGATCACCAACTGGGCCCTCTGGGAGACCAGTCTTTGACTGAAGAGGTTACCCAGTATAAATATATATTTCAATCAATTTCAATCAATCAAATGCCTACATTCTGAATTATTAACATTTTCAATTACAAACACTGATGGGATATGTGTATATAAAATGTGACATGTTACTTAACTATCATTGCACCAAGAATCATTGATACAAATGACAATGTTATTTATGTTGATATATATCAGAAAGTTTTAGTATAAATTAATGCAATAACTTCAGTAGAACTAGTTAGTTACAAACCTTTAAGCCAATGTCTGCATTCCATAAGTTCATCCTGCATCTCATCCACCAGGATAAAGGATGGAACCGTTAGAAGCACCATGGAAAGGGCAAACAAGAGGCCTCTGCGTACAAAGGGTTGTGTGTGGTATCGCAACACCCATATTAGCTCAAGCAGACTCTTTGCCATTTGCCTCAACACCTAAGAAATGTACATGGTAGTTAAATCTATAATTTGTTCTTTATGAAAAAAGTATCTTGCAATTAAATGTATCACAGTAAAGTAGTGAGGAAATATATCTTGTGTAGTATGGATGTTGGCTGAATGGAAAAAAATATATTTTAAAGCATTACTAACAAATTTGATCAAATCTGGTGTTTTTTTTAAATGAGCATGAATACTTTTTTAGTAGAAATTACATGTATAAGCACATTTTATATAGATCTATATCTATCTATTTTTAATTTAGTTTTAATAGAAATAAAATCTGAGCAACTGACCCTTTCAACATGACAGTGGTAGTTCCATGATATAGGGTATAAGGCTTAGAAATTACTATCCAGTACTGAAGTTAACCTAATGTCCCATCTATTTGGTATCTGGGCTGACAGTGACTTGGACTGCAGCTGTGGAAAAGCCTACGAATAATGCTGTGTGATACGTGAATAGTGAATATAGTGAGAAATGAATCTTACTGGTGCATTCTCAGCTGATGAAATGATGATACCTAGAGTAAACAACAGCCGGCCAAGTAACAGAAAATCATCCCCTAGCATGTCCATTGTATTCATAGAACTATAACAACAAAAAAAGGATAACACCTATCTACTAGTATATACAGTACAGTATTTATGTGGTTGATGTGTGGCAAGCGCCATCACAGATTACCTCTAATGGATCTTAATTACGTAGCCATAACATCAGCAGGGGTTCGAGGCTCACTCACTTCATGGTTTTGGTGGTAGAACAAGTCTTCAGGGATAAGGACTATAAACTGTAGGTCCAGTGTACAACTGGGCCCTCTGGGAGACCAGTCTTTGACTGAAGAGGTCGGCCAGTATAAATAAAATATTTCAATTCACACAGGAACTTTGCGTCAAAAAAAAATTCATCGAAAAATGAATTATAGCCTATATTTATTCCTATTAAATAGGCATATTGCCAAGGCTAATATTCGATTTGTCCATAATGATTGCGTTTTGCCAGGAGTTTTCCATAATCTAACGCCAATTTTTAGGTCATATCATAATTGTGCGTATAGTTTTGTAGTAATTTATGGACGTTCCAAAAATAATTTGAACCATGTTATACCGGTAGCAGAGCAAAGTTTGCTTATTTCTGCAAATGTCCTGTCATTATGTTCTTTGTTTTATTTTGGAGTATGGTTTAAACAACACTTTTGTAAAGTTAATAGTGGATAAATAAAAATGAATTTTGGAAATTGTGGTTTTAACATCTGACTTTATTTTGCATTTAATTCAGAATAATACAATTTAACATTTTGCTCAGTATAGCTTCGGCCCCCGACCAGTGGCTCCTGGCAGCCCCCTGGCCCCTAGCCTACAGTTGCTCGCTTCGCTCGCAAAATACTTGGTTTCAAGAAAACCCCGCTGATGCATTCTGGCTACGGGCCTTGTATTACTGTATCAAAAGTACCTTCATCGCGGACTTCCCCCTGTGACGTTCGCATTGAACGGAAAAAAAATGTTATCCTATATTGTTAGTCGCGTATGTTTTATTACCGGCGGAACAATATAGGCTACAATCCTCTGTTTGCTAGCGCACTATAGAGTGAGTGACATTTCCGGTGAACTAGAGGTGCAATTTATCATGAATTTTACGTGCGAGAGTACCATTTGCGGCCATCTAGCAGTGTCATTTAACAATTTGCTTGCACAAACACTCAGGGTCTACAGGCCTGGAGTCTTTGGGCAACCCTTTTAAAATATTCCTGCGACCGCCTCTGATGTTAAGTATAATTAATGTTTATGAGTTGAATTGTGAAAATTTTCTATGAGTTGGAAAATTGACTGGGCCGGGAAGCTGGGACATTACAAAAGACAGTGTTCCAACTTCAGGTGTAGAGTAGAAAAGTTATAGACGGCGTGCACAGCAAGTTTATTTCCAAACGCAATCAGTTGACAACGTCACATGGAAATAATTCTCAAAATGTTTACAGAAAGCTGCATTACACTGCGACTTCTAAATCCCACATGATGCCTAATTGACCAAATTGCAAGAAGACAATTAGGTGTGTTATAAAATGAAATGACGGAAAAGAATGTGGACAATTCTTACTTGTCATATTGTCTAATTAATGGAAAGAAGAAGCAACCAGCATACTCTGCAAATCTATTCTCTTTTGGTTCTGGTGCTGGTTTCCTTGATCCCTGTGAAATGGAGTATAAAATTCAAGTGACCATAAACTACAGTTCACACCAATCTCCTCTCCAATCCTCTCAAACTTTGCACTAATACAGATATACACAGAAACATCAGTTTTTGCCTTTTAACTCCCTCTCCAATCCCCTCAGATTTTGCACGACACAGAAACATCAGTAAATTATTATTATTTTGGATATAAATGCCCTCTCGAATTTCTTCATACTTTTCACTATTACACACATACTTAAGTCCTTTTTATTTCAACAATGATTATTCACCTTGGAAAATCTTCTAGTTTTACTATCAATCCTCTTTTGAACAATATCTTTCCAATGCTCCGTTGTTGCCAGGCTTTTGTCAACGTTCCTAGAAACTGGGATGTTTTGATCTACATTTGTTTTATGTACTCCAGTATCAGGCTTGGATAACTGTTGAGATGCCTCAGCTAAAACCTAGCAAGAGAAAGTGATACAAATTTCTTAAGCCTTGTGATTGTTTGCCATGGATGTTTCAGGTTTCAATGTGGGTTGTTGAAGAGTGACATTTTAAATAATGAATAAGAAAGACAACACTGTATTTTAGAAATTGCATATTGAGAGTGTGGAATTTTAAAAAGATGTGGTTGCATTTTCTAGACTGTGTTAGTATATTATTAATTGTTTAATTACCTCCAACATGTCAAGCCTCTGTTTGATGTTGTAATTCCTGTCATAGAATTCTTTAGTCAGAACACCTGAAGCCTACGCAAGAAACACATTATTTCATTTTACAGTCTTATGATGCCAAGCACATTTTATATTACGCATACTTATAAATAAATACACCTATTATTATTATTAGCAGACTCTTTGCCATATGTACTTTATAGTTAAAACATGAAATGCATTTAAAGCATGGTCTATTAAAATTTCAGAAATTATATTTTTCCTCTCTTTATGAAAAAACTTGATAAGTTTACAAAGATTTAATTTATCAAAGTAGTGGGGAAATGTACCTTGTTTTGTATCAATGTCGGCAGATTTGAAGGCAACTTAGTATGAATAACCTAATATGAGTCACTTATTATTATAATTATTATCCTATAATGTTGGAACAAAACTGTAAACGTTAAAAAAATATACAACAAGTACAAATTACCAATTTCGGTGCTCTAACAGCTGCCGCCACCATGGCAGAATGGCGTAAATGAGAGAAATCTGTTGTGTTAAATCGATCTTCAATATGTAACATAATCCGCATATACTCAACACATACCTGTATAAATAATGTTGACATTTTGAGGTGAAATTGAATATAGCATAAAACAATATATGTTTATAATCTTCAAATCAGTCAAACCCTTATTAAGGGACACCTTCAGGATCAAATTGGAGGTTTTGTCATCCCACAGGATGGACAAACAATTTTACAATTTATTATGCTTATAAACTAAGTCTCATTTGAGGCTTAGGGAGTGGAGTTAAGCATTTTAACTAACAAGCTACAACTCCACTACAGGAACTACTGTAATACACTAACTAGAATACCTCATGAAAGTCTGGAGCAATGGAGACTAGATTAGCAACAACTTCTAAAGATGCCTCAAATAAATCAGGTTTGTCATGAGACATGAGTCCTACAAAAAAAGAAAGCAAAGTAAATCAGAAAACAAATTTGTCCGAGCACTATATTAGGGAGCTTCTGCTCTAACTGATGAACTAACTAGGTCATGTCAATCGATGTGTCGTTACCTGGACCTAGACTGTGTCAAGCAAGAAAACAATTAATGCCCATGCCCACAATTAATTAACATTGACATACTATGGTTTGGAAAGGTCCAATTGACTGTTACCTTTCATGCAGTCTCGAATGTACACTGGTGTCTGGACTGACCTTACTGGTGCATCACATGACATGTCATATGGTTCAAGGTCATCATCACTAAATCAAAGACAATATATCAAACATGTTAAAGAAAATAATCGAAACATACAAGTACCCCCAGTTTGCTATTATTTAGGCCTTTAGAAGACCACTATTCACAAGATAACTTTATTAAGACACTCTCCAGTGAAACAAACAAACGCCAAATTCCAACATTGTATACAACCAACACCTATTCAAGGGGACACCACTATCCAGTGATCCCAAATGTGTTTCTGTAATAGGGGTTTTACTTTATTTGTATACACTTTTATTTGTAAGTTTATTTAGTAATTAGATGGATGTCTGATAATAATGAGAAGTTTTAAACAAACTGACCAACCTATCTAATTCTTCTTCCACATTTATTTCTGATGAAGCTTCAGTGTTCTTCTTTTCAGATGTTTTTATAACATCTGGTTGTTTTGGTAGTAACCTATAATAAATCAGATGATAACATATACTTAGAATGTCATAATATATTGTTTGTTTTAAGATTTGGATGACAAAATCAATATGTTGATATCAAGTTTGCGGTACACAACATTGTGTATATAGTTCTGAAAAGAACTATTGAGAAACTTAACACATGGCGTACCTTAAACTTTATATCAACATATGTCATGGTTAAGCACAATAAATGCATCAAAAAATTACATTTTTATGAAAACAATTCATTAAAATTATTTAGTAAATTTCCATAACCTTTCATTATTTTCTCTGAAAGAGAGAAATGAAATCTATCATACAGATTATTACAATACCTCTGAGTCTCCTCTTTACTGGGTCTTTTTGGAGGGTGAAGTAAAGACTTAAATGCTGCTGTATCCACACCGTCTTCATACTCAAACTTGAGCGGATGACTTCCAGTGTCATCGACATGTTTGGTGAGGATCTCTGCAACCATCATACCGAGATGTCGCATATTTGGAATCGGAGATTGAAGATGGTGTTTCATACTATCCATCAACAGATTTAAGTATACTAAAATGTTAAAAATTTCCAAGGATATAAATTAGCATATTGTTGTCTTTTATACGTTCATGTTGACATTGCATTGTGTACAGTGCTTTGGTCTAATACCCCTTTCACACCAAAACCGAAGTTTTGCTTTTGATGTGAAAGGGGTATAAAATTGTCTATTTATCGAAATACCGTATTTATTCAATATAAACGCCCTATTTGGAATATTTTGTTGTGGTAATGCATAATGAAACGACACCTCTTATCCAGTTATGTGTAATTATCCTTTCACTTATTGTTGTTTTTTTTTCTTTAGCATTTTTTTGGTACCCTGAAACTAAAAGCCTCATTACTGTTTTTGTCCTGTTTCCGGTTCCTGTGTTGTCCTGTTTTCTTTTTCAGTTTTTATTGGGCTGCCTTATACAAGCTTCGCCTTTTTGGAATCTTATTTTAATCCTATTTACTGTTAATTTTTATTTACTATGAAATTATAAGAGAAATAAATGTTACTTTGATTGATTGATTGACATACCATCTTTATTTGCAGTGATTTCCATCTTATTATGATGACCAATTGCTATAACAATAGCCTTAGATATGTACAAATGTTGATCGTATGATGTATGTTTTACTGAACTCCCATCTGACCAGGTCTCAAGCAAACTTTTTAAAGTCTACAACATAAATACATCAAAGTACTGAATAAAATTATACATAGGGAGCCGCACTGACAGTGGGTTTCTTGCTTTTGTGACTCCTGTGCAGGCATGCCAAATGTATCATATATTTAAAAGCATAAAAAATAGAGATTGTCATGTGCAATATTATTACCTTTGAGAGTAATTTTCTTCTTTTCTCTGAACCTGCTAAATAACCAAATATATTTTGAAGAAACAAGTCCTGAAAAGTAAAGTTACAGAATATTAAGGAACGAATATGGAAAATGTAACTTAAATAATCCTCAGAGATAGGATAACGAGAATGGTGAGAGGTTATGTGGTCGATCCCATGTGTGTGTGTTCGTTTCTTTCTATATTTGTTAGTAAGCAGGATTAATCAAAAAGTTTTATAGCTGTATGGGAACACGTCATTACCTAGATGAAGGTTTATGCTCTCTGAGTGCCCTTCTAGTTTTTTATCCTAAGGATAGAATCTTGTTATTTGTTATGGCTTTTCTGTCAAGAGTACATTCACACATAGTGAAATAATTCCTCACTTAGCTCAAATAAACTTACCTCAGGATAATTCCTCAACAGGAGGAGTTTCTTCACTAAAAGTGTCTGTAATGTATTGCTTTCAATTACTAAATCTCCCAACAGGTTACCAAGAAAACCATACCTAAACAAAATATATACAGAGTATACAAACATACAATAAAAGTATAAAATAGTGTAATGAACTCAATACTTAGTAGGTACTTTTATATTTGTGACATCTGTTGCTATTATGATTGATTTCAATTGAAAACAATAAGCACTTGATAAGTAAATTTGTTTACACCCATTATCGCTTTTAGATGATATTTCCTACATACATTTTTATCTACAATCTTCATCGTTGTTAGGACATAGCGCGCTCTACTATTTTGTACCATTTATTCCTGTCGTGTGCCAGTGTAATACAATACAATACTGTTTTCAAGACATCCTGTATCATTTTTTCTTATAAATGTATAGTAAAAGATTATAATATTACCAAGGTGTCTTCTTTAGAAGTCCTATCACAAGTTTTTCTAAACATCTGTCAGGAACATTTAAGAACATTTGCTCACAGATTTTCTGCCACAAGAGACTGTCGTCAGAAAGATCAACTAATGAGGGCAGTATAGCATCCAGTAGTGTATCTAAAAAAAAGAATCTTGTTACTGTGAATGTTTCGTCTGTAAATTATTCTAATTTCAGTCAACAAAATATTTGGTTGAGTTTGTAAAACATTGTTGCTATGTTATCAGTTACATTTATAATATTAATTTAGAATAGAAAAGCTAAAAAATAGTATTATTCTGTTCTTTGATAATAAATAATTCTATTGAAACTAAGACCACAAACCTGTTTGACCATTTTGACAAATCCGTCCAATAAGAAGGCTTAAGAAAGCGATGGATAAACTCATACCATCTATCAAGAAAGAAAAAGAAAATTACTTTATATAAACTTGTTATACCAGTAGTTTCTGCCTAAGTAGGAAAGTAGAATACATACTTGATAGCCTGACCATTTTGTCTATGTATTTGCTGGTAGAACAGTCTTTGCAAGTGGCGAGAAATAAATGTATTAAGAAATGTAACATTTTTAAGACATCCTGGACGAGCAATGACTGGTCTTAGCATTTAACTTTATTCTTAGCAAGTGGTGTGAGAAATAAATAAACAAATAAGTAAATCTAACATATTTAAGACACGTACTGGATAAGCAACGACTAATCATTCAACATTATTCATAGGGTTGTGATATCAATATTAAACAAAATAGATACCTTGTAAATTGTGTTGTACTCTTGTTAAAACACACAGAATGTCTCCTGAAAGACTGGTGAAATATGGATGTGGGAAAAGTTCATGCCTATAAAAAATTCATGTTACAAGTTAAGTTGAAATTTTGACTACTGTATATAAGGACAATAGTACAATTATAAAAAGTATAACATACCGGAGTCGTTTCTTTAATGTGTTAGCAGCCCTGTCTGGTAATGAGATCATCAATGTTACAGCGCCCTCCCATTCTGTCTGTCGTTTGACATCTTCTGCATGACCCTTTGGTACAAAACACTGTTGCCAGATTATGTCTTCAAATTTGTGCCTATTTATAAACTCTGTCAATAAATATACACACTTGTCTTGCTTGAAACTTGGTCTGAAAATTAACAGAAACAACAGCTGGTACACATGATTTCTGCCTAAATATATCTCATAATTTATATTCGTGCTATGGAATTAATAAAGACCCAATATCATAAAATATTGATGTCATATAGTCATGTTACCGATTTACAAGAATAGGCTTTTCACAAATTTTCCCTATAAAACAAATCTAAAGGCCAAGTAAAACATGTGGCAAACCGCATTTGCATAATTTTGGCTCACATTTAAATTAATCTGTAAGCTGAAGAAATGCTGTTTCACTTTTTTCAGAATATTGGAGGAATATGGAGGAACCAGAGTTTTTCTTTGATATCAGATTCATGCCAGAGCCAATAAGTTGGTCAGAGACCACATTAACTAATATATGATATATAATATATATAATAAGCCTTACTTTGACTGTGTGAAAGCATGGCACAAACACACAAAAGCATCCAAAGGCCATCCTTCTAGAAAGAAGACATCAACATAGCATGACCAATCATCTTTTGTCAAAATTTGACTCCACTCTAGGCTAAAATTATCAATAAGCACTCCCAAAAAGTGTACATAATGCTCATTTTTAAACTCTTTACGGGCGGACGGAAGCAACACCTCGCCGATCCAGGTGCTTCCAGATTTATCCTCATGGTTGGGCAAGAGAATTGCCAGATACTGGAGCTTCTGCTTAATATCCGCAACATCAGTAGAAGTGTTTAAGGTGTTGGTGACATCTTTGACTTCTGTTCTAACAAGGATCTTTCCACTCTGACAAGTAGCCATCTACAAAAAAATATAATAATCAGGACTTTTTTCACGTGACTATCGGCATGATCCGTTGTGCATGTGATTTATTATTTTCAATGTGACATGCGTCTAATGTAAAGTTTGCTTATTGGCACGGTCGAAACAATTAATTTAACTGTTCTGATATCCTGTTGACTTTCGGCCGGTTTATTAATACTGCCCTCTTTATTTAGTCTTTAGCTAGGGTGGAAGAGGTGGCTGGGTGGTGGGGATAGTGTAGTAAATGCCCCTCCTAAATAATGTTTGAGCCTCCCAGCGTGACACAAGGTCATGTGACCTGTCTATGAAGAGTGGAGCAGTCTCTTTGGATTTGATTACCGATAGATGTACACGTGTGTTTTGTTCACCACTAATACTGCTCCTACTAGCTATTAAAGCTGGGCATCAGTCCCTGGAGCCCGGATTAAGGAAGGGAAAGCGTACATGCTCTGAGAACGCAGCAAGTGTAGCCGTACGCAAGTACTTAATAATAATTTTCTCAATTAAAGAAAACATAATAGAAAAAATTATTTCAGTTGTATTCTTGCATTGTTGTGGACGGCAAGCGTGTCCTCTATTGTGTGATCTTTTGGAGTGAGTGTTATAGCAACATCACCCCAAATAACATAGGAAATATAATAAGAGGCTCAGGAAAAAAAAGTTTATGAAGTTGATCGACGGAGACTTAGTATACAATTCTGGGTTAGAAATAGAGTTAAGTTATTCTTCTCCACATCCTAAAATGTCAGAAACCGGGCCAGTTCAAGAGAGATTGTCCCAGACAGGCCTGACAAGTTTGACAAATTGAGTCTGAAGGTGGACCCAACCAGTGGAGGCAGACATCACAGCAGGCGAGACTGAAAAACCGATTGTTATCAACAGAGTACGAGCCAACCGAGCCCTATACACCACTACGTCTACGTAAACCAAACTGAAGTGACAGCTGGTGTGGACACGGCTGCAGACCGGACAATATTCTTAGATAACGTCTAGTTTCTAAACCACATATTGTGGCCAAGCTTGTTTGGTGGTTTCGTTTGGGACCCAAGTACCAAGCGGCCATTGAGGTAACCCCGATGCAGGATGAGGTTCAACTGGAAGCAGCGACAGCCCAATGTGTGCAAACTAAAAAACCAGCAACGCAAGGACGCAGATAATCGCTCTGTCCTGCAGTGGTTAGAATGAAAGGATGGGCCCCCAGCCCGAGGACAAAGTTTCTTTGGCTGAACCGAGACCGCCTTCACTCATCCGACAATGGCATTCCATTCCTAAAGCAGGAAGATTCCGGTGAACGCCTCCTGGTACTACCAAAGGAATTGCAGTCACTCGCTTTGCGATTACACCACAACCTTCCTTCGGCTGGACACCAGGGCGTCGCCCGAGACCGAATTCCGAGTGGAAGAAAAGTTCTTCTAATAAGAAAACAGGTCGCAAAGGGCGTTACTCCTTGACCGAATTTCATGATGGGGGCACCCATGGAACGGGTACATATCAATTTCCTTGGGCCATTACCTAGAACCAACCGGGGCAATGCTTATGTTTTATGATGCTGAACCAATTCATAAAATGGGTTATTAAAGCCAGCCCACTTCCTTGTCAGACAACGGCAGTAATGGCATGAGCAGTGGTAGGGGACTTTTTCTCCCGCTTTAGCATGCCTTTAGCAATTTTTAAAGTGAATTGTTTAATGCTTTATTTTATTGCAGATCCACAAATTTGCAGCATCTCCTCCTGGCGAAACCAGTCTCACAGTGGTACGGAGTAGTTTAGGCCGAACACCCGGGTTGCGACAGAATGCACCAAGGCTTCAGGTGGGATAACTGATCCCCACCTCACATCCCGCCTTGCCGGAGGCGATGTAGCTCCTCTTCCGACTGATAAGAGGGAGGATTACAGAAAATGACAACACCCCCACTCAACTCTACCTGTTTGCTCGTCGGACCGGCTGGTTCAGCTTGTAGCACGTCTTTGAGTGTACCATGTTTAGATAACTTCAGATGGGAGCGCAGCTGATCGAGATGAAAATGAAGAGTCAAAGGCTCTTTGGCTTGTCGTCTTCTTGACTCCCTGCCATGAAGATGGAGACTGGTATCTCCTCTTGAAAGGAGCGCGTGAGAAGGTTGACGACCAGGTGGCAGTTTCGGGTAGAGTGGCAGCTGGCGACCAGCTGACCCATTTTAGTGAGGTCCATACGTTTGGCCAAGGACACCAGACCAGGGTTATTGATTGGCACAATACAAAACCCCTCCAGCGGTTTACCCCCTATTGCTGCTTGGAGTTCGTTCATCATCTCCAAAGTATGTTCCCTTCCAACGGCCTTCTCCTAGTTTAGGCGAGATATCAGGTTGTTGTCGGGCTGGCTCAGAATCTCCATGGCCCATTTCTGGAGTGCCCACAGTTTGGTCCTCGTTTTCCGCTCGGTCGACGGGTACCGGAAACATGGTGGAGTGTGTTGGCCCCACACATGCCACCTGATGGAATGCACAAATTCCTTGCCACATCCGAGAAATGGCCAACGTTTACACTCCTGGGTCGCCGGACAGGTTCAGGTGAGATGGTCGGCTCTGGCTCTCGGGCTCAGTCAGGGGCCACATCCATCTTGGCATGGCTTCAGTAGCTGCTGTAGGAGTCGGTGTTGTGGTGCACGGGACCTCAAGGAGTAACCGCTCCCTGCTGGACAAGGGCCACCATTCTCCATCCACCTTTTGTTATCTCCAAAATCAACCTACGGGAATAAAAAGCAATTATACCAATTGTGATGGAACTGCTCAGTCCCTGCATTTTGCGCATTTCTACTTGTCGATGTTCAGGGCATCCAGCGGTGGAAAATTCACGCAGGAGCCTTGTAGTGTCTGGATTGGGAGACTAAGGGAAAGCAAGGCATTATGGGTTAAGGTAGATCGATATAACCACATGGTTGGTAATCTGTATGTACACACAATGAAAGATGCAATAAAGACACATAAGATATAACAAGCCTTGGTACCAAACGTCCCAATAATCACCCTGAATCATAAATGATCCAGCCCAGGGTTTTTGACAGAAACAGTAAAGTGTGTACGGTGTGTAGCCAACGTCAGTGGTATCCGGATCTGTAAAAGATAAATTATAGTTAGTTAACCACCCGGTCGTGACAAGGCTTGAGTTTGTCATGGTTCAAGACCATTACTCTGTTTCTCAGCTTGACCACAAGCAGTCCCGGGCTAAGTATTTGAATGATGCCTGGCCCCTTCCAAGGAGGACACAGCTTTTTGCACTTACTGGCTATTGCCTAGCACATATACCTTATCCCCGCGAGCATAGGAGAGGGTGAGAACACAAAGATCGTAGACCCTTTTCATGTGTTGCTGTGTCTCCCTACGGGTGGTCCTGGCCTTGTGGGCTTCTTGGAAGGCTAACCACATAGCTGTCGGGTGTCTGTCCATGTGGGGTGCCACCCGCTGCAAACATGCGGTCAGCGGGAAGGTTGATTTCCCGTCCAAGCATCAGCATGTTGGGGGTGTGCCCAGTTGAGCGGTTGACCCTTGCCTGGAGGACTCCGGTTAGCTGTTCAGTCTTTAGCACATGACACTAGATCACAAGACTTAGCCCTTATAAAACAGGGGGAAGTGCAGCGGAACAGTCTCTTTGGATTTGATTACCGATGATATATGTACATGTGTGTTTTGATCACCGCTAATACTACTACTACTAGCTATTAAAGCTAGGTATCATCGGTCCCTGGAGCCCAGATTAATCCGTGCAGACACAACAAAGGAACGGAAACAGTACGTGCTCTGAGCTATGCTGCGTTCTATTGTTTAGCCGTATGCGGAATTGCGGCCGAATCTTATTATAGTACTGTCATTATCGTGCCAACGTGTGACCTATATGACAGACAACGAGAGTAGCCCCTCTATACAGATAAGCCACTCCTTGCATCAATCATACTCACTCGGAGAATCACAACAATAGGCTAGTACTGTCTGTAGTAGTAATATATAGGCTAGGCCTACCTAGGCCTAGATACTAATAATAATATTAATAAAATATTACTGTGAATAAGAAGCTAGCTTTTGTGTGTGGGCTAGCGTAGTTACTAAGGTATACACTATCTAGACTACATTAGCGGTAGGCTAGGAGTTATATATGGAGTACAATTTCCTTATTATTACTAAATAAAAAAATATTCATCAGCAACAAAATTGACAAGATTTTAGCAGACGACCAAAAACAACATGCTTTTCTATTTTTATTAGTTGTTGTTTACCAGTCGTTTGAGATTCACATCGATAGCTGGCGCTATTTATGTTGTTTTCTTTTTAGTTTTTGTTAACACCGAATGCAAACTGTACACATGTAATGTAAACAAAATGTGAAATAAAAATTAAATATTGCATCATTCAAACCTTATAAATAACAATTTTATAAATTGTATAGTTTAATTAATTCAGGTACTACCGTGCAAGGATGGATAATTTTTGTGAAGATAGTTTTTGGGTGAGTATTTTGTATTAATTTACAGTTTGGTTTGACCTAGCTAGGCCTAATAGGCCTAGATTTTAGTAAACGTCAGCTCAAGACCAAGGTTCAATGTTGCATGTTGGAGGATGCTGACCATTTCTGGTCGATTCGTCCCAAGAATTAATTTTAATTTACCTACCCCAAGGAGGAGGTATATGTAATCGATCGATTACTTAAAAAGTGATTCCAAGATCAGGAGATATATTTTAACTCTGCCAAGGTCTTGAGGAGGTATACTGTATGTAATGTAGGTAGTCGATCAGTACAGTGTGTTTGTTAGTTAGAATAGAAGGATTACTCAAAATCTTTACCAAAATGAAAATACAAATAGATATGTGGTCAAGGACCACTCCATTAAATTTTTTAGAGGCAATCCGGACCACTGTCCCGCATTTCTGGACCACTTTTTAATATAATTTTCAGACCTGCTAGTGTTAGAAGATAGGACAGAATTTAAAAAGCCGGCGAGCAGTCTTAAAGTAACAAATAAACTGAAACATTTTCTCGAACTACTTGTGCAAAAAACTTCATTTTTGTACAAGAAGGCTAGAGTTATAATTTGTAATTTTAAAACATAATTTGATTTAATTTACAGGTTTTTGATACAAGTAGTTTTAAAAAACCTATTTCTTTTCAAATTCACCCATTTGTTTTTGGCGTTCCTGTTCTATCGTTAGTCAAGTGAAAATATTGTTAGTTAAAAGGCTGGTTACATAACCAAACACCAAACTCTCCATACACATGCTTGTAGTGAAATTAGCCTAAATCACACACAGCATTGAGACACACAAATATATATATTTCCGTAGAAATCTTATGTACAGTAGGAGAATTTCACAGTAGGCAGAGGTATGTACTCTTAGAGTGGCTTTCTAGTTAGTGTAGCTACTGAGCACTGTGGGAGTTTACTTAATAGGCTGATTGGACTATTAAGTTATTATTATTATTTTGAATAAATACCTAATTTAATTTCACATTTGAATTTCAGGATCATGATTTGTTAAATTCTTCAACGCCAGATATTTCCGAGTGCTTTCAAGAGACAGTTTTATCTTGGATCCCTTGTTTTTATTTGTTTCTTTTTGCTCCTTTGTATTTTTTCTGTCTGAAAAAAAATAACAAAGGTATCATCAAACTATCGTCGTTACATACTGGAAAATCGGTGAGTATGTTCTGCTGTCTATAAAGGAAGTTATTTTTTACGCTGTGTGCGTCTAATATAAAGTTTTCTATTGATACAAAAAGACCATGCCCCTAGAGAACATAATTCAGGAACACGGTCTTGCTGATAAAAAAAATGGCATTAGAATCACAATTGACGTTGCCTATAGGAAATTGAAAAATGATTTTTAAAATTGCGAGCATGGTTTATAAAACATTTATTTTTCACATCTATTCATCTTTTCATTTTTGCTATATAACAGTAACACGAATAATATATACTGTGTATAATACGGTAACTTAAAATTGTTGAATTAAAAACCAAAAAGTTTTCTGGTTTTGTTCTTTGAACAACTTTAGTTGCGATGACAAAAAACGATTTGTGTCAGAACATAGTTGAAGGATTTTATTTTGCTTCACATGGACCAAAAATGAATTAAACGCAACAAGATTTTTTTGTTGACAATTGTTCTTTAGGGTGAAATTAAAACTTACCGACGTTGACCTGAAATGTTATTATGTTGTTGTTGTTAATGTTTCTCCTTTGTAGATTGTGTGTGCTTTCTTAATTATACTACCATTAATGGACCTTTTGAAAGGTGTTGTAGATTATGTTGATAATGAAGATTTCCCAGTTGTATATATATTTACTCCAGCTTTTCTTTGTATCACTATGGTAAGTTATTAACCAAAACTGACTCTCATTTATGTAAATTAGGCATTCAAGGAAAAAAGTATAGAACATAGAAAAGTTAACGGTTGTAAATCATTGAAAAATTAGTAAAATTCCTATCTTTTAACATTAAAAGTTTGTATTAAAATAATACTTTAAAACAATTCAAATTTTAACCCCTTGAGTTAACCATTACATTTTGCTGTGTTAGAACGTTAAATCATTAAAAACTAAAAAAATTATTACTATCTTCTAGTATTTTCAATATTCAGAAAATACAATTTCACTATTCATATTTTTAATTAAGTTAAATTATACTTTCAGATTTTGGCCTTTGTGGTAGTTCAAGATGAACGAATGAAAGGTCAAATGTCATCTGGTGTCATGTTTATTTTTTGGATATTGGCGGTTTTCCTTAGTATTCCAGAGTTTCGTTCAAAGATTGTTCAGGTATAGCCATCCACTGTACTTGAATGATTACATGTACTATTAGATTTTTAAAAATATTGTTTTTAATGATTTTTGATAGATATTACAATGATACTGTAGATAGTAAATTGAAATGGATACTGATAATGAATTATGCTGGTACTAAACTATTGATTAAACTTCTTCACTAGTTGCTAACAAAAGGTTACTTGCATATCAAAGCAAACGTATTTGAAATCAATAGAATTTAAAATCATCTGACCAATTACTCAAATCCCTGATGCAGGGCTACTCCACAGTAGTTTAATACAATTACAAATCAATAGAAATCATGTGTTTCCTTTTGTTATATAAAAAAACAAACCTTGGGTTTAGAAATGAAAAACAATTATTTATAGAAGAAAGTTTTGAAAATACAAAGTAGAATTTAATTTAAAAATAATTTCCAATAAGAAAAATAAGTGTTTTTAAAGCAATGTTTCATTCTAATACAAAAATGATAAAAAATGTTGCTTATTTACCTTTGGCTCCATTTTTTTTTTATGTCACTGTCAGTTTTACTGTGATGATGATTTTATTAATAAACATTGGAGACACAGGCCCTTTGGCGATAGTTGCCTTTGACAGCTCTTGTCTCTCCTCAGTGCTCCTATTTTATGTTTCACTGAAAGGAATAAATAAAATTATGTATGAACAGCTTTACCATCTAAATATTGATGAATATTATGTATTTTTACTGTTAAATACAGTATATTAAAACACATTCACATTGGGTTTTTTTAAAAAGTAGTTCTCGGTGCTAATGGTACCTTTTTTACATATACAGTACCAGGGAAAAGACCAAATATGCATTAAGTGTGCAGTTTTGCCATTCAAAGCTCTTTGTGACAGAATTTCAATAGCTTTTTATTCTTCATGTTTTCTTTGATTGCAAATACCTCTGTGATCATTAAAGCATAATATTATCTTTATATTTCTGACAATGAAACTAGGTTAGCATGTTTATTTAGCTCTTTTTAAGTGTATGTTTCTGCATTTTGACATTAACAGTATGGTACACTTGGTAATTATATAGATTCCCTGGCAGCACAAAATACGTGAAACACATTGCAAAAGAGTAAATTACTGGAGTAGAGTTACCAAACTAAAATCTACCCCTGATTATGCAGCAATTAAATATAAATCCTGGTAGCCTTTTTTTCTTAGCTTTTTAATTTGTTACAGTAGATTATATATTAATTTGTTAACTGATCCTAATGGTTAAATTATTTTACCTCCAAACAAACTGGGTGGACCCAGTAGGTAGTGCAGGAGAGCATGCTCCCCGCTTTTGACAGGTTAAAAACAGAAACTACTTTGTGATATATATTTTTTTACAGTATCTGTTAGCGCACCTCTCTCTCACCCCCCCCCCCCCCCCACATTTGTATCTTCCTCTGGAGAGACACGCCCTTTGACGATAGTTGTCTTTGATAGCTCTTGTCTCTCCTCAGTGCTTCCTTTTTATGTTTCACCAAAAGGAATAAATATTGGTGGTGGTGTTGGTAGTATGTTGGTTTACCAAAGATATTAGGGAGATTTCGATTTGTGACACGACCAACCTAGGTTATCGTTGCCTGGACCTATAAACCATCAAACTAGGTGAGAAGCGACGGTGTGTCCTCCTCGCTTCTCACCTAGTTTCACACGTCCAAATATTCCTGCGCACAATGAACTAACATGTCTTAGTTTTTTATCCTCATTGCAAATTCGAAAGGTCCCTATTATACACTAACCATTATTTTACAGGATTCAGATGACACGTTTCGCTATGTGACGTTCTACTGTTATTTTGTGCTCCTGGTCATATCACTGCTGTTGTCATCATTTTCTGATCAACTACCTCGTTATTCTCCAGTTAATTCTGATCCAGTATGTGTATTTTTTTTTTAAATTAAATTGAAAAACTTGCGAAAATAATTATATTTCAATATCTAAGTCATTTTATGATAAATAGATAGCAGCATTTTTTTCATTTCATTTATTTCGTCAGAAAGAACAAATACATAAGAAAACAAAAGAAAAGAGTTTGAAATCCAAAAGACTACAGTAGTTAAACAAAAAGCGAAATGAATCACAAAGTTGCTCACTAAAATGGACATTGAAAAGAGTTATACAATTATAATTAAAATACAATTCTTAATTCTTATCTGCAGATAATATAGTATAAAAGTTCTAAACCAAGATTAAGTTGTGTTCATTTCTTCAATTTTTTTTAATTTACATTGATACTATTACTTTTTAGAATCCATGTCCTGAAGAGACAGCTCCGTTTATATCTCGTATAACATTTTGGTGGTTTACAAGGTATGCTCATGCATCAGTACATTTAAAATGTGTAACTACTACCCTTAATAATACTATCCTTAAATAATTAGTGATTTGGCTTTACTACGTGTTTCACTATGTTCGTCTCAGTATGTACAATACATTAGATTGTTCAATTTATTTTAACAGTCTGGTCATTAAAGGCTACAAAACGTCGCTGCAGAAGGATGATTTGTGGTCACTGTTGAAGCGGGACAAGGCTATCAGGATTGTACCACATTTCCTCACAAAATGGAGGGATGAAATATGCAGGTTAGTGTGGGTGTACAAATATATTAACATCGATTTGATTAAGAAAAAGTTATTGAGAATTCTCTAGTAGGTGCCTTGGAGTTTTACCTTGATTCAACACCCCATAGATGGAAGCAAAGGGGATCTTACACCATCCCTCTATTCAATACTTTTTTAAAAACTTTACGATTCTGTTTATCATGGATTTTCTTGTTAAGATTAATTGAGAAATTGTATTTTTTTTTTTGGCATTACAGAACTGTTTTAAAGAAAAAAGCCAAAGCACACAGAAAGCAAAAGCAATTTGTGATGGTGAAATTAGATAAAGATCCTCACTTAAACGCAACAACTGGAGGCAGTACATCAACAAAGACTGAATTACCAGACGATAGCTACAGCGAATACTCCGAATGTCATGAACTGACCGATTACTTTGGAAGGCCTGTTGACCATAAAGCCTCGCTGCTAAAAAGTTTGGTCAAGGCATTTGGTGGCTGGTTTGTTTTGGGGGCGCTGTATAAATTTGTTTATGATGTTTTATTATTTGTCAGCCCACAGATTTTAAGGTAAGACATTATCATACTTATATATTGTCACTAAATATCAATCATTTTCATAATATTAGGGCTGAGTTCACTTTCACATCTCCGATTTTTTTGCAATGGACCCAATTGGAAATAAATTGACAGGTCGATTTATTGGGTCGTCCTTGCATCCATTCACTTTGGTTTTATTCAATTTTAATGTTCCAATTGTTTTTATTTTTTCTTTGTTATGTATTTTAAATGTATTGTTGAATGGATGCTAAATGAATAAATAAATAAAATAAAAAAGTAGAAAATCTATTAATTTTTTTAAAGTGTCCCCTGTATAGATGTTAGTGTTAAGAGAAGTTGCCTTTTTTGTGTTTCAATGGAAAGTGTCTCCTGAATTGGGTGTCCCAAATAAGAGGTTCTATTTACTAAATTTTAGTAATTTTGATAATACAGTAGAACTCCTATTATCCTTTGTGACCCAACAAAGTGTTGTCCTATTAGGAGTGTCCCTTGGATGGGAGTTGTCCGTAGTGTTAAAATATATATTGTCGACCGTTCGTTTCACAAAAAAGTATCTCCTTAATAGTGCTGTACCAAATGAGGGATTTTACTGTTTTCATGGATTAGTGAAAATTTGCAAATATTAATTGAATATTTCAGATTATTAATAAGCTACACTCTTGATAAAAGCATCTATGAATGGAGAGGTTACTTTTATGCTGTTATACTACTGATAGTTGGTATCATCCAATCAGTCTTATTGCATCAGTATTTTCATATTTGTTTTGTTACTGGAATGCATCTACGGACTGCTATTATTGGTGCAGTTTATCGTAAAGTAAGTATCTTTCAAAAGCATACACATTTATTAGAAGCATACTTAAGCTTTGTCTACACTATCTTGAACTTTATGTGACAAGAAAATGTGATGTGCCCATATATGGACATGGTGATGTCATTTCACTACTATATTTGAGCATAACACTACCATATGTCTTTGCACCATGGAGGTTATAACCTCCATGTTTGCATAGATGAAATACAATTATTCGCATGTCATATGCCAAATTTCAGTTTCCGAGTGTACTAATTTGAACTCATTAAGACCCAGCTGAAGAATATTTGAAGAAGCATTTTTTTTTCACTATCTAGTCCCTCGTACTGAGTAACACTGCGCGGAAGACAGCCACAGTCGGTGAGATTGTGAACTTGATGTCGGTTGACGCACAACGCTTTATGGATCTGGTGACATATCTTAACACTATCTGGTCATCACCGCTTCAAATCATTGTTTCCCTCTACTTTCTCTGGGGTGTACTTGGACCATCGGTTCTTGCTGGAGTCGGTATTATGGTTTTGTTAATCCCAATAAATGCCGTCCTTGCCACCAAATCAAGAAAATTACAGGTATGTCAACAGTATTGCTTATGTTGCTCTGTTCGGTGATACACTATATACAGTTTATTCAATTTAATATTGGATACAATTATAAATTGTTTACCACCTGTTGGTCCTATCCTTCACTAATATGTGTTTTGTCTTTTCTGTATATCCATTTTAGTGAGAAGATGAATAAATAAAGTAAAAATGAAAAAAAAAAATAACACTTCTGTGACCTGGTCAAACACGATTCATGGCCTCTAATAAGACATACAGTATGAAGTAAATACTAATTTTCTTTTATTTAAGGTAAAGCAAATGGCATTTAAGGACGCTCGCATCAAGTTGATGAACGAAGTGCTCAGTGGGATCAAAGTGTTAAAACTTTATGCTTGGGAAGAATCGTTTGAAAATAAAATCAAGGAACTTCGAAATAAAGAGTTAGCGGTTCTCAGAAAGTTTGCATACTTGAATGCTGTCGCCACCTTTACTTGGGCATGTGCTCCTTTCTTGGTAAGTCCATATTACAAGTGATCTTCCTTTCTTGATAGTGTCTATAATAGTTTGCTACTTAGCATGTACTCCCCTTTTTTGTTTCAGAAATAACAAAAATGCGTATTTTACGCTTGGAAAATTCCTGATTGTTTACGATAGATGCTGACATCCAAGCTCTATGTTTGAATGCACTTAAAATTTGATAGTGGTCTATAAGTTAGGATCTCTGTCACATTTTCCACCCCACTCCAGTATGAATTTCACCTAGTTTATGCAACAAGTTCTATTTATTCATTTATTTTTTTCTTTCTAGGTATCTTTGTCCACTTTTGCTGTGTATGTTCTTATTGATGATACCCACATACTTGATGCTAACAAAGCGTTTGTGTCGCTATCCTTATTTAATATTTTACGTTTCCCTTTGGTTATGTTTCCAAACGTCATCTCCAATCTCATTCAGAGCAGCGTATCTCTTCGTCGTCTTGAGCGTTTTCTTAAACTAGATGAACTGGAGTTGGACAATGTTGAACATTGTGATATGCCTGGTAAGAACCAGTTTTAACTATTAAGAACCAGTTTAACTGGTAAAAACCGTTTTTTTCCTTTTTTTTTTATTTTGTTTCTTTGTTGTCGAATTTTTTTACATTTTTATATAGTAAAAAATATCATGGTGAATTAGAGCATATGCCTGGTAAGAACCAGTTTAACTGGTAAAAATCTTTTTTTTTTCTTTTTCTTTCATTTTGTTTCTTTGTTGTTGAATTTGTTTACATTTTTATAAAGTAAACAATATCATTGTGAATTAGAGCATATGCCTGGTAAGAACCAGTTTAACTGGTAAAACATTTTTTTTTCTTTCATTTTGTTTCTTTGTTGTTAAATTTGTTTACATTTTTATAAAGTAAACAATATCATTGTGAATTAGAGCATATGCCTGGTAAGAACCAGTTTAACTGGTAAAAAATTTCTTTTTCTTTCATTTTGTTTCTTTGTTGTTAAATTTGTTTACATTTTTATAAAGTAAACACTATCGTTGTGAATTAGAGCACATATTCCTTTGCATATTTTTTCAATATTCCTTTGCATATTTTTTCAGATCAAGCAGTGGTTGTTGATGAAGCCACATTTAGTTGGGAAAAGGACGGAGAACCAACTCTGAAAAAGTAATTAAATCAATCTTTTTTCATGGTTTTAATTGTATTGTTTATTCTTTTAACATACCACAACTTTATAACTCCCCTAAAGGTGCCTTCGTGTCGAGCGCTGCCACCAAACAGTGCCCGTTCGTCTGTCCACAACAACAGAGGCTGAATGGTAACCCCCTGCTCTTCCGAAAGATGTACTGGGTTCTTTAAAGTGCACATAAGCCAGATGTGTACACTGAACCTCCATTTTTAAGTCCTTATCCGAGAAGACTTTTTCTACCAACAGAACAATGGTTGAGGAGTGTATAGCTATGGTTTGCGGTGGGCCTTAACCGCTCGGCCACTTGACTCACACATAAAAATTATGAGAAAATGCAGCCTATATGAGTAATACTCTTTGTCTCCTTATTTCACTTAAGCATCATGTAATGTAAAGTGTTTTTTCAATCCAAATTTAGATAATTTGTTTACATTTAAGATATTCATTTTAGCCATCATCTGGTAATAATGTAAATAACTTGGGTTTTTTTCCAGCATAAATTTAGATATTAAAGAAGGATCCCTGATAGCCGTTGTTGGACAAGTTGGATCTGGGAAATCATCGCTTATTTCAGCAATCTTAGGTGAAATGGAAAAGGTAGAAGGAAGAGTTTTTACAAAGGTAATAACTTTTCTTTCATCCTACATAAAGCTAATCTCATGAAAAGACGTCAGTTTTTGTATCTGTACTGTTACTGTCTTTGTATCATTATAAAATGTATAGCAGGCTAGCACTAATTAAACAATTTGAAATGATTTACTAAGGTAATTATTTATTATTAAGTCTTATTGTTATTAATAATACAATACATCTTAATCTCATAAAAATATTTTAGCTTTTGTATCTGTACTGGTTTTCATTGGCATTGTATAGCAGGCTAGCAGTAACTAACATAATCTATTTATAACCACTTATATGTATCGTAGGGTTCAACAGCTTATGTGCCTCAGCAAGCCTGGATCCAGAATGCTACCCTGAGAGATAATATTCTGTTTGGACGTGAACTTCATGAATCAAAGTATCAAAGAGTTGTACAGGCTTGTGCTCTTGCTACAGATTTTGACATGTTACCAGGAGGAGATATGACTGAAATTGGAGAAAAGGTAATGTTATATCAGGATGTTTTGTTTCTCTGATTTTTTCACTTTCCCAAATTCTGCTGGCCATTTTACATGAGGTCATCATTTTAAGTTTTTTAAATATCGGTTTAATACTTTCAGTAGAGCTTCTTTCTTTGATTTACGTATCATAAACACATGAAATTCATTACCTTATCACATTGGTTCAAGCCCAACACTCAACAATTTAAAATGTAAATTGGCAAATAACCTGCAACTTGCAGCCTACTAGGCTGAATTGCGCACTAGTGTGGAACCCATACCACAACTTTATAACTCCCCTAAAGGTGCCTTTGTGTCGAGCGCTGCCACCAAGCAGTGCCCGTTCGTCTGTCCACAACAACAGAGGCTGAATGGTGACCCTCTGCTCTTCCGAAAGATGTACTAGGTTCTTTAAAGTGCACATAAGCCAGATGTGTACACTGGACCTCCATCTTTAAGTCCTTATCCGAGAAGACTTGTTCTACCAACAGAACAATGGTTGAGGAGTGTATAGCTATGGTTTGCGGTGGGCCCCTGCCTTAACCGCTCGGCCACTTGACTCACACATAAAAATTATGAGAAAATGCAGCCTATATGAGTAATACTCTTTGGCTGCTTATTTCACTTAAACATCACTTACGGTAAGCATTATTAGTTGGTTAAAACTTAATCATGTTAAAAATGTATGTTACTTAATTTCAGGGTATAAACCTAAGTGGTGGTCAGAAGCAACGAGTAAGCCTAGCTAGAGCCGTGTATGCTAACACAAACGTCTATTATCTTGATGACCCTTTGAGTGCAGTAGATTCACATGTTGGAAAACATATATTTGATAATGTTATTGGCCCTGAGGGTCTATTGAAAAGCAAGGTAAGATTTCGGAAATACCTTTAGTAGTTTTATAACCACCAACCGGCTATCATTAAGGCCAAATTACACAGACAAGCGGTTACAGAATAAAGTATTATATTAAATGATTGTAAGATTCATAAACTAAATGTTTTATTTTTATAGACCCGAATACTAGTGACACATGGCATCAGCTTTCTACCTCAGGTTGATCAGATTGTTGTACTTGTCAATGGCCAGATTTCAGAGGTAGGATCTTACACGGAACTGTTCGAGCAAGAAGGTGCATTCTCAGAGTTTTTAAAGAACTACAGTTTAGACGCTGAAGAAGAGACTATGGAAGAAGAGCCTACAGGTACAAATATGGACCTTTATTTGTCATTGTCACACAATACACTGTTGAGATTAGTTTAATTGCTGATGTGATAGCAAAAGCACCTGTACTGTCTTAGACAAAGTAAAGTTAAGGCTAGCATTATTCCAGAAGTAGTAGTTTAACAACTGAAGACATTCTAACCATACTGTACTTTATTTCCTTATGGAAACACATGATGTACCACAAATTTTAATAGTGTTATTCGCCATGCAAACAATATGATAATAATGCTATTCATTTTTGTAATAGTTTTATCATTGCACAGCGAAAGATTGGATGTTGTCAGAGGTAGATCAGAAGATGATTCTAGATCATTGTCCATGTTGTCCATTGGTGATGAAGCATCAAAAAGCTCAGATAACATTGACAGAAGGTTAGTGCAAGACATATTGTCTCTCCCTTTTTAGAAAGTCTTCAAATCCTTTATAGTTTTGTTAATCTCTCAAGTTCTAGGAACCCCGCCTTCAGGATCCAACAAAGTGCACACTTTGGCTTGAGAAAGTAAAGTCATGAGCCCATACAGATAGAAATACTTTTACTCCATAATAAAGAATAAGAACTGGTGACAATCATAAACATTTTTTCTTGTTTTTTTGTTAGGCTTGCTTATGATACAGTATCACAGTTAGACTCTCTGTCAATTGGTCGCCACATTGCACTCTCAAAATACAAACGGATGGAAGAAATGAAGCAAGTAGTGTTTGATAACAAAGAGGAGAAACTAATTGAAAAAGAAAAATCAGAAACTGGAAAAGTAGGAGTACAATTGATTTCATTGAAATAAATTAAATTGCAATCCCGCCTAATTTGAATTAATATTTGAAGAGAATATTGCTCTGATCACTTCATGAGTGGCAAGATATAGTGGTTAGATAAAGATTAAAGAGGTTAAAGATAGAGGTTAAATAAGCTTTCTAGGGATAGGTGATACAGTAAATAAACTTGGTAGAAGACTGTTAAAGTAATTGTAGCCCTAGGTGAAATTTATTCTGACATTCCTGCTATATAAATTATCTTGTAGGTTAAATGGTCTGTGTATCTCACTTACTTGGAATCGGTAGGCTTGCCGCTTAGCGTACTAATCCTAATGTTTTACCTGTTGTCAAATGCTGCCTCTATTGGCTCTAACCTTTGGTTGAGTCATTGGAGTAACCAACCCATTGTTGATGGAGTGAACGATGCAAGCAAGCGTGACATGTACCTTGGTGTTTATGCTGCCCTCGGGCTTACTCAAGGTAAGATTAAACTAAAAACATAGAACTATTGAAAATGGCAAAGTAGTAGCAATAGCCATAATATTGTTGTATTATAAACGATGTAATGTTGCACCAATGTTGCATAATTGTATATACTTTTTTCATATGATAGATATTTTGTATGATTTTTATACAATTTACTGTTTTAACATAACTTGTTATAGAAATTATGTTTTTAATCTTATTTTAACAATTTGCACAGAAATACAAATGTGTTTTTGTTGTATTATATTTTAGAAATTTATACCACTTCATATATTGTCATTATATTAGGCCTAAAAGGAATGTTATGTTGGCTAAGCAAAATAGACCCAATTCAATAACATTTTTTTCAACACCCTCTAATTATTAATTTTAGCCCAGTAGTTTTTTTTTAAAACAAAATCAGTTTAAAATAGATAAATCCCAGACCGTAATTTATCTGACGAACCGACTTTGTTTTTCAGTATGCCGCACTTGGCCAACATAACCATTTTTTTAGACCTTATATGTACATTTATGACTTGCAAATTACAATGATACATTTTCTCCAGGGTTGCTGACCCTAGGATCATCAATAGCAGTAGCACTAGCAGCTATTGGGGCCTCCCAACAAGCTCACAACAGCCTACTCGTCAAAATTCTATATGCTCCAATGAATTTCTTCGATACCACGCCATTGGGTCGTATTCTGAATCGCTTCAGTCGAGACATATATGTGGTTGATGAGTTGGTTCCTCGAAATTTATCTATCCTCTGTCGAACATTAATCTCAACTCTGGCTATTGTGACCATCATCAGCTACTCAACCCCACTTTTTATGACGATCATCTTACCCCTATCTGCCTTATATGTGTTCATGCAGGTATAAAAAGAATTGTATTATGGGGCATCTTATTGTATATCAGCTTAATATGTTAGATTTGTATTAGTTTAGAATGTGGTTCTTAGATCTTATAATCTTCTCTATCATTATTTATCTAAACCATCCTCATATTTGGCTCAGTATAGATCTGATGTACTCAATATGCATTTGTGTATGTTATATTTCATTACATTTCTTTAATTCGTAATGCATGCAAGACTTTTTCTCAAAGTACTATATTCTGTGATGTATTGTATTCAATCAAACACTCTTGGTTTTATGATCCATCATCAATCAACGATTTCTCTCAACCCTAACAAGCCTAGATACGCAAGGAATATTTAATCATGTTTCTCTTGCATCTTCAGATTGTGCAGTGGCTTCTCTTAAGCTCTGTCTACACTATCAAACATTATGTGACAAAAAAATGTGATGTGCCCATAATATATGGACATGATGATGTCATATCACTACCATATTTAAGCATATCACTACCATATTTAAGCATATCGCTACCCTATTTAGGAGCATCACACTTTTTTTGTCAAACTAGTTATAGTGTAGATAGAGCTTTACATAGCAGCAACAATTATATATCAACAATTTGATCATTAACATTTCTAACCCTAAACAACCTAATTCTTGTTTTTCTTACCATTCTGACACATTTATAAATCCAATATTAAGATAATTTTGCTAATATAGGACAAACCACTAGTACTGTACCTTTCAAACCCAATTATGGGGATTTTGTTTGTATTACAATATTTAATTTTCTTGTATATAAAGTTCTAATTTAACTGTTTGTTTTGTATGGAGTGAGTGCAAAATCTATTTGGGCATTAGCCATTCTCACTCCTGGCTATTTTCTATTGGTTACCGAATATCAAAGAGTTTATATCAAAGTCACTAAAATAAAATTGATCCTTCTTTATTCTAGCACTGTTCGTGATTGGCCGTGCATTAGGCATTGCCATTGGTTCGCTACAAGCCTCCTGTGTGCTCCACAATTTCCTTCTGAAACATATCTTTCTTTGGCCAATGACAATATTCGATTCAACGCCACAAGGTCGTGTTTTGAATCGATTCGGTAAAGATATATTTGTGATTGATGAGAAGCTACAAGATATCATCTCTGAAATGGTTGCTTCTGCTTTTGAAATTGTGGAGATTATCTTAGCCATTAGTTTAACTACACCAATATTTGATATTTCGCTACTACCCTGTGGCGTTGTCTATTTCTTTATTCAGGTTTGTGGTTGTTTTAGTTTTCAATACTTTATTTTATATTCCATATTAGTTTTACTTTGTCTGCTTATTTTTTACAATGTACTGTTGTATTTTGTTTTACTGTTCTTTTTTTAATTTATAACCAAATTTAGCTGATCCAATTTCAATTTGTATTCCTCATTATTCTGCCAATATTGCTTTGGTGCAGTATTGAATGTTTTTACTGAAGTATGACCATCAATAAAAATATTACACATGCGCTGTAATTCAATCGCTTTGATCATTTTCAAGATACATCAAATTTAGTAGGCCTACTATTTTCCTTAACCAAAATGTAAAGTGGGAAGGTCTTCCTGGGTTCTCAGAACTTTCTCTTGTGGACAGGGAACAAGCTCTGAGTAAGAAGCCTATTGATCTAGGAGCACTTTGTTACTAATACTAATCTAATCAATTCACATTATCACCTATATTTTTATTTCAGCATCATCGTTGGCCTGCTTAGAGTTATTTCTTTTCCTCAATACTGGCTATCTTTTGTTTTCACAAAACGCTGCCAGATTTACACAGCTTGCATGCTCAGAGGCATATGAATATGCACAGAATGACTTTCTAACTCAATAGTTACATAGTCGTGTAGCACATCATGAAAACAATAGGTTGCTGTTTAATTATACTCTACTGTTGTATGTGTCATCATGAAATACTGTTTAATAATTGTTACCATTGATTTATTAATTATTATTATTATTTGTCACTATATTCATTACAGTTATCATAATCATCATTATTATCTAAACAACTTGTTATAGGAGCTGTGATTTCTAGATTGACAGGGAAACTACTAGAGTAGAACCCCTCATTAGAGGCGTCCCTATTAACTCAGGAGACCCCCCTTTTTAGAGTGGCAATTTCCTTTGATATGAACAAGAGGCAATATATGTTTTAACGTTATGCTCAACCTCTATTCAGAGGATACACCTATTAAGGGGACTCTTTGCTGGGTCCCAAAGTTAATAAAGGTTCTACTGTATTAGCCTAACAGTCTAATGTTATTTATTTCAAATAAGTATATCTGTACTCATCATCTTTTAACCATTCATTTCAACTAATATGTTTCCACAAACACTATGTAATCTTTATCTTGCTTCTAGGTATAAGCATCCTCTTCGGTGCTATCATCGTGTTTGCCATCGGTGCTGTCCTGGCCTCCAGAAAACTTCATAATGCCATGGTTCACAACATACTACTAGCACCAATGTCATTCTTTGACATGAACCCAAAGGGTCGACTTCTAAATCGGTTCTCTAAAGACATTGACATCACCGATTTAAAACTACCGGAAACTATCCAACCTTGGTTGGATTGTTTCTTCAAAGTGGCAGGGGCCATGTTTGTAATCAGCTTGTCTTCGCCATATTTTTTGACGGTTTTTCCTGCATTAGCATTATTCTATTACATAGTTCAGGTACTATCATCTTTACTTTGTTTTCATTTTTGTATTGATTCAATATCAATACATTTATTTAACAGTTTTCAATTTAAAAGTATGTTTGAGTTTTATTCAGTTATTATTTTGAGCTCTTTACTTGACCCATTTGTTCAATGTTCAATCAATCAATGATATGTGTAAAAATACCTCCATGATATATTAAGGATTGATAGATACTTTTTGTTGGGATGTTCCATTTACCTATTAATATAATGTATTCAATGAATTTCTGGCTGTAATATACAGTTAAATGTAATGATAAACAGACAATCGTGTAGATTGTTTGTTAATGCTTTAATTATGGAATTTATTCTTGAAAATGATCAAACAGATTGAAATGTTGAATTCTCACCCATGACTTTACTCACCATAACTTCACACATTTTATTATTATTTATTCTATCAACACTTACTGTGTACTAACCAGTCTCATACCTACTTGTAGCCCACATTTTGAATGTCAAACATCCTGTAGAAAAAGCCATACTTTATAAATCAGTCAAATCTGTATACTGGTTTCTCACTTTCCTACTAATCTTTGATTTTAGATTCATTGTTTTTATTATTCTTCCATTAACAAAAAATAACTACTCTACTACCCGTTGTGTGTTAATAGATATTTATTTAGCATGTTGATAGTAATAATGTTTTTTGCATGGGCTATTTATTTGCTTGTTGTGGTTTTAGTGGATTTATTGTTGTTTATAATGATTTATTAAGTTAAATTTATATTTGCTTAATTTGATTAATTATTCAATTAAGGAGTTCCTCTAATAAAAGACCGTTTTGATAGTTTTGAGGCTAAATTACCATAGCAATTTGTTCCTGAATAATGATGTGATTCTAATTGGAGACCAAAATAACTTAAAAAATCATGGTTAACTGTATATTAGAAATTGTTAATCCCACCCAAGAATTTTCCAACTTACTAAGACTTCAGAACTTGACTCCCTGACACAAAGCTAATTTGTAGTAGTTAAAATTATCATTTTCTTTTATCCTTAAACAGCGATTTTATGTGAGTACATCCCGACAATTGAAACGTTTGGAGTCTGTATCACGGTCACCCATCTATTCGCACTTCTCCGAGACTATCACAGGAACAAGTACAATAAGAGCATATAAGCGTCAGTCAGAATTTATCAAACAAAATGAATTGTTGATTGATGAAAATCAAGTCACTTATTACCCAAATATCTGCTCAAACAGGTAAATTCAATGTGTTTGTATTGTCAGAGGCGTAACAGCTATGACCGCTTACTGGCTAAACCTAGGGGCCCCGAAGCTTATGGAACCTCTGAGCAGTGCCCAGAGGAAAAAAAACAGGCATTAAAATATGTCTAAAAACGCACAAGGCCTCCAGCATTGGAGGGCCACTTAGAGTTCCTAAACCAGGGGCCTCAGGTCTCTATGTTACGTCACTGTGTATTGTATTATATTCTAGATAACGTTTTAAGGTGTATAATAACAATATTTTTCTTTCCGTTTCTTCTAGATGGTTAGCTCTGCGTCTTGAGTTTGTTGGAAACTGTATAGTCTTCTTTGCATCTCTGTTTGCTGTGATTGGTCGTGATAGGCTTAGCCCCGGCCTTGTTGGGTTGTCTGTCTCCTATGCAATGCAGGTAACGATTTCTCAACTGTCTTCTTACAAATTTGAATTGTGTTTGCTGTGATTGGTCGTGATAGGCTTAGCCCCGGCCTTGTTGGGTTGTCTGTCTCCTATGCAATGCAGGTAACGATTTCTCAACTGCCTTCTTACAAATTTGAATTGCAATTGTAAAAATAAAATACAGATTGAAGTTGACCAAAGGTTAGCATTACAATTGTTAAATATTAAGCTCTGTCCACACTATCAAACTAGTTTGACAAAAATGTCTGATGTTTCTAATATGGTAGTGATATGACATCATCGTGTCCATATATGGGCACATCATATTTGTTTGTCATTCAAAGTTTGATAGTGTAAAAGGGCTTTACTACAGTGGTTACTATTGTTTACAGTTTACTAGTCAATTTATTTTTATAGTGTAATATCTTTTGTTTTATAGATTACACAAACCTTGAATTGGTTGGTGCGAATGACAAGCGAACTAGAGACAAACATAGTTGCAGTGGAAAGAATTAAGGAATATTCTGAGACAAAGACAGAGGTAATGCTACTTTAATACTGTAATTATGGGTGGCACCAGCTTGGCCTTGCCATTGCGGAAGATTTGTGAAATATTTCTACACCTTTTGTTGGCTTTTCTCGCACACATGTGATCCGCCATTGACTTATATTGAAATTCCTTTATTTATATCAAGGCAATCTAACAACAGGATGCTTAGCTCCGGAGATCAAAGGGTTTATCTGTGGCTGCGACACGATGCCCTTCACAACAGACACTGCGCCGCAGTGAATATGTACATTGCACAGTACTGTTAGTATTTGTCGCAGCCAGACATAAGATCAAAAGGCTGTTACGAGTTCCTATCTTGGCAAGGAGAGCTCAGTGTCCTGTTGTTAGATTTCCTTGTTTATATATAAAATTTTAATCAAGTTTATTGTTTATATTGTAGAAAATAAGATATTGTTTTGAAATAATTTCTGTCAACATTTATAGGCTGATCGCATAGTAACGGACAACCGTCCAAGTGATAGTTGGCCCAACAATGGGCAGATTATAATAGACAACTACTCTACCCGATATCGTGCAGGCCTAGACCTGGTAGTCAAGGGCGTCAATGTCAGCATTAAAAGTGGAGAGAAGGTATGGCTGTTCGTTGCTCATTACTCCAGTTTAAATATGTATAATAATAGAAGAAAATAATATGTTGTTTAGATTACCATCAAATTACCATAAAACCTCAATTAGACTTTTAAATTTTTGAATGGCAACAAAAATAAATACAAGCCAGTGCGTGTAAATAAATACTCAACAGAAAAATAATATTCAACGTCAAATAAATACACCAATTGTTGGCTTTTGTGCTGTAATTAACATTTATAATATTTGTTTACCAATATTCAGATTGGCATTGTTGGTAGAACCGGTGCTGGAAAGTCTTCTCTCACGCTTGCTATTTTCCGCATTATTGAGCCAGCTGGTGGAACCATCACTATAGATGGTGAAGATATTTCCAAAATTGGACTTCAAGATCTTCGTTCAAAAATAACAATTATACCTCAGGTTAGTTTTGTGTTTCTAAGTTATTTTTAAATATATTGTAATTTTATATAATTGATACTGAATGTTATTTTCTTCGATGTATGTCAAAATATTCCTAATTATTAATTGTTCCAAATTCAAAGTAAACTGAATTGCTAAAGTGTGTAAAACCTTTTTTTCTAGGACCCAGTGCTTTTTGCTGGCCCACTCAGAATGAACCTTGACCCCTTTGATGCCTACAGTGATGATGCAATATGGAAATCACTAAGGTTGTCGCATCTCCATAGTTACGTGTCAAGTCTTCCGCTTGGTCTTCAGCATGAATGTACAGAAGGAGGAGAAAATCTAAGGTGATTAAAATAAATGTAGGGATGAGAGAAGAGAGAAATTTGAATGAGAAATTTTAAGAAAGCAATGATAAAACATAATGTAGTAGAACCTTTCTTATTAAGGAGAAACTTTTATGTGAAATGAATGAGGGGCGATATATATTTTAATACTACAGCCACGCAACATGCCTTCTCATTAGCTTACAGTAGAAGCACCTTCTTAGGGATACACCTCTATAAATGAGGCGCAATATATTAAGGGGACTACTTTATTTATCTAAGGTATCTATTTAATAAGGGATCTAATGTATTTAAAACAGGTAAATTCAGAGGAACTGTACAATCCAGGGAGTTACAACTTCCTGGTACAATCTATATGGGAGTAGTTAAACAATGTAAAAGATAGAACTTCAGATAGCATACGTATTGTCTATTTTTGTCTATTTAGTGTTGGTCAAAGACAGTTAATTTGCCTAGCAAGAGCTCTGTTACGCAAAAGCAAGATACTGGTGCTAGATGAAGCCACAGCAGCAGTAGACCTGGAGACAGATGATCTCATCCAGGCTACTATACGTATGGAGTTTGCTGAGTGCACAGTGTTAACAATTGCCCATCGGCTCAACACTATTATGGATAGTACAAGGTAAGAAAATGAGTGTCATGCTTGAGCGAACAATTACTGCATGAGTGGTTATATATAACTATAATTATTGACAACTCACTAATGGATGGAGATGAGTGAAAAATTAAAACTTTGAAACAATATAATGAAAAGAAAGACATCAAATAAACATGTTAAATTTTTTTAATATTCTTGTTTCTTTGTATTTGAATAATAATTATAATAATAAGGAAATGTTATATTGCGCCACTTTCTATCACAAATGAGCATGGCACATTGACACAACAATGCAATGAATGAATTCATGTAGTAAAGTCCGAGCTGATGATAAAGGTCTTAAGCTTTGATTTAAAGGAGTGAATGAATTTGCAGATTTAATATGTTCAGAAGGTTAAATAGACTTTTTACATATATAATAATATACATACATTTTCTCTTTTACAGAATTTTGGTTTTAGATGATGGTAGAGTTTCTCAATTTGCGTCACCATCAGAGCTTTTGTCTTCCGATGGTATTTTCTTTAACATGGCCAAAGACGCAGGATTAGTTTGAATTAGAATTATGTAATTATATTTTTTGGAGAATCTTCAATATTACAAGTTGCTGACTGCTGACTTGTTATGATTCTTGTGAATGTTTTGTTTTTTTTGGTGGGAAGGGGAGGAGCTTAAACATGGAAATGATTTAGAAAATATTTTTTGATTTGAATGTGTGGTTATTGTCTTTATTTGTATGCAAAGGCATTTGGACTATCTGTGAGTCTAAAACCAGTGTGTGATTATTGAACAGTAAAAAGCACTGAAGAATAAATGTCTATAGTCTAAGCTACATGCTATTCATATACAGTACAGTATTAACAAAAGAATACGATATCAAACTTGGAATATAGATACATGTTGTGTGATGAATTATATACAGTAGTATAATCCTATTTTTTATTTATATTATATTATATTGTATTATGTTATCATTTCATAGTGCTATTTTTTTTTCTTTTTCTTCTCTTTGGGGGATGTCATAATGTTGAAATTTAAGACACTTGTAAAACGAGGGTCAAAACACTACAACTGACCCTTATACAGGGTAATATGCCTTGTAGACAGATATGACAGCCCTATTCAGTGGCCACTTTCCAATGAAACACTAACCAATGACTCCCTGATGCAAAGTTAGTCCACAGTAGTTAAATACAATCAATACTATTTAAGTTGGCTGAAATTCACCACCCTACATTTGATGTTCCTTATTTATGTTTTATTTTTTTGCATGTATGGTGTTAAGTGTTCTAGATTTCGAAATGTATACTCTTTTGAAAAATATTTATTATGTACAGAAAGCAGTTGACTAGCAATCTAAAGTTTTACCTCATGTATTTATACAAATATTTTAAGTATTAAATGTCTGGAAGTTTGTAATTGTTTTTGTGAAAGGTGTTAAATAAAAGTTTGTTTGGTTTATAAGTTCTCTTTTTATCTATTTTATCAGACTTTCTTATAATAAACTACATTAACTAATTAATTAATGATGAACAATTTAATTTTCTTTAATAACTAAGATCACATTTGAAGAAGTGATATTCTCTCTCTCGAAGTGCCATATCATGAGACTTCGGCGATCATGTTGTGCCACAATTCTCTGTCTATTGCCATGTTCAGCAACTCCATTTCTTTGGTATTCACGCCTCTATTCCGAATCCATTCAGCTATGCTGGCCAACCAAGTGACTCTTTTTCTCCCCCTGCTCCTTCTTCCTTCTATTTTCCCAGTTAATGCCAATTTCTCCAGACCTTCCTTCCTCACCACATGTCCCATGAATCTCATCTGTCTAATCCTAATATCCTTCAGTAGTTTCCTGCACACTCTAGCTCTTATCAATACATCTTCATTACTAACTCTATCTGTCCATGGAATTCTCATCATTCTCCTTAGAAACCACATCTCACAGCTTTCCAATCTTTTTCTGAGGTCAGTTGTGATTGACCAGGCTTCACTTCCATACATCAGCACAGGATAGATGTAGCAGTTTAATACACGCAACCTGGTTTCCATACTCATCGCACAGTTCTTCAAGATATTCTCCATTTCTCCAAATGCGGATTTCGCAAGTACTATCCTTCTCTTTATCTCCGTTACACACCTGGAATCATCTGTTATTTTGCTCCCAAGATAGTTAAAAGAGGACACCTGCTGAATTAACTGGTCACCTGCTCGAAGGTTACACGTTGGACTCTCCTTTTTTGACACTACTAAACACTCTGTCTTACTACAATTTATAGACAGACCCATCTTTTCGCTCTCTACTACAACCACATCCAGCAACCTTTGGAGATCTTCAGCTGACTCTGCCAGTAGAACTGTGTCATCTGCATATCTGATGTTTGTAATATTTCTACCACAAACTCTCAAACCCTTCTCATTCTCTAGCTCCCTCAAGATCAACTCGCTATAGTAGTTAAACAAGTCTGGTGACATTACACAGCCCTGTCTCACTCCTCTTCCAATACTTGTGTAGTCACTGCACTCCCCATCTACCCTCATGCATGCAGTCTGTTTCCAGTACAAATTTTGCAACAATCGAAGATCCTTTCCATGTAGGTCAAGCTTGCTAAGTTCTTGAAATAGCTGCTCATGCCTTACTTTGTCAAATGCCTTGGTGTAGTCTATGAAACACATGTATACATCTTTCTGCATCTCCACTGCCCTTTCAGTTATCATTCTTATCACAAAGATGGCATTCCTAGTGCCTGAATCCTTTACAAAACCAAACTGCTCACTCCCAATCTATGGTTTTAATCTACTTCTTGCTCTCATAAGTAGTATCCTCAGAATGATCTTGGTGACATGACTCATGAGGCTGATTGTACGATGTTTTTCACACTCTACAGCACCTGGTTTCTTCGGAAGGGCAATAAAAATGGACTTACTCAAGTCCTCAGGGAAACTTCCATCCTCATATATCTTATTGATCACTTCAGTTAACTTTTCCACTCCATACTCTTCAATGACTACACCATCCGGTCCTGCCGCCTTATTCTTCCTCAACCTCTTGATTGCTGTTCGTACTTCTGCTTTCAAGATCTTTGGTCCTTCTTCCGAGTCAGGAAAGCTTGGCATTGCTTGTCTAACATCAAAAAACAGCTCCCCGATATACTCTGTCCATCTTTTCAAAATATCAGTCTTTTCAACAAGCATTGTTCCATCCTTTGCCTTAATGCATCCAGAGTTTGAGCAGCCAGACTTCCTTCCAGTGATCTCATTAAGTCTCTGATAAATCTTGTGGTTGTTGTTCTCTAGTCCACTCTCAATCTCCTCACACTGGGTGTTGAGCCACTTTTCTTTTGCCTCCCTGCACTTTTGCTTAATTTCTCTATCTAGATCTTTATATTCTTTACTTGATCTACTACAGTACTAATCTTCTGTCTATCCCTCATCATTGATAGTATCTCTTCGGACACCCATTTGTTCTTCCTTCTTCTCTCTTTCTTGGGTAAGGATTCTTTGGCTGTCTCAACAAGGATGTCTCTTATTGTATCCCACGTAATCTCTTCACCTTCATCTACAAGGATGTCAAACTTATTCTTCACTTGAATGGAATATTCCATACGGATCTCCGGACTGTTTAGCTGCTCAAAGTCTAATTTCTGTACATTTTTGGCTTTCTTCACCTTTTTTAACTTTGATTGAAGTGTGCAAACAACTGGAATGTGGTCACTTCCACAATCTGCCCCTGGGTATGTTTTTGCATGAGTCACTGCCCTTTTGCACCTACTGTTTACTGCAATGTAGTCAATCTGGTTCCTCGTCACATCACCAGGGCTCTTCCATGTGTATATTCGTCTGGGATGCTCTTTGAACCATGTATTTGTTATGGTCATATCCTTAGCTTTACACCAGTTCACCCATCTATCACCACGCTCATTTCTTTCACCAATCCCATGCTCTCCAACTGTATTTCCATCCTGTCCATGGCCAACCTTTGCATTCAGATCACCCATGATGATATTTATCTCATCTGATTTGCATTGGGATTTGGCCTGGTCTAAGGTCGCATAAAAGTTATCTATTTCTTCATCTGTGCTGTCAGCTGTAGGTGCATAAACCACTACGATAGAGATATTGAAGGGTTGTCCCTGCAGTTTGACCAGCATAACTCTTTCACTCACAGCCCAATAGCCCAGCATACATTTAGCCATATCACCATCCAAAAGCAACCCTACACCTTTTTCATGTTTGTCTCCTCCAGCGTAAATCATCTTGTAATCATCAATCATAAATTCACCATTATTTGTCCAATGAGTTTCATTTATCCCTAATATATTGATGTTGAGTCTCATCATTTCCTGCTTAACACTTTCAAGTTTGCCATCTTGATACAAGATCCTCACATTCCACGTTCCTAGTCTGATTGTACTTCTATTGCGGACAGTAGCTTTATGACGGTCGAGCTCCACCTGTCGCACATGAGACACCCTATCGGGCGAGGAGCCTCCTTCATACGATGGATGTACCCCCTTTACGCCGTTAGCTTTCATTCTTGAATTGTGACACTTCATAATTGTTCTTGGAAAAAATGATAGTGAAGTGGTTTCCCGTTGCCTTCTTCACCGCAGTCTATCAGCCATAAATGGGATCACCATCCTGCCTGACAATGTGTGCTGAGGTCTGCCGTTGTCCTAGAAATGGATCTTCCGCCGAGACACCCATACTGCATCACTGCTGCCTAATGCAGGGCATGGCTAGGCCTATTTAGAGGCGGCCTAAACTCGCCTCTACTGCAGAACGTATTTGGGGATATGCTGGTTTTATGACCCTGTTGGTGCCACCCAACAGTGCCCGACCCCCTGCTGTTACTGCAGTCCTCCTTTAGTCGCCTCTTACGACACGCGGAGCTTTCGTGGGGGGTATTCTTTTATCAGACCCCTCCCCCTGGTCAGAAGTGATATTATGTCTTTAAAATATTACACTAATTCGTGCTTAACCATGTTAGCTCATTCTTAAATTGTAACCTACTCATCTCCAACAGGCCTCATTCTAACCAGGCTAATTCTTCATATCATCTTACAAGTAGATGTAGGCCGATGTACCAAGTCTAGTGGTTTTATCCAAAATTGAGCTTTCTCTAAAATGGTTATTGCTATTATAATGCACATACAGTACAATGAAATTACGCAATGAGATATTACAAAGTAAATAACTTTATTTCAGGTCTTGCACAAAGTATACATTAAAATGTGACAAGTCAATTTTTAAAAACAGCTCTTTAGGTGCAAAATATGTCACAGTTTAAAGTAAGATCATAGCCACATTAAATACTACCCACATTTTGTCAAGGTTGACAAATATGTTCTTTGCTAACCTCAATCATTTTTACATAAGAAAAGATAATAAAGATAAAGACTACCAGCCCAGCAGCTGTACCATGTACAATAAACACATCTTCTTATATTACACCTAAATGTTAATTTAGATTTCTCTCTAAATAATCTCTCAAATAAATTTATTTTAAACAAATAACATCGATGGAGTCTAAGCTCAGCTGAATATAATTGATTTTGTGAAAGCGACAATGTATAATGTAAGAATACAGTATCCTATGAGGGATGAAGGTTGCCATTGGCAGACATGATACTGCACGCTGTTTGTTGTCACTAGACAGGATACTTAATAAACAAATTTACCAACAGATAGAAAGCAATACAAAATGGCTTAAATTAGTCATTAGATTAAAGTTGGTTAAAATTATGTGAACATGCACTATTACATTTAATTTACCATTGAACCAAGGGTCCATGATTGAAAACAATTCATAAAGTAGTACAGTAGCTTGGTGCAACTTGCATAATTAGTGTCAATGGCAGATTCTAGTTAAATTTTACTAAATACTGCATTTACAATCTTAGTTAAAATTCTTCAAGTGTATTTCCAATCCACTTTATCTTCAGTTATGTATCACTAACATTAACTCCATTTAATTGATTATCAAAAATTAATTTATGCACATAGGATATAGCACCATTGGAATAGTTTGTTATTTACAATTTAAAAGTATGTCTTACTACAGGTAAAGCTGAGTTTATCTAATAACGTTAGAGGCCTATGTTTGTTTATTACAGTTGGAATCATTTGAACATTTTCAGGCAGTGTGGAATTGGGAGAGTCAGCTGTATAAAGCTCTGTCTACACTATCAAACTGTATGTAACAAAAAAGTGTGATGTGCCTAAATATGGTAGTGATATGACATCATTGTTTCCATATATGGGCACATCACATTTTTTTGTTACATACAGTTTGATAGTGTAGACAGAGCTTAGGTTTTAGCAATATTTTTGTGTAGCTGTGTATCATTGAGTTACCATTGTCTGCTTGCTAAACAAGTCTAGGGTGATATTACTAAGGAATGCTGGGATACTTTGCTGTTGCTGTAGATGCATTGCAATTAAGTCACCAAGAGATGATGAATATTCATTACCCAAGAGCTGCATTTCCCCGCCTGATGTACACTGAAAATAAAGAGTTTAAATTATTAATATTTGTAATACTACTGATAAAACAACTTTGAGAATATATATACACCAGAAATATTAACCACTGCTTTAGTATATTAAATCCAAAGGCAAATTCATTATCAAATGATGTGGGTATCAATGGCTGGATCTCAATGGAGATGCAAATAAAATAAGCACAAATCAAAATACTATTCCGTTGTCAAAGCTGTTGTCAAAAACAGTAGCTACAATATGTTTAGATATTGTAAATATAAACTTCACATTTGTCACCATAGTGTAGTGTAAAGCCCTGTCTACACTATCAAACAAATGTGATGTGCCATATGGAGATGATGATATCATATCACTACCACATTTTAGCATATCACTACCATATTATTATTATCACACATTTTTGTCAAACTCGTTTGATAGTGTAGACAGAGCTAAAGGCCACAAGAGCAGCTTGTGGGGCAATATACACAAGTTATATTCTTTCCTATTGTGTCATCATGCTTGCTCTCTCACCCATCAGTTTAAAACGAAACCTTACCTGGAATAATAGAACATCTTCAGGTGTTTCTGCATACATTGACTTTAAACAATACTTGTTTGTTGATGGGTTGTCTATTTGGTAGCCTGTCAGACGATAGCAAGCTTCTCGAAACTCTTGAACTTTGGTTGCAAACACTTCCTTCAGGCGTTTATTCCGTAGTTCAGATGCTTTCATTTCCTTTTGCAGTTCTAAAACAAAATAATAATTTCAATTACTATCTATTTGTAAGTATGGTTACGGGCAAGGGCCTAAAAAATATACATATAGATAGACATAATACATATCTATCTGCACAGGTGCTATTGTTGTTGTATTCATAAATACATTTTTGGAATTTGTTATTTATTTATACTGGGTAACCTCTTTAGTCAAAGACTGGTTTTCCAGAGGGCCCAGTTATGATCAGTGGCTGTGTGTGTACTAGTACACCAGGGTAACCCCCTACTCATCTCGATAGATGTGTACACTGGACCTATTGGTTTAAAGTCCTTATCTGAGAAGACTTATTCTACCACCAGAACCATAGAGCGAGCACGAACCCTTTGCGATGTTATGGCTACATAATGACGGTTCTACTGTCTTAATCGCTCTGCCACTCAAAAAGTAAATTCATGTTGATGTTAAACTACTTAAATCACCTTGTACATCTTTGCTAGATATGATTGTCACGTCAGCTGTATCTTCTGCCATTCCTTTCGCCTCCAATTGACGTACACGATGCCGCAGCTTTTCACACTCTTCTCTTAACTTCTCAGTGTCTTCCAGCTTTCGTTTCTTTGCTTGTGAAGTTGGGTTGAACTTCAAATGTATTATCTTAGACTTTGTAGGATCATAATCTCCCTAGAAGGAAAATCCGAAAATTAAATCATGCATTCCTTAAATCAAAGGAGTTTGTTTACATACTAAAATTTATAATAAGAAAACCCTTATTTCCTCTAGAGTTGTTATTGTTTTATTTGGCATCATGTATGATAGCTGCTCAGCTGCTAGGCCTAGGTACTACCATTAGGTAGTAGTAGGCTTAGTGCTCCAATGCAATCTATGAAGTAGGTGTATAATAGCTGGGCTACAGTGAACTAACCCAGTGGGCTAGCAACATGAACACGATAAATCAAGCCAAAGTGACACTCCTAAAACATGTTTACACATGTATTGTAAAAATTACAATTTTTAATGGATTCAAAATTCTAAGACTAACCTGCAGTGCTCTTTGTTCCATGTGGGTTTCCAATACTTCCAATCTCTCTAGTAGTTTCTCATTCTCCACCTCAAGCTGCCGTGCTTTCTCTTTGGCAGCCTTCATCTCTTCTGTATTCTGTGGTCTAGTATCTACTACTGGAGTAATTTGAGTTTTCAATGCAATGTCTAGTTTCTGCTTCAGCTCATCAATTTGAAAGTTTAGCTTCTGAGATTCTAGTCTTTCTTTACCAGCTGTTTCTTGTGCTGTTTGTACATTGCTCTAAATTAAGAAAAATTAATGTTGAAGTCTAGTAAGTAAACAGTAGCTGAGCAGTCCTATAACTGCACAGAAGTTAAATAAGAGTGAGGGCTTAAAAAGCACTACAGTAGAATAGAGTAGGTTACAAAGCGATAAACATTAAGCTAGTAGAGCTTAAAAAAGACTGGGTAGTGTGTTAAGCCTCCAACGGACACTCTGCATACTGAAAAAATGGCCACTTCTCAGTTCACTAGCATATTACATTCAATATTACATATAATCTTAAAATAAAAACCTTCAAACTAGGTCTTCTAGATACTGTCTGAAATATGTTCTCATTACCTCAAGTTCCTCCACCTGTTTCTGGCTGGCCTGCAAGTTTAGCATTGTCTGCTGTAAACGATTCACAATCTTTGAATTAGCTCCTCCCCGCAGTAACTCATTGTCGTACGTGTTCAAAACCTGATTTAAACTATCTCTTTCCTGAAATCAGAAATTACTTTTTAGGATTAGATTTAATTGGCAAAATTTGCCAAGCAATAGAATTATACAAAAAAAATGTTATGCAATGAAAACAATTAGGCACACCTTTTTTAACAGCACTAGCCTCTTCTGTAGTCGTTTTGCAAGCTCCTCAAGCTGTCTACTCTTCATTTCTGCTTCTAAAAGCCTGGACCCTGTGGAGGCTAGTTTGTCTGATACGCTTTTGTAAGCTTCCTCATGTGCATTTGAGCTGTATTATAAGAATAACAAAATAGTACTATACAAAAGTTGGACTTTATTTGGTTTGCATAAAATAGTGCAGAATGAATGTGTTGGAATTATTGAGAGTGAAGTTGGTGGCTTGATTGCTAAGATGCTTGGCTATCAATCCCAAGGGAATGACAAATTACAACTCCACTCACAGACTTGTAATAAAACTTTGTATGTAGAGCATCTTATGTATATGTTTTGTCTTGTGAACATGATTGCCACCTTTATGAAAGTGGCAATTTGCCTAAATATATAAACAAAACAAGAGATTCCAATTCTTACCTTGATTCCAACATGCCTTGCTTCCCTGCCATGACGACCTCTTTCTGTTGTAAGTCAGCTAGCCAATGAGCTAACTCCAAGGGTGATCTAAACAAATAACAACAATTAGTTTTAAACTGATCTGTGGATGATTGTCAGTGATTTCATAATAAGTAATTTAAGTGGCATATTAACACACGTAACATTATTAGAAAGGCCCAAAGAAGAATCTACTTCCTACGTAGACTTAAATCATTTGGTATAAACTCTGAAATAATGTCGTCCTTCTATAGGTCAGTTATAGAGAGTGTAATAACGTATTCTTTAACGGTATGGTTCGGTAGCGCTACCGAAAATGAAAAGCGTGACCTAAATAGAATAGTCAAGACCGCATCGCGTATCATTGGATCTACACAACTGCCTTTGGAGAACATATTTTCGGATCGTCTTCTGAAAAAGGCAGTGGCTATCAAAGATGATCATTTTCATCCGGCCTCTAGTATGTTCCAGTTGATGCGCAGCGGTCGGCGATTTCGTTCTATTAAGGCCAATAAAGCACGATTTACAAATAGTTTCTTTCCAGGATCTATTAGAGCCTTAAATATGATGTAGACACTTTTTTTTTTGTAATGTTTTTGTTTTTGAGTTCGTGTTGTGTCCGTTGGATATTGTGCTCCGCCAACAGAGCAAACAGAATTTCTATGTTTTTCCTAAAACAAATGATAATAAATGATACTCTTGACTTGACTTGACTTGACTTGACTTAATCTAATTTTGCCGGAGATTTTTTTTGTTAACAACTTACCTAATACCGTGTTGGTTCAAATTGCAACATGCTTCCCATTCACTGAGTCTGGATTGCTGAGCCTATGAGGAGGTAATAAATAGGTACAAGTCTGTAAAGTGGATATTAATGTACTCAATACCACTAACTGATTAAAAACAAGCTTTATCACTTAACGTTTTTTCAGTACTTTACAAAGAGAAACCTTCAGCACCTAACAAAGTGTACCCTTAATAGTGATTGACCTTAGTGATTGACCTTAGTGATTGACCTTAGTGATTGACCTTAGTGATTGACCTTAGTGATTGACCTTAGTGTTAACATATATTTCTCTTCATTTATTTCATGAAGGATGGGTTCTACTGTAACACAATCTATAATTCGATTCAATCAGTAAAGTTAAAGATGTATTGTCCCTTGAAACACAAAAAAATGAAGGTCAAAATATTCTAAATTTAAATTGGCCATATCAAAGTAATATTAAAGTTATTCACTATAAGTCGAAAATTCAAGCCAAAAACAACAAGTTTACGTAAATTAACAGGTAAATTAATTTGATTACATTTCGTCGGGAAAATCGTCGCGAGCGAAAGTAAACAAAGATTTTAAACCACGAGTATGCATTATGCATGATGCTAATAATGATTGTTTACAACTCGTCACGGTTGAGAATGTGTTCTCACACAGATCGCGAGGAAGTTTTATCATTATGCATACAGAGTAGCCAAACAAGCGCATTGCATTATGAGATATGTTTTGATTGAAAACTTTGACTGGAAGTCAAAGTTATTTTTTGAACAAAAAAATGTTTGTATTTCAGTTAAATGATTTTTTTTTTACTAATTTTTCGTGAAAGTTAATAACTATTATGATACTTCAAAATGACCCACTTTTTTTTAAAATCTTTTATTTTTTATTTTTTTGGAATTTGTCAAAGGGACAATACATCTTTAATCACTTGTGGCAGTCAATCAAAAATAATCAATAACCATTACTTCATGTTCCATTTTTAACTTGTTGAACTCTTCTAATCGTCGTTCAGCTCTGTTAAGTTTGCCTTCAAGACTGAGTACCTTCTCTTCCGCCAACAACTTTCCTGAGCTCATTTCCCTAAAAAGATAAATAGATCAAGATAAAACACCTCTCTAAATAAGTGGTACAGTCTATGAAAACCAAATTAACGTTTGTCTGTTTTATTCAATTACTCTGCAGCTTCCAAAAAGCCACGGAGTACAACCGTTATAGAACAACCTTAATTTGCACAAAATTCTAAAAAGGGCTGCCATGTAATAGAACCAATCAATAGAACTTTTCTCGTGTAATAGACCTAAATACTGAACTGCACATGATACGAATAATAGTAATAATAATAAGATTTATACAGCGCACATATCCACAAAAGTGCTGAAGGCGCTTGTGAAAACCATGAAACAAATTAACCTTACAAAATTGACCAATCAAATGGCAAAGATTCATTGAGGTGTGTTATAAAATTGTTTTGTTCATTTACTTGTATTTGATTAGGTCAGCCTTCATTTGTTTATTTTCTTTTTCATATTGTCTTAGATCCTTGACAGAATTGCACATAGCTTTAGCAACACTTGCTTCTCCCTCTTGGTTAGAAATCTTTTGTTGTAATTCCTGCAAAAAAAATAACAATAATCAATACGTATAAAAATTGACAGAAAGATTGTTTACTTATAACTTGGGAAAAAGAGATGTTTTATTTCCAAAATTTAGGGCCAGAGTGTGTTATAGAATGTTGAGAATTGCATTTTGAATGAAAGTGTTAGCAGATAAATCTTGTAGGATAGTATACAAATAATAAATGTTTATGAGTGTAATGGTACAAATAATGGCATCAGGTGAATGATGAAAGGTTATATATCAACAAGGCGACAGCCGAGTTGATATTTAACCTTTCATCATTCACCAAATGCCATTATTTGTACCATTACATGAATATTAAACATTCATTATTTGTTTTATATAACATCTAAAACTCATTCAGGCTAATTATGTTTTTTCCAACGATTCCACGTATTGTATTTTAGAGATGTTCCCATTAATTAATCAAAATCTTAAAAACGATCTAAAGTTTATTTAAATGCCTTTTTGATCTAAATTAGTACATCTCTGCAAAAATTTACTTTCATCGCTAACCAGTCGTAACAATAATATGTGACGAAAGTAGAAAATAGGTGGTGCTGTTGTATTTCAAAAGCAATAGTACAAAAAAATATTTTCCAAACAGATTTTTTTTCTCACACGAAAAATAGAGATAAAAGTACTAATAAACGATCGTTTAATAGTGCGTACTATTGCACGCCATGTGACCCACAATCGTCAAATTAAATGACAGGAATTATTTAGGTGTTATATAATAATATAAGTTACCCTGGTTTTTTGACGAGAAGCTGTTAATTCTTCCTTGCAATTTTCAAGGGCCCTTCTTAGACTAGAAGCTTCAGCACCACGCCTGTAAAAAATAACAAAATAAAATAATTATTATTACACAGACCTAATTAAAAACCAATAACTGCAGTAAATATTAATTACAGTTCTCAGAAACCAATCTGTAGTCAAGACATTATTTATCATCAGTAATTTTTACTAGATGCAAGAATTACTAAGAACCACAGCCTAAAATAAAATGTATTTTTTTTAAATTTACCTAATCTGATGTTGTAGTTGACTCTTAACACCTTCCAAATCTGTTTGCAGTAGCGTTACCTCAGAATTTTTCCTGTAAAGTACAGAAAAATAAATTATTTTAAAATACAAGAAAATGTTATTTGAATACCAGGGCCATAGCCACAAGTACTGTTGTTAAGGTTTCAACCTGTGGCTGTTGCATGAACAGAATTTCTCCCTTTTCTTGTGAAAACCAGACCACTTTATTTCTCGTGGCTACATATTTAAATATAGTAGGTTTATTTGTTTACTTTTTAGAATCAATGATACATAATCAAGGAACAAATACATTTAATAACAGAAAATTTAAAACACTTTCTTACTTTGTCAGTTTTTGAAACAGCTCTGAAATTTGTGTACTAGATTCCAATTTCAACTAAAAAAAAGAGATTGTTTGTCAGTGATGTTTTACTGAGGAGAACATTGAATTATCGATTTTTTTTCCATATTTATTTGAATAAACGCCCAGGCCATTTTTTTGTTCAGGAGGGAGTTTATTCGAGGGAGGCGTTTATTTTTGTTGGTGTAATATGGTAAAATGTATAATCAAAAAAATACCCTTTATATATGGAAAAGGACAACACAATTAATATATCAAGAAATGATAAAATACAGTAAAAATTGTAACAAAATGGTTGATCAATTGTAGATCATGGAAGCCAATCAATTCTACTACAAATAGAAATGTGTTGTTACAATATACTATTTTGTATATATGCATGTGGATGGTGTTTATTCGAGAAGGGGGGGGGGGGGAGGAGGTGGTTAATTTCAAATGATATTCTATGAGGGGGGTTTCTTCGAGGGGGGAATTTATTCAAATAGGGACATTTAAATATGGTAACTAAACTTCTTAACAAAAGGCGATTAATTTTAAATCTTACATCTTGATGCGCCGTCATGATATCAAGTTTTTGTTTTCTTAAATCAGTAATGAGTTGTTCATATTGACCCCTCATACTTTCCTTCGCCGTTTTTAATTCATTCACTTCTTTATATTTCTTGTCTTCTTGTTTTGACAAATATTCTAACTTCTGCGTCAAACTGGTCACCTTTTCTAAATATTTCTAAGAAAATAAATGATTATAAATCTCATTTCAGTGTACAGTAAAATAATCTAACATCAAATCATTATTATATTATGTACTGTGCATATACAGCTCAGATGGTATAGGTCAGTTTACTTACCCAAACTACAGTTAAAAACACTACCCAGAATTATTTTTAACTGGCTCAATAGTTTAGATCAAGACACAACTTTGCGCTGATTACTAGCTCCATTTCATGGAAGTATGTTTCCATACATATTTGATCCAAAAAATGACCAGGGTAATAATGTGCAGCGCATTGAGAGCTTGCTTATATGCGCTATATAAGAATGAACTATTATTATTAATTAAAATAATTAATAGCTGGCTATCAATAATTTTAACATAAACATTGTTTTAAAGATTAATTAAATGACTTTTGTTAAATGGCCAAAATGAGGTTTTACAGGCTTATAACAACATTTACTGACTATTGACATTAAGAGTGGTCACTGGGCTTGTAACAAATACAGTGGTGTCCTTACTTCTTTTTCAATTGTTTCTTTTGCTAAGCTGTTTTCAAGTTCCAAGCAGATACGTTTGTGATTTGTTTTTTCCACCTGCATGTCATTTTTCAATTTAGTTAGTTTTATTTCTTCTTCCTTTTCAGGATGTTCCATACGGTGTTTCTCTGTTGAAATAAAAATAATAAAAGTAATTTTGTCATTTTAATCCATATTATATGGATATTCTCAATTTAAATACAGACAATTTTCGTATTCGAATGGGAACTTTCGTTGTCAATATAAAGATTCGTAAAGTACTTTTTATATTCAAATGGTAAATTTGTGCTCAACAGAAAGTCATTTGAATAGAAAACGTTGACAATGCAAACTTTTTCGTTAAGAACAATTTCAATGCTCAAAATACTCTAATTGTACTCAACGGCAAAATTTGCATGATAAATTTATGTCAGAATGTAAATAATAGTATCGTGGCTACAGCAAAATCGACATTCATTTTTGTCTCCTCTTTAGTTTTATTTTTTCTTCTTTATTTTTCTGACCATAAAAAATTAATAATTTTAATTTTTCAAGATCAGATTTTACTTACTAATGTCTTTAGCAATGTAAGCCTCAAATTCGTCCATCATACGAATCACTACTGTACTGTCTTCAGGGACTGCCATCTTTAAAATAAATAACAATAACATACAATTTAACAAATAATAACAGATGAGGATTAATAGGATACAGTTGCAGATCAAAAGCACACCTTTATTCTGCTGTCAACCACCAGCATAGGCAACTACGTCCCAACTTGGACAATTTTAGAGGCCGCTATTATATTTTGACAAATACTTTAAAAATAAAGGGTGCTATTTAGTATTAGAAATCTAAATCTCTGTCTTTTATTTTAGTTAGTAGAAATTAAAAAAAAAAATCAAACACATTTTTTTGGTTTATATCAGGAGGAAATTAATAAACAAATTAAAAAATTAAACACAGTGACATAAATTATATATAAATGAAATTCTATTTAATTGAAAAAAAAGAATGTGGCTAAACATCTAGTGGGTCGAAACGACTCTATAGACAAACAACAACCACTGTCAGCCACACAGACAGGTTAACATTTAGATGCCGGTCTTTCGCGAGGCTTAACTATAGGCCTAGCAACTAATATTATCAAAATTTAGTATGGTTAAGTCAATTAAATTAACGTGTAATACCTTAAAATCAATTAATGATTGTTATCTACAAAATCAGCTGAACAAATATCATTAATTAACTATAGTTTTCGTTTTCACAACCACGAATTCTTAGGAAATTCTTATCGTTGGATAACTCGCGCGCTCTCCTAGCCTTTTTTTATCCAGCCTGTGGGGGTTGCCAGAAAATCCAATTTGGGATTTCGCTTAGCGAATGTTTTTTGTACCCAATTGATAGAAGACGACGTCTGGACTTTGGTCTATATTTTTCTAAACAACAACACGGAGACGTGGCCCTTTTGACCTTTCTTATTTTGTGGCTGAAGGAATTGTTTTGTAGCTCCTCGGCTTCCAGGAGCTTTTAAAGATTAAGTTATCAACCAGTAATAATATGAGTAGGCATAGACAACCATGAGTGCCTAGAGGTTTAATGGTAAATGATACTCGAAACCACTTCTCATGGAACCCGCAGATATTCTATCGTCCCAATAAATAAAAGTACGAACGTTCGTTTTGGCTAGCCAGTATGAACGGTGACTGGAGCAGTGTGCGATCTCCGTCGGTCCGCTACCCGAATCAGAGATTTCGTGTCCGTCCTAGGCTTGTGGCAGTCATTGCAATGGTAATGTTTTTTATACTTATTTTATTGCTGATGCCTGAATCAAAATCAAGAACTGGTGGTTCATTTGATATGAGAAACAGACTTATTTTTGCACCATCGACAATGTACAATGGTAGTTATCCAGGTTCTATACCGGTAAAAACTGTTGGAGGAAAAAAGTATAAAATTGGTTTAGTTGCAGATTTAGACACAGACTCAAAAGACAAGGAAAATCCAAAAATATGGAATAGTTATTTAAAAACTGGCTATTTAACGCTAAATGGACATCACGATGGTTTAACAATAGAATGGGAAGATAATCGACTTTTAACGTCACAGTTTTCTCAAGGAGGACGAGGAATGGAGCTCTCCGAATTAATTATATTTAATGGTAAAACGTATACGGTTGACGATAGGACGGGTGTTGTGTATGAAATAATCGATAATCGTGTAGTTACGTGGGTGATTTTACCTGACGGTGATGGAACAGCGTCAAAAGGTGAGGATTAAATTGTATTAATATAATAATGAAAAATAACTGATTTATATTGTTCAGTTTTTTAATTTATGTTTAATTATGTCTCACGTTTATTGTTCGTTTAATTATGTGTACTATTATTTTACTACTTTATGTTTTTAAATTTCATTACATAAATTTTTAAATAAATATTTTGTTTGTTTAATAATAATACAATATGTTTCTATTTATATCAAACAAATACATTACTTTGTTGTTGTGTTTGCTATAGTGTTTTTGAATTTATAATTGTTATTATTTTTAGGTTGCATATTTTTTACTACCACTACCAGCACAACCAACTAACTGTGCAAAATATCAATTTTCTCTGAATCACACGTTGGCCATATGTGTGACAACTACAACAACTATTCCATGTTGTTTTAATATTAAAATAAAAGCATATTAAATACGTCTGGCATTGACTGTCATATTCTCATGTACATTGTTTTAATCATCATTGTATTGCATTGAATATGTGACAAGCAAAGATCAATTGATTTCCTATCCTGCATTGATTGCTATGGTGTTGATTGTAAGCATACAGTACCTTCACACTCACTGCCATATTCTCACGTCTATTGTTCTTTTAATCACCATTGTATTTTATTGAATGTTTGACAAGCTAACATTGATTTATTGTGCATCTTGCTTTTATTTTGGTTCAGATCTTTTGATCTCAATGGTATTACAGTACTATTAAACCAATATAAAAACTGTGAGAAACAAATTGACAAACACATTGGCAACAATTAGAACTCCCATCTACTGTAGTAAAGTCTAGTCTAAAGTTTAAACTTCTTGTTAGGCAAAATTTTTTTTAAATTGTTAATTGTAAGTCCAGGATTTGAAATTTGTATCTGATGAAGAGTTTACTAATGTGATACTAGAGACATGAGAACAATTTTTCTATAAGTCCTGTCACCGTTTGTATACCTTAGATTGCTTGATAATCATGACATTTCCATTGCGATTCTTTAAAATTGAATGTAGTGAATACAACTATTAAAAAAATTCAATAGCTACATGTCAAATAAATTCATGTGGTTCCACCGTTTCATTGTTATTGAGAAGGGATAGACATGAAACGGATTTTTTAAAATTTTAACCCCATCATCTAAGACTAAGAGAAGTATACTCTAGGTAATAAACTATATTTTAAAATCCTACCTAATTCCACTAGACTTAGTTTGTTGTTTTTATTTGATTCAAATATACACCCCCATGGCGTTAGACCGTTTTAGCGTACAATGTTACTAGCAAGGTCACATTACAAACCGCAGAGAAAAAAATGAGGTGTTCAGACCCATAGCGTATGATTATCGTTACAGCGGAAGTGCGTCATTCAGGTTGTTTCTAGTTGCATATTCTTGTGCTCTTACCCACATGTTTCATCATTATTTCCACTGTATATTTGCCTAGATCTTAGCCCTACAAAATTATGACATTTGCTGTAAATAAAAATACCGCAGCATTCATTTTTTTTAAATATAAATAGTAAGCCAAATTTCTGTTTCTATTGTTTTTATTTTGTAGTAAAAAACATTTCCATCAGGCTCTTGTGTTGTTAACAAAAATAAAGCAGGCCTCTTGATGGAGATTGTTTTGTGTATTAAAAGCACGTCCATGGAGGAAAATTATGTCTGTTGAAAATAACCCGAACTTGCTAGAAAAAGATACAGCTCCCCTTGCTTACTGAATTTGTTAGGGGGGTGTCACAAAACCAAAGCCCACGAAAGCTAAGACTCCCTAAGACCTACGATCACAAAGCTAAGACTCAAGACCTAAGATTACAAATATTTACCTTTCGCACCTGCCTTGTATTTTAACTCCAACCTTTATTCTGATACCACACATTAGAATTAGCACTTTTATGAAAAAGAATCACATAAAAAGTAATTGATGATTTTACCGACGTTTTTCTCGCACAAATACTGTTTGCGAATTTCCCATGACTAGGCCTAGGGCCTATATAGAGGGCTGAAAAGTCTGTGGATTCCATTTTTTTTAATGCATTTTTCAGTGAAAATCACGTTACTTGTTCATTTAATCATAATTTTAACATAGTAGGCCTAGGTTTAATTTATTAATGCTTGTTACCCTAAATATTATTAGATTGTACCCACAACAGAATACATTTTAAAAGGTGATTGAGAGAGCTATTCCCGTTACCTGTATCGTACAAAGTTTTTTCTTTCTGTTTTTATACTTGTACGATTATTGTTGCTCTTTTGGCGCTCCATAGAAACAAAAACATTTATCAAGTGTTTATTTATAGTGATAACAACGAAATAACAGTCATAAAACAACGAAAATTTCAATTGTGTACATTGTCATAATTAGGTATACTATGGTATGAATATGAATTTGCTTCAAGAGTTCATAAATACAGTTTACAGTATAAAACTATTATTTTACAGGTTTTAAAGCCGAATGGATGGCGGTTAAAGACCAACATTTATATATCGGTGGTCTGGGAAAGGAGTGGACAACCACAACAGGCGAACTGGTTAATCTAAACCCCCAATGGGTCAAGGTGATCAGTCACTTAGGTGAAGTGAAACATATCCAATGGTCCAAGAACTATAATGCCATGAGGAAAAGTGCAGGATATGAATATCCAGGTACATGAATAATTTATAAGTGACTTTCATACAATTTGATATTACAGCAGTTGTTAACCAATTGCATGTATTTTATATGTCTAGTATATTTGAAGCTTTACTTATTTTATTGGTTCCTTGATTGTTATTTAAATTAATAAAATATTAATTTATGGGTATAATTATAAATATTGGAGGCAGGCATTTATTTTTTTCAGCCACATCGAATATGAATAATATAGTTCAAATTCATTACATTTTTTTAAATATGTCTGACAGCAGTTAAAGTTACAGCAGTTAATAAACCAATTGTATATATTTTAAAATTTTGCTTGGCTAGTTTATACATACTGTATATTTCAAGCTTATTTTATTCGTACCTTGATTTTTATATAAATTAATAAAATATTGATTTATGGATATAAATATTGGAGGCAGGCACTACAGTAGGCAATGTTACTGTTTTGATGGAGGAATAGCTATATCATGCTTATAAACTAAGGGAATGGAATGCTGTTAAAATTATATTGATATAGTACAATTTTTAAATACTGTATCTTTGAATTTAAAAAGTTAATAGCCTATAAATTACTTTTTTTTTTTCAGGATATATGATTCATGAATCAGGAGTTTGGAGCGAACATCACCAACAGTGGTTTTTTCTTCCACGACGGGCAAGCACGCTACGCTACGATGAAGTAGAAGATGAGCATAGAGCTACTAATATTCTCCTACGCTGCTCTGCAGACTTCGAGCAGGTCACGGTCACTCGCATCGGTACCTTGAATGCAATACGTGGCTATTCATCGTTTAAGTTTATTCCAGGGACGAGGGATCAAATTATTGTTGCGCTTAAAACGGAGGAGAATCATGGAGAAATCGCAACATTTATAACAGCTTTTAATATCAAAGGAGTAATTATTTATAAAGATGAAAAAATTGCTGATAACAAGTTTGAAGGAATTGAATTTATATGAAAATATTAGTATCCTTTATGGTGTTGGTTCTAATTTAAGTAAGGCTTCTTAATATTTGACGGAGTGATTAGCAAAGGGTTGAAAGGTTAACTAAGTAATGGTGATGGCTTTTATACTTAGGCTGGCCAGCCCAGGAATGGCCCAAATATTCAACATGTGTATAAACATCGAAATCATTCTGTATTGTTGCTTCTTAAAATATAGCAGAAAAGTGACACCCTAGGTTTCATTACGTAAGTCTTACTGGTCTTAAATTGTCCAGGAATAGTTATGCAGTAGCATAAGCTAAATTAGTGAGTGTTCAACAGAGTCAAATAAAGACAAAAAATCGTCAATTCCGCTGCTAGTTTCTACCTTAAAGCCCTGTCTACACTATCAAACTATGTGACGACAAAAAAAGTGTGATGTGCCCATATGGACATGATGATGTCATAGCAATACCATATTTGTGTACATCACACTTTTTTCAAACTAGTTTGATAGTGTAGACAGAGCTTAGATTTGAAAAGGGCACTTTTGAGCATAAATGAATGTTCGATCAAGCTACCTGGCTATGGACTAAAACTCTCTACCACATGACAGCAATATTTGTTAATGTTATTATTTATTTAGCTTGTTTTTTTAAATAAATTGTGCAAATAAGCCCTGAATTATTCATACTGTAACATTTATTCAGAGTGAGTACGGTAAATTTATGATTAAAACTGGACATTTTGAAAGCAACAACAACTTAATTAAATTTCATGGTTTTAAGTGAATTCTATTGGTCAAATGTTTATTTATAGTCATATCATTTTTTTAACAGAATTTCAATTGTGTACTGTACATTGTAATATTTAGACTTTTATAATACTAATAGTCTATGGTATAAATATGAATTTATGTAGTTTAATATTGTTTATGTTATGCTTTTGGAAAATATTGTATTAAAGTATAGAATTAAACTTTAAACCTTAATACTGTAGACTGTTGCAGATAGTATTTCTTAATGTGCAATCTTATCCTCTCTCTGTTTGTCAAACATAATTGTTTTACATACAGTACATACTGTATATTGTACTGGTATTTCAATAAAGGCTTTTAAAATGTTATGTTTCCCAAGGCTGACTGAACCAAAATTAATATTTTTTTTATGAATTGTAAGTTTTGATAAATATAACTTTGTTATACAGTATATTGTACTGGTATTTCAATTTTAAGGCCTTTCAAGTGTTATGTTTCCCAAGGCTGGCTAAACCAAAATAAATATTTTTTAATGAATTGTAAGTTTTGATAAATATAACTTTGTTATATTATTGTACTGGCATTTCAATAATAAGGCCTTTAAAATGTTATGTTGCCCAAGGCTGGCTGAACCAAAACTAATATTTTTTAATGAATTGTAGTTTCTGATAATACAACTTCCTGTTTCACAAAAGACTTGCTATAATTAAATTAGATCATAAAACACAAAGACTGCAAGCATCCTTAATGTGTCTAATTATTTATAAATCAACTATTATTTGTTCCAAGTGATGATTATGTTATCTGGTTTGTCAACAATTTCAAATTTATTATTTGCTCTGTTTTGTATAAGCTAGACTAAATTTAATAGTGTAATATTTTTACAACCTAATTTGTACAGAATTATATTGGTGATGGTTAAATAATGATGATAGTATTATAATTATTTTGTTGTTTTATTAATTCGTTTTACGAGAGTTTATTGTTTAATAACAAAATAACTGATTTTTAAAAAGATTATGATATATGGCAATCCTAGATTACTAATATTGTTATGCTAAAATTGCAAATAAAAGAATGTAATGATACAATATATTATCAGTGTAAAATAATAGGGATAAAAATGGGATATGATGATATATACACACAAATCTAAAATGTTTATCATATTATTAATATTGGAAGAAACAACAATTGTTTTAACTGTTATATGGCAGCTATTTTAAAATAGATAAATACTAGATTAAAAAAATGCTTCTATTGTGTTATTTTATCATTTTGTTAGACCAAATTTATTAATGCATAGTAGTACTGTATCTATATAAACATAGAGATATTATAATATCTCTATGATATAAACAAGATATTTTTATAATGCTGTTGATGATTTTCAATGCAATACCATATTGGTACCCACCTAATGTAAATTATGTACAGCCCTCAGCAACTATACAAATGAACAGGCCTTCTTATTGTCTAGTTTGGGAAATCCCCATTAATTAATACGAGTTGTACCAATCAGAGAACTCCAAATTGTAACCACTTTTTGAATACAGAGTTATCTGTGTAATAGACATTTTTTCCTTTTGATTGACCAATCAAATCCATTAATATATCCTACCTGCATGACGGTATTATCTTACAGTTAATTGATATATACCATGAAAAAAATTATCAAATTTTGATGAAATTGATTGATGAGAAAAACATTTTATTTCACCAGCTACATTCACCAAAGAGACCCAAAAACTTTGATGGGTGGGTAATATTAGGCTGTCTATGCCCAAATATGGTATTGATATGCTAAAATATGGTAGAGATGTGGCATAATATGCCCATATATGGGCACATCACATGTTTTTGTCACATAAAGTTTGATAGTGTAGACAGCAATTTAGAATATTATATTTACTAATATTATTAAGAACATTATACTCTCAAAACACAGATAAATACAATAATTCTTTTATTACACATTTTCATTTTTTCACAACAGTTCAACAACCTCATCTAAGATCTGTAACACTTGTATGCTAGTTACGATTTTTTTGTACTTAAAGAAACAGTTATTCTGTTTACGGTAACACTACCATGTGACATCCCAGCGCCGCTATATTGGCAGCTTTCTACTGTATCTAAAAAATCATGGTGTGTTTTCAAGATTTTCTGTTTTCAGTAAATAACTGTAATATATATTATTCAATCAAAAATGTAACTTTTTCTCCAGTAAACTAGCGTTACAAATCATTAACAGTCCAAAAAGAAAGTTTGTTATTAATTTTTAAAAGCTCCTCCTCACATTAATTTAATTATTGCTTTCCTTCATAAAACTTTGTTAGAAAATCGCTATCCATCATATTATTTGGATCCTTATCAAAGTAGTTCATTATGTGAGGGCGCTGTTTCCAAACTTGTATGGTTTCATCCAGGTCTATTTTACCCTGTAATAATAAAAAAAATAATGATTTAGTAATTTCTATATGAATATAGTAGTACTGTATAAATTGCATGGATGTACAGTACTTGTAATTTTCACTACAAAACATACCTTAATTACAAGTAAATCTACAGTTCTTGTATCCCTAATGTGAGCATTCTTCATAAACATTTCCCGAACTTTATCCCGACCTTGTTTAATAGTAATGTCTAAATAATACTGTTGAACTGAAATGAAAAAAAATCATCAAAAAATAAATCATTTAAATTTATTTTTAAATTAATTTAAAACTGAAAATTAAATTTAAAATACTGTATTAAATTTAAACCAGTCATCCTTCATAATAACATTAATACTAATAACAATTAATAGGCGTAGGCATGGGCTAGTTATTCTGATCAATTAGATCTTATACATAAATTGTCCCACCCACTTCTAACAAAAATCCTAGGCCTCGTTAGGTCAAAGGTCATCCGGACTTCCTCCCAACTGAAGTCCTCTCCCACCACCAAAGTGTGTAGGTCAAGTGAATGCGGTCGGCTACTAGTAATAACTACCTTAGCCTATTATCGGAGGCCTAGTTCAAATATTAGGTTCAATAAATGAATGTTGACTTACTTGCATGAGGAACCTCTCTCCACCATGCTTTGTATAGTTGAATAACCCGCCTTCTGGACTCTTGTGGATTTTTAGACATCATTAATTTCACATTTCTGGAGACTGCCGCCATCCGAGCTGCTTGAGTTGGCGACGCCATTTTGATTGCGGCGAAGAGACAACAATTTCCAGAGAAAAAAAAAATACTGGTAATAATTATTATACCTTAATTTTGTAAAATGCTCAATTTGTTTAATTAAAATCAGCAGTGTTGTTATGTTAAAATCTATAGATATATTGAATTATCGTAGATGTTTTTACTTTTCATTGTTAAAAAAAGCGGTTGAATGTTTTATGATGTAGATTATTAGATTATCGACGACGACGGGAACTAGTCATTGAGCGCCCTCTACAATTATTTAATATCCACGCTCTCCATCGCAACCGTCATAGCAACAAGTCAAACTGCTACGCGCCGGAGGTTTGTTGTGCAGAGAGAGAGCAAAAGACTGCAAAAAGTTATCTAAATTAAGTATTTTATAAACCTGAAACTATGGCTGGCGACGGAGAATCAGATGTACAGATGCTTGAGCTTAAATCTATAATAGGATTTAATGGTGAGTTGATACTGTAGGGCCAATTGTAGATGCTGTGTGTGTGAATGACTGAATAGGTAGGCCTAGCCCTAGCTAGGGCCGGTGTAAGATTGAAATGTGTCCATCATTCAAAAGTGTCCGGGTGGACACTTTTCAGCATTGGATAGTGTCCAATTGCATGTTTCAACGGGTTCGCGGGCGTTTTCCAACAATTTAATGCTGTCCGGCGCGTTTAATAATGTCTGACCCTTGGATTGAATACCGTCCGTGGTTGAGATTTGAGATTCAGGTTTTGATCGTGATTGCGCATGCACTTGTCTTTTTTTAACGACCACTATTTGTTAATAATGCCAAACTAGTTTTTATTTTTCAAAGATAACTTGGCTTAAAACACCTCCAATTAGCGACCATTATATTATTTGGTATGAATAAAGACAAGAAGAATAAATAACAATATAATAATAATCATGTAATAAAAACAAGTAATTATACTGGTCCTCTTCCAATTAAAGAACACTTTAGTTTAGACACTTCCAATTAGCGACCATTTTTATTGTTTTGTATGAGTAAAGACAAGAGTAATAATAGTTTTTAATCATGTGACAAAAAACAAGTAATTGTACTGGTCCTCTTCCAATTAAAGATCACTTAAAATTAAACACTTCCAATTAGCGACCGTTTTATTATTTTGTATGAGTAAAGACAAGAATAATAAATAGTTTATAATCATGTGATAAAAAACAAGTAATTGTACTGGTCCTCTTCCAATTAAAGATCACTTAAATTTAAACACTTCCAATTAGCGACCGTTATTATTGTTTTGTATGAATAGAAACAAGAAGAATAAATAGATTTTAATCATGTGATAAAAAACAAGCAATTGTACTGGTCCTCTTCCAATTAAAGATCACTTTAATTTAAACACTTCCAATTAGCGACCGTTATATTATTTTGTATGAATAAAGGCAAGAATAATAAATAGATTTTAATCATATGACAAAAAACAAGTAATTGTACTGGTCCTCTTTCAATTAAAGATCACTTTACTTTAAGACACTTCCAATTAGCGACCGTTATATTGTTTTGTATGAGTACAGACAAGAAGAATAAATAGATTTTAATCATGTGATAAAAAACAAGTAATTGTACTGGTCCTCTTCCAATTAAAGGTCACTTTACTGTAAGACACTTCCAATTAGCGACCGTTATATTATTTTGTATGAGTACAGACAAGAAGAATAAATAGATTTTAATCATGTGATAAAAAATAAGTAATTGTACTGGTCCTCTTCCAATTAAAGGTCACTTTACTTCAAGAAACTTCCATTTAGCGACCGTTATATTATTTTGTATGAATAAAGACAAGAATAATAAATAGTTTATAATCATGTGATATAAAATAAGTAATTGTACGGGTACTCTTCCAATTAAAGGTCACTTTACTGTAAGACACTTCCAATTAGCGACCGTTATATTATTTTGTATGAGTACAGACAAGAAGAATAAATAGATTTTAATCATGTGATAAAAAACAAGTAATTGTACTGGTCCTCTTCCAATGAAAGATCACTTTACTTTAAGACACTTCCAATTAGCGACCGTTATATTATTTTTTATGAATAAAAACAAGAAGCATAAATAGTTTATAATCATGTGATATAAAATAAGTAATTGTACTGGTCCTCTTCCAATTAAAGGTCACTTTACTGTAAGACACCTCCAATTAGCGACCGTTATATTATTTTGTATGAGTACAGACAATTAGAAGAATAAATAGATTTTAATCATGTGATAAAAAACAAGTAATTGTACTGGTCCTCTTCCAATGAAAGATCACTTTACTTTAAGACACTTCCATTTAGCGACCGTTATATTATTTTGTATGAGTACAGACAAGAAGAATAAATAGATTTTAATCATGTGATAAAAAACAAGTAATTGTACTGGTCCTCTTCCAATTAAAGATCACTTTACTTTAAGACACTTCCAATTAGCGACCGTTATATTATTTTGTATGAGTACAGACAAGAAGAATAAATAGATTTTAATCATGTGATAAAAAATAAGTAATTGTACTGGTCCTCTTCCAATTAAAGGTCACTTTACTGTAAGACACTTCCATTTAGCGACCGTTATATTATTTTGTATGAGTACAGACAAGAAGAATGAATAGATTTTATTCATGTGATAAAAAACAAGTAATTGTACTGGTCCTCTTCCAATGAAAGATCACTTTACTTTAAAACACTTCCAATTAGCGACCGTTATATTATTTTTTATGAATAAAAACAAGAAGCATAAATAGTTTATAATCATGTGATATAAAATAAGTAATTGTACTGGTCCTCTTCCAATTAAAGGTCACTTTACTGTAAGACACCTCCAATTAGCGACCGTTATATTATTTTGTATGAGTACAGACAATTAGAAGAATAAATAGATTTTAATCATGTGATAAAAAACAAGTAATTGTACTGGTCCTCTTCCAATGAAAGATCACTTTACTTTAAGACACTTCCATTTAGCGACCGTTATATTATTTTGTATGAGTACAGACAAGAAGAATAAATAGATTTTAATCATGTGATAAAAAACAAGTAATTGTACTGGTCCTCTTCCAATTAAAGATCACTTTACTTTAAGACACTTCCAATTAGCGACCGTTATATTATTTTGTATGAGTACAGACAAGAAGAATAAATAGATTTTAATCATGTGATAAAAAATAAGTAATTGTACTGGTCCTTTTCCAATTAAAGGTCACTTTACTTTAAGACACTTCCATTTAGCGACCGTTATATTATTTTGTATGAATAAAGACAAGAAGAATAAATACTAGTTAAGACAAGAAGAATAAATAGTTTATAATCATGTGATAAAAAACAAGTAATTGTACGGGTCCTCTTCCAATTATAGATCACTTTAGTTTAAACACTTCCAATTAGCGACCGTTATATTATTTTGTACGAGTAAAGACAAGAAGAATAAATAGTTTACTTGTTTAATCCCCAATCAATTAAAAGTTGCACCTTTTTATAATCAACACGATATAGCTGATCTCTTGAAAAAACATAATCAGTTTTACTGAAGTATTATGTTAATTGGTACATTGATCGTCACATCGAGAATATGGTAGGGGTGTCACACTATGTGCGTCTAGGGTGAATGCAAAGATAATGACATCGATATAGCGCCACATCAACACGTTTTTATGCACCTTTGGTGTAAGTATTTATTTTAGTATTTTGTCCTTAAATCAGAATTTATATTCAAAGAAAAAATGACTTGTTATGTAAAAAAACAACAATTCGGTATCTGGAATCTTAAAATTAATGTATCTATAAAAATAATTAATATGGGATAGGCCTGAGACCTCATACATTTGTTAATAGGGCTACTTTATTGAACCTTCATTTTATCGGATGTTATAAGAACGCTTGCTTCAACCGATTCTTTTTTTGAACAGCATTTTGTTTAAAGGCGATTGTGTTATTTTCAATGTTTAATAAACTTCTGGAATTTCAGAGAAACCCATTTTAATAAACAAAAGCTTCTTATAAAATGTGCTTACTGGATAATGTTTCATACATGTTTGGCTGGTTCAAATTTACTTTACTTTTGCTTTTCCGCTACTCCCCTGTTATACTATATATTTGTTGTTATGTAGAAAGATTGAAAATAAATTCATTCATTCATTCTTCTTTTATTTCGGAAAAAAAAAATTCTCCATAGTTCAGTAACAAGTGTACATTATTGTAAATATAACAAATACATATACATATATATATATATATATAATATATATGTATTTGTTATATTTACAATAATGTACACTTGTTACTGTCTGTATATATATATATATATATATATATATATGTATTGTGTTCCAACCGTACCACGCCGAGAATGTTAAAGGGTCGTTATCCGGTCGAGTTAAAGAACAATACCATGAAAGCCCCAGTGGTCTAATGGTTAGGGCAACTGCATATCAAGCCGACGGTCCGAGTTCGAGCCTCGGTTGGGGCGACTTTTTCTCATTCTCTCAGATTTCCTCATCTTTATCGTTTCAAAAATTAATTAAATCATTTTCAGTGTATCACCGGGCGGTTTGGAATTTATTTCTATGCCTGTTGTGTTTACAACTGAGGACTAGTGCTGTTCCGCCGTACCACGCCGAGAATGTTAAAGAGTCGCTATCCAATCGAGTTCGAACCGTGAAAGCCCCAGTGGTCTAACGGTTAGGACATCTGCATATCAAGCAGGCGGTCCGAGTTCGAGTCTCGGTTGGGGCGACTTTAACTCATTCTCACAGATTTCCTCATCTTTATCGTTTCAAATTAATTAATTAAATTTCAGTATATTACCGGGCGGTTTAGAATTAATGTTCTATGCTACATAGTCACGTGGTTAGAACAATAGTTTCATATATCTACTATGTAGATTGGATGAAGGAAAAGCAAATTCATGAATACATTACAAATAAATGTATGAATTGTGAATTACAAAAATATTAAATGTTGTTGTCTTGTCAGAATGAGTTGTAAATATGAACGAGTTTTGTAAACATAAATTATATATCATTGATCATTACTTATATTAACAGGATAAAATAATAATAGTGTAATAATAATGAACAATAGTTACAGAAAAATATTTATTTATTTATTTATTTATTGCTATTAAAACTTGTTTCAGTAAGTGTGTTTGTATTTATTTTACTTTGTTATTGATCATCATTGGTCTGGCTACCAATACATTGGAAGCACGCAAGCCTCGCTACCACGTCAAGGTTGATGATCATAGCGAGGGTAGGTTGCACGTTTGTATGTGCCCCTTTGACCAAAGAAAACATATTATAGAAGAAAATTGCATAACATTATGAAACAGAATCATATGAGTTGTAAATATGAAAAAGTTTTTTAAACATAAAAATACAATAAAAATAAACACTAGTTACAATCTAATTCACGTACTTTTACCTTACCGGACCTTTAGTCGCGTTATTCTTTTATACAATCTGCTTTTTAATTAATTTTTTAATCCTTGTAGCGATCAAAGCAGGGCGCATGACACATCATTGCATGTTTACACTGGACACACTGTATTTGATCTGTTGTTACCTGCCATTAGACCCCTTGAGCCTTTGACGTACTTATGCTCAGATATTCGTCTTCCGTTGATTCAATGAAAGATGGTGACGCTTTAATTAGCCGCTGTGGTGAATCTATGTTCTTCTTTCTGGTCCGACAAATGCAATTGGTATTTCTTCGTCGATGAGTTTCAGACAAAGCCGACAATCTCCTCTTGACGGAAGCACCTGTAAAAAATCAAAGCATTAACGAAACTTACCTCTATAAGGTAAACAAATACCCTTTTCACCATTTAATGCTTCTGTGTATGTTGAGATTACCGGTCATAGGTAGGCCTACAGTTAAAGAGTGACGTTGTATGAATCAACATATAATTGTCCAGGTACTTCATTGTTGCTCTGATGAATCCTTTCCGGGAAATGTTCCATGTCACAAAGATTCAATTTTTTCAAATAGGTTTTTGTTCATGGACATATAGTTTAGTATGTAATCCCGTACAACTACATGGTAGTTCTGGACACCAAAGAGAATATAACTCAAAGCCCTAAAAAGACAGTTGCCGTCCCCTCTCATATTAACAACTTTAGTAGGCCTGGCTGCCTTGTCCATTTCACATTTTAAGTGAGTTTTGTGAAAATTTTTGACATTGATACCAAATGGTGCTGCCTTTTCAAGCTGCCAATTGGCATCGACAGGAAAGAATAACTTTCTTGAAGTTTTCGTGTTGAGGTATACCACATCACTATCAGATACAGGCCTACTGTTGTCATGGTCATCATCCGGTGCGACATTATCATTGTCTAATGTAGGTATGTTATCGTGATTATCCAGTGTGATATCATCGTTCTTGGATGTAGGTATGTTAATGTGATCATCCGGTGTGATATCATAATTCTTGGATGTAGGTCTGTTATCGTTATCATCAACATTCTTGGATGTAGGTATGTTAATAATGTGATCATCCGGTGTGATATCACCATTCTTGGATGTAGGTATGTTATCATGGTGCGTTACTTCAGGTGGGATGTCTGGCGTTCGCTTTCGTTTCTTTGGAGGGAGATGCTTATCATTGGTATTACATTTCTGTTTAGTGCTTGATGATGGACAGTTCAAAGAGGTTGTTTTATCGGACTTGTAATGTCTGATCTTGTTTCCGTTAACAATAGCCCTTCTTCCTTTTAGTCGATATGTATTGTGAGTGAGGACTTTTTCTATAATATATGGACCAGTCCATCGAGCATTAAGTTTGCCTCCCTTTCTTGACAAATTTCTGGAATTCTGCAAGAGCACTTGATCTCCTGCATAGTACGTGTTGCTTTTAACACCAGCATCATGATAATGTTTTTGCTTTTTCTGTGCTTTTTTGATATTTTCTGATGCCTTTCTCCTTGAATCTTTGAGTTTCAAAAAAGCGTCCACTCTTATTTTTAAAGGAACAGTTCCGGATATGTCATCTTTATTAGACGAAACGATGGGAATACGTAATTCTACAGGCAACACAGCCTTTCTACCGTAAACTAATGAGAATGGGTCACATTTCGTAGACTTGTGCTCGGATGTTCTGTAGGCAAACAACACGTATGGGAGTTGTATATCCCAGTCATTTTGGTCTGCGTTGGTCAACGTCATAAGCATTGTGCAAAGTGTTCTGTTAAAGCGCTCCGTTTGCCCGCCTGTTTGAGGATGGTATGGTGAGGCAACTCTGTGGTCTACCCCAATCAGCTTACAGAAGCTGTCATTCAGCTCATTACAAAACTCTCTACCCTGGTCTGTAATCAATATAGAAGGTGTTCCATGTCTGCAGACAAAATCAATAAAAGATCTCAGCACTGTTTTAGCAGATTTATCTGGAATTGCATCAGCTTCCACCCATTTGGTAAGGTACTCCGTAAATACAAGTAAGTACCGATTACCTGAAACACAGCAAATAATAATATAATAAGCCGTAATAATAGTAGTGTCAAAATGTCATGATGAGATGTACAACACCCGAACTGTACGAATGAAATAACAATAATAATAACAATATTAATATCAATAAATATAATAAGAACAAGAACAATAATAATATCGTGGATTTACATAGCGCCTAATGTTGTAAAACCTCTATGCGCTGAACAGTATTACCCCAGTCATGGTTTGGATCAAATTAAAACAGGCAGAAATAAAGATTATTACAGTATAGCCATAATCGATGTAAATCCGGTGACAATAATAAGAGCATCTGATTCTTGGTAAATCTAGTTTTTGTTGACAGTGTAAAAAAGAGAACTGTCATAATTTTAGTTTAGTTAACAATTTCAAGAAACCTCACAGAAATTGCGCTTGTGCCTTTACAATAATAAATTTAAGTTCAGCCCTATTACAATAAAGGCCGAACAGAACTAATTATTAACTGTAATTTTAGGCCCTGAAGAATGAATTACAAAGTTTTCTGAACGTATTTCATTCATGTCTTCTTGCTTTTTACTTTTACGTTTTGATTTAGCTTTTTTATCCAGTCACAGCATTTTTGTTTTTCAGTAATTTGTCATGAGATACCTTACCATTTTCTGTCTTTACCAAAGGCCCAACAATATCCATACCGATCTGTCTGAAAGCAGTATCTGTTACGGGTATAGGTTGAAGTGGCACTTTTGCTTTTTTTAAAACTTCTTTCCGTTGGCACTGATCACAGGCGGCTATAAAATTACGAACACCATCAAATGACCCCTTCCAATAATACCTTTCGCGTATCTTTTTCCAACTGTTAAAAAAAAAAAAAAATGTGTTTATTGTATTGATGATATTCAATCTCTTTGTAGGTTTACTATTGACCTTAAAACTGTATTATGGATTCTTTAAATATTTTAATTTTATTTTGTTTTTTAATATTATTTATTATTTATTACCGCAGTTCACATCACCATTCTCATCAATGCATTATAATAACATTACAGTTTGGCGTTCCATATATTTTAACTTTTCGTTTAAGGCAAGCACTGGGCACAACTGATTAATTAACTTTTAATATTTATCTATGTTTCTAGTTTTTTTATTTGACAATGATAAATGAATATTGAAAAGAGAAAAGATACCTTCTATGAAAAATGTCCATCAGTCCGTGATGATTCCGTGTCACATTGTACCAGGGAGATTTACATCTCCCTGATTGTACCGTGTTTACATTCTAAATACCCCCATATAAACTTCAAATTGAGTGCAGCCTCCCATACAAAATAACTACGCCCTCAATCTGGTAATAATTCACTCAGGCAATAAAAAACTAACTTGAAAAGTATAAATAATTAATTGTCCTACTAGAATTATTGTGTACGCTTGGTGAATGTGCGACAGAGTAGATATAAAAATCGCCACTTTTTTTTAAAAATAAACAAGGGGAAATATATACGTTTTAACACTACATACTGGTTAAATTTATTTATTTTTAAAATGTAGAGGACACCCTATTAAGGAAACCGGGTACTTTTTAGTGAGCCACAATGGTAGATTGCGAGAGGTAGTGGTCCTTTAAAATAGGTGGTCACTTACGAAAGATGTGGTCGATAAGGGAGGTGGTCGCTTACGATATGTGATCGATTATGAGAAGCGGTCTCCTAACAGAGAGGTCGTTTATTAGAAGTGGTCACTTAAGAGAGGTGATTTATACAAGAGTTGGTATATTATGAGAAGCGGTCCATTTAGAGATATGGTGGTCTTCTAAAAGAGATCATCACTTACGAGAGGCGGTCGAAAATATAAAGCGGTCGCTTACGAGAGTTGTGGTTGTTAAGAGAGGTGGTCGCTTACTACGAGAGGTGGTCGATTATGAGAAGCGGTCCATAATGAGAGGATGTGATCACTTACAATAGTTGGTCGATTATGGGAAGCGATCCCTTAACAGAGACGATGGCCGTTTAATAGAGGTGGTCACCCAAAAAAGTTGTCGTTACGAGAGAGGAAGTCGATTATGAGAAACGGTCCCTTAAAAGAGTTGGTTGCTTACGATGTGTGGTCGTTTTAGAAAGTTGGTCGGTTACGAGACGTGGATAGATGGATAGCTAAGTAAACAGATGCATTTGCACATGATTTAGACATTTAGGTTTGTAAAATATATATTTTCTACATTAGCTGGCGATAGTCCTACATTAGCTGGGATGCAATTTTCGTTCCTACATTCGTTGTTGATCGTTCTACATGGTGTTAATTTTTTTCATTACATAAGCTGCAGGTGGTTTTACTCCATTACCGGGGGATTGGAAACTAGTTTTGTTATTGAAAATGCGTTTTTTTTAAAGAAGTATTCCCTAAAAAAAAATGTAATAATCCACTTTAAAGTTACATAATAAAAGTCTTCTTCCTTACATTTTTTTTGTCAAATTGTGTTTTCTTTCATAAGTATACATTTTAAACGAACGAAAGTTAATACTGATATGGCTTTTTGCATTATGAATGAGCAACTAATATTGAACATATTTATTATACCAAGACCTGAATAAGTTTTCATTCGGGAAGTATTTGTATCACTATTTAAAACTAAGATATCTCTCATGAGGGATATCTCTATATTACTTACTTACCAAGATATTTAGAATGGAAGATTCTTGTCCCATTCGGAATATCACAAGTGGATTTTTTTCTGTGTTAGTTATGCAGTGGGCACGTGTAGAGTACCGTATATGAACTGTTATAAAACTAAAACATTACTATTATAGATAGAGCTAGTTGTACTGTATTCTTCTTGGTTTTTCGAGGTGTAATAAGCCTACAAAAAAATATCTATTAACATAGATATTTCTTTTAAAAAGTAAGACATCTTAGTTTTCAATTGAAATAATCTATCTTTATTAAAAGAGATATCTTAATTTTGAACTAAAGATATATGCGTTGTGTAGCACTGTGTAAATTATATAATAATAATCTGTCAAATTATTGAAACAGTGCTCATATTCGGAACATTTTTGATTAATTATTGAATGCCAATATATGTTTTGTATTTTTTACATGTGATATTTTATGTTCAACTTCAATATATTTATACAATTAATTGCGATAATATATTGAGTAGAAATTATTATCGACTTAACATATTTTTCATTCATGGAGGTATAAAAATATGTTTGAATCTATATATAAAATACTAACTTCATAATGTACACGGTCATTATACATTTTTCAATTGATAAGTATTAGTTATTATTCATTTAATTCATTCATTTAATCATTTGTTTCGAATTCTGTGGTCCACAGAAAGTAAAATTACGTATAAAATCATTTAAAAACAATGCTGTACTAATTACTAATACTCATCTCAGGATGGCATTCCACCTGGCCAAACATATAAACAGTTTTAAAGTCACCCAGAAACTTATCGAAGCTTAAATATTATTTAATTGACAAACTTTAAACTTACGTTTTGTTGACACCCAAGTGACCACCATGTGCCTGCTTATGGATACTGTTTAACACTTCGTTTTTTTCTTTCGGTAACAATACACGCAACAATCTACCAGAATGTTGTTTGTAATACAAGATATCACGAAGAATTGTAAAGTTCTTGGCTTTCCGTCGCAAACTTCGTTTTAATATTTCAGAATAATTTACAGGATAAACGTTGTTTTGTAGATAGTTTCTCAAGGCATCAAACTCATGATCGGCCATAATGATAATAAGTAAAAATAGAAAGAAGGCAGATTGTAACGAACAACACCGTGATTGGAACTTTGCAAGCAAAGTGAATGATTTTTTAAATGTAGGAGGTTTTGAACAAACATTGAGCCAATCAGCTTCTTGCTACATTTGTTTTAACCAATTGCCGATTAGAAGAAAGAGCAAACAGTTTTGTCAGGTGTAGGCCTATAATTTAAACTTTGTGCCTTAAGTGGATGTCACGAACTCCTTTTACGTATGTTTCCGAGCGGTTGAAAATACTTTAGAAACTCCCTTGTGACATAAAAGTATACACACCAAATTCACAAAGTTGTAAAATAACTCAAAAACAAATCTTTAATTTCAATCAACTTCAACTTTCAACAACCCAGTAAGCATTTTAAACAACAGCTTCACAATAACTTTTACAATCTAATATCCAACCTCTAATATCCAACAACATGACAATAGTTTTACATCCCTTTATATACAAGATGTTCCTATCCTTCTATATCATTCTTTATACTTCTTATTCTATTTGATTACAGTTTCTATTAATAGCATACTGGAATGTTCCTGATTGTTATTATATTAATTATACATGATGTCTTAAATGTAAACATCTTATTCTAGAATGTTCATGGTTAGGGAATGGTAATTTATTACAGTGGCAAGTACACAAAAAAATGAGAGAAAAAAACTATTGGAGGGAAATGCCATTTATTAAATTAAATTTCGAAGATACTCTTATTGGTAAACGCTTCAGTCGTTCTATTACACAATAAATAGCACATTCAGATAGGAGTATAAAATATAATCATATAGTTATTCTTTATTACATATTATACGTTCATCTCAAATTATATTATAATATTAATTGAAATTGTATTTAAATTTGTATCCGTTTTTGTCGACAGGACCACAATGCAAAACAAGTATATTTCTACTTGATTGTGTATAATCCTGTATAAATATGTTGTTAAATAAATAAAATAATATTAAATAGTAATCTACGTAAAATAATATTATAGTACATAAGTTCGTATTAAAACCGTTCAGGCTATGAGGCAACCCCCGCTCCCTGTATATTAAATAGAAACATTTTTTATAATACTTATACTAGAATCATATACTAATTTATTTAGTTATTTTTTAAAATAAGAGAATTAAATTACGTAACATACTGTGGTATATAATTCTTGTAATGAAATCATATTCATGGTAAGCGTAATCTTAATTTGAGATATGGCAAGTTCGCACCCCTTCTCCTGACAAATAACAGATGACAGTTAACACGACTACCGGTAATTAATATCTCCCGAGAGCCGCTGTTTTGAGGTTGACCTGACAATTGTGGCCTGAGTTATGGGACATTACCCTTGCTGGACATCTGGTAAAAATAAATACTGATTATGCTGCCACTTTAGTACACAAAACAATAAATAAAAAAAAATAAAAAAACACAACTTGTGGCATTTCCTTTACACTAGTCCCTGTTCAAAACCGCTAGTGTAGAAAACGGCAGCAAATGTCGTCGAAACTGTCAAATCCACCCATGTAGTAAAACCTAGAACTAGCTAATGTAGAAACACCAACAGTTATTTATTAAATAAAAATCAACATTAGCTAATATACAACTTAACAGGTAATGAAGTAACGAAAATTGCCTCACAGCTGATGTAGTTAATATCGCCAGCTAATAAAATAATAATTATATATTTTACAAACCTAAATGTCTAAATCATGTGCAAATGTATTTCTCTACTTAGTTTAGCTGTCAGTCTATCCACCTCTCGTAAGTGATCGGCTTTCAAAACGTAACACTCTGATCGTAAGCAACTACCCTTGTTAGCGACCACCTTTAATATTTAAAAGGAACTACCTCTGTTAAAGGACCGCTTCTCACAATGGACAACTTCCTGAAGGGGTAACCTCCTCTCATAAGGGACTGCTTTTCATAAACTACCACCGCTCGTAGACGACCACTTCTTTTACCGACTACACCTCCCGTAAGTGACCACCTCAATAGAGGTGGTAATTTGCGAAAGGTGGTCGTTACGGATGGTAGTCGATTATGAGAAGTGGTCCCAGTGGAGAGGTGGACGTTTTTTTTTTATAGAGAGGTCGACACTTTAGGCGTGGTCGTTAAGAGAGGTAGTCCGTCATGAGGTTGATTATGAGAAGCCGAGGTGGTGGTCCTTTAAAATAGCTCGTCCTTGACGAGTGGTGTGGTCGTTAAGAGATGGTGGGCGATTATCAGAGACGGTGGTCGTTCAATAGAGGTGGTTACTTACTAGAAGTGGTTGTTGGTTGGTCACTTACGAGACGTGGATAGATGGATAGCTACCGGTAAGTAAAGAAATGCATTTTCACATGATGTAGACAGGTTTTTAAATTATACAATATTTTCAACATTAGCTGTGAGGCAATTTTCGTTACTACATTATCTGCTGACCGTTCTAAATTAGCTGGTGTTGATTTTAAAAATTGATACATAAGCTGTTGGTATTTCTGGTATTAGCTGGTGGTTTCTATGTTTATATGTCCATATAAAACAAAAATACAACCGCGATTTTTTAAACTCAGCTGCATGTACAGACATTGTGGCAAAGACGTTTTAAACGCTTCATTTCAATATAAGCCATTATTCTATGAATTTGATGTATAACGGTATTGGACTGTTTGTATTGGGAACGAAATACCCTAATATTCGAAAAAAACAAAAAACCGAAATACCCTTGAGTGAACGAATAATTATGATGCGCAATTAAGGTGTTTATTTTGCCATATAAAATATAAAAAACAAATATTTTTTGGTAATATGCATCAACAATATTTTTCAAATGTATTTTAGATAAATAAATAAATAATGTAAAGTCTATAGAAACAAAGCAAATATTGTGACTAACCAATTCAATGTTTTATTAAATAAAAACAAAAATCAGGCATCTGTGAAAAAAATATAATGAAAAAGAACTGACTTTAACAATGACGAACTTACTTGTTTAAAGAACTTTTGTTATCAGTTGATATTATTAAATTAGTAGCAGTATTATGAATATTACAAAATAATATTTTGAGAACTGAAAAATATTTTGAGGGAACGAATATATTTAGGGAGAACAAAATAAGATTTCAAGAACTGAATAATATAAAAAACGAATTACTACTTCGAGACAAGGAATGATGATGATGATGATGATGATGATCGAGAGAACGAAATAATTTCGAGGGAAATTATTTCGTTCTCTCGCGAAGTAGTAATTCGAATTTCGAATGAAATAATATTTCGAGATAACGAAATAGGTAGGCCCTATGCCTATATGATTTAGTGATATTCATTCCCTCGAAATAATAATACAGTAGGCTATATATTTTTCAAGTTGTCGATTTACTTCAAATTGACAACAGGTTGTATATACTCAATCAAAAACAAACAATTTAATTTGATTAGACTATATGTCTCCAGATATAATAATAGTAATATTTATTTCAATCCACTTGATATTTTGCGATTCAAGTTGGTATTCTAAGGAATTATAATTACCCTAACGGGAGTTGGTGAACGTCCAGTGCCCTAGTTTTTACGGGGTTAATATGATGTCGATGTCTCGATGGTCCTACTTTTTTATCGATGAAAGCTGCCCGGGTGGTTGCGGCCATTTTCAACAGCTAGTATTACAATATTCAATGCTGAAAATTGTCCAGTGGACACTTTCAAACACCGGACAGATTTAAATCTTACACCGGCCTACTACTAGGCCTAGGCCTAGCTAGGCTAGGCCAGGCCTATATAGCTTTTTTACATCTAGGCCCTAGGCCTAGACGCGCCTAGCCTAACCTAGCCTACTACTAGGCCTAGGCTAGTTAGTACTAGGCTAGGCTAGGCCTACCCTTTCCTCACGGAAGCCGATCACTCCGGCCGCCGTATCAGTTTAGCGCGATGTTATGCACTCCGGCCGCTATTCAATTCGACTTCCTGTGCAAAAAGGGGCCGTTAGTATGGAGCGCCCATATCTACGTTTTCTATACTGTTCAGTTCAGTGTTATAACAAATTCTTGGTGACCAAAAGAATTAAAAGAAAAAAGAATTTAAATGGAACTAGGCTAGTTGAATATTTATTAGCAACAATTTTACTTTTTTCATTAACATTCAAAGAAGTTGGAACTGTTTTTTCTTTCAAACTAAACTTAACTTTTTCGGCGCGGCCGGAGTGATCTGTATTCTTCCTCACCACTGTACTCACTTTTTACATCTGGCACACACGCTGTCAGTTTCACAGAGTCGAGATTGTACCAGTCACACAGTACAGTAGTAGTCTTTTCAATCAGTGATGATTGGTCTACAGAGTAATGGGTTTCTTAATTTATACAACAATACAAACAAATGAATATAGGGCTAGGCCTAAGTTTCCTCAACGAAAACAAACGTAATTTATATTTTCAATTTGAATACTGTAATGAATGATTTTTAAATTTTCATTTAGAATAATTTGTAATTATTTAATTATGTATGTTTATAATTTTGTGAATGGAAATAAAGTAAGAAAGAAAGATAAAAGTGAAATTAAAAACTACACATCATTTCGTATGTTGCTGTCATGAATAATGTAATTATATTTCTTTTCTTGTTGTTTTTTACTCTCTCTAGGTAAAGTTTTTGCTGGTTTGAAAGTGCATCCAGATAGACAACATATCATCTACCCTCTAGGAAATGTAGTCATCATCGAAGACATTCAAACAAAAAAACAGAGATATCTAAATGGCCACACCAATGATGTGTCCTGCTTGGCTATTTCAAAGAGTGGCAAATATATTGCATCTGGACAAGTAACCCATATGGGATTTAAAGTATGTTTGCTGTCATCACTGTCATGGATTTTGTGGTATTTAAATAGGCCTAGGCCTATACTGGTTTTTCATGAATATATTAGAATTATCAAATTTTTCTCTTACAAAGTTTTTTTTCTTACAGGCTGATCTGATCATCTGGAATTATGAAACAAATGACATCTACTGTCGTCTTTCTTTGCATAAAGTCAAAGTTCAATCGCTGGCATTCTCTCCAAATGACCTGTACTTATTGTCCCTTGGGGGTCAAGATGATGGCAGCGTCGTTATCTGGGATGTGAAGGCTAAACAGTCAATATGTGGTTCTCAAGCAGCCCTGAAAAGTGCTGGCATGACATATTGTGTAGCATATTCCAACTCTAATGATAACATCTTTGTAACTGGAGGAAAGTAAGTATTACCATAATATAATAATTTCAAAGTTTAACTTATGAATATGTATGATAGTTGAACCAAATTTAGGCAGAAAGAAAGAAAGATAGCCATGCTACCGGGCCCATACATCTTTTAAGGAGTAAGAAATATATAATGTGAATTAGTGAAATTTTGATTGGCAACGACCTAGGAAAAGTTTATGTCATGTATCTTTAATTTATTGTGCTCGTAATGTACAGGGGCATTGGAACATGCTTCCACCACTCTATTCCTCAATATAGTTGTGCTGTTTAGGTCAGATACAATAAATGCATATCGATTCGTCATCAACTGTCAAGTTCTCTATTACTGAAATGTTGAATAAAATGTCCTTTTGTACCATAGACAACTAATTCTCTGTACGGCATAATTGTTCCAGTAACATAGGACAATTATGTATCATACTGTATGTATTATTACAAGTGGTGTCTGGCCTATGATTCATGCAGGTGTCATATGGGATAAATACTCTATGTGACGCTGTATTATAGAATTTGCCTATGATACAGGCAATCGGCTATCACAGATTGAATACCGTAAAAAGCCAAAGTTTACAGTAGTACTCGGGTTATTATAATAGTTTCTGTTACATTTATTACAGTCGTACTCTGCGTGTATGGGAGCTAGACAGAGGAAACCGTAAGATTCGGCCAACAGACTGTACTATGGGACAGTTGAAGCGGGTTGTAACAAGCATTGAGGTAAATGATATTAACATTTTCTTTAAACATTTAAGTTATATTTTAGCCATATGCCAACTTAAAATTAGGTGGAATATTATTTATGTTTATATTAATAAATGTATTTTAAATATATTTTCTTTTTTAATAAAAAAAATGTAGGTATCAGAAAAAGATGAGTTTTTCTACTGTGGAACAACTAGCGGTGACGTATTAAAGGTTAGCGTAGAAAAACAACTATTCCGGCACTACGGACCAGCAAAAAACAAATACAGTAAAGGAATCACCGCATTGGCTCTTGTTAAAACAGACGAAATGCTGGTCGGGGCTGGTGATGGAACGGTGGCACTGATCAAAGGAGATACTTTTAAGAAAGTGAAAAGTGTCAAAATCGGCGATGCTGGAGCTATCACATCGATTGCGCTGCGTGGCAATGGGCATCAGGTATGTAAAAGTAAAGCTCTGTCTACACTGGACATGATGATGTCATATCACTACCATATTTGGGCACATCACACTTTTTTTGTCAAACTAATTTGATAGTATAGACAGAGCTTTAAAAATGTGCACTGCATTTGCATAGAATTGTGCCATGTTATTAATGGAGAACTTGACAGAAATAACCTAACTTACAAACAAATATGTAATATTACTCTTCAACAGTAAAAAAGAATTAATTATTTTATTATTAATTTATGGACATCCATAGCCAAACAATTGAGCCAGTGTTATTTATAATTCTTTTTTCTGAGAAGCTATTTTTTCACACTGCAATAATGTTTTTAGGTACTGAGTAGTAACACAATAAGAAATCTTGAATTTTTTTTTATCTTCAAAAATTACTACAGTCAACTCTCCCAATACCGGACTCTCCCAAAACCGGAATTCACGGAAAACCGGACTTTTTTGGATGGCCCAATTTGTCCCTATTCTAAATGTACTGTAATTTATTATGAAAACCGGAATACCCAATTCCGGAATCCGGACAAATTATGAAGGCCAAAACACGAAAATTAGCTTCTGAAAACCGGACTGGCAGTTAAAAAACTCCAAATATTTACGAAATAACAACGTAACATCGTCGTCGCTGACTCAGATTCAATACATTCACAACGTACAAAAGCTTTTAACCACACCCTGACCATGCATGAAGTGCGCGACGTTTCGCGGTACGATCAAATAATGTTGCCATGGAACGCTACACTGTGATTGACAGGTCAGTTCATTGTTAACCCACGAGGCGGCAATTGCTTTGTTGCGTATCGAACTGCGGTGGGCTTTCTCACATCGAAGCGCTATGTCTTAATGTCTATTGTTTTTAGCAGTTGTTAAAACAACTCCCTGGTTTTTAGCATATGAATTGTTTTTAATAAAGTTCAATTTACATTTCACTTTGTGTCTTTGTTTTGTTTAAGTTATTGTTAAATTCACAATTGCAATAAGACTTTAAAAGTTTAACTAAAAATGTGCATCATTATAAATTTGGAAATCATCATGGCAAAACGTAAACGAAATGAACTTGACTTAACTACGAAAATTAGATTGATAGCAGATGTAGAAGGTGGAATGAAAGTAATGGAAGCAACGAAAAAGTATGGGCTTGGAAAATCAACGATCTATGACATTATGAAAGCTAAGGATAAATATCGGAGCAAGAAGGAAGTCAGCAAAGGTACAAAATTCAGAGTGATCAAAACTAAGTTTTCGGACATCGACCAGCTTATGTTAGTTTGGTTTAGAACTGCTAGGGACAAACATATCCCCATTAGTGGACCCTTAATAAAGGCAAAGGCAGAGCAATTTGCAGAGGAATTGAACATTGTGGACTTCAAAGCATCTGATGGATGGTTAACCAAATGGAAAAGGAGACATGACATAAAACAATTGGTTATCTGCGGAGAAAGAGGGGATGTTAATCAGGAAGTTGTAACACAGTGGAAAGAACAGATTTCCGAACTGTGCGTTGGTTATGAACCAAAGGACATTTTTAACTGTGATGAAACTGGTCTGTTTTTCCGTGCATTACCGGACAGGACACTAGCTGAAAAGCATGATGACGTTAAAGGAGTGAAATCTTCTAAAGAAAGATTAACAGTGATGTTCACATGCAGTATGACTGGTGAAAAGGTACGTTTTTCGTTTTATTTTTAATCATTTATTTTGTCTATCCACATCACATCATGCAATCAGTCATGTGCGCATCGTTTATGCGTTTTTTTTTTCTTTATTGTTTTTCATGTAAATTTTAGAGCCATGTTATTTATTTTTTGTACATCATAAGATTTTGTTATTTTCGTCTGTCTTATGTCCATACGAAACCTTTGAAAACAGCAGCACCATCTGTTTTTAAATATCTTAAATAAAAAGCATCACTAAAAAGATCTCGTTTCCTCTTCAAATTCAAATTTTGTTTTTTCTGTATTTTTTAATCATGTTCGTTATTTATTTTTTCAGCTTAAACCAATGATTATCGGACGTGCTGAAAACCCAAGATGCTTTAAAACCATAAAGAAAGATCGACTTCCCGTAGTGTGGAAAGCTAACAGAAAAGCCTGGATGACTGGTGCGTTGTTTGATGATTATTTGACGGACTTAAACAATCAAATGAGGTTTCAGGGTAGAAATATTTTATTATTTCTTGATAACGCCTCCTCTCATGTTGGATTAGAGAAGAGCAACATCAAGCTTGCGTTCCTACCACCAAACACAACGTCTGTTTTACAACCACTTGACCAAGGAATAATTAAAGCGTTTAAAAGTCGCTACAGAGCAAAGTTGTTGCGGAGTGTTTTAGCGAAAGTTGATGATGCACAATCAGCAAGCGACATCACAAAACAAACTAACGTTCTAGATGCAGTAAACTGGACAGCAACATCATGGAGAGAGACATCAGAAACTACAATAATTAAATGCTTTAACCGTTGTGGATTTAACTGTTTGAACAATACCCAGATTGACGACAATAATGTAGACATGGTGGAAGGAGAGATTCGAGAATTGGTTAGAGAGATAGACACCAATTTAGACGTAGAAACATACATAAACATTGATAATTTAATTCCGGTTGAAGAAATTAGCGATGAATGGGAACATGAACTAATCAGGATCTATAATGGTGACAAGGAACCAGTGATTGCTGATGATGAACCAGAAGGCGAAGAGGATGAAAACACTGATGATTTTAGAACTTTATCTTTTAGCGAAATGTTATCTATGATTGGTCAAATTAGGCACGGTGTTCGTTCAAAGGCACATCATTTTGAAATTATTGATCAACAACTTCAGGAATTAACGGAAATTATGGAGAAAGAAATTTTAATTAAACGCAGAAACTCCAAACAGGCGTCTTTAGATGATTGGTTTAAAATCTGATAAAATGTAAATGTCTGCCATAATTTGTTAATTTTAAATTTAGTGTTAATAAACTTTGAAATGTTACCAATTAATTATTGTGTCATTATTGCTTGGCTCGTTTACCTAATCAATTTTCATCATTGCTATCAAATTACGTCAAAATAAAGGAGCTTAAAAAACATGTGGTCTAGGTGTGGGCGTTTTTATTTGATTATGACACCGCTGCACATGCGCATCAATCAAATCTACGCTCTCCTATTTTTTTTATCAAACATGCTGCATGCTGCTGCTGCTGCTAGAGCTAGCTCGCGAACGAAAAACAATAAACAGACCGAAATTATGTTCACCGTACGTACGTAGGCCTAGGCCTATTTGCCGTTAAAAACACATTGAGAAACAATAATTTACTACTGTAACATGTTTTATGGGTACATAATGTAACTTTTAAAAAAGGTAAATTAAATTAGCTTAATATTAATAAAGTAGGCCTAGGCCTATCAGTATTTATTTAATTCAAACTACAGTAGCTTGACACAATCATAGCCTAGGCCTCCCCTACGCTAGACCGCGTACCGGGCAGCATTCGGACCGGTGATTCAAGCATTTTCAGTGACAACGTGATAACTTCAAAAATATGTTTTCAGGAAACCGGAATTTCGAAAAACCGGAAAATATATGCCCGCCCAAGGGTGTCCGGTATTGGGAGAGTTGACTGTATTTTCTTATTTCTAGTTTTTTGTTGGAACAGAAAACGCACAGACATACCGCTTCAATTTCGCAGAGTTCACATATAATCTCATTTCCACATGTCACTCAGACCCAGTCAACGACATTGTTTTTCCTTTGTAAGTATTATAAATTTGTTTTTCTGATTATCTCTGATTGGTTACGCAATTTTTCACTTTGCAAAAAGTAGAAACTGTTTCTTCGCTGAAGTGGAAAACTCAAATAACTAGAATTCGTCGCTGAAATGAATTTGAAAGATGTAATTATGAATATGCATCATGCTTACTTTTGAATCACACAAAGGAATGTTTTATCTATATTTTTTCTAAAAAAGTGTAAATATCTGTTCTATTTTGCTAATGTGTGGAAAATAAATGATACAAACAAACAAACCAGGTGCGTTTTAGTTATGTTTTTAACTTATTATGTAAGAAGATAAATTGTAGATATAAATTCATGCAGAATTGTTACCTCTCAGATGTTATGACGTCATTTTATGGCCACACAAATGTAAAATATAGGATTTTTGTTTCTTTCATTATTGCTCATCACATTCAACTGAGCGCATCTCGCTTATACGTATTCTATTTTCCCCAAGATTTTAATATTGTCTATGTCAATCAACTATCTTTCGCATGAATTAAAAATATTTTAATTTTTATGACGTCATTATGTCTAAAATGTAAATAACGTGGGTCACTTATTTTCAGTAATTTTAAAATGCAAAAAAATCAATTTCTAATCAACTTTCTACGCGTTTCATGTTATTTTAAGCATTTCAAAAATTCCCATGAAAAAAACATCTTTTTTTGCGTGTTTTTTGTTTTTCCAGCCTTTTCTAGTAATTGTATCAACAACACAATTTCAATTTAAAATCATGTCGTACGAGCATGTCGAATTGCACAATTCGCTCACGTTTTTGATGAAAAATGTTAAAATTATGCCCTTTTTTAAACAGTCATAGATTCTAAACTACATGGTGAACTTTTATAAATTGCATATTTTGGAAGTTGATGAGGTCAATATGACTAACTGGACATTGTGACGTCATCGTATGGCCATTCGAATATAAAATAGAGGATTTTGTCCCTTTCGTCATAGCTCATCACATTTAATAGAGCACTATTCTGCACTGTATGTAGTACGTATGCAGTATATAGCGTACAGTATACTGTATTGCTTAGACGTGACACAAAATAAAGAGCACACTAAAATTGTTTCAATGACATAATCGTTTTTCTGTGCGCAATATTCTAACGTATTACGTGCACGTGGCGTTTGCGCTGCGGATAACCTAACTCGTCCGTAGTGACGAGTTCAAATCTAGTTTATATTTTAATGATGTTAAATTTTGTTATCAACAGTGGTTCTTCAGATTTATTTGCTACATGCTCGGAGAATGATATTCGTGTTTGGCACGGTAGTAAAGAGATGCTACGCATTTCTGTACCTAATATCACGTGCCACGCCATTGATTTCATGCGAGATGGCAGATCCATAATTAGTGGTATGTACCATTTATCGTTGTAACTGTAGGCCAATTGATTTGACTTAGTCTTGAATTATAATGAATATACGCTGTATATTTATTGTAAATATGTTTTATTTAGCATGGAATGATGGAAAAATCCGAGCTTTCCTACCAGAATCTGGTCGCCTACATTACTGCATAGAAGACGCCCACAATAAGGGTGTGACTGCAATTGCGGCAACATCCGATTGTAAACGTATTGTGAGTGGTGGTGGAGAGGGTCAGGTCAGAGTTTGGATGGTTGGCTCTAAATCACAGAAAATGGTGGACGCGATGAAAGAACACAAAGGGAGCGTATCATGTATCAAAGTACACAAGAATGATACAGAGTGTATCAGTGCCAGTACTGACGGAACCTGCATCATCTGGGATTTGATGTAAGATATTTTTAACAATATAAGCCTTGTTCACACACTGTGTTTTAGCATACAGATATATATTAAAACTGTACAGTCAATTCTCCCAATACCGGACACCTTTGGGCTGGCCAAATATGTCTGGTTTTCTGGAAAGTCTGGTATTCAGAATGTCTTTTAATGGTAAAAATGAATTTGGAACTGTTTGGACTTCAAGAAAAGACTAGTGTTGAGAGAGTTTCTGGTTTTCAGAGAATCTGGTATTGGAAGAGTTGAAACAGTCTGTACTGTTTTAAAGTAAAATTCTGATAAGCATTTTATTTAATCAGATCACCAATCATTAACATTTTAACGATAAGCTTTGCCATCTGCCTGAACACCCTCCGTTTATCTTTCTGCAATTCATAATTTGACCTTGTTATCATCTGTGTATTCCAATACGCCATAGCTCCATTTGTCTGAACACTCACTACCTCAGCCTCCATTTCTCTTCCCTCCATTCCCTCCTGTTTTTTAACAGTATCTCGTGTTTATTTTTCTTCTCTAGCCGATTTGTACGCAACCAAGTAATATTTGCCAATACCTTATTCAAATGCGTTTTCTATCATCCTGGAGGAATGCAACTTATTACAAGTGGAACTGACAGAAAGGTATATTCGTTAAATTATTCTCAGTAATTGACACATTCCTATTTCATAAGGAAAAGGGGCCTGAGAAAATGCCGAACTTGTTGAGCCTATCTTTTACATAATAATGTTCAATATTTTTGAAGGAACCAAGAAAGTCTGGGTCCTACTTGGATCCCCTATGGACCACCACACATCTATTGGCAGCACTTCAAATTTTAGTCCATTTTACCAAAGATTCTGAATTAGGAAGGAAAACATTACCTTTACCAAACCCTAAAGCTTGGTTCCAACTGGGACGTAATGCAAGGACGTAAACGCAAGCGTGTTGACCAATGACATCGCTTGTGATTGGTCCGTTATGTCCTTGTGTTGCATCTCTAGTGGAAACCAAGCATTATTAGTGATTTATCTGGTCATGTTATTTTGGTATTTTGTGCATTCAGATTGCGTACTGGGGATGCATTGATGGTGCTCAGATTCGAGAAGTAGAAGGATCAAAATCTGGGTCAATCAATGGTATGGATATCGCAAGTGATGGGAAGTACTTTGTAACTGGTAGTAAGGATAGACTGATAAAGGTAAGATTAATCCTGACCTTTAACCCCTATTCATGTTCTGTCTATTTGTACATTGGATTTCGATCCAAGTCGGCCCTAAACCGTCTCGGCCAAAGTCAAGTCGGCCCCAAGTCAAGTCGGCCCCAAGTCAACTCGGCCTCAAGTCAACTCGGCCTCAAGTCAACTCGGCCTCACGTCAACTCGGCCAAAAAATAATCGGTCAACTCGGCCCCGTTAAAGTATGGAACGCAAAAAGTGCAAATGAAGGGGATTGATAAAATAATATTTCTTCACAATTTTTTAACTATGAATAATTCTGACTTTTAAATGAATATTAATATTTAGACAATAATATATTTAGCAAAAAAAAATAGGAATGATTTCACCAACTTTTCTTTATTTAAGTTTAATAAAATTTTAAAATGCACAATTGAAAACAATTCGTAGCTACGCCTCCCTGCGCCTTTGGCAGCTTTTTCGATATCTACAACTGCTACGTGTTTTCGCTGACCGGGAAATTCTCCTTTTTTAAAAACGCAAATCATGGACAAAAACGATATGTACGATCATTTTTTCTATGGCCAAATGGTGGAACGTAGGCCTCCGTCTTTGATTTACTAAAATGCGGTACCTGCACGTGTTTTTGTAACATGCGGGTACTTCTATTCATATCGGCAATGAGTTCATTTTTTTATATGATATTATTTAATTATATTATATTTTTTATTTCTTCATTTTTTGTAAAGCGTGGATAGTATAAGAATCATAATAATATTAAGCACTTTTTGCGTTCCATACTTTATTGTGGCCGAGTTGACCGATTATTTTTTGGCCGAGTTGACGTGAGGCCGAGTTGACTTGAGGCCGAGTTGACTTGGGGCCGACTTGACGTGGGGCCGACTTGACTTTGGCCGAGGCGGTTTGGGGCCGACTTGACCTGCACCCGTACATTGCTATTCTTTCCTTGAGCATAATTTTGGAGAACACAACAAATACAGATTTCAATAAATTGTTTAAAAAAATGATAAATAAACTAGATTTGAACTTGTCACTTTGACGAGCTTGTTATCCGCACGACAAACACCACATGCACGTCATACGTTGGAATTTTGAACACAGAAAAATATTATGGCATTATGACCTGAACTGAAGAATATGATATGTTGTTAGTGCTGAATTCTGTCAATTTTGTGTCGCATAATATTATTGTATCAAAACTAAGAGTGACAGAGGCCTGATAGGTCTCTGGATAAGTTGTTTACCACAATTTAGCGCGTAGTTAAACTACACGCACAGTAAAATAACCAATCAGAACTTAGTCTTATTTGGCCTGCTACATTATAGCAATAGGTAGGAAATAAATGATTTTGGCTATACCAAATTCTGTTACAGTATATGCATGTATAAACAGTATCTGTATATATATTACATACAGTGTAAAATAGGTGAAATTACGGGACCCGCCATTTATTCCAATTTTTAACATGGCGACGGTATTAAAATGAAAAACTAAGATAGCAATTTCGGAAGGAAATTATCTCAGCAACAACATATTAATGGGTAGAAGAAGTTTTAATACGTAAAATATAGATGCGCGCTCTTTTAAATGTGATGAAGCAAAAGATGAAAATATGACTTTTTATATTCAACTGACCATATGATGACGTCACAACATCTGATTGGCAAAATGGTCACATAAATTTGTATCTACAATCCAATAGCTTCCAGAAAACGTTTTAATCACTTTTTATTCTGATGAGCTATAACAGACTGAAATTTACTGTAAAGATGAAAATAAGTGACCCACGTTATTTACATTTTTAGACATGATGACGTCATAAAAATTAAAATATTTTTTAACTCATGCGAAAGATAGTTCATTGACCTAGAAAATATCAAAATCGGGGTGAAAATAGAATAAGTTGAGATGCGCACTATTAAATGTGATTAGCCATGACGAAAGATAAAAAAATCCTATATTTTATGTCCGTTTAGCCATATTGATGCATGATCGGATATCTTCAACTCATCAACTTCCAGAGTATGCAATAAAAATAACTTTCACCGTTTAGTTTAGAAACTACGACTGTTTAAAAAAGGTATAATTTTTACAAATTTTGACGAATTTTTGAACTTTTTCATCAAAAACGCACTTAAATTATCCAATTCGACATGCCCGTATGACGTAATTTTAAGACGAAATTTTTCAAAAGTTAGTAAAATTAATAGAAAAGGCTGGAAGAACATAAATCAACGCTGTGTGCGTACCGCGCGTGGGAATTTTTACATGCTCAAACTAACATGAAAAGTGTAGAAAGTTGATTAGAAATTGATTTTTCGCATTCTATAAATATTAAACGCGTTGGCGCGCGTAAGTTTTTGTGAAACATGCAAATTTTTTTCCACAGTCAATTAACGCAAGATATAAATTAAACTTTTGTTAAGTTTCAATTTAAATTGTTATATGGTTTTCGATCTATTATATGTTAAATACGCGAAATTTGTAAAACCTTGTGTAAGTCATGTTGCGCAACTCTGACGTCACAATAGGAGGTGCACAACTTCACATGAATGCCCATATGTTGACAAAGTTATGAAATGTTAAGTTTACACGTTTTAGAGATAAGCTCTGCACAAAAATGACAGAAAGAAAGAAGAATACAGAAAAAAAAAGATGATGAAACAGGACAGTTAACTACTAAGCGGATAACTAATAAATTAATAACATTCTATTACTAAATAAGTATTTCAAATTATTTGAAATTTAAAAATGTCGTTTTGTTGTACAATAGTACCAAGTTGTTCCATGTTAAACTCTGCCTACACTATCAAACTTTATGGGAAAAAATGTGATGTGCCCATATATGGACTTGATGATGTTATATCACTATCATATTAAAGCATATCACTACCATATTTGTGCACCTCACATTTGTCAAACTAGTTTGATAGTGTAGACAGCGCTTTACGTACTACTTGAAATGGGATGAGTTATGACTGTGCATTTTCTTTTTGATTGTATAGGTATGGGATTATAAAGAAGCAGAAGTCACTCATGTTGGAATTGGTCACAGTGGATTCATCAACCGGCTTAAAATATGCCCCAATCAGAAAATCATTGTGAGCGTTAGCGATGATGGCGCTATTCTCTGTTGGGATTACCCGTTTTAAAACCGCTTCCTCAAAACACAGATTTCTTGTACAAAATAAACTATTAATTGAATAATTATTTGTGTAATGTGGTATAGTATCTGTAATATTATGCTGATGATATTTTTTTCCTGGTAATATACTGTCTTGTCAGAAAATACAGTAGTTCAATAGTTTATTGGATCCTGGGTACACTACTTCTAATAAACTTAATTCCGTTATCGTCAGCCAGAGTTAAATTAACTACTTCAAGAATATTAAAATTAATTTATAACTGTATAGTACCAGTGAGAGGTAGAAATTTAATGTTTTTATTTTTAAACTTGATGGTTTTAATATAATATAATAACTTGTGATAGAAGCAGCCAGCATATTAAAATTAATTTATAACTTACAATGTATGATACTGGTTAGAAATAGTTATTTAATGTTTTTATTTTTAAATTTGAAAATAGTTGAATAATCTTTGATATAATTTATACCAAATGTATTAATTTAGTCTTCATTAATCATCCGACCTTCCCAGAATTCTTCCATTTCCCATAATTATCTGTTCTTATCTTAAATGTCTATTGTCTATTTCCACTTACTCACTGATTCCGGCACAACCATTTCTGCGCATACAAAGATCTAATATTATTGTTAATGCCATCGTTTGTTATTTTATAATCTATAATTTTCATATATATATATATTAATGTACATAAAATGAAACATATGTAATAGATGCAACCCATCAACTAAAGTATATCAATCTGAAAAAGGGAAATTAAAAATTAAAAAATATTGTTATGTATCCATATAAATACCAGAGTCATGTTATTTCCTCCAGTTATTACTGTTAGAAGTATTAATATTCCTCAACAATTTAAAATAGGTACTACACAATGGTTGGTTCCCACTGCAGACATAAGCAAGACTGATTTGACCAATCACAAGTGATAGATCATCCAAACTGTCCCTTGTGATTGGTCAACTTGCTTGCGTTGCATCTCAGCTAGTGGAACAAGCTACTGAGATTGAACTATGCTATAACCAAAAATAAGACCGACTACTTGTAGTCTTGACAGTATGAATGAATATTTTAACAAAATTCCATCAAATTCTTTCACCTTGATAATACATGTTTGTTATACTAAAGAATAATTGTAGATTCATAAGTATTGCTGTTTGTATGTAACCTTTGGAATAAAGGATACTGTATTATAAATTGAATAATCTGGTTGTGTTTTGTTTTTGCTGAGGCACTCATACAGGTAACAGGGATGTCTTATTTACCACCTCATGGTAAACTAAAAATAGGTGGTAATAGCTACATAATAAACTAAAAGGACACTTAGAGAGGGTAAACTTCTACCTAGACATATGAAAATGTAATGATGTGTTCCATGCAGCTATGAAAACATCCTTTAAAATTAATAACATTTTGAGTATAATCGATCCTGCTAACTAACAAATAGTCCAGTTCCCCTATGTATTTTCTTGTGAAAATCATAGGGAAATGTAAACATTGTGTTTTATTAATATTTGAAGCTTGCTGGTTATAAAAAACCCATGTCAAATTTCTAAAATTCATCTTTGACCTCTGACCTCAATTTGAATATTTTGACCAATTGAAAACAAAAATGGTCATATCTTTGCAACGCTTAGATTAAAGGAAATAATTTGAGTGTCAAATTATTTGGGAAATGCATATTAATATTCATTGTAATGGAATCCGTACGATTTAACAAATAAAATGGCTTCCATATTCATCACTCCGAATCCGTTCACAGAAGGAAATTTGTACAAAATCCGGACAGATTTGATGTGAACGCTTCTATTCTTTAACCACTATACTCATTTTCCAAATTCCGGACTTGGCATGAACGTAGCTTAAAACAAGAAACATGCGATCAACCACATAACCTGTCACCATTGTGACGGAAGTAATACATTTGTATGATGTCACTGGTAGTTCCTATGATTCATGAAATGCTATGAGCAGGCTAGCAATGAGAGGGAAGTGGATTGCGGCATTGGGCAAGCAATTTCGATTGCCTTTTCGTATTTCAAATATCTTACTATATTATAGTATCGTTTGGCACATAAAGACATTGAAAATTGTTTTTACAAAACAATCGACAGGTCAGAACTATAATGAGAACACTACACAACCGTACAGTTCCTGAACACTGTACTACCATCGCACAAGGGACAACAGTAAGGTTATCAAAAATATTAATTAAAACCACAGCTCACTGTTTTCAATTTTAATCATAATTTAATCATACAATATACACATTATTATTAATATTATATAACCAATTTATATACCTCGTTTAGAGTACCACTATTTTGTATGTAATGTAATACATCTTACTATCACCAAAACTGATATAAACCCACCCTGGGGAATAACCACACTTATATAAGTATTGCAAATTATGTATGTACAAAATGACCTATGTATTTATAGTGCTTATATGAAGGGTGACTTTATATGTTGAATACCTTATTTTCCCTTCAGTATATTAGTTATATAAGTTATCTTAACTGATTTTCACATACAAAAGATGTCTCAAAATGTTTTAAATTATTAAAATATACTGTATGTAAATTACAAAACATGCAAACATATTTAATCAATCTACTCCAATTGTGTGATAAGAGGAATAATTTCACGTTGCCCATGCTATATTAATGATCATGTTTCCTGATTAGTTTATAAAACTGTCATGAGTATCATTAGGATTCTTATGCAATTATCCCAGCCTAGTAATTTGTTGTCACCTATTTCCATTGTCTAATGTTCAACCGTCATCAACCCCAGGCTTCACTTTTACAGTAATGTAAAACAAGCTTGCCATCACTACCAAAGCACTGGAAAATAACCACAGGTAGTTAAATTAACTTTAAAAAAAACATCTAAACTAAAGCAGTACTGATGAAATTAAATGTCGTCATAAAAAAACCACATTCAATATCAATATCGTTTAAGCTCTGTCTACACATCAAACTTTATGTGACAAAAAAGTGTGATGTGCCCAAATATGGTAGTGATATGCTTAAAAAATGGTAGTGATAATTATACAAAGTAATAGACATTTCAAAACTTACTTCAAATAAATTTAAAATTGTTTGGTCAGGAGATGGTGAAAATGCTTGGTTGACATAAATAAACTGAAAAAAAATATATATATATATTAAGTAATTAATTAATTAAACTGTTACATCTTTACAAGCGCCTTACCAAGGCTACCCCTTACCCTCCACACAACCCTTGACCTAAAGAGACATATGTCACCAACAAGAAATCAGCATGTGTAGCCAGGGGTGGATGCAGGATTTTTTTAAACACAAAGCCAACATAGTTAAAAGTCTGTGACAAATAGACATCAAAGGTAGTTCATAGATTAATTTTAGCTGTCAAAAGAAAAGGAGGGGAGCATGTGCTCCTAGTGCTTACCCTCCCTGGATCCATCCCTAGTGCTCACCCTCCCTGGATCCATCCCTAGTGCTTACCCTCCCTGGATCCATCCCTAGTGCTCACCCTCCCTGGATCCATCCCTAGTGCTCACCCTCCCTGGATCCATCCCTAGTGCTCACCCTCCCTGGATCCATCACTAGTGCTCACCCTCCCTGGATCCATCCCTAGTGCTCACCCTCCCTGGATCCATCCCTAGTGCTCACCCTCCCTGGATCCATCCCTAGTGCTCACCCTCCCTGGATCCATCCCTAGTGCTCACCCTCCCTGGATCCATCCCTAGTGCTCACCCTCCCTGGATCCATCCCTAGTGCTCCCCTCCCTGGATCCATCCCTAGTGCTCACCCTCCCTGGATCCATCCCTAGTGCTCACCCTCCCTGGATCCATCCCTAGTGCTCACCCTCCCTGGATCCATCCCTAGTGCTCACCCTCCCTGGATCCATCCCTAGTGCTCACCCTCCCTGGATCCATCCCTTAGCACCCTCCCATTTTTCCATCATATTATTGTCAGTATATCAAAATTCACCTACCAGTGACTCTGCAGGGTCACATTTAATGTATTTTCTTATAAAATCTGATATTCCTGCTATTGTATTAGTTGGTTCTACTGCCCATTTCCTCTTTTTCATAATCGGTGCATCCCCTGTCGCCTTCAACAACACATCAACTACAAAAAAAAGTTTAATGTTTAATTAAGTTGAATGGAATAAAATGGAATTATAACTGTACATTAGATTAAAATTTATTGCCATAATAAATTACTTTTCTTCTTCTTGGTAACTTGTTGGGTTGATCCGGTAGGAACTGAGGGTTTTGCTGAATCAAGGTTTTGTTCTGCCATAGTTGAGAAGGAATTCTGTTGAGAAACTGTATCAAAAAAAAATATGCAAACAAATTAATATGAATACAGTAAATTATTAAAAAAATTAAAAGGTCAATATCTGATTTACTGTGTTATGTTTATGGAATAAAAAATGGTTAGATTTGAATATAAACAAGTGATTGTAATAACAAATTCAACATTTTGTCGGAAGTTTTTTCTTTGCTATTTCTAGTCGGGACGAAACGACTCTATTCTCACATTATGAAGAAAACATGTCTCTCCTTCCCTATTATATTATACTCTTCTGATGTACTGCCGAGCCTACCAGGACCCAGCCTAGCTATTTGGTTCGATATCACTAGCTAAATATACACTATATTGTTACATACTAATTCAGGTAATGTAAAGAACGATTTAAATATTAATTCAATAGTATGTGTTTGTATTATATTATAATATAATAAGCAATTTAGCATACCTTCAACATAAAATAAAATGTTTTTATCGGTGTCGCTGACACGCACAAAACAACCAAAACAAAAAGGTACAAGCCAACAAAAGTTTAGTTTGTAAATATAATTTGGGGAAACCCCACGTTCTTGATTCTGTCTCCACTTTTCTCTCCTCCCTTCTTGTCGTTTGAGTTTCAAGAATCAGGTATTTAAGTACCATCGTTTAATTTTAAAAACAAAAAACGATTATACTGATATTTTATGCTTTATTATTCTATAGCCAAACATAGGCCTAGCCTAGCTAGTAGAGTAGTAGTAAGTAGGCCTAGGCTAGCCTACCTAGTTAGGAGGGGTAGCCTTGTTGAGCCGTTATTTCACACTAGCCTGTGGTGGTGTAAACATATATCCATGTTCCGCATTTTTAAAACTTTCATCATCGCTTCAGCTTTCATGTGGTGGTGGTAATACTACTGCTGCTATGTAGGCCTAGTGATCACAAATTGTTGGTTTGTTTAAAATATCTTTTACCAATTATAAAAGAATGCCCCTCTATACCTATGCTATAATATATATGTTTGTTGTTTGTATTGTTAACAGATATGGGCGTAGGAAATGTGTACACAACAATAGCCGCAGCCATTGGCGGCCTTGGACTTCTCATGATTCTTCGGAGATATATGTTAAATAAAAAAATTAAAAAACTACAAAGTAAAGTTGTGGTGATCACAGGAGCTAGTTCAGGTGTTGGCGAAGGTGAATAAAATGATTTAGATAATATAATTTTTACAATTAATATTTACATAAAAATATGTGATTTAAATGTACTAAATTATATACTTTCCAGCATGTGCTCACGCTTTTTATCGGTGTGGTTGTAAGGTGATACTGTGCTCAAGAAGACGGAATGAACTAGAAAGAGTTAAAGAACAACTAATGTCTTTGCAACTGGTGAGAATTATTTATAATCAATATTGTCTTATCATTTTCCAAATTTGTCACTACTTTTTTCTTTTCTAAAGAAAAACACAAATATCTAAAATATCAAATCTCATAGAGGTAAACTTTGATTCATAAAAAAAGCCATGGCCATGATTTGAACCTAAGATCATTTATAAAACAAACATTTTACCACTAAAGTTTTCTTGTTAATAAATATCATTTATAAATACAGGTAGTAATGCTATAATACTGTACAGTATTACTATTTTATAACTTATTTGCACTGAGAAAGGCTTACTTAGGGTTACCCAAAAGCTTTGCAATTTCTTTCTGGCTGTTTTACTTTATCGTTTTACTTATTTTTTATTTTGTATCTCTATTGAGATACAGCCACTGATACCTGCAGCATTGTCATTTTTTCAGTAATTTGCTTTTTGATTTGTGCATAAAGATTAGTTATAAATACATAATAATAACCGTTATATTTTCTTTCATAGGAAATTGAAACATATACACCAGTAGTCGTGCCCCTTGACCTTGAGAATACAGATGACATTAGAGTACGAGCCATCGAGATCTTGGAATGCTTCGGTAGAGTTGACGTTCTTATCAACAATGGCGGAATTAGTTTTAGAGGCACAGCTAGGGAGACAGATATTGATATTGATAAAAAGATTATGAATATCAATTACTTTGGAGCTGTTGCATTGACAAAAGGTGATTGTTTTTTGGCATTATCATTATCAGTATGCTAGGTATGGTTGCATGGATGGTTGCATGGATGGTTGCATGGAGTAGAGTTGTAGCTTGATGGATAAAGATCCTGGGTTAAAATCCTGTCAGATGTCAGGATTTTTTCTTGACAAAAAAACAATATTACGTATCAAACAATCAAATGACAAGCATAGACTTTTATTAGGTGTGTTTCAATAATAACAGTGTATTAATTAATTATGGTCATGTTTCACTCCTAGTTTTATTAAATTCAATGATCTTTGAAGGCTCAGGCCACATCATAGCTGTCAGTAGTATTCAGGGAAGGATGGCAATCCCATACAGGACTGCATGTAAGTATATCACATTATAAGTCATATTCTCAAATATTCAAAAATTGTTCCATTTAGAGTATTTTTAGATCAAAGAAATGTATAAATTAGACAATGATAACATGAACATGGTCAAATGACCTGTGTTCAGATCCGAACCACTTACTATCACTGCATCAGTGTTAAACGGTTAACTGAAACAAGTTTACTTCTAGGTTGGTCCTCTCATTTTTCATTCCTCTGTATTATTTGTAATAGGGCATTTTGATGAAATAAATGTTTGTTGAAATGAATTGAACTGGACCACAACAGGTGATTGCATAGAGTAGAACCCCATCTCAGATGAAACCTCTATTATGGGATACTTTCCAAAGAAATGAATGAGTAAATCAGTTTTTACACACATTTCCAACCCCTATTATGGGATACTTTATTGGGTCGTGAAGGTGTTCTACTGTATTCGTAATTCTGGTATTGATACAATAATTAATTTGATGAAATTTATTAGTATTATGATACATCATGATCTTTACGGGGATTGCATTTAGTGATTGAGCAACTGTCCAAGATATTGTACACTTAACCATAGTAACATTCTTAAGCATCGTTTCTAATGCTTATTTTACACCAAATATTATAATAATATATTATAATATTATAATATTATAATGGTGAAACAAGCTGTCGTGTTTAAAGAAAGTTAATAATAACAATAATAAGAATTATAATTGTTTCCATAGACACAGCATCTAAATATGCTCTGCAAGCATTTTTTGATAGTCTCCGTGCAGAAGTTGCTGACAACAACATAAATGTCACCGTAGTCAGTCCTAGCTACATAAACACAAACTTGTCATTGCATGCGGTTTGTAGTGATGGATCAGCTCATGGAGGTACAGTGATTTTGAGATGGGAGTTTGGGTATCCTACAGATTAACATGTGTCCTTATTTTAATGGGATGGTTTATGTAGTAATCAAAAGTGGGTTTGGATTTTGGGAGGAGTGTCATAAATTGATGATGACACAAGGTGGGCAGAGGTCACATTTGCTGTACATTTTTGGCAAGCCATTCATGTTATTGTTAGTGTATAATCAAATTTTCTTTAGTTAAAGAAACTGATCAATACGTCTCACAATCAATATTAAATATATTGGAGGAAATGGAAAAATCTGGAGTCTTCCACACTGATCTTGTTGAGGGAATTATCAATTCTAAAGCTCTGTTTACACTATCAAACTAGTTTGACAAAAAAAGTGTGATGTGCCCAAATATGGTAGTGATATGCCCAAATTTGTCATGTCCATAAATGGGCACATCACATTTTGTTGTCACACAAAGTTTGATAGTATAGACAGAGCTTTAAGAGTCTGTTGAAGTTGATGACCCATTTTTTGTTTTTTATTAATTATATAATATATTCTTTTCTAGTAATGGATTCTACAACAGCAAAAGGTATGTCAAGCAAGTATGTAGCAAACCAAATAGTCAAGGCTGTGGTGACAAAAAGGAAGGATTTGATGCTAGGCCCCATCGACCACAAACTGGCAGTACACCTCAGGAATCTGTTGCCTTCACTTTATTTTTGGATCATGAAAATGCGGGCTAGAAAGGGTTCAAAAGGCGAAGATTAACACCTTTTTGTGTTTTATTTTATTTACAAAATTAAAAGAGCTAACTATGGCTAATTTTTCTTATCAAATTTGAGTTGCACTGTTTTAAACTTAAAGTGGTTTACCAAAAAATATTTGCGCTCGTATAGATGAACTATAATGTGAACCATTTAATTGGAATTTTTACGCAATTAAAATCAAATGTCAAGATTAGCATTTGCATTCCAGTGAACAGATATTTAGTTTTTAAAGATTTTGTTTTTAGGAATTGCAATAAAATATTGTAATAGTAATACATTTTACTAAAACAAAATGTCAAATTGTTATTCAATAAAATGTAAAAAAGGATAACCCTTTATTGACTTGTAGTTAAACTACATTTTAGTTGTAAAGTGTAAAAGATGATACGTGATAGACAAATAACCAGGTGAAGTCTCAATATCAGTCAGATGTTGCCCATTAATTTATGTACCTGCTTGGTGAACAAATGACAGAGTGAACAGTGACAATTTTAGTCAAAGGACCAGAGAATGCTACCATCTACACCAATTTTAATTTAATGCATACGGTACATCCGTTTGTTTCAATTTGATTGACATTTTGGATAGATGGACTGATTACGTAATTTATAGCAGCCAGGGGGTCCGGCCAGGTCAGCTTTTAAAAGATTTTTTAGTAGCTTAGGGAGTAAACATTACCTCAGCATGATCGTCCGAATTTGGAGTGATGTTCTGGAACGTACGAGTCGTCGCGATGGTATTTCATATATTTCGGTATTAAATAATCTGCTACTTTTAAAGTTAAAAATAAGCTGATATAAAGTATTCTTTTCTTGTGTATATTTTACAAAAGATCTGGTGAGATAAAATGAGTGCTGACGAGCCAGTAGGACGTGAAGTTAAACTATATGTTTACGATTTAACAAAAGGGGTGGCCCGGTCGATGTCGCAGGCATTCCTTGGTATGTATGCGGCGTATATTGATTATGTGAGGGTGGTGAAGCTCATTATGTAGTATCTTTGGCCTAGCACATGTGGCCTAGCTTAGAATTACACGAATTTCAAAATTGAGTAGAGTTATACAAGTTAACAATAACACCTTTTAATTTTTATGTATATAATGAAAATGGGCCTAGCGCTAATTTTTATTCATTTCATCTATTAAATACAAATATTTTAATTTGTTTGTAATTATTTTGCCTTTAAATTTATATTAATTATTATTAATTAGGCCTATAGGGCCTATTATTACTATTTAATCCATAGGCCTACTAGTAGTAGTACTAGGCCTATATAATTTATTATTATTATTATTAAAATAAATATTAATACCTAGCCTATAGGCCGCCGTAATAAATGTGTTTAGTATTAATTTCTATAAATACCTACTTAGGCCTACTCATAAAAAGTAAGTCTTGTCTTAGGCCTCCTAGTATTTTATTTATTTTTAATTAAGCCTGTAGAATGCTAGCCAACTGTTCTGCTGCTGGGGGCTGTTTTCGTCTAATCCATCTATTTCTGCAGCTGTCTCAGTAGTTAGTACTCAAAAATGTATTCACAAAATTGCAGAAAATAATAAAGAACATGTTTACTTTCGCTTCTAGAACTTCTACCTAAAATGTTTTAAATCCCCCACCGCCGAATATACACTACTGTAGTACTATTCCTACTGTATAATTAAATTTTCACACAATTCATTCAATTTATTGTATTGTCCTACAAAAATGAAAATTTAAGATGAATAAAATAAAAACTTAAAACAAAACTTGTTGTTAACTTGCACAGAAAAAAAACCAATTATTTGATTTAAAGACAAAATAAAAACTGTTAAATCGAACATTGGTTCCAGTTGACTAGTAGTAGTTATTTCTTAAAATTAGGTTTTTTCAGGTAAATCATTTTTTCATGCTTCAATTGTTTGTTAGGTGACTATGGACCTATCACTGTAGGTCCATGATGTGACAATAAAATGATAAAAAATCAACCCAAAAAAATTATTTACAAATTATTCTTTTTCATAGGGACAATATTATGTACAAATGTTATTATAAATGTTTTGATTGGTATCTTAGGTTCATTCTAATTTTAGCAACTACATGAATGTTGATATCTTGATTAACAGGTAAACAGCTGGATGGGATATGGCATACATCAATTGTTGTATTCGCTAGAGAATACTTCTTCGGAGGTGGCGGAATTGAGACCTGCCGACCAGTAAGTCAAAACCTGCTTTTTTCTGATTGTCTTCTCGCTTTGAAATGAACTCCCATTTTTGTTATTGAAGATTATTCAACTTTCTTTTACAAGGGTAGCTCTTCTAATATTCATACATGTACAATAAATTCAATAAAAAATAAACTTTAAAGTTCATATAAAAAGACATTGGTATCAAATATTGCTTATAATATTATTATCTTTGAAATATCATTTTAACTTGATTTTAAAATCAGAATAAGATATATTGCATTGATAATCTCATCTCTCATGTGTTTTTTTTATTGTTGATATATTTTTTCACATTTTTTTTTTCAGGGTGGAACGATTCTTGGAAATCCTGACAATGTTGTTGAACTTGGCGATACTTTCTTAGATTACCCACTTTTTTACGAATACATTTCAAATTTAAGAGAAGATATGTTTAGGTTTGCAAAATTATTTTAAAAAATTAAATTATACTGTAGAAAGGCTTTTCATTAAAATTTGAATTTAAGGATATAGTCACTTGTACTCGTTGGGATAGCTACTCCATTCAGCCACCTAAATGAGAACCGGTGGTGAATCCAGGATTGTGAAATAAAGGAACCATTTGAAGTAACTGTTCAAGATTTATAATATTATTTAGATAGTCTAGGCTTGTTAAACATTACTTAAACATTTTGGAATTATTTCACTGTTCACTAAAACTGTTTATATTTTATTTATAGTGGAGAGAAGTATCACTTGTTTGATCACAATTGTAACACATTCAGCAATGAGATTGCGCAATTTCTCACAGGCAATGAAATCCCAGAATACATCACTAGTCTTCCTCAGGAAGTGCTCGACACGTAAGTTATCTCTACGCCCGTTTTTCACTAGGCAAATTAAAGGCATTTATTAATGTTCATATATGAATATTCATATAGTTCCATCTACTGATCTCTGATGTGAAAACCAACCAATCAGATGAGAAATATAGAGTTAAGCACTGTCTACACTATTAAACTAGTTTGACAAAGAATGTGTATGTGCCCAAACATAGTAGTAATATTCCTAAATATGTTAGTGATATGACATGTCCATATCTGGGCACATAACATTTCTTTGTCAATAGTATAGATAGTGCTTAACTTAGCATAATATACAGTAACACCATTTTTAAGTAAAGAAGACTATGTTACATTCAACAACTTTCATCACCTAAGATACCTTTCTACAATGACAATGTATTGCTGTGGTGAGTCTATTGCCCATCATTCCCGACAAAACATTATACAGGAAACCCTTGATGTTGAAAAAGTAAATACTACATATTTTTTTCATAGGCCGCTTGGTGCTTTAATCAAACCTTTAATAGACTCAATGACAACAAATCCCGTCCCACCGAGAACTAATAGCTATCTAGAACCAATCCCGCAACCAAGTTATTTACAAGATGACGTCCCATCACAGGCCTCCGCTGCTGCTCCAGATGACCAGGCAAAAGTTGATGATCAAAGGCAAGTTAATGGTACGGAGGTCAATGGGGTCGGCGCTGATATTAAGGCAAGCGATGATGCTGAAATTCCTGTGAAACCAAAACTTCCAGTTGTGTCGAAAAAACACATGTTTACTGATGCTAAGGTTAGAGTTTTAAAAAACAATGTCTATTTTTCATTGTGTTAAAAAAAAAGATGCGCAATTGCCATATAAATTGTTTAAATGTACAAATTTAGCTTTTTTCGTGCCGCGGCTTTAGCCAGCAATGTCCCAAGAGGACATACTCATTAAGAAGCTTTATCATCGCGGTAGCTATAGTTCTAATGCCGACAGTTTTGGGAATTTGTAAACTCGACTATAATTTATAGGTCCCAGCTGCTGAACCCAAAAAAACGTCTGGGAAAAATGAGTCTATGAGGGCTCACGGTTGAACGATTTTGGATTCTCGCCTTTTGATTTGTTGACGCGAATCAACAGACTGGGAATAATTTTCTTACTTGTACCACTGTGAAGTCACGTTGTCTCTAGAGGGTATTATTAACACCCACCAAAATTGGCATGATGTGATTTATAATTAAATAGCTATGTTAGATTTTGTGTATTTTTGCGATTAACCAACATATTTTTATTTTGTTACACATTTCCATGGTAACAAAAACATATTTTCTATAAATTATTAATATATCTAAAGAAAGAACAATGATTAATTTTATTAAAATGTCGAGCGGCGTTTTTTGTAAGAAATATTTCTTGTTTATTGCTGTTTTAAGAATCTTTTTTTTAATAAATGTTGAATGAATTTGAAATCGATGAATTTATTTCAACATCATTATTTATATATTGTTACTATGACAGCCAGGTGAATGTGTGCAATGCATTTTGGGAAATCTTCCAGAAGGTATGTTGACAGAGGAAGAGAAAATGTCATTGGAGGCACTTAGAAAATACCTCGATGAAGATATGGATCTAACTGGTATACCAAACAATGGTTTTCTTGCTGTTGGTAAGTTAGTAAATAAACATTTGAAAACAAGAATAAATTTGTATTTATTCATTTATTCATCAGTGGAAAATTGTTTGATCCGTCTGTACACTGGTTTACAGTACTTTTCCCTGTATGTATGCAACATCCTTCTCATTCTGTTTGATATTCATTGATAGGTTACGATAACTACATAAAGTGGTTAGTTTATTTCATGCTTGTAATTTTCTTTCCCTTTGAATTGCAGAATTTGGGAATAGGAAAGTGGGATTGGGTGGGAAGAGATTTAACAAAAGATCTAAGCATCCTCCCCACAGAATAAAATCTTGGAAACCTACATTTTTTATTTTTAAAAATTTAGGTTTCAAAGTCTAGAGTTTTTTATTATTAATTATTTTGTTTAATTAATAGGTAAATTGCTACAAACAATGGAACTGCCGCCTTGTGTGTTAGTGGCCGTCTTAGATTTGCTACAACTAGCCTTCTTAAACTTAGATGTTGTTAGGTTTATGTTGAGCAACGATGACCCTGTTATGATGACCTTTGTGAATGACTTGAATAATAAAACAATTGATGTGCAAGTGGCTGCTATCAAGATGGTTTGTACATTATTATACTATTATTAGTACTTTTTATTAATGTAAAGATCTGTATTGTTATTGTAATGAAGTCTCCCAGTATTTCATTTTTCTTCTAATCTAATGATGTAATACATTGATTTTATTTCTAATACTGCAGCTCTGTAATGTGTGCAAATGGGGTCAGGGCTATACATGGTTAGTCTCCGAGCAAGAATGGACTCTCAATGGAGCGACAACTCGTAATTGTACAATCACCTGTTCTCTCATTACATCTGCTTTGCTTTGCCAAAATATGCAGCTGATGGAAGTGGCTGCCACACTAGTCAACAACATGGCACAGCATGAGGTATGTAAAGCTTTGTCTACACTATCAAATTAGTTTGACAAAACAAATGTGATGTGCCCATATATGGTAGTGATATGACATCATCATGTCCATATATGGATACATGACATTTTTTGTCACATAAAGTTTGATAGTGTAGACGGAGCTTTAGCAATGAGTGTCTCTCAGTTTAGATATGTGCTTGCCATATTGTACAGTTCAGTCACTCTCCCACCATTTAAAAACCCACTCAGCAGCAGATTTCATCCCAAAATTTGAACAACTTATAGAATGCAGCTTTTTTCATATTAAACTGCAGTCAATAGAATTGACCTGTGACATTAGCTTACATGTGACAATTACGTTACTTTTTAACTTTTACAGGTTTCAGAAGACATTGCTATTGAGCTTGGCAGTGCTATGCTGCAATGTATAACTACGGTAGCTGATATTGCAGAAGGAACAGGTAAGCTGAGGAGGGGTGGCAGGGGTTTGAGAAGAAGGGACATGATTTCACTTATTGTAGGGTTTCATCTATAGTAGATGTCCAGTAATATTATGCTACAGTTTGTAGGATAGTCAAGTCTATATAATTCTAATTCTAAACATCTTTGGCCTTACAAAATTACCTTAGCTCTGTCTACACTATCAAACTTTATGTGACACTAAAATGTGACGATGTCATATCACTACCATGTAAGCATATTACTACAATATTTGGGCACATCACACTTTTTTGTCAAACAAGTTTGATAGTGTAGACAGAGTTTTAGACTGCCTTTCACACCTGCTCCTGTCTGGCTCTGGCAAATATATGTTTCGTTTTCATGACGCTCCACAGAGGTTATTTATTTCAACATCTACCAAAGGAACTTCCTGAATATGAATAATTTGAGAGCAACCACATTCTAACATCTTATTATTCCTTTCAGCATTTTTCTGTCTAGGTGGTCTTTATGGTTTAATGCAACATGGTGAGGTCACATGTCTTGCCTCAGTGATGGGATTGGATCCTCAAAAATATGCATCTCGCTCACAAAGATTAGAAATACTGTGCGGTGACATGCTATCTGTTATGAACGAAAATTAGAATTCAACAGAGTTTTTTGTATGCCTTGTATCACTTAGCATTCATAATTAAAATGTTTAATAATAAGTCTAGTCTTTTGTACAGATATGTACAAATAGAAATCACTTCCTGGGCATGCTGGGGTGCTTGCGCAGTAACATTTTGTCCCCAATATGTTTCTTTTTTGTGCGAGAAAATTAGCACCAAACAATGTTTAGGTCTGTGGTAAGCAGTGGACCCATTCTTGGTTGTGCTATGGGTTCTATAATGGTTGCCTAGGAGAGCAACATATATCGTATTTAACGTTAAGTTTAGATGTAGCCACACCTCTTTAGTCGAGGTGTGATTCTATTACGACATGATCATGTTTTATTATAAATGTTTTAATTACATGCGGGTATGGAGAGTGGGGGAGGGGGAGGGATTGAGTGATGGAGTGTGAAATGACGATGAGAGATGAGAAAAGATTATAAAAAAGAATGGAGATGAAATGAGAACCAGAAGTATGGCGAGAGAAGAGTGGAAGAGATTGGAGTAGTCGGCAATGTTTAGGCCTTAAAACATTTTTTATAAATTTATTATATTGTATGCAAGATAGTGATGTATTCTAGCTGATATTAGCTTGTTTGTGGTTTATTTATTACTAGTTTAATACACGATGCAATATACAAAACAGTTTGTTTCAAATTTATTTTTTTGAATAATATAAGTGATTTTAATTTAGTATTTTAGAATAATCAATAAGATTTAATGAAAGCATTTCTTTAGAAATGGTATTGCAGTGTTGATTGCTTAGGTACATTATTATTATTCTTAAATATAGGTACAGTACAGTTTTTTTACCAACAATTCTTCAAATACTACACAGTTTTTGAGTAAAGTCTGTGTAAATGTTTTTGAATATATATATATATGACTGGTAACAGGTTAAAAACATGTCTGCATGAAAAACTAATTTGACAAAATTTGTTGTTGTTGAATATAGGCCATTTTAATCTCACATAATAGTTACCAGATTTATTCAAATAAACACCCCGTTTTGAAATAATGCCCTCCCACAGAACATCATTTTGAATAAACTCCACCTTTAATAAACGCTGCCACATGCATACAGTATATATATACACACAATATTGCACTGATTAAGGGGTAGTGTTGCCTGAAAGCTTTTTGATTTAGCTTTTGCTTTTATTTTGTATCTCTATTGAGATCCAGCCACTGATACCAAAGAATATATATCACAAGAATGAGTATTCCGCGATTTTTGCATGAGAAATTTGTAACAGAGAGCTCCAGAAAGTAATGCCCGCCCTCATAAGGGCGGATGTATACATACTAAATAAGACTTGATTTAATAGATATTATACATGTCACATTAAATAGAATTATGATAATATATTTTGCAATTGTAAACCATTTTATAATACATGTTTATTAACAAACTAGTGTACATTCACTTTTACAGAAAATTATTTACTATCATGCTAAGTTAGTTCACGAATAGCGCCACCAAATTCTCCAAAATGTTCAGATTTCTTTCATGTTGGGTTTTTAACAGATTGTGAAAACGTAATCATTTATTCTACTGTATTTACAGATTTTCATTAATATTATATTGCACACACGATGTGACACAGTTAATACTAAACTAGATATGCAATGATTTAAATAAAAATAATTGATTTTTAAAAGATATATTGATTGATTGATTTTGTAAGAATCATAATAATTATTATTATCTAACACAGCAACACCAAAAATCAACAAATCGTTACTCAGCACGGCCTATTCTTTACCATTGCCGTGTACTACTCTACGCCCGGTAAATTAAGTATTGTTTTTATGATATAAATTAGTATAAAATACATATTAATTATTAATAGGACAAAATGTTAAATGTCATTAACATTTATTTGTTTTACCAGAAACAAGTTAAACACCAACACGCCCGGTCACGCTATCGTAGCGCCCGGTTGATAAAGCAAAACTGTTTATACGGCAGTTTTTACTAAATAAATTGCATAAAAGGAACAATTAAATATCCAAATAGTATTTAGCATGATGTTGGCATGTAGTTGATAACATTTTTTATCATGAAAATACTACCGGTGGTCCAGCCTTTGATTAGTGAAACCGTCACAAAAAGTTGTATACATCCCAGATACATCCACACTTATAGCGGCGCCTTACCACATGGACAATATTACTGTTACAGGGAAAATCGCGGATTACTCATTCTTGTGATATATATTCTTTGCTGATACCAACAGCTTGTCATGGATTTATATACACATTTTTATTTGTAGTAGAATTCATTGATTGACATGATCTACAATTTACTAAGAATTTTGATACAATTTTAGTAGTAAATTACTTCTAGATATTAATTGTGGTATTTTTTCAAATCCATGGGGTATTTATTGGGTTATACATGTTACCATTCAACCATTTCCCCCGAAATAAACACTATTGAAAAAATAAATACCCGGGCATTTAAAAAAAATAAATATGGTATTCACCGGAAGCTCATTGTTTTGGGGGTTTTTTATATTAAGCAAAATCATTATTTTTGTGAATAATTTAACATTTCAAATATCTGATTTGTTATTTTTCATGTTTTGCAGGACAATACATCTTTAAGCAAATTTACAATAAAATTCAATAGTGTGAAATTTGTTCTTTTTGTCTTTTTCTTGAAAAATTTGTTCTTGTTTCGACATTTTTTTTGATAATTGGACTAAACACTTTAGTTTCAAGAAAAATTACATGAACTCTCAATAGACTAGTTTTAGAAATGAATTTTTCAGTACTTTTAAGAATGGGGTGAAAACAGGGTCCCCTCACCCAATACTATGACTGATAAATATGCCACAGTTTTCCAATATACTGTATTTTATTATAACCACAGTTGCACCATCCAGCACCACAATATCCATGCTACAATCATGAGACAGTACAGCAATTACAGGTTTTAAAAGTTTTGGAATTTATTCAAACATTCATATTCCAATATCATACATTGTCCAATAAGAAAAGGTAGATCTACCATAGTGGAAATAAATCAAAAATGTATTTTTTATTTTAAATATTTCTTACGTATCTTATTAACCTTGACTGAAGAAGCACAAATCCTACAACTTTACATTAGATGAACGTACATGTTCTAATTTTGTATTTTTTATTTCAAATATGGTACAGTACAGCTGCGTCCTACATATAGGACTTCAAAACAAAATGCTTACTGATGTAAATATTAGTTACAATATACATTTGATTATAAAAGTTGTAATGTCTTATACAGTATTAACTTTAAATTAATTACAATTTGGAAGAGTTGGGAGTTTGGGGTGTCTTTGTGGTCAATGACAATTAACAAAAATCAACCAAAAACAAAATAATTAAATTGGCCAAATATACTGCGTAACTTGAGTTAGAAAAATATAATGAGTCATGATTGGCCTGATATTTATAGCAGTATAGCCAATTTGGACTGGGTTTGAGTTATTGATGAGTGTTTTTCAGAGTTCATTCTTCAGTAATACATTTTGTAGTATTCCCTCATTGCCTGGTCTCTCCTCCTCTTCTCTTGCGGTGACACCCAGTTGCCTCCGTAGTCTCGTTTATTTGATCCTTTCTCTGGCTCCTTAAGGTTTCGTCCGTCGGTTATCACTTTAACATCAAAGTCCAACAGGCCATATTCCCGTGATTTTGCAGCCGATTTTGTTGACAATTTGGCCATGTCATCCTCACTTAAACTATTTTTTTCCTGATATTCACGTTTTACTTTGCGGATTTCTTGATGGACGTCATTCTGATGATCTTTGAATTCATCCCAGATTTTTGTTTGGTTCTTGTGTTCACGAGCTCGTTTGTAAAGCTGTTGATTTTTTTTGCATAACCGATGAAGTTCTTCATTGAACCACGGGGCAAGGCTAGTGTAATCTATTTTCTCAGTTTCTTTTTCTGTATCATCTACTTTTTCTGCTTCATCTTTTTTCTCTGAGCTTTCATCCTCCATTTTTTCTATTGAATCAGTTTTTTCCTTCTTTGTTTCATCTTTATTTTCTGATTCACCTTCTGCCTGCTCCTCTACTTTCTCTGGACTCTTATCATTCTCTGATTTCTCTGCGTTGTCGTTACCTGAGTTAACCTGATCATCTGACTTAGCCTGTTCATCTGACTTAGCCTGTTCATCTGACTTAGCCTGTTCATCTGACTTAGCCTGTTCATCAGAGGCCTGTTCCTCGTTCGTTGCCTCGGCGTGTGGTTCACCGGCGTTTTCCACAGCGTCCCCAGCAGCAGGCTCAGCAGCCTCCTGACCAGAATTTTCCGTCTCAGCCTGTTCGACAATTTCCGATTCATTTACTTGATTTTCTTCGGCATTATTCGATACCTCATTTGCGGTATTTGATTCCATTATATCTCAATATCAATATATGATGTAAAGCTAGACTGGAAGTAGCAAATAAGTTCCCAAATACACGAATTCTACCGCTCACAAAATGTCGTTTCCTCCACAATGCCTTTTTCTAGCTCGGCTTGGCTCTCTACGCGCATCGTGGTTAAAACCAAACTTATACTATTTACACGGACATAGGCACGTGTAAATATCCACAATAATCCGTCTCACTGCCAACAGTTATATTCGATAGATGATTTGGAATTTAATTTAAATTCGTCTATCTATAAATTGATTCACTTTGATTATATTTTGTGTCCTTATTGTATGTTATGTATTCTACTTTAGTTAACATAAAATTATTAAAGAGTAGGCCTATTTCTAATCAATGCAATTATTTATTTCATTAGAATTAAAGTTAACACCTTTTTTCTTACCGAGGCTATAGATTTTATTTATTTGTTGTTTCAGAGAAATATAATAAATCATAATGTATAATATTGTAATTTAGATTGATAGTTACCAATCTTTTTGTAATAAGATATGAGATATTTTTTAAAGTTTTTATAATATTTTAAAATATTTATAGGCCTACTTGTTTTATTTTAAATCCAATCTGTTGTGAAATAAATCAATAAAATACTGCAAATTATTTTTAAAAGACAAAATAATCTAAACCCCACTGTCTGGCAGAATTTGAGTATTTTTTGCTTTCAATTTTCCAGATAAAATTTTGTTTTTTTTTTCGATCTAATTGGTATATTACGTGAATCCTATTATGTGGCATTAAAAAGGCATTGAACAAACAGAATAAAATAAAAAGGGGAGAATATCTTTAATGCATGCGTAGTAACGACTAATTATTATTAGTATAAGCTTGCTATATTAATAGGGGAGTCCCTGAAAAAAGCATATAAAAGTATATTGTTTTAACGCTTTATTCCTTTTTAACAAATATTTACAATATATACTGGTTTCAAAGGCGGCTCAGGTTTAATGTTCTTACATATATTTGTATAGCCTGGTTAAAATTCACATAATTCACATAAACTTCAAGGATGGATTTGGTGCAGGAACAATAAAACAATAAATTATTACAGTACAGTATGTGTATTGTATTTTTGTTTATATACCTTTATTATAATATAATTATACGCCCTGTACCTGCTAGGGTAATTACTCCATTGTTACATACTACCTGAAATAAAAGGTAAGAGGGTTCTCTGGAGGAATAGACAAATAATTAAGTGCTAATAGACTTGTATAATGACGTCAGATTTAGTATAACAGCGCCCTCTGTTTTTTTTCCAGAGAGAGACGTTTTTTTCGTTTGCAGAAATTAAAATTACAGAAAGTTTTATTGTTGGCGCGATGGCTGATGATAAACAAAGGTTTGTTTGAAATGAAAATTAAATTTTTAGTATAATACTATGAAGGTATAAATATTCCAAGGTTTTGGAGGTCTATTTACAATTTTCAAATATGTAAAACTATAATTTGTACATGTTTTTCCTAGGCCTAGGAAAGCTAGCGTCGTGCTCGGCTGTATGTGATTAGTTGGCGGGTAGAATGCACACAGCAGTCAGTGCAGGGAGATTCACAATACCGCTCTATATGCAGCTGCTGAGCTCGGTCATGTCAATCTGTGCGTGGTTTAAAGCCCGGTGGGGTTTTATGGGTTTTATAATATAAAATGTTATCCAGTTCATGATAAACATCATTGTTAATGATATATATAATATTAATCATCTTTAACTTGTTCTTGGTAGACAAAATAAATTTAATGTCAATCAATCAATGACGATGTAACATCGGAGCATATTGTTTAAAAAATGCATTTTTTTTATATATGTATAAAAAACTGTACTAGCCTAGATGCTACCAACTGGGCATAGATTTGTATGATTCAAATTGTAATTGGTTGCTACTTAATATAGTGCTTGTAATGATAAATCTATTTTAGAATTTTTAATCATAAAATATTTATTTAATTATACTTAGAGAACTAGTGGGAACCGATTGTGCTATTATTCATGAAATCTACGACAATGGAAATGCACAAGAACAATTTGAATTTGAACTTGAACAAGCTCTAGAAGCGCAGAAAGCAATAATCATCATCGAACCGTCACGTATAGGTGACGAAACGGCACGTTGGATCGTCGTAGGAAATTGCATTCACAAGATGTCAGTACTATCCGGAGTTACCGCCCTCACATCACCTCTTTTGTTGCCAGAAAGTTTTTCAAATTTTGTTTGCATACCAATGGGAGTAATAAGCATAGGTTGTGCCGTGCTGTATGGCGTTTCCTGGCAATTTGATCCATGCTGTAAATATCAAGTAGAGTATAACACACGCAAGTTATCGAAGTTGCCACTACACACGCTATCGACGTCATCACCGGTCGTGCTTGTACGAAAAGATGATAAATATCGGAAACTTTTACACAACATGCTCTCAGGAATGACCTGCATGTATTTAGGATACAAAGTCTACCACTGGTTTTTACAATGAAGCTTTTAATCTAGGAAAATGGAACTAGAACAAAATTGGATGATTAAAAATCCAGAAAATATATTTTAAGAATTCGGAAGGTTTTGAGAGTGTTTAATGCATTTATTCAAGTCATTAAATTTAATGTTTCTGTATTATCGGGCATCTTCCAAAAAATCTAATCATATAAGATTTCTGTTTCAAACGCTCTGTCTACACTATTAAAAAAAATGTCCTCAAATATGGTAGTGATATACCCAAATATGGTAGTGATATAACATCATCCATTATGGGAACATCAGATTTTTTTGTCACATAAAGTTTGATAGATGTATTTGAGCTTAACACTACAGTATTAAAAAATTTTATTTTGACAAACCAAAATTATTAACTGACCTGACTGACAGTTTCACGAGCACTTTCTTCAGAGTGACGACTATATTGCTAAGCAAAGCAATATGTGGCGTTCGCCTAACAATAGGGTCGAATACGTGACCCAGAAAATGGGCGCCCTCGTCTCGGTTCATATTGCCTCCTTGATGCGTCTGGTGTTTCCATCCTCTGCCCTGTCTCTGATCTGGGATTTGATCCCACTTTGAACTTGAAATGAGTACTTAAACTTTCAGTCAGGTCGGTTACTACTTTTGGTTTGTCAAAATAGAATTTTAAAATAACTTCATTTTCAAACCAGATGAAAATGTTCAATCTGAGCTTAACGCATAGAAATATCATTTAATGTAATATGCATCATCACTGACTTGTGCAAACCACTCCAGGCTACAGTACAATACCTACATACTGTATGTCCAGTGAACTTAGCACCAGTTTCGAACTGTTTAACACAACAACCAGGTCTATGCCAAGGCACCAAAATGAGTTCATAATAAGCATTTGATTTTATATGTTAGCTCAGGCTAGAAATATTGAATGTGAACTAGTGAACAAGACTGTTATGTTAAAGATACGATTTATTGCCTTTTTAAATGAATGATATTAAAATATAAATTATTGTGATGTCATTAAACTTGGAATGAATTCTCAAAATATTATTCTCTAACTAAATAATTGAAATCTATGTCTATGACAAGCTGTTTATTAGGCTTAATTATTTTGTGGGAAAATGAGTTTAAATAAATAAAATATATATGAATTATGATATAATTTTATGTGAGTTTTTTTAGTTTATTTAATACATTTAAAGTAATAATGATACCATCTGAGGTCGGGGATCATGCTTTTCCCAGTGAATAATCTATATTTTGATCTAATAGATTTTAAAGTCATCAAAAATAGTTTAAATATATTTTTATGTACATACAGTACCATTACAAATGATTTGTATTTAATTCAATTATTTTAAAATAATTATAGAGGGTGCTCTAAATACACAAATCAAATTAAACGATAGAGGGAGCAATACAAAAATAAATATCTCGACGATTAAAGATTTTAAAAACTAGGCCTAGCCTAGGCTAAATTAATTAAAACTAAAATTAAAGTTGCGTACAATTAAATTACTGTACACTAAATTATGTAATAATGAGTGATGAAGCTATACAGGCGACAAATGATGATGCATCAATGTGCAAACGGTGAGTAGATTTGCCGTAAGAAAGCTAGGGCCCTACAGTACTAGGTTAGAGTTAGTTAGGCCTACTAGCTAGGCCCCATCCAGCCCACGAAATTCAGAAAAAAGAAGGTCGGCAAAAAATTGCCGACCTTAAATTCGCCAAGGTCGGCAGTCTCGGCAGTTCTAAAAATAGAAAATTCACCAAGGCCTAACCTCTTGCTAACCTAAAGCCTAGCTAGGCCTAGCCTCCCTAGCTATATGTTATGCAAAAAGAACTAGCAAAATTAACTAAAATATAAAAACCTAACACTAAAATTTACAAGATAAATTCTATTTGATAATTGCTGAACATCGTGGTTCTGGAGCTAGCCGTACACAGAGCATAGCCTGGTTGCTTGCTGCTTGGCATAACAGGGTGTTATGCGCGATTTGAACGATTTGCGCAATTTGAAATTGCGCAAAAAAAATCCTTGCGCAATTTGAATTGAAACATGTGTTTCAAATTGCGCAAGCAACGTATTAAATTGCGCAAGTAATCTGCAAATTGCGCAAGGTTTTTCGACAGATTGTGAAATCATGCACACCCATATTTTTATAGTAATTTCTAAGAATGATTCAAAATTAAAGATAAATATCGCATTTCCTTATTTTAGTAGTGCAAATATTGTTATAAGTTAGCATACCGTCGAAGAACCGACGAAGGAAAACGAAGCGGTGGTGTTCCACCAGGCGGGCGCGGCGCGGGCGGCCGGCTATACTACTCTAGCCTAGCTAGGGTCTGGACTACTGATACTGACTAGGTTACATGGCCTAGCTTAAACTAATATTAAAAACTTAATTTTTACATTTATTTTGATTTATTTCAAGTTACAGTGATAATATTATTTAATTGTAATAATAAATGTTATGTATATATTACACACATCTTCGCATTTATTATGTTTTATTTTGAGTTATTTAGTTTCCAATAAATTATTAATACCGATTGTCTGGTAGAATTTTGTTGCGCAATTTGAAAATTTACAGTTCGTTTTCAAATTGCGCAAAGGTGTCATATTGCGCAAGAACTATCTTGCGCAATTTACAAATTGTGCAGCGCAATTTAAAATTGCGCAAAGATTTTCTTGCGCAATTTGAAATTGCGCAAGTTGATTGCGCAATTTGAAATTGCGCAAAAAAATCCTTGCGCAATTTTAAATTGCGCAAGAATTCTTTGCGCAATTTCAAATTGCGCAAGGATTTTTTTGCGCAATTTCAAATTGCGCAAATCGTTCAAATCGCGCATAACACAGGGTATTCCCCTACACAGGTCTGTCCCACAGCGCGCTGTGCCCAGCCAGCTTGATAGGAAAGCATGCAGCTCACACACAACATGATGTAATGGTTGAGTGAATTCAGGGATCATCTTAATTCCATGGTTTGTTAACTAAACACAACATGGTGGTGAATATGCCTGTTAAAATTTCAATGATACGATCCCTTAAAGTACCATGTTGTTGCTAGGAGGCTTGAAAGGAAGGATCTCTAGCCTAGTTTCAAGGTCGGCAATCTCTTGCCGTCCTCTGACAATTTAAGGTCGGCAATAAGGTCGGCAATTGCCGATTGCCGACGTGAAATTCGTGGGCTGCCCATCCATAACTACTACATAGGCCTAGTCGCCCTAGGCTAGCCATTAGATAGGTAGGCCACCAGATGACACTGACAGCCTATCTATCCCTACTTTAGTAGTAGTACTAGGCCTAGTGAGCTAAGGACTGACACAGGCAGTGACCTGACACTATGTGCCTGTGTTGGTAGGCAAGGTGGCGGGCTCTGGTGGTTGTTGTTATGTTATGCGTGATTTGAACGATTTTTGCGCAATTTGAAATTGCAATCAATTTGCGCAATTTCAAATTGCGCAAGAAAATCCTTGCGCAATTTCAAATTGCGCTGTACAATTTGTAAATTGCGCAAGATAGTTCTTGCGCAATATGACACCTTTGCGCAATTTGAAAACGAACTGTTTGTTATTTTTGTTATTGTACTCATTTGTTGTTGAGAATGGTACCGAAAGGTCGATCTTTTTTGTCATTAAATTTAATTTTTAAGTTAAATAGTAATTAAACGTCTAATAATTCGTAATAATTATTGTTTCTAAAAAAAATCCAATCGTTATTAGTCTCCTCATATTATGTGTGAATATGGTATTTTATAGAACCATTGGGAATTCGAGATTTTTTTTATTCGGAAAAAAAAATGCGGGAGGGAAGCTCCCGGGAGGATAAGGAAATGCGATATTATCTTCAATTTTGAATCATTCTTAGAAATTACTAAAAAAATATGGGTGTGCATGATTTCACAATCTGTCGAAAAACCTTGCGCAATTTGCAGATTACTTGCGCAATTTAATACGTTGCTTGCGCAATTTGAAACACATGTTTCAATTCAAATTGCGCAAGGAATTTTTTGCGCAATTTTAAATTGCGCAAGAAAATCCTTGCGCAATTTCAAATTGCGCAAATCGTTCAAATCGCGCATAACAGTTACACACACAGGTGGTCTAACGAGTGGTGGTTTAGCGAGTGAGTGGCCGAGCGGTTAAGACAGTGGAACCGTCATTACGTAGCCATAACATCGGCAAGGGTTCGAGGCTCACTCGCTCCATGGTTCTGGTGGTAGAACGAGTCTTCTCGGATAAGGATTATAAACCGTAGGTCCAGTGTACACATAGCTCATGCGCACTTTAAAGAACCTAGTACATCTTTCGAGACGAGTAGGGGGTTACCCCGGTGTACTAGTCCACACAAACACAGCCACTGTCACACACAGCCACTGTGCAAATTGGGACTGGACCGTTTTAGAGGTGTTTACCAAAAAAAAGTATAGGAACACCCTTAATTTCATGCTAAATGTTTTTTTCTGTTACTAAATTAAAATTTATATCCCATCATATATAATAACCATTAAGGTTATAGTCCAGTTTTGGAAGAGCCTATATGTAAATTGACAGACTGCAGCGTAAAAGTAACCATGCAATACAATACTGCACCCAATTTACCGCCGGCTTAGCATATTTTTGTAGTTGATATATTTCTGAAAATGCTCAGAATTAATTTCTGACTGTTTGGATTGCTTGTGTGCGTCATGAGAAGGTACGAAAGGCCACTACACACTGTTCGTGGAAAACCCTGGTTCATTGACTTGTCCATTGCATTTTGCCGGAGATTCCCATTATTTAAGTATTTCAGTCCCCTATTTATCTTCATTTTATGTCCGTAATATTGGGGCAAACTTCCGTAGTAATTAAGGACGTTCCAAACTTTAAAATAACTGCACTTCTTTTTGCAAATTTTGATCATATTTTTATTGGTTATCCGCACTTGGCGGATAACCTCTTGTTATTGTCAGGATCTTTTTTTAGTTATCCGCACATGGCAGTGTGCGGATAACTCCTTGTTATTGTATGGGATCTTTTTTTTCTTTTTCTGTATTATTCTTCTGTCTTTCTTCCTTTTTTTGTGAGCCCCGTTTCTCTAAAATGTGTGAACAGAACATATCATAACTTTGTCAACATATAGATATTTACGTGAAGTTGTGCACCTCCTATTTTTGAAAAACGTCAGAGTTGCGCAACGTGACTTGCGCGCAATTTTATGAATTTAAATGATTGATCATAGATTAAAAACCGAAAGTCATTTTGTATTGAGACTTGGTGAAAATTTAATTCATATCAAAAGTCAACTTTCTGTGGATTAAAAATGGCATGTTCCACACAAAGTTACGCGCACACGCGCATTTAAAATTTTAAAATGCGAAAAATCAATTTCTAATCAACTTTCTACGCATTTCTTGTCATTTTGAGTATGTCAAAAATTCCCACACGTGCGCAAATTTTTACGCGCGAGGGGCGCACGTAGCTTTAAAAACATACTTTGTTCGCGTGATTTATGTTTTTCCAGCCTTTTGCTAGTAATTTTACTAACTTTTAAACAATTTCGACTTAAAATTACGTCATTACGAGCACGTCGAATTGAATAATTTGCGCGCGTATTTGATCAAAAAGCTAAAAAAATCGTCAAAATTATGCCTTTTTTTAAACAATCGTAGTTTCTAAACTAAACGGTGAAAGTTATTTTTATTACATATTCTGGAAGTTGATGAGTTGTAGATATCAAATCATACATTAATATGGCTAACAGGACATTTTGACGTCATCGTATGGCCACGCGAATATAAAATATAGGATTTTTGTCTCTTTCGTTATTGCTCATCACATTCAATGGAGCGCATCACGCTTATCCGTATTCCATTTTCTCCGAGATTTTAATATTGTCTAGGTCAATCAACTACCTTTCGCATGAGTTAAAAATATTTTAATATTTGTAACGTCATCATGCCTAAAAATGTTAATTACTTGGGTCATTAATTTCATCTTTACAGTAAATTTTAATCTGTTATCGCTCGTAAGAACAAAATGGGATAATCACGATTAAAATGTTTTCTGGAAGCTATTGGATTGTAGATACGAAATCATGTAAACATTTTGTCAATCGGATGTTGTGACGTCATCATATGGCCAGTTAAATAAAAAAAGTCGTATTTTCATCTTTTGCGTCATAGTTCATTACATTTAAAAGAGCGCGCATCAATATTTCACGTGTTCAAATTTCTTCTACACGTTAATATGTTGTTGCTGAGATAATTTCCTTCCGAAATTGCTACATTCACGTTTCATTTTGAAACCGTCAATATGTTAAAAATTTGAATAAATAGCGGGTCCCGTAATTTCACCTATTCTACACTGTATGTGATATGTATACAGATTATACTGTGTATACTATATGACACAAAATAACAGAATTCAGCAATAAAAACATATCATATTCTTCAGTTCAGGTCACAATGCCATAATCTTTTTTCGTGTGCAATATTCCAACGTATGACGTGCACGTGGCGTTTTTGTCGTGCGGATAACTAACTCGTCAAAGTGACGAGTTTCATGTCTAGTTTTTTTTTCGATATTCTTCTTTCTTTCCACGAATTTTGTTCGCAGCGTATCTCTAATTCTAGCCAAAATTAGATTCTATAACTTTGTCATAAGATTGACCTATAGCTCTAGATGTGCAAGACACTTTTTTTTTCGAATTTCAAGTCGCGCAGCGTTAGTTACGCGCGATTTTATGAATTTCATTGATTGATCATAGAATAAAAACTAAAAGTCATTTTGTATTGAAACTTTGTGAAAATTTAAGTCATATTATGCGCAAACTTTCTGTGGATTAAAAATGGCATGTTTAACAAAAATTACGCGCGCACGCGCGTTTAAAATTTCAAATTGCGAAAAATCAATTTCTAATCAACTTTCTACGCGTTTCATGTCATTTTGAGCATTTCAAAAATTCCCACGCGTACGCAATTTTTTTACGTGCGCGTGCGCACGTAGAGCAAAAACATCTTTTTTTTGCTTGATTTTTGTTTTTTCAGCCTTTTCTAGTATATTTATAAATTTTCAATCAATTTCGACTTAAAATTACGTCACACGAGCACGTAGAATTGGATCATTTGCGCGTGTTTTTGATGAAAAAGTTAAAAAATTCGTCAAAATTATGCCTTTTTTAAAACAGTCATAGATTGTAAACTACGTGGTGAACTTTTTAAAAATTACATATTCTGAAAGATGATGAGTTGTAGATATCGAATCATGCATCGATAAGGCTAACCGGACATTGTGACGTCATCGTATGGCCACTCGAATATAAAATATAGGATTTTTTTTCTCTTTCGTATAGCTCGTCACATTTAATAGAGCGCATCTCTACGTATCCGTATTCCATTTCACTCAATTTTTTTATTTTGTCTAGGTCAATCAATTATCTTTCGCATGATTTACAATTTTTGAAATTGTTATGACGTCATCATGTTCAAAAGCGTCAATAACTTTGGTCACTTCTTTTCACCTATTCTGCACTGTATGTAGTACGTATACAGTATATAGCGTATACCGTATACACTTAGACGTGACGTAAAATAGAGAGCGCGCTAACATTTTTTCAATGGCATTATCGTTTTTCTGCGCGCAATATTCTAACGTATGACGTGCACGTGGCTTTTGCGCTGCGGATAACCTAACTCGTCCGTAGTGACGAGTTCAAATCTAGTTCTGAAGTGTAGTTTAAGCAACACTGCTGTACAGTTTATAGTGGATAAATGAAAATGAATTTTGGAAATGATCAATATAATACAATTTAACGTTTTGCCCAATATATTTATAGCAGCAGCTTCATATGTTTTGTCTAACTTTTTTAATTATTAATTAATAATAATAATCAATTTGTATTTATTTATTATAATTGCCAGAATTGATTAGCTTACCGGAAGTACCTTTGTCTGGGACTTCCTATGACATTAAAAATGTCGCATGTGTTTTACTGGCGGAAAAAAATAGGTGGGATACAATGGTATTGTACAACCAAATGTACAACATGAAGAATGGCAAAATAGCATTCAGTGATAGGGGTAATAAATGCATTCAACTATGTGATATGAATGGCCATGTGATTAAATCCATTTAGGAGGATGTACTGGCAGACCCACAAGGTATTCACATAGATGAGACAACAAATATTATTTATGTAGCAAATTGGCACACACAATGTGTGCTTATGTTTGACATCAATAGCGGTAAGGAACTGATAAAGATAGGATCACAGGAAAATATACTATATGGATACTGGGATGTAGCACTTACTAAAACTGGGAAAGTTCTTGTAGCAGATGTTATAAGTAATCAAATTGCAATATATAATAATTATAAAGACATCTCTACAAAAAATGTACTTATCAATAAAGGTAGAGAAGATGGTATGGTGATGCGTCTATGTGGAGTTGTAGTAGATGAGGATGATAACATCATTGTATCAAGTCACCACAAACTACAACTTTTCAGTAGTGAAGGAAGGTTAATTGAAAGAATTGATAAGGAAGAAAATGGGATTAATAACCCTCGACAATTATTTATCATTTCTTATCATCCGCGTAGAATTGCTATAACTAATAAAGGTGACAGAAAAATTATGGTGTTTAATTATTGAAGTTGAAAACAACAATAGTTGGAGAGACAACAGTATATTTCAATAAAGTGTTTGTTTAAGGAAAAATATTGAATTAAATTAAACTAAAATGTAAATCAGATTGAGTAATTCATCTGCTGTCTATAAATATAAATGTTCTTTCATTCAACTTTATTCACATATACATACAGTACAATATGTAAAAAGGAGCCAAAATATAGCTTTCGCTAATCAAAGTTTGACTCCTGTCACAAAAATAAATTGGTCAAAAAGCATCTGGGATCCAATAACCTGCATGATCTCTGAAATAAAGCAATTGGTCAATCGCGGCTAGCCTTGTCGGTTTGTTGTGCTGCCTATCGCACACACGGTAGTAATAGTTTGTCAGCAGCCTTCCTATCCGAAGAGTTGATTGTGTCCAAAACGTAGTAAAGTGAACTTCAGTAAAATTATATTTGCAAACTGGCCAAAGTCTGTGTACTTCCACCGACCCACCGCCGTAGAATACAGTAGCTACACGGATGAGCAAGGTCAGATCCCAAGGTCATACATCATACGTTCACCGGTATGTCAACGTAAATGTCCACTAAAGGCTGGTTTCCTGTCGACGTAACAATTCCAGTTTTGTTACGATTACTCGAAAATGAAAATGTGGGAAACAGGAAACCTATTCCAATCAAATACTTGTGACGTTACAGGAAACTGGTGATGAATACATCTTTAAATTTAAATAGTAAATCTATACAAAAGGGGTAACACCTGCTTTCTCACAATCATCGCCTACCTACTCATTGATGGATGTTTTCGTTTCCGATTTCCTGTTTAAATTTCTGTTTCAGGCGCAGAAACAATAATCGCAGAGAAAGAGAAATTCACTTTTAACTTCAATTTTATCATTTTCTGAAAGAAATAAGGTTTGAAATTTGTAATATATCATTAATAATCAATTCCAAGGTGATTGTAGGATTTGTTGCTCTGGTAGGTGTCTGGTGGTGTTTATTAGGACTGTTATATTTATTCATTCATTCTTCAGTGGAAAATTACTTCCATTTATTGTCATTTGCATATAAAATATACATAGAAATTATGTTTGCTCTGAGATATACAAAAACAGATAATTGAAAATAAAACCCAATACAAAGTTATCACTCTTGTACGGTTAGGTATACTGACAATCATTTTAGTGCCTGAACGGCAGCTGGATAAAGCTGTTACAAAACCTATTTGTACCAGATGATGGACCGGTAAAGTCTACCGCTATGCAAAAGATGAGTAGAATCGTGTTTTCAAAAACAGACTCAATAGAACTCTTCTTTTTTCCAATGATACGTGATGCATACTTAACAACACAAACAACTGACTTATCTTTAATTAATTTTTTATATTAATGTATTAATATTTCTTGAACATTGTTTTATGTGTGCTCTTTTTTTTATATAGATATGCTGTTGAAAAGGGTTATTGGAAGGATCCATTCATTGATTTACTGGTGAAACTTGGAGAAAGGAAAGCACCAGAAATAAACAGAGGTAAACAATAACAAATAAACATTATTCGACCACATAATCCAATAATACGGACCAACATTTGACTGAATCAGCTCAACTGAAATGAGTCAATAACGGCCTGAATTTTCAACAGTAAGGATGGTTAAAAAAAAAACAAGTAAATGCTATTTGACCCTATTTTTAGGTGAGAAAACTGTCACCAAATGTTTTCTATTTTTATTTACAACAGGCTATTATGCACGAGTTGAAGGGATAAGAACTTTGTTGGAAAAGTTTCTTAGATTGACTGAATGCAAAGGACAGGTTGTGAGTCTTGGTGCTGGTTTTGACACTACCTTATGGAGACTGAAGGTACTGTATATGATGTCAAATATAACAGCTTGGCAGTTTTACAACAAAAGCAATAACAAGTATTTTCAGTGTTAAATAAAGTATAAATAGATGGCCACCCAAATTGTATCTACTCATCTTCATTTTCACCTTTAGAAAATCCACCCCAAAAACCCAAACACCCAACACTATCTATTTAAAAACAAAAATAAAAACTCACTTGTGGCACAAATAACACAATACTAACAACGTAAAAGACAAATTTCAGACTCAGAAGCAATGACATAACATAGTACCCTACAGTAAGGGGCCTCCAACGCTGAATGCCTCCGGAGTTTTAGCCTTTTTCGATATATTTTAATGCCCGGGGCGTCTAGGTTTAGCCAGTTAGCGCTCATAGCCATTACACCACTGTGCCCGAAGGCAAGTCTAACCTGCCAAGTTGCACATTCTTTACAGGATGCAGACTTGGTTCCTAGCAGTTATGTTGAAGTTGATTTTAGAGCAGTCACAAGTAGAAAGTGTCAGAGAATTCGTAGCAGAGATAAGTTGATGTCATCCCTGGCAGAGATGAGCGGAGGAATTGAACATGTGCAAATAAGTAAGTGAAAAAACTCAAATAAAAAATCAAATTATTTTCTGACTTTTTATATAAACTGATCTGAATACCACTACAGTACCTTTAATCCAGTTTTTTAAAGTCTCCATTTCAAACTTGAAATATCAACATATGGATTTTGCCATGCAAACCTTCAAACAATATAGAATATTTTGTACATTTTTTTAAATTTTAGGTGATGCTGAGTTGCATTGTAAACATTATCACATAGTCTGGGCAGATTTAAGAAATTTAGAACAGTTTGAGAACAAATTAAATAGTTGTGGGATTGACAAATGGTAGGTTATTCTGTTGTTTTGTCACATTTTTATATAATTTAAGCTAGTTACTACCTATAGGTTTATTAAGATAAGATAAATCTTTATTGTCTTGAACACAACCAGATGAACATGAAATTGGTTTTCCTTAGATGCTTAAAAACACATACAATATATAAAACATTAAAAATATCAATACAATACATTAAAACTATATACAGTAGTAAACAAGTAAACAAACTATTTTGGAATGTTGTGTTGGAAACATGAATAGAGTTGTGGACAAATGATTTCCTACATCGAGTGGTATTGCACATTAAAGGACGAATTCTACCTGATTTATTTACAACATATTTATCATTCAATGGGTGTGAGTTATCTTCCATTATTTTCTTAACTTGGCTAATAACATCCAATGAAAGTAGATAGGTTTGCCTAAAGTGTGTACAGTATTATGTTCTTTATGTTAAGTTAAGAGTAGTTTGTCAGGCCGGTTTTATATTGTGTAACGTAAGTATTTATTGTGTTTATGCTGGCTAATGAATTATATCTTATTTTTGTTATCTGCAGCCTACCAACGCTATTCCTTGCGGAGTGTGTCCTAGTGTATATGCCGATGGAAAAATCAAATGAATTACTGTCATGGATTTCAAGCAAGTTTGACTCGGCGGTGTTTGTCAACTACGAACAAGTTAACATGCTTGACCGATTCGGGCAAGTGATGGTCAACAACCTACGTAGTCGTAAATGTGACTTGTGTGGCATAGAACCTTGTTCAAGCCTAAAAACTCAGGTAGCTTTTCATTTTTTAAAGAATTGTTTTGTTTTGTTTATATATTTAAGCAAATTTCCAAGGATAACAATGTATTTTTGTTCTAGGAGCAAAGATTTACATCAAATGGATGGACGAGTAGCTGTGCAATAGATATGATGGACATTTATCATCATTTACCAGATTTAGACAGAATAGTGCGCTTAGAATTTCTCGATGAGACAGAACTTCTTGAACAGCTTCTAACACATTACTGTATTTGTACAGCTTATAAAGATTCAAAGAATATAGGTTGGTACTACAGTAGAATCCCTATTCATGGGACACTTTCACATGAAACGAACAATCGGGAATATATGCTGAACACTATGGGTAATATATGCTGAACACTATGGGTAATATATGCTGAACACTATGGGTAATATATGCTGAACACTATGGGTAACCCATGAGGGACACTTTTTTGGGTCCTGAAGATTTTCCTTCTTCATTTTTGTCAGTTCCACAATCAACCTATTAAACTATGAGGCCTACTAGAGTGACTGTATGTGACAGTGGTTGTGTGAACTAGTAACCCCTTACTTGTCTCGAAAGATGTACTAGGTTCTTAAAAGTGCACACAAGCATTTTGTGTACAATCATAGAGATGATATAGTGAAATATCTATGGTGCAATGGACTGCATCTATGGTTTATATTCCTTATCCTAGACCCTTAATTCAGTTTCTACTGTATTTATTGGAAAGTTTATGCTATGTCAAAAAGAGTTCTTTATATTGATTGTTAGTATAAACCCAATATAATCTAATCCTTTTTTTTATTTATTTAGGTTTATCAAGTATTAGTCCAAAGAGCTGAAATTAAACTTGTATGGTATATATGAGGTAATTTATTGTTTTCTCTAAAACCACTATTGTCTTGTGTGAGTACACAATATTATGTAAGACAGGCTACAGTATACACTGCTTTATGTTAAAATTATGGGGTTATGTATATAAATTAACTTTTCTTCTTTTTCACAGGGTTGTGGGTTTTATTTTACGTGGATAGAAACATTTGGATGATGTTTTTGAAATGTTTTATTATCTGAAGTGATTGGTTTTAATAAGTGTTGCTTGAACAATAAAAGAAATGAAGCATTTAAATGTCTTTATATCATCCCTTAATGGGCTTGAACCTCCAACCTTAACTAAAAGGTTGACCTCCCAACATGCTAGCTCAAGTCTATACCTATTAGTCTAGGTTCTAGCCCAAATTAGTAAAAAGATAAATATTTTGGCACATATGGCGTTTCATATGTATAATACATGAGCTACAGTATGTTTTTGTATTATTCAGACAAAAATCGAAACGTCGACTGGTGGAATAACATAGAATAAAGACAATAACTACAGACTTGGGGCAGAAGTCTAGTATACTTTCCTGCTCACACTAACTAATGAACAAACATTCAGACCAGCACTGATTCAGACCCAACAACATAAGGATAAAGTTGTTGAGTAAATTTCGTATCCAATGTGTACTACAAGACATATGTGTAGTTCTCGTGATGTAAATCCACTTTGTAGGTGGAACTTGAAGCTACTTAGTTTTATTTGAGATTAAAATATTATGAATATTAAGGTGTATATAATTTCTATCAATTATCATGGATGTCTGAAAAGTAGACAATTAATATTAGCTTTCCAAAAATGGTATTTAGCATTTGACAAGATTTGATACAATTTTCGACAAAAAACTGGATCTGGCCCATATACTAAAGTTTTTCATCATATTATTAATTTTTTCAACATTGTGAATATTTATGTCGACTATCCAATCGTAATTCATTATTTTTATCTCGGGTCGACCATCCAATCAGATTTTAATATCTTTATGGACCCCAGTTAGCCTTTCGTACAGACGTAACTTGGTCGAAAAATCGACTATGCTCAACATACCGATTTGGTATATTGTGTTATGGAAATTTAACTGGGCTCAATCTCATTCAGTTCCGGTGGAGTGACAACCAGTATTCAGGCCTAGGCCTAGCTAATTTTAGAGATAATGTTTCGCTGTTAATCTATCACTTCCGGGTTCCGGGATATCGCACACTTTCGTACTGTGTTTGGTGTAGGCCTAGCTAGTAGTCTAGTGTGTAGTAGGCCTACTACTGTAGTAGTAGGCTAGTTTAGGCCTCACCCTAGTCCTAACTAGATAGAGGCCTAAAATAATCTACTAGACTACTACTATGGCCTAGGCTAGATCTAGCCCTAACTACTAAGTATTAGGCCTTCGACGCCTAGGCCTAATTATTAATAAGCTAGGACTAGGCTATATAGCCTATACTAAATTCCATACAAAACAATATGGCTTTTTATAAAAAGCAAATACTTTTTCAAAAATCGAAAAGAAATCGTGATTGTAGTACTGAAATCTATACCGAAACCAGTCGCAGTTCTGCTGAGCTAAATACCTCGGAGGGAAATGCAGTTAAAGAGTTTTATGAATGTGTTATTAAAACTGAAGCAAACATTTCTGAGTGTTCTACTAGTACTAGTAGTTGTAGTGAAGTTAAACCAATCAAGAATGTGAATTTAAAAAGAAAGAGAAAAAATAAAAAAAGATTAACAAGACAAAATACTGTGAATTCTTTTTTGAAAGCGGCAACAGACGGAGACATAAAAACTGTTGAAGAATTTATTTCACAAAATTGTGACATTAACATGAAAGACGCATTCGGTTGGACGGCGTTAATGTGTGCTTGTAGCAGTAGACAGGTCAAGATAGTTGAATGTTTATTGAGTCATGGAGCGGAATGGATCGGTATAAAAGATAAGTCGGGCACAGATGCTATGAGTTTGGCACAACAAACTGGACAAATGCAAATCGTAAATTTACTTGCAGATAGAGATCGTTACTGGGCTACATTGCGGAATAAAAATGGAGAATCTGCGAATATTGAACCATTTTATTGTAATTCTTGTAGCACGAGTATTGAAGCGTCAACCAGCAAAGAACACATGTGCTCAACAATTCATCAGTTTTGTTCGCAACATAAAAAACAATCAACGATGTATTATTTAACGGAAAACAACAAAGGGTACCAGATGATGTTGAAGGACGGTTGGGATTCCGAAAGTGGACTTGGCCCTGATGGAAGTGGAATGAAATTCCCTGTGAAAACAACTTTAAAAAGAGATCGGGAATGTTTAGGGTCGGGATCAACCGAGTCTCGACCAAGAATCACACATTTTAAGCCTTTTGATACAGCAGCAATTAAAAGACCAAGAAACGACAGGACAGAGTCTAATAAAAGACAGAGTACTAAAGAGATTGGTGTAACAAAGGCTAAGAAATCAAGGAATTGGGAAATAGAGTACAGGCAGTCTTGGAATACTGAACCAAACTAGATACTGCCTGTTTTGTGTTATATATGAAAATGAGTCGGCTATTTATATATTGCTTGTAAAAATTGTAACATAAGATGGACATGTGAGAGCGGCGGGTCACCATAATACAAAATTTAGAATAACAAACTTAAAAATGGATTTGGCTTTTTTACAGTTGTATACTACTAATGCTATTCATTTCTGTTGAATGGCGCCTCAGTTTATTAACAAATTTCAAGCAAGAATCCTAAAGAAATAAACGTTTTTAATTATTAAAATGTTATAAAGTGTATTATTTTTAATCAATGAAATAATATATTTACTATTGAATACAATGCGTTTTACTTTTCATTATTTTTAATTTGTATATGAAAGTCGTATGTATTGATGATGTGACTTACAATGATAAGTCACATGAAAAGTATATCATTCAATGTAACTTGTTTTGGTGTACATAAAAAAAACTAAATAAAAAGGAGTGACTCTGGTTTGGTGAGATCATGATTTGACCAGGATGATACCGAGTAAATGTAAATATAGATAGTACGGTAATATATAAATAGATTAGATTACCATTAATAAAAATAACAATACAATATCTAAAGTCCAAATGCAGAAATGCTAAGAACAGTCTGTCAACCAGCACCATGAAGATTCCTTTAGTCTTTGTTTTAATTAGTTTTAGTATAGAATTAGTAGCGGTTTATGGAAAGCCGGAGTTGTCAGCAGATTTGCCAATTCCTGAAACAATAGACGCACTTCAGAAAAGAATAGCATCATTTCAGGCTCAAGAAGATAGGAATTACACACCTCCGATAACATGGGCGACCTCAAAGGGTGCTTACCAAAGTGATATACACCTCAACTGGCAAGGGTCTCCGTTTTTAGCCCTTGCCCGTGATAATCTTGCATGCTACGATACAAATTCGTTCTCATCCATATGGATAACGACAGTGTTGATTGAGGCATACAAGTATGGGGTGGCACCTAGGCCTAATGATGATCAGATGATGCTGGCGCTGGATGCTATTAGTGCGTTCCACAACAAGAACAACCCTGCAGGGGATGGTGACATGAATTTCTGGCTACAGGTAAATACAGTATACAATAGTTTGTTCTCATTTTTCTTTAATTTCACTGCATTAACTAAAGTCAATATATTCTGAATTTTAATTACTATATTTTATAAAATCCACAAAAGATACACAGTATAACAATAATTAAAGAAAAACTATGTACAATGGAACCCCTTCTTTGGGAAATGCCTATTCAGGGTACTCTCTTCTCAAAGGAGACCCTTAATTTTTTGTGAAATGTCAAGGCCGAGGCGTTCGCTTCGTCTGAAATTTTCAATTTACACCACCCACCGCGACTCCCCAGCACAGATATATTTTATATTAATTATATTTAAAGCATCTTTGCCTCATCTGTTTTTAACCTCTCGATACAGCCTTGCAAAAGGACACTTTTTTGGTCACAAAGGTGTGCTCCTAATGGGGGTTCTTGTATTTTTCTATGTTTGTGTGTGTTCTATTTCAGATATACAACAAGACTTCTGACATGTGGATAAGTCACCCTGAGAATGTGTATGAAGGAGTAGAGTTCATTCACAAATACACGCCTTTCAGACTTCTGGAGTCAATCCTTAAATACTTCGACTGGGAAGCAGGACTGGAGATACTAGACTTTTTTAAAAGTGCAGAGTAAGTTTAAAGTCAAGTGTGCATGGGGAACATGGCCCCTAGCCATAATGAGGGGGTTTGGTTTTTAACAAAATTGACCAAAACTGGCATGAACCCTGCTGACTTTAGAAAGGTATATATACCGTAAAGGCCTACTAGGTCGTTGACATTTTATATTATGGTAATAGTCATTAAATATTTTTAGCTTTTGCATAAACACTATAAATATTTAATTAATGCTGTATTTATGTTTTAGAGCTTATTTCTCTGCATTTTTGATCCCGTCTGACTTTGACGACACATACTTAAACATTGGAATGGGGGCGATATTGAAGAATTGCCAGAAGGATTTTCCAACTCTCTACAACACATGGTCTAAGCAAAACACAAACTATCAAACTGCGTTTCAAGATCTTAAGAAGTTTGCGTATCGGCCAATGAGTGAAGAGCTTGATGAGAACGCTATTGATACGAGAACTTACTATTATCTACGTGGCTTTCTACAAGAAGCAAAGGAGAATTCTCAAAGCGTTTCTCTGATAACTACTTGGGTATAACAACCTTTTTTTGGAACATCCCTATTTTTATGGTACCTTATTTTAATAGGTTGTAAAATAATTCTTCCTGCAGCCCATATCTTTCCAATGCTGGACAAATGGCTCTCACACAATTGATGTCTGTTGTTCCTGTCCTTCACAAAATCTTGGAAAAGCTGTGGTACCGGTCTGTCTACTGAGCTCAACCTCCATCTTGAATGAGGTCTACCCCTCTTTCTTTTCCCCAAAAATGGTTGTCATTTTGTTGTCAATTGTGTCCATCTACCATCATGTATCCTTCCTATATGCCCTGCCCACCTCCATATTGTATATTTTGCTGCTGGTTGGTTACAGCTATAAATGTGGTTTTTTTTTTTGTTGGTCTATAATTTGCTCCCTGCTTTCTTATTTTATAACATTATTTCTGTTTATTTAAACAGGTTCAAAATATTGCAGAGGAGCGTTATCTAAGCTATGAAGGCGTCAGTATGCCTTTTCACATTAATAATGTGGACACAACGGTAGCAGCTAATTCTATTTATGGTCTGACTTCAGCGGTTTTGTACGATTTGTCAAGTGATAGTAGTTGGTTTGATAATGATATCCAGGTATGTTTTTAATTTAAATTAATTGACAAATTTTTCTAGTTAAAAATCATTTTTTTTTAGCAGTCATCAAATCATCAATTTATTTCTATCATAACCTTTTTAACTTTATTTGAATTTTTAACTTTGAACAAACGAAAATAATTTCAAACCATGTACTTGTACATGTATTTTACTTTGTTTGACCATGAATAAATGAAATGAATCATAATATCATTATCGCCATAGATAACAATAACAATATATTAACATAAATAAAGTACAAACAACTTAAATCAAATGTCAATTTGATAAAGTAAATTAGTATATCCAATTATATTTACTGCACTAAATATTATTGGAATGTAATTTAATATATAAAAACATATATTTTTCAAAATGTTCATGTTGACTAACCTTAAGCTCTGTCTATCACTCAGTATTAATCTTTATGTGACAAAAAAATGAAAAATGTGCCCATATATAGACATGATGATGTCATGTCACTGCCATGTTTAAGCATATAACTACCATATTTAGGTACATCCCACTTTTTTGATAGTGTAAACAGAGCTTCAAACCTAATATTTTGTGTAAAACTATTCACAGGCAATTTACGCAAACTCAACTAGCTTGATTGTGTGGCTGATTAATCATAATGTGATTGAAGAACGTCCAGACTTGGCGCTCACGTATTATCCGTCACGATACAGTTTCTACTACTACGTTGCACGTACATTGTTTATCTTGGAAACTAAATACGCAAATGACGGAGAACTTCCATTTGAAGTACTTGACCAAATGAGGATGAACTTAAAAAGAGCTTTACAAGGCAAAGTTAGCAAGATGATTCAAAGTGAGGCTATTCTCGATTATGATGATATGATATTCTTTGAGGAGTTTATTGGAAATGGAGACACAGATTTATCTGGTCAACCTTTAGTAAGTATAAAGGAGTTCGCACTAAAATCATGTTGATTGAGAATAGAATGTTACAATTTGTCCTTTCTTCACTATTAGAATCATTTAGTTAGTCTAATCTACAAATAGTATACATTTTTTGTAATCAACAGGGCACAAATACTTGTTACATGATAAATATCCTTATGTGATAAATATCCTTATATCATTAAAATATAATTAAAAGAGGGGGTTTCCTTAATATATAGCGCATGGTTGAGAATGTAATGTTACAATTTGTCCTTTTTCCATTAAAGAATCATTCTCATAATGGCAGACAGATAAAGAGTACTCCTCTTTAAAGAAACTTAGCAGAGGAATGTTGGGTTACCTTTACCTACGGGACTTAATACTCCCTTTAAAGCCAATAAAAGTCTTTTTTCTTTTAAAGAAACGTGGAGAGGATCGTTTGTTTTCAACTTCAATGGTTATAAACTTCTACATTGCTACTTGGACAACACAGAATAAGGCAACAGGCAAACTTGACTGGGCAGAGGGTAAGTTGACAGCTTGCACTTGTTCCACCACTGTCTGGTTAAAAACCGATTCCAAATGCTTTACACACCCCTTCTTGCTTGACTGCACTGCTCATTGAGATAAAGTACTGTAACAGTAGTCCAGGTAAAAGATGTTTAACACCTATTACAGCATCCCTCTTCTTCTGCACTGCCTTTCAGGCAGTATAAGTTGGTATGCACAGTTTTCTAGCTATTGGTTATCTTTGACTGAAGAGCTTAGAACAACACATCACCAATTCATATGATTAATACCTAAGAGAAAATATCAACAGAAACACTGTTTAAAACTAAAAGCATTAAATGAAATAAAAGTTACACAGGAGTATATAGGTCTGTATACTGCATTTGGTGCAACCTGGAAGTCATTTATGCCAACAAATAAAATGAAACAGTAGTTTATTTTCAACAGAAACACCAGATTACGTCACGAGACTTGTTGACGGTGCAGTTGAAGGATTAAATAGGTTTATCCTAAAGAATACCTACAAAACATATGGTGCATTTTTTTCTGGCTCAGTCAAAGGAAATGGGGTAGGTAGTGAAGTCTCCCTGATCTATCTATTTATCCATTTTTATTTTACTTTATCTTTTACAGACTATTCCATTTTTATTTTATCTTTTACAGACTATTCCATTTTATTAATCTTTTACAGACTATTCCATTTTATTAATCTTTTACAGACTATTCCATTTTATTAATCTTTTACAAACTATTCCATTTTATTAATCTTTTACAGACTATTCCATTTTATTATTCTTTTACAGACTATTCCATTTTTATTTTATCTTTTACAGACTATTCCATTTTATTAATCTTTTACAGACTATTCCATTTTATTAATCTTTTACAGACTATTCCATTTTATTAATCTTTTACAGACTATTCCATTTTATTAATCTTTTACAGACTATTCCATTTTATTATTCTTTTACAGACTATTCCATTTTTATTTTATCTTTTACAAACTATTTACTTTTTATTTTATCTTTTACAGACTATTCCATATTATTATCCAGCCAATCACATTGAATCATTAAACGGAACAATTTTGCCGAAAAACACAACTATAAATTACAACATGTTTGTAGCAGTATCTGGCGTTATTGATGAAGATGAATACAATGAGCTTTTGACACAGCCTCATTTTGGTAAGATGACGCCTACTAACTTTACTGGATATAACGACAAAGAAGCTTTCTTCCCTTTTTGGTCATCCGATGCTTACACATATGCCAATAGCTTATTAGCACTGGCACAATTTCTAAATCTAAACTAATAAAACTTAATTCAAATAAAATAACAGTAAAAAAATGTATGCCTTAATTATTCGTATGAGATCTGTGATCGCATTCTGAAGAGTTTACCGTACTTACTTCCGGGACATCACACCTTCGTACTGTGTTTTTTTCTGTGATTAGTGTTGTGTATATAATTTAAAAATAAGGATTAAATAGGTTTATCCTAAAGAATACCTACAAAACATATGGTGCATTTTTTTCTGGCTCAGTCAAAGGAAATGGGGTAGGTAGTGAAGTCTCCCTGATCTATCTATTTATCCATTTTTATTTTACTTTATCTTTTACAGACTATTCCATTTTTATTTTATCTTTTACAGACTATTCCATTTTATTAATCTTTTACAGACTATTCCATTTTATTAATCTTTTACAGACTATTCCATTTTATTATTTATTCCAATAGCTTATTAGCACTGGCACAATTTCTAAATCTAAACTAATAAAACTTAATTCAAATAAAATAACAGTAAAAAAATGTATGCCTTAATTATTCGTATGAGATCTGTGATCGCATTCTGAAGAGTTTACCGTACTTACTTCCGGGACATCACACCTTCGTACTGTGTTTTTTTCTGTGATTAGTGTTGTGTATATAATTTGACTATATAAAATGAAATTAAAAATACATTCATGATGGCATGGTGGTGCTGCGCGTAGTGGTGTAGTGTAGCCTCTTGGTCTTTAGTTACCTAGGCCTAAATAATCCACTACTAGGGCCTAGGTCTAGCCCTAACTACTAGTATTAGGCCTTTGACGCCTAATAAGCTAGGACTATGTATCCAATATGGCTTTTAAATCAAAAATAAATCTTGATTGTAGTACTGAAATCTGTACCGAAACCAGTTGCAGTTCCAAACTAAATACCTCGTAGGGAAATGCAGTTAAAGAGTTTTATGAATGTGTTATTAAAACTGAACCAAAAATTTCTGAGTGTTCTACTAGTACTAGTACTAGTAGTTGTAGTGAAGTTAAACCAATCAAGAATGTGAATTTAAAAAGAAAGAGAAAAAATAAAAAAAGATTAATGAGACAAAATACTGTGAATTCTTTTTTAAAAGACAGAAGGGGACATAAAAACTTATGACATTAACATGAAAGACGCATTCGGTTGGACGGCGTTAATGCGGCGTTGGCGCGCACAACAAACTGGACAAATGCAAATTGTAAATTTACTTACAGATGAGATCGGGAAAGGAATTGGGAAATAGAGTACAGGCAGTCTTGGAATGCTGAACCAAACTAGATACTGCCTGTTTTGTGTTATATATGAAAATGAGTCGGCTATTTATATTATTGCTTGTAAAAATTGTAACATAAGATGGACATTAAAAATTAGAGCGCAGGTCTCGGTCACCATATACAACTTTCAAGTAACAAACTTTGACTTAACTTATTTACAGTTGTATACTACAATTCATTTATGTTTAATGGCCTCAGTTTAAAACTTAAATTGTTTAAATTCCAAACAAGAATCATAAAGAAATAAGCCTTGTTAATTATTAAAATGCTTAATTTGTATCCATAGTTATGAAATGTATCTTATTTCAATTTTAATATTTCAATAAAATATTGAATATATTTTCTATTAATACAATTCTTTTTATTTTTTTGTGATGTGACTTACTTACAATGATAGTATATGACATCCATGTAACTTGTTCTGGTATACATGAAAAAAACTTATATAAAAAGCAGTGACACAGATTTGGTGACGCGACCATAATGATAATGACTAAATGTAAATATAGTAGTACATAAATAGATTAGATTACTATAAAAATAACAATAAAAAATCTAAAGTCCAAATGTAGACATCTCAAAGCAGTTGGTCAACCAGCACCATGAAGATTCCTTTAGTCTTTGTTTTAATTAGTTTTAGTATAGAATTAGTAGCGGTTTATGGAAAGCCGGAGTTGTCAACAGATTCGCCAATTCCTGAAACAATAGACACACTTCAGAAAGCATCATTTCAGGCTCAAGAAGATAGGAATTACACACCTCCGATAACATGGGCGACCTCAAAGGGTGCTTACCAAAGTGATATACACCTTAACTGACGAGGGTCTCCGTTTTTATCCCTTGCCCGTGATAATCTTACATGCTACGATACAAATTCGTTCTCATCCATATGGATAACAACAGTGTTGATTAGGCATGCAAGTAGGGGGTGGCACCTCGGCCTAATGATGATCAGATGATGCTGGCGCTGGATGCTATTAGTGCGTTCCACAACAAGAACAACCCTGCAGGGGATGGTGACATGAATTTCTGGCTACAGGTAAAGACAGTATATTATTATTATTATTATTATTATTATTATTATTCTGGTTTATTAAAACAAAGACATGGCAGTACAAAACTGAATTACGTCCAGTAACATTAACATAAAAAATATATCAAAAACGAGAATATACAATTACAAATTTAAAAACTGCGAGTAAAATTATATGTATATGACCAAAGTCACTATATTATGAATTTTAATTACTATGTTCTATATATTGTATATACAAAATCCACAAAAGATACACATGATAACAATAATTGTACAATGGAACTCCTTGTTTGGGAAACACCTATTCAATGTACAGCCGTTTAAAGGAGACACTTAATTTTCTGTGAAACTATCAAAGCCAAGGTAGATGAGGCGTTCGCTTTGTCTGAAATTTTCAATTTTCACCACCCACCCCAATTCCCCAGCACAGATTGTCATATTTTATATTAATTATATTTAAAGCATCTTCGCCTCGTCTGTTTGTAACCTCTCGCTACGGCCTGTCAAAGGGACACTTTTTTGGTCACAAAGGTGTGCTCCTAATGGGTGTTCTTGTATTTTTCTATGTTTGTGTGTGTTCTATTTCAGATATACAACAAGACTTCTGACATGTGGATAAGTCACCCTGAGAATGTGTATGAAGGAGTAGAGTTCATTCACAAATACACGCCTTTCAGACTTCTGGAATCAATCTTTAAATATTTCGACTGGGAAGCGGGACTGGAGATACTAGAAGTGCGGAGTAAGTTTAGAGTCATGGGAACAAGTTAATAGCCATAATGAGGAGGTTGGTTTTCAAAACAAAGGCGAAAAATCGTCATGAGCTAGTGGGTTCAAATTCCCCCGCTACTGGCTTTGGGACGGTATAGGCCTTGTACAGTGAATTTTATATGCATGGCGATAGTCAATAAAACAAATCTATTTTTTATGGCCCTAGCTTTTGCATAAACACCAATAAATAATCCTGTTATTTATTTATGTTTTTAGTATTTATTTCCCAATATTTACGATCCCGTCTGACTTTGATGACACATACTTAAATGTTGGAATGGGGGTGATATTGAAGCATTACCAAAAAGAATTTCCAACTCTCTACAACACATGGTCTAAGCAAAACACAAACTATCAAACTGCGTTTCAAGATCTTAATAAGTTTGCATATCGGCCAATGAGTGAAGAGCTTGATGAGAACGCTATTGATACGAGAACTTTTATCTACGTGGCTTTCTACAAGAAGCAAAGGAGAATTCTCAAAGCGTTTCTCTGATAACTACTTGGGTATGACAATCTATTTGAAGCTCTGTCTACACTCTCAAACTATTTTGACAAAAAAGTGTGATGTGCCCAAATATGGTATTGATATGACATCATTATGTCCATATATGGGCACACATCACATAAAGTTTGATAGTGTAGACAGAGGTTTATGGTACCACCTTATGTTAATAGGTTGTTAATAACACTGTCATATTATTAACTGAATTTATTTGTGTTATTAATTATAGCCATATAAAAATGTTTTTTTTGGTTGGTCTATATTGGCTACAAGTGGTCCCTGCTTGCTAAAGTATATTTATTTAAACAGGTTCAAAATATTGCAGAGGAGCATTATCCAAGCTATGAAGGCGTCAGTATGCCTTTTCACATTAATAATGTGGACACAATGGTAGCAGCTAATTCTATTTATGGTCTGACTTCAGCGGTTTTGTACGACTTGTCAAGTGATAGTAGTTGGTTTGATAATGATATCCAGGTATGTTTTTAATTTTATAGCCATAGATGATAACATAAATAAAGTACGAACAACAACAACGAATCAAATGTCAATTTAATCAAATTAAAATATTATGTCCAATTATATTTACTGCACTTAATATTATAGGAATGTAATGAATATATATATATATTTTTTTTGTTGACTGACCTTAAGCGTAATATTGTCTTAATGTTTTGTGTAAAACTACTCGCAGGCAATTTGCGCAAACACAACCAGCTTGATTGTGTGGCTGATTAATCATAATGTGATTGAAGAACGTCCAGACTTGGCACTCACATATTATCCGTCACGATACAGTTTCTACTACTATGTTGCACGTACCTTGTTTATCTTGGAAACTAAATACGCAAATGATGGAGAACTTCCATTTGAAGTACTTGACCAAATGAGGATGAACTTAAAAAGAGCTTGACAAGGCAAAGTTAGCAAGATGATTCAAAGTGAGGCTATTCTCGATTATGATGATATAATATTCTTTGAGGAGTTTATTGGAAATGGAGACACAGATTTATCTGGTCAACCTTTAGTAAGTATAAAGGAGTTGCCACTAAAATCATGTTGATTGAGAATGGAATTTGTCCTTTCTTCACTATTTATTTAGCTAGTCTAATCTACAAATAGTATACATTTTTTGTAATCAATCAGGCATAAAAACTTTTTTATGTGATAAATATACTTATATCATTAATATATAGTGTATGCACCTAACATTGAAATTAAAATGCCAGGCATTTTTTTAAAAATACAAGTTAAAATGTGAGTTTTTAAAACTGCCTTAAAATTTTCAAATTGAAATTTCCTGACGGATAGAGATTTAACCTCTTTTTAAAAGAAACTTAGCAGAGGGGTGTTAGCCTTTAACTACGAAACTGACTACTCTTTAAAGCTAATAAAAGCCAATTCCTTTTTTCTTTTAAAGAAACGTGGAGAGGATCGTTTGTTTTCAACTTCAATGGTTATAAACTTCTACATTGCTACTTGGACCACACAGAATAAGGCAACAGGCAAACTTGACTGGGCAGTGGGTAAGTTGACAGCCTGCACTTGCTCCACTGTCTGGTTAAAAATCGATTCCAAATGCTTTATACACCCCCTCTTGCTTGACTGCACTGCTCACTGGTATAAAGTAAAGTAATCCAATTAGATAAAAGATGTTTACATCATCCATCTTCTTCTGCACTGCCTTTCTGGCGGAATATGTTAGTATGCACAGTTTTCTAGCTGTTGGTTATCTTTGACTGAAGAGCCTAGAAGTACACGTCACCAATTCATATGATTAATACCTAGAGAAAATGTCAACAGAAACACTGTTTAAAACTAAAAGCATTAAATGAAATAAAAGTTATACAGGAGTGCATAGGTCTGTATACTGCATTTGGTGCAACCTGGAAGTCATTTATGCCCTATAAAATTAAACAGTAGTTTATTTTCAACAGAAACACCAGATTACGTCAAGAAAATTGTTGACGGTGCAGCTGAAGGATTAAATAGGTTTATCCTGAAGAATACCTATAAAACCTATGGCGAATTTTTTCCGGCTCAATCAAAGGAAATGGGGTAGGTAGTGAAATTTGCATGGAAGTATAGATATCACTTTTAAACCTTCCTTATTATCTATCCATCCATTTTATTTTATTTATGTTTTTTATTAAATTTTATCTTTTACAGACTATTCCATTTTATTACCCAGCCAATCACATTGAATCATTAAACGGAACAATTTTGCCCAAAAACACAACTATAAATTACGACATGTTTGTAGCAGTATCTGGCGTTATCGATGAAGATGAATACGATGACCTTTGACACAGCCTCATTTTGGTAAGATGACGCCCACTAACTTTACTGGATATAATGACAAAGAAGCTTTCTTCCCTTTTTGGTCATCCGATGCTTACACATATGCGAATAGTTTATTAGCACTGGCACAGTTTCTAAATTTAAACTAATAAAATTTGATTCCAGTCAAGACAATAACAGACAGATTTCTGAAGAGTTTGCCATACTAACCTCATAAAATATCTTCAGCTAAAATAGAAGTAATCTTCTCCTTCCACCAGGTTGAGTGATTCTATGTTTCTTTCTAATCCTCCACCAGTTAAATCCTAGAGAAAGTATTATAAATAGATATTGATAGATATTGGAGACTTCAAAGTCAGTCTTAGATTAGATAGTACCAATCAAATTCAGTCTTAGATAGTACCAATCAAAGTCAGTTTTAGAAAGTACCAATCAAAATCGGTCTCAGATAGTACCAATCAAAATCGGTCTCAGATAGTACTAATCAAAATCATTCATGGGCCGAGTAATGTAAATAAGTCTAGCTTACCAGTTTTACACATATAATGAATGGTGGTGATGCCTCTGAAAAGTGGAGAATAGGAACCTTTGGTTTGGGCGATTCCTAGATAAATGAAGTAGATAAATAAAGTAATTAATTACGGCATGAAACTAATTTTAATGATTTAATATGATTTAATTTCAATTTGGATGAGTGCTAAATTGAGAGAGAGTTGATGGAACAAAACCCACCTCTCCCTGGTGGTACAAATTAATCCATGTTTTCAATCAAAGATTTGTTTAGAATGATAAAACATTAACATAATAAAAGTAAAACATATATATATATATATAAAACATATAAGAGAAAATGACATACCTTACACTCTTCATAGGTGTACACTTTACCAATCTTCTTAGCATCAACGTCACAAAATGCTTTAACCTTTGACCTGTTTCCTGTACTAAGTGACCTGTAGAACCTCCTGCCTTCCTTCCCAGCATTCCATATTGTAAAATGTTTCCACTGATTTATTATATTTTTTTGTATTGCAGTTATTCTAATGTCCCATATTGTATCTCTACAAATTAAAAATTTAAAGAACCTTATTAAAATGTACAATAAATAAATATGAATTACAGTAACTTCATTTTCTTATTATTGACTTTATAATATTAACAAATAAAAAAATAAATCACCTGTGAACTGAATGTGTAGTGCATTCTGGGTGATATCTATACGTTAATAGATATTCATCAATGCGGCATACTGCGCCACCAAGTCCTAAGAACTTATGAAAAAACAACAGATCCTCTGGAATGCCCTGAATTAAATATGATAATTAAATAAAAAAATTATATATTCTTTTCATTTTCTATTAATATCTATTATACATTCTTTTTAGAGCAATATAATTAAGCTTGCTCAAAACCCTTTTATGCAATACAACATAAGACATTATTTCATAGTTTCTATCTTTTACATGTTTAATCATGAACATTCAACATAATAATTACCTTTCCTCTTTCATCAAAGCCACCAACTTTATCATAAACTTGTCTTGAGCAGAACCATGTTGGCATTAGTACTGTTGGCCCATGTGATGTGAACACCTGACACAGAATTAAGAAAATAAACAACAAACGTTAGTACAGAACCAATTTTTGAAATGAGATTGGTATAAAGCTGTCTACACTACCAAAGTAGTTTGATAAAGTGTTATGTGGTAGTGATATGATGTCATGTCCATATATGGGCACATCCGTCACATATTTTTGTCACATAAAGTGTGATAGTGAAGACAGGGCTTTAACAATGAAAACAACAATGTACACTGTCAATAAGAATTATGATAGCTTCCACAATCTTACCTGTGTGAGCAGTTGTTTTTGGGTCATTCCATTACACCAACGTGTATAGCGAATGGTAGAGTCTTTGGGAATCCGTGTAACTTTGCATCCTATTATCTTCGGGAGAAAGCAAAGGTTATCTTGTATTATATGTATTTTTTTTAAACATAAATAATATTGGATTTGTGAGGAATAAGCAAAAAACCTACTGTATTTTGATGTTTCAATGCTGCTTGGTATTGTAATTTGATTCTCATAGGGTCCATTATGTCATCCTTAAATAAAAAGAATTACACAATATTTATTAATTATTGTTTATAAAAATTACCCATTTTTTACACATATAATAAATGGTGGTGATGCCTCTGAAAAGTGGAGAATAGGAACCTTTGGTTTGGGCGATTCCTAGATAAATGAAGTAGATAAATAAAGTAATTAATTACGGCATGAAACTAATTTTAATGATTTAATATGATTTAATTTCAATTAGGATGAGTGCTAAATTGAGATAGAGTTGATGGAACAAAACCCACCTCTCCCTGGTGGTACAAATTAATCCATGTTTTCAATCAAGGATATGTTTAGAATGATAAAACATTAACATAATAAAAGTAAAACAAAATATAAGAGAAAATACCCTTCCCCACATCCCTGGTGTTCTTCCCCACATCCCTGGTGTTCTTCCCCACACCCCTGGTGTTCTTCCCCACACCCCTGGTGTTCTTCCCCACACCCCTGGTGTCCTTCCCCACATCCCCAGCATTCAAAATCAGTGCCCTTGAGAGGCATGTGTCAACTTACAGCATCCTGAAAACATAAAAATCTCCCACTGCTCTGCCTTACAGCTTGATTCTTTGCATAACCAACTAAAAATACACGTTATTATAACAATATTATTGAAAATACATAGACATCTGCAGAATAAGTTAAAAAATTCAATACCGATTGAGAATAGGGAATATACCAGTTGTGGAAATTACCCCACTTTCTAGCCTGCAGGAAATCATTCATCATTCATATATAAGATATAAGAAAATGTTATTATCTCAATCCAATAAAAGTATGCGCTTCAATCAAACATACATAAAAATATAGATATATAACAAAATAAAATAAATTAAAAAATCTAAAAATGACGACATTCTCAACCTTAGTGAGTTTATATTTTGTTTACAATTTACAACTTGTCTTATACGCTTGAGAATGAGACAATATGGTAGTATCTGAGACAACAATCAAATTATTCATTATTGTTGTCACAGATCTGTAATCATCAGGGAAAGGTTAAAAAAACTTCTCTGATTGTATGAAGTTGGTAGTAAATAGGCCTACAGGTCAGGAGCTTTTGATTTGCGACGACCAATGATCAAACTATGGCATGTTAATTCAGAGATATTGGGATGTGTGTCCTTGCTCCCCATCTCAGCACAAGTCTGGTCCAGGTAACAACACATCAATTGACCTGACCTAGGTTGGTCGTTGGTCGTCACAAATCAAAATCTCTTGAGTATGTACCTCCTTTAGGTTCTGCATTTGAGTGGCCACTCAAAATAACATGGATGCCAAAACTTATTAACATGTCCTTCCATGATTTGAGAATATCTAATGAATCATCCTGGAAAACATATGAAAATAGATATATAGTTATGAGACACTGATTGATTTATTTATTTATTTATTCTTTCTTTATTCTGCAGGCACTTTCAGTACTAGTGCACTGATTTCCAAAGTGGTACAGTAATTGAAAATATAACAAACATAATAAAATAAAGACAAAGAGTAATTGAAATATACATTAAAAATAGCAATCAATTTTAGAAAACAAAAAATTCAGTTTAAAATGCTGAGTACTAATTGTATTTTGGAATGAAGTTATTAATAGACATAGACATAGATTAATGAAACAAATTGAGTTATTTGTCATTAAAGAAGAACATTTTACTTTCTTTAGTACTCCTAACCATGCCAAGCATTTCTGTAGGTGGGTTAATATACGCTACAAAAAGATCATTGATTAATAACAAATAGAAAAAGAGCATAATATTAATAATAGCTGGAACAAATGACAAGTGTGAGGCCATTGATTCTAGGTTTTATCCTTTATTAGAACGTCATCAAGAATGACAATGATTCCAATGTTGACAATGTTCTAATAAAAGGACGAAATAATTTATAATAGCCTCACGGTTGTCATTTATTGGAATTATCGGGCTACTAGTTGTGGTGGACTTCAAGATATGCATGTCTCATGGCAGACAATGCAAGAAAATAGGAGTATGAAATTACTGGGAAAAAGTGGGATAGTAGGTGATGCAGCTTTACCTTGCTTGAATCGTTAAATATTGACAACTCTACTGTCATTCCTTCTCCAAGATCCTGCTGTCTCTTGATTGATCCTAAACATTCATCCAGCCATTCTGCGGCATTGTATACAGGTAATATGATGGACTGAAATGTAATCATATTTAATCATTAATTCAATCATACTGTGTATGTACCGGTAATATTGATTATTGCTTATGCATCATCATAATAAATCTAGGCAATATCAAGCCTGGCCCTAGAGCTACATAAAACATGGAACAACTCACTATCCTGTCTGTGCCTGTGACAGTCTATTATCATAATCTATATAGTATATTCCTTCTATCTTGGCCTAGCCTAGCCCTAGAGCATTTAATTTGGTAATTTTACTTACGACATCAACTGGAGTAATCCCCATATTACAATTATTGATGATTTAATTGTAGTTCCATACTAAAACAAATTTATTGTAATCAAAATAGTAGTCGGTAGGAAAATTTCCCCAAATATAACAAATTTATACGCTTTGTCGACCTTGAGGGGAATTCCCTACCACATAATCAAAACAAACATACTGTAATATATAGAGGGCGCCATGCATGTTAGTTTTATCAAAGATAGTTTTACTACACTATCTTTGGTTATATTACGACGAGAGGTGAAAATATTCCAGCCATTTACCGGTCACTAACTAACCATGGAGGTATTTATACCTCATGAACTAACTAACTCGTGCAAAGTTACTTAACAATTCACCATAGAATTGTACAATTAAAAACATTTTTGTAATTGATACCTCATATTTTTAATGACGCTTTTATCATCTAATCAATATACACATTATTATTTTCTATGAATAAAATACAATGACTAAATTAAACATAAATATTATTAACACTCACAAAATTAAAACAAAATTTAACCATTAAAAATAACATGTATACTTCTGTGTTAAAAATAGAAAACCGTGTATTGTTTGCCAAAAGTTATGTTTTATAATAAAATACATAAAATTTGTTGCTAAATAATTGTGTTCGTTCGATCTTTGATGATAAACTGTATATTTTAGTTTAACGCGAGTATAATTAAATAAATTGATGCAATAGTATCAAATAATTCTTTACCGATGAATTTAAATTTCGAATATTATTACTTAATAAAACTGACAACACTTAACTCAATCGATAAACTGTGTACTACAAAAACGTACGTACAATTTAAGTAATCATATAAAACATTTTTATTTCATTTGCTATTAAGAGTTTGTTTAAGATGTAAGTCTGTGACGATTTTGAAAAGGTAAGTTTGTCATCACAACCTACACAAGCGAATATAGGTGGTGGAGTAATTTATTGTTTTATTATTATTATTGCATTTGAAATAGCTCTCGGTATTGTACTTAGGGCATTCATTGGTGCTATCCAAAATCATATTTTGAGAGAACGAAATATTTCATTGACAAAAGTTAGTTAATTTTAATTTTTAAAAACTGTTTGGAAGGAAAGAGATTAAGTTGTAAGATTTCACTCATCATAGTTCCAAGTTTACTTTTTACTGGTATTAATCACCGGCATTTTTATTAAAGTTTATTACAGACTTTATATGACTTTGTCAGAAAGCTAGAGACGGATTATTCTTCAACTATCTATGGAGATGAACAGGAACATAGTTATTCTTGTGTTCTTGTTTAATTTATTGATAATCATTGCTAATGGTGATGGTAAGTTTGTCATTAAAAAAAACTATTATTAGTACAGTATTGTAGATTAGTTTGCATTCGAGTTAACAGTAGTAGCTGGAATGTCAATGTAATTTGTTCGTGTGATCTTTGTCAATCTGTACTGTTGCACGTTATGGTGTAACCACACTGTAAAAACTATTAAATATCTGGAGGTGTGCTATAACAACTCATTGAGAATGTTGCTAGGCTTACATAAGGACTGTGGTGCTAGTAACGTGTTTCCACGGGAGAATTCCCTCTTTTTACAAGCAAGTGCGTCTATGGTTGTAGATTAAGAGTTGTGAATAGTGAAAATGATCTTGTTAGATGTAGGCCTAACTACGAACTATCTGTTACGATCGTCATTCTTTAAATGGGAGCAAATCATATTTTAGTATGATTTTCCGTTTTGTATTTGTTGTAAATGATTCAATTGGATTTATCCGTTTAAAACACAAATAATTTTGTACATTTATTTAAAATGTTATCACCATAATTTAATCATATAATTGCCATTTTAACTTTTTAATTTAGTTTCATATTCGTAATTATTTACTAACACAGTATCTTGATTATTAAAACGTATTGTAAATAACTGATCGTTATTATATTTACCAAAATCAATATTTACCACAACTATCTACCATTTATGATATTTCATTTTTATTTAAATAATTGATGCTAAGTTTATCGTATTGGCCATAAGTTATCAATTTTATCATGTTATAGAATAGGCGTACTATTAATACTCTGTTTTTGTGACTTGATTTGTCACGAACGAATAGGCTAAGATATAGGCATAGGCTTAGTTTATTTATTTTTTTTATGAAAACAGTCTAATAGATACGGATAATTAACACCAACACATTTAGGAAAATAATTAAAATTGTCAACAATCGAACGTGTGCCCAACTATTTAGACTAAAACTGATTGTTAGAACATGGTTGATTATCATCTCGTATACTTATACACACCAGAACCACCAGAACCACCATCACCATGTGAAATGAATCCATGTAAAAATAACGGTTTGTGTTCAGACGTGGGAATGGAATATACCTGTGATTGCACGCACACTGGCTATGTGGGTGAAACATGCCAAACGGGTAAGTTATTGTTTCTTCTTCTGTTTCTTCTAATTCTAAAAATTCAATTTGATGAAACTAAGATTTAGATTTATCTGAATATCGACAGCCTGCAGAGGCGGACGAAGGGGGTTTCCCCAGTGCCATGGCAACACTCTTAATTTCATGCTAAATGTTTTTTTCTGTCACTAAATTAATTAGATCCCATTTTATCATAATAACCAATAAAGTTATAGAATTCCAGTTTTGGAAGAGCATATTCTGTAAATTGACAGACTGTAGCGTAAAATTAACCAGCTTTACAATACTGCGCTCAATTTATCGCCGACTGTCAGCGTATTTGTGTGTGGATTTATTTCTGAACGTGCTCTCAGAATGAATTTCTTACTGTTTGAATTGCTTGTGTGCGTCATGAGAAGGTACGAAAGGCCACTACACACTGTGTTCGTGGAAACCCCCCTAGGCCTAATATGGGTCGTTGATTTGTCCATAATTATTGCATTTTTACGGAGATTCCCCATCATTTAAGTATTCCGTATAGTATCCTATACGGTATTTATCTTCATCTTATGTCCGTAATATTTGGTCAAATTTTCGTAGTAATTACAGACGTTCCAAACTTTGAAATAACAGTGTTTAATTGCTTCTTTTTGCATATTTTCTTTTTCTTAAGCAACACTGTTGGATAAATGAAAATGAAATTTTGGTTTTACTGACTTATTGATCAAAATAATACAATTTAACGTTTTGCTCAATAGGATATATTTATAGCAGCAGCTTAATATGTTAACTTTTTAAAATTATTATTTGATAATAATAATGTATTTATTGATTATATAATTGCCAGAATTTATTAGCTTACCCGAAGTACTTTCGCGTGTGTATTTTACCGGTGGAAAAAATAAGCGGGATACGATGGTAGGCTGTTTGGTAACCCGATATAGAGTACCATTTGCGGCCATCTAGGAGTGTCATTTTACAAAATGTGCGCAAAAACTCGTTATATATGGTCCTGGACTCGTGGAAAACCCCCTTAAAATAGTTCTGCGACCGCCCCTGGCCTGGGAATGATCACCTACTGCTCAAAACCACAGTGATAGTAGCAAAAATCGTAGATTTATTTTTGCAATTCAAACACTGTTACGGGTTTCGCCAAAACTGAATAAATCGTGTAATTTTTTTTTTCAATATTGCTTCAACATTAGTTGTAGACGAGTACAGTATTGAGTAAATGTTTAATTTGATATAGCATTTATGTTATGTGAATATGATTGGCCTAAAGTTATGAAGGCTTTTGATTGGCCTAAAATTTGATCTTTAAAGGTCACTCGCTCACGCTCTCTTCTGCTGCGCGCGCATCATGCATGCGATCTCTCTCCCCGGCCCAACAAATAGGTTCATTTTGGAGAAAAATTTGGTCGAAGTGTCGGTTTCTGTATAAATAAATAGTATCCACGAGGTATTCAATTATATCTGCAGCATTATGGCTAGGCCTAGCTAGGCCTAGTTATGTTATGAATGATGTGTATATCTTTAGCTCTAGCTAGCCTAGGCCTAGGCCTGAGTCTGAGTGAGTGGCTGGGGTCTTTCTTACCTTAATAGCCAAGTGAGGTTAAGAGGTTGAAGGAAGCAACAAGTTGAAGGAGGAGTAGGACGAGGGGAAGTTTGTTAGTTTTTAAATAGGCGGCATAGGCCTAGGCCTAACTAGGTAGGTAGGTAGGTTTGCTGGATCTGGTAGCTACTGTACAACCAGGGAGTTAACCACCATCATATACTATGCTATCTTGTACAGGTTGCGCTTCCATGGGCATAGCTGGTTGAAATTAAGTTTTTAAGTGGGCAATCTTAGTGATGCTGTCGATATCTAGTGTGTCCAGTTGGGTTTTGAAATTAGTTAGAGTTGGTGCACATTAGTCGGGTCGGGTAGAGCGTTTCATATTCTGGTATAGAGAATAAAGGTAGTTGTTTTTGTTCGTCTGGATCCTTTTGTAGATGAAATTCCCTGTGGACTGTCTGGTTAATCTTGTTGAAGACTATGGTGCTTTCGGGTGATTTTGGAGTAAATGTGATATGTTGCTGTGAATCAAGCTGTTGATTTGTTTAAATATAGTGCATAGGCTGGCTTTGGTACATTTTGACTCAAGCGAATCCCAGTTGAGTTGGGTTATCATGTTAGTGACACTTGAAGCTCTATCTGGAATAGTCATTGAAGACAAATCTTGCTGCTTGTCTTTGAATTTTGTTGAGAGAGTCGATGTTCGTTTGATGGTGAGGATCCCATATTGTCTGGCAGTACTCTAACAATTGGCGAACAAATGCCTTATATGCCACCACTTTAGTCTCCCTGTCACAGTTACTGAGATTTCGCTTAAGGAGGCCAAGAGTTCTATTTTCTTATATAGTAATCTGATTAATGTGTCTCTTCCAGCTGAGGTCAGATAAAAGTTCAACTCCCAGGTAGGGGTAATGGTATATTTCTTCCAGCAGACTGTCGCCCATCCTATATCGGTTGATGATTGGTTTGTTTTTGTGAGTGATCTGCATTGAGTAGCATTTAAAGTGATTGAAGCCCATCTTCCACAGTCACATAGTCGATTTACGTCATCTTCAAGGATTCTGAAGTCGTCTGCATTTTTTATATCACGATATAAAATACAATCATCTGCGAAAATGCGGACTCTCGATGACAGTTTATCTGGTAGTATAAATTAGGAAGAGCAAGGGTCCCAACACCTGTGGGACGCTGGGCTTGACTGGAGATTGTTCAGATGTTTCGCTGTCCACATCTACTCTTTGATGACGTTTGGTGAAGAAGGAATCAATCCAGGAGTGTATATGTTGTTCTGAACTCCAACATGATGAAGTTTGGCCAGCAGCCTACTATGGGGGACATATCACTAGATCGACCTGTCTTTGTGGTATTATATTGAATAAAACAGTAATTATAATATTAAGTACAATTTTAAAGACCCCTTCCCTGCAATTTTGGACGTTTTTTGGAAAATAATACATATATATCACTTTAAAAACATTAAACCATGTCATTCCTTGTCTTAAATGTACGTTTTATGGTAAATTATGATAAAAAGTGAGAAACAATGCACTACCTAAGTAGCTCGCGGCGATCGACCTCTCGTGGACGGTCTTAGGCCTAGCCTAGCTAGGCTTAGTTTTGTAGGCCTAGCTGGTAAACATCGATAACGTACGAACATCGTACGCTAGCTATATACCTATCTTGACGTTGTATAGTTGCTGCATTAATTGTCTTTCTATTTTTGCCAGACTCCGTTGATACAAATTGGGGAAAATCCGGTATTTTCGCTGAAAAGTTAGGAGTCTTCCATTTGTTTTGGCTTCACGATCGATCGAAAAGTGGGCGAATTACAGGTGAAAAACAAAAATATCAATCCGCGCGCAATGCATTTTGGGATTTATAGCGGGCCGCTATAATTATTAGAATCGATTTATTTTTCACATTTTTAACCGTTTAGAGACGAAAAAAGTTATCGCAATAGGACCATATAGTATTATTTTTACATTAAATATAGTTTGTGATCTTAAATTAGATCTAAAAAACGTAGGGATTAAGACTCCGTCCCAATCACAATATCGGGGTCTTCTGTAGCAAGAATGGTTTAAAATTTAAATTTAATTTAAAGTTTATGTTAAGAATTTTCTAGTTGGTAATATAATGTTTGCGTTTTGATTTTGAGTTCATTTTGGAATTACACTGACCTTTCTTGGGCTTTCGGCTAGATGACCAATGACCTCTACTATTCTAGGTGGTGCCCAACTACAAAGGCCTTAGTCTAATTTATTATATTACTTAAGTATTGTTTTTATTTTGAAGCATCACCATGCCTACCAAACCCTTGTATGAACAATGGAGAATGCGTGTACGACGACTCCACTTTGAATGTGACCTGCGTTTGTGAAGCAACCAGCTACACTGGCACCAAATGCGAAATTTGTAAGTGTTCAAAGACTATATTGTCCCGTGTGTTGTTGATCTATAAAATCACTTGATGTTCTATAAGTTAAGCTGAGTTTATTAACACATGTACACAATGACAATTGTCACAAATTACAGTAATACTCTAGTCTTGGTTCCAGACGGAGTTTTGACTTAATATTAGTAAAAAGATAAATATTTGTGCACATATAGAGTTTCATATTTATACTACTTGAGCTGTAAACTCCGTCTGGGGAAACACGTACAAGTCACATGGTTTGACACCGAGAATTCTTGGTGCATACGATTAACCGGTTGACTAGTTTCAGCTGCATGATTAGGCTACTTTCACTATAAAATATATTGATATGCACTTTTGGAAATTTCAAAGATTCAATAACTAAGATGATGGACATATGCTATGTTACGTTTAGACGGTGTATAGACACACGTATGTACTTTTTGGTACTCAAACTCGACTGCAACATGTTTCTTCGCAAAGTGAAGTGATGATGTAGACATTATTTTATATGCCTATCTGGTAAACATTTGATGGGATTTTTCCCAAGAACATGAAAAATCATCTTGATATGATTCTAGCTTCTCTGCAAATCAAACAGAGATAATTTGATTAATTCCCACCCAACCAGACACTGCCCTGTGTGGTAGATGTGCTGCTGGTATGTACCTATTGACAGGTCATATGTACGAGTACGATGCCTAGGCTTAGACTTGATAATGTAATTAACAAAAAACTCACCACAATATATTTCAACAGTTGTTATTTCAGTGATACATACTCTTACTGAAACTAAATGACGTCTGTTTGGTCATTCATTCAGTCTGCAAAATGATTTCTATACGTGTTTCACAAGTCTATTTTTCCAGACAAAAATCGAAATGACTAACATAAAAAAGACAATACAAGTCTATATACTCTGGTTTAAAAGCAATCTATGTCACTACATTTGTTTTTGCAGATAATCCATGTTTGGGTAACCCGTGTTCACACAATGGCACATGTATCAATAATAGTGAAGATTATTATTGTTCCTGTCCACATGGATTTATTGGAGATTTGTGTCAAATAGGTAAGGGTTTGAGCAGTATGAAGTATTATGTTTGATCATTATTTCTCCATGGTTTGATACTGTTTCTAAAAATAGTGTAATTTCAGCAGTGTACAAGATAGTGTAATGGTTTGGGGTTTGACATTACAGGATTCTAGTTCATTACAGATCTGTCTTTAAGACCAAGATGTGTTGTGTTTGTGTGAAGTTGACAAATGACCTTAACCAGGATTATTGTCATTACCAGTGTTCAAAATGATATGGCATTTCTGTCATACAGTTGTTTTTATATTTAAATTCATTTATTTCCTAGCCATTTCAGTTATGACACTGAATTATAATATAAAATATATATTAATATGAAGCATTATTGTTTTTTTCTTATTTTGTATAGAATCTATTGGTTGCTATCAAGATAACCTTGTTGGCCGAGCATTATCAATAAATCCTGGATTTGCAGATTTTGATGAAAGTCAGAAATATTGTTCGAAAAATGGGTGGTAAGGCTATTATATCATTACCATCATCATCAACATTCCTTTTCATTTTTCACAATGCCATCATCAGAACCAAGATGAATTTTTCAAAAATCCATCCTTCTGCAAGCTGAAGAAAGGGACTTCTAGAAAAGGTGTAATTGGAAAGGAAAACCAGTTACCCACCATTCAGAGCCTATTTTCCAACATTATTAATCCTATATCAATGATTGCCTTACATGTTACACATTTCAGAAACATGGTTAGACTACCTGTGTAGTTATATGGCACGTGAAAGGTCTCATTGTCTTTATTTCAAGGTATACTGGAGTGCGAGATACAACCATCATTCTTTGTGCAGACAGTTTGTCCAACTCATTTGTGGATGATCATCTTTGTGATGCTATATGCACAGGATCTGATGTTGAATGTAACAGCCATTTCTATTACCAGCTATTTGACAAGAGTGATGTCATCAGTAACCTGGGTATCAAGTTCATCACAGATGGTCTTGATTTGACAGGTGTACTTGCTGCTAATACTCTGCTTACCATCGATGTCAATTTTACTGACAGAAATGTCTTTAGAGATTATGATGTCATCACTGGTGATGGGTACACTTGGCTCAGGGCAGAACCTTCTTCAGCAAAACATATATATGTGTGAGTAGTGATCCAAAATGCATTGGTAATTCATTATTAGGTTATTATTATACAGATATTGACTGCTTAGAGGTTAAATATAAGATTTGACATCCCCGAGGGAATGATATTAAGTTCGAGGGAATATATATTTCCCGAAGCGCCAGCTGAGGGAAATATATATTCCCCGAGAATTTAATATCATTCCCGAGGGGATGTCAAATCTTATATTTAACCGATATAAAAGGCAATATCTGTTATATTATATAGCCAAGAACAAGTCTGCTGGGTTGGGTGAAGCTAGGCTAGGCCTCCTATACTTTTGTATTGTATGTAAACAAGCCTGCCTAGACACCTTACCTTGCGAAGAATAATATACAGATAATTACTAATTAATGATTCCTTGGCAATAAAATATTCACTTAGGCCTAGGTCGTTTAAATTAACAGAAGAATTTCCATCAATAAGCCTATTAAAAATAACAATATTAATCAGGTAGGCCGAATAAACAATTCGTCTTCTTCTCGATCTTCGAGGAGCCGAATCACCGGATGTTCAGCGCGTACTAGTTACTAGGTTACTACCGTGAGTATTGACCAATCACAAACGGTGTTTCATCACATTTAGGGTGGACTTATAACAAATGAGGGCGCTATGTATGCATAGTTTAAATAGTTTAGATGATTAATTTCTTCAAGCAACTTCCGTGACGCAGCGGTTGAAGCGTTGTCTTGCGATGGAGTGACAATTCCACCCGAGTTCAAGATCGAGTTGATGACTTTTGTTTATTTATCGGCAACGCGAATGTTGGCACACGAAAATTACACAGTCAATATCATCGTACTCGAGAATCTATATGTTTAATGACAGGGGACACGATAATTACGCGAAAATTACACAGTCAATATCATCGTTCTCGAGGATATATACGATTTACGATCCTCGCAGCGATAGTCATGTGATGCAGTTTCAACCAATCACGTTAGCGTATTTACATAGGCTATGTAATATTATATATTATGTTATATTACATAGCCTATGTAAATACGCGAACGTGATTGGTTGAAACTGCATCACATGACTACCGCTGCGAGGATCGTAAATCGTATATATCCTCGAGAACGATGATATTGACTGTGTAATTTTCGCGTAATTATCGTGTCCCCTGTTATTAAACATATAGATTCTCGAGTACGATGATATTGACTGTGTAATTTTCGTGTGCCAACACTCGCGTTGCCGATAAATAAACAAAAGTCATCTACTCGATCTTGAACTCGGGTGGAATTGTCACTTCATCGCAGAGACAACGCTTCAACCGCTGCGCCACGTAGCTTGCTTAAAGAAATTTATCATCTAAACTATTTAAACTATGCATACATAGCGCCCTCATTTGTTATTAGTCCACCCTAAATGTGATGAAACACCGTTTGTGATTGGTCAATACTCACGGTAGTAACCTAGTAACTAGTACGTGCTGAACATCCGGTGATTCGGCTCCTCGAAGAGAAGAAGACGAATTGTTTATTCGGCCTACCTGATTATAATATTATTATTAATAGGCTTATTGATGGAAATTCTTCTGTTAATTTAAACGACCTAGGCCTAAGTGAATATTTTATTGCCAAGGAATCATTAATTAGTAATTATCTGTATATTATTCTTCGCAAGGTAAGGTGTCTAGGCAGGCTTGTTTAAATACAATACAAATACTATAGGCTATAGGAGGCCTAGCCTAGCTTCACCCAACCCAGCAGCAGACTTGTTCTTGGCTATATAATATAACAGATATTGCCTTTTATATCGGTTAAATATAAGATTTGACATCCCCTCGGGAATGATATTAAGTTCTCGGGGAATATATATTTCCCTCGGCTGGCGCTTCGGGAAATATATATTCCCTCGAACATAATATCATTCCCTCGGGGATGTCAAATCTTATATTTAACCTCTAAACAGTCAATATCTGTATAATATTATTATTGTTATTATTTACCTCCGCCAAGGAGGTATATGTAATCGGTAGCGTGTGTTTGTTTGTTTGTTACTTGGCAAAAAAGAATTTTGCCAAGTATAGTATTTACTTTGTTTGTATGTATGTTTGTTTGTTTGTTTGTTAGCACGATAGCGCCTACAGTTTTCAAGTTATCGTTCTGAATTTTTGGGTGTAGATAGGTATATATTGTCAGACCATGCCTATTGAAAATTAACAAAATTGGTTTATTAATAACTTCACAAATAACAAAAATGATATTATTTTCAGACCGGCTAGTGTTAAAAGATAGGAGACAATTTTCAAAAGCCGGCGAGCAGTCTTAAAGTAACATGTGTACTGAAATTGCATTTTCTCGAGAACTACTTGTCCAAAAAACATCATTTTTGTACAAGAGGCAAGAGTTATAAATTGTGATTTTTAATTTTAAAACAAAAGTTGATTCAGTGTACCAGCTTTTTTATACGAGTAGTTTTAAAAAAACCTATTTCTTTTCAAATTCACCCGTTTGTTTTTGGCGTTGCTGTTCTATTGTTATTCAAATTAAACTATTGTAAGTTGATAAGTAGTTTTGTTAGCACCAGCGTGTGTCCTTCCTTATTTCATCAGGTATATACTTACAGAACATGCCTATTGATTTTCAGGTAAATTGATATATTACTACATGGGTTAAGGCAGAGGCGCCGCAAATCGGTACAGCTTCAAGACACTCCTCGATCATTATTCTGGTCAATCTTGATTTTAGAAAGGTCATTGTTGCAATGCCGGAGTTGTTTGTATCAAAAAATTATTTAAACAAATTATTAACCCCAGCAGGATTTTAACAATGTAAAGCTAATACCTAAAGCAAAAAAAATGTATCTTTCAACATGCTCCGAGTCAGTGGATATATTTTGCCAAGTATTTCACTCAGTTTCTGAGTGCTTTCATTTGTTTGTTTGTTTGTTAGCAGGATTACTCAAAAAGTAATTACAAGATCTTTACCAAAATGAATAGACAGATAGATATGTGGTCAAGGACCATTCCATTAAATTTTGGGACCATTTGGGACCACAGTCCCAATTCTGGACCACTTTTTAGTATACTTTTTTAGACCTGCTAGTGTTAAAAGATAGGACAGAATTTTTCAAAAGCCGGCGAGCAGTCTTAAAGTAACAAGTAAACTGAAATTGCATTTTCTCGAGAACTACTTGTCCAAAAAACTTCATTTTTGAACAAGAGGCAAGAGTTATAATTTGTGATTTGTAATTTTAAAACATAATTTGATTTAATGTGCACGTTTTTTTATGCGAGTAGTTTAAAAAACCTATTTCTTTTCAAATTCACTCGTTTGATTTTCGCGTTGCTGTTCTATTGTTAGTCAACTGAAGCTATTGTTAATTGAAAGGCTTGTTAAATAACCATTACACCAAACTCGCATACACATGCTTGTAATGAAATTAGCCTAAATCACACAAACAGCATTAAGACACACACAAATATATATATATATTTTTTTTACCGGAGAAATCTTATGTAGGAGAATTTTACAGTAGGCGGAGGTATGCCCTCTCGGAGTGGCTTTCTAGTTATTATTCTCTTTATCCCAGCTGAGAGCTGCAATACAATTCCTCCATTTCATCTTTTTCCATCTGCTCTTTCCCAATTTAGGTTTTCTTTATTTAGGTCTTGTGGTATGGTCATCTTCAGTACAGCAGCTGTTAGAGCTAATAATAATATTAAAACAATTTAATTTAATGTTTGTCTTTAGGGTAAGCCTGAATTAAGATATCAGCGAAAGCATGTCCTAGGCTGGGTTGAAGCATCAAAACCTGTAACGTTTTCAATTTTCACGCGGGCCCGGCTGCGTTTCGCCGGCCTTGGTTTTGCAACACTTCACATCCGCATGTCCCAGCAATGCTCGAGAAAACCAAGAAACTATGAACGATTTCGTAAAAATATGTAAATGTTAAGCGGTCCGACTTGATCATCGTTATTTTATTTTCAACTTTAACGATTTTACTCAACTCAACGATCAACACAAGAAAACAGGCTTAAGTGGCCCTCCAATGCTGGAGGCCTCGGGCGTTTTTAATATTTTAAGGCCGTTTTTATTTTCCTATGGGCACTGCTCAGGGGCCCCCGTAAGCTCTGGGGCCCCTGGATTTAACCAGTGAGCGCTTATATCTGTTGCGCCACTGGATCAAATGCTTATTGATTGATTGCATCATGAATTCATGTATTTAAACAATTAAGGCCAATCATGTTTCTCCAATATGTCCTCTAGATCTAGATTAAACTGATCACATTGTTTGGTAATTGTTGATTTACATAGAATGACTGGCTTGATCATGATTATTTAAATGTGAACCTACCATTATCATCTTCAATAAAATTCTTTCTTGTGTCACAGATTCCCTGACAACTATAAGGTTGAGGTGACTGCAAGAGATGTTTCTGGAAATTCTTATCCACTCATTCAACCAATAGAAGTGGAATATGGCATTCAGGTGGGGTCACCATTACACTGTGACATGATTGGCTTAGATATGTCCTGCAAATTTCAATTGACATCTGGTAGTGGTGTATTGGTGAATGTTGACTTTTTTGATGGAGATGACTTAAACATGACAGTTGGTAAGTAAAAGGTGAATGATTCACAAGTGGACATGTTTATAAGACTGCATAATTTTTGAGTTTTTGGAAATTTATAACACGTACACTCAAAGTGTACAATGTCCTTTTCTGCAATCAATCAGGTTACAGTCATTTCTCTTGAGTTTCTTTAATTTTCTCACAACTATAATTTATGTATAGACAATGAAAGGTAGGAATTTTATCAGCTGTAATGAAATGGTATAACATGGTGTACTGACTCTCAAAATCTAACTTTTATAATATATTTATTATATTATTAGATTGCCCAGTAGTTATGTATGGATCTGATGCAAAGGTCGCAGATTTAAACTTGACCTGGGAATACCCACAAGCACGATATATCAAGTATAATGAAATGATAAAGCAGGAAGGACAGCTGATTGGTTGGGAAGTAAATATTTTATCATCAGGCTTTATTGTACTTGAGGTAAGTAGGCATTTGGTACATGCTCAAATGCTTAGAAACTTTTGGGCATGCTCAAAACTTGTGAGCAAAGCTCAGACACATGTCAGCATGCTCAGGAAACTGTTAGCATGCTCAGAAATATGTGTAAATGCTCAGAAACCTGTGAGATTACTCAGAAACCTGTAAGACTGCTTAGAAAGCTGTTATCATGCTCATGCAGACACCTGTGAGAATGCTCAGAAAACTGTTATGATCAGGCACCTGTAAGAATGTTCATAAAACTGTTATCATGCTCTGTGAAAATGCTCAGAAACCTGTGAGAATGCCCTGAAACATTTGAGAATGCTGAGAAAACAGATACTTGTTAGACTTTGTAACAGGTGAAGCTGCAGCTTGGTGGTTTGACTTCCAATCATAAGGTCCTGGGTTCAATCCAAACCAATTGTGACTTAGTTTATAACCACGATAAACTTTAAAAGTGTTTATCTATCCTGTATTGGGCAAGTTGCTTGCTGTTACATATTTTTTAAACTGCAATTCCTATTGTATTTTGTGCACTACTTTTTTGTTATCAAGATTATATAGTTTTTTGGGTTAAATCATAATATATATTATTAAAGTTTTAATTTCATATATTTTCAAAATTGAAATAAAAATGATTGAACCAATAAATTTAATGTATTTACAGGTCTACCGCCCTCATACAGTAAATTGGCCAAAGATATGTGATTCATCATATTTAAAATTCAGGAAAAGAAAATGCAGCAGTGAAATTAAATTGATGAGTCATGTTTATTTTCCATCTGTACCTGATGTAAACCTAACAATTGTGTATTCATATACATTTTATGCAAATTCAAGTGGCAAGAACTACTTCCAGGTCAACACGCCATTCAATGTCACTGAGTTCGACATCATTGGATGGCACTACATTAAAAGTGGTGTCATCGCTCAGGCACCAGGAACTCGAGGACCAGAGTTTGTAAGGCCGACATACTATGGTGAAGGTGACATATTGCAAATTACTCCAGAAACTATAGTGTCAAGTAGTGATAGCAGTCACATAATACGAGCTGTCGTCGTAAGACCAAGCACGGCAGTTTTTGAACATCATTGTAATTATATTCATTTGGACGACGTCAGCCATTATTGTGCTGTGGAAGTGAATCTGTCAAACGCCATATCAAATGTTGAGATGTTAACGTACATAAGAATAGCTCCACCAATTTCTAACGTGACTATTAACAGTACTGGATTTGGTTAGTTACATTAACTTTTACATTTTTTAATACAATAATACTATATATTGCGTCATGGTAGTGTTTATTTCTCATCTGTTACAATAAAGTTTGGCTTGACTTTTTAACACCCATTATTCCAGGGTTTTTTCACCTAGAATGATTGGATAGAATGTATTCTTCCTGTACCATAAAGGGAAATTCACTCTTTTCTTTTACTCATATTATTTATTATAAATTTATTTTAGTTTAGATCATGGGACTGCTGACTCTTGTAGTTATAACTTATTACCTCCGCCAAGGAGGTTATGTTTTCATCATTTTCACCCCTGTATGTTTGTGTGTGTGTGTGTCTGTGAACAGCCTGGAGGCCACAGTTTTTATCCGATTCTCACCAAATTTAGCCACAATGATCTATACCTCAAAAGCTCGGACGAGTTAGAATTTGAGGGAAAAAGGTCATAGGTCAAGGTCACAACTAAAAAAAAACTATTTTACTGCCTAAAGCTGACCACAGTTTTTATCCAAATCTCACCAAACTTAGCCACAATGATCAATGACTCATCATATAATTGTGGTTACTGGTCAGGGTCATAAGATCAAGGTCTACAAAAAACAAAAACAAAAAAAAAAAAAAAAATAATAATAAAAAAAAAAATTTCTGTAGGAGGCTGGATACATAACCATTACACCAAACTCTCATCCACAACTTTGTAGTGTGAAGTTAGCCTATTTACACTTGGAACTAATAAAAAAATAAAATTTAAAAAATATATAAATTCCGGGGACATTTATGTAGGGGAATTGTACAGTAGGCGGAGGTTTGTACTCTCGGAGTAACCTCTAGTTTTTATTATACTTTAGTAGTCCCTGACCAATTAATCTCTGTATATTTTATATTTGTTGGTCACTAAATAAATGAAATGTTTAAGAAACTAAGGTTAATCAATTTTCCTCCTCACTTAAGTCAGTAAATATTTAAGGATTCACTTAAGTGGTATTACATTGTTTTAAGAGTAATTGTTTTTTTTACATTTTTTTTTCATGGGATTCTTTCAGCAAAGATTTTTGAAGTAGCCACGTTATCTGTTCTGGACCACCCCGGAATGGATATTTGTGAATATGAATGCAAAAACTCTACATACAATTCCACCACATTTGTGAATGAATGTTATGTATATCCATATCCCTGTCTACTGACCACAATCAGTGAAGAGGTGCATTACAGCTGGGACTTTGGCAATGGTAATTCGACTATCACCTCGAAAAAACCTGTAGAAGTATGGTACGCTTACCCAGGAACTTACAACATATCTGTACGAGTGCATAACAACAACACAGAGGCAATTGATTATGTAAGTTTAAGTCTTGTGCAGAGCTATGAGTTGAGCAGAAATGCTCATCAGATTTTCTGCTGTCAATGCTGTTGTTGGGTTTGGTGAGGCATGTTTTAGAAACCGCAATTAGAATTGTTTTTACGCTTGGTTCTCCCACTTAAACTCAACGCAATGACCTAAGTGCGTGGAATGAATTATTTGAACTGTCAACTCACTTGCAATGTACCTACATTGTTGCATTGTATTCAAGTAAGAACCAAGCTTAAATATGTGATAAGTTAGTATTTGTATTGTAGATAGAGTATGTGCAACATGTTTTCAATACATCAAATCACACAAAGAATCTAGGTTAAGCATAGTTAGTTTCTTTTTCGGTTGGAAATAAGATTTTATGTGCTGTAACAAATAAAGTTTGTTATTTTATTTTAGATACTTTTTGAAGTACAAGAAGAGGTTTGCAATATTTCGTTTAAACAAATAACACCATTGCCAGTCCTTGATAACTACACTATTGGTATCACCAATATCAGTCAGGCAGCACATGCTAAGTTGGCTCCTAATGTAGGTACTGTACATCACCCCAGGGCTAGAAATGTATTTATATTACTTACTGTATATACTTTATATGAAGTATAGCAAAATGCCTGAGCAATCCAAGTACAAACACATTTTCTGGGCAAATTTATAAAATAATCAATCTTAAGGTGGCAGATCAAGTCTACCATAATACATTAACTAGTTTACAAAACATACTAGAAAATTGCTAGTTGGGCTAGGGTGATTTTTAGCACTGTCCCTCAACCCCCTCCTCCTTGAGTATACATTTTTGGAATGAATATTTTCTACAGTCCATAATGAGTTAATAATAAACAACTTTTTATGTATCAATTTCTTTAAAACAACTACAGTAGTAAAACATGAACTGAATAATCATCCTTAATTTGTTATGTTATATGTTAGGAACAAAAACAAATATGACTGTGGTGATAGGATCAGAACACAACGTTTCATTTAATGTGTCACATGGTGAAGTTGTCACTTTTGAAGAAATACAGGCAGATAACACAACATACAAGAATGTCATTCTTTCAAACAAAGGTTTGTCACTAAGAAAGTTGCTTACAGAAAATGACATTAAAGAAATATTTCCCCCCACTCCCCAGAAGAAAACAATGTTATTTTAATGTATTGTTAATTTTGACAAAAAAAATTAAATTGGGGGAAAAATAATATAAATTACAAAAATAGTCAACGTCTGTCAATTGGCTGTTTGCTTGTCTTTTTATAGTAAAATCACTTTATTTTATTAATCATAATTTTTCATATTTGTTGGGGAATAATACAATGCAGTGAATATGCAAGAGTGAAACATTATTGATGTCAGTTCCAGCCAACACAAGCCAGATGTTTTTTAAAATTGATGATTGAGAATCACAAATATTAGAAAATATAAATTTGTTTTGTTTATAGGATTATGTCGAAATCCGCTTGGTTTACAATCTTCAGATATTGTTAATGATGCACAGTTTAGGGCGTCCTCTACTTTGGTGAAATCTAATATGACGTTTTATCCATACCTTGCACGTCTTGATAAGCCTTATGGTGCTTGGGCTCCAGATATTAATGACACTGAACCTTGGATAGAAGTGAGTATGTATTCTATTCTTTGACCTTTTTTTACAGTTTATCTTGAAAGAGTCCACTGCAACCTTAGCAGGTCACAGAGCTGAAGAGGATGGATGAAATGGTTAGCTTTGTTGGAATATGTAAGGTAATGTTATTTCTTCTGGTCCTAAACTAAGTAAATTTGGATTATGCCCTCTAGGACAACACCTACCAGATCAGCTCCCCATGAGAAGTATATACTTTAAATGTATTTAGAAAAGCAAAAAATGTACAAGAATATCAAAAGATTAACTTTGAGTTGAGATTCTATATTATGCTGAAAATATGGAGAAAGCAGACAATGGACTATGAAATGACAAAAATACCTGGGGGTAAAGTCTTCTTTCAAAAGAGCATAAAGGAGCTCTTGTTCTTCCACCAGCTCTGTTCTTTGCAAGTGAAAAACTTAAAGATGTATTGTCCCCCTGAAAAAAATATATTTTTAAATGTTTTTTTTTAATATGCCATTGTAATGTCACATATTATTTATTAACTTTGACCAAAACTTGGATTGAGAAAAAAAAAATTTACATCAAAAAACAGAAATAACAAAAAAAATTGTCAAATTGACTGTCTACGGAAGTGCATTTATATTAAAATTGCTAAATGGCCTATTCAAAGTCTATTTTAATTAATCTTAATTTTTTATGTTTTTGTGCGACAATACATCTTTAAGTCTATTCAGAGCAACATTTAAGTTAATATTGATAATACACACTTTTTTAGGTTGATCTCAAGATGATGTTTGTTGTTACTGGTATAATAACTCAAGGCTCTGATTCTGATATTATTGGATGGACCGAGAACATCACTATCAAGTACAGTCAAGATGGTGACGCATGGTTTGAAGAACTTTGTTATAATAAGGTTTATTTGATTTTTATTTAAATTCTGATTTATAAAAAAGCCAACCTCACGTCCATTATGATCTTTGAAAACACAGTAGAAATGCGAGTTTTAAAACTTAATTTATCTTTGTTTTAAACAAAATGAATACCTTTGAATCAACGGAAAAGGGCATGTGACATACTATAGATTATTGAGATATAATGTTGACATTTTGGGCCAAGGCAACCATACATGCAGTACATATTATTGAAATTATTTTTTTCTTTGTTTGATAGCAATATAATACCAATTCTGACAGACATTCTCATATGACAAACATTTTTAGTAGTGCATTTATTGCAAGATTTGTACGAGTAATAGTTGGTGAACAATCAAAGCAGCCGGCACTTAGATTTGAACTTCTTGGGTGCAACTGTAAGTATCAAACTTAAATATGTACGCTTAACTAAAGTCCAGGCTACACACTAGCAAGTAATGTGATCCTTAGATAGAGCTTCAGTTTACTAGTGTTGACTAAGATTTAGCTGGAGGCTGTCCATATGCGGATCACATGACTACAGTAAGTCATGTGATCCTCAGATGAAGCCTCCAGTTTGCTTGTTTGGACTAGGCTTTAGCTGGAGGCAATCAATCTGCAGATCACCTGATCTACAGTAAGTCATGTGGTCCACAGATTGACAGTAACACAACCATCTCAAAACAGTGCCAAACGCAGAGTTTTCAAATAAAGTTTGTTTTCAGTTGCTGTAGGTTGTACTCATCAATTGGGCATGGAGAGTGGTCTAATAACTGATGAACAAATACAGATAACAAATATGGATAACATTACCAACAAATCATTTGTTAGACTTGAAAAGGTTGGCCATGAGAGCACCAATGGATGGTGTCCAGGGATCTCAAACGGTACTGACGATTGGGTACAAGTAGATGTCAGGAAGTTGACACTGATTACTGGTATTGTTATACAAGGCATAGTGAAAATGGGGAATGCTACATCAGGTAATCTGCCTGATATTTATCTAAGCTACAGTGCTGATGGAGAGTCGTGGAACTATACTCAGGTAGGTAGAGTATTCTGTTTTTTTTTTAATTTTCAGAGTTACTATTTGCAGTAAAATTATGTAGTCCACCTACAATTGTTTCGTCCATCAGATATCAGAATAAGCAGCATGTATGCCTAAAGCTCAAATAGGTTTAGGCCTTTATCCCACCTAATTCAACTGAATTCCAGCACGGAGCGGCATACATCCCAGCCATGTATCCATCGCAAAAACCATTTGTAGACAGGAGAACAACCGTAAAGATTTTTTAATATTGCACCACTTAAAATTGATAAGCCAACTTTTTGAACATGATGAAATAAAAATGAAAAATAAAAATTTTCCATAATCCAAGATTCTGCCAAAATGAATTATAAAACTAAACTTTAGCCAATCTTTATAATGTTCAGTTTTGGGAAAAGTAACTATACTTAATAAATATTTTTTACTTAAGACCCTTTCTGGAGGAAATCAAAATGGTCGTCTACAAAAAAGAATAATATTTGAGGATGATATACTTACAAGGTATATTCGTCTGCATATCATTAATCTGGATAATCTTTGTGTTCGTTTTGATCTTTTGGGCTGTAAAGGTTAGTACTGTATCTTTATCATTGTCATATTAAACAGTTTGTGATGTATGGTATGAATTTTCTGGATTCAGAACCGTGACAGAGATTAGAATTAACCACAGCCGCCAATTCCAATACAATTTAATTTTTTATATATATACTAATATACAACTAAAGGTCAAAAGCAATAATGGTAATCGGAAACCATGTACACATTTTGTGTAAATGTTCATAATAAATAACATAGTTGAAAATGTTCATCTGGTTTGTAGATATAAGTTATTTTGGAAATATTCTTTTTTTCAAACCAACAATTAGTAAACTAACCTTCTTGACACTAGAGGTCAATCTGTTTGATGATAGATCGTCATTATTTCTAAAGAAACTGTCCGATCAGGACAGCGAAACTGTCAAGAAGGTTAGTTTACTAATTGTTGGTTGAAAAAAAAGAGTATTTCATAAATAACATAGATTCTATATTTTGGTTTTTTGCTTACCATTTACCAATTACCACCAGTTTACTGCTCGCCTGTGTAAATTGGCCTTTAGTAACTTATATGGGCTAGTCCAAATAAGAAATTGGACACATGGAAAGAATGTTTGAGAACATTGTATGTACATACATTTGTATTCACATTTAACAAAGACAAACTATTTTTAATTATAAGACTTTCCAATTATACCACACTTGAATGTACTGTATCGACCTGCCATCTGGTTAATTTTATATTAATCATTTGTTGTTTAATTTTTTTAACAGTTGTATATGATGTGAATTTCTTTTATTTTACAATAAGACTCTCGATTGTGCCATGGAGTGCTAGGCCTAGAAAGTGGTATTGTTACAGATGACCAGATAACAGCATCTTCAATTAGAAGAACCAATGTTGCATATTGGCCACATTGTGCTCGTCTGAATGATCCAACATGTAGTTGGTGGCCATATACAGTCGTTAATGAATGGATAATGGTCATGTTTGATAGAAAGATGATATTGACAGGTTTAATTACCCAAGGTTCTCCGCTTAGTACACCTGCATGGGTAACCCAATTTCATGTGGCGTTTAGTATTGACTTGCTCACATGGACATATTTAAAAGACAAAGAGACTGTTAAGGTACATTTTTGTTTTATGAATTAAAAAGGTTTATGTGTATAAACATTCTCTCACCCAAACTGTGCTAATGCTGGATTAGATTTGCAAGATTTTTTTATGCCAGAAAATGCACAGATTTTAACTTTTATTTGATATTATTAGATGATCATCTGTGATAATTTATATGCAGGTGTTATGCAACAAAACTGAGCATAACATTTACATTTTTTAAATACTGTTTTTTTATGTAGTACTTGGATTAAAAGAAACAATATTCATTTGAATGTATCATTCCTACAAAATATTTCGTTTAGTGTCTTGTTCTGTCAAAAGCATTTTTTTATCAACTCAAGTTCTTTTGTATCATGAGAATAGTAATAATAATTATTTTTTTTGCAGTTATTTAAAGGAAATACGGATCAACATTCATATAAAAAGAATGTGTTTGATTACCCCATCATTGTACACTCTGCACGAATTTATCCTGTTGCTACTGATAATTTTCTGAGAATTAGGATGGAATGGTTAGGGTGTTATGGTATGCTTGAATTAAATACATTTTATACTGAATATTTGTAAAAGATTTGTTAAAGATGAGCAAATCTGTGAAAATGAAAAAAGGTTGCCCCTACCTGACCTAAACCATTAGACTACTGGGGCTTTCATGGTATTGTTGAAATGTGATTGATTAGCTACTTTTTAACACCTTCACCGTGGTATGACGGTGGATATAGCACTCAATTCTAAGCAAGCACAACAGATAAATTTTGTAGGTTCGACATCGGTGTTCATTCCAACAACTATAATCAAGGTGATTTAAATAAAAACCTTAATCTACTCTCCTTTAGTGATCTCCATTTATTCCAATAAAAAAATCTAAAGCTAAAGCCTCAAGTTCACACACTTTTAATCATTACATAGAAAATACAGTATGTGAACAATATGACCTTTCTGCCACTCTTCTCAGCATTTTATTTTTTTTAAATTCCAGCACCACCAGTTTGTCAAGATGAAATACGAATTTTCACAAATGATGAATTAAAGATTCCATGGCGAATTGATTCAATCAATCCGGAACTGATTGTTGACCTCGGTCAAATATATACTATCACTGGTATACTGATTAAAGGAACTGATGTTGGCTGGTCATTCGAGTTAGGGCACAGCTTCAATGAACATAACTGGAACTATTTCAGTGATAGAACTGGAAATATACAGGCAAGTGCACATGACGTGATCACTTCAGAATAAGTTAATGTTTCTACTTGATCAAATCAATCTCTTTATTTACCTAAAAAACAATACAAATAGCAAAAAAGGAGTAAAACAAATTAAAAGAAGATAAAAATGACCTCCAGGGCTTGTAATAGGAGACCCACTAAAAAGTGATTTGACCAATGACAAGCGATGAATTATTCGAACAGTGGCTTGTGATCGGTCATCTCGCTTGCGTTGCACGTACGCCCCTTTCTTAACAGTCCTCTTGGAAGACTGCTGATTGGTGGGTAGATTAGATGTCAGTCAGGCTTCAACCTCCAAGGATTACAGTACAGTATGTATATGTGTTCTCCACCTACAAATTGTAAAAAATATATACTAGTGATTTTTTTCTGTTTCTGCCCATTAGAAATTCAAAATTGCTGGGCCTGAGGTTGAAATGTTTTCAACTACTTTTGATACAAGATTTATTCGGTTTGAAATATTGTCAACATCAACTTGGCTAGATGATTTGGAATTTGTATTGTATGGTTGCAATGGTAGGTCACTGGCTTTAATTGGTAAATTACAATATTTCGTCTACCATCCAGTATAACAAAAACGTTCCAGTACTATTTTAATCTTGTTGTTCTCGGGTTATTAATGTATAAAAATGTGTTATAAATACTACAGTACTGTGATATTTCATTTTGTTTTGTTTTCTTTAGAATCAAGTGATATATACTTAACTGGTTCCAATGCGACGAATATAAATATCATCATCACATTTTTTAACCTCATCAATAGTGTATCAGTTTCTGCTAATGTATCGTTCATTGAAGAAATTCAAAATTTTGATCTGGTAGAGTCACCACAGTATGCTGTGTATGGAAAAGACATAGTGATTGCTGGGTCAGTGTCATTCGGTTCAAATATGACATCAGTAGTGGAAATAAATGATGCGCGTGTACTGTCATATACAGAACAAGATTCTGCCAATTCACAAATTATTTCTATTATTGTTCTAATCGACTGGAATATATTTGGAAAATGGAATTTAACTGCTAATGTTATGGTGGAACTGTTAGAAAGATGGAATTTCACTGCTAATGTTATTGTTTACAATGATATAAGTTACCCTGTGACAGTATCAAGACTCTTTCTTATACAGTATGAAATTGTAGATTTAAAAAATTGGCTTTCTGATAAATATATAAAAACTTTTCAAAAAATGGATGCATTCTTTGACATGAAGGTGGGGTCGCATTTACATTGTATTGTAGAACAGGGAGATGGAATTTATTTTGTCGAGGAAATCAATTATATGAGTAGAGATGGTAATAATATATACCAAACAAAATTAAAATACACAGAACCAGGATTTTATATTTTTAGTGTTAGCTGTGTAAACAATGTCAGTTTTGGATATGTCAGCACAAACGCTACTGTTCAAAATGAAGTTTCCAAAATAAATGTAGCAAATTTTACAGAAATTGTACGTATGACATCATCTAAGAATAGTACTTTTGAGGTGATATTATTCTTTACGGGAGACATAAATTACCCACCGACAGATGCAACAGCTCAATTTACATTCATAGATGAATTAAACGATGACTATCAGTACTTTGAGGAACTTGACTATATTATATCAGTACCTGAACTGAACGTATTCTATTATTTTGAAATAGATCACTGGAGTTCATATTCTGTTAAAATAAAGATTATTAACGAAGCCAGCAAATCAAATACTAAGATTAAATTTGAAGCAGAGGACAGCATTGAAAACTTGGAATTTTTTTGCCCTGGAACAGCCAAAGTAAATGAAAAAGTAATTTTCAATTTCTCAGTATCTGCCGGTTCTCGTATTCAGTACACGATTGATTTTATGGACGGAAACGTTGATATCATTGATGGAGAAAGTAATTTCGCATTCATGCATAGTTATTCTATTAGCGGTGTATATACAGTCAAGCTAAGTGCAAGAAACCTTGTCGACGTGGTTAACAAAACTGTAGCAATAATTATTCAGCTTCCAATTGATGGATTTGATGTGTACGTACCTTCGTTAATCAAGTTGGACACGGACATAATGCAAGCAGATGTTGAAGTAATGTTGACGCATTCAAATGACTTTAACTTCCCGACAGATGCTCACTACAAAGTTGATGTTAATGAGGTTAATTTTCATTCAGGAGTGTTATATGAAAACACTTCTGATTTCTTGTTGTCGTTAAGTCTTAATCAGTCAGGAAAATATCGATTAGAATACCATATTTGGAATCTTGTATCATATGAAATTTATGTGTCAGACTTTGTGGTTATGGAAGAGATAAATGGGTTAACAGTTATTTTGGCTATGAATAAAATGAATTTATCAATGGATTTGGAGGTACCAAGTCATGACGGTAAGTTGTACCAACCACTAGATCATTCTCTTATCATGACAACGCACATCGCAACAGGAACTAACGTAACTTACACCTGGATGTATGAGCCGAATGGACAGACAAAAACTTCACAGAATTCGCAAAGTTATTACTCATTTACAATACCAAACAAATATGAAATAACTCTCAATGCATCAAATGCAGTGAGCTTTGTCGAGTGGACATCAACCGTGGTCGTTCAAGAAACCGTTGTTGAATCTAAATTAGTAGGAGTCGGAACAAACGTTAAAAATTCTACTGTGGAGTTTAAATTAGAACTTGGAAAAGTTGGTAGTGATGCGTGTTACCGTGTTGATTTTAAAGATGAAACTTCAGAAGGTAATTATATCCAATATTTAGGAGCGTGCCATACTTGTAGTGATCGTTACGGAACGTTGTCCGGATCCTGCACAGAATTAGATTCCAAGTCGCTCTGGCAAACAGTTCAAAATGGTGGATCAGTAACTCAACAGCTTGAAAATAAGTTCATGACTCCAAATGTATATCAGATTGAGTTTGTCGCATTTAACTATGCTTCTTATATAATGCAAAATTTCACACAAGTTATCACAAGACTGCCATGTTTTTTCCCGAATGTTACCGTAGCAGATCTGAACGCTTGTACTGATAATTTTTTGTGTAATTTATTGACGCAAAACCGACAATATTTAGCCTCGGTCGACATTTTCGTATTTGCTGAAGTTGTTCTGGATTGTAAATCAACCAAGTTTGCTGATTTTACTTGGGAAGTTTATAAAAAAAATGATAGGAAAGAAGAGAAGTATACTTTACCAGAAAACATTAAAACGACAAATATTGGATTGAGCGAATTGGTAATCCCGGCCAAGACGCTTTCTTATGGAACGTACAGATTTTCTTTGACAGTTACAATGCTTGGCAATGAAATAGGATTAGTTACTACGGATTCAACAACTATCGAAATAATTCCAACGTCCCTTCATATTGGGATAAACTATGGAACATTTAGGAGCATTGGCTGGAACAAGTTGATAATGTTAGATGCAAGTGAGCTGACCTATGACCCTGATATTGATGAAATGGATAAAAGTGGAATGAACTTTACATGGCTATGTCGTCGCAAGACTTATAAAATGGAAAATACAGTGATAGAGAACATAGAAATGTTTCAACAATGGGATGAAGAGTTTAAAGTATTTATTGCCGAATCATCCAGCAACAATGCATTTAACAGTTATAAAGAAGTTGATGATACTGGAGGGTGTTTTGGAAGATTTGGAGATGCCAATGGCCATGTGCCAGGAGGTACGTGTGTATGTATACATGCTTGTTAATATTTTGCAAGCTAGTATGGCTAATCAATGCCTCTTTTTAATACAATATTTTTTAATGTTATTGAATATTGTTTTAAAGCCTTGATTCTGAATAAATAAGTTCTCAAATTAACTCAACGATCTGTAGTTAAGATACTTGAACAATTGCAGACTTCCACTCCACATCACATAACGATGTTTTCTTCTTTTAAACTGTAGGAGTGTTAAATGTAAGTGGGCCTGTTGTAACCATTGATTCATACGGAATGTACTGGGATATGGAATATGAGGTTTGGTTGACAGTTTGGAAGAAGGACCGTTCAGCTACATTTAAACAAATTCTTGATGTTCATGAAGGCACACCCCCAGATGTTGAGTTGAGGTTTGCTATTGTTTCATTAGAATGTAGGCCTACACATTTAAATGTAATAAGCTGTTATTGATATATTTATCAGTATTTTTCATATGAAATGCTTGATTTAATAGATTACCAACAAATAAACATAAACAAATGATTTCACTTTTCACAGAGACAATATATATTTAAGAAAAAGACTAAAACAGTTGTATCTGATATGTCAGAATTATAGTCTTTCTTTACTATTTTTAAAATTGTTTTTAACTAATTTATTTAATTGTTTGCAGTTGCAAATTGAATTGTAAGATTAAAAAGAATCCAACAAATAGGCTATCTATTGAAGCCAAAGAGAAAGATGCAAAAAGAGGAATTATTTTGTACTACAGGTAAGATAATGTAATCACAATTTATGACAGTTTAAAGCATTATGTCTTACTGTCGCACATAGTGTAATTGGAGGTATTGGTGTTGGAAAGCCTGGACTCTCTGTCTTTACTTTCTAATCCTTGACTCATAACAAACTTAATTCCTTCACTCACACTCAAATAATCAGCAACTATCACACACTTCTCAACCAATCAACAACTATCACACACTTCTCAACCAATCAGCAACTATCACACAATTCTCAATCAATCAACAACTATCATACACTTCTTCTCTCACACTTCTCAACCAATCGGCAACTATCACACACTTCTCAACCAATCAGCACATATTACACACTTCTTCTTTCACACTTCTTAACCAAACAGAAACTATCACACACTTCTCAACCAATCAGCAACTATCACACACTTTTCAACCATCAACAACTATCACACACTTCTTTTCTCACACTTCTCAACCAATCAGCAACTATCACACACTTCTTCTTTCACACTTCTTAACCAAACAGAAACAATATAATCACACACTTCTCAACCGATCAGCAACTATCACACACTTTTCAACCATCAACAACTATCACACACTTCTTCTTTCATACTTCACAACCAATCAGCAACTATCAGATACTTCACAACCAATCAGCAACTATCAGACACTTCTCAACCAATCAGCAACTATCACACATTTCTCAACCAATCAGCAACTATAACACACGTCTTCTCTCACACTTCTCAACCAATCAGCAACTATCACACACTTCTTCTCTCATACTTCTCAACCAATCAGCAACTATCACACACTTCTCAATTAATCTGCAACTATCACACACTTCTCAACCAATTAGCAACTATCACACACTTTTTCTCTCACACTTCTCAATCAATCAGCAACTATCACACATGTCTCAATCAATCAGAAACTATCACATACTTCTCAACCAATCAGCAACTATCACACACTTCTTCTCTCACATTTTTCAACCAATCCGCAACTATCACACACTTCTCTCACATGCCTTTTGCTCCCATTTACATACTCTGTGTCAATAACTACTTTAGTTTAGAACATCTCTAATAGATCAAATGAAAAAACTCAAGTTGATGTTACAGAATGAGTATCAAGAGAAAAAACAATAAAGCAATAATAACATGCCATGTATTTCTTCATGCACCAACAAGCACCAAAATAAATTAACCAGGACAGAACGAAAATAAATAAACTTGCTAGTCATTTTGGTTATTTTCTTTTAAAGGTGGCAATTGTTTATGTTCCAAACAAGTTATCTAGAAATAGAACAAGATATTCTGATGTCTTACGCAACTACAGGCATAGACGTTGCAAATCTATCTCTCGAACCAGGAATTTTTCTTGAAAATACAAAATATCGTATTCACCTGACGGTGTCAAGAAATGCTGATTTAAAGAATGCAGGTAACTAATTTGTTTTATTATGATTTAATATATTAATTATTAAATAAATATCATATTAAAAAGTCCTGCTTTTCATAAAATTCCAAGTATGATCATCCTAATTTTATGTGAAATTGGACCTTACACATTTATTTGTATGTAGCAAAAGCAGTCTTTTAATAGAAACTAATATATTGTGTATGAAAGGAACTACCCAAGGTTTTAGAGTATACTGTTTCATGTAAAATCTTGAGTCGTTTTGAAGATAGAATTAACACTATGTATTACAGATTTCTAATAAAAGTGCTTTTGCTAAATACAAATGAATGTGTAATGCTTAAATAATTTTGTGAAGTCAAATTTGGTTTCATTGTAAATTTAGAGATATTTTAAAGGATGCAGTATCTTCAAAAGTACCACACAAAATAAATAAGTAATTCTAAGACCAAAACTGCTATAACTTAAAGGTAAAGAGAGGCTTACAATTCTTTTGTTAAACTTTTTTTCCTTTTAGGGTTAAGTAAATTGGATTTTGATACCAATGACACACCTGTAAAAGGAGAATGCCAAGTGAATCCTTTGACTGGTGTTGAATCCGTTACAGACTTCATCATAAGTTGCTCAAACTATAAAGACAATGATATTCCGCTTGTTTACCAATACTCTATTAGACAAGACAATACAACTAATTGGGCTATTATTTATAGTGGTAAGTAGAGTCTTATACCAATTTTACATCACCTTTTAAAACTTACAAAATGCCAATGTTGTATGTAAATTCTGGATTGAACTTGCCTAGATGATTGAAAAACATCTTCGTCATTAAATTCAATGGTGTACTATATGGTACCACTCTTGGTTTAGGCATCTGCTTGTAAAAATAATCTATAAAATTTAATATAGTTCCATATTAACACCTAATTTATTTTTATCTTAGGTTATGAAACGGTGTCAAATGCTGCTCAGTTTCCTGCTGGACTGGAGTCTAATAACTACAATGTGACGATCCGTGTCAGAGTTACTGACAGTTTTGGTTCTTACATTGAAGATGAATCGATCTCCGTACAAGTATGTTTAGTGAATTGTTTATTCATTATTGTTTATATTGAAATATTATTCATTACTGCACTTTGGTATAAGCCCACCATAAGATAGAAATGGAATGCAAATTGATGCAAACTCTCACATGGTGTTTATAGGCCAGCATAACATTTCAGAGTTGTGCTATACTACTCTATAAATGTACACTTGTTATTTAATACACAGGTAAAACCAAGCTTATGTAGTTACGAAATGATCTCCGACAAATATGACGAAGTTGTTGATTCTGTGGCATCACTGGCAGCAACTGGAGGGTTTGGTTCTGTCTGCAATGCAGCTATTTCAATATCGGGGTTTTTAAATCGCTGTACTAAAATGGCAGGTACAAGTGCAGAAATAATAAAGACACCACATAATTACAGTGTTATATGTACTTTATCTGGGAAATAACCAAACGAATAGATTTTTCTATAAATTTCTGTCTGTCATTTCTTTGGGTGTCCGTCTATAATTTATCTTTTATGGTGCGTTATACTGGTTTTGCTAAGCTCTGTTTGGGTTGCCATAGTAGCACATCTGAAATTACCTCTTCTTTGCTGTGCTGGAATCAGTGCCCTGCAAATTTAATCTTCATGTATCACTGTATTGGAACTAAACCACAATCCAATTTTTCTATGTTGCTATTGAACTACTACACTGTATCTCTTCATTTTTCTCAGATTTTCAAGCTTGATTTCAAACTTACTTGACCACATTTTTGCATTTGTTCGTCCTATTTTGTCTTTTTGTAGAAGAGGAATATGTAGTGAACAATACCATCATGGAGATGCAAGCGTCAATACGGGAACAGCTCCTAAATTCAATGTCCAGCTTGACTCCAGCTTACACTCTGAGTTCAATGAACCAGATGGCTTCAGCATTGGATCAACTTACCCAGTATATAGACCAAATTACCTTAGAAGCAATGGTAAAGCTCTGTCAACAATATCAAACTTTTTGTGACAAAAATTGGGATGCGCCTATATATGGACACGATGACATCATATCACTACCATATTTGGGCACTTCACACTTGTTTTGTCAAACTAGTTTGATATAGTGTAGACAGAGCCTAAGGAAACAGTTTTCCAGCCTACCTAATGTACAAATACACATATACCACTATTATCTGTACTGTCATATGCAGGGTCATATGGCATGCATAGGCAATCTGAAATACAGTGTCACATTAGTTGACTGTATTATTAAAAACACTTCATGTGGTTTTTATTACTAATATTTTATTGATTCATGTTCATTTTTGCAGCAATTTCTGGAATATTTAGTTAGTACTTTTGTTGAAACTTTGAGGTTTGTTGTGGGCGTGTCAGCTGAAGAGTTGGAAGAATCTGCTAAGTTAGCTTTCTATTCCTTAGGTATGTTAAGTTAAGAGTTCACTCTTCCCTGGTTGTACGTTGTTCAGTCAAGTGTATAATTAAGGGTGTAAAGGGTGGCTAGAAAAAACGATATTAATATAAAATTTCTAAACTGAATTTAAATTTATAAAAGTAATACATTTTGTTTTCCTATGTTTGTGCAGGACGATTACAAAACAGTAAAAATGTAAGTGTCTTCATTTAATGTTTTTGTAATGTATATTTACTTTATAACAGAGATCAACATATGAAATAAAATGCTTAATAATATTTAAGTTAAAGCTCCTGCCTTTTAAAGCTCTGACTAGACTATCAAACTAGTTTGACAAAAAAAGTGTGATGGTAATATGGTAATAGTATGACATCATTTTTCCATATATGGGCACACCACATTTTTTTTTGTCACATAAAGTTTGATAGTGTAGACAGAGCTTTACAATAGCTATCCAAGTTTCTATTTTTATTTCGTTGTATTAGTCAAATGACACTGGGTCAAAGGTTATTCAATACATGACAGACAGTGTCACAAAGCTGATGGTCACAGGGCAGAATGATGTCAAGATCTCATCTCAGACTGTGGCAGTTACAGTTTCAAAAGTCTTCACTTTGGCTATATTAAATGGTATTTCTATTTTGTATAATTTTTAGAATTATATGTTTTTTGTAATGAACATGAGTTTTCTTACTAATTAAATTATCTATTGTATGTAGTATTAGACCAGAAAAATAATATTATTTATATGAAGTACATCCAAATGATAGACCTCTATTACTTTTTATTCTACATATATGTCCATATTTCTTCTACAGTGGGTTGGTCACCAGCTCGAACACTACTCCTCTAAACTGAAGTACATGAAAATAACATTTAAAGAAGTTGTTAAGGACACTTAACTTTCATACAGAGAGACCCGGGTTCAACTCCCGACAACTCCCAGTCTACTCAGCTGTAAATTAGTACCTGGGTGAAAATACTAGGGAGGATAAGGCAACATGGAAATGAACTGGCCACCCTACCACATAATGCTAGGCTTAAGTAAAATTAGCTCCTAATAGCTGATTACCCTATGTTCAGAATTTAATATGGGACCTTTATAGGTTTGTAACAACAGTAATTTTGTGTCTTTATAATGGAATTGATAATAATGTTATATTATTATACAGGGACAGAACCATTCTCAGATCAGAATAACAAACCAATTATGAAGATTCCAGATGTTCAAGATTTGTTTGGTATAAGTAATGACTCATCAACGGAATTACAAGTACAGGTATTTGAATGTAAAGGCTAGGTCTACTAGCAAACTTGACCAATTTTTTGTTTAACTCTAGAGTTTGCTTGATATTGTAGCAAACATTAGTCGGAGATTGCTCAAGTTTGCAAACAAAAATGTGCCACTGTAGACTATGTTTTACTGTTAATTATTTTGACTCTATCACAATTGCCCTTATACAAAATAGAATATAATACTAAACTAACTTTTACTTAGGTTATTGCAAGAACTAACAACCCATACCCGCTAGACAACTCAAGTGTTGAACTTGGGTCAATGATAAGTCTAGACATGAAGAACGACACAGGTCAAACCGTCATTCCAGCTCATCCTGATGTGCCTATAGAGTTTATGATCCAGTTACATTTAGATAACTCAAGCCAGAACGCAAGCAGTCTCATGGAAGATGTTTACAGCTATGAGGAGTCTGAAAATGGCCTGTTATCTTGCAAAAATCTAGATGGTATATATAGATATATTTAATTTGATTCAAATTGTTGACAGTGTCGATCTAAGTGGCTGAGGCATGGACTAGCTGCTGCAAACCATAGCTATAAAATTGGCATAGATTAAGATTAAGATTACTATAGTTTTGGTGGTCATACAAGTCCTCTTAGAAGGTCTGAAGATCCAGTGTACACATTTGGCTTAAGGAACCCAGTATACCTGCATCTAAAAAGTAGCGGATTACCCTGCTACTGGCCCATATGTCTGCATCTATCGCTGTGGATAGGTAAAACTGGATCCTAAATGCAAAGAAAGATTAAAGTTGTTGCGTTTTTAGAAAGGCGATTATTGTATCCATTATCCATTTTTTGAATTCAATAAAAACAATTTTTTTTTCAGATATACAGAAGTATTCAGCTGTGGTTGTGGAGGTAACAGCACACAGCAATGATGACATGCTACCTAACATAACTTACCAATATGACATTGAGGTGTTCTTGAAGGTCAATGGTACTGCTTCTGAAGGCAAGATTGTTTTCACTTCTTTTTGATTAATTATGCAATATACTGTAGTGCTAGGGTAATTTTCATTGAATGCGTATCACTTCACTAAACTATTTTTTTCTTTGTAATTTGGAGATTATTTGAAGATTCTATAACCAAAATTGGGAAAAAAATGTGTGATATTATTTTGTTTAGACCAGAGCACTCACTGGCAAAACTCATGAACAATCTAATGCAACTAACTAGCAGTGGGGTCCCTTAGGAGTGCTAAAGTCTTTGTCCCCTGCAATACACCACTGTGTAATATTCTTTTGTTTTGATTTTTAGATGATTATGATCTAAGCTGTACGTTATCGCAGCTTTTAACAACACATAACAAGACTGCGAATGAATTTTATCCTAATATACCGTGGAACAAGACATTGCTATCAACTGTAGAAGGCGAGACCTTATGTTTATTTTCAAATAACATGCTTTCAAAGTGAGTATAACACATACCGCACTCACTGCGGGATGTCATACCACATTGTTAGGTTGAGATAGGGTGAAGGTCACACATATTGCACTCAGTGTGGGACGCCATACCACATTGTTAGGTTGAGATAGGGTGAATGTCACACATATCGCACTCACTGTGGGACGTCATACCACATTGTTAGGTTGAGATAGAGTGAATGTCACACATATCGCACTCACTGTGGGATGTCATACCACATTGTTAGGTTGAGATAGGGTGAATGACACACATATCGCACTCACTGTGGGCCGTCATACCACATTGTTAGGTTGAGATAGGGTGAATGACACACATATCGCACTCACTGTGGGACGTCATACCACATTGTTAGGTTGAGATAGGGTGAATGACACACATATCGCACTCACTGTGGGATGTCATACCACATTGTTAGGTTTAGATAGGGTGAATGTCACACATATCGCACTCACTGTGGGATGTCATACCACATTGTTAGGTTGAGATAGGGTGAATGACACACATATCGCACTCACTGTGGGCCGTCATACCACATTGTTAGGTTGAGATAGGGTGAATGACATACATATCGCACTCACTGTGGGATGTCATACCGCATTGTTAGGTGGAAATAGGGTGAATGTCACACATATCGCACTCACTGTGGGATGTCATACCACATTGTTAGGTTGAGATAGGGTGAATGTCACACATATCGCACTCACTGTGGGATGTCATACCACATTGTTAGGTTGAGATAGGGTGAATGTCACACATATCGCACTCACTGTGGGACGTCATACCACATTGTTAGGTTGAGATAGGGTGAATGTCACACATATCGCACTCACTGTGGGATGTCATACCACATTGTTAGGTTGAGATAGGGTGAATGTCACACATATCGCACTCACTGTGGGACGTCATACCACATTGTTAGGTTGAGATAGGGTGAATGTCACACATATCGCACTCACTGTGGGACGTCATACCACATTGTTAGGTTGAGATAGGGTGAATGTCACACATATTGCACTCACTGTGGGATGTCATACCACATTGTTAGGTTGAGATAGGGTGAATGTCACACATATCGCACTCACTGTGGGACGTCATACCACATTGTTAGGTTGAGATAGGGTGAATGTCACACATATCGCACTCACTGTGAGACGTCATACCACATTGTTAGGTTGAGATAGGGTGAATGTCACACATATCGCACTCACTGTGGGACGTCATACCACATTGTTAGGTTGAGATAGGATGAATGTAAAGCACTCACAGTGGGACGAGACACATACTATGGAATATCATACTACAGCTTGTTTATTGACATATACTTCTACAGATACATATACTCGACAGGGAGTGTATCAGTTTGTGTGAGAAATAATGCTCAAATGATGAGTTACTCGGCCTCTGAAGAACCATCAGTATTGAGGTTTCTTATGGGATTGTATACATCAGCATGCTATTACAGAACTGGAGATACTTGGAATCAAGAAGGATGTGAAGTAAGTATTCAATTTTTGAATTTTGAAGCCAATGAAGTGGTTTTTGTTATTCATCCCATAACATCTCCACAAACTTTTTTAATTACCTTAAATATTTCATATGCATCCAACAGTGAGAAACTTGCCAATTACATGATGGATAAATTATTTAATAATATATCGTGCTTATAAACTAAGTCTCATTTGAGGCTTAGGGAGTGGAGTTGAAAGAGTTGTGAGTTACAACCCTGGCACTAGATTAGTTCAGCACTAAAACCCCGGACCTTGAGATTGGAAGGAAAGCATGTTAACCACTTATTTATGACTATTATACATACATGTGTACCATTGCATCCATAGGATAAGATTCATTTTAGTTTTATGTGATCATAGGTTGGAAATAAAACAACAGTTGATCAAACACAGTGCTTCTGTCTGCTTATTCCCCCGGAAACATCATATGAAGAGACTACACCAATGCGTAGACGACGATCCACAGAGGGCATTGAAGACTTGCAGAGTGATGTAGCAACCTTCAGTGGAGGACTGGCTGTGTCTTTTAACAAAATTGAATTGACAGTAGGCCTAAACCAACTGGCAGAGAACCCTACAGTGTTTGCATTTATGCTCAGCTGTATCTGCTTTTATTTTGTGGTGATATTCTGGGCTAGAAAAGAAGATAAAAGAGATATGATTAAAGTAAGATACTCATGTGTAACAATTGAGAATGAAATATATGGCCTACTGATCTAGACCTATTGTAACAAAACAACTTATTCGTCTGCAGGGATTTTGTTTAGTAATGTAAATTTGTTGACAGTAAGGTCAGCATGATAACTCTACAATTTCAATGAAAGTACACCATGTTCACTTTATTGAGTAGCTAGCTAATCTACATTTTCCATTTATATACTACTTATCGAAGATTAGTTTATTAGAATGTGCGTTATTCTGTACAATTGTATGAATTATTATTTTCCATTACAGGCCGGTGTTTGTCCAATGATTGACAACAATCCTTGTGATTACTACAACTACGAAGTTACTTTTTTCACCGGTGTACGAATGGGGTCAGGTACAACAGCAAATGTGTTTTTTATTTTGAACGGTGAACAAGGTCAAACAGAGATTCGAGCTGTCAAAGATAAAAAGCGTTTGATACTCCAACGAAGCAGCATAGATTCCTTTGTAATGGCAGTGCCTCGTAGTCTTGGAACTCTGGTACATCTTCGAATATGGCATGATAATTCCGGGAACGCTAAGTGGTTTTTGAGCCGCGTACTTATTAAAGATTTGCAGACGAATCGGAGTTATTACTTTATGATTGATAGATGGTTCTCGTTAGAACACGATGACATGCAAGTGAGTTATTACCATACGGTGTTACAACATAAGTACATGAAATCATAAATTTATTATTTATAATCAAATTTATTTTTATGTCTATTTTAGATTGAACGAGTTATCCCAACAGCTGGTATAAGCGAAATCACCAGTTTTGGCCATTTATTCTATAGTAAAACTCGACGAAATTTAAGCGACGCTCATCTCTGGTTGTCTGTCTTCTTTCGCCCGGCAAGGAGCACATTCACTCGGTGTCAAAGAGCAACTTGCTGTCTTTCTCTTTTATTCTGCACGATGATGGCAAACATTCTTATGTACCAAACTGATGAAGATCCTGATGCAGCACAGTCAGGAACGTTTGCAATCGGATCTTTTAAAATATCTGTCATGGAGATTACAATCGGAGTCATTAGTAGCCTTATGGTATTTCCTGTCAACATTGCTATTGTGCAGTTATTCCGGTTATCACGTCCAATTTCATTCAATCGCAAATGTCATAGGCATAAAAAAATGAAGAGCATGTACGTTGAGAACAATAAAACCAAGGTAGAGCAAGAAATATCGCCTGAAAAAGCACCTGACAATGGCATGAGTGGTCAAGATCCGAAGCTTACAAGTGTCGTGATTACCATAAATGAAGGCAAAAAGACCAATAAGTCAAAGAAGAGAAAACCATTGCCTTGGTGGTGTTTGTATGTTGGTTGGGTTTTATCTTTCATTACTATTGGGATTGCAATGTGGTTGACAATTGGAGTGGCAGCAAACTTTGGAGCTGAGAAAGCAGAGCAGTGGCTGATGTCAATATGTGTATCACTTACTCAAGATATTCTGGTTTCACAGCCAATTAAGGTAAATTGATTTAGGAGTTATAAGAATTCTCCTGTCTAGTAGCAGTAAAGGAGGAGGCTTCATCCCTCAAAACTATGACAGAACCCTATTCAGGAGACACATCTATTATCCTTGAAATGATTGAGGGGAATGACAGTAGAGTCCTACTTTAGGACACCCTATTCAGGACACTTTTCTGTTGATTTTTTAACACCTATTAAGGGACATCCTATTCAGGATACACCTCTATTCTAAAGTGTTCTCTGAAACAAAAAAAGGGGAATTGCAGCAGAGCCCAGCTTCTAAAAGAATTTGTTGTGTCTAGGGTGGTTGCAATATAGAGGTTCTACTGTAAGTAACACACAACCCAGCTCTTCACTGCAGCTTCTGATCAATAGACAGGTGGACCAATTTTAATGTGGTAAATTATTATTATTTTTTTTTTTTTTTAAACTAGTTTTACCTTTTATACATAATGTATTTATATATTTTTATCAAATTTTGTAAAATACTACTTTTCAGCCTTTTGGCTGCCGTTGTATTTTGATGTCTTTTTATGAATAAATATACCTAAATGAATAGATTACTACTTGAACTTTTTATTCTAGTAATTATTTGTCTTTTCATAAAATTCAGGTAATATTTCTGGCGACTTTCTATTCACTTGTGATCAAAAGTCCAGATAAAGATGAAGATGGCCCATCACCAGAGCTAAAGACAGATGAGGAATGGCTGCATGAACAGAAGCAGGACGGCAAAGGAGACAAGAAAGTTATAAATGACAGTGATGAAGCATTAAATAATGCATTACCGCCTGACTCTGATGAGATTGAAGAGTTGAAAAAAGAAAGGTAACTAAATTCATTATTTAGTTATAGTCCAGGGGACTAGAATTTGTACACTTTTATTTTGTTTGTTTTTTCATTTCAATACTTTGATTTTTTAGGATAATTTATTTTCATGTTTGTTTTACATCTTGCTCGTAAGATTTTGCTGTTAGCTGGGTCATCCTTAATAACTAATTTATATTTGTATTACAATATTTCACCATAGCTAATTGAACTTGACATAGACACTTATCCAGTTTACATTACTGTATATTACTGTGATTTTTCGTCTCAATTTACAGACAAAAAGACATTCAGATGAGTAAAATTCTGAAAGAGATTGTTACATACCTGTTATTCCTCATCATTATGATTATAATTACTTTTGGTAATATTGGGAGCGGTGTCAATGGTTTACAGAGGTCGATGACGGCCAGCTATATCAATGCGGACTACAATGGCAAAAAGCCATTTTATAAGGTATACCTTTATTAATACAATGAACATAATACACAATCATCGTATTCTTAAAAGTACAGATGAGATACATGCTGAGAGAAAAAGTAAGAAATAATATTTGCATTATATTAGGATTCTACACAAGAAATTAATTCTTGTCTTGTGAAAAAAACACAAACAAGTAAGGAGAAAATTAAAATAAACAATAAGCTGTACATCCTGCAAGGCTATGTAATAGATAGAAATAATAGCAGCATCAATTAAAATGTTTATACTAGTAATAAAAAAATAACGTCATTACTTTATTCTTAGATTTATTCCCGGGAATATTTTTGGGATTACATGGATGAGGTGTTTGTACCAACACTGTATTCCAGGGTGGGCTTTAATGGAACAAGAAATGAAATAAATGAAATCGAACAACTTGCTGCTGATAGGACATCGTCTTTATTAAGCACAGCTAGGCTACGACAGGTCAGAGTTCAAGAAGGTTTGTAATAGAATTCAATATAACAAAGTACTATAAGAATTTATATAACACCTATATAAATTCCTGTCATTTGATTGGACGAATGTGGGTCACATGGCGTGCAATAGTACGCACTATTCAACGATCGTTAAATAGTACTTTTTGAAACATTTTTGTGTACGAAAAAAAAAACGTCTCGCGGATGAAAAAAAATCTAGTACACAAATTATCCTATATGATATGGCTATGTACTGTGAAATACAACAGCGCCACCTGTCGTCTGGTCTCAGTTTCATTTGTAAACACCACCGCGAGATATGCAACAGCAGCAGATATTTGTGTACGATTTGGACATTATGTACTAATTTCATTCAAAAAGGCATTTAAATTAGCTTTAGATCGTTTTTAGGATTTTGATTAATTAATGGGGACATCCCTACAAGACGTGGAATTGTTGGAAAAACCATAATTAGCTTAGATAAGTTCCAATTGTCTGTCGAAGTTTTGCCTTTCAGCCAAGCTAGTACTAGCCTAGGCTACTAGACCTAGCCTAGGCCATGCTAGTATTTAGGCTAGGCCTAGCCTAGGCGTTTTAGCCTTGCTAGGCCTAGGATTGTTTGGTCGTTTGTTGACATAATTAACACAAAAGTAGGTGTGTTTACGAAATCCATATAAATATAACATTTAATATAACATTATTAAAAACCAAATGTTACTGTTTTTAATCAATGTGTGTGAATGAAATGTAGTAAGCTTTGGCTAGGGTAGGGCTACCTTTTATTTGATTCAAATAACTAGAATTTATTTAGATGTTATATAAAACAAATAATGAATGTTTTGTATTCGTGTAATGGTACAAATAATGGCACTTGGTGAATGATGAAAGTTTATATCAACTCGGCTTTGCCTCGTTGATATAACCTTTCATCATTCACCTCGTGCCATTATTTGTACCATTACACTCATAAACATTCATTATTTGTATAATATGCCATTTGTTGGTGGTAGGGTGATTTTCCTTTGCAATGACCTAGGAACTAGTTATGTCATTTTAATTCATGTGCTTCCTCATTTGATTCCTTGATACAACATGCATAGGTTCTGAAGTTAGTCTACACTACACTTTATGTGACAAAAAAAATTTGCTATGCCCATATATGGACACAGTTATGTCATATCTGGACACGGTGATGTCATACTACCATATTTCGACACATCACATTATATACGGCCATACTGCGTTGAAACACCGGTTCTCATCAGATCACCGAAGTTAAGCAACGTTGGGCCCGGTTGCGTTCTGGATGGGAGACCGTCCAGAAATCGGGGCGGGTGCTGTATATACTGGAGAGTAATGGTAATATCGGACTCGCATGTGATAGGCATGGGTTCGAGGTTATCTGTACCATACTAATTGCATCCTTAGGCAAGATGCTTTACTCTCATTGCCTCATCCTTCGGATGGGATGTAAAGCCGTTGGTCCCGTGTACTTAACAGTGCACGTTAAAGAACTTGGTACACTATTCAAAAAGAGTAGGGGATCGTCTCCCGGTGTGCTGACATGGTAGGCGCTGCACTGCTGGCTGCCGTGGGTCCGTGGAGGGCCTAATCCGAATTTCCTCAGTTTCCAGTTAAGCTTGAGGACAAATATATATAAAATAAAATTAAAATATAAAAATCACACTTTTTTGTCAAACTAGTTTGATAGTACTGTATAGACAGAGCTTAAGTTGTTGCAATAACAAATAAAGCATTATAGACACAGGTAAGTTGTCCCAAATCAAAGGTTTCCTATTATCATGGTCAGTTTGTTCTGTTTAAGATCCTTTAATTACAATTTTTAGATTACTGTGATGTACCAAATGAATTTGAGACACTTGGTATAACATGTAAACCAGCGTACAGCTTTGGAGCTGAAGAAGACAGACACTTTACAGAGAATTGGATTTTGCTGAATCAAACTGGTGATTGTTTAATAATAATAATATATTAATAATCATAATGTTAACCTAAAATGAAAAATATTATACTCTGTTAAAATAAATCCTAGATGCCAGTGATACTGTATGTATATTTAATAAGCACTCTATTTTAAATAATTTCCCTGCTTGAATGTCAGTTAGAATGTATCTGAACTTATGGCCCCTTGATCATCTTTCAATATAATGTGTCCTGATGTAATTTTAGCTCAATGCCAAAGGTCAATCATAGCATTTATAATGTACTTACTAATATTTTTTTGTTTCCAAACAGAAGGCAGCTGAAAAAACGAATATATTTATTATTTTATCTTTAAGGCCCTACAGTAAAAAATGATTATGAAAATCTGTGGAAATACAAAACTTGGTACGAATTGGATAACTTGCCACTTTGGGGAGTATATGGCATTTACGGAGGCGGAGGATACATTGCAGACCTTGGTGACACGGATGAAGCAGCCTGGAAAACAACCAAATACCTGCGTGAATCAAAATGGGTTGACCAGCATACACGAGCCGTCTTTATTGAATTTTCTGTGTATAATCCAGCAACAAATTTATTTGGAGTATCGAACATGGTTGTTGAATTCCCTCCAACAGGAGGTAAATACATGTTTTATATTAGTTTTAAAAGAATCTTCTTGTGAGAGACCTCTTCATTACAAGACTTTTCTTCCAAAAATCCCAGTACAGGGACATGATTACAGTAACACACCTGGAGATGGTCTCCTCTCTGTGAAAATAGTGTCCCATTTTTTGTGTTTTTGCACAATGTATGTAAACCAGACCAACAACTTTATTGCCCAAGTAAAGATACAAACAATATTGCATAGACGGATCTCGGACCCATGCTTCTAATATGCTAGTCCAACATCCCATACCATTATGCCATACCTCTAACAACATTTACATTGTGAAGTGTTGAATGATGGAGTGAAACAAAGCTGTTTTCTTTACAGGGGCTGTGACATTTTACTCGTTTCAAGGTGTATTCCTTGATCGCTACATTGGAGGTCTAGGCCTATTCATCAACTTATGCGAGGTGGTCTTCAGCTTTTTCATACTGCTGTTCCTAGTTAGAGAATACTCCAACATCAAGCAAGAAAGAAAAGCATATTTTAAGAAATTTTCCAATCTTATTGAGTTCGCCGTGTTGTTGTTGTCTATTCTAGCTTTGATAGCATATATAAATCGCTACATTTTTGGTAAACGGTTGAAGACTTTAAGAGAAGACGATATCAAACAATATTTGAATTTTCAGCATTTTGCAATTTGGGAACAGGTTAGTAAAATAAGTTAATTTGATTTATTTTGATACCATACAGAAACAAAAACGTTGTTAATGCACTAGTCACATTACATATTGCATTATCATTATTATTATAAATAAATATTTTCACATTTAACATTTTTTCAGATGTATTACTACATTCTTGGATTCATTCTATTCATCTCTACTGCTAAGTTTCTCAAATTACTGCGGTTTAATCGCCGTATGCTCTTGTTGTCCAACACTATTAGTTGTTGCTGGTTGGAACTTCTTCTTTTCCTGATGGTGTTTCTCATCATATTTGCTGCGTACGCATCGTGTGGGTACCTACTTTTCGGCTCAACATTGAAAGACTACTCGAGCTACTTAACAACGCTGGAGTCACTCTTTGCAACACTTCTTGGTAACCATAGTTTGATTATAATATGAAATTTCTGATAAGAAAATTACAAACACAACTCTTTAATCAAAGAATGCTAATATTAAGTTTTATACGTATTTACAATTTTTTACATATATTATTAATATCATGATGATATATATGGCTTTCTTTGTAACACCCAATTAGTCTGTTGTTGCTTCGATGTTATTATCATATTTTATTTGTGACAAACTAATAAAATCACTCATCAATATTTTTCTTTCACTTAACACATAATAATACTGCTAAGTACCACCTAAATCAATAGAGGATATAGCAATGTTTTATTCATATCAAATTGTTGTTAATAAAAGATCATAATAAAGCTACTCTGTAAATCCAACTTAAATCAATAGTGTATTACATAAAAGTATATTTCTACAGTACATATAATTTATGAAGTTCCAACTTCATCCCCCACCTCCCCCACCATTGCTATGAACAGTGTGCTGTTTTTTTTCAATGAAATGAATGAATCGTACCCGGGTCAGTGGTATGATTCCAGGCTATTTTAGGGTATCATGTACTTAACATTCAATACATTATTACTTCATGTTAATATACTGCCATAAATACTGGTGTTACAGTAGAACTCCTATTAACCTACCCTTGAATAGGGGTAGGCTGTAGTGTTATATTGACCTCATTCAAGAGACACCTTCCCTTGAATAGGGGTAGGCTAGGTAGTGTTATATTGACCTCATTCAAGAGACACCTTCCCTTGAATAGGGGTAGGCTGTAGTGTTATATTGACCTCATTCAAGAGACACCTTCCCTTGAATAGGGGTAGGCTGTAGTGTTATATTGACCTCATTCAAGAGACACCTTCCCTTGAATAGGGGTAGGCTGTAGTGTTATATTGACCTTATTCAAGAGACACCTTCCCTTGAATAGGGGTAGGCTGTAGTGTTATATTGACCTCATTCAAGAGACACCTTCCCTTGAATAGGGGTAGGCTGTAGTGTTATATTGACCTCATTCAAGAGACACCTTCCCTTGAATAGGGGTAGGCTGTAGTGTTATATTGACCTCATTCAAGAGACACCTTCCCTTGAATAGGGGTAGGCTAGGTAGTGTTATATTGACCTCATTCAAGAGACACCTTCCCTTGAATAGGGGTAGGCTGTAGTGTTATATTGACCTCATTCAAGAGACACCTTCCCTTGAATAGGGGTAGGCTGTAGTGTTATATTGACCTCATTCAAGAGACACCTTCCCTTGAATAGGGGTAGGCTGTAGTGTTATATTGACCTTATTCAAGAGACACCTTCCCTTGAATAGGGGTAGGCTGTAGTGTTATATTGACCTCATTCAAGAGACACCTTCCCTTGAATAGGGGTAGGCTGTAGTGTTATATTGACCTCATTCAAGAGACACCTTCCCTTGAATAGGGGTAGGCTGTAGTGTTATATTGACCTCATTCAAGAGACACCTTCCCTTGAATAGGGGTAGGCTGTAGTGTTATATTGACCTCATTCAAGAGACACCTTCCCTTGAATAGGGGTAGGCTGTAGTGTTATATTGACCTCATTCAAGAGACACCTTCCCTTGAATAGGGGTAGGCTGTAGTGTTATATTGACCTCATTCAAGAGACACCTTCCCTTGAATAGGGGTAGGCTGTAGTGTTATATTGACCTCATTCAAGAGACACCTTCCCTTGAATAGGGGTAGGCTGTAGTGTTATATTGACCTCATTCAAGAGACACCTTCCCTTGAATAGGGGTAGGCTGTAGTGTTATATTGACCTCATTCAAGAGACACCTTCCCTTGAATAGGGGTAGGCTGTAGTGTTATATTGACCTCATTCAAGAGACACCTTCCCTTGAATAGGGGTAGGCTGTAGTGTTATATTGACCTTATTCAAGAGACACCTTCCCTTAACTAGGGCTGTCTGTCTGTCAAAAGAAGGGTTCTAGTTATTGAAATAAAACTCTTGTTTTTTATAGGTAAATTTGATTTTCTGTCAATGCAAGAAGAAAATCGTGTTTTGGGAGCATTATTCTTTTTCTCTTTCATGATGACCATTGTCTTTATTTTGATGAACATGTTCTTGACGATAATAAACGAGGCTTTTTCACAAACAAGAGCTGATAATGAGAGGCTGAATAATGAATTGGAGATGTTGGATTTTATGATTAATCGTTTCAAAGTTTGGACAGGTTTTAAAGAAAAACGAGCGAGGGTACGGAGGAGGTACACTTACATTGAAGGTAGGTTTTATGAATTACTTATATTTTTTTATTAGGTTTATGAAGAGTAAGCCTTATGGTTTGAATTTATTTTCCCATTAGCAACATATCTACTTATTTTAATTACCGTATTGGGGACACCTCCGTGACCCAAAAAAATGTCCCCTTAATAGTTATTGTTGGTAGTAATAAATTAAACATACAAAGAAGGGAGTAGAACCCCTGTTGACAACTTTGTGACCCAAGAAAGTGTTCCAAAGGTCCAACTTAATTTGTTGAAAGTTTATTATAACTTTTACTTTATCGTTTTTTTTAGCTTTTTGCTTATTTTATTTTGTGCCTCCATTGAGATCCAGCCATTGTCATTTTTCAGTAATTTTCTTTACATTTATAAGAATAGAAATGATTACAATTATTATTTTCTTATTAGCCTCTTCACATTTTTTCAGTGTTATTGCATAACATTTGAGAGTCTCTCTTTAATATAATACTAGCTATTCTGTTACTAGGTGTTGAACCAATACAGTCTGACTGTGACACTATGCAGCAGAAGTTGAACGAAATGGTTGAAAAACTTAATGAGTTTATTCGACTTGAAAAATATTACGAACTTGGAATTATGAAGAGTGGAAGTCGCAAGATTTACACCTGCTAGTGGAGCATCAAATGTTGTATTTATAAACATTATGTTGGAACAATTTATAAAACACCTTAATACCAGGATTACGCCTGCAACAACAATGTTTAAAAACATAACTTAATTAACACTTATATAGCACATTTTTAAAAGTAATTTTTTAACATTACTGTTTCAAGACTTGTTACTGTTGGTGAACTATGTATTGTCTTAGTAAGGTTTTTAAATCATGTTACTTTAACATGTAACATTTTATTATAAAAATAGATAATACATAATATGGCTTATGAATGTTTAGAAGTGTTTGTCATTGATCTTGTTGTGTATACATGGTATTATTATATATCCCATTGTTGTCATAATAATTAACAAACTATATTTATTATTATTATTATTGTTTAAAAAAACTTGTATTGATTATTACTGACAAATCAATAACTACACAAGGTAGTTGCACAGTGTAGTGAATTTTATAGTTGGTTCCGAGCGTATGCTTTCTCTGGCGTATTAAATCCACGAGACCGTACACTGACTGCCAAAATGATTCTACATACAAAAAGTATACTATATTCAACTAAAACTTTTATTTCTGGTAACTCAGTATTAATACAACTTTCTACCAGTCTAGACCTTTCTTCTCTATACTCTATACGTCTTTCTACTATCATGTTATTTTCTCTTCTTTTCAATATCTATAACATTTCCCTTATATACTCAACATGCAAATAAGGGACTTCAGAGGAGGATAATAATTGTTCCCTTCAAAAGTTTCCCTCCAAAATAGTACCATATGATTGACTCATAAATTAAGCAGACCTAGTCTGAAGCATCCTTTATCTAACCATAGAAAATCAGATACATAATATTATGACACGCAGTATTATTGCATTGACCTAATATTTAAAAAGGTTTCGCTGCATTTTAAGTTATACTGCAAACAAAAAGTTTTACACTACAATAATTTATTTGTTTTGACACCAAACTCTTATATACTTCATGCATCAAACAATTTCAACTTTAAAAAGGCTTATTAGTTCTAAGTCTCTCTAAGATTGTGGAGCAACTATTCCAGAATTAACATTGTTAGTTTATATTGTTTTGTGTTTTTAAGTAATTGTTGATCATAGGTTAGGTCTACCAATGATTCGATATTCAATAAAAAAAAATTTTTATAAAAAAGATCAATATCGTAATTTTTGCAAAACATCCACGTAAATCAATAAAGTTGATGCATATAAATTGACGTATTCTCTCATTTTGAGATAATGAAAATTCAACTTATTGTTCTATAAATTCTAAAAGCACGATTCTTGAATATTTTTTATAGTATAAAACATCCTCTTTTTAATTACATACTTAAAACGAACGTAGTTTATGTCGTCGCATATTATATATTGAATTAGCATGTATAACCGTTCAATATTATACTGAATAAATTAGCAGCAGTAAGAATATTTTCACGAGTTAAACAGATCGTTGTGTCTTGTCAAACAATAGTTTTATTTCACTAATAACTTTAGTGACGGCATGTCATATTTGATTGGTCAATCAATTACGTTTGCGCATGTGCTTATATTCTTATAGAGTAACAGAACATTGAAATATAAAACATTATGTGTCGCTCCTTGTTTCATCAACATGACGCTCAAGAATAACTTGTAAAATGAGGTTATTAAATTTACTTCAGGTAGGAGGTATATATTATTATATTGATATTATTGTAGTTCTTGACAATTACTTATATAAAAAGACAAAACTGGAACAATATGACTTTTTTTTAAAGAACTTGCTATACTATTTTTAACCTACAATAATTACTACAACTGTATACTATTTTCATTTTCCCAAAGATTTTGTGTATGCTTAATTGTGTCTTTTCGTCCGTTTATGATGGTAAGTATACATATTAGTTAAATTTAGATTTATTTTTCAATAAGCAAATTCGTTTGGTGGTGGGTTGCAAGAAGGTTTTATAACTTAGACATATTAGGTCTAAACCTAATTAAAAGGGTTTTTTAAACTAAATGAAAAAGATAATAATCAAATGATCAGATCATATCAGTTTGCAATCATATTTGCAATTTTCTTTGTTTTTTTGGCAAATTAAATACTTTTTTTATCTGTTATAAGTCTATGTTTATTCGTGTTTCAGACGCAGTGTGCGAAGAGCCTTACAAAGTTGGCTGGTCAAATGACACTGATATATTAACAAGAGATGTTGGAGCAATAGTCGTACTTGATAGTATTACATCCAAATGCTTCGGGAAAATAACAAAATGGGAGTTCATCTCTGCCAAAAATAATGGAACGATCCAGTTCTTTGTCCTACAAAGAGTACCAGACATCACCGGAAAGTTCATCATTACTAGGAAATTGACAGTTGATACTTTTGGAAATGGAGTGACACATCACGTGAGCTTGAATTCAGAAGATAATCTGGCAATTGGTTATGGCGATCTTATTGGTTTCTCTTCTGTTACCAATGGCATTGTGTATAAAGAGGGTGGTAGCTCTGTTTGGTACTCTGCAACTGATGACGACACACAAGATCTCGGTTATAGGTCTGAATTGGTTTTATCAAATACTGCAAATCGGTCATATGCTCTGGTTGTTCACATTCAGACAATATGTAAGTAAACTTCCTTAATATTTGATTCCATGATACAACGTTCTTTGACATAACAGCATCATCTTCCTTTACCATACAGAACCTCATTTAATTAAACTAGCCTACTTTACATAAGGGATTTTTTTTCTCATTTCTTTTGACTTCCTGTCTTCTAAATTTCAATATTTCATAAGATCTGCAATGCAATGAAAATAATGCTTATACACAGGCCAGTGTTTCTTTAAATTTTTATGTACTGTATTAACGTATATTTTATTTTAAACTTGTCATAATAATATAATATGTACTTTTTCATATTTTAACAGCCTCTCTTGGATGTCACGTGGACAATATTATAGGGCGCGAAATTAACATAAATCCTGGATCGTATGGTGCACCAGATGATGTTATAGACTGCCGTCAAGTCTGTGCCGAGAATAACTATGCGTAAGTACATACAATGTTTGTACTCTATACAAGTTTTATGCACTGCTGGAGATGTATCATCCCTTAAAACCTAAAAATAGGTGAATAAAATCTAACTTTAAATGCCATTTTGTAGTTTTAATAAAAAATAAAGTTATTCATTAATTTTGCCCAAAAAATAATGTATTTTATTATTCATTTGTCTACCTCTTATTGACCCTCTGTTTAAATAACACAACAGTCCAGTACACCCCAGCAGAGGGGTTGTTATTTGTCAAAAGTAGGTAAACGGTCATAATCTTTGATTTAAATACCATGTTCAACCATAAATTGATTAAAAAGCTTAACTTTATACACAGACCTCACTTGGAACTTTTCAAACAGTCTTTAGCTTCAATGCTCCAACTTTTTTTTAATTCTCTTCCTTTAGATATCTGACTTGCCTTATCTTACCCTTCTTTAAATTTCTGCTCAAGAACCATCTTCTTGTTTAGTTACTTCCTTTTTCCTATCTTTTCTTCTGAGAGGGCCAATTTAATTTAATTTATTTTTTATTCTAAATTGTTTGTGCTTTATTTTAATCTTTATAAATTATATTTATTTTAATTTAATTATTATTGTCTCGTCATGATGTATTTCTGTGAGAGTCACTAATGATCAGCTGGATGGACCACCCTCGTAAAATATTGTTGAAATAAATAATTGAGTACACATAACAAAAACTGTTCAATTATTAAGTTAGTTAGGCTTTAGGTCGTGTTGGAAATCACAACTTCTGGTATTTTGTATTCACTTTTCAGTGCATAATTTTGGTTAATATTAGCCAGTAGATATTTATATTCTAAATAATGTCATATTACAGATTTACGGCATTTCGTGCAGAAATGTGTTTATGTGCCAACGACTCAATTACCAACAATTATGCCGAAATGCATTCTTGCACTGAATGTCCTGCAATGTTGCACGATGAATGTCAAACGACAATCCATAATGTAGTGTTCAATAATGACGATGTTCTAACTGCTTTTAACACAATGTGGTATAAGGATGACGATAATAGGTCTACAGGTAAAGATACATATATTTATTTACAAATCTTCTATTTTACAAAGAGTGAGATTTCTCTTCCCTCTTTACGAACAGTCTTCAAATGGAGTCTTTTCTGAATTTTTTATTTCTATTTTTTTACCTTTGTGAAAAAAAACCCATTTTAAAGTTAACAATAACATACTATTTTTTACATACATTGTTTAACCCAAATTAACCTCCCCCCCCCCCCCCCCCACTTTCTTCTTCTTCCTCCTCCTCTTACTCCTCCTCTTATTCCTACTCCTCCCCCCCCCCCCCCAGCATACTGGCATGATCAATTCAAAGGTTTTATTGTCATTTTCTCTTTTAAAGTCAAACATTAACAGCGCATATTAAATTTAATTAATACTTAGAGGCATAGTATAAAACTAGAGAAGAAATTCATGACAATGAACAATACATACCCAGATAAACTACAGCTAATAATTGATCATGCATATTTTATGAATTAATTAATTTTTTTTTAGCTGACGGTATAAAAGATGAAATTCAGGGAAATGCATGGTATAACATATCTGTATACCCTACTAATTCAGCTAAAATTACCAGTTTTAGTTATGATTTCGGAGACAAACAAACACACAAAGGAACAATGAGATCTGTGAAGCATGTGTTTCTGTAAGATGTTAATAACAATAATACTATTTCATTTTTTTTTTAAACAAACATTTTTCTTAAAAAATTAATATTTGTTAACAAAATAATGTGCTAGTATACTAAAACATGAATAGAAATGTTTATATTATTGTATTTCTTTAATAAAGGTAGATTGATTATTAAAATGAATAAAACAAATCAAAAATCTACTTCATTACTGTAGGTCACCTGGGCAACGGTCAATTAGATTTGAAGTGACAGATGAACTTGGTAAAACTTTGAAGACTACTGATACAATAACGGTTGTGTATGATTTACAAGAATACAATGTAACCTGTAATTCATTCATCGATCATTACAACTGTATGTTTTCCTACATAATAGGTAGTCAAAGACTTATCAATGTTGCATTTTCAGATGGAATAACAACAGATATTTATACTAGTAAGTCTATTATTGATGATAATTTAATTACTTTAAAGTATTTTTTTCAAAGTTAATTGACAAGATATGTTCCCTACTCTGATGTAATTGTACATTTTGAATTATATTTTTCTTGTTACATGAAGATAAAGTGAAAAACTGTTGGAACTCATCCAAAATATCATAAAAAATATATCTTTAAAGGAGAGGAATTCTTTCAATTGTATTTGTACATATTTATAATAACTGGTTTAAACTGGTTCATTTCCAGTTGATTCCAAGAAACAACAGGTTATAGTGACTACAGTGGTGTACAGTTTTTAAACATTTTAATGTAAATATCTTGTAATATAGCTTCGAAGACTATATGTAATAAAAAACTTGAAACTTGTACTAATTTATCTGGAATTTGGTAACCGATATATACAAGTGAATTTTCTTTAGGGATTTTACTTTATGATAATCTATTTTTGTTTCCTTATCAGGTAATGACATTGTTATGTTTGGTAGCAAGACCTTGTTAACTGACAGTCAAAGTTACACACAAACTGCACGTTACATTAAACTTAATGACCCGATTAAAGTTGATGGTAAACTGATGGGTTTTGAAGTGTACATCCAGAAAACTGGAACTATAAAATTAGAGGTAAAAATGGATGCTATATAATAATAAGGAGATATTTTTAAAATAATGGGCAAACAATTATGTTGATGGCCGTCGGTGACACATTTTTAAACTTCAGGTAAACAAAAGAGGCCTAGTAGAGCCTAATCTATGTCACAAGAGGATCAATTTCAGAAGGAATTCAGCTTCTTTTTTAAGATAACGAGAGCTACAATTTGTGTGTTCACCCTAATTTCCTATGCACTTATGTTTATTTCAAACTAATCAACAGTTAAGCATTCAGCCAATCACAGGACAGTATCATATCTAGTTTGTGGTGATACTTTTATTCTATGTGTTCTGATCACAACTTATAATGATTTCTCCACACAGATTCTAAGGCCATATGTTACTGATTTCTACAAGTTTTGTGTATCATCATATTCATACGTTTCAATTGACGCCTCGTGCGATGATCAGCCGAGGATCTGGAAGAAAACTTGTTCAGAGTCTTCGCCGTTCAACTTCAGAACTGGTTTTTGCACAAACTCTACTGAAAACATAATTTTTACATCTCCACCGGATGTTAATCTTGAGGCGGTAAAAACATTCATCTTTGAGCAGTCTTCAATCGGCCGAGCATACCTGCAAGTCAATGGCACCAAAGTTCAAAAAGGAGATTTAATTAGTTATAATTATGTAAATGATGGACAGTTAGGTGAAGAGATGTCATTAACATCGACAGAATTTATAAATACAGATACAGAATCAAATATTGTTGAAGGGAGAAGTTTTTATCCAAGTAACAAGACGAATCATATATTCAGAGCTGTTGTAGCTAGGCAACGACAAATGCTTATATCACACGCATGCAATCATAATAGCTCCTGTTCGTTTGATTTGTCGGTAGCAGGGTTGAACAAGGTTGTATCCGTTGTACGCATCATCGACCCTTATATTTATGATGTCAGTCTAAGTACTGGTAAGCTTACGTAAAAGGGAACACATTCCAGTAAAAAGGAACCAAGGAGGAATATATGTTTTAACACTCTATTCCCTATTAAAACCCTATTAAGAGGACACTTTTGTGTGTCCTCCTGAAGGTGTCCCCTTGATAGATGTTATACTGTATTTCAAGCCTACGTACAGTTATTGAGTAATTATAGGCATCTTGTAAATTCTTCATGATAATATTAAGATATGATATTTTAATGCCTTTCAGTGTCATTTGGAGATTTTGTAAACTTCACAATAGAGGATCATCCAGGTATGCTTGGTTGTAATTATGAATGGAATTTTGGTAATGGTGATATAATGCAGAGCACGTCAACCAAAATAATGTATTTGTGGCACTACAGTGGATCTTACAATGTCAGCCTACGTGCTTATAATAGAGACAGTCAGTGGACAGAATATGTAAGTTTCTTTTTTAGAGTCTGAACATGATAGAGGCCTAGTACCTTAGGCCTAAAACCAAAGTTGGTATCAATCAAGGGCTGCAGATGTAGCCTACAAAAGATTGTGTTAAAACTCATTTCATAATAGTATTCTTCATAAGTTTTTGAGAGTTATTTTTTTGATAGTATCCCAGATATTAGTACACCATGTCTCACATGGTATTAACTAATATTTAAAATGTTATTTGTAGACTTTGATAGAAATTGTACACAAAATAGCTAACTTAAGTTTTGTTGAAGAAGACCCCTCGTATTGGAACATTGTTGAAGACGAAGAATATATTGTGGATATCAACCATGCTGCGCGAGTCCAATGGTTCTCTACAGGTGACTTTAACAATTATTTTACCATAAAAAAATATATAATTCTACCCTGTTATGTTATTGGACTGTTTATTTATTTTATTTGAACAATATTTTATGAGGGTGATCCATCCAGCATAGCTGATCATTAAGGACCCTCAAACAATACAAACAGTAAATACAAAATAAACTATAAAAATACAAAATTAGCATAGATATTAAAAATATATATATATATATAAATATACAGTAGGCCTACCAGGTAAGAAGGATAATTAAGAAATAAGATCAGAGAGAGAGAAAGAGATGTTTTTCAAAAGAGATTTAAAGGAGAAGAAATTGTAAGAGTTACGAATATTTAAAGGTAAAGAATTATAGAAAGAAGGAGCATTGAACTAAAAGAAAGATTTCAAGGTAAAGACGAGGTATAAACCTAATTAAATTCCCCACATTCCTGTATCTTGTAGATTCTGGATTTTTCACTGATAACTACACATTTTATTTCAGGCTCACATATTACTACAAATGTAACGATTGGAGAAAATGAGCCGATAACGTTAATCGTTGAACCAGGTTTAACTTTGTATAAAGACTTGTTAAACGTTGATGGAGTTTTGTTACAAAATGTACAGGTATCACACAAAGGTGAGGAAAACTATCAAAGTTAAGGAAACTGTAATATTATGAAGTGTTTGATTTGCGAAAACTACTAACCAATGACTTACTCATTTATGCGTCATTGATCATCATCGTCTGGACTTGGAAACAACCAAAACTGTTTTAAGATCTATAGCAAGGAAGTACGCCCTAAAATCCCTGCATGCGCACATTGAATTGACATGGCCTACAATAGCTTATCGATCGTCGCAGTTTGAAAGCTCTCTATTTCCTTGTTTACCAGCCATCATTCCAGTTGCTAGAAGTGCAGTACTTGCTAATACACATATAATAAATTAGCAGATGAATACAACAAACGTAGATGCAAAATAAAATATAAAAAAAACGTATTATATATAAAACTGTAATGTTATATGATACATATTTTATTTTGCTATTTAGATAATTGTCGGAATATGTTGGGACTAGAATTTGAGGACAAGTTTGCAGACTCACAGTTTGTGGCATCTACATCAGTGTTGAATTCGTTTCCTCACCTTGCACGACTGAACAACATAGAGGGTGTGTGGTCTCCAGAAAATGGAGATAATGAATGGATTCAGGTACTGTATTGTAATGTTTTAAATATATATGGATTTTTTTCTCTTTTTGAAAATCATTGTATATAGTTTTAAAAAGTGCAAATAATTTTCTCTTTAATTTTTTCTTTTTTCATAGACCTTTTTATCTCAGAAAACAGTACATTATTTTCTTATTAATTTAATTTGATGATTTTATATATTTTTTGTTAGATAAATTTACTGAGAATGTATATTATTACTGGTATTGCCACGCAAGGTAGTTCCAATGAGTCTTGGGTTGAAAATTTCTTTGTAACATACAGCCAAAGTGGTAATGTTTGGATCAATGTAGATATGGAAAATGACACAACAAAGGTAGACATATGTACATATATCCTTGTTTTACGGTATGATTGTTTTTAACTTGTACACCTGGCGTTTATCAATGGTTTGCTTTAAGTCAAGATGGTTAAGAAATAAAATAATAAATAATATAAAATCAAATTTGTCATCTTTAAATATAAGAATATATATGTAAAATGTTGGCTTAAGTTATTTTCAAAACTGACTTAAGCAAAATCATTGACTTCATTTTGGTAAACTTAACAAGTTAAATTTTACCCCAGATAATCAAAATCATATTAAATCATTTTTTCTTTCAATGAATTCAATTACTATAACTTTTTAAAATGTTTTCTCTCTTCTTGTTGACAGAATTTGACTGGAAATTTTGATGAGGGCACTATAGTGACAAACTTTTTCAATGAGCCAGTTTATGCAATTCATGTTCGTGTAAATATTTTACCTCAAATAAGAACGCCTGCTTTGAGGTTTGATCTTCTGGGTTGTGTGTGTAAGTATTAGTATGAATTATTTACACATGTACAGTACAAGTCACTATGTAATCATCATATTACTCTAGGAAGCAGAGATTTCAAATAGTTAATTGTACAATATTTCCGGTTTTCTGACATCCATCGGATGGAGCAGGGGCCAAATGGTAAAATAAACTGATCTTAACATAATGTCCTATCTTTTGGCATTGAAATCAAAATTTTGGATCCACCTATTTTGATGTTATATACAAATGTATACAAAATTAAAATGCTGGTGTGTATAACTTAGAATTTCCATTTGGTAAGGGTGCACAAGATGTAATTTTGTGCAGAATACTTGTCTCGTTAAATCTGTATAAAATTTGTCTTTATTAATATCCAGCGAACAATGTATGTCTTGACGAAATGGGATTAAGAAATGGAGGTGTGACTAATAGCCAAGTGACGTCTGACATACCAAACTTCGACGTTGATTTAGTCCGTATTGGTCATGGTGGATCCGGGATGTGTTTTTCCATGAATGACGCCAACCCGATCAACATTGAATATGAATACCTTCACATATTCACTGGCTTCATCTTTGAGGTTGAGACTAGTAGAGGCGTTTCTTCATTGTTTAAAGTTTCTTACAGTGAAAACAAAATGCTATGGAAGGATGTTTATATTGCTGGCTCTAATACTGTAAGTACATAGTGGCTACAGTTTTATTGTCACACTGTATATCCGTTTTAACCTATATTTAAATACAGTGTTATGGACGGTTTGAATAAACTCTTCCTTTTCTAGTGTTATATTATTGTTACTATAGGCATGGCTTAATGTGACTGCTAATGATGCTTCTGAAAAATGGATTGTGTTTGATAAAGAGGTACATACACGGTTTATTCGCGTGGAATTCTTGAATCATGATACACTCTGCTTGCGGTTTGAACTTCTTGGTTGTAAAGGTATATCTTTTTTATTTGCTTACATACACTATAAAACTCTATCTCTTTTTTATTCATTTATTTTAAACAATTTTAAACTTTACCTTTTAGGTTCAAGACTGTGTCGTCGAGACATTGGTGCATCAGGCATGATACCATCGGGTCAGTTCACAGCCTCTAATGAAGGTAAAAAGAGGTATGTCATGGTAGAGCTACTGAAGCATTACACAGTCACAGGAATACAGAAAATGGATGAAAGTGACAGAAACATATTCCATGTGGAATACTCAATGGATAACAACAATTTCAAGCCCGTTCAGGACAATAATGGAGATATTGAGGTTTGTTCTTGTGGATTTTTTTAGATGTTATATGGTGGAGGCTAACTGATAGTATATTGTCAAATTATATGATTAAAGCTACTTTCACATCACGCCTGGATTCGGTCCAGTGCCCTGAGAAAGATATTGTTGAAAATGGGTTCAGGATCATTCACACCAAACTCTGCTTGTTATATTTTCCTCAGGGCGTCGGACCTAATCCAATGTGAAAACAGCTTAAGGGGAAAAAAAGACCATGTTTATTCTATTTACTTGTTAACTGCAACCATCATGCTCTCACACAGCAAAATATAACTGGTCGTTCACACAAAATCCTGGCAGCGGGTTGTGGCGAATAATGTTATTTTATTAGGTTGCTATTTTGTGCGCACGACCTTTTCAGATAAAAAGGGGCATGTTGAGAAAAGTTTGGTAATGTTTATGATTGATACCACACTGTATTATTTTTCCCCTTAGGTATTTAAAGAGAAAGTTTTGAACAGTTTTCGTTACCCAGTAATCTGTCGTTTTTTGAGGTTGGTTTACACATATGACGGTGCTTCGCCTGTTGTCAATGAACCACAAACTTTTAAGCTAATAGGCTGCGAGAGTAAGTATGATTATGGAGATTAGATGGATAAGTTTATTAATTTTAATTGGTTTGGTGAATTTTATTGGTTCTATTTTTTATTTGTGAGTAGTTTGGTTGTTTTGTAATTGGATTAGTTAATTTGTAGAGGATTAAAAATCTATTACATATCATTTTCTGTGTTAACTACAGGGCCACAGACATGTCATGAAATGATCGAAATTGACACTACAAGAACAGCATTTTCAAGTGGTAAAAATTGGATTTCAATAAAGGACCGCTATGAACCATGGGTGATAATCGTACTGCTTGGGAGACAGGAATTATCAGGCCTTTTATTGAGTAACATGGATTCAAGTGATCAACGACAGTTTTGTGTACAACACAGTGTAGACAAAATTTCTTGGAAATTCCTTTATGAAAAAGGGGAAATCAAGGTAAACGTACTAATGAATGTTTTTGAGTTGATGGGGAGAATATTACTCTAACCATGATTGAAATAGTTAAACTGCTCGATAAGTTGAAATTATAGATCTAAGCTTGGGTATAACAGTTCTACCTTCCACTATATATTTCAATAAGATATTTAAACAAGTTGTTGTATTTTTCAGAAATTTACATATCATAAAACACATGATGGCCTTATGTACCAAATGTTTGATGGCATAATCATAGCCGAGTATATCAAAATAAATTTTATGGACTTTGAAGGTGCTGTGCTCTTGAAAATTGGATTACTTGTTTGCAAAGGTACATTTTTGTTAATATACAAAATAATTAACGTTTACTGTAAGTGGTCATAATATGTCATGAGTTAAAAGATTGACTGCTTTGGAACGGCTTTCTAGGTTGGGTCTATCGTTACTCGAAGATAGACGTAGTAGAAGTGACATGATTGAAACTTATAAGATTGTTCATGGTCTCGAAAATGTTTGTTTTTCCAACTTTTTTACCTTCCAAAATTCTGCTGGCCATTTTACACGAGGTCATCCTTTTAAGTTGTGTAAACCTCGGTTTAATACCTTTAGTAGAGCCTCTTTGATTTACGTATCATTAACACATGGAACTCATTACCCTTCCATATTGTTTCATAACACTTAACACTTTCAAGCAAAAATATGACACACACATAAACACTATGAGAGGAGGCAGCCTCTACGAGTAAATACTCTTTGCCTCCTTATAAGGTAAGCATCTATTTTTAGGGACTGAGTTGAAAATAGAGCACTTAATCTTCTGTGCCAACAATTTGGGCACTTCATACCAAGTGGTATGAATGCTGGATATCTACAGTCTACAAATAAAAACATTTTATTTATTTTTTTGTTAGGCATCAACTTTGTTAGTTTCGAATGTGCCCATTCAGCTAACCTTCCGCTTACAATACAGTCAGAGAATGTCGTCAGCGAATCCAACATCTCAACAAATATACAGTACGATGAGCGTATTACTGGGTTTAGAATTATGAACCAAAATCCTATTGCATGGGGAAGCAGTAAGATTCTTATTGCAACAGAAGTATTTTCAGGTGTCAATTCTAGTATTGAATTGTTTATAGATGGAGTCAATTATACCCAAATCACAGAGACACATTATCAAGTTGAACAAACCGTTGTTTATTCCCTCACCATGGCGACTGAAATGTTTAATGAGTTAGATTTATTAAATGTTACTATGATACGAAGCAATGTGTTAAGTTTAGCCAAGGATTATATTCTCCTCTCAGTTGAATATAAAATTGATGACTTGAAGTTATACGTGCCGGAATTTGCATATAGAGGTCATCCCTTTCAAATTGAATTTGATATGTCGAGAGGGTCACATGTCGTTTGTAATGTACAGCTAAATGATACCACCAAAAAAGAATTTTCAATATATTTAATGCTTCGTAGTGATGGGGATAAAATATCTTTTACTCATCAGATCAACAGCCTAGGCGAGTATGATATTTTCCTTCATTGCTGGAATAATATCAGCGTCATGAATGTTTCTGAAACGATTTCTGTCCAGAATAATATTACGGATGAGCTACAGTTGAATTGTGATGATGTCGTTGCAATTGACTTTCAGGAACCATGGAATATCACTGTAGAATATTCATTCACTGGGATTCCTATAAACCTTCCGAATGCCGTGTTTGCTAATTACACTGTGATTGGTCGGCTGAGCGCAAGTGAAACTATAATGAACATGGTTGGTATTGAGTATGATGAAAACCTATCTGCAAGTCATACAATTAACCTTTCAACTTATGGTACATATGATATCTCTGTTTATCTTTATAATAAAATAAGCAATGTCTTACGTACATGCACAGTTGATTTAGAAGCGGTGATTACTAGCCTTAATGTGAACGCTGAATATTATGCTCCAGTTAAAGAATCTGTCACGTTTGACATCTCGGTGACCTGGGGCTCACGAATTCAGTATACTATTGATTTTGGTGATGATGAAAAAGTAACGAAAGAACAAACATCTGAATATAGAATTTCTGTTCCGCATTCATTTGGTGATAAAGGTGTGTTTAATGTAACAGTAAATGCGACAAATTCGATCGGTGAAACATCAACCTTTGCCAATGTTACTGTTCAGTACCCTGTAAAAGCTTATGAATTGAAATGTCAGTATTTAAATAAATTGGGAATTAACGAAGAAGGTGAACCATCACATGTAGTTATACCAATTGATGTGTATCGTAATGACATTTTTAAAGAGCCCACAGATGCATACTTTACAATTGATTTTGACGACGGATCTGCTCTTTGCCCTATGGAGGAAATGTGCCTGCTGGCAGATGTGTCTGAACATGGAGTGGTAGAAACATCGAAAAACACAAACAATATGTTACATGTTGTGAAAGTGAACAATGAATATTCTACTTCCAACAGTTACACTATTAATCTTACCATTTGGAATCATGTTAGCAATGTAGTGTTTCAGTGTGATATGCTGGTGTTGGAAGGTATTGAGCAGTTAAAACAAACAGTACAATATTCAGATGTATACATTGACAGTCAGAATGCCACAAACACAACTGATGAATTACTGGAGGAAGAGTATGTGGCATTAGGAAACTGGGTTGTTGTGACTACTACAATTGGTGCTGGATCGCATGTTCAATATACCTGGGATTTTGGTGATTCAACTGCTGTAAAGACAACAAATGAACATACAGAAATTCATCAGTACTCAGAGCCGGGTTCATATATAATATCAGTGAATGCATCGAACCCAGTGAGTAGTGAAGTAGCAAGCAAACAAATATATGTTCAAGAGGTTGTAACTGATTTGAGATTAACAGGATCTGATGCAGTGCTTGTGAACTCAACCGTAGATTTCATACTTGAACTGGGAAGAGTGGCTACAGATGCTTGCTATCGGATTGACTTCATAAGTGAGCTATCAGAACCAGAACGTGTACGTTTCCATGGATCACACGCAATGTGTGAAGAAAAATATGCAGATTTTCAAGATGTAGAGCCTATTGACTCTTTGCAACTTTGGTTTGATGTGAATAACGATAATGCTGATTCAACAATCAAGATTTCAAATACATTTTATGAGTACGGGAGATTTGAAATACAGTATGAAGGTGTAAATACAGTATCTTACGTTAACAAAACAGTGGCGCAGCTGATAACTAAATATCCATGTTATTTACCAATTGTGGATGTATCAGGCGTAAACGAATGTGGAGATACTTACACAAAATGTAATCAAGATCTTAATATTCGTCAATATGAAGCATCAAAGAGGATTAAAGTTGAGTCTGCTGTTACTGTCAACTGTTCATCTACCGATTTAACTCTTTACGAATGGAAGGGCTTTATTAAAGAGGGCAATGATGAAAATCAAATACCGGTAGATTTGTCGTCTCATACAGTCACTACTGGAAGCGGATTAGGAACACTGATTATTGAACCAAAAAAACTTACGTATGGTATTTACAGATTTGAACTGAGAGTGACAATGTTAGGTGGAGAGATCGGTGTTTATAGTGAAGATTCTGTGAATATAGAAGTAATTCCAACTAATTTATCAGTTGAGGTGGTAGGAGGGGAGTACCACACTATTTCCTGGACTAAGGGCACTTTTGATTTAGATGGTTTGACATTAACACACGATCCTGATATTGATGAACATGATAAAACTGGTATGAATTTTACGTGGTTGTGTCGAAGAGCAAGAAAGAAATTTTTGAATGAAAGCATTCATGTTGACGAACTTGAAACTTTTGAAGAATGGGATGATGATTTTGAAGTTTTATTGAGAAATTCAACAGTAAAAGACAGAGATTTATACTATCAAGAAAATATTGAAGATGTTGGAGGATGCTTTGGCAAATTAGGAGGCTTGGATGTCCCAAAACCAGGAGGTAACATTTATTGACTAATTGTTTCGATTTCAATTTATTTAAAGATGTATTGTCCCTTTGACCAATTCCAAAAAATAAAGATTTCGAAAAAAAGAGGGTCATTTTGAAGTATCATAATAGTTATAACAAAGTTTTTGATCAAAACATATCAATTCAAGACGCTTGTTTGGCTACTCTGAATGCATAAAACTTTCTCACGATCTGTATTAGAACACCTTCTCAACCGTATTGAGTTGTAAACAATCCTAATTAGCACCATGCATAATTAAATGCATAATTGTGGTTTGAAATCCTTGTTTACTTTCGCTCGCGACGATTTTCCAGATGAAATGTAATCAAATTAATTTACCTGTTAATTACGTTAACTTGTTGTTTTCGCCTCGAATTTTCGATTTAAAGTGAATAAATTGAATATTACTTTGATATGGCCATTTAAATTTAGAATATTTTGACCTTCATTTTTTGTGTTTCAAAGGACAATACATCTTTAAAATAAATTTTAATTTAATCATGTACTTCTTTAGTCCACAGTGCCATAAGCAATGATTCAATCAATTTATTTGGAAATTGCACCTTTACATCGGTGGCACACACAGGAAGTGGTGCATCCATATTGAACACAATTAACATAAAATGACGGATACGGATACTTAAGCTAATTTAAATTAAAATTAGTACTATATACTGTGGCAATATTTGTCTGACATGAGTTGATACATTTTAGTTAAATATATTTATATATATATACATAAAGAGGAAGTAGTTGCAAAAATAATTGTTGACGAGGATATTAAAATTATCATGATAGTTAATATTGAAATGGTTTCCTATACAGTATAGTAATAACAATTATACTTAGTGATACAAAATAATATATAAAAATACATTCACATAAGATCATAAGTTAATACGGAAAAATATTAACTATACTATACTTATAACGTTATAAAGTAAATATATTTAATGTAAGGTATAGCCTGTTAATCATTACTGTATTTATAGTTACTAGATGGTACGCTCGCTTCGCTCGCATACCATCTAGGTCGTGCCCACAGATGGTTCTCGAATACACAGTAATTTCAGGGTAAAAAATCTGGCGATTTTAAATGCACGTACCGCAGGACTATAATACATTGCCGTTTACAGAAACGAATAAGTAGACACAATGATTTATGTAGTCAACCAAAATTAGCACCCTGGGAATTCCGAAAGAGAAACTTACCACAAAATGAGTCCAAATTGTTTATTCATTTAAAGAAACCCAATTAGGGCTGAGGGATGGGAAAGAGGATAGGTACAAAGAGGAACAATTTTTAAATATATTCTTTATCCACGTCAGTAACGAAATATTGTTTTCATTTTTTATAGGCCTATAAATAATATACCACTAACGGTGACTAAATATAGTAAAACATTTGCGATTTAATACTTTGTTAAAACTGTCACTGTCATAGTCGATTGAAATAGTAAAGTACATGTAACGATACACCACTACGACGTTTATATTTTTTGTAATTATTAATTAATGCAAACGTTGAGAAGCAACTGTCAGTAATAAAGTTTATTTGTATATTACGTGTTTATATATCTAACAGTAGAGCCTACCCATAATCACAGTAATAAAGTTTATTTGTATATATTTTTTTACATCTAACAGTATTCACAGTAAGAAATGTTTGTACAGTATATATTTTTTTACATCTAACAGTATTCACAGTAAGAAATTTTCGATTCAAATGACGACCAAAAATGGTTAATAGGTATTTGCAGTACTGTATTGTCAAAGTATTGCAAGTTTATTCTCCAAGGGCTCATAAATTTACCTACTTGTGTTAAACCAAACTGGCAGACTGAGAGATTGGAATGTTCCATTCATCGCAAATCAATACATTTGTAAAAACGTAAATTAAATCTATCAAAATAGTATTTTTTAAAGAAAATCGGCCTGTCTCCAACATTATGATGCTGTACTCGGGCAGTTCAACCGGTTTTCAGCTATTAAAAACAATTATCGTAGGAGGAGATAGGAAAATGCGAAGCGTCCTAGTATTATTGTGTGCGGGTATTTTTCAAGTTGGACATCCATTAGACAGTGTATACCACGATCGGAAAACACCCCTATTTGGGGCAAATCGTTGAACCTAAATTCGTTTTAATCGTCAATAACTAATTATCTAACTCAATTTAATTAGTAAACAGGGTTACATCAGGTGGTTAAAATCAGTACCGAAAGTATGAACCAACTTTATATACCATCGAGTAAAAATTTTAGAAATAAACCGCGATTTATCGAATTTTGCCCTTACGTAAATTTATATATAGATATCATAATGGATTTGATGCAGCAACGGTCGCTGTACAGGTAGTTCAAAATACGGAAGTGGAACGACATTGCCACGTCAGCCAATCACAACAGTTACCGAAGATTCAGCCAATCAAATCTAAGTCAAAGCTTGTTAATTTTTTAGTGAAATATGTTACGATAATTATCAAAGCCATTATGGCATATGCATAATTGATAACAACTCGCTTCGCTCGCGTACCATCTAGGTCATGCCCACAGATGGTTCTCGAATACATAATAATTTCAGCGTTAAAAACTGGCGATTTCAAATGTACGTACCGCAGGACAATAATACATGTCGTTTACAGGAACAAATAAATAGACACTGTGATTTATGTACTCAACTAAAATTAGCACCCTGGGAATTACTTCCGAAAGAGAAACTTGAGAAAATGAGACCAATTGTTTAAGTCAAATTTAAACAAACTTAATTTGTGTTTTGTATGTAACATTCGGGCTGAGGGATGGGGAAGGGGATGGGGAAGAGGATGGGTGCAAAGAGGAACAATTTTTAAATATATTCTTTGTCCATTTAGTAACGAAATATTAATTGTTTTCATGTTTTACAAATAATATACCACTAAACACAGTAAAACATTACGATATAATACTTTGTTGAAACTATCACCGTCCTACTCGATTGAAATAGTACAGTACATGTAACGATACATCACTACGACGTGTATGTTTATATAATGTAAAACAATTTGTGAAAACCACCTCTATTCGGGGAAAATCATAAATTCGATTTAATCGTCAATAAATATTAAATTATCTAACTCAACTTAAATAGTAGGCCTAATGGTTTTCAATTGTTTCTTAGAGCCAATCCATACTTAAGTTGGTTCCTACCCTACCCACCAAAGTTGTTCTGCGTTTAGGGCATGTGATGCACCGTAGGCCTATCCTCTACTGGCTTAACAACGCTACTCATGCCAGTTAGGCAAGGGTGATGATGATGTGGGTTGTTGAACTGCAATAATAAAGATTTGTACATAATTTACGGCGATTGAAAACGCTAGCTCATTATCCGTTTAAAACAAAATTATATCCAACCTCTACAGCACAGATTGAAAAAAAAAATGGATCGAATTTCTGTTATGAGTATACAGTACTTGCCTTTACGACGCCTGAGGGAATAGACACTTGTGGAACAGAGATTGGAATATTCCATTCATCGCAAATCAATACATTTGTATAAACGTATATTAAATCTATCAAAATATTATTTTTTAAAGAAAATCGGCCTGTCTTCAACATTATGATGCTGTACTCGAGCTGTTCAACCGGTTTTCAGCCATTAAAAACAATTATCGTAGGAGGAGATAGGAAAATGCGAAGCATCCTCGTATTATTGTCTGCGGGTATTTTTCAAGACGGACATCCATTAGACAGTGTATACCACGATCGAAAAACACCCCTATTTGGGGCAAATCGTTGAACCTAAATTCGTTTTAATTGTCAATAACTAATTATCTAACTCAATTTAATTAGTAAACAGGGTTACATCAGGTGGTTAAAATCAGTACCTAGATTCTAACCAACTTTATATACCATCGAGTAAACATTCTAGAAATAACGCGCGATTTACCGAATTTTGCCCTTACGTAAATTTATATATAGATACATTAGTAGTACCAGACTACTACAGTTTAGTAATAACAATAATACATGATACAAAATAATATATATAAAAATACATTCACATAGCGTAAAAAAAAAACAAAAAAAAAAAACTATACTACAGTATACTTAACTAAAAAAAAAATTCTTTATTTCGTTATAAAGTAGATATATTTAATGTAAGGTATATCATGTTAATCATTACTCTATTTACAGTTATACAATAGTAGTACCAGACTGGTATTTAAATCTTTAACATTTTGGTACGTGAAGCCCATGCTTGTTTTATATAGTTCGATTGGCACTATATAAATGGTGAATGAATAAATTATTATTCATCAATTAATCATTTTAATCTTCAATTCAGTCTGTTATTTCGTATAAATTAACAAAAATTAAAAAATAAGAATACTGTATTTTACTGGGTACAATATGATTGCTCTCATCTCAGAATACATTCTATCTGGAGAGCATCTTTAAGTTATATTGACATTCTGCTAAGGTTGAGTCTAATGCATTTACACTAAGTTCATTAAAGTCTACACAACAAGGATTCAAACAATATTGATTTTCTATAAAATTCTTAAAAACATGGACATGACACTACATTCTTCAGCAAGGTGCCCTGATTAAGTCAATGTTTAAATGTTTTTTCAACAGGTAAATTATCCTATCAAGCTGCTAATCTAACATTGAATACCAGTGCTATGTACTGGCTTATGGAGTACGAGGTAAAGTTTGTGGTGCGTAAAGGTGATCGAAGAAAAGAGTACATTCAGATACTTAATGTTGTGGAAGGTGAACCACCTGAGATACAAATGGCGTATGTATTAATATACTATTACACTATTCAGGAACTATACCTAGAAACTAAGTGGCAATTTTATGATAAAAAAAGATATAAGGGTCAAGAAAACTTTATCCTTAATTTCCTAATAAACTTTTGTTTATAATATATACATATATAAATTCCAAGGCAAATTATTGAAAAATGACAATACTGTGGGTATCAGTGGCTGAATCTCAATGGAGATACAAATAAAATAAGCAAAATCTAAATCAAAAGTAAAACAGCCAGAAAAATTTGCAGAGCTTTCGAACAACAGATTTTAAAAAAATGAATTTTAATGTGCAATTTAATTAATTTAAGGTGCAAATTGAATTGCAAAAAGAAGAAGACGTCAACAAATCGGTCTTCTCTAGAAACAAAGGAATTGAACAAACGTCGTGGAACTACGCTTTACTACAAGTATAAATTATATACATTTTTTTTTCATTTTTGTTGTATTGTTTTGTATATTCTGAGGTTCTTGTAATCAGTAAAATTATTTAAAGAAATTCATTTGCTTGAATATTAAAAATATAATATCATTAACATAATTATTATATTTACAAGATATTAAATAGCAAAAATTGTAATATATATTAAAATCGATATTACCTTATTAAATGATGTTTTTTTCACAAAAGTGTTTTTTGTTTTAATTACCTGTAGGTGGGAAGTATCCTATTTAGCGAGTGGAAGCTACCAACCAATACTTGAAAGGAAAGTAAACCTCTATTCTGGAACTGGAACAAATGTTTCAAACCTCTCAATTGAACCAGGTTTATTTGAGGAGAATCAACAGATCCGTATACAATTAAGAGTATCAAGAAATGCCAATTTCGGCAATTCAGGTTTGTATTCTTTTATAAGAAAGAATGATGTAACATTGTCATCTCTCAGCCATTTTGTTTTTTATTACATAGAATTATTCTGATTTTTTTCAGGAATATCATATATTAGTTTTGAAGTCAACGATGTACCAGTAAAAGGAACGTGTAGTGCGACTCCTACAAATGGTACAGCTACAATAACTGAATTTATTGTTAATTGTGTTAATTTTACTGATGTTGATACACCTTTGACCTACATATATCAATATAGTACCGATGATCAAAACTGGTTTACATTTTTCAATGGTAAGTACATTCACAATGCTTGGCTTAGGCTTTTAAACAACACTGTTATTGATGTATTTTTATATACTGTTTTATTTCAATACATAAACCTATACAGAAGCTCTCATTAAACATTTATTCACTGACCCTCCTAAAACATTTGCATTTTAAGCATAATATTACACTTATAATACTTTTTTCAGAGGAGTACAGTAGCATGGACAAAACTATACATCTTCCAGCAGGTTCAGTGGCGAATAATTACATAGTTACTATTCGCGCTAGAGTGGCTGACACTTACGGATCATTTAAGGACACATTCTTAAACATAACTGTAAGTAAAGGTGTAGTAATAGTCCATTTTCATCCCAATTGGGACATTAAGAGTGAGTGATTCAACTGGTACGGTTGTTAGCCAGAAAAAAAAATCATTTTACCATTTGCAGAGTTGCAGAATTAGATATGAATAATACTTTCTCATTTTTTATAACATGATTAGAAAGTTGATTTTTTCTATTACTTTGGGGTTTTTAAAAAACCATATATAGTATCCGTAAAGAAATTGTAAGGATTGTATAAAACAGGTTTTCTTTTTACAAAACCAATTATTTTTTTAAGGTTGTTCCTCTGAACTGTACTGAAGAAAATGCATTGAAAATAACTTATGGACTAGCGGATGAATTGAAGGTGTTGGCAGGAGCAGGGAAAGCAAAAGAAGTTTCAAATATTGTCTCTTCAACTGCTGAGTTCTTAAACTATTGTAGCAAACTTGGAACAAGTATGTACACTACTACAGTATTTAGTAGTTTTAACTTGGAACAGTGTTAAATTAAACCAAGTATAGTGTGTACCTTTTAGTGTTAAACGTGGAACTTGGAGCATGTATGCACTGTGCTATTTAGTGTTCAGTTTGGAAGTATGTACTCTTTAATATTAAATGCGCATGGGCTGCGGGTCATATTTGAGTTTTGTTGTTTTCTTTCATTTTGAAAATGAAAAAAATTGAATGATTTATAGTTGCTTGTCTGTCTTGCTTCAGCTGAGTTTTTTTTTCTTTCTTATTTGTAGTACCTGAGTCATCTAATACTTCTATTATAATAAGTCTCACTCGGGAAGATATGCTAACTACGATGGCTTCCTTGCAACCAGCGTATGATATGGGAATATTTAGACTAATGGCATCTGCTGTTAAACATGTAACGACCTTTCCCAATGAATTAACAGACATGGCACGGGTATGTTTATCATATAATAAATACAACCTAATTTTTTACTTTATTTAAGCTTTTATAAATATATGCTATTGCAATTGCTGTATGTATTAATTTAAAGATTTTGTTGTAGAATACAAGTATACATTTGGCATCAACCTTTGCAACCACAATACAAAAAGCTGAGAGTCCATTGGCGGAAGACCTTGAAGAATCTGCAAAACTGGTATTTAGTTCTCTTGGTAAGCACACTTATCAGACTTTTATTTTACTTAATAAAAGCTGTTACTGAAGAAAAGGTTGTTTTAGATATAACCCAGCAGATGAAATTCTAATAATAGCATTTTCATTGATAGGCCTCTGGATTGAAAAGACCCTATTGACAAGCTAAATAATTATGTGTGAATGAAAGCTGCTAGGATGCAGCACAATGCTCAACGTAATACTTGCATTATTTGGAAATGCTTCTAACACAGCATATACACATTCACTTTATGATTTGAAAATATTATTATTATTATAGGAGTACCAACTAATGCAGAAAGTGAAATTGTGGCAAGTATACCAAACTCATTTCATAGTATTAGTCTCTAGGTGTCAAAACCAAAATTCAAAACAATAAATTCCTCTCATGAGGAGTGGCTTCATTATTTTTCCTGTCTGGATGTTGGTGCAACCTGCAAGAGAGATGTTAATGGGTCACAGTGCATTTCGGCCGGCAATCATTTCGGCCGCCGGTTATGGAACGCCCAAATTCATGAAACTCCAAAAGGGACAAAATATGGCATGATCATTTCGGCCGCCAGGTATGGCGCGCCAAATTGAAATAGCCAGAAATAACTCATTAACTGTACAGTATTACAGTGAAAAAAAATAACTTTATCAAGTCTATGGAACGCCACAGAGAATTATGGTCATTTAAACTAGAGATCAGTTGTGCAATGGGCTAAATACATTTTGTTTTTGCCGTAGGCATAGATTTAAAGTTATATTAGTTACAGTATTTTACCTCCTGAATATTTTGGTCAAAATGAATATTGATTTAATGTTTATTTTTTTATCTATTTTACAAGTCCCGAAGATGCGTGTGCTTTGTAAAAATGTGTTTCTTTTAATATGAATCAAGTCAAGTGTTTTTGACTGACACATAAAAAAAACTTCAGCATCACCTCCTTCTTATTAAAAAAATATCATTAATATTCACTGTAGTGATGGCAATTTGCACGCTATATCGCTGCTGTTTCTGGAATTGAAGACCGCCGATTCGGCTTAATAATACAGTATTTAGGCCTAGTAAAATATTAACATTTTAACACGCATGGCGTGTCATACATATTCAAGAATAATTACAATTCTGGTGGCCAAAATTAACAATACATATTTTGTCCTTTTTGGCGTTTCATGAATTTGGCAATTCCATAACCGGCGGCTGAAATGACTGGCGGCCGAAATGATCAGACACCTGTTAATGTACCTATTCTGTTTTATTTTAGTCGGCAACAGCTGGAATTGAGGTTGTAACATCTATTATTGATACCATGATAGGCGTAATGGTAACTGGACAAAAAAATGTTAAAATCAACACAGACGTGATGGCAGTCACTGTTGCCAAATCTTTTACTCGAGATGAAAATGGTAAGTAAATAATTTGTTTATGAATTTACTTAATATGTTTATTTCTTATTTTTTATTTCTTTTTTTCTTATTTATTTGCAAAGCCTAATGCATTTATATATATTGATAATTATTAACATTTTTATGTATTTTTCAATAATTAGTAAATTATGATTTTACGGATCAGAATGACAATCAAATCACAAAATTCCCTGAAGTAGAAGAAATTATCGGAAGCGGAAATGACAGTACAACAGAATTAGAGACCAGGGTATGTTGCCTTTTACCTTCTGTACAGATCATAAAGCCCTGTCTACATCAAATATGATGTGCCCATATATGGACATGATGATGTCATATTACTACCATATTTGAGCATATCACTATCATATTTGGGCACATCACACTTTTTTTGTCAAACTAGCTTGGTAGTGTAGACACAGCTTTATATCACATGTTTGTGTGATCATCTTTTGTATGCTTATTTGTATTGTATTCCATGTTTATAATTGACAAAATAAATGAAATGAAACTCCTATTTCAGCAGAGTAGTGGAAGTGATGGTTAGACAGAAATATTATAGAGGGTTTTTTCCTACAGAAGGGCAAAATCATCATAACTAGACTATGCACTTTAGGGGCGTGTGCGTCTGGCTCTGGCTATGGGCTTGTTACACAGTGTTGTGGATGATTGTAAATAAAATGATTGTATAGTTAACAAAGAAACTACACAAATGTAGACTTGACCATATTCCAGTCGACATTTCCATGTTTGTCTGAAACTACAAGATCAAGTATTATACATATGAAACGCCATGTGTGCCAAAATGTTTATATGTTTTTACCAGTATTAAGTCGAAATGCAGTCTGGAATCTATAGTAGACTAATATGAATGCAACTTTTGTTATTATTATATAGATTATAGTTCAAAGTAATGATCCTTTTAGCCAAGGAAATAGCACCAGCCTCCGAGGATCAGTGGTTTCAATCAACATGAAAAATGATACAGGACAACAAGTTTATGCCACATCCATGACTGAGCCGATGGAGTTTAATATTTATAGGGGAGAAGAGCAGTTTGCAGTGACAAGTGAGAATGCCTCAAACTATCAATTTTTTGAAACTGTATCAAGTAGTTTCACGCCAGATGATTTAATGTTGAGAGGTATGTAGGATTTGCTCTATATTATTTTATTTATTCCTTTCAATGAAACATAAAAAGAAGAGAGAGGAGAGAGGATCTGTCAAAGATAACTATTGTCAAATGGCGTGTCTCTCTAACAAGTATCTATAGCTCTTTTACCCATAGGTGTACTTACTTCCAGTATACTCCTTTCTTTATGTAATACAGTTGACTATCCACTATCAAACTCTGAAAAATGGAACTATCCCTTGAGGTTCAAATTCTTTTTGACATTTGGTATAACATTTTTTTGGAAAACTAGACATATACACTCTAGGGTATACTGTCTTTTTCGTAAGATCCCTACATGTATAGACTCTACATATTCCATTTTCCCAATATGGACACCTCTCGAAAGGAAAATGGAATAGTCCAGGCGCCGTAGCGGGATGTACAAACGTCTCTCACGCATGACATCGTCCTCATGTTCCTTTCAGACGTGTGATCTTGAAAGCCTTGAAAGAAACTAATTTTTTTTAAACAAAGGACACCTGGCTAGCATCAATAATTGAGAGACTTTGATGTATTTATAACCTGTAAATAATTTTAAAAAGTAAAAAAGCAAAGCAAAATATGTATATTCGACATTACACTATAAGTTTGTCTGCTAATTTTCTAATAAGCCACTTCATGTTACTATTTAATCTAATCTAATCTAATCTAATTCACAGTCAAATTGAGAAGCATTAAATATACAGTTATATGATAATGATATCCTAATTTATTTACACTGAATGTTTAATTGTTGTATAAATTTCAGATACAGCAAAACACACGGCTCTCTCTATCACTGTGATAAGCAGAGGGGAGAAAGATATGAAACCTGAGTATTCGTATACTTATACAATTGTAGTTTATATTAAAATTAATGCCTCACCCACTCAAGGTAAGTTGAAGACCTTCTAATCTTCTCTCACCTCGAGTAGCAATTAACTTGCTTTGTTTCAAACATTTTATAAATCTTAGCAGATAAAACTAGATTTGAATTTTAGAGTTAAAATTGAAAATGTGTGCAGAAAGAGTATGTTGTTTGGAATTTGTCTTCATTTGTGACCTTGTGGTCTATTACGTTGGTTAAAATTTGTCTAAAAAACATTTTTTCACCAAAAATTGCCTTTCTAACATAACCAAATGGCTAAGTGGAAATAAAAGTTGTCCCGCTCAATTGGCACATGTATCGGTCGTGCATTTTAGTAGGCAATTGAGTAACCCAGTTAACTTAAAATTAATTTTGGTATATATATTTGGGATATATATTCAAATATACTATATATTTAAGCGTAAGTAATAACTTGTACTACTGTATATTTTTAACACAATTATTCTTTTGTTTAATGTAACAGACAATCATGACTTAAACTGTACTTTGATACAAAGTGTGACTGCAATTCTTAATGATTCTGATGTATTCAAATTTAATGAGACAGAGATGAGACACACAGGCGACACAGTCTGTTTCTTTTCAAACACTGTCATGAACAGGTACTGAATGAGCATGTTAAGGCTTAATAATTGACCCACGTATGTTGATCATTAACTAAGCCTGAAAAGGCCCTATGTTTTATCTGTATGTTTTCAATTGTACATTGTTGCATGCAATAAATTAAAATTTTCAAAGAGATTATATAACTATACCGGTAACTCCAATGCCAGTTTGCCAAGTTCAATCTCTAGCAGTTATAGCATCTCTATGAATAATTAAAGGAAATTAATCATGAATTAATTTTTTTAGTTTAAATTATTAAATAAATAAAATCAAAATGAAAATATAGTGGTATTAAATAATAATCAATCCGATTGTTAAAATTAAATTAAATAGCTTTTATAATATAATTTAATTTGAAATATCAAACCTTAAAAGTGTACAAAAAAGGCGAAAAACTCCTGTAAAATCATGGAATCTGTAACTTGCTTCAACTCAACGTTGATTGGAAAACAGGCTTTAAGGCGGCTTAATAATTTACTAAGGTATGTTGCCTACACACCAAACTCAGAGATCTTTGGTCATGAAGCTTAACGGGTAAATTTACTAAGCCTGAAAAGGCCCTATGTTTCATCTGTATGTTTTAAATTTTTAAATTTTCCAAAGAGATTATATAACTATAGAGGAAACTCCAATGCTAGACAGTTCGACAAGTTCACTTTCTAGCAGGTATAGCATCTCAATGAATAATTAAAAGAAATCTAATCATGCATTATTTTTAAATTATTGAATAAATACAATAAAATTAACCATATTGTCAATTTTATATTGAAACTGTTATTTTTTAAATTTTAATTGTAGTTTTTTGTCCAACGCATCTTCGGATATATACATAAATGTCCGACATGAACGGTTACGCAGCAAAGGAAATGACACCGTTCCCGATGAAGAAAATGAAGAATTTATACCAATGTACTATAATATCTCGTCGTTTACCTCTCAATGTTACTACAGAAGCTCATCAGATACAGAATGGCATTATATAGAGTGTGAGGTATGTTACACTAAACTAATATGGTAGTGATATGAAATCATCATGTCCATATATGGGCACATCACATTTTTTCACACAAAGTTTGATAGTGTAGACAGAGCTTTAAATATCTTTCAGAAATTGTGGATATGTTTTAATTTTTATGATAATTTCAATGATATGATAGAAGTTATTTTGCTACAAGAGTCTTGCAACAGTTATCAAAATGTGCGAAATGTTAATGGAAAATGGAGAAATTTAAAGGAAACCAAGAAACACAAAAAAAGCTAATAATTTTATTTTTTTATACTACATACTGTTGCAGTCAAATCAAACTAAAACCATACATTATTGCAATAAAAATGTAGTTACTGCAGCAACTGCAGTAGACTAATTTTGCAATGATCCCTTATTTTAAATTTTGTACTTACAGGTTGGCAAAGATTCAACACGTGACACTACTCAATGTTTTTGTTACTATCTTGCACCGTCTGAAAGTGAAGGTCATCAAAGGTCAAAACGAAGCATTGAAAATTATGGTCAAGAGTCGGAACAAGAAGAAAACCTTGTTACCGTCGGAGGATCGTTTTCAGTACCAATGAACTCGATTAATTTACGCAACTCGGCATTTACAAAACTGAGTGAAAATCCAGTTGTCTTCACCTTCATGACCTGCTGTCTGTGTGCGTATATTGTTATCATTATTTGGGCGCGCAAAGAAGATAAACGAGATGTCGCAAGGGTAAGATATGAGACAAAATTGATAATGCATTTACTTTTTAGTATAATAATATCATGAGCTTTCATGGGATATTTTAACATTGGATGATTTAATTTTTTTTTTTTAATCTGGGTCTTATACTTTGGCTGTCTTAGATCAGGTATTTTGACAGAGTTAACATTGTTGTTATTACAGGCTGGCATTACTCCAATGTCTGATAACGACCCAAGACATACGTACAAGTACGAGATCACAATATTCACCGGGGTGAGAAGACAGTCTTCTACCACTGCCAATGTTTCCTTCATCCTTCAAGGTGAGAAAGGTGAAACAGGCATCCGTATCATCAAAGATAAGAAACGACCAATCCTTCAACGAAGCGGGATTGATTCATTTCTGATGACTGTACAGCAGACATTAGGTACGCTGGTGCACCTTCGAATCTGGCATGATAACACTGGTCATAGTCCGCAATGGTTCTTGAGCCGTGTGTCTGTTAAGGACATTCAAACCAATAGAACGTATTACTTTATGTTGGATCGATGGCTAGCCCTAGAGGAAGATGATGGCCAGGTTAGTACAGTCAACATTCATGAAAAACTCTTGCAAATGTGTTATTTCTTCCTACCACAGAAGAACCCTAATACCTGGAAACATGATACTTGACCCATTCATTGAGGAATTGACTTTATATAAAGTTTTATTTCTTCTGCTTATTACTTGCATTCTTTTACCTTTATTTCAAGATTGTAATCGAACACAATGCTTATTTTTTGTCTATATTTCAGATTGAGCGTATAGTACCGACTGCAGGGCAGAGTGAACTAACAAGTTTTGGGCATTTATTTCACAGTCGGACTAGGCGAAACATTACAGATAGTCACCTTTGGGTGTCGGTTTTTATGCGTCCTCCGAAAAGCAACTTCACCAGGTGTCAAAGAACCACATGCTGTTTGTCACTTCTCTTTTGTACTATGATGGCCAACATTCTTTTTTATGGCATCGATATCACAGCAAATGAATCTTCTTCGTTTTCGTTTGGACCAGTTAGTTTCTCAACAGGTCAACTCGTTATTGGTATTATCAGCACATTGATGGTGTTCCCGATAAATCTGATTATCGTTCAACTATTTCGTCTTTCGCGTCCGAGACTAAAAAAAAAACGTGGTTGTTGTAAACGAAATGACGTAGAAAAAGCAAGATTCAAGCCGCAAAGTTTCAAAACATCCAGTATTTCTTCGAAAGAGGATCTCAGATTACAACGAGATCTGTTAGAATCAAGCATCAATGGTGAAAATGTCAAAGGTGAAAGTCCATCTAGATCTGAAGTCGGTACATCTCGTGTTGAATTATATGTACCATCTAAAATGAAAGAAAGACGCAAGTCATCGTTACCACTACCTTGGTGGTGTAAATATGTTGCATGGGCATTGGCTTGGATGACGATTGGATTGGCGTTTTGGCTCACCATAGAAGTTGCTGGAGAGTTTGGATCAAAGAAGGCTGGCGAATGGGTCGTAACAATGTCTATATCACTAACTCAAGATATCTTCATCAACCAACCAATAAAGGTAACTTTTACTTTATTCTCATTATCTCAGCTTCAGATGGGACATACAAGGTCATTTAGGCATCATGCAAAAGTGTTTACAATTAAAAATAGAAATTGAAGGTAAAATAATTAATTAATTAAGATTAACATTACTATTAGTCTTACAAATTAAAGCATATGTGAAACCACAACAAAATGAAACTTTATTTCTATAAATATGTACTATTTGTTAATATTTTTGACAGGTATTGCTGTTGGCCACATTCTACTCCCTCGTAATCAAAAGTCCAGACAAAGAAGACGATGAATTAACAAATGTGCAGCTAGAGAATGACGAAGAGTTTTTGCATGATGAGCAATTGAAGGAGGAAGACCTTGACGACCCCAGTAAGCTGGAGGAGTTCGAAAAGAAGCGAATGGCAGAAGTAGCAAGTGCACTTCCCCCAGATCAAGATGAGATTAGAGATCAAAGAGATATTAGGTCAGATTTGTTTGTTTTTTTTCTAGTTCATACACAAATTCTATAAGACTGCTTGATAATTGAAATTGTGAATTGGAAGTTAGATTTTTGCCTACCACCCTTGATTCAGATTCTGTCTGATTCTAGGACTTTTTAAAAAAAAAATCCTCTTGTATGATGATTAATATGATTATATTATTAATTATTATACTGTAGGATGAAAGAAATTAAGATGCATGAGATACTGAAAGAAATCACAGTTTATGCTGTGTTTTTATGTCTGTTGATGGGAGTTGCATTTGGAAACATTGGTAAAGATAATTACTCTCTTCGTGCTTCGATGGTGCAGACATTTGTAAAAGCCTCTTACAATGGAAAAATGCATTTTACCAAGGTTTCAACACGTGATTATTTCTGGAACTACACCAACAATGTGTTTCTGCCAAGCCTGTATGCTGGCGTCTCCTACAATGGTCAAGCAGACCCTAAGAGTGCTGTGGAGCACCTGGTAGCTGATCGTACCTCATCGTTGACTTCTGTAGCAAGGCTTAGACAGCTCAGGGTTAAAGATGGTATATCATTTTTTTTAACATAGGCGAAAGAAAAGTTTAAGATTAACGGATAGCTCAGGGTATAAAATGTCTATTACTATAGAATATACATCTTTGCAACAATCTCCTGTTCATACTAGAAAAAAGTCCTGAACACTTGTTCTGATTCACCTAATTCACCAAAAGTGGTATTATCAATACTGTTTGAAACAATAAACATGTTAAACCCGGACCTACTCACTTATATTGCTAATATGCCATGTTGCATCCAATTGCAAACCAAGCACTAACAATTCTAGTACTTAAAACCCACTGCTTCACTTCTTTTTTTGGTTGGTTTTAAGTACTAGAATTTTTAGTGCTTGGTTTCCAATTGGATGCAACACAATGGTATAAATAGCAATATAAGTGAGTTGACCGATCATAAATGAAAGTTCGGCTGATTAACTTGTGTAGAGCTACATACAGGTACTTGTCTTTCTGGGAACCAAACTTAAAGATATATCAGATTCATTTTCACTGTGTATGTAAAACACTGTGTAATATAAAATATTTAGATGTATACTCAGTGATTGTTTGAATATATAAGTGATAGAGAATCTTTATCACAGCAGGTTCATACTGTAAGGTGAAAAAGAAGAAATCTCAGGGTGCACTTTTATCAAGCTCATTTCAAGTTTTTATGTATTTCCTTTTCATCTCTTTCTGATTTTTTAAATATTTTACTGATGATAAATATAGGTATAATTAATTTGATTTATAGGTGTACCAGAATGAAAACAAAAACTATTCCCAATAATTTGCATTTGTATTATTTTACCAGATGCCTGTGTTGTTTCTTCACCAATGCACATGCTTATTGATAATTGTCGACCTGAGTACAGCTCCGCATCTGAAGATACCAGACATTTTAATGAACATTGGATTCCACTGAAGAACCAAACACGTAAGTTTAAATGTTATATTTTCATAACTTGAGTAGCGAGAATTGCCCTTTAAAAATTCTCCCATCTTCTGAATACGAAGATACGGCTTTACCACGTTGAAACACCGGTTCTCGTCAGATCACCGAAGTTAAGCGATGTTGGGCCTGGTTAGAGCTTGGATGGGAGACCATCTGGGAATAACGGGTGCTGTATATGGAGCTGGGGTCCCGTTAGGCATTTGAAATCAGCACTGCTGGCAGCCCCTGCATCTAGTATCTGCCTCAGACTTCTGGTCAAGGTGGGCACTGGACGAGAGAAGCCCTTGATCAATGTTAGGACCAATCAAGGTGCTTTAAACAGTCCTGGCTTTGTTTGCATCAAACCTGTTAGTGGCGGTAATTATCGCTGTTGGTTTCGATTGAATAAAATAAAAATAAAATAAAATACTACTTAAGCAAAATATGTGTGTAATTGGTGAATGGTCACTATAGTTAGTGACGTCTGAATTTAGTATTGAATTTATGTGTGGGTGTTTAAGCAGTGTTCAAAATTTAAGTGATATTTTTTGTAATGCCAAATTATTCTCTATAAAATTCTAATTTGTGGGCTGTCAAATGAGATTCTGTTTTTTTATTGACTTACGCTTTTTATCAAAATTATTTTTAGATCCAACATCATCTGTTGGAAATGAAAACATGTGGAGATACAAGTCTTGGTATGATCTGGGTTCACTTCCATACTGGGGTACGTATGCCCTGTATAATGGTGGTGGCTATGTTGCTGAACTTGGCTACACTCTTGATGATGCCTTGGAAATCGCAGAATATCTACGATCTACAAAATGGGTAGATCAACATACAAGAGCGGTGTTTTTCGAGTTTTCAATATTTAATCCTTCGACAAATCTGTACGGCGTTGCATATATGATTGCAGAGTTCTTGCCGACTGGAGGTATTACTGGCAGATTTATTTTCTTGATAAATTCTAAAGCTGCTCTGTCTACACTGTCAAACTTTATGTGACAAAACAAATGTGATGTGCCCATATGATGATGTTATATCACTATCATATTTGGGCATATCACATTTTTTTTGGTCATTTTGTCAAACTAGTTTGATAGTGTAGACAGAGCAAATTAAATTAAATTTAAATGCTGAGTTCAATTTAAAAACCTGATGCATCTTTCAGAACAATAGGAGGCCCCCGGTGTGCTGGTACATCACTTTCCGGTCAAAATTAAGACCAAAAAATGGACAACCTCAGATTCTTACAGCCAATGACAAGTTGATTGTCAATGTGTTCGCTTCATCTGATCTGTTTTTTCGCATTTATAATTCTGCAATTCCTTTCTATATACTTTACTCTATAGAGATTAATTTTGCTTTACATAAAAAAATTACTTATTGCAATTCATTTGCTGAGACTTTAAATAATGTTCTTTTATAGGTGCTATACCACATTACAATTTCCATCCTGTTTTATTGGATCGTTACTCAAGTGCTGCCAGTTTCTTGGTGATCTTGTGTGAAGTTTGTTTTGCTTTGTTTATTCTTTGGTACCTCTTCAGAGAAATCATGTTATTCAGAAAACAGAAGTTTAACTACTTCAAAAATGCAAGTAACCTGTTGGAGTTCATTGTTTTGTCGTTATCGTTGATGGCTTTCATTGTGTTCGTCTACCGATATTTCATTAATGAGAGTCTGTTGGCAAAACGAGAGGAAAACATCCGAGAATTCATGAACTTTCAATTCTTTGGACAGTTGGATCAGGTAAGGATAGCTTGTGTTCTCAAGCATACCTGCAACTTATTCGGTTATTAGAGAAAGGGTATGTTCATTCGTATGGCGTATTAAGGTGTTGTGTATGCCTTTGCATCTAAACTAGGTAATGAAGTTGTTAACGCTACTACTGCACAACGTTGGCGTTGTGTATGACATCTGCTGTCCTTATCTTAAATAATGTTATGAAGCTAAATGCCATCATTAAAACTACTTTATACAGGAAGGTACCTAAATTAAAATGTATCTGGCTGCAATTTTAACATATTCTCTAACATTGTGGTTAAGGTCACATTAATTTGTCCACAAATTAAATGTGAATAAAAACAATATTATTATTACACATCGACTGAAATAATAAAAAAACAGTAAAATGAATTTTATATTTTCTAGATATACTACTACATACTGGGATTCATTCTGTTCATTTCTACAATCAAGTTTTTAAAATTACTGCGCTTTAACCGTAAAATGCTGATGCTTGCCAATACAATTGGTTCCTGCTACAAAGAGTTACTCAACTTTTTTGTTATGTTTGTCATCATATTTGCATCTTATGCATCAGTAGGCTACATGATCTTCTTCACTGGTGTTCAAACATACCGGTCTATCATAGGGACAGTTGAGTCTCTGTTCTCTACATTATTAGGTACGTGGTTTATTTTGTTTTTTCTTCAACCAATTCCTTTAATTGGAGTGTCCCCTGAACAAGATTTTGCCATAGTGCCCCTCGTTGTTTCACAGGAAAGTGTCCCTTGAAAAGAAGTGTCCCAAAGAAGATTTCTACTTTATCGTTAACAAATACCTTAATTATACAATGTATTATAAATGGGTTTGGCAAACTGTATTAGACAGTCTGGGAGGTTATATTGGCAGATTTGAATAATAAATGCAATCACTGAATGGAATGAAAGTCCTAATGTGTAAACAAATACATAAATGTAATATTTTTTTTTTATTTAAAGGGAAATTTGACTTTGAGGCTATGACACAGACAAACAGGGTCTTGGGACCAATATTCTTCTTCAGTTTTATCTTGATGATTGTCTTCATTCTCATGAACATGTTCCTAACGATCATCAATGAGGCTTTTGCAAGGACCAGAGCTGAAACAAGTCGCAGACAGAACTCGCTTGAAATCGTTGAGTTTATGATACAACGATTTAAGGTTTGGACAGGTTTTGCGGAAAAAAGAGTTAGAAAAGTGCCTCGTAGAAAACATACATACATAGAAGGTATGTGATTTGGAGTGTGTGACAACCATCATGAATTTCTGAAATGCAATTTTCATTTATTTTTATTTCGGACTTCATGATGTAAATATGGTAGTGATATGACATCATCATGTCCATATATGGGCACATCACATTTTTTTGTCACATAAAGTTTGATGGTGTAGACAGAGCTTTACATTTTATAATAAACAGTAGAAATGTTAAACACAAAGCTATCCTTAATGTCTTTTATTATCTGTTATTTTTTTTAGGAGTGGATCCCATTCAGATTGAGTGCGATGCCATGAGTCAAAAGTTGCTCCTAATGGTTGACAAACTAAATGACCTTATTCGAAAAGAAAAAGAAGTTCAAGGGTTTGAAAAGAGTACAAAACGTCCGATATTTGTTGCTTAACGGCTATTGAATATGCCTCTTTTTTGAGAGAGAAGCATATTGTCAAATAAAGCTTTTCTAACAGAAAAGTTAGAAACAGTACAATAAAATATTAATTCATTGTAAATATATATATTAGATTCGTAAAGACAAAGATTGTAAGTTTTGTTTTGAAGGGTATTGTACAAGCACACACATGTAGGCATGCACAGATGGTTGAAAACTGTATATCTGTGTCTTGTTGTTTAGGTCACAATTCTTGTGAATTCTCCTAAAACTGAATACTCTCATTATGGCTAATGTTCGGAAACGGATGTATGTTTCGGAACAGAATTTACCTATTTTTCAGATATTTCACAACACCTGACAATTTGGAATAATCTCACTAAAATGATATGCGATTCAACGTCAGTTACAAATTGTTTTAAACTCTTAAAAACACCTTTTTCCCTATAGTAAAGTAATTTTCACCAGAAGATCAGTTTTTGTAAAGATATTTGGTCACTGTAATAAATGCCAATGTTATGTTAGTCTAGATACCAGAAGTATTTGGCTGTTCACTCCAGACTTTCAGAAGACTGCACATAGTTACCAACCTGAAAGATTTGAAATGCATGATAGACTACACATTGAGGGAGGGGGAGTTCGAACACAAAATATTTGAGCCCACGTCACACTGAACAACCATGGAAAAACTATTTGCATTTTTTTTTTTTTTATTACACATTTTTGCTATGTATCTATTTTATACTTTTAAAATATACAAATTAATTTTAATGCATTTTCCTCTCAAATAGTAATTAAAAATTATCACACATAGACAAATATGTGGTCACACATGTTGTTTAAAATGTGTATGCAGGACAATCCTGCACGATGCAAGATGGTTGGTAACTATGCTGCAGATTATTAGTTTGCTTTCTACCAAAACAAATGGATTTACAAGTCTGCATACTATTTAAATGTATTCTAAGAGTATAATTAATATTTTGGGCAAATTATTATTATTGATGTAAGAAAGCAGTTTGACAAGAAAGTTCAATTGAGAACTTTTACTCCATTTCTTTCATATTTATTATTACATGATGATATAAGTAAACTGCACCTGTGATGTAAAATACTTGATTTTGATCAATACTGTGCAATTTCATGATGAATATTATTAGAAGATAGTCAAAATGTTCATTTCCAATAGTAAAATATAACAGATTTAAATTAAAACTCTATTCAATACAAATTGCATTCTGATTTTATGAAGAAAAAAACACAGCATTTAATAATGTGGTAGGTTGTCAAGAGTTTGCATTTTACATATTATTATAATTCTCTTCTAGCACAAACTTTAAGAAGCCACTAATTTCTGTACTTTGCATTTGTTTTCATTAAAAGTAATTTTAGCAAGCTAAATAGTAAAAGTTTAATTTGTATCGTTTTACTAGTCAAAATAACCTTTAAAAAGTAATTTTCCATAAGAACTGGTTTGATTATAAAATCCTCAGTTGTTCACTTAAGTACTTAACTATCTAGACTAAAGCAAAAAGATTGATAAATGCAATCACACGGTTTTACTCTTCGCTTGGGATTTTGCTTATGCCAACACTATTTTTCCATGTGCAACCCAAACAAAATTTACAATGTTTATAAATAAAATGTACAAGTAACAAAAGACCAGAATCGTAATACAGTATAATTCAATTATTTATTTATATCAATCCGTATCCAGCTTTGAAGTATGTATAACAGATGTTTAATTAACAACAAATGCCATGAAAGTAATAATTTCAGTTCATTCCTTTAAAACATTAATGTTTGTCATCTTAAAGGTGTAGTAGACCATTTCAAAACACTTCCAACACAAACAGTCCTAAGCATTCCAAATATTCCTAATTGCTGCATAATTTAGTTTTCCTAAGTTAGATTTTTGTTGGATATGTTCCATTTTCTCTTTGTTCGTCCCATGATTCCACCTGAAATAGAATAATAAATACATTTAAGGTTTGCATGTAAATTTCATGACGCTTTTTGTCTTTAACAGACAAAGAGTTCATTATGCGGTAACTATGTACTTCAAAGTACTTTACTGTGATTCAATTCAATTCTGGTTAAAGGCAAGCAGAAACTACCAGTGTTGTCTCCGAACTGAGGGGCTGATCATAGAAGAAAGGTTGCCAGTACTCAATCTGCCTACCCTGTGCTTAGGACATGCTAAGTTATTCACATCAAAGTTAACGATAATTGGTCCATTAATCCTTTAGACTTAAGGATGTGTGCTTACCCAGCTATTAGGACATAGAGATTGGTAGACTCTCTTAAACCATTCACATGGTGCATAATCCTCCCCTTTGATTTTTTGGCACCTGTGAAAATCTACATAATTCTGCCAGCAATTCTTTGTTTGATTTTGATTGGGAAATCGTGCATCAAAAGGTGCAGTCTTGTAGTTCTTTATAGCATCCATTACATCAGCCATGTTGGATATCTGAAAAAAGAATTACAGTATTTGATTAATAATAATAATATCATAATGCATTTTTATTTCAAGAAATTATTTATTTATTAATAGTTTGTATTAATTAGTTATTATTAGATTAGCCTAGTACAGTACAGTAGGCATAATAATGTATTTTATTTTATTAACAGGCTTTGTAGAGCTTATTCTATTAAATATTACCCAACTTATTTAGCCTACATATGGCCGGCCTAACTTCTCTTGTTTAGGATGACTATGACGGATGCTAGTCAAGTCGCCCCATCGCAAAGTCGCCCCATACAAAGTCGCCCCTTACACAGTCGCCCCATCGCAAAGTCGCCCCAAAACAAAGTCGCCCCGACACAGTCGCCCCATCGCAAAGTCGCCCCATCGCAAAGTCGCCCCAACGCAAAGTCGCCCCATCGCAAAGTCGCCCCATCACAAAGTCGCCCTATCGCAAAGTCGCCCCAAAACGTTAAAAAATAGTTTACAAGTGCGTAAAATGTCGCAATGATACACAAAATAACACGGAACGTGTAGGCATAAAAAGGGGAAGCCCCGCCATGTAGTCTCAGGTCACACGATCGGCACGCACCCCCATCATCAGAGAGGAAGCACCCGACTAATCACTCCGCGGTCGCACTAACGTGCTAGCTTACCAGAGGGAAACCCCCGTAATTACTCCGCCGTTGTCGTCGTACTACAACGCACCATCTGAAAATGGGGAAACCCCGCCGGAGTTTTACGATGATATCAGTCGCGTTCGAAATCGGTCGCGTTTAAATTTAGTCGCGATAAAATGATGTTATACGATCTAGATTATTTTTACTTTGGTCGATGAATATGTATTATTATTACTAGACCTATATTAATAATTTGTAAACATAGTTTAAGATTATAATATTCCAGCATAATGTCATTTAGCAGTAGGCCTACATAATTATTTAAATGTGAAATATTTTATAGGAAACGTAGGCTACGTCTGTGTCTTTTATTTTATATGCAATAAATTACGTAAAACAATTTATTTATAAACATTCAGTTTACTATTATATACATAGTATTACGTAATGAACATTGATTGTAAGCCTGGAAAGGCAATCCCATCATTATATCCGTTATAAAATTGCATCATATCACCACTATATGTCGTAAATGATGACGTGCGTGTGTGTATTCGTCGTACGTCCGTGTACGTATTATTCCGTGCCTCTTCACTGTCTTGTTTAATTTAAAATTAAATAAATACCCGATATGAGGATATTTATTAGGCATGATAATTAGAATGTTCTAGGCCTAACCTTGAAAAGAATTTCTTCAGTAAAATGATCATTGTGCTGTTGAATAAAAGGCGACTCGCCATCTGAAACATTCTCTGAAACCAATCGGAGCTGCGCCTTCTGGTATCTGTTTCCTCTCAGCTGCTACGTCTTTCTGCTGACCGTCGGGGATTCCCCTTTTTAAAAAACACGCACACGATACTGTACGATGGTTTTTCCATGGTCAAAATGTAGCGTTTTAATTTTACTAAAATACCTGCATGTAAAACAATCATATCGGCGATGAAATCCTTTTTTTTTATTTCTTTATTTTGAAAAGTCATTATAAAATTAAGACACATAACTTGTCAATAAATGTAAAATGATCAATAAGTAGCCTATAACACTCATTGTCTTACAACACTGTTATTGTTTTAACTACTGTAAATCTATAGGAAGGCCTAGGCTACTACACATTTATACATTTATTATATTATCCTAAAAAATTAGCTGGTATCCACGCGTAGGTTGAAGAAAGATTCGTAATTGTGGCTCTGGTAACTAATTTTAAAATCATATTAAATTAACATTTTCGAAACTATAAATCAGGGATAATCTTTTTAGAACTTTCAAACAAGGGACTATTTTTTTAATGATTTTTAAAAAGCACATCACTCCATTAAAACCTGTAAAATAAAAATTAAAACACAAATTATGTATATAGGATAAACTACTGTATACGACATTAGCGCGACCAAAGTAACAACGCAATCGATATCAAACGCAACCAATATGATTAAAACCGTGGGCGACTTTGCGATGGGGCGACTTTGCGTTGGGGCGACTTTGCGATGGGGCGAATTTGCGATGGGGCGACTTTGTAATGGGGCGACTTTGCGATGGGGCGACTGTGCCGGGGCGACTTTGTTTTGGGGCGACTTTGCGATGGGGCGACTTTGTATTGGGCGACTTTGTATGGGGCGACTTTGCGATGGGGCGACTTGACTGGATCCCACTATGACTACTAGGCTAGGCTCAGATACAACATGCATCCATCCAATTCACCCACACCCGCCGCGCGAAGTGTCTGTCCCATCTAGCTAGGCCTATCTAGGTATGCTAGCTCTTTAGCTATGTATAGATAGGCCTGCCCTATCATAGCCTATAAATATAATATTATAGCCTACTAGGCCTATGCCTAGCCTGAATGACTCAAGTTTATTAAGGTATATAGAATGCCTAAAATACAATGTTTACACACTGCATTCAAGTTGAATAAGAATTAATAATATCGGTTAAAACAAATGTTATAATAACGTGGAGACCTACATTATTTATCAAGATTTTGGAGTTGTATTAAACTGGAAAGAAATTATCGCTAAATTAAAATGGCGACTTTCGTAAAAGGCTTGCAACTTATCCGGTAAATAAAGTGCACGTTCGGAACAACATCGTCAAAAAAACCACGTCGCATACTCTACCGCCCTCTTCAGTACGTCAGTATTATTTTTACGTACGGTATACTATTTTAACCTAATCTTAGTCCAAAGAGGAGGCTTAGGCCTAACTAGTACTACAGTATTACTCAAATGAAAGAGAGGTATTTCTTTTGTAGAATAACAATAGGCGCAAAAAGTAAGAAGAAAGAGGGTAGAAAAAGATAGATGGCAGTTATAGTAAAAAAGAGAGACCGTCTGGCTAGCTAGAGACTAGGCCTAGCTAGGCTACTACAGTAGTTTAAGTTTGGACATAATCATTAGTTTACATAGGCCTAGCAGTAAGTTTAAGTAAGTAACTAAAGTTTAGGCTGTATATTATAGTGTGTGGTTCAGCAGAGTAGAGAATAGGATTACAAAGCAGACGTCATCCTGATAATTCGCTGTGATCAGGTTGCCAAAGGATGACGCTCAGAGGATAGTACACGAGAGGTAGCGATTGAAAGTTAACGAGCGATACCAACTTATCCTCTCGCACATCAATGTTCCAATCGCTCTGTGAATTATAGCACAGAACCTGATACCAGGTACGGAACGCTTCGCATCTGTCCACAGTGTGCCATAGGGCCTGGAACCGATTAAGCACACACAATACTTGGACTGTCCGTCGTACTCCATGAGCCTGTGTGCACCGCACAGGTCATCGCTGCAGTCATTTTTTCTTCCTGCAACAAACGTACACCAACAACAAAACCAGCAAACAACGGCGCTGTCATTCGCCATTTAGAACACTACCGTTTGTAGTTTTGCTATTTGCCGCTGCGGAGAAGAAGTCTTCTGCCCTGCCTGTTATCGAAGCGCCCATCGTTTTGTTTCCAACATCGACCTTGATCATCTTTGTGTCCATTGAAAAAATTATTATGATGAAGGTGAACAAAACGACTGCCGTGGTCAAGATCTCAGAAGTCTTTTTGGATATGACAGGTTTGTGGTAGGAATGACGCGTGTTGATCCACTTGATCTGTGCTGATCATCGACACATGCTATAAAAGGAATACGGATATACTGTATTCTTGAAGTATGAAAAAAAGTTAATCAACAAACACATCCTCTTTGCACACGTACTGTATGTTTCATTTTCCTCCATCTGTTGTCTTTAAAAACATTTTCATCTTTTGAACATTTTACTCTTTTGCTCCAACAGACTAATGATATTTTTTTGTTTCTTGATAATAGGACAAGAAGTTGTAGGGCCCTCTGAAAAATGTAATTAATTAAGTGTTTTTGTTGTTATTCTTTACTCAACTTAAAATGTCTAGAAAACTAATATCTAAAAACCTAAGACCTAATAAGATATCTTATTAGGTCTTTGTTTTGTAGATATTAGTTTTCTCTAGACATCCTCAGCTTGGATCAGATAAATTTAACGTTTTCCTGTTTTCTTGTTAATTTCCAATATTCTTTCATTTCTGTCATCGTTTGTTGTTGTCATCATCATCGTCATCATCATCACCATCATTCAGACAATTGAAATAAAAGGAAACAATTTTTTTCTCTTCTATATACTATAAGTATTTAATTTCACCAAAATATAAAATTACAAAATATATATGTACAAAAATAGTATCAAAAATTTAAATTACAGTTTTTACAGTAAAAAGTCAAACAAATCAGTGCTTTCTGAATTTCGCTTTTTTTAAAAAAAACTACTATGTTCTCGTTCTTTTCTGTCCGATTTGAGAGAAGATAACATGTCTTCGTATTATTCTTTTGTCCAGTTGGCTGTCCTGTCCTCTTTTTCTTTCTTAATTGCATCTCTCTTTCTCTCCCATTCCTTTGTCTTTGATTCAACATTTCCTTTACTTGAATTCCAGTTAAGTGAGGCCATTTGTTGATGTCATCTGGCATAGCGATTGTATCGGTGGAAATTGGCAGTGTTTGTACTGAATAGACATTTGCAAGCGACACTGAATGTTGATGATTTAGATCAAAAATGTCCAACTTTGTAAGCTCACATTGAACTGGTCTATTCACGTCCTTCATGGTTATAAAGTTTTGCATGAGCATTAATTCCAAATCATGCCTTTCTTTCTGTCTGGCGGCTTGTTTCCTTAATGCTTCAGCCTTAACCCGGAGTCTAGATCTGTTGCTCGATGATTAGTTTTCAGAGCTTGTGCAACTCGCTGAATCATTTGATTCAATGTCAGACATCTTAGAGATTATTGCAATAGAAGAGATTTTAAACTTACGTAACCTTGACGTCACAGTGCGGTTCTGGGAGTCAAAACGAATTAAACACATTCACAAAGGATAAAATAATGTTTATTCAACACAGCAGCAATGGAACGAACGATGAACAAATGATTGAACGATTGATTGAACGGTCGAACGAATAGTTGGACGAACAAATGATGATTAGACTGATGTTGAACGAACGATAAGTTAGATGATTGAATGTTTTAAACTGTAAATAATTGATAATTAAAACTGTCTTAGTGATTGAATAATGAATTGGTATAACAAATTTAAAACAACTAAACTAAATTCAAAAATCATATTAAACTACAGTAAATGTACGTAATACGCATAAACTAAATTAATGATCAAATCTGTATCATAATCATAAATTCGACTTAACCGTAAATCACAGCTCAAAATATGCCTTACTTGGCCCATCGGAATAATCAAACAAATGAATTAGCATTAATGATAATTAATCTATAATAGTATAGCTGAGTATTACACTACACCGAAATATACTGTATGAAGCTAAAATAGTAATACTCACTATTATCAGACTGTTTAAGACAGTACTTGGCAACAAAGAGTATTTAATTGTTGTCAACCTTAATTGTTAATGCTGCAATCATCTGTAATTATCTAAGCTTCAGTTAATCATGTAAAAATGTGCCATGTCTAGCTAGGATCTGTGGTACTGTATAAACACTGATTCAACCATGGAGGTTACCTCAAAGTTCCAACATAAAGTATTAGTCTAAGCCGAGACAATGCCCAACCAACTGAAGTGGATGTCGACTAACTTAATGAATGAAAAGTCGTTTGATTCTAGGTTGATAGAAAAAAAGCAATCAGTAAATTATTTAGTGTCATATTAATTTCTTATGTTTATTAAAAATATTTATTTTTTTAATTCCTTATTAGACGCAACGACAACAACAGGAGGGCGTTCAAAATGGTACAAGCTTCTAGTAACAGAAGAACATTGCATTTAAATGCGTTTGCTTACTCTTTAACAACATTTGGTGCAAGTCTAATGACAGGCGTCTTTAGTTTTTACTATGTTAAATTATTCCTAAATAAGTACGAGATTTCTGAATCATGGTTTCAAATTTCGCAGGTAGTTTACCTTCTTTGGAATGCCATCAATGACCCTCTGTTTGCTTATTTCCAAGATAACTCAAACATTGCTGTCTTTCGACAGCGTAGATTATCAATACTGTACGGAGCACCAATCTTTGCTGTTTCTTTTCTTTTCCCTTGGTTTCCCTGGCGTGACTATGAAAAAAACGACTGGTTGTGTGGCGTACATTTAATGGTAACATTGTCATTTTATGATGCTTTGTATACCTTTGTATTGCTCGCTCAGTGCGCCCTCTTTGCTGAGATATCTACCAAGTACGAAGATCGTATACTTTTGACGAATTGGAGCCAAATTGCTAAAACCCTTGGAGCTACTAGCGTCTTCTTCACAGAGTTTATATCCAATAGCATGCAGAATTTTCAAGCATTTCAAATGTGCTGCGTGCTTATTGCATTCGTTGGCTGGTTATCGATGACCTACACAGGTCGCAATGTTCACACTCATCAGGACGCAATGTTCGAAAAACAAAAGTCAGAGTCTCTGCTCGAACCGGAAAAAATACAACTGTCTTTGTATAACAGCTTTAAGCAGATATGCTTTGAGAAGAACTTTCTATGTTTCATAGGAACCAACTTTCTGATGGTTTTCCATATACAGTATTTAGTAAGCTTTCTGGCAATCCTTGGAGATCAACTTATACCAGATGATGATATTAGTAGTTTTTCACGGAAAGTAGTGTACGGATCCACTCAGATCCTGCCTCAGGTAATATATTATATTACACACTCGGTAACATACAAACAAATACACAAACTCGCAAATAAACAGACAAATAATAATATTTATAATAATGTTCAAATTAATATAGCACAAAATGCAAGCACTGAACAATCAACAAAAAATGTAAAAAAAAGTTAATTTGAAATTGCAACTTAAAAAGGTGAAACCAAAGTGATTGAACCTCCTTAGCAGAGGTAATAATATGAATAAATAATTCTCATTTACAGGTGTTGGTGTTGCTGTTAAGCTCGACAGTTTCAAAAATAGGATACTACAGTCTAATGGTTTGTTCCTTCTATCTCAAGCTTATCTTGGCATCATTAATGTTCCTGCTTGGGCCTACACATACATGGTTTATTGCTTTCTTTTTACTTTTAGATTGGTATGTTTTAATTTTTATTTTATATAAATAATTTATTTGCCGAGTGAATAGATAGAGTAACCTCTATGATAGCGCCATATCCGTAATAGCTTTTCAACAACATTCTTCTCCCCTGAGGGTCATTGTCGGGTCACATCATGTCATTGTCTGCCAACTACGGTGCTATTACATCTATCCACAATATTCTTAGGCATGTTATAATATAATAGTATGGAATATGTTATTCATTATATTGATTCACTTTGTGGTTTTTACCTCTTTTTAGTGGTTTATCAAATGCCGTTTTTAATTTTGCAAATCTTCCACTGTCTGACATTATTGATGATGACCAACAACGGCACCAACGCAAGTAAGTTTTACCGTCATAGATTAACAATTTTTTTTTAATGAATTTAAATCCACAGACTGTTAATTTTTTCAATTTATTTTTCAGGAGTCCACTATCATCTTCCGTGTTTGGCTTCAATGCCCTTTTTACTAAACCAGCTCAGTCGTTTGCTCCAATGTTGGTTGTAAGTATTCTCAATAGCCATGGTTACACTGAGATGAAACACGGAACAGCCTCAGAAGATCAGAGTGAAGAACTGCATGCTGCGATGTTCAACATTCTGTGTTTGCTTCCAATAGCTATTGCTGTTCTGCAGCTGATTGTATGGAGACCTTACTCAATACGATCCAGTCATAAGATTGTTCCAGTTCATCTAGAAAATTGAAATAAGCATAAATTTCTTGCCATTTTTTTTACAAGCATATTATGCATGTAAATCTTAAAAAGTCTCTTGTTACAGTACTGTAATATTTATTTAGCAAATACAACTTTACCTGGAGAAGGTAATTATGAGCCCAAACAGAAAAACTGCTCTTATTTATTAATACAAATAAAACATTAGTAGTAGCAGTAGAAAATTATTTTAAAACAGTTTTTCACCACACAAAAATATTAATACATGATCAATAAACCCAGAAAAGAACCTACTATACAAAATGCATTATAAACATATTCATATTTATTGTATTGTACGTTGACATTGTTGGTAGTTTGAGATCAGGTTTGGTGAGTGGTTGAGCTTCAAAGTCTGAAAGACGTAGAACTCCGTTTCAGATTTGGTTACAAAGTTTCTTTCATATTCTAGAAATGACTTTTCAATGTAATATTTAGAGTGTATATCTAAGATATGGTACTTGTTAAATACAGTGCAATACACAACTGTACGGTAATCAATTTTACCATTTCTTTTTCTCTTTTTACTCTTTTTGCAGCTGCATTTTGCCTAATAAAGAAATGTTTTATTAACTGAATAAAAATTGTAATATGAAATTTGTATTTTGTATATTGTTCTTGGGTATGCATTTTTAAATTGTGGGCTCTTGTAAATAGATATAATAGTTTCAAAAGTACGAAGAAATATTTATGAAAAAAAAATCTAATCGAAAAAAAAAATTTGGCAGCGGTGGGATTCGAACCCACGCCATCGAAATGACTGGTGCCTAAAACCAGCGCCTTAGACCACTCGGCCACGCTACCTTGAACAGATTGAAAGTATTTTTATTGGACATCACCACTTAATACATAAATGTTAATATTTGTTGAATATTGCTTTACTTTTCTTGATATTTTTTACTAGCTATAATAACTCTTACTAATAATTACATTTTTTTAAATTTATAAAATTGTTAATTTCAACATTTCGTTTATTTTTTAACTTCAAATGAATATTCATGCCTGGTAACGGTTCAATGATTTTAATGAATATGCAAAAGATGTACAAAATACAACAACATCTCATGTGTGTACTGTCACGTCGTCATAGGCGGTGAAGCATGACAGTGGTGTTGATAAAATTAATAATAAATATCCAGTCAGAGCAGCAGCCTACACTGTAGGCCTTCTCATTTTCTTTCACAAAAGCATCTCTGAGTTTAATGCCTTCAATACTATTAAATATAATATGGTAACATACAATATATCATTGTAGAGAGACGGATATCTTTGCAGTTTTTATCTCGAATGTAAAGTAAGTGCAAAAGTTTTTTTCCCAGGCCAGGCCATCTTCTCACGTGGTGTCGTACGTATGTGGGATGTATGTCTACTCAGACCAGGCATCCTTCTTGCAGGAGTGTGACCTACATTCAGTTGAGAATAAATATAGGCTAGGCTAGCATATTGAAAAATGCACTCTCCCTTGAATTTAGTAAACTATGCTAATCTATCAATTTAAATGAATGAAATATTAATTTTTTTCCTTTTTTTAACTTTTTTATTTAATGTTTTACTTTTTTTAGTAATTTATTTTTAGATTATATACAGTATTATAAAATAATTATAGTAAATGATAAGTAAAGGCCAATTGAACTTCTAATTAGTTTAGGTCAAATTATTGCTTTTTGGTGCTATTCTTAGTGTAGGCCTAGAGCAACCAATGGAAAGGAAATTTTTGTATAAAAACAGGTGTCATCAGATTAATTTTCAAGCCATTTTTAACTTTCAATATTTCTTTTACTGTAGGCCATTCTAGAGGAATTATTAAAAGAAAAATTTACTAAATATATTTATTGGTCTAAGCGCACTACAGCATGTCAGTCAACATCAATTTGGTACCGGTTGCTATGGATACAGAGGAAGATGATGACTTGAACATAAAAACATTGACAGAGATCGAAGTAGTTGATCATGTCTCTGCCGTCCACAAACCAATTCCAAGGCCCATTAATATGGCTGTGCGACGGCGGTGGCAGAGGGTTATGAGAAAAGCAATCCAGTGTACCGATCCATGGGAGGATTTTCACTTGGAGGTGTTTAAGGAAGAGAAAGCCAAGAGATTCAGGTATAATGCCATTGACCAATCATGGGTCGTGGATATGGTCTTCGTCAAAATGGCTGATGTGGTAAGTGAAGAATAAAAAAAGGCCCTATGTTTTGCTTCATTTTAAATATTTTATTATTTAATCTCATGCAATTTGGAAAAAAAAGTTGAAAGTAAATTACCATATTTTTTATACCGTTTTGCTGTGAATGTGATAAAGAAGAATAATTGTCATGAAATAAGTCCCTTTTTCAAAAGTGATTCTACAGGAATAGTGTAAAAAGATTGAAAATCATTCATTCATCGAAAGAACAATCAATTTTACGTAGACAAATAGTTACCAAGTTGTTGATTATACAGTCGTGGAAAAAGTCCTTATCTACTGTATTTTATTTTATAGAAAATACAAAAAAATTCCTATTACCCCCACTTTGAAAAAAGCTAAATATTTCATTTAAGTTTTTATTCAATAATTAAGTGAATTTATTTAATCTATAGCCATTTGCAAATGGAGCCATGAGGGAATGCTTTCGAATGTAAGTATCTCCATTAATTTACTTATTTATTAATAAATTAAACACAGTAATAGAAATAGTATTAGTTAATATACAGTACGGGGATAGTCTTTTCTACTTGTCTTCGTAAAACAAAGGAAACGCCTAATATAATGTTGAAAAAGTGTCCTTGGGACAGGTTCAAATGTCCATGAGGTAGTACTGTGAAGGATTCATGACCAACACAAATGACCTTTGTCATACATGACCCTGTTCAGTATGGCTGATAAACTGTTAACTTATTAATTTCAGTTTTCTTTCAGTGAAATATTCCTTTATTAACACTATCAAACTGTGATATGTGACAAAAAAATGTGATGTGCCCATATATGGACATGATGATGTCATCACTACCATATTTGTGCATATCCCTGTGTCATTTGCGTACATCACACTTTTTTTGTCAAACAAGTTTGATAATGTAAACAGATCCTTAGGAATATATTTTGATATTATTTGATTTCATATACCTATCACTATCATGAAACTGTATGATGGCTATTTTTACTGCTAGTATGATTTGTACAGTCTGTTCAGATGTAAATGGTTCCTAGTCTGATTTTATTCTTTTTTGGTTATTTATTAGGATATTTTATGGATAATTCTGTTCAGATGTAAATGGTTCCTCTGATTTTATTCTTTTTTGGTTATTTATTAGGATATTTTATGGATAATTTGTGTATATGTCCTTAGAAACATTGTACCATGTATTGTTTACAGACTACCTGTACTATAGAGTACCTTAAAATAAGTTAGTAGTGTCTAAATTGTAATTTACAGACTACCTAAGTACTTTTTAAGGCAAGGTTAGCTAGTTGTTTGAGTAAGTATTTATTTAACACCAATCAATAATACTGTTTACTCCTTGACCTGAACTTGGTGTAGTCACAACACAGTGGTGTGATGATAGCCCTTTGTTACCAAACAATGTTGGTCTGATGTTCATTGCTGAGATGTTCTTTTGTCTGTTGTATAAATAACCTCAGATTTTGCTTATTTCCTTTCTTGGTTCGTTTATTTGTCCATTTGCTTATTTATTAAGTTTTATCCTAGCTTCAAATTGTTTAACATAAGACTGATCACCTCGCACTTCCATACAACATACTTATGCACCAGTCTATAGTCACTAACAATGAACCAAAAAAGTCATAAATGGTTTTAAAAAACAATTTATTAAAGTATACCTTTAATGTATTTATTTAGTTGGTCATTAATCTAACTGCTTATGATAACACCGTTTTGTAAACAAATAACAGCCATAGCATCACAACAAACTCAAAGGTCAATATGTCTGTTGGATCACTCCTACACAACAAATTCACTTTCGAGGACACACATCAGACTGTCAGTTAAAGTTCAATTATAAACTAATATGTTTAATCATTTTAATGTTTACAATGTATTTATTGGGTTTTTCCACTTTCAGAAGAGTCCCCTGATTGTATGCAATGCAATTTTTACTATTTATAATAATGTGCAACAATATGTTGATTCAGTATATCAATAATAATAACATTGTAAACAGTAATTCTTGTGTAAATATTTATTCAAATAACTATTAAATCATTACACTGATAGATGTTGGTCTATATTAAGAGTACTGTAATAAATTTATACAGATATTGGTTTTTTCCATTTTTTGGAAAGTCCCCTGATTACAATGCAAACAACTATTTTGTGTAACTGGTTTTTTTATAGGTGGGAGAAAGGTGGGGTTTACAATGGAAGACTATTAAATAATAACATTGGATTGCAATGCACAAACAAATAGACGAGTTTCATTCATTCAATCTTAATTATGTATAATTAACAAAAAAATAAACTGTACTTTACTGTTAATGTTATGTTTTTTTTACGTAAGAGTGGGTGGGGATGTTGGAAGAAACCACAACCTACCGTACATATCAAGTCACAAGTTCCAGTATAACTATATGTTAGCCTGAGTGTACTTAAGCAACATACACTTTTATTACAGGACTATTTTTGTAAATAAGCATTTAAAGTTTTGACTATTAATATTGTAAACAGTCTGTTGACTTGATTATGATGACTCCTAACTGCTTTGTCATGCTTTGATAAGATCTGTCTATACTGCTGGTCAGTTTGTACCATCTGTTATTACCAATTCCTTCCCATTGCAGCATGCTTTATCGTTAAACCTCTACAAGCATAAGTTTTAGATACTAACAGTATTTGTTAATGTACATGAATTTCAAAATATCTAAAAATAACATAAAACATAAATTTCTCTTCTTTCTGATCAAATAAAGAATTTGGTAAAATTCTATAAAAACCAGTTACAGTAGGCTTATTTCAGTACATTCATTACATAAATTATTTTTCTTTCCTAAATATTTCTTGTCAATTTAATGAATGTATGCAAATTGAGTATACAGTACTGCCACTGCTGCTGTGTAGTGTAAGATTTGTCAGCATAGGTTTTTAGCAAATCATAATGTCCTGTTTTTCATCAACACTAATTCACTCCATAGATGACTGGTCACAGACTGTGCTGTATGAAATATGACCGCAGGTGACCATCTACTTTTCTTTGTCCAATCAAATATTACATTTACTGAGGCATGTAACTAGAGAATAACAAATTAAAGGTAACCTGCCTTGACCCTCTGAATAAAAAAAAATAGAAAAGAACAAAAATGAAGGCTAGGCTTTTGTATTCATTGACATCCAGGGTTCATTATTTAAACTACATCTGGTTCAGGAAGTCTATGGTTAGGTTACCTTGGGGTCAATCAGTTTCCTGGTGTTCATGTCAGTCAATGCCTTCATCCTGTTTTCAACTTCAATGATTTTTATTGAAATAAAATAGAACAATAAAATAATACATTCATGATATTATAGTATTGACTTTGCAATAACATAAATAAGTAACTTAAATAATAATAATAATAATAATATGTTTTAGAACAGTAAACTATTGAAAACCATCAATCATGATTTCTATCTCTGCAATTGTTAATTTTGTATAATCAATTGATAAAATTAATGTAATTTAATTTTTAAATTATTATTTTATTAACTATATGACAATAACAACATATAACAATGAAATATACTTTGAATTCTAGCTAGAATGATCTCGCCAAATTCATATGATTGCCTTGTGTATTTGTGGTATGAGTTAGTAAACAGATAATTTAATAAGAACTTAACCCATGTTTACCATTATTCATAATAAAATGAATCTACAAATTCTATCTGACAGGAAAAAAATCTCAAACATGAGCAGAACAAAGAACTGGAAACATTCTGGTAATTTTGTTTCTAAGCGGTACATGGCATCTGTTGAACGAGACGTCTATTTTAATGATGTGCGATTGCAAATGGATGCTAAGCTCTGGGCCGAGGAATATAACAGACACCATCCACCTAAACCGGTATTAACAACTTACTGTTTTGAAAATTAATAAGCTGATTTTGATTTGATTTTTTTTGATACCAGATACCAGATTTGTTATCTGTTTTTTATCATGTATGGTATGGTATCTACCTGAGGGGTCCCCTGATCATATGTCATCTGCTTTGAATTAATTTGTTATGGACTGACCGAGGAATTAAAATAAACAACATCCATCCAAACCCATATAATTACAATATACACCTCTATTCAGGGGAAACCTCTATTCAGGGAATTAAGGTGACACTTCGTCCAGAAGGAGTCCCATAATAGAGGTTTACTGTGTTTATGAAAACAAATATATTTATAAGTGATAACATTATTGTACCATATCAGTAGTGATATTAATAATATATCATTTTTTTTTCTTTTGTTTCCAATAATTATTCATTATTTAATCTTTTAGATTGACATTATGGCCATGTGCATTTTGGAGTTCAAAGATCGACCTGGTAGCCCACTTTACCACATCGAGAATTTCATTGAGGGTGACTACATGAAGTATAACTCAAATTCTGGCTTTGTCCGAGACGAAGCATTGAGACTCACTCCACAGGTAAAGTCACAATTACATAATATAGTTGCACGTCTAAAGCTACAGGATGTATACACTATCAAACTAGTTTGACAAAAAACAGTGTGATGTGCCCAAATATGGTAGTCGTATGATGTTTTTAAAATGTAAAACATGATTATTATTATTAAATAAATTATTTGGGATATAGTTGCTCTTACAAACACTTGCATGCAGTACATGCAAATTGTATATCTCAGTTTGCATGACATGGAAATATTAACATTAACAAATACTTATATACAATACATTATCCGCTGTTGTATTATACTGCCTGATCATCAGATAATCCACTGTGACTCATAAAAATATCATCACCAACAAGCACTCCTTGAGCATTATTGTAAACTAATCCTGTTGTGGAATCGCATGATTACTTAACTATAGCTTGAAGTAACACTATACAAATGTAATATGCTAAATATTATAATTCAGGTTAGACTAATTGTGATCTTTACTTATAATATGTAAATCCTTTGATCCCAATAGGAATATGCTGATTTATAAATCTATTTTTATTTCAGATCACGGTCATCTCATGTCAATGACCATTTGACCATTTACTTTTAATATTATTTTTATTAATCAGAATTTTGTATTATTTAATTGTTTTCTTTTTTAGGCCTTCAGTCATTTCACATTTGAAAGGTCAGGTCACAAGTTGATTGTTGTTGATATTCAAGGTAAATGTTAGTTGATAATATTAATTTGCATAAAGTTAATTAAGTGTAACTTTACACTACCTGTTTTCAGCAAAAATAATTCAGTTTCAAGTTGAATCAAAATTACATAATTCTAAATATCAGAACAGATATCTACACATAATATTTGTTGTGCTGATTTTTTGACTGACATTATGAACATATGTTGAAATCCTTTTTGTCACATGACACATTGCTTAAATGTAACTAATTACAGCTTGGTAATCTACTAATCAACTTAGCTTTCACAATATTAGTTTACAACAAGGTCATACTTTCCAGGTCAGTGTTATGCTAATACTTTCCAGGTCAGTATTATCCTAATACTTCCCAGGTCAGTGTTATGCTAATACTTTCCAGGTCAGTATTATGCTAATACTTCCCAGGTCAGTGTTATGCTCATATTCTCAGGTCAGTGTAATGCTAATGCACTTTATATCAGTGTATGCTAATACTTTCCAAATATGTCATCTAATAATTTTAATAACATTTTCTAAATGTGTATCATTTTAGGTGTTGGTGACCTTTGGACTGATCCACAGATTCACACCTCCAATGGAACAGAGTACAACGATGGAAATCTTGGTACGAAGGGGATGGCGCTGTTCTTCTTCACACATACTTGTAACACTATCTGTGAAAAGATGGACATGACACCATTTGATATGCACTCATCAGAAATTGCTGATCATTCTAGATATCTTGATATGCATGTAAGACAACTAATTAACAACTGATTATGAAATATATTTATCATGGTAATTTTATAGTACATTTGTTTCTAAGGATGATGTGTGGTGGAAGAGTAGAAGGATCTGTTAACCATATTAAACCAATGCTGAATCAAACATTTTTTTTTTTAGACATTCAATGAAAGAAAAACAAAATATATAATATTTGATTTTTATAATAATCTTGTATTTTGTAGAAGAATTCATCAACAGTTTGTAGTGGTGAAGAGGAGCCAGTATTCCGCCCTCGTCCTCGCAAATCAATCACACCACTTGATATGACCAAGTTCATAATACGCGAAGTTAGAGAACGCCACATATCAGAATGCTCCGAAGAAAGCATGGAAGAAATGGATTACAAGTTTGAAAGACGTACGTCTTCTGACAGTAACCGATCGTTATCGGAAAGTTCTGACACTATTGGTGATCTTCCACCGTCACGTTTTGCCAATTCCAGACCGGTCATTGATAAGAGACGGGCATTGAGATATGGCGCATCAATTTGTTTTACGTCACCTGCATCTCCAGAAGAGGTTTGCATGCCGTCATCTCCTTTGTCAGAGATTGCGGACGAGGATGAGAACGGAGAGGAGGAACATGGTACGACTACAAATCATGTGACTTTTGGAAGAAATAGAAGCCGTACAATTTCAGGTGGAGAAGGAGACTCTATGACGAGGGTATTTTGTACAATATTTTTATCGTTTCTTTTGATTGAGTGGTGCTGAATCAAGATATAGTACTAGGAATAAATAAATATATTTTGCAGCACATAGTGACAATAGACCTGACTCATAAAGTTCACTTAAGATCTAAATCTAGACAATATCTACAGTTTAATAATAATAATAATAATAATGATATTCGTTGTTACAAGCACAAAACTCTTTTTGGATCAAATATACTCGCATAATGGAGCTTTAATCAGCACAAAGTTTTGTCTTGATCTAACCAGGTACCTATTTATACACCTGGGTGGAGAAAGGCAAACATAAGTAAAGTGTCTTCCCTAAAGATACAAGCAGTGCAGCAAAAGTTGAATTCAAACTCACTATCTCACGATCAGTAATCCAACGTACAACACACTGCACCACACACCCTCAGTTTATAATGTTACTTTTGGCTAGCAAATGTGTGTGCAGCCTAGTAATATCTTTTTTTTCTTGTTAACCAATTAGGAAGAAGAAGCCGCTGCATATTTTAAGTGCAACATGAAGGCTCGTGCATCCTGCGTTAATTTGGAAATGCAGTTAAGATTACGAGCAAATATGAGAAAATCGGATGATTCCATTCTTGGCAAGGTAATGGCTTTGTACAGTACAGAACAAGAGAATGAATGAGATTATTATTAAGACACTTACTAATAACAAATTCTCTTCCCTAGATTCACATGGACATGGCCCGTTACCACGAAATTGGACGGTTTGCTCAGACAGATGATGTACGTAATATGGAGGCCGCCCTCTATCATCTTGAACAGTCGGGCCTCTGTGGATCACTTGAAGCTATCATCAATCTTGCTAAGATATATCTGCAGCTACCGCATGATGTCCTCGAAGACCACTCAGTTGAGGTGTGTATTATTATTCTCATGTTTAGTGAGTACCCATGTCCCAGTACTTAGCACAATATGTGTTGGTGTGCGTCACTTTTCCAATTCAATTAAATAAATGGGACACACAGTAGACAAAACACTATACATGTTATACAATGCTAAATTCCTAGGCAATATACAGACCTGGACCGGCATTCACTGTTTTTCCAAGGAAATACCTTGATGTCTGGAAGTAGTGTTATATTTTTCTTGTTATCCTCCAGGACAATCCTCAAAATCAGGACAAAGGGTTAGACTACATGGAGCAGGCTGCAGATGCCAGAGACAGGGCTTCACAGATATACATGGCTAAAGCATTTGACACTGGTAATGGCCTAGGCACACAGAGGTAATGAAAATGTATGCAAATTAGGCCTTAAACCTGGTCAGTAAATAATAATCAAAATTTAGCAAAAAGATAAAGGTTTAAATTTGTAAAACTCTTTTTTTTCCAGAGAGAAAGATTGGGATGAAGCTCTCCATTGGTACTCTTCCGTCACAGATGCTCCGCAAGACGATGATTCTGGTGGCTATGATGCTGTCGTTGATACGCCCATATATCAATTGATTGCTAGACAAGCAGAAATATACAGGGAGGGCGGTTTTGGTGTCGATAAAGATCCATCACGTGCAGGTCAGTTATGTGCTATATATATAATTAATAATTAATACAGTATATTTAGGACACCTGGCCCAAACACCGTTTCCTCTTAATGTGGGTGTCCCCTGATTAAGGGTTGGCCATAGTGTTCAAATATATATATCATTTCATGGGAAAGTATCTTCTTAAAAGGGAGTAATTCTAGTGTAAAAAAGCTTTTTAAATGTTGTACTAAAAATTGATATTAATATTCTAGGTGACCTGTACAATGAAGCAGCAGAAAGTGCAATGGCAAGTATGAAAGGCCGATTAGCTAATAAATACTACATGTTGGCAGAAGAGGCATATGGAGAGGTCGAGGAAGAAGATTAGTGAGGTCAAACAACAAGATTAGTGAGGTCTAACAACTACAAGGTTGGCAAAAGATATACGTTCCTTTGATCTTAACGTATGTAGGTAAAATTATTTGCGAATGTGTAAATAATCTTTAATTTTGTCTTATCTTTCTTTCATCATAATTTAAAAACAAAAACATTGCTTTTGAAATCAATTTTACAATACATTTCAAATTTTAACATTTGCATAATTTAAAGTTTTATTTTCTGTAATTGATTAAGAAATTTAAGTTAATTTGGTAAAATGTTGAATAAACCTTTTAGAACATATTAGTTTGCACATCCTGGAGGTGTATGTGAAATGATAAACAACTGTTTTATCTTTTGATTACATTGATCTGTCTTAAGAAATTTTATGGATATTATTTGGGGATTGGAGGAGGAGAATCTCCATTATGTTTTCTCAGTCATGTTAGCCTAGGCTAATGTCTTAGCTACAGAGGGCGAAATTTCATTTTAGACGTCAATTTTTACAAAACAACAAAATAATGCCTAAGCAGAACCTGACATCTTTATCAATACAATCGTATTACTACCATAAAATGTATAAAATGGCAAATATTAGCAATACGTTTTGCTACAAACTGTTATTTTAATTTGTTTTGATTTAAATTAGAAAATGCAATCATGTAATATTTAGTACTGTAAAATTTACAAGTTATAGCCCATCTACTAACATACACATACTATAAATTGTTTGCCTTTTCAGTAAAAAAGCAGCAACTAACAAAGCAACATTCCATAGAATCGATACTAATGGACATGGCATTATATATATGCAGTAGAACCACTATATTTGGTGTGACACAAGGGTGTCCACTGAAGAATAGGAGATGGATAATACAGCATACATTTCACAATTTGATAGATAGATTAATAGATTTAATCCTTAACATTATATGAGAATGCATACTTTATGAGACAAAATATCGGTTTATAATATTTGCTTAATTTTGAATTAATCAAATGTAAAAATATTCATGTTCTTTTGTTTGAATGATTTTTGTTTCTATCTTAGATAGGATACAAGATATCATTTTGTTTAATTAATTTTTTAACGACATAGTTTACTTCCAATAATCTTTCGTATTGGTGCTAGAGTTCTTAAATAACTAGAAAGCCACTATAATAGTAATGTCAGTTTCTTGTAAAGCTAAATTATTGTGATATTGCAAGAGGTTTTCTAAACTCAAATTTACTGTATTTTTTTCTTTTTTGGATGATGTTACAGTTCTTAACTTTCTACCACTCTTTTTGAAGCTTCATTCCTTCTATCCTTCTTTAAGGAAATAATGTTAATTTATACAGTAGATTGGGATCCCAATTAACAAAGTGTCTGCTTAATTAGGGGTTGGCAACGTGTTAATATTTCCCCTTGTTTATTTCAGTGGAAAGTGTCCCTTGAATAAGTGTCTGTCTACACTATCAAACTTGATGTGACAACAAAATATGATGTGCCCATATATGGACACAATGATGTCATACATGAGCATATCACTATCATATTTGGGCCTATTACACTTTTTTTGAATAAGGGTGTCCCAACAAGATTCTACTGTTTAGTTGTATTTTGAAACACAATTTTTGATTTTGATTTTTTTTTCTACATTTCAACTACCTCACAAGTTATTTTTTATAAATTTAAAAAAAATTTGTATTTTATTCTGACATACACACACAAACAAATCGACAAATTTTTATGTTTTTGTAGACATCTTTTTTTTCGAATTTTCAAGTTTAACAATTAAATGTAAAGAACCAATGTAGAAAATTAGGGGAACATTATTAACATGATGGTACCACACACTTTGTTATACTATTTCTACCTTTATCAAGTTCATATTGATTATTGACTATGATTTAATATTGATTATACATTTTAGAGGACACAACATAACCTACATGTTTGTCCAGATTTCCAAGCATTTCACACTTTTATTCTTTATATATTTTAAACAATAATACCTTTCTGGAATTCTTTATTAGATTGTCGTTATGTTAATGTTTATTACATTATGTTAGTATGTTATAATAAAATTTAATATAAAAAAAAATCAGTATTAAAAAACAATTAGTTTAAGTCTCTGACTAGTAAAGTCACGCCAAAATTAACTGAATATAATATTAAATATGGAACTTTTATTACAGCTTTTACTTTTATTTAAATTCCTTTCAATTATTTTAAACCACAATATTATGAAATAAAAGTGATGAGATACAACTTAATGGATTCTTATTAATAAAATGTTTTTAAAAACATGAAATTGTAGCAGACAATTTAGCTTTTTATAGCAATCTTTTGTACTAAAGTTGTGAGTTTTATTACTAATGCTATGCTGTACAAGTTGTATTACTTCAGAACACGAGTTCCATCAATATTGATAGGATCTTGATACAAGATCTGTATATAATAATTGATATAGTTCAGTCAGTAATTGTGTTAGAGAAAAAACTATTATTATAATAATAATAGTCAAATGTTGAAATCTTGATAACTGCTTAAATGCAATACAATACAAGATCTATACCGATAGTAGTTGGTAAATGTCTTTAATGTGTTTTAATCTTGGTATTATCGATAGGAATTGAATGCCTGAATAGAGTGAATCACTTGGCACAATCTACCGTATAGACATTTCTGCTGTGTGTAACACAATGGTCAGTATATTATAGTGTTAACACTGTATTAGGTCAAGTAGTTGGGAGTGCATGCCCCTCCCACTTTTGAAAGTTGAGTTTTCTAGATTTGTCAATACCAAATAAACATGAACGTGTATGAAATACACCATACATTTGTCAAATTGCAACTGGTTCTGTATGCCTTCGATAAATAAACAACTAAAATACAGAATTTTTGTCTACATATGATTTTTTATTTTATTCTACTCTTGTTTACTGTATAAAGATTGCCTTTTAAAATGCAAGTTACATAAAAAATTTATATTTTGTTTGTAAATTTCAGTTTTTATATTATTTAATAAAGCATGAATTGACATTTTCCTTTCCATCTATCAACTTCTTCACGTTCTTCTGCTGTCAAACCACCAGGGTACATTTTCCTGGTCTTCATTTCATCTGTAATGGAAGAGTTCCGTCTGGTACACTCTGCTGATGACCGCTTACCTGCTCCGGCTGCCATTGCAACACGTGAGCTGGTATTAAAGTGCATATGGCGTGAATCAGCATCAAAACTCCTCTCGTTAAGACGAGTGACGGATGCCATCAGGTCGTCTGTAGCCATGTTTATTTGTGAACCACCTGGACGAAGAGCACCATGGTTAAGTGCGAGGGAGCCTCGGCGTAGATTAGCTTTGCGATTCGAGGCCGCCATCATCATAAGACTTGATTTACGGTCTGGTTCTGTTCCAGAGTAATCGTCCATTGTGTGGTACATCATCATTGGTTGTTGTACTGCTTGAAAAACATTATTTCTCTTGTTTTATGTTTCAAATAAAGGCAAGTAATCGCAATCGCAAACATTCTTTAACTTTTAAGTCAACACATTTACAAACGTATGCACAAAATGCACAATTTTTACCAAGACAACTGGGATTGGGAGGTTGGAATACAATTTTTTAATTCCATGTTACATGTCAATACAATTATTAAATTTATCTAAACTTAAACTTGAACTTAATTGACTAAACAAACATGTAGCAATAGTCTTACAGTTATGGTCACTGAGTTGAATGCTAATCTTCTGGGCGGCTGGTCCTCTAAGTCCAGTATGTTCAGCTCTTTCTAACATGCCCAGATGATGAGTCACATTGGAATCCGCTCTAATAAATTTAATATCATAGGTTAAGATTCTATGTATTATTTTATTTTGTATTAACAAATTGTAGCGTATCTTTGCAAGTCTGATAACATTCATACTTACGTATGTTTGATAGCGACAGCTCGTAGTATGTTTGTGACCAGTGATGGTTCCTTCTGTTTCATAGCACGCTGACTCAATGCATAACCATGGGACGCATCAGCCTCCATGGGCTTCCAAGTGTCGCCACCTAAAAGAGAAGGGTTAAGGCATGTTAAAACTGATGAGAAAAGAGATACAGAGAGGAACACTGAAACACAGGAACTAGATTACCATAACTAGCCTCAAAGAACACTCGCACCATCTGGTCTTTCTCAATTATCTACCAATACGGAGAACTGAGATACGGAGAGAAACACTGCAACCCAGGAACTAGATTACCATAACTAGCCTCAAGGAACACTCGCACCATCTGGTCTTTCTCAATTATCTACCAATACCAATACGGAGAACTGAGATACGGAGAGAAACACTGCAACCCAGGAACTAGATTACCATAGCTAGTCTCAAGGAACAATCACACCATCTGGTCTTTTTCAATTATCTACCAATACCAATACGGAGAACTGAGATACAGAGAGGAACACTGAGACCCAGGAACTAGAATACCATAGCTAGCCTCAAAGAACAATCACATCATCTGGCCATTGTCTACCAATACCAATATAGAGAACTGAGATACAGAGAGGAACACTGAGACTGGGGAACTAAAATACCATAGCTAGCCTCAAAGAACAATCACATCATCTGGTCATTTTCTACCAATACCAATATGGATAACTGAGGTACAGAGAGTGACCCAAGAACTATAGTTTGGTCTCATGTCTCATCTTATGTTTGGTTAATAACTGAGTGTCAATTTTTTGGGGTTTTCCCTTAAGCGTGGTTCCCACTAGCGACGCAACGCAAGGGACGTAACGCAACGCAAGTGAATTGACCAATCACAAGCGATGGCTAACTGTCTATAACTTCGCTTGTCATTGGTTAAAACGCTTGCGTTGCGTTTACGTCCTTGCGTTACGTTCTAGTGGGAACCACGCTTTACCAAGTGAAGCTAATGACGAACAAGGTGTTCCAAAGTCAGCAGTTGATGTGTCAATAGGTCGATTCAACCAATCAGAATGCTTTAAATGATCGACAGTGGCACGACATCTTGGCTCTAAACAAAGCATTGATCTTACAAAAGACCGACAATCTTCAAAAAAGAAAAAGAAAGTTTATCTTACATGTATAGTATTGTTTTACCAAGCCTTTTACACCATCTCAAAATGGGGCTTGATTTACACGGTAAAGTGGGCCTACTGTTGTGCATCAAAAGGATTCACAATTCCATAAGACACACAACTCTGCAAACTTGTGCTAACATCTTCTTACCTTTTGACACTTTCTTCTCAAAATGAAGCTTTTCTCTTCGTCTAAAAGACGCCATTAAGATATTGAAGTCATCATCGCGAAATGGCAATCGCCCACACAACATGGCGTAAATAACTATACCTGTAATAAGTATTGATTGATAATCAATGTTATAGTTTACTTATTTTGTTGCTGGGCTTAAAGAAAATGCTTATATGTTTCTTCCCACGTTCTCGAAGGGTAGGCCTATACATATAAAATGAATGATCTGTTTTCTGTGGCCGGATGAGGTTGATAACTTACCCATACTCCAAATATCTGCCATTTTCCCGTCGTAACAAATACCTTCATGGATTTCAGGTGCGGTGTACACGAATGAACCACACGCTGTGTCAAGCAGGGTGCTGCGGTCACAAAAAGTCGAAAAGCCTAGATCTTTAAAATAAAGGCAAGGTTTAAAGGTGAATTCCAAAGAGACAACCAAGCAATTCGCTGCAAACGAACAACTGAAGCGCCTGTATGCAAATTGAGAGATATTTTAATTATTCGGTTACTTTTAACCAATGAGAGAATCGTTATTTATGCATCATACACGTAGCAGCCAATGAGAGAGGAAACGCTAACATCAATAACCTGAACGTGGAGGGAAGATAGCCAATGAGAGGCCTGGATGCTTTTAACTGTGGGCGTTTGCAACCCAAAACACGTATAGTAGTTAGAGTAGATATTGCTTTAGATATCGCCAAAAAGTTAAATTACCAGCTAATTTTATGTTATTTTGTCGATCCAACAAAACGTTTTCACACTTGATATCGCGATGTACAATATCTAAATTGTGTAAATACGTCACGACGTCCAATAGTTGATGAAAAATGCGACGTGACTCGCATTCCGAAAGATGTCCTGGAATAAAAATAAGAAGTAATCTAATGATTATAAATAATTGAATATAAATAATAATTGTACCGCACCAAACAATTTAGAAAATAAAATTGCGATTATCAATGCGACTTTTCAATGCTAAAGGGTATTGTGTGGTAAAAGTCATTAGAATATCAAACAATGAAATTATATTATATATAAATATACCCTTTCTGTTGATGTAGTCTAACAAGTCTCCGCCAGGAAGATATTCCATAATTATGTAAGTGTGTTTATTTGTCAAAAGTGCTCCTTCGAATCCAATCTGAAATTGTATAAAAAAGAAAGACCGCTAAATATTATGCTGATTTTGAAGCCCGAGGGGAGGTAGATGGTTTTCTATGTGGAGGTTGGGTGAAGACAGAGAAGTACATCTTGGTATCTCACAACCTATCAGCATCTCCAACACAATAATAATGTCATTGGTGGTGAGTACAACTAGGTTTGAACCAAAGCACTGGCGATGTAAAGCACACAAATAAACCACAAGCAACAGAGCCACTTACCAGCCGTTCGTGGCCAAGCGTTTTCATTATTGTAATTTCTCTTGGAATAATCTTCTTGGTATACTCTTCCGGCGCATTCTCTTTTGATATTATTTTGATTGCTAGATCTTTGTTGAGCTTCTCACTATGGACCTTCACCACCTGTACAACAATGCAAATCAACAAGACAAATTGTCATTGTCATGATATTGTCCGACATCGTCACGATATTGTCCGACATTGTCACGATATTGTCCGACATTGTCACGATATTGTCCGACATTGTTACGATATTGTCCGACATTGTCACGATATTGTCCGACATTGTCACGATATTGTCCGACATTTTCACAATATTGTCCGACATTGTTATGATATTGTCCGACATTGTCATGATATTGTCTGACATTGTCACGATATTTTCTGACATTGTCACGATAGTGTCCGACATTGTTATGATATTGTCTGTCATTGTCACAATATTGTCCGACATTTTCACAATATTGTCCGACATTGTTATGATATTGTCCGACATTTTCACAATATTGTCTGACATTGTCACGATATTGTCTGACATTGTCACGATAGTGTCCGACATTGTCACGATATTGTCTGTCATTGTCACGATATTGTCCGACATTTTCACAATATTGTCCGACATTGTTATGATATTGTCCGACATTAATTGTCATGATATTGTCCGACATTGTCATGATATTGTCTGACATTGTCACGATATTGTCTGACATTGTCACGATATTGTCCGACATTGTCACGATATTGTCTGACATTGTCATGATATTGTCTGACATTGTTACGATATTGTCCGACATTGTCACGATATTGTCCGATATTGTCACGATATTGTCTGACATTGTCACGATATTGTCCGACATTGTCACGATATTGTCCGACATTGTCACAATATTGTCCGACATTGTCACAATGTTGTCTGTCATTGTCAAGTATGATTTGTTGTTCATAATAAAGGTAAGTTAGCATTTAATTTGGAATAGACAAAAATGCCTAATACTAAAACGATATATCTAATAGTAAATACATTATAGAAAGCCATAATTTTAATACATGAAAATTGTATTAGGCCTATTGTCACATTGATTACAGATCTATTTTCATATATTTGTTAGATCTACTACCCTACTCTACATTTGTATAAAAAATTTAACTTACCTTTGAAAACATTCCTTCGCCTAATGTTCGACCTATCTGTATCCCAAGTCCCAGAGAATCTAAAGGGTTACTTTGTTTGCGAGGTGTCCAGCAGCTATTGCCTCTTCTTTTCTTCATTTCAAACTCCTCACTTGAGTAAAATATTTGGTCGTCTGCTGGCATTATGACGTGGTTATTGAATTTATTAATTTGTGAAGCAAAAATATGACATACAGTCCCACTGTGCCTTAACGTTTAAGTCTGTGCGTCCTTTTCTCTAAACTTTAAATTTTGGTGGTATAGTGTGTATACTTTTATATCGTAACCTAGTAACTTGCGTACGTATTGATGCGTACTTAGCAACAGTGGGCATACGTACGCGTACACGTGTATCTAATGTGTAGAGTTTGGTTGCCGGTGTAAGATTGAAATGTGTCCATCATTCAAAAGTGTCCGGGTGGACACTTTTCAGCATTGGATAGTGTCCAATTGCATGTTTCAACGGGTTCGCGGGCGTTTTCCAACAATTTAATGCTGTCCGGCGCGTTTAATAATGTCTGACCCTTGGATTGAATACCGTCCGTGGTTGAGATTTGAGATTCAGGTTTTGATCGTGATTGCGCATGCACTTGTCTTTTTTTAACGACCACTATTTGTTAATAATGCCAAACTAGTTTTTATTTTTCAAAGATAACTTGGCTTAAAACACCTCCAATTAGCGACCATTATATTATTTGGTATGAATAAAGACAAGAAGAATAAATAACAATATAATAATAATCATGTAATAAAAACAAGTAATTATACTGGTCCTCTTCCAATTAAAGAACACTTTAGTTTAGACACTTCCAATTAGCGACCATTTTTATTGTTTTGTATGAGTAAAGACAAGAGTAATAATAGTTTTTAATCATGTGACAAAAAACAAGTAATTGTACTGGTCCTCTTCCAATTAAAGATCACTTAAAATTAAACACTTCCAATTAGCGACCGTTTTATTATTTTGTATGAGTAAAGACAAGAATAATAAATAGTTTATAATCATGTGATAAAAAACAAGTAATTGTACTGGTCCTCTTCCAATTAAAGATCACTTAAATTTAAACACTTCCAATTAGCGACCGTTATTATTGTTTTGTATGAATAGAAACAAGAAGAATAAATAGATTTTAATCATGTGATAAAAAACAAGTAATTGTACTGGTCCTCTTCCAATTAAAGATCACTTTAATTTAAACACTTCCAATTAGCGACCGTTATATTATTTTGTATGAATAAAGGCAAGAATAATAAATAGATTTTAATCATATGACAAAAAAACAAGTAATTGTACTGGTCCTCTTTCAATTAAAGATCACTTTACTTTAAGACACTTCCAATTAGCGACCGTTATATTGTTTTGTATGAGTACAGACAAGAAGAATAAATAGATTTTAATCATGTGATAAAAAACAAGTAATTGTACTGGTCCTCTTCCATATAAAGGTCACTTTACTGTAAGACACTTCCAATTAGCGACCGTTATATTATTTTGTATGAGTACAGACAAGAAGAATAAATAGATTTTAATCATGTGATAAAAAACAAGTAATTGTACTGGTCCTCTTCCAATGAAAGATCACTTTACTTTAAGACACTTCCAATTAGCGACCGTTATATTATTTTTTATGAATAAAAACATGAAGCATAAATAGTTTATAATCATGTGATATAAAATAAGTAATTGTACTGGTCTTCTTCCAATTAAAGATCACTTTACTTTAAGACACTTCCAATTAGCGACCGTTATATTATTTTGTATGAGTACAGACAATTAGAAGAATAAATAGATTTTAATCATGTAATAAAAAACAAGTAATTGTACTGGTCCTCTTCCAATGAAAGATCACTTTACTTTAAGACACTTCCATTTAGCGACCGTTATATTATTTTGTATGAGTACAGACAAGAAGAATAAATAGATTTTAATCATGTGATAAAAAAAAACAAGTAATTGTACTGGTCCTCTTCCAATTAAAGATCACTTTACTTTAAGACACTTCCAATTAGCGACCGTTAAATTATTTTGTATGAGTACAGACAAGAATAATAAATAGATTTTAATCATGTGATAAAAAATAAGTAATTGTACTGGTCCTCTTCCAATTAAAGGTCACTTTACTTCAAGAAACTTCCATTTAGCGACCGTTATATTATTTTGTATGAATAAAGACAAGAATAATAAATAGTTTATAATCATGTGATATAAAATAAGTAATTGTACGGGTACTCTTCCAATTAAAGGTCACTTTACTGTAAGACACTTCCAATTAGCGACCGTTATATTATTTTGTATGAGTACAGACAAGAAGAATAAATAGATTTTATTCATGTGATAAAAAACAAGTAATTGTACTGGTCCTCTTCCAATGAAAGATCACTTTACTTTAAAACACTTCCAATTAGCGACCGTTATATTATTTTTTATGAATAAAAACAAGAAGCATAAATAGTTTATAATCATGTGATATAAAATAAGTAATTGTACTGGTCCTCTTCCAATTAAAGGTCACTTTACTGTAAGACACCTCCAATTAGCGACCGTTATATTATTTTGTATGAGTACAGACAATTAGAAGAATAAATAGATTTTAATCATGTGATAAAAAACAAGTAATTGTACTGGTCCTCTTCCAATGAAAGATCACTTTACTTTAAGACACTTCCATTTAGCGACCGTTATATTATTTTGTATGAGTACAGACAAGAAGAATAAATAGATTTTAATCATGTGATAAAAAACAAGTAATTGTACTGGTCCTCTTCCAATTAAAGATCACTTTACTTTAAGACACTTCCAATTAGCGACCGTTATATTATTTTGTATGAGTACAGACAAGAAGAATAAATAGATTTTAATCATGTGATAAAAAATAAGTAATTGTACTGGTCCTTTTCCAATTAAAGGTCACTTTACTTTAAGACACTTCCATTTAGCGACCGTTATATTATTTTGTATGAATAAAGACAAGAAGAATAAATACTAGTTAAGACAAGAAGAATAAATAGTTTATAATCATGTGATAAAAAACAAGTAATTGTACGGGTCCTCTTCCAATTATAGATCACTTTAGTTTAAACACTTCCAATTAGCGACCGTTATATTATTTTGTACGAGTAAAGACAAGAAGAATAAATAGTTTACTTGTTTAATCCCCAATCAATTAAAAGTTGCACCTTTTTATAATCAACACGATATAGCTGATCTCTTGAAAAAACATAATCAGTTTTACTGAAGTATTATGTTAATTGGTACATTGATCGTCACATCGAGAATATGGTAGGGGTGTCACACTATGTGCGTCTAGGGTGAATGCAAAGATAATGACATCGATATAGCGCCACATCAACACGTTTTTATGCACCTTTGGTGTAAGTATTTATTTTAGTATTTTGTCCTTAAATCAGAATTTATATTCAAAGAAAAAATGACTTGTTATGTAAAAAAAACAACAATTCGGTATCTGGAATCTTAAAATTAATGTATCTATAAAAATAATTAATATGGGATAGGCCTGAGACCTCATACATTTGTTAATAGGGCTACTTTATTGAACCTTCATTTTATCGGATGTTATAAGAACGCTTGCTTCAACCGATTCTTTTTTTGAACAGCATTTTGTTTAAAGGCGATTGTGTTATTTTCAATGTTTAATAAACTTCTGGAATTTCAGAGAAACCCATTTTAATAAACAAAAGCTTCTTATAAAATGTGCTTACTGGATAATGTTTCATACATGTTTGGCTGGTTCAAATTTACTTTACTTTTGCTTTTCCGCTACTCCCCTGTTATACTATATATTTGTTGTTATGTAGAAAGATTGAAAATAAATTCATTCATTCATTCTTCTTTTATTTCGGAAAAAAAAAATTCTCCATAGTTCAGTAACAAGTGTACATTATTGTAAATATAACAAATACATATACATATATATATATATATATATAATATATATGTATTTGTTATATTTATAATAATGTACACTTGTTACTGTCTGTATATATATATATATATATATATATATATATATATATATATATATATATATATATATATATATATATATATATATATATATATATATATATATATGTATTGTGTTCCAACCGTACCACGCCGAGAATGTTAAAGGGTCGTTATCCGGTCGAGTTAAAGAACAATACCATGAAAGCCCCAGTGGTCTAATGGTTAGGGCAACTGCATATCAAGCCGACGGTCCGAGTTCGAGCCTCGGTTGGGGCGACTTTTTCTCATTCTCTCAGATTTCCTCATCTTTATCGTTTCAAAAATTAATTAAATCATTTTCAGTGTATCACCGGGCGGTTTGGAATTTATTTCTATGCCTGTTGTGTTTACAACTGAGGACTAGTGCTGTTCCGCCGTACCACGCCGAGAATGTTAAAGAGTCGCTATCCAATCGAGTTCGAACCGTGAAAGCCCCAGTGGTCTAACGGTTAGGACATCTGCATATCAAGCAGGCGGTCCGAGTTCGAGTCTCGGTTGGGGCGACTTTAACTCATTCTCACAGATTTCCTCATCTTTATCGTTTCAAATTAATTAATTAAATTTCAGTATATTACCGGGCGGTTTAGAATTAATGTTCTATGCTACATAGTCACGTGGTTAGAACAATAGTTTCATATATCTACTATGTAGATTGGATGAAGGAAAAGCAAATTCATGAATACATTACAAATAAATGTATGAATTGTGAATTACAAAAATATTAAATGTTGTTGTCTTGTCAGAATGAGTTGTAAATATGAACGAGTTTTGTAAACATAAATTATATATCATTGATCATTACTTATATTAACAGGATAAAATAATAATAGTGTAATAATAATGAACAATAGTTACAGAAAAATATTTATTTATTTATTTATTTATTGCTATTAAAACTTGTTTCAGTAAGTGTGTTTGTATTTATTTTACTTTGTTATTGATCATCATTGGTCTGGCTACCAATACATTGGAAGCACGCAAGCCTCGCTACCACGTCAAGGTTGATGATCATAGCGAGGGTAGGTTGCACGTTTGTATGTGCCCCTTTGACCAAAGAAAACATATTATAGAAGAAAATTGCATAACATTATGAAACAGAATCATATGAGTTGTAAATATGAAAAAGTTTTTTAAACATAAAAATACAATAAAAATAAACACTAGTTACAATCTAATTCACGTACTTTTACCTTACCGGACCTTTAGTCGCGTTATTCTTTTATACAATCTGCTTTTTAATTAATTTTTTAATCCTTGTAGCGATCAAAGCAGGGCGCATGACACATCATTGCATGTTTACACTGGACACACTGTATTTGATCTGTTGTTATCTGCCATTAGACCCCTTGAGCCTTTGACGTACTTATGCTCAGATATTCGTCTTCTGTTGATTCAATGAAAGATGGTGACGCTTTAATTAGCCGCTGTGGTGAATCTATGTTCTTCTTTCTGGTCCGACAAATGCAATTGGTATTTCTTCGTCGATGAGTTTCAGACAAAGCCGACAATCTCCTCTTGACGGAAGCACCTGTAAAAAATCAAAGCATTAACGAAACTTACCTCTATAAGGTAAACAAATACCCTTTTCACCATTTAATGCTTCTGTGTATGTTGAGATTACCGGTCATAGGTAGGCCTACAGTTAAAGAGTGACGTTGTATGAATCAACATATAATTGTCCAGGTACTTCATTGTTGCTCTGATGAATCCTTTCCGGGAAATGTTCCATGTCACAAAGCAAATTGAATATATTTGGATCGATATCATCTTTTAGATGGTTGACTGCTTCAATGTCATAATGTGTGTCCGTGAATTCAGATACGTATATAACGTCCATAATGCCTTCGGAACGCATTACCGCTTCATCTTCGTAATTATCTACCAGAGCAGCATTGAGGGTCACATCGGATACAATATCCCAGTATTTCCGTGCAAGGTGGTTTTTGATTGGTGCGTATGGTGTACGAGTGTATTTTAATTCAGCGTCATAAGTTTTCTTGTCTACATCCAGGACAGGCTCAAAGTGTGCACATAAGTTTGATAGGTAGATGTTTCTTTCAGATACTAAATCACCAAACTGATTACTTATTGGTGCATATTTCAACCATTCATAATGTGGAAGCCCTTTCCTTCTTCCATATTTACTGTAAACATAAACATTCGTATTTGACATGGTCGCAAATGCCATGATTTCGATGTCCGAACCCCATGTCCCATATTCCCCCATTCTCGTGTCTTCCACGTATCGTTCAAATGATCTGGATTCAATTTTTTCAAATAGGTTTTTGTTCATGGACATATAGTTTAGTATGTAATCCCGTACAACTACATGGTAGTTCTGGACACCAAAGAGAATATAACTCAAAGCCCTAAAAAGACAGTTGCCGTCCCCTCTCATATTAACAACTTTAGTAGGCCTGGCTGCCTTGTCCATTTCACATTTTAAGTGAGTTTTGTGAAAATTTTTGACATTGATACCAAATGGTGCTGCCTTTTCAAGCTGCCAATTGGCATCGACAGGAAAGAATAACTTTCTTGAAGTTTTCGTGTTGAGGTATACCACATCACTATCAGATACAGGCCTACTGTTGTCATGGTCATCATCCGGTGCGACATTATCATTGTCTAATGTAGGTATGTTATCGAGATTATCCAGTGTGATATCATCGTTCTTGGATGTAGGTATGTTAATGTGATCATCCGGTGTGATATCATAATTCTTGGATGTAGGTCTGTTATCGTTATCATCAACATTCTTGGATGTAGGTATGTTAATAATGTGATCATCCGGTGTGATATCACCATTCTTGGATGTAGGTATGTTATCATGGTGCGTTACTTCAGGTGGGATGTCTGGCGTTCGCTTTCGTTTCTTTGGAGGGAGATGCTTATCATTGGTATTACATTTCTGTTTAGTGCTTGATGATGGACAGTTCAAAGAGGTTGTTTTATCGGACTTGTAATGTCTGATCTTGTTTCCGTTAACAATAGCCCTTCTTCCTTTTAGTCGATATGTATTGTGAGTGAGGACTTTTTCTATAATATATGGACCAGTCCATCGAGCATTAAGTTTGCCTCCCTTTCTTGACAAATTTCTGGAATTCTGCAAGAGCACTTGATCTCCTGCATAGTACGTGTTGCTTTTAACACCAGCATCATGATAATGTTTTTGCTTTTTCTGTGCTTTTTTGATATTTTCTGATGCCTTTCTCCTTGAATCTTTGAGTTTCAAAAAAGCGTCCACTCTTATTTTTAAAGGAACAGTTCCGGATATGTCATCTTTATTAGACGAAACGATGGGAATACGTAATTCTACAGGCAACACAGCCTTTCTACCGTAAACTAATGAGAATGGGTCACATTTCGTAGACTTGTGCTCGGATGTTCTGTAGGCAAACAACACGTATGGGAGTTGTATATCCCAGTCATTTTGGTCTGCGTTGGTCAACGTCATAAGCATTGTGCAAAGTGTTCTGTTAAAGCGCTCCGTTTGCCCGCCTGTTTGAGGATGGTATGGTGAGGCAACTCTGTGGTCTACCCCAATCAGCTTACAGAAGCTGTCATTCAGCTCATTACAAAACTCTCTACCCTGGTCTGTAATCAATATAGAAGGTGTTCCATGTCTGCAGACAAAATCAATAAAAGATCTCAGCACTGTTTTAGCAGATTTATCTGGAATTGCATCAGCTTCCACCCATTTGGTAAGGTACTCCGTAAATACAAGTAAGTACCGATTACCTGAAACACAGCAAATAATAATATAATAAGCCGTAATAATAGTAGTGTCAAAATGTCATGATGAGATGTACAACACCCGAACTGTACGAATGAAATAACAATAATAATAACAATATTAATATCAATAAATATAATAAGAACAAGAACAATAATAATATCGTGGATTTACATAGCGCCTAATGTTGTAAAACCTCTATGCGCTGAACAGTATTACCCCAGTCATGGTTTGGATCAAATTAAAACAGGCAGAAATAAAGATTATTACAGTATAGCCATAATCGATGTAAATCCGGTGACAATAATAAGAGCATCTGATTCTTGGTAAATCTAGTTTTTGTTGACAGTGTAAAAAAGAGAACTGTCATAATTTTAGTTTAGTTAACAATTTCAAGAAACCTCACAGAAATTGCGCTTGTGCCTTTACAATAATAAATTTAAGTTCAGCTCTATTACAATAAAGGCCGAACAGAACTAATTATTAACTGTAATTTTAGGCCCTGAAGAATGAATTACAAAGTTTTCTGAACGTATTTCATTCATGTCTTCTTGCTTTTTACTTTTACGTTTTGATTTAGCTTTTTTATCCAGTCACAGCATTTTTGTTTTTCAGTAATTTGTCATGAGATACCTTACCATTTTCTGTCTTTACCAAAGGCCCAACAATATCCATACCGATCTGTCTGAAAGCAGTATCTGTTACGGGTATAGGTTGAAGTGGCACTTTTGCTTTTTTTAAAACTTCTTTCCGTTGGCACTGATCACAGGCGGCTATAAAATTACGAACACCATCAAATGACCCCTTCCAATAATACCTTTCGCGTATCTTTTTCCAACTGTTAAAAAAAAAATGTGTTTATTGTATTGATGATATTCAATCTCTTTGTAGGTTTACTATTGACCTTAAAACTGTATTATGGATTCTTTAAATATTTTAATTTTATTTTGTTTTTTAATATTATTTATTATTTATTACCGCAGTTCACATCACCATTCTCATCAATGCATTATAATAACATTACAGTTTGGCGTTCCATATATTTTAACTTTTCGTTTAAGGCAAGCACTGGGCACAACTGATTAATTAACTTTTAATATTTATCTATGTTTCTAGTTTTTTTATTTGACAATGATAAATGAATATTGAAAAGGGAAAAGATACCTTCTATGAAAAATGTCCATCAGTCCGTGATGATTCCGTGTCACATTGTACCAGGGAGATTTACATCTCCCTGATTGTACCGTGTTTACATTCTAAATACCCCCATATAAACTTCAAATTGAGTGCAGCCTCCCATACAAAATAACTACGCCCTCAATCTGGTAATAATTCACTCAGGCAATAAAAAACTAACTTGAAAAGTATAAATAATTAATTGTCCTACTAGAATTATTGTGTACGCTTGGTGAATGTGCGACAGAGTAGATATAAAAATCGCCACTTTTTTTTTAAAATAAACAAGGGGAAATATATACGTTTTAACACTACATACTGGTTAAATTTATTTATTTTTAAAATGTAGAGGACACCCTATTAAGGAAACCGGGTACTTTTTAGTGAGCCACAATGGTAGATTGCGAGAGGTAGTGGTCCTTTAAAATAGGTGGTCACTTACGAAAGATGTGGTCGATAAGGGAGGTGGTCGCTTACGATATGTGATCGATTATGAGAAGCGGTCTCCTAACAGAGAGGTCGTTTATTAGAAGTGGTCACTTAAGAGAGGTGATTTATACAAGAGTTGGTATATTATGAGAAGCGGTCCATTTAGAGATATGGTGGTCTTCTAAAAGAGATCATCACTTACGAGAGGCGGTCGAAAATAAAAAGCGGTCGCTTACGAGAGTTGTGGTTGTTAAGAGAGGTGGTCGCTTACTACGAGAGGTGGTCGATTATGAGAAGCGGTCCATAATGAGAGGATGTGATCACTTACAATAGTTGGTCGATTATGGGAAGCGATCCCTTAACAGAGACGATGGCCGTTTAATAGAGGTGGTCACCCAAAAAAGTTGTCGTTACGAGAGAGGAAGTCGATTATGAGAAACGGTCCCTTAAAAGAGTTGGTTGCTTACGATGTGTGGTCGTTTTAGAAAGTTGGTCGGTTACGAGACGTGGATAGATGGATAGCTAAGTAAACAGATGCATTTGCACATGATTTAGACATTTAGGTTTGTAAAATATATATTTTCTACATTAGCTGGCGATAGTCCTACATTAGCTGGGATGCAATTTTCGTTCCTACATTCGTTGTTGATCGTTCTACATGGTGTTAATTTTTTTCATTACATAAGCTGCAGGTGGTTTTACTCCATTACCGGGGGATTGGAAACTAGTTTTGTTATTGAAAATGCGTTTTTTTTAAAGAAGTATTCCCTAAAAAAAAATGTAATAATCCACTTTAAAGTTACATAATAAAAGTCTTCTTCCTTACCTTTTTTTTTGTCAAATTGTGTTTTCTTTCATAAGTATACATTTTAAACGAACGAAAGTTAATACTGATATGGCTTTTTGCATTATGAATGAGCAACTAATATTGAACATATTTATTATACCAAGACCTGAATAAGTTTTCATTCGGGAAGTATTTGTATCACTATTTAAAACTAAGATATCTCTCATGAGGGATATCTCTATATTACTTACTTACCAAGATATTTAGAATGGAAGATTCTTGTCCCATTCGGAATATCACAAGTGGATTTTTTTCTGTGTTAGTTATGCAGTGGGCACGTGTAGAGTACCGTATATGAACTGTTATAAAACTAAAACATTACTATTATAGATAGAGCTAGTTGTACTGTATTCTTCTTGGTTTTTCGAGGTGTAATAAGCCTACAAAAAAATATCTATTAACATAGATATTTCTTTTAAAAAGTAAGACATCTTAGTTTTCAATTGAAATAATCTATCTTTATTAAAAGAGATATCTTAATTTTGAACTAAAGATATATGCGTTGTGTAGCACTGTGTAAATTATATAATAATAATCTGTCAAATTATTGAAACAGTGCTCATATTCGGAACATTTTTGATTAATTATTGAATGCCAATATATGTTTTGTATTTTTTACATGTGATATTTTATGTTCAACTTCAATATATTTATACAATTAATTGCGATAATATATTGAGTAGAAATTATTATCGACTTAACATATTTTTCATTCATGGAGGTATAAAAATATGTTTGAATCTATATATAAAATACTAACTTCATAATGTACACGGTCATTATACATTTTTCAATTGATAAGTATTAGTTATTATTCATTTAATTCATTCATTTAATCATTTGTTTCGAATTCTGTGGTCCACAGAAAGTAAAATTACGTATAAAATCATTTAAAAACAATGCTGTACTAATTACTAATACTCATCTCAGGATGGCATTCCACCTGGCCAAACATATAAACAGTTTTAAAGTCACCCAGAAACTTATCGAAGCTTAAATATTATTTAATTGACAAACTTTAAACTTACGTTTTGTTGACACCCAAGTGACCACCATGTGCCTGCTTATGGATACTGTTTAACACTTCGTTTTTTTCTTTCGGTAACAATACACGCAACAATCTACCAGAATGTTGTTTGTAATACAAGATATCACGAAGAATTGTAAAGTTCTTGGCTTTCCGTCGCAAACTTCGTTTTAATATTTCAGAATAATTTACAGGATAAACGTTGTTTTGTAGATAGTTTCTCAAGGCATCAAACTCATGATCGGCCATAATGATAATAAGTAAAAATAGAAAGAAGGCAGATTGTAACGAACAACACCGTGATTGGAACTTTGCAAGCAAAGTGAATGATTTTTTAAATGTAGGAGGTTTTGAACAAACATTGAGCCAATCAGCTTCTTGCTACATTTGTTTTAACCAATTGCCGATTAGAAGAAAGAGCAAACAGTTTTGTCAGGTGTAGGCCTATAATTTAAACTTTGTGCCTTAAGTGGATGTCACGAACTCCTTTTACGTATGTTTCCGAGCGGTTGAAAATACTTTAGAAACTCCCTTGTGACATAAAAGTATACACACCAAATTCACAAAGTTGTAAAATAACTCAAAAACAAATCTTTAATTTCAATCAACTTCAACTTTCAACAACCCAGTAAGCATTTTAAACAACAGCTTCACAATAACTTTTACAATCTAATATCCAACCTCTAATATCCAACAACATGACAATAGTTTTACATCCCTTTATATACAAGATGTTCCTATCCTTCTATATCATTCTTTATACTTCTTATTCTATTTGATTACAGTTTCTATTAATAGCATACTGGAATGTTCCTGATTGTTATTATATTAATTATACATGATGTCTTAAATGTAAACATCTTATTCTAGAATGTTCATGGTTAGGGAATGGTAATTTATTACAGTGGCAAGTACACAAAAAATGAGAGAAAAAAACTATTGGAGGGAAATGCCATTTATTAAATTAAATTTCGAAGATACTCTTATTGGTAAACGCTTCAGTCGTTCTATTACACAATAAATAGCACATTCAGATAGGAGTATAAAATATAATCATATAGTTATTCTTTATTACATATTATACGTTCATCTCAAATTATATTATAATATTAATTGAAATTGTATTTAAATTTGTATCCGTTTTTGTCGACAGGACCACAATGCAAAACAAGTATATTTCTACTTGATTGTGTATAATCCTGTATAAATATGTTGTTAAATAAATAAAATAATATTAAATAGTAATCTACGTAAAATAATATTATAGTACATAAGTTCGTATTAAAACCGTTCAGGCTATGAGGCAACCCCCGCTCCCTGTATATTAAATAGAAACATTTTTTATAATACTTATACTAGAATCATATACTAATTTATTTAGTTATTTTTTAAAATAAGAGAATTAAATTACGTAACATACTGTGGTATATAATTCTTGTAATGAAATCATATTCATGGTAAGCGTAATCTTAATTTGAGATATGGCAAGTTCGCACCCCTTCTCCTGACAAATAACAGATGACAGTTAACACGACTACCGGTAATTAATATCTCCCGAGAGCCGCTGTTTTGAGGTTGACCTGACAATTGTGGCCTGAGTTATGGGACATTACCCTTGCTGGACATCTGGTAAAAATAAATACTGATTATGCTGCCACTTTAGTACACAAAACAATAAATAAAAAAAAATAAAAAAACACAACTTGTGGCATTTCCTTTACACTAGTCCCTGTTCAAAACCGCTAGTGCAGAAAACGGCAGCAAATGTCGTCGAAACTGTCAAATCCACCCATGTAGTAAAACCTAGAACTAGCTAATGTAGAAACACCAACAGTTATTTATTAAATAAAAATCAACATTAGCTAATATACAACTTAACAGGTAATGAAGTAACGAAAATTGCCTCACAGCTGATGTAGTTAATATCGCCAGCTAATAAAATAATAATTATATATTTTACAAACCTAAATGTCTAAATCATGTGCAAATGTATTTCTCTACTTAGTTTAGCTGTCAGTCTATCCACCTCTCGTAAGTGATCGGCTTTCAAAACGTAGCACTCTGATCGTAAGCAACTACCCTTGTTAGCGACCACCTTTAATATTTAAAAGGGACTACCTCTGTTAAAGGACCGCTTCTCACAATGGACAACTTCCTGAAGGGGTAACCTCCTCTCATAAGGGACTGCTTTTCATAAACTACCACCGCTCGTAGACGACCACTTCTTTTACCGACTACACCTCCCGTAAGTGACCACCTCAATAGAGGTGGTAATTTGCGAAAGGTGGTTGTTACGGATGGTAGTCGATTATGAGAAGTGGTCCCAGTGGAGAGGTGGACGTTTTTTTTTTATAGAGAGGTCGACACTTTAGGCGTGGTCGTTAAGAGAGGTAGTCCGTCATGAGGTTGATTATGAGAAGCCGAGGTGGTGGTCCTTTAAAATAGCTCGTCCTTGACGAGTGGTGTGGTCGTTAAGAGATGGTGGGCGATTATCAGAGACGGTGGTCGTTCAATAGAGGTGGTTACTTACTAGAAGTGGTTGTTGGTTGGTTGGTCACTTACGAGACGTGGATAGATGGATAGCTACCGGTAAGTAAAGAAATGCATTTTCACATGATGTAGATAGGTTTTTAAATTATACAATATTTTCAACATTAGCTGTGAGGCAATTTTCGTTACTACATTATCTGCTGACCGTTCTAAATTAGCTGGTGTTGATTTTAAAAATTGATACATAAGCTGTTGGTATTTCTGGTATTAGCTGGTGGTTTCTATGTTTATATGTCCATATAAAACAAAAATACAACCGCGATTTTTTAAACTCAGCTGCATGTACAGACATTGTGGCAAAGACGTTTTAAACGCTTCATTTCAATATAAGCCATTATTCTATAAATTTGATGTATAACGGTATTGGACTGTTTGTATTGGGAACGAAATACCCTAATATTCGAAAAAAACAAAAAACCGAAATACCCTTGAGTGAACGAATAATTATGATGCGCAATTAAGGTGTTTATTTTGCCATATAAAATATAAAAAACAAATATTTTTTGGTAATATGCATCAACAATATTTTTCAAATGTATTTTAGATAAATAAATAAATAATGTAAAGTCTCTAGAAACAAAGCAAATATTGTGACTAACCAATTCAATGTTTTATTAAATAAAAACAAAAATCAGGCATCTGTGAAAAAAATATAATGAAAAAGAACTGACTTTAACAATGACGAACTTACTTGTTTAAAGAACTTTTGTTATCAGTTGATATTATTAAATTAGTAGCAGTATTATGAATATTACAAAATAATATTTTGAGAACTGAAAAATATTTTGAGGGAACGAATATATTTAGGGAGAACAAAATAAGATTTCAAGAACTGAATAATATAAAAAACGAATTACTACTTCGAGACAAGGAATGATGATGATGATGATGATGATGATCGAGAGAACGAAATAATTTCGAGGGAAATTATTTCGTTCTCTCGCGAAGTAGTAATTCGAATTTCAAATGAAATAATATTTCGAGATAACGAAATAGGTAGGCCCTATGCCTATATGATTTAGTGATATTCATTCCCTCGAAATAATAATACAGTAGGCTATATATTTTTCAAGTTGTCGATTTACTTCAAATTGACAACAGGTTGTATATACTCAATCAAAAACAAACAATTTAATTTGATTAGACTATATGTCTCCAGATATAATAATAGTAATATTTATTTCAATCCACTTGATATTTTGCGATTCAAGTTGGTATTCTAAGGAATTATAATTACCCTAACGGGAGTTGGTGAACGTCCAGTGCCCTAGTTTTTACGGGGTTAATATGATGTCGATGTCTCGATGGTCCTACTTTTTTATCGATGAAAGCTGCCCGGGTGGTTGCGGCCATTTTCAACAGCTAGTATTACAATATTCAATGCTGAAAATTGTCCAGTGGACACTTTCAAACACCGGACAGATTTAAATCTTACACCGGCCATAATTATGTCCGTGGTGTGTGTTGTGTGTGGATGATAGATAATAAATGTTATAAATTTAAATTTATCAATACTAGACTACGACAGTTTGCCTTTTTCAAAAATCAATTATTTACGAGCACAAAAATGTTTATCAAAAGTTCTTTCTAAAATAAAAGATTCTTCTTGTGCTTTAAAATAGAGGGCGCCATTCATAATAACCTTTATGCGCCATCAAAATAAAAGGTTTTTGGTAAACAACAATAGCTAGCTAGCTGCAGAAGTTACGTATCCTAAATTTGAACACAATAACTGCATAACTCTCCCTCTTTCTGATGTTATCTTGGCAAAATTTTGCCACTATTGTACTAGAGGAGAGTTAGAGCAGACAAATGAATCTCGCAAGCCTAGGACGACAGCCAGATTCCCCTTTATTATTTGCTACGTTTAATCAAGATTGCACGTAAGTAATTATCAGGAGGCCTACCTAGACTACGTACAGTACAGTACTTGGGACAGAACACTGTTTATGTATAGGTTGGCCAGTGGTGTATTATTGTGGCGCAGCTGTCAAACAAAGATGAACTTTGCACTAAGGATTAGGGATTTATTGTGTTGATGATCTTATAATTGTTTATTCGCAGACATAGGCCTAGATTGAAAATAAATCTTCTGCACTTTAATAATTTCTTTTTTCTATATATATAATATTATTAAAACTACTGCGTTTAGCTAGTGCCACCAGATAGGCCTACTACTTTTTTTTTTAAATTCTTAGCTTGAGGTCCAGAAATTGTTTTGTGGTTTTTGCCTTTTGTGAAAAAATATATATCCACTTCATTGATTTTTCCAAATTTGTACTTTGTTTTCTATTATTGTCCCTTTGAACTCATATTTGAGTGTTTTGTTCTTTTGTTGCTTCCTGCTGAATCTAAAAATGTATTCAATAATAACATAATTTTCCTTTTCTTACAGAGATTGCTGCAAAGATAAATTAACACAACCACCCTCTTCCCCACCAATTCTAACCCCATAACTTCCATAGTGTATGAATGCATTGTTTACATACACTCTACCCTTGTTAATCCCATCCCTGTGACTGTCAGCCTTCACATTTTACCACCCCCATGTCTCTTGAACAGCATTTAATACTATGTATTATATTATGAGTCTAGTCTGGATACCTAATTAGGTAGTAGTGGAATTATACTTGAATGCAATAATGTGGAATTTACCAAATTCTTGTGTCCATATATTATTTAACCTAAATTAGGGGGGAGGGATTATACTTGAGCATATGATTATATACTCCATCATATAATGGTACATTAATTAAATATTACAATATTGAAAATATTTATAATTTGTTCGTAGGTCCTTGGCAGTTGGTACTGAAACAGGCTATCGGTTGTTCTCACTCAACTCTGTTGACAAACTTGAAACAATCTATGAATCTGGTAAGCTATATTACAGGTGTATAAATGGGAACCCTGTTTAGATCAAGACACAACTTTGCGCTGATTACTAGCTGCATTATAGGAGTATGTTTCCATACATGTTTGATCAAAAAAATGACTGGGATAATAATGTTCAGCACTTAGAGGTTGCACAACATTAGATGCTATATAAATTCAGGATATTTTTATTATAATTATTATAAAGCTCTGTCTACACTATCAAACTAGTTTGACAAAAAAATGTGATGTGCCGAAATATGGAAGCGATATACCCAAATATGATAGTGATATGACACATTTTTTTGTCACATAAATGTTGATAGTGTTGACAGAGCTTTTAGGCTTTATTATTTTTTATATACAAAATTGCAATGAACAAAACAAACAAACGCTGTCTTGCAACTAGGCAGCAAAAATATACCCAGAAGCATGCATATTTGTTATCTTTCTTTATGCAATTCCAAAGTTTATCATAATCTAAAAATAGAAATGATGTAATCCTATAAATTATATTTTTAGGAATGTTCTATAATAATAGGCATCAAATTTTTAACTTCATTACATCATTTATATTTTTAGAATATGATCAATGTGTAATAGAAATATTAAAAAAAACATCATTTTTATAACAATTATTTTATTTTATCACCAGTAATTTAATCTCTTATTGAAGAAATAATTATATGTAATTCATTTTTTATATTAGTGAATACATGCAATTATTATTGTTTGAATAAATATAAATAAAAAGTAGGTCAACATTATTTCAAAAATATCAATGATGTATTATAGGTCAAGATTATAAATTAATTCATTATAATATTTATGAAATCATGATTCAAACACATTTTTATAAAGCCATTACTACTGTACGAATATATAATAATATAATAATATTCATTGAATGACTTGTTTTTAAGACAATGAGGATATCTGTATTGTGGAACGTCTCTTCTCTAGCAGCCTAGTCGCTATCGTCAGCTTGTCGTCGCCACGGAAACTGAAGGTATGCCATTTCAAGAAAGGAACAGAAATATGCAACTACAGTTACTCCAACACAATCCTGGCCGTCAAGCTCAACCGGATGGTAAGACGTCTGATATTGTCCTTTTTATTCCTAGTTCTTTGGCAGATTTAGAGAGTAGCACTTGTAGTCCAGGAGTATTAGACAAAAAAGGGCCAAAGGTAGAAATAAATATGCTAAAGCTGAATTTTTCAGGATAGGTCCCTGAGGTTGTCTCGAACAATATTTACTAAAGTTCCAGTGTTTTCCCGGTCTGCTTCAACCCGCTTGGACTATTTTTCAAAATGGCTGCCATCTTTTTCTTATTTGAGAAAAGATGGATTTTTTTACTAATGAAGTACAGTAGTACCCTTGGGGATGTAGGTCAAGAGTTCGAGGGTTGGGTATAAAAAATTAATGGTAGGTGGAATAAAATTAAAACGATAATTATATCCATGACTCTGAAAATTGTAAAGTTTACACCCAAGTATGTTAAATGTATATATGGTAGTGGAGCTGTTGGTGGTTAACATGCATGCCCTTCCAACCCCAGTGCTAGGGTTGTAACTCACAACTCTTGCAACTCCACTCCCTAAGCTTCAAATGAGACTTGGTTTATAACACGATAAATTATAAAATAGTTTATCCATCCTGTAATTGAAGAGTTGCTCGCTATTGGATGCGCATGAAATAAACAAATTGTAAAAATATAATATGTGATTCAATTTTTGTTTTCATTTTCAGCGACTTATAGTTGCCCTGGAAGAGAGCTTGTACATTCACAACATACGAGACATGAAGGTACTACACACGATACGTGAGACACCTGCCAACCCTCTTGGACTGTGCGCTCTCTCCATCAGTAATGATAACTGTTACTTAGCCTATCCAGGTAGCAGTCATATAGGAGAAGTGCAGATCTTTGATACCGTCAATTTACAAGCAGTTAATATGATACCGGCTCATGATAGTTGTCTGGCTGCTCTTGCATTTGACTCGTCTGGTTCTAAACTTGCCACCGCCTCAGAAAAGGTTTGTTATTGCAGAGCTTTCGATTTGTGATGACCAAACTCTGTCTCAGGTTTGTTTATTGTCATGCAGAAATATTGAGATGTGTGTCCTTGGTCCTCCTTGGTTTCTATGTCCAGACAATGGCCGATGAAACATTGATTGACCTGACCTAGGTCATTGCAAATCAAAAGCTCCCGGTTAGCAATTACAGTCATTTGGGAAGTGTCTGGAAAATTAAGAAATTTTTAAATTTTAAGCCAATTGTATACCTTACTTTTGCTATGATGTGTATTACTGTCCAATGTTGTTATAAAAGAACATAGAACAAGTTTGGAAAAATTAAAAATTAGTGTTTCTGAATACTTAATAAATTCATTAATATTTTATTAATTTAAAGGGAACAGTTATTCGAGTGTTTACAATTCCTGATGGCCAGAAAATCTTTGAATTCCGACGAGGTGTAAAAAGGTAATTTCATTTTGGTTGTTTTTGTTCTTTTCTTTTTAATATAGTAGTGTATATTAATACAGTACATTTGTGTATGATAATATAACCCTCTAGATATAATTGACTTGACCATAAGGTCATATATTAAGGTCAAGAGAGGAAGCAATAAACAACACAGAGACTATACAGTAAAGAATATATATGTTTGTATTGTTTACAATCCTGTCTACTTACAAACATACATAATTAAAACAACAAAAAAATACAAAATCAAATACATTTGTGTTATTCTAGCTTAGCTGTTCCTGTTAATTATACTGGTAATACAAATTAGATTTAACCTTTCACCCACAATCACAAGTGACTAGCTTATAAGCTTATAAACTGGTCCATTGGTCTATATTATGAATTCAAACCTCTATTGAGGTTGTAAAAACAGACTAGTTATTGTAGACTTTAGTTACAAGAGTAAGGGATTTCCCTCCTGAGACCAAAGAGATTAACTAGAGAGTGAACCCCAAGGTAATCAAAGTTCAAAAAGGGAGTCACATGGAGACTACAGAGCCAATCAGATATATCACATTAAGTCACTCCCCCTACACCCAAAACCCACCTACCCACCAGTACACCTTTTGGTGTTGAGTGTGTTGAGCATATTAAATGCGAGAATGTATTCCCGAGATCCTTATATGTGAAAATTAAAAACATTTATCAAAATATTATATTATGTTTCAAGATTATAAATGTTATTACTGTAAACCGTGAGTTCATTTGATAAATTGTGTTTTTGTTTGCAGGTGTGTAAGCATAAGCTCTTTGGCATTCAACACCGAATCAACATTCCTCTGTGTGTCCAGCAACACGGAAACAGTTCACATTTTTAAACTTGAAACACCAAAAGAAAGGTTTGTCAAAAATTACAATTGTATACGCCTTACCATAATGATTTACAGTACATATAATATTTTTCCATAATTTGAAATAGAGTGCGTTTTCAGTTGGAATCTGTACAAATTAAGCTCGACTCACTATATTTCTTACCTTTTCTATTTTACTATTGTTTTATTTTGATTTGATTTATTCAATATCGGCTCATAACAATTACAACAGAATACATAAAAATACAAAAAGAAACAAAAAGCCAGGATTGTCAAAAGCGAACCCAATCACTGTTTAAAGACTTTCAGTCCCACAGTCTTGTGCAGTAATCTTCTATAATATTTTTATGTTACTACACATACACTACTGATTGAAACTACCAATTACTTTTAAATAATTTTTTATTTCCATTATTTTGTTTGTAAATAATTAGCTTGTCTATTTTTTGGTCTTCTCCCCTCCTTATCTTTTTTACTGTTAAACTTGAACTATTATTTTTGAAACCAATTTTTTAATTTTTTTTAAAAAGTAATCTGGGGTCTCTATTATACAAACCTCCTGGTTTCCTGAGACTACATTTCATCATTTTCTTGAATCATTGTACATACTATTATTTTATTGTGATTTGATGAATAAAGGTATTTGTTGTTGTTGTATAATTTAGATTTAGATGATATACACAATATGTAGATTCTGTTATTATTATTATTATTGAAATATGTACAGTACTAAATCCGAGGATGAGCCTAGTACTTGGATGGGGTACTTAGGCAAGGCACTGATGAACTCGGCAACGTACCTACCATCCCAAGTAACTGAGGTGTTCTCTCAAGGCCGTGCATTTGCTACAATAAAGTTACCATTCTCGGGCATTAGAAACGTTTGTGCCCTTGTCACGTAAGTTGTGTACTTTATCTCTTTACTATCGTTCCCTCTTAATTTGCAGGAACTAAATCGCCTAAGCTTATACCATACAACCCCTATTATTAAGGGAACACCTTGGAGACCAAACAAAGTGTCCCCTTAATAGAGGTTATTGTCCTTCATTTGTTTCTTGAGAAAGTGTCCCCTTAATGGGGGTGTTCCAATAGAGGAGGTCTACTGTATATACACACACACAGTACACAGTACACAGTAGTGCATAACATATCTACTGTGAGAAACTTAATAGAGGCCTTCCTCCCCAAAGATCACAGTATTATGCAATAAGCTTATATATTTCCTATGTTTTTTATTTCTTCTTTTATTCAATGTCAACTTATCTTGTAGGATATCTAAACCCAGAGTGTTAGTTGCGGCAGCTGATGGCTATATTTATATTTACAACTTGGATCCCACAGACGGAGGGGATTGTACTTTACTTAAACAGCACAGGTAAGCCAATCTCTAAAATGGAATAACCCAATCCCTAAAATGGAATAACCCAATCCCTAAAATGGAATAACCCAATCCCTGAAATGGAATAACCCAATCCCTAAAATGGAATAACCTAATATTCACACATTAATTAAAACCAATAAAATTCATGGTAAATAGTGAGTCCTTCTGGTGTAGTAAATGTACAGGGCACTAATAATACAGATTGGAAACTGGAATTTTTGAATTAATGTCATCTGTATTTTCCCAAAGGCTTGACGGTGCTGAGAATACAGAAGTTCCATCAGAAAGTGCTGAAGGAGGCGACGACAACACAGCCGCTGAAGAACGCAGTGAACGGCCAGCAACATTAACACGAGGTACTTTTGCAGCAGCCGCTGCTTCTAATGTACAAACACAATCTTCAAAACATAATACCAAGGGTAGGTAAATGAACCACAAATGCTAGGCTGCATGAATTCGCTCTTTAACCTTCGACCCACGACCCTCTTCATGACATGCTTTGCTGGAGTGTATCGTCTGTATATCCAACATCTACCGGTGAGAGTAAACATTTTCTGGTTTAATTTGATTGGCTTTCTTACAGTAATGCTAGAAAAGGTGGTTGAGCTTTTATTTTAACATTGTTATTTATATAGCGCCTTTATAATTTTGCTGAGGATTTAACTTGTTTTTGTAACTGTGTCTATTGCATGAGATACTACCACCTATAATAGAAAAAAAGAATTTTAGGAACATTTTACAAAATATGGACTTTTCCATTTTTTGTTTGAGGGGTGTTGTTTCTGGGTATTTTTGTCTATATAGGTAGGGAATCTAAGCTATAGACTACTAGTACTAACAATTTAAATTGATTGTGCTGTTCTTAGATCTTTCTAATTAATGACTTGGTGATACCTGCCTTTTCCCCTTTTGACATTATTCCAACCCCACCCTTTGCTAGTTAAAGATTCACAATACTTTAATTCCCAAAAAAAATGAAAAAGAGTAGCTAGGGTGTAACAGTGGATAGGCTTCTGCATCATTGGTGCTCCAGCTTTATGTTGCTTCGTGGCCTACAACACCCATTTTGCACATTTTTCTAAGCCTATGGTTAATACAGAATTGTTAGGACAGTCTTGTTTTATGTATTGCTATTCACACTGCTTCTTTGATATTATCTTAATGAAAAACACGTTCTAACAACATAGGTTACACATAATAATCACTTTTAAATATAAACACATACTTATTATTGGTCTGCTTTTCATTTTCCATGATTCTTAAGCCTAGTTGAGACAGAGCTGTATACTAGCAAATGCCTAAGACTTGTATACAAATGCGAAACCATGATTCTTAAGCCTAGTTCAGACAGAGCTGTATACTAGTAATGCACTAGCAAATAAAAACATCTCAATGTACATACATTTACTAGTTTTCTGACATTTCATTTTTCCAGGTCTTTTGTTGGCCGTTCAATGTTCAAATAGTCGGCCGCTATGTTCTTTAAAATATTCCAAATGTTTCCACCTATTACTACAGTATTAAGAACGCTTTCTGAAAACCAGACTATAGTTGACTATATTAGGTTATACTACTAATAATATACAGTATTTACATTATCAAAAACACTGCTTGTAATAGTACACTACTCACTCCTTTTTTTGATAAAATTACAACATTATTATTTTTGCAATTTTTCAATACTTAAATGCATATTTGTATCTTAACGTTAACACCAGATTTGATATTATTCATTATCATTAATCAATATCATTAACAACATCATCATTATAATTAACTTCATAATCAGATTTAATCATTTTTGTTATAACATTAATAACTTCATTGAATCTTCACAAACAGTAAAGCTCTGTCTGCACTATCAAACCTTATGTGACAAAAAAATGTGACATGCCCATATATATGAACATGATGATGTCACTACCATATTTGTGCACATCACATTTTTTTTGTCAAACTAGTTTGATAGTGTAGACAGAGCTTAAGATTATATGTTTCTCCATGGTTTAAAGCTGCTTATTTAACTTTGCCATAACTCATTCCCTACAGATTATGCCCAAGCTACCGATAAATCAAGCAAACCCAAAACAGATGACCTTCTAGGTGAAGCTGTCGAGGACGAAGTCAATCGTGAGGGCGCCCTACCACTCAACGACGAAAATGAATTTCCACCGATGACTCATTACACAGACTCTTAAAGTATTCAAGACGAGGAAGAAGTGTATGGGTTACATAATATTATGTAATAATATCTCATAATATGATATTTATGGCCAATCATTGCCAGCCTTTTTTATCACATGATTTCATGCATATCCCGTAATTCAATGATGATTAAAGGTGTCGTATTCAATGCTTGGTTGGTTGGTTTTGTCATTACCTCATTTTCAAAGTGTGCCATGGTTTATTTTTTAACACATTTTTGTTACCGTTTTGTTTTAATATTATCATTTTTTGAACATTTTTCCACTAGTTATTTTACTTTTTTATGGAAAACTGCCAAATTTAAAAATATAATTTTTAAAATAAATATGATAATTATTTTTTTTTAAATTACTGTTTTTAAGTTTAATGAAAGGTTAATTCAGTTTTAGCACTTTTAAATTTTCAAGATTTTTTAGAAATTTAACTAAAGTGTATAGACTTTATGGGAATAGACTAAAATAAACATGTATATTAATGTTATATTATATATAATATTATATTATATATTTAGTAAATATAGTACTGTTTAAATTAACTTAATCATATATAAGTTTATAAGAGTAAGATTTGATCTTTTTTCCAAATACACTGTTATGTGTAATGTTTACTTTAACGTCAGATATCACTAAACAAGTAGTTACTATAATATTATTACAGATATATTTTGTGAAATAGAAAGACATCTTGTAAATATTTCAATGTTAAGTTACTATAGTCTTTGTACTTTTTTTTTCACAAATTGAGAACATTGCTGTTATGCTATAGATGTCTTAGTGCTGTAAATGTCCGAATCATATCTTATTTTGTGGCTGATCTGAGCAAGGAACGCCCTCATCGTTTGACAGTTGGCGACAATGACCAGTTTAGTCTCTGCCATCCTGAACCCTGAGTGCCAGCAATTCTTGGTTGTCTTCGTTTTCCCTGATTGTAAAATGTTGTGTTTGCTAATTTATTTTTTGCGCTTAAAAAATCAAATTCAAACTTGAAATGGGTTTCTTAAATATTAAGTTTCATATATCCTTATCTAATATAAAGTTAGTTATATATTTCAATATTAATTATTTTATCCTGGAATCCTCTTTTAAGAATTATATAGTAGAATAAAAAAATGGGTCAAAGTTCACACAAAATTTGACTGTTTTATATATAATTATACAGTAGTGTGGTATTACACCAGAATATGGCCTTACCACGTTGAAACACCGGTTCTCGTCAAATCACCGGTTCTCGTGTTAAGCCTGGGTAGAGCTTGGATAGGAGACCATCTGGGAATACCGGGTGCTGTATATGGAGCTGGAGTCCCATTAAGCATTTGAAGCAGCAATGCTGACTCTTATGGCAGCCCCAGAATTTAGTATCTGCGTCAGACGTATTGGCTTATACCTCTACTCTGGTTAAGATGGCCACTGGACGAAAGAAGTCCTTGGTCAATGTTCCAGCCATGGTTCTGGCTTAGTCATCATTCAGATGAATGTAAGACTTAATTGACATTGTCGTTTATGACAGAAGTCGTCCATATATAATCAATAGGCCTATTATTAATTGGGACTTCAGTTCTCTTTGAACCACTGAGAATACCACTCTTTATATGTTTTGACTTCTATTTTGAACATTCTATAAAAACTCCAATTTGGGGCACAGTTAGTAGATTTAGTGTCTGCAAATAAATTAGTGGTTTACTGTATTTAGAAGTCTTGGATTGAGGCTATACTGTATGAAATGATTTTAAATGTCCTCATACATTTTTATTTTATAGAAGTGGGTGGGTTTGATAGATAGCTCTCTACAATGATATGATATGTACTTTTGACTGATTATCATTCTAATTATCTTGGCATGCCTCAAGTAACTTTTATGTAAAATGTTATACAAATAAAATACAAATATTTGATTTTTGTTTTGCATTCTTTTCAATTTGTAAAGAAAAATGTTATTGACCAACAAATGGAATGAGTTGCAAATTTTAGAATTTAGCAGCAGCAGTCAAATTAAACATGCAAGCATGGAGACAGACTAATCGTCATTAAAAAAACATTAGTTTTTCTTCTATATTCTATTAACTTTTTATTACAAAAAAATAATAGGCATATCACGAAACTATCATTTTATCGAATAAACAGAAAAACGCCGTTTTTTATTTGAAGTGGGTGTGGTCATCACTTAATATGGGCGGAGCTTAAAGTCACGAGTGAGTGAGCTAGCTAGCTCTCTGTTTGTAATTGTTTGATCGACAGCAGTGCATTTTTCGCACGTGACTTTGTTTATTGTTTTCATTTTAGTTTTCTGAAAGAATCCTTGACGCGGACCGTCTTTGTGTTTAATAATCTTTATTTTAATCTATTCTGAATATCTGTAAGTTTGAAGTCGAGTAATAAATAAACAAATTATGTTGTCAAGGTACAATATGTTTATTTTATACTTAGTTCTAGCTGTCTTAATGATGGTGACAGCTCAACAATATAAACCAACCTGGGATTCTCTCGATTCCAGGCCGCTACCGCCGTGGTACGATGAAGCAAAACTTGGAATCTTTATTCACTGGGGTGTGTTTTCAGTACCTAGCTTTGGAAGTGAGTGGTTTTGGTGGAATTGGCAAGGTCTTCATAACCAAGAATATGTGGATTTTATGAAGAAAAATTACCCACCAGATTTTACATATCCAGACTTCGCCCCAATGTTCAAAGCAGAATTTTTTAATCCTCAAGAATGGGCAGAAATATTTCAGGCTTCTGGAGCAAAGTAAGTTTGTCAAAAAGATACAAAAGTGACAGCATTGATTAATTACCTATAAATATTATATTCGTAATGCTACAATTTAATATGGTGTGTTGGACACAATGTGTCGTAAATTATTCATCACCCATACAAAGAAAATAGTACTAGGCCTACAGCATAGCCTAAATTGATTTATAAATATTATTCTAAAAATAAAATAAAAAATGTGTGTATTGATGAAATTAAATTTATATGTCATTTATGTACTAATTTTCATTCATATACTTTTTAATAGGAATATATTGTGTGTTTTTATAGCCAAAATAATTTGAATAAATGATTAATTGCTGTGACTCAATTATTATGTAGAATTTTTAACATAACAGTAGCTTTTTTCTTCATATATGTAGATATATTGTTTTGACAAGCAAGCATCATGAAGGCTTCACAAACTGGCCATCTCACTACTCGTGGAATTGGAACGCTATGGACATTGGACCGCACAGGGACTTAGTAGGTAAAGTTACCAAAACGTAAAACCTATTTATGATTTAAGTTTTAGGGGTTAGCAATTGCAAAATATTATATTATGTTAATTGTTTGGTTAATTAATAATGGTTTCAAATTTGTATAGCGCATAATACAAATAGTCTCTATGTGCTGTGGACTGGATGTTATATTTTTCAACTACATGCTTCTCCCCTAAGGGTCACGTCATGTCAGTGCATGTGTGTACACTGGACCTATGGTTTATAGTTCGTATCTGAGACTTGTTCTACTGTAACCCTCCAATACACAACAAGACATAACGTCCGATAGAGGGTGGCAGGTAGAGAGAGATATATCAACGATATATCATATGTTATACTACCACCAGAACAATGGAGCGAGTGAGTCTCGAACCCTTGCTGATGTTGTGGCTGCCAGCCACAACTGGATTACGGTTCCACTGTCTAAACTGCTCGGCCACTCACTCACTTATGTAAAATATTCAACCTTAGGAAAGCTTTCTTTTTCCTTGATTATGGAATTAATTTACCAGCAAAAATTGTGAAAAAATGTGATTGTTATATGATCTACCAGATATAAAATTTAAGGTGTTATTAATCTTTTTAATTACAGGAGAATTAGCTGGTGCTATCCGTCAAAATACCAGCATAAGATTTGGACTGTACCATTCTTTATTTGAATGGTTTAACCCGTTGTACATAAGTGATAAGAAAAACAAGTTTAAAACTAATGAATATGTTGAGGTTGGTCAAATTTGTGTTACTGTACTTAGTATTTTAGATATTGTTTTTTTTCTTATTTCATATGCACCCAACATCGAGTAACTCGCCAATTACAGGATTGATAAACTATTTTATAATTTATCATGCTTATAGTGTATAAAGTGACGTTACAAGAGTGTGAGTTACAACCCTGTACCAGGTTAGGATTGAATCCTGCACTAGGTCAGGATTGTACCCTGCACTAGGTCAGGATTGAACCCTGCACTAGGTCAGGATTGAACCCTGCACTAGGTCAGGATTGGACATTGGGATTGGAAGGCAAGCAATGTTATTGTTGCTACAACTCCACTCCACTGTTATTTATAATGGTAAGAAAAAAAATAAGTGTATATATCTTAACCATCTATTCTCTTTGCCAGAAAATTTGTTTACCAGAATTGTATGAAATAATAAACAACTATAAACCGGATGTGTTATGGTCAGACGGAGACTGGGAACCAAGCTCATCCTACTGGAATAGTACCGGATTCCTGGCATGGCTATACAACGACAGGTAGGCCTTTAATATTCTTCAATTGTTCCCATACCGTTGGAATTCACAATATTGATATGATAGAGAAAACCACCTTGTCTTTAATAATGGCATGTTTCTGTCCTGTTTTTAGTCCAGTTAAGAACACTGTGGTGACCAATGACAGATGGGGAAGTGATGCCCTTTGTAAGCATGGAGGATATTACACATGTCAAGACAGGTATAATCCAGGTAAATGGGCTAAAAGGAGCCTAACATCAAAGCTGCTCGTGTTCTAGAAATTATCCACCCAACCATTTTTTATCCTACCCAACCATTCTTTCTGGTCAAAGGGGTGGGTGAGAGGTATGGTGCTCTTATTTAAGTGAGTATCAATACAAGGATGGATTCTAGGATAGAAGAATAGGACATCTTAAGGATATAATATTGACCCTATTCTTCTCCTAGAATTCACCCTTTACTACTATATTATTTATTTTAAAGAGTCTAAATATAGAGTCTATATAATTTAGTAGAGTCCTTTCAATTAACATGGTTTATTTATGGATGTTATGTGAGTGAGTGGCCGAGCGGTTAAGACAGTGGAACCGTAATCACGTAGCCATAACATCGGCAGGGGTTCGAGGCTCACTCACTCCATGGTTCTGGTGGTAGAACGAGTCTTCTCGGATAAGGACTATAAACCGTAGGTCCAGTGTACACAACTTGCTCGTGTGCACTTTAAAGAACCTAGTACATCTTTCGAGACGAGTAGGGGGTTACCCCGGTGTATTAGTACATCACAGCCACTGATCACCAACTGAGCCCTCTGGGAGATCAGTCTTTGACTGAAGAGGTCACCCAGTATAAAGATAAAACAAACAAACAAACAAATTATAGGAACATTGGTGTGTCGTACGGGGTGAGATGCATAGTATCTCTGCCTTTAGTATTTCTTTATGGCCTATGTGATTAGCAAGAGATCACTCTTCAACCAAAGCTTCCACAATACACCAATATCAATTTCTTTGTCATACAATATGATTAACACGGTTTATTTTTTATTTTCAGGTAAAGTTATCAATCATAAATGGGAGAATTGTATGACAATTGACAAGAAATCTTGGGGATATCGGCGCAATAGCCAACTTTCAGACTATCTAACAACTCATGAGATTATATCAACATTAGCAGAAACAGTCAGGTAATTTATTATTGATGTACAGTAATACAAATGAATGTTAAGCTCTGTCTACACTATCAAACTGATAGTGAGTGAATGGCCGAGAGGTAATGACAGTGGAACATCGACAAGGGTTCGTGGCTCACTCGCTTCATACTTCTGGTGGTAGAACGAGTCTTCTCGGATAAGGACTATAAACCGTAGGTCCAGTGTACACATCTACAGTAGCTCATGTGCACTTTAAAGAACCTAGTACATCTTTCGCGACGAGTAGTGGGTTACCCCGGTGTACTAGTTCAAACACAGCCACTGTCACAAACTCATCATATATATATATATACTGGGCCCTCTGGGAGAACAGTCTTAAACTGAAGAGGACCCAGTATAAAGAATAAATAATAATTAACTAGTTTGCTAAATAAAGTGTGATGTGCCCAAATATGGTAGTGATATGCCCACATATAGTGTCCATATATGGGCACATCACATAAAGTTTGATAGAGCTGTACAAATTGTCTCATGACCCTCGTGCCTTTCCAGGATTATGTAACATTATCTACTTTCTACATTTTAGTTGTGGTGGTAACTTATTAATAAATGTTGGACCAACTGCAGATGGACGTATTTTGCCGGTATTTGAGGAACGTCTCCGTGAGCTGGGTGATTGGATGAGGGTGAATGGGGAAGCAATCTATGGTACTAAGCCCTGGAGAGCTCAAAATGATACTTTGTCACCTTACGTCTGGTAAGATACTTTGGCTATAGTTCAGCCTGCTATTTATTCATTCATTTTATTCTATCATATCTTTTAAAGATGTATTGTTCCCCCAAAAACATGAAAAATGATGATGCCTGTTTGCTGTTTATTCTACATCATATCTTTTAAGCTAGACAAACATTAAATCGACCAAATACAGTTCCAAAAATTACCATCTGCTTTCATCTACCCCCTTAAAACAAAAGCTCATTATTCTACCAATAATATCCAGCTATGAGTATACTCAACTCATCATTTGTTTGCACTTTTTATAATTTTCTTTTAGGTATACAAGTACAAAAGATGCAGTTTATGCGATTGTTCTAACCTGGCCTAAGTCTGGCAACGTGACTATTGCAGCACCTAGAGTGTCCCCTAATACGTCAGTCCAAATGCTAGGCTACCCTACCCCGCTGAAATGGACAGTCACCAACAATCATACAGCAATCATTTTGCCTGTTATAACCCCAGACAGCCTTCCTTGTAAATATGCTTGGGTATTGAAACTGCAGAATATTGCATAATGTGTATGTGATGAAAGTTTGCTAGCCACACATGAAAAAATGAAATGAAGTAACATTTCCATGTTAGCAATGGCCACACAAAAAAAGTTACCAACATGCTTTGCATTAGCAAACAGCAAGTCAAGATTGTTGATATGAATTGTTTGATTATAGCAATATAGTAGAGATAATTACAGTATTCTAAGTTTAATAAGGAGGAGATTTATTATTGTAGGAATTTCACCAAAGACTTGGCATATTATATGCAATAGTAGAACATGGATTAGTGGTATTCTTTAGAGTATATAATATAAAGGTCTATTATCTATCATCTATTTAGGAAAATCATATGCATTTTAATGAAAGTCATTTTATATGTTTTACTGTATATACAATGTATAGACGGCGTGTCTTTTTAAAGGTCAACAATAGTTTTCACAGTACTATGTGTAGCATAATTTGTTTTATTAAATTTATTTCTATTAATAATGTTGTAAGCTGGCATATTTGTTTGTTTGAGAGAAAACACAGCATTCTATTATACTTCCTGAATGCAAGGAGATATGTAAGCGATGGGGGTAGGTGAGAAACTCCAGGAAAAGTGCCATTTATTCTGTCAATATTTCTTTCTAATTCTGTGACCGCACAATGATTTATTCTAATTATCAATTCAATGGAATATGCATCTTTGACTCATTTATTGTATTTCTTTTAGACAAAAAAAGCGGTTAGCACGTACTATCAATATCGATTCGAAAATTGATAGTACCTGCTACCGCTTTTTTTGCCTAAAAGAAATACAATAAATTAGTCAAGAGAGAGATGCATATCCTATTGAATTGGTGGCGCTGTTCAAAAAATTACGGTCGGCGCGGAGAGGATAGGAAGAAAAGAATGAGTTAGTAATTACACATTTTTGTCGTATTAAATGTTATTTTTTATACACTAGTTACACGATGTTAATAAATAATCAGCGTTACGCTGCTATACTACTGATATAACAATTATTTTGTCTGTTTTGTTACGTAAAATTAGCCTAGGCTGGCCTAAGCACGGCCGGTTTAAAATCATCCGACTTTTATAGCAATGACTTGATGCATTAACTGGTAAATTAAAGTCGTTTCGTCCTCTTCTTTTTCTTTAGTTCGAACAGGCCATGGAAGAAATTGAGATTTCATTCTTCCCTGGGCTTCAACTACTGTTATGTACACCTATGTAAGAACCCAGTTAGAACGTTATTTTCATAATAATGCGTATGGAACTTTTTGTAAATGTTATTGCAATTGTTAATATTGTTTCTATTTGGTTATCCGCACTTGGCGGATAACCTCTTGTTATTGTCAGGATCTTTTTTTTTTTTTTTTGGTTATCCGCTCTTGGCGGATAACCCCTTGTTATTGTCAGGATCTTTTTTTTTTTTTTCTTTTTTTTCTATTTTCTTCTTTCTTTCCAAGAATTTTGTTGCACGCATATCTCTAATTCTGGCTAACATAAGATTGTAAAACTTTGTCATAAGATTGACCTATATCTGTAGATGTGCAAGAAACTTAGATTTTTTATTTTCGAGTTGCGCAGCGTAGGTTACGCGCAATTTTATGAATTTCAATGATTGATCATAGATTAAAAACCAAAAGTCATTTTGTATTGAAACTTGGTGAAAATTTAAGTCATATCAAGCTCAAACTTTCTATGGATTAAAAATGGCATGTTGCGCAAAACGTTACGCGTGCACGCGCGTTTAAAATTTTAAATTGCGAAAATTCAACTTCTAATCAACTTTCTACGCGTTTCATGTCATTTTGAGCTTTACAAAAATTCCCACGCGTGCGCAATTTTTTTACGCGCGCGTGCGCACGTAGCTCAAAAACAATTTTTTTTTGCTTGATTTTTGTTCTTCCAGCCTTTTCTAGTAATTTCACCAATTTTTATACAATTTCGACTTAATATCACGTCATACGAGCACGTAGAAATTGACAATTTGCGCGCATTTTTGAAAAAAAAGTTCAGAAATTCGTCAAAATTATGCCTTTTTTTAAACAGTCATAAATTCTAAACTACGTGGTGAACTTTTTTTAAATTACATATTCTGGAAGTAGATGAGTTGTGTTTATCGAATTATGCATTAATATGGCTAACCAAACATTATAACGTCATCGTATGGCCACTCAAATATAAAATATAGAATTTTTTTCTCTTTCGTCATAGCTTGTCACATTTAATAGAGCGCATCTTTACTTATCCGTATTCCATTTCCCTCAATTTTTTTGTATTATCTAGGTCAATCAATTATCTTTTACATGATTTACCATTTTTTAAATTGTGATAACGTCATCATGTCCAAAAGCGTCAAAAACTTTGGTCACTTATTTTCACCTATTCTGAACTGTATGTAGTACGTATACAGTATAATAGTGTATACTGTATACTTAGACGTGACGCAAGCTAGAGAGCGCACTAAAAATTTTTCAATGGTATAAGCGTTTTTTCTGTGTGCAATATTCTAACGTATGACGTGCACGTGGCGTTTGCACTTCGGAAAACCTGAATCAAATTCGATTATTTTTGTCTTTTTTCTTTTTTTTTTCTGGTACGAGTGAAATTAAAAAATGCGCCAAATTAATTTCTATTTAATTTGCGTACATTTCAGGTCACTTTGAGCATTTCAAAATTATCTAAATTGTTTGCGGTTTGCGCACGCACTTGTACGCACAGCTCGTACAAAGCGTAGAAAAATTTTTTTTGCAATTGATTTTTTTGGTCATAGGCCTACGTTCACGATTTCTTTCATTTTCATGCATTTTTATTGCAAATTAACGATGCACTTGCATGTTAAACTTTATAAATCGTGTGCTAAAGAATGGGTAATATAATACGAACTTGTGCAAAAATATACTTATTTTGATTCAGTTCTAGCTTCTTAGGATGGCAGGTTACCCATTTTTTTAAATGTATTATAGAAGCTAAATCAATTAATGTACAATTTGCACCTAAAGGATGTTCTGGCGTCACCATATGGCCACTCGAATTTTAATGATAGATTTTGTATTAGTTAATCCCATTTAATAGAGCGCATCGCGCTAATGCGTTTTAATGTTCTTGACAAATCAATTTTCTTTTACACATGAGTTAACAAAGTGACCCACGTGATTAAAACTTAAGGAAATTATTGAATTGTATATATGAAGTCTTATACAAATTTTGTCTATCTGATTTCATGACGTCATTATATGGCCAGTTGAATTTAAAAAGTCAGATTTTCATCTCTTTCGTAAAAATTAATCGTGTTTAAAATAGAGCGCATCTCAAGTTAACGTTCCCAAAATTTTTCAAATTTGTATTAATGTAATTATTTAGATAATTAAATTATATAACATATACAGTGTATTCTGTAATATGCTGTCATAAAAATTTTCCTATGGGATGCTGCGAGGTGATGCTATGGGGTCATGCTATTAGGTCATGGTATGGCCAGTAATTGGAAAGGTAGGATTTTTATTTGTTTTTTGGCATAGTTCATCACATATTACGCATCTCAGTTGTACGTGCCAAATTTAATTATTATTATTTATATTATATTATTTAATTATGTTATCGTTGAGATGAAATATTTTCAGAAAATAAACATACTTTTATGTTTCATTTTGATGACATCAAACAATTTTTTCTCCCGTAATTTCAGTTCTAAACACAATAATATATTACAGTACAACTAGTTACAGAATTAATTATGTGTGAATAATAATAGCAATTTATTGTCTCCTCTGGTCTATGTATTGATCCAATGGAATCTCAGTTACAGTGAAACTTACTCCAATAGATATAAAAGATAAAATAGATAAAACTAATATCACCACACCATAACTGTTAAAAATAATCTTTTATTTCAAACAAATTGAAGAAAATTTACAATAAGTATAAAATAATTTATATGTATTTATAAAAGCTTTCATTGGTTATTGCAAATTGTACCAAATTGTCAACATATAGTAGCCTTTTTATACTATACAGTAGTTTATTTCGTGATCAGTAATTTTACTTTACATTATATACATGTTAGTTTGTCAGTTGTAGATTCATTACACTTTTATTTTTTGATTTATTTATAGAAGATTCTTATTTTTTTAACAATCATTAATATAATTGATAATTTAATCATTTGCCGCGTTTAGACAATAGTTATGAAAGAGCGAATGACTGCATTACTGACTGCCTAAAAATCCGGATCCTATTATAATTGAAGAGATGAAACCATTCTATTGAACACCTAAAAACCAAAACAAACAAATTTTTGCAAATGAGCAAATTTATTTTATTTATTTATTTTATTTTATTCAGTTAACAACCAACAGCAATGAAACCGCCACTAACAGGTTGAATCTAAATTACTGTATTAGCATTGGTAATCGTATAAAACAAAACGTATTTTCTTCTTCTGTTAAATGTAACTTTATTTTTAACATTACTTGAATACCGGTAGACATAGCATATTCAAATTCAGAACAATATTTATAATAATATATCTCACTTAAAAACAAGATTAAAATGTATTTACTCACCAGATATTGTTTCTCCTATACAGGAGAATGACATGGCTTGAAGTTACAGATTATTCACTGCCACTCGTGCATAGATAATAAATCGATTATTTTTGCAAATGAGTAAATTACTGTATTAGTAATTTAATGTGGTCCTGGATATATAGAAAAAATAATATAAAAAACAATTATACAACTGAAATTATGTATAGACCTAATGAAGTATTGGCAATCGTATAACACAAAACGTATTTTCTTCTTCTGTAAAATGTAACTTTTTATTTTTAACATTACTTAAATACCGGTAGATATTGAAAGATTATTATTTGCACAGATTGCAACATTACATATTCAAATTCAAAACAACATTTATAATAATATAACTCACTTAAAAACAAGATTAAAATGTGTTTACTCACCAGATATTGTTTCTCATATACAGGAGAATGACATGGGTTGAAGTTACAGATTATTCGCTGCCTCTCTTGCATAGATAATAAATTGATTATTCTTCTTGCAAATGAGTAAATTACTGTATTAGTAATTTCATGTAGACCTGGATAGATAAAAAAAAAATAATATAAAAAACAATTATACAACTGAAATTATGTATAGACCTAATGAAGTATTGGTAATCGTCTAAAAAAAAACTTTCTTCTTCAGTAAAATGTAACTTTCATTTTTAACATTACTTGAATACCGGAAATATTGAAAGATTATTATGTGCACAGATTTACAACATTGCATATTCAAATTCTGAACAATATTTATAATAATATAACTCACATAAAAACAAGATTAAGATTAAGATTTCGCCTATACAGGAGAATGAAATGGGTTGAAGTTACAGATTATTCGCTGCCCCTCGTACATAGAGAGTCAAATGATTTTCAGCTTGTTTTTATCAAATTGGTTTTTTTTTTCTTGATTTGTTTCCAGTTTTGTTTTCAATTCTTAAAAAGTTTTTATAGTATTCTGCTGGATGATTTTCCTGTTTATTATATATTAATATATTTTTGACGTTCTTGACCACGCTTGCACATAATTATAGTGATAGGCCTAATAGTATTTCATTTTGGTTTTTCAGTTTTTCTCCATTTCATAATGTAAGAATGTAATGAACAAGTTGAAATAATAATGCTATGCAAGTTCAGTTTCTATTTACTAAAATATAATTCAAATACTTAAAAACCATTGATGCAATTAAAATTTAATTTGAATGGCTTCATGATAGCTATAATAAATTGGAATTACTTCAGCCTGTACTGAATCAAGACCTTTGCTATAAACATGATCAATCAATGTATTGTTTTCAGTTGTAGAACATGTAACATGTTGTTTGTACTCATTCTCTGCCATTAAATTATTCACTCTGGAAGATTGTTTGAAAAGATTTTCATTAAAATCACCCATTACAATACATTTTGTGCTCATTTTATGTAACTCTTCCAAATGTTTTCTCAAATTTTGACAGAATTGATTAATATCATAACTTGGGGGTCGATAAATTACTGACACGGCAACAGAAATCGGACTTGTTATTAAAAATGAAACTGCTTCAATATCATTATTACATATGTTTAATCTGCTTGAGGACGTATTCTTTGCATACACTGCAACTCCACCATGAGCCTGATGTTTTATTTTGGAACTGAGATCATTTGTATTAGAATACGAATCATACCTTGCTTGGTGATACAATTTATACGGCTCAATGCGTACGTCAAAAAAATCATCATCCTTGTTTAACCATGTTTCAGTTAGACATATGATATTAGAATTCATAAACAAATCATTACACTGAAGATCAACAAAATGTTGTTTAAGCCCTTGAATGTTATGTAACATTATTGAAAATCTAGAAGCCGAATCATGACCTTGTTTATCACATTGTACGTATGAATCCATATTATTTAAGCACTTTTTTATGTTTGGATCACAATAAATCAGACTAGGTTTAAAATTTTCAATAGTAAGTCCAGTTATTGAAGTAACACGACTGAGGCCTACATATGCTTGACCATGCGTAAAAGTATCTTTAAGGCAAACCACTGCTTTATCCATTGTCATTCCTTGCACTTTATGAACTGTGCATGCATATGCTAATTTGAGAGGAAATTGTTTTCGACTGTATTTTTTCCCCATAGATTCTTTAAACATTTCAATTGCCTGAATACCAATGTCATTATTGTCAAATTTTACTTTAATAGATACTGGTTCGGTGTTATGATCAGGTTTGACTATTTCATCAACATGTCCCATACATCCATTCGTTAAGCCTTTTTTAACATCTACATTTTTAATCAACATCACTCTGGCATTAATTGCAATCCACAAATAGTTTAGTAAACTAGTTTGACGTGAATTCCGAGGTTTGTCACAATTTTTGCTCTGTTTCTTGCTATTTACTACACTATCTTCTGCTTTAATGCATACAATGTCTGTACAGGTTTTGTGCAACATTTTTTTATTCCATTCATCAACTTGTTTGTTGCGTGGGTAAATATGAACAGCATCTTCACATTCTTCACCTGTTTCACGTGATTTTAGAACTAATAAATCGTTATCAGACAAACAATCATGTTTTTCTTTTGTACGCAATTTGTTTAACAATAAAGCAAATTGTTTATCTTCTTTTTGCCTCATGATTTGATCTAACTGTACTTGCTTAAAGTTATCTATCCACAGTGAGCTTTCCAATGTGTCTTTATATAACGAACTGCCCATCACCGGGGGTAACTGATAAAAATCACCAACAGCAATTACTGAAATGTAACCAAATGGACTATCGTTGCGTACTTGTTTTATTTGCCTTAATCGTCCGTGGATATACCAAAGTAACCTTTGATTTACCATTGATATTTCATCTATAATAACAATTTGCAACTGGCCCAATTTATTACGAAGTGCACTTATTTTTTCTTCTCCAAGTGGTTGATACGGAAGTGAAATATTAATCGGGATAGACAAAGCGCTATGAATTGTTTGGCCTTTAATATTATATGCTGCGATTCCTGTAGGAGCTAATTTCAATATTGACAAATCATCGGGATTTTCCATAATCTTTCCAAGAATACGTGTCGCTTCATTATAAATACAATTTACCAAATGACTTTTTCCTGTACCAGCGCCTCCAGTTATGAAAGTGTAAAATGCTTCAGGTTTGTTACCATTAACTTTGTCTAAACACCATTGTCTGGTCTTATAAAATATATGTTGTTGTTTTTCATTTAAAGATCGAATCATTTTGTTCAATTCTGGTCTTGGAATATTAGATGAATTAGACTCTAATTTAGATGTAGGATTTTTTTGAATTCCAAAATCTGGAATGAAAAATTCATCTTCTTCATCATCAACCTCTACATTTGGCTTTGGGTTGTCTAACCTTTCTTTTTCGCTTTCTGGACATAATAGGCTCCATGCATCTTCTTGTGGTCCAAATTTTGATAAACATTCCTGTGCTTCTTCAACATCATCAGCACTTTTTTCATATTGTTCCCTGTTTCCATGAACTATTGACTTTACCGTTTGTAATTGACAGCCACATAATTTCACACATCCTTTCTCATGAAATTGTTCATACGTTTCAAAATTTGGAGGTTTTAACTGTTCATCTTTTCGAAATGGTAGAAATAACTGAAGTATACTCAAAAAATATTTCTCAGGTGCTGTATCCATTGGAAACCGTGGGTATCTTACTATAGCATTACTAGTTCGTGTTCTTTTTTGGATGAATCCCAACTGTTTTTTTAACTGAAATACATTCTTTTTTTGTTTGTTTCCTTTCATTTCTGATGAACTCAATATTCTATATTCTGAACAAAATTTTGCAAGGCACATTTTATTAAATTCAGAACTATTAGGTCGAGCTTTATATTTGTCGATCTTATTTGGCAACCATGCACTTACATCATCATCTTCTTTGTTTTTAATTACACTTAGTGGTAAACTCATTCTGACAGGGTTAGGTCCTACTGGGATAAATTCAACTTTCCTTGAACATTCTTTTAATCTTAAACTACAAACACGATAAATACTTTCTTGTGCAGACACTTCTCGATTATTCATATAAACATTACCAAGTTTTCGCAAACTTTGCCTAGCATCTTCATTGCCTTCTTTTACTTCTGATGCTGCATGATTTAACAGTAAACCCATTTCACGTTCAGATTTTGACATATATCCTATAACGTAAATTATACATGCATATACATTTGTAATATATTGAATATCCATATTAGCATTCCATGCTCTCAATAAGGAAGGATTATATTGATTTACCCACACATCTTGAGGGTTTCTCTTTATAACTATTTTTTCCTCAGTAGCTACACAATTATTTGCTTTCTCAAATGCACTCTGTGTAATACCTAAACTTTGGAAAAGTTCTATTGCATTTTTATATGTTTCTTCATTAGTCACAGCATCTTTTACTGAGGTTAACAGCTCCGTTGCTTTTTTATTGTCATCATTATCATCATTGTCTTTATCCACAATTGTAGGTCTCATAACAAATGTATTTCCAGAAGGTTGTCTGGGAAAGTTAAATCTGCAATTTGTTCCCTTTTTTTTACATGATTTAGAATGTCTTTTACTGTGAATTTGCACACTTTTAACAGTTTCATTCAGTTCACGATCTACAGTTTCACATGGCACAGCACAAGAAATATATTTATCAACAAAATTAATAACTTCATTATCTTTATCTGTACCAAAAATAGGAGCATTTTCAACCCATACTAACATATGAACATGTGGACTTCCTCTCATTTGAAATTCAATTCGGTAAAAATAATCTACGACTTTACCAATAGGCTGTGCTTCAGACAAAATTACATTTTTCAAAAAAGTATGAAAGCGTTTGTCAAACATTCTTGCAACAGTCACCGGATTTGATTTCAACAAATTACATTTATCTGCCCATTCCAATTCTTCAATGTTTCTTTGGTCTCCTGACTGATTTAACAATGTCGTCATTATTTCTTTCCAACGGAAGTCAGCACTTGAGAATGAAAGAAAGAATGTTGGCTTTCCAATCTGTCTAACCATTGCTATTATATCTTTTTGTGTAGCTTGCCAGTACGGTGGAGTTCCACGAATTTGTTTTAAAAATTTATAACCCTTATCAGATTTTAAAATCTCCTGAATTTTGGTAACATTTTTTAAATCGGATACAGTAACTTTGCTAAAGTCATCCTTTTTACTTGACCCTTTTCGCAATGCAATGGAAATACTAGATAAAATTTGTTGAAGTTCATATAAAGATTGAGCATAAAATATGAATTCTGTATTTTGTGCAAACCTGTTATCTATATGCATTAATCTATTGTGAAAATAACGTCCAAGTGTTATTTTAACATCTCTCGTATCATGGAATGTTGGTTGTCCTGTTGGAAATAACACTGGAAATGATTTTGCTTCATTGCTTTTATTACTTAATAATGCAATAGGGCTATTATTTTCACACGGTGCACAACAAATTATTTCATTAAAATATTCATCAACCAAATTTTGTCGCATGTCAACAGGTTGGAGACTTGTATCAAAGGTAGCACCACACAATTGGTCTTCTACTTCTACCTCTTCTTCTTCAATGTTTTCTACACATGTTTGATTTTCATGTACATTAGTATTTGCATTTTCGATGTTTTCTTCAGATAAATAATTATGCCATTCTTCATTAATAGCTATGTCAAAATAGCACTTGTTGTGATCTTGTAAATATCTAAGAGCTTGAATAACATTGGCAGTGTTAACAAATTTATATTTGTAATAACCTTTGTAAGATAACTTTCGCTTCAATTTTACAGATATTAATTGATCATCAACCTGTGGTCTAGGCAGCATTTTTACAGTTTCAATAGTATTTGATGGTACACATACGACTGGTCCATGTATTCCATTCTGTCCACCTTTCGGTAAATTCATTAATTTCATAAAAGGAATGTTTAATCCAATCAAATGCTGCTCTAAATTATTTAAACACCTGAGCTCAGGAGGAATATCGTGTAGTTGTAAATTGTTTGAATTGGCTTCTGCAGGAACTTTCCCGTTTAACATTTTCCTGTGGCATGTGAAACAATTCCATAAACGACATCTTGGTGATTCGACAAATTGACAAGGTTTATTACATTCATTATTGCAAAGATGCAAATACTTTTCATTTATACAAGCCTTATTTTTGTATTTAGCTTTGATGCACTTCATAACTTGATCTTTGAATAACAATTTAAAGCATACACAACAAACATATTCAGGACCACGAGAAACTGTTTCCCTGAAGTTTTCTAAAACAATATTAAAATTAGTGTTTTCTGTTTTGATTTTTTCCCGATTTTTCATATTTTTCTTAATGATTTTTTTCCGGAACCCTTCATCACCATGATACTTTTCTGTAAATCTTTGCTTACATCTTTGACGAAATTTTGAATTCCCTCGATATTTCTCTGCCAATTTATGCTTACAGTTTTGTCTAAATTTCAAATTACTCCGATACTTTTCTGCCAATTTGTCTTTGCATTTTTGCCTAAATTTCAAATTACTCCGATACTTTTCTGCCAATTTGTCTTTGCATTTTGTTCTAAATTTTAAATTACTCCGATACTTTTCTACCAATTTATCTTTCCATTTTTGTTTAAATTTCAAATTAGTCCGATACTTTTCAACAAATTTTTCTTTACAGTTTTGTCTAAATTTAAAATTACTTTGATACTTCTCTGTCAATTTTTGGGTAATGTTTTCTCTGAATTGTGAATTACTACAATACTTCTGTGTTAAATTTTGTTTCAAATTTTTTCGAAATTGTGGATCATTGTGATATCTTTCCTTATTTCTTTGTTTATTATTTTGCCTAGTTTTATGTCTAAACATTGTTTCATTGTTGTATCTATTCTTCATTGTTTCTTTTTTGGTTGTTCGGTAATCCAAATCAATGTTGTAGTTATTTTTAGCTTTATTTCGTACCTTAACATTATATTCAGGTTCACATCTATACTTTTTGTGTTGTCTTTCTCTGTTTTCTTTCCTTTTTTGGAATTTATAATCATCATCACCATATCTTATTTTTTGCGCCTCTTTTACTTTGCGTTTCTTTTCCTCTCTGTATACAGAATCACTTTCATATTTGTTTCCGGTTTCTTTTATTTCTTCTGAATTATTTTTTTTTTCTCTTTCCCGTTTAATTTTCTGTCGATTCTTTTCTATTTCTTTTCTAATTCTATAAGATTGTTTTCGTTTTCCGCTCAATATTTTTACTTTGCTTTCTGAACAAGGTTTTTCATCAGTTTTACTCTTTTTGTGTTTTGGTTCTTTGTCTTCAAATGTGTCACAAGTTTCTTTTCCAGTTTGCTTTCGTTTCTTTGTTGTAGAATTCTTTACCAAAAAAATCGCCTCTGTATTTGACAGTTTATTGTGGGATGTCACATTCATATCAACTTGTCCTGTTGTTTCCTGAACATTATTTTGACTCACATTGACAGATTCTACTACATTAAAATGCACATTCATGGTGTACAAAATATATATACCATTGTCAGTTGTAACATCATCTATTCTTCCCGGCTTTTTAGCAGAAAACAATTGCCACGTCAAAAGTTGATCATTAAATGAATAAATATCTGTATTAAGCAAGTTTGCCATTGCACTTATTTCAGTATTGGATGCCCACGTTCCATTATCCATTACTCTTTTTTTAAACACATATTCCTTAACTGATCTATATTCGTGACTAAATGTATTAATAAATAAGTCATCAGTTTCCAATAAATGATTAGTAATTGCTCTTCTTAAAAATAAATGATTATCTTCAGTCCCAGAAATAATGTATGAAATTGCACGATAAAAACAATTACCATCACCTGTAATATTTGTAATTTGAAGAGGATGTCCAATCTGACTAGCTCTGTTAATACCACAATTCATATCGGTATGTTCACAATGAATGCCTAATTTATTACACATGTTTTTCTTTTGTGCTTCTGAGGTAGGAATAAATTTAAAATTCTCGTCAGGTCTTTCTGCATACTGAACATTAACAATTTCAATATCACTATCACTTTGCCATCCATTACTTGATGAGACATGACCTTCTTTATTATGTTTTTTGCCTTTAACGTTAGAATCAATATTCTTGTCTGGTAATCTTGTACTACATTTATACTGATAAGAGGTACTAGGTTCATCAACGTCGACGTTTCCCAAGTTTCTTTGTTCACAATTATCATCGAGCACAGAAGCGGAACATAACATCATAGACTTATTTTCAATATTTACACCAGTCAGTTCAAACTCGGTTTCATGTAAATTACAGTTCATTGACCTTGCTAATCTTATACAATAATCGTACACACCTTGCCACGATGGACTGTAAAGTAAAATACTCTTTCCATGTTCACTAACACAACCAAATCGATCTCTTGCATGTGGATCAAATATAAGAAATCCATTTACACGTTTGATAATAGAAAATGTGCTTCTGTTGAAATTCATAAAAAATGCATCATGTTGGTGTAATTCTTGTTCAAGAGCTTGGTTTAATGACAAGGCTCCATATTCAGCCATAAATTCGAGATTCCCATCTATTATGCCAAAAACTGATTCTTTGGGAGATATTACAAATGTGTTATCCAAGATATCCAATTCTTTCGGCAGTTCAGAAATCATTAAAAGGTCCTCGTGCATAGTGGAATCTTTCTGAATGTAACGGTACAACTCGTTTCCAAGAGTCAATATTGTATCAAGGTCTTTGGTGTAAAATTCATTTCCATTCCTCTTTGTAGAATAAAGAATAGCTACAAGACTATTTGCAACACACTGTTTACCACTTGCAAAGCCAAATCTATAATTCCCTTGATTAAAATTACCCTGTGCTACAGTTATATTTTCATTACTATTATATACTTGTAATTCATTTATTGATTGTGTTTTCTGCCTTTTTCGTGTATTTTTTTGTTTTGGTACATCATCGATTATCAATTCTTCCGAAAAATTACTTTTTGTTAAAACTTCAATATCCACATCGATAGTATGTTGGTCACATTTAGGTTTAGTATGGGACCTAATTTTTTCAGTCACTGCTTTTTTGAATCCGTCATCAATTATCAATACTTCATTTTCCTCAAATTCACAACTTGCACATGTTTGATTTTTATGATCTGTACCATTACTATCAATTATTCTACTTCTGTCATTCATTTTGCTATTATTTTGTGCTTTCGCATCGTCAGTCGCTGTGTTGTCGTTTTCTACAGTACATTCCATTTTAAAATCCTCGTCAGTTTTCGTTTCAGAATTGTCATTATTACCCATGTTCTTTATATCTTTCATAGTATCGCAATCATTCTTTAAATTCACATTACCTTGTGCTTTTTTGTTATCAATCCTCTTAGTTTTGACAAAACGACCCTTGTTATTTCGTAAACGTTTCGAACCACCACCTGATTGTTGTTGTATTCCGTGCGTTACTTTTGTATTTTTCAAATCATCACACATAGGCCTACCACTGTCGTCAATTATTGTTTGTGAATTTCCCAATATATTCGTTTTACCATTTTCTTTGTTGTATTCTCTGTAAGTAGTTGTATTCATATTCCATTCCATTTTTTTATTATTTTGTCTTTCATAGAAATCTTTTACACCTTTGCCAATATATTTTACACCTGGTTCTATACTTATACCATTTATAACGCGCTTTCTCCTTTTCTTATTTCCTCTATTTTTACATCTTTTTTTTCTGTTGTCGGTTCTTTTCTTTGATCTTACTCTGATCCAATCACTACCAAGTAAATCTTCACTTTCTGTTTGTTGACATTTTAATATTGCATTATTATAACGTTTTTCTTTATTTTTCGTTAATTCTGGAAAGTCTGAAGTGACAGATTCATCAGGTTCTAGAATCGTATATCTATTGAAATGACAGGGAATACCTATTTCGCCAAACATGTTATCAACAAAATTATTATTCCCACACATTGAACAAATCCAAATTACCCGGGAATTACATAGTTTGTCTTCAAAAACATCTCTTACACATTTCACATGAAAATATTGACTACAACAGTCACATGTTATGCAATTGTCGTCTACTTTCACTTCAATATTACAGAAATCGCATGTATCATCAAACTCTGAAGTGACATCTGTACCATAAGATAATATGTTTATGATATCATCAATTATTCCTTTAAATTCTGTTGTATCTTTCATAAATTCACAATTGACATTACCTGTATCATCATTTCTGTCGTCTTTGACATTCTCAGTTGAACAGCATTCATCAAGTAGGTCCAAGATGTCATTAACAACTATTTTAAATTCTGCTGTCTTATCCATAACTCCATTATTAACATTACCAGTTGTATTGACAAAAATATGCTTTTTACTTGTAACTTCTTTATTCACATTCTTACACAAATAAATTATCATTGTAAAGATAATCAACAAAAAGATACCAACTAATGTTATGAATTCCATATCCATTATTCAAAATTTGTATAAGAAACAAATCTACAAATTTCTTCAAATTAATAAACTTTGTATTCTGCAATTCCAATGAATATTACAATTAGGTTCTTTTTATCAATTCAAGAAATTCTTGCTAAAACAAAATAAATTATTAAAATTCCAAAAACAATTCAATTTTATATTGTCTTTTGTTTCTATGATTTTTAATTTTTGTCCTAATTTTTTTTCTTTTAATATATTTTTTTTTTATCTGCTTTTTTTTCAATAGTTCAATTATACAATTTCACTGAATAAAAAAATTAGCTTCTGCTTAATATTGGCTTGATGAAATACTCTATATTATTTTTAACTTCTCTTTAATACTTGGTTATGCTAAATAGTTTCAGATTCTAATTTTTATTCTTTTTACAATTCTACTTAATAACAGATTCAAATAAAAGTGATCTTTAAATCTTCTTTAATTAATTCTTTTGTAATAAACTCTGTTTAATATTTATTTCTTTATAATAAGCTTCTGTTTTATTCTTCAAACTTTTGTTTATATAATCAAACTTTAACTTTACACTTTTGCTTTTGCAAAAATGGTTTTGTAATAAACTTTTGTTTATTAGTTGTTTCCTTGTGATTAACTTCTGTTATCTTCAAGGTTTGACACTTTTGCTTTTGCAAAAATGGTTTTGTAATAAACTTTTGTTTATTAGTTGTTTCCTTGTGATTAACTTTTGTTATCTTCAAGGTTTTACACTTTTGCTTTTGCAAAAATGGTTTGTAATAAACTTTTGTTTATTAGTTTTTTCCTTGTGATAAACTTCTGTTTACTTCAAGGTTTTACTGAATGTTTCAAAGATACTTTTAAAAAATGTTTAAAAAGAAATTGTGCATAAATATTAAAATTCGGTAACCCCTCGTAGAAACTCTCTTTGGAGAGTGGATCTTTTTCTAAAGACCCGGATCTCTTCTGAGATCCAGTGGGTTTATATAAGACAGTCACCTACAATAAAAGAAAAAAAAAAGAGTTAGTTATTAATTTTAAGATACACTGTACAGTACTAAGAATTTGTAAAAACACTGATTTATCTACTGATTCAATTTATAATATACACATCCCCCTTGTGGAATGTAACATGATCTATTGGGCCTAGCAAAACAAATTAGGACCAACTCACTACTAAATTCAGGATAGACCCATTTTATAAAATTGCAAGTTTGTGTCTGGAGAAACTGACCACCACATTTATGTTAAAAAGGATGATTGTCCCAAATTTTGAAGTAAATTATGATAATATATTTGTGACTTTGGTTTATACAATATAAATAAATCACTATAGAAGATATTTTGACCTAAAAATATGTCAAAACTTCATTACATGGAATGTGTCGGAAACAAATTCTTTCATAACAATTTCACCTTCACAATTTTTCAACTTCTACGAAATCAACTTGTATTTTTGTTGCTTTTAATCAAACACTTGTATCAAATGATAATTCACATAAATTGTTATATTGTAATATTCAATAAAGTCCTAGTATAAACATATAATCTGAAAATAGGTTTAATTATTCAATGTTCTAATATAACAGAATTTTATACACAAAAATATTTGGTCACTCAGTATTGTAAATTTACAGACAACACATGTTTATCAATTAAGGGAGGGCATAAAGTAAGGAAAATATGTTTTTTCCGTTTTACAAATAATTTTCTAATACTCACAGCTGTAACTGATACTGTATATTTTCTGTACAACTACAATCTAAAATATAAAAGGAAAATCATTAATAATTGCAATAAACAACATTAACACTTTTTCAAAATCAACATGCTTCTTAATCGAAAAAGTAAGAAATTTCCTCAAAATGACTTTAGGTATGGGCCGGTTGATTGGGGTATACATGTTGTCTTAATACTAATTTCATTTAATAATTTATTCACAAACAATAAAATCTGAATTATGTAAATGTTTCATAATAGAAAATGCCTACAAAATGACAGGCAACTGTTCACGAAGTAAGGAAAATATGTTTTCTCCATTTAACAGTTAATCTACTAATACTCACAGCTGTAGCTAACACTGTATATTTTCTACAATCTAAAAAAAACAAGGAAAACATTGATAATGGCAATAAACAACATTAACCCTTTTGCTAAATCAACATGCTTCTTAATCAATGTCTGAAAAATTAGGAAATTTCCTCAAAATGACTTTGGGTATGGGCCGGCTGATTGGGGTCTACATGTTGTCTCAATACTACTTTCATTTAATATCTCATTCACAAACCATAAAATCTGAATTATTTAAATGTTTCATAATATAAAATGCCTACAAAATAACAGGCAACAGTTCACAAAGTAAGGAAAATATGTTTTCTCTGTTTAACAGATAATCTACTAATACTCACAGCTGTAGCTCAAACTGTTTATTTTCTACAATCTAAAAAAAAAACAAGGAAAAACATTGATAATGGCAATAAACAACATTAACACTTTTTCCAAATCAACATGCTTCTTAATCAATGTCTGAAAAATGTAGGAAATTTCCTCAAAATGGCTTTGGATATGGGCCGGCTGATTGTGGCCTACATGTTGTCTCAATGGTAATTTCATTTAATTGTTTGATTACAAACAATAAAATCTGAATTATGTAAATGTTTCATAATACAAAATGTCTACAAAATAACCGGCAATAGTTCACAAAGTAAGAAAAATATGTTTTCTCCGTTTAACAGATAATCTACTAATACTCACAGCTGTAGCTCAAACTGTATATTTTCTACAATCTAAAAAAATACAAGGAAAAACATTGATAATTGTAATAAACAACATTAACACTTTTTCCAAATCAACACGCTTCTTAATCAATGTCTGAAAAATTAAGAAATTTCCTCAAAATGACTTTGGGTATGAGACGGCTGATTAGGGCAGGCAACAGTTCACAAAGTAAGGAAAATATGTTTTCTCCGTTTAACAGATAATCTACTGATACTCACAGCTGTAGCTCAAACTGTATATTTTCTACAATCTAAAAAAAAACAAGGAAAAACATTGATAATGGTAATAAACAACATTAACACTTTTTCCAAATCAACACGCTTCTTAATCAATGTCTGAAAAATTAAGAAATTTCCTCAAAATGACTTTGGGTATGAGACGGCTGATTAGGGCAGGCAACAGTTCACAAAGTAAGGAAAATATGTTTTCTCCGTTTAACAGATAATCTACTGATACTCACAGCTGTAGCTGAAACTGTATATTTTCTACAATCTAAAAAAAAAACAAGGAAAAACATTGATAATGGTAATAAACAACATTAACACTTTTTCCAAATCAACAAGCTTCTTAATCAATGTCTGAAAAATTAAGAAATTTCCTCAAAATAACTTTGGGTATGGGCCGGCTGATTGGGGTCTACATGTTGTCTCAATACTACTTTCATTTAATATCTTATTCACAAACAATAAAATCTGAATTATGTAAATGTTTCATAATACAAAATGTCTACAAAATAACAGGCAACAGTTCACAAAGTAAGAAAAATATGTTTTCTCCGTTTAACAGATAATCTACTAATACTCACAGCTGTAGCTCAAACTGTATATTTTCTACAATCTAAAAAAAAAACAAGGAAAAACATTGATAATGGTAATAAACAACATTAACACTTTTTCCAAATCAACAAGCTTCCTATTCAATGTCTGAAAAATTAAGAAATTTCCTCAAAATGACTTTGGGTATGAGACGGCTGATTAGGGCAGGCAACATTTCACAAAGTAAGGAAAATATGTTTTCTCCGTTTAACAGATAATCTACTGATACTCACAGTTTTAGCTGAAACTCTATATTTTCTACAATCTAAAAAAAAACAAGGAAAAACATTGATAATTGTAATAAACATTAACACTTTTTCCAAATCAACACGCTTCTTAATCAATGTCTGAAAAATTAAGAAATTTCCTCAAAATGTCTTTGGGTATGAAACGGCTGATTAGGGCAGGCAACAGTTCACAAAGTAAGGAAAATATGTTTTCTCTGTTTAACAGATAATCTACTAATACTCACAGCTGTAGCTCAAACTGTATATTTTCTACAATCTAAAAAAAACAAGGAAAAACATTGATAATGGCAATAAACAACATTAACATTTTTTTCATGAGTATATGTAAAACTATAATTTTTAATAGTTTGGAAAATATTATAATTGTCAAGAAGGTGCATGGTTCTTAAATTTAAAAATAAATGTTGTTTTTCGGTAACAATCCGACAAAATCATTAATAAATGTTGGCCCCTCTCTAATATTTCTATGTTGATTAATTCAATTTTTTTAAACTATATACTATATATTTTGATTATTGATTTTAAAGCATATTGAAATAAATTTTAATGTAAAAATGCTGGTTTAGCTTACTGTAATAACACTGGTCACAGACTGACATGTCAGTCTGTGACTAACTCGGTAACAACCAGACACTTTTTAATATCATATAAAAATGTAAAAATAAGGTTTTAAAAAAAAGTAACCTTATGAGTGTATGTAAAGCTATAATTTTTAATAGTTTGGAAAATATTATAATTGTCTAGAAGGTACATGGTTCTTAAATTAAAAAAATGTTTTTTGGTAACAACCCGACAAAATTATTAATAATTATGTTGGCCCCTCCTTAATATTTCTATGTTGATTAATTCAATTTTTTTAAACAAAATCTCAAACAATATATTTAGTTCTTTAATTCTAAAAAGAAATGACATGTATAAATTAGGATTTAGTTGTCTGTTATAGGATTTAAGTAAACCTCATATTGTTTTATTTTTTAAGTTTTCTAAATATCATTATTTTAAATGGAAATATGTCTGTATATATCTCATTTTTTTTTTACCACTTAAATATCCTGAAAGTATATAACATTAGCTTTAGTTTGATATCAAACATGTTAAGACTGCTAAAAGTTAAAAATTTTCAAAATCCAAAAAAAAAATTGTGGAATTGCCCTACTAATACTCACAGCTGTAGCTGAAACTGTAAATCTTCTGTTAATAAAAAACAATTACAATCTAAAAAATACAAGGAAAAACATTGATAATGGCAATAAACAACATTAACACTTTTTCCAAATCAACAAACTTCTTAATCAATGTCTGAAAAATTAGGAAATTTTCTTAAAATGACTTTGGCTATGGGCCAGCTAATTGGGGCCGACATGTTGTCTCAATGGTAATTTCATTTAATAGTTTGATCACAAACAATAAAATTTGAATTATGTAAATGTTTCATAATAGTATAAATGCCTACAAAATAACAGGCAACACTTCACTCCCAATCATGAGAACATAAATCATCTCTACAAATTATTTATTTTATGTTCACTATTTACGATATTCTAGAGATTATGAAGTACTGTAGAAACAATAATGTTATTACTGTACATGTATCTCTTCCAACTCTTTAGGAACTGATACAACTAAAAACTAGGCCTAGCCCCTAGCTAGGAGGCCTAGGCTAGTAGTAGGCATAGAAGAGAACTTCGCAAAAAGCAGACTCAGCTTGCTAACAATGCTAAGTAGAGTAGGCTATATTATACCGGTATTTAATTTTAAGGCATGGTATTCAAGATAAAGTTTGTTAACAAATTAGGAATTAATATACGCCGTGGTTAGGATTCCGGCACCGGAACTCAACTGCCCAGCGTTAGGGAATCCGACACGCTATTGCGCATGCCCAGAGCGAATTAATTATAGCTTTGCACTTTACCGCGCACCACACCACCGAGAGAGTCGGAGTGTTATTATAGGAATTTACTGTAGCCTCCTATTGCCTATAGTTAGTCGTTGCGCGAGCGAGAGAGCGATGGATGAAACTTGGCCTAGCCTAGGCCATATGAATTAATAATTAAAATACCACTACGCCACGCGTTAAAATAATTATTATGATATTGCTAAGAATCAGCCTATCTATCAAAGAATCGTAATGCTGTAATTTTATTAGACAAAGTGAATAGCGTAGCGACCCCGACTTCCCAAACGGTTCTGTTTTTTTCACATCATATCCGCGCGGCGGCTGCCGTCAACAAATCAACTTATACGCATGGAGGGTACCTCCATGGTATACGTGTTATGCGCGATTTGAACGATTTGCGCAATTTAAAATTGCGCAAAAAAATCCTTGCGCAATTTGAAATTGCGCAAAGAATTCTTGCGCAATTTAAAATTGCGCAAGGATTTTTTTGCGCAATTTCAAATTGCGCAATCAACTTGCGCAATTTCAAATTGCGCAAGAAAATCTTTGCGCAATTTTAAATTGCGCTGCACAATTTGTAAATTGCGCAAGATAGTTCTTGCGCAATATGACACCTTTGCGCAATTTGAAAACGAACTGTAAATTTTCCCATACATGGCTAGGCCTAGGCAGAGGAGTTTAAAATTTAGTATTTTATTATATAAATAAGACCATTTCAATGAAGATAATGTTTAATACTCACTTTTTAAGTTTTTAATATTAGTTTAATAAGCTAGGCCATGTAACCTAGTCAGTATCAGTAGTCCAGACCCTAGCTAGGCTAGAGTAGTATAGCCGACCGCCCGCGCCGCGCCCGCCTGGTGGAACACCACCGCTTCGTTTTCCTTCGTCGGTTCTTCGACGGTATGCTAACTTATAACAATATTTGCACTACTAAAATAAGGAAATGCGATATTTATCTTTAATTTTGAATCATTCTTAGAAATTACTATATAAATATGGGTGTGCATGATTTCACAATCTGTCGAAAAACCTTGCGCAATTTGCAGATTACTTGCGCAATTTAATACGTTGCTTGCGCAATTTGAAACACATGTTTCAATTCAAATTGCGCAAGGATTTTTTTTGCGCAATTTCAAATTGCGCAAATCGTTCAAATCGCGCATAACATACGCATGTTATTACAGTATAATGCGTTATATGAAATCTTTTATTTTGTACTTGAAAAATCATAAAACTAGTCATGAAGCAACCACTTTTTTAATTGCGAAATAAATAGGCCCCTGGTCACATTTTTAGCTGGTAGGCATCTATGCCTAGGCTAGTTCGCCGTGGCGCAGCTATTAATCCATCGCTGTTTAGTCTGTAGATGGATCGAGTATATAGAGAGTCGCCGATTACCTCACTCTGGGCATGCGCAATCGCGTGCCGGATTCCCTAACGCTGGGCAGTTGAGTTCCGGTGCCGGAATCCTAACCACGGCGATTAATATATAGTTATAAGCCAGATGCAAAATGGAACTAGGCTAGCGTCACTATGCCTCTACTACAGTACTGTACAACTAAACCTAGGCTAGGTCTAGGCCTTCCTGAAGAGGTAATCCGGGACACGGCTAGGCCTAACCTAGCTAGGCCTGCCTAGGGCCTAGGCTAGGCCATTTCATTTTTATGGCAAACACAAAAACAATTAAATATTACAAATCAACAATCCAAATTAATCAAAATATATCTTACCTATTTCTAACTATTATATTTAACACAATTGTGTTTAAACTTTTTTAATATAGGCTATATGTTCGTTTTAACAATATAAAATTGCAAAGCAATATCGGGAGCAATACTAGGCTATAATATTACAAATCCAACATGGAGGTGTAACCACGTTGTTCTTTACTAATATGGCACGCAATCGTCGCCAAAAGTAACATAAATGCTGTAGGCCCAGACACAATTCACCACACTTTCACCATAAAAGTAGAGAGCGCATAAACATTTTTTCAATGGATGGCATAATCGTTTTTCTGTGCGCAATATTCTAACGTATGACGTGCGCTGCGGATAACCTAACTCGTCCGTAGTGACGAGTTCAAATCTAGTATTTATTTCTTTCTTTCCACACTTCTCTCCCATTTTTTGTGGGCAGCGTATCTCTAATTCTAGCCAACAGAAGATTGTATAACTTTGTCAAAAGATTGCCCTATATCTGTAGATGTGCAAGAAACTTTTTTTTTCAAATTTCGAGTCGCGCAGCGTTAGTTACGCGCGATTTTATGAATTTCAATTATTGATCATAGATTAAAAACCAAAAGTCATTTTGTATTGAAACTTGGTGAAAATATAAGTCATATAAAGCGCAAACTTTCTGTAGATTAAAAATGGCAGGTTGCGCAAAAATCAATTTCTAATCAACTTTCTACGCGTTTCAGGTCATTTTGAGCATTTCAAAAATTCCCACGCACGCGCAATTATTTTACGCGCGCGTGCGCATGTAGCGCAAAAATATGATTTTTTCGCGTGATTTATGTTTTTCCAGCCTTTTCTAGTAATTTTACCAACTTTCAAACAATTTCAACTTGAAATCACGTCATACGAGCACGTAGAATTGAACAATTTGCGCGCGTTTTTGATGAAAAAGTTAAAAAATTCATGAAAATTATGCCTTTTTTAAAACTGTCATAGATTCTAAACTACGTGGTAAACTTTTTTAAAATTACAGATTCTGATAAGTTGTAGATATTGAATCATCAATCAATATGGCTAACCGGACATTGTGACGTCATCGTATGGCCACTCAAATATAAAATATAGGATTTTTGTCTCTTTCGTCATAGCGCATCACATTTAATAGAGCGCATCTCTACTTATCCGCATTCCATTTTCCCCCATTTCTTTATATTGTCTAGGTCAATCAATTATCTTTCACATGATTTGCCATTTTAAAAATTGTGATGACGTCATCATGTCCAAAAGCGTCAATAACTTGGGTCACTTATTTTCACCTATTCTTCACTGTATGTAGTACGTATACAATATATAGTGTATACTGTGTATACTTAGACGTGACGTAAAATAGAGAGCGCACTAACATTTTTTCAATGGCATAATGTTTTCCCTGCGCAATATTCTAACGCATGACGTGCACGTGGCTTTTGCTCTGCGGATAACCTAACTCGTCCGTAGTGACGAGTTCAAATCTAGTTAGTTATCCGCTTAGTAGCGGATAACTCCTTGTGATTGTAGTGGATCAATATTTTTTTTTTTCTGTATTATTAGTTATCCGCTTAGTAGCGGATAACTCCTTGTAATCGTCCTGTTTCATCATATTTTTTTTTTTTTTCTGTATTATACTTCTTTCCTTCTGTCATTTTTGTGCGTCGTGTTTCTCTAAAACGTGTAAACAGAACATATCGTAACTTTCTCAACATATCGACATTTACGTGAACTTGTGCACCTCCTATTTTTGAATGACGTCAGAGTTGCGCAACGTGACTTATGCGCGATTTTATGAATTTCAATGATTGATCATAGACTAAAAACCAAACATAATTTTGTTTTGACACTTTGTGAAAATTTAAGTCATATCAAGCGCAAACTTTCTATGGATTAAAAATAGCATGTTTCACAAAAAGTTACGCGCGCACGCGCGTTTAAAATTTTACTATGGGAAAAATCAACTTCTAATCAACTTTCTATGCGTTTCATGTCATTTTGAGCATGTCAAAAATTCCCACGCGCGCGAAAATTTTTACGCACGCGGTGCACACGAAGCGTTAAAAACATATTTTTTTTGCATGATTTATGTTTTTTCAGCCTTTTCTAGTAATGTTACCAACTTTTAAACAATTTCGACTTAAAATTACGTCATACGAGCACGTCGAATTAGATAATTTGCACGCGTTTTTGGTGAAAAAGTTCCAAAATTCGTCAAAATTATGCCTATTTTTAAACAGTCATAGATTCTAAACTACATGGAGAACTTTTTTTTAATTACATATTCTGGAAGTTGATGAGTTGTAGATATCGAATCATGCATTAATATGGCTAACCGAACATTGTGACGTCATCGTATGGCCACGCGAATATAAAATATAGGATTTTTGTCTCTTTCGTAATAGCTCATCACATTTAATAGAGCGCATCTCCACTTATTTTTTGTCCATTTTCACCCCGATTTTAATATATTCTAGGTCAATCAACTATCTTTTGCATGAATTAAGAATTTTTTAATTTGTTTAACGTCATCATGCCTAAAAATTTAAATTACGTTGGTCATTAATTTCATCTTTACAGTAAATTTTAATCTGTTATAGCTCGTAAGAATAAAATGTGATAATCACAATTAAAACATTTACAGGATGCTATTGTATAGTAGATACAAAATCATGTGAAAATTGTGCCAATCGAATGTTGTGACGTCATCATATGGCCAGTTGAATAAAAAAAGTCGTATTTTCATATTTTGCGTAATAGTTCATCACATTTAAAAGGGTGCACATCTATATTTTACGTATTCAAATTTCTTCTACACGTTAATATGTTTTTCCTGAGATAATTTCCTTCTGAAATTGCTATCTAAGTGTTTCATTTTGATACCGTCGCCATGTTAAAAATTGGAATAAATGGCGGGTCCCGTAATTTCACCTATTCTACACTGTATGTAATATGTATACAGATTATAATGTTTGCATGTATATACTATATGACACAAAATTGACAGAATTCAGCACTAACAGCATATCTTATTCTTCAGTTCTTGTCATAATGCCATAATCTTTATCTGTGTGCAATATTCCAACGTATGACGTGCACGTGGCGTTTGTCGTGGTGCGGATAACTAACTCGTCAAAGTGACGAGTTTCATGTCTAGTACTTCTTTCCTTCTGTCATTTTTGTGCGTCGCGTTTCTCTAAAACTTGTAAACAGAACATATCGTAACTTTGTCAACATATCGACATTTACGTGAACTTGTGCACCTCCTATTTTTGAATGACGTCAGAGTTGCGCAACGTGACTTACGCGCGATTTTATGAATTTCAATGATTGATCATAGACTAAAAACGAAACATAATTTTGTTTTGACACTTTGTGAAAATTTAAGTCACATCAAGCGCAAACTTTCTATGGATTAAAAATAGCATGTTTAACAAAAAGTTACGCGCGCACGCGCGTTTAAAATTTTAGAGTGCGAAAAATCAACTTCTAATCAACTTTCTATGCGTTTCATGTCATTTTGAGCATGTCAAAAATTCCCACGCGCGTGAAACTTTTTACGCACGCGGTACACACGTAGCGTTAAAAACATATTTTTTTCGCGTGATTTATGTTTTTTCAGCCTTTTATAGTAATGTTACCAACTTTTAAACAATTTCGACTTAAAATTACGTCATACGAGCACGTCGAATTAAATAATTTGCACGCGTTTCTGGTGAAAAAGTTCAAAAATTCGTCAAAATTATGCCTATTTTTAAACAGTCATAGATTCTAAACTACATGGAGAACTTTTTTTAAATTACATATTCTGGAAGTTGATGAGTTGTAGATATCGAATCATGCATTAATATGGCTAACCGGACATTGTGACGTCATCGTATGGCCACGCGAATATAAAATATAGGATTTTTGTCTCTTTCGTCATAGCTCATCACATTTAATAGAGCGCATCTCCACTTATTCGTTGTCCATTTTCACCCCGATTTTAATATATTCTAGGTCAATCAACTATCTTTTGCATGAATTAAAAATTTTTCAATTTTTTTAACGTCATCATGCCTAAAAATTTAAATTACATTGGTCATTAATTTCATCTTTACAGTAAATTTTAATCTGTTATAGCTCGTAAGAATAAAATGTGATAATCACGATTAAAACGTTTTCAGGAAGCTATTGTATAGTAGATACAAAATCATGTGAAATTTTGCCAATCGAATGTTGTGACGTTACCATATGGCCAGTTAAATACAAAAAGTCGTATTTTCATCTTTTGCGTTATATTTCATTACATTTAAAAGAGCGCGCATCAATATTTCACGTATTCCAATTTCTTCTACACGTTAATATGTTGTTGCTGAGATAATTTCATTCTGAAATTTCTACTTTTGCATTTCATTTTGAAACCGTCAAGATGTTAAAAATTACAATAAAATACGGGTCCCGTAATTTCACCTATTTTACACTGTTTGTGATATGTATACAGATTGTACTGTGTATACTATATGACACAAAATAACAGAATTCAGAAATAACAACATATCATATTCTTCAGTTCAGGTCATAATGCCTTAATATTTTTCTGTGCGCGATATTGTAACGTATGACGTGCACGTGGCGTTTGTCGAGCGGATAACTAACTCGTCAAAGTGACGAGTTTCATGTCTAGTTCTTATTTCTTTCCCATTTTTTTGTGAGTCACGTTTCTCTAAAATGTGTAAACGTAACATTTTATAACTTTGACAACATGTGGGCATTTACGTGAAGTTGTGCATCTCCTATTTTGAATGACGTCAGAGTTGCGCAACGTGACTTGCGCGCGATTTTATGATTTTTAATGATTGATCATAGCTTAAAAACCAAGAGTAATTTTTTGTTTACCCTTTATGAAAATTTAAGTCATATCAAGGGCAAACTGTTAGTGCACTAAAAATGGCATGTTTTACAAAAAGTTACGCGTGCACGCGCATTTAAAATTTCAAAATGCGCAAAATTAATTTCTAATCAACTTTCTACGCGTTTCATGTCATTTTAAGCATGTAAAAAATTCCCACGCGTGCGCACATTTTGACGTGTGCGGTGCGCACGTAGCATTAAAAACATGTTTTTTTCGAGTGATTTATGTTTTTCCAGTCTTTTATAGTAATTTTACCAACTTTTAATCACTTTCGACTTAAAGTTACGTCATACGAGCACGTCGAATTGGACAACTTGCGCTCGTTTTTGATGAAAAAGTACAAAAATTTGTCAAAATTATGCCTTTTTTTAAACAGTCGTAATTTCTAAACTACACGGTCAACTTTTTGTGGATGACATATTCCGGAAGTTGATGAGTTGTAGATATCGGATCATGTATTAATATGGCTAACCGGACATTTTAACGTCATCGTATGGCCACGCGAATATAAAATTGAGGATTTTTGTATCTTTCGTCATAGCTCATCACATTTAATAGAGCGCATCTCCACTTATCCATTTTCCATTTTCACCCCGATTTTGATATTGTCTAGGTCAATCAACTATCTTTCGCATGAGTTAAAAATATTTTAATGATTATGACGTCATCATGCCTAAAAATTTAAATTACATGTGGCATTAATTTCATCTTTACAGAACATTTTAATCTGTTATAGCTCGTAAGAATAAAATGTGATAATCACGATTAAAACGTTTTCTGGAAGCTATTGGATTGTAGATACAAAATCATGTAAAAATTTGGCAAATTGGATGTTGTGACGTCATCATATGGCCAGTTAAATAAAAAAAGTCGTATTTTCATATTTTGCGTCATAGTTCATTACATTTAAAAGAGCGCGCATTAATATTTTACGTATTAAAATTTCTTCTACACGTTAATATGTTGTTGCTGAGATAATTTCCTTCCGAAATTGCTATATCAGTGTTTCATTTTCATACCGTCACCATGTTAAAAATTGGAATAAATGACGGGACCCGTAATTTCGCCTATCCTACACTGTATTAATATGTATACAGATTATACTATGTATACTGTAAATAGTATATGACACAAAATATACAGCATTTAGCACTAACAACATATTATACTCTTCAGTTCATGTCAATATGCCATAATCTTTTTCTGTGTCCAATGTATGACGTGAACGTGGCGTTTGTCGTGCGGATAACTAACTCGTCAAAGTGACGAGTTTCATGTCTAGTTAGTTATCCGCATTCAGCGGATAACTCCTTGTAACTGTATGAAATCATCTTTTTTTTTTTTTTTTTTTTCTGTATTATTCTTTCTTTCTGTCAATTTTGTGTCTCGCGTAACTCAAAAACGTGTAAACATAACATTTTATAACTTTGTCAACATGTGGGCATTCACGTGAAATTGTGCACCTCCTATTGTGAATGACATCAGAGTTGCGCAACATGACTTACGCGCGTTTTTATGAATTTCGCGTATTTAACATAGATCAAAAACAATATAACAATTTAAATTGAAACTTAGCAAAAGATTAAGTTATATCTTGCGCTAACTGACTGTGAGAAAAAAATGGCATGTTTCACACGAAGTTACGCGCGCACGCGCGTTTGAAATTTCAAAATGCGAAATTTCAATTTCTAATCAACTTTCTACGCGTTTCATGTCATTTTGAGCATGTAAAAAATTCCCACGCGCGCGAAAATTTTTACGCACGCGGTGCACACGTAGCGTTAAAAACATATTTTTTTATCGTGATTTATGTTTTTTCAGCCTTTTCTAGTAATTTTACCAACTTTTGAACAATTTTGACCTAAAATTACGTCATACGGGCACATCCAATTGGATAATTTACGTGCGTTTTTTATGAAAAAGTTCAAAAATTTGTCAAAATTCGTCAAAATTATGCCTTTTTTTAAACATTCATAGATTCTAAACTACGAGGTGAACTTTTTTTTAATTATATATTCTGGAAATTGATGAGTTGTAGATATGGAATCATGCATTAATATGGCTAATCGGACATTATAACGTCATCGTATGGCCACGCGAATATAAAATATAGGATTTTTATATCTTTCGTCATAGCGCATCACATTTAATAGAGCGCATCTCCACTTATCCGTTTTTTATTTTCACCCCGATGTTTATATTGTCTAGGTGAATGAACTATCTTTCGCATGAGTTAAAAATATTTTAATTTTTATGACGTCATCATGTCGAAAATTGTAAATAACGTGGGTCACTTATTTTCATCTTTACAGTAAATTTCAATCTGTTATAGCTCATCAGAATAAAAAGTGATAATCACGATTAAAACGTTTTCTGGAAGCTATGGGATTGTAGATACGAATTCATGTAAACATTTTGCCAATCGGATGTTTTGACGTCATCATATGGCCAGTTGAATAAAAAAAGGCGTATTTTCATATTTTGCGTAATAGTTCATCACATTTAAAAGGGCGCGCATCTATATTTTACGTATTCAAATTTCTTCTACACGTTAATATATGGTTGCTGAGATAATGTCGTTCCGAAATTGCTATCTTAGTGTTTCATTTTGATACCGTCGCCATGTTAAAAATAAGAATAAACGGGGGGTCTCGTAATGTCACCTATTCTACACTGTATGTAACATGTATACAGATTATACCGTTTGCACTGTATATACTATATGACACAAAATTGACAGAATTCAGCACTAACAGCATATGATATTCTTCAGTTCAGGTCATAATGCCATAATCTTTTTCCGTGTGCAAAATTCCAACGTATGACGTGCGCGTGGCGTTTGTCGTGCGGATAACTAACTCGTCAAAGTGACGAGTTCAAGTCTAGTTGGTTATCCGCACTTGGCGGATAACCCCTTGTTATTGTCAGGATCTTTTTTTTTTTATTTTTTTTCTTTTTTTTCTTTTTTCTTCTTTCTTTCCACGAATTTTGTTGCAAGCATATCTCTAATTCTGGCTAACAAATGATTGTATAACTTTGTCATAAGATTGACCTATATCTGTAGATGTGCAAGAAACTTTGTTTTTTGATTTTTGAGTCGCGCAGCGTAAGTTACGCGCGATTTTATGAATTTCAATGATTGATCATAGATTAAAAACCAAAAGTCATTTTGTATTGAAACTTGGTGAAAATTTAGGTCATATCATGCGCTAACTTTCTATGGATTAAAAATGGCATGGTTTTAAAAAGTTACGCGCGCACGCGCGTTTAAAATTTCAAAATATGTTAAATCAATTTCTAATCAACTTTCTATGCGTTTCATGTCATTTTGAGCATTTCAAAAATTCCCACGCGTGCGCAAATTTTTTACGCGCGCGTGCGCACGTAGCGCAAAAACATCTTTTTTTTGCTTGATTTTTATTTTTTCAGCCTTTTCTAGTAAATTTATAAATTTTCAATCAATTTCGACTTATAATCACGTCACACGAGCACGTAGAATTGGATAATTTGCGCGTGTTTTTGATGAAAAACTTCAAAAAATCGTCAAAATTAGACCTTTTTTTAAACAGTCATAACTTCTAAACTACGTGGTGAACTTTTTTAAAATTACATATTCTGGAAGTAGATGAGTTGTTTTTCTTGAATCATGTATTGATATGGCTAACCGGACATTGTTACGTCATCGTATGGCCACCCGAATATAAAATATAGGATTTTTTTCTCTTTCGTCATAGCTCGTCAAATTTAATAGAGCGCATCTCCACTTATCCGTATTCCATTTCACTTAATTTTTTTATATTGTCTAGATCAATCAATTATCTTTCGCATGATTCACCATTTTTAAAATTGTGATGACGTCATCATGTTCAAATGCGTCAATAACTTTGGTCACTTATTTTCACCTATTCTGCACTGTATGTAGTACGTATACAGTATATAGTGTATACCGTACACACTTAGACGCGACACAAAATAGAGGGCTCACTAACATTTTTTCAATGGCATAATCGTTTTTCTGCGCGCAATATTCTAACTTAGGTGTCATGCGCGTGGGTTTTGCGAGGCGGATAACCTAACTCGTCCGTAGTGACGAGTTCAAATCTAGTTGGTTATCCGCACTTGGCGGATAACCCCTTGTTATTGTCAGGATCTTTTTTTTTTTTTTTTTTTTTTTTTTTTTCTATGTTATTCTTCTTTCTTTCCCCGAATTTTGTTCGCAGCACATCTCTATCTTGTGGCCAACATAAGATTGTATAACTTTGTCATAAGGTTGACCTATAGCTGTAGATGTGCAGCCAAGCTTTTGGACGATTTTGGAGTTGCGCAGCGTAAGTTACGCGCGATTTTATGAATTTCAATGATTGATCATAGAATAAAAACTAAAAGTTGTTTTGTATTGAAACTTTGTGAAAATTTAAGTGAGATCATGCGCAAACTTTCTATGGATTAAAAATGGCATGTTTCACAAAAAGTTACGCGCGCACGCGCGTTTGAAATTTCAAAATGCGAAAAATCAATTTCTAATCAACTTTCTATGCGTTTCATGTCATTTTGAGCATTTCAAAAATTCCCACACGTGCGCAATTTTTTTACGCGCGCGTGCGCACGTAGCGCAAAAACATCTTTTTTTTGCTTGATTTTTGTTTTTTCAGCCTTTTCTAGTACATTTACCAATTTTCAATCAATTTCGACTTAAAATCACGTCATACGAGCACGTAGAATTGAACAATTTGCGCGCGTTTTTGAAGAAAAAGTTCAAAAATTCGTCAAAATTATGCCTTTTTTAAAACAGTCATAGATTCTAAACTCCGAGGTGAAAATATTTAAAATTTCAGATTCTGGAAGTAGATGAGTTGTTTTTCTCGAATCATGCATTGATATGGCTAACCAGACATTGTGACGTCATCGTATGGCCACCCGAATATAAAATATAGGATTTTTTTCTCTTTCGTCATAGCTCGTCAATTTAATAGAGCGCATCTCTACTTATCCTTATTCCATTTCACTCAATTTTTTTATATTGTCTAGATCAATCAATTACCTTTCGCATGATCCACCATTTTAAAAATTGTGATGACGTCATCATATTCAAATGCGTCAATAACTTTGGTCACTTATTTTCACCTATTCTGCACTGTATGTAGTACGTATACAGTATATAGTGTTATACCGTATATACTTAGACGCGACGCAACATAGAGAGCGCACTAACATTTTTCAATGCCATAATCGTTTTATTTTTTTGCGCGCACTATTCTAACGTATGACGTGCACGTGGCTTTTGCACTGCGGATAACCTAACTCGTCCGTAGTGACGAGTTCAAATCTAGTTGGTTATCCGCACTTGGCGGATAACCCCTTGTTATTGTCAGGATCTTTTTTTTTTTTTTCGATATTCTTCTTTCTTTCCACGAATTTTGTTCGCAGCGTATCTCTACTTCTAGCCAACATATGATTCTATAACTTTGTTATAAGATTGGCCTGTAGCTGTAGATGTGCAGGACATTTTTTTTTTCGAATTTTGAGTCGCGCAGCGTAAGTTACGCGCGATTTTATGAATTTCAATGATTGATCATAGATTAAAAACTAAAAGTCATTTTGTATTGAAACTCGGTGAAAATTTAAGTCATATCATGCGCAAACTTTCTATGGATTAAAAATGGCATGTTTCACATAAAGTTACGCGCGCACGTGCGTTTAAAATTTCAAAATGCGTAAAATTAATTTCTAATCAACTTTCTACGCGTTCCAGGTCATTTTGAACATTTCAAAAATTCCCACGCATGCGCAATTTTTTTACGCGCGCGTGCGCACTTAGGGCAAAAACATCTTTTTTTTGCTTGATTTTTGTTTTTTCAGCCTTTTCTAGTAAATTTACCAATTTTCAATCAATTTCGACTTAAAATCACGTCATACGAGCACGTAGAATTGAACAATTTGCGCGCGTTTTTGATGAAAAAGTTCAAAAATTCGTCAAAATTATGCCTTTTTTAAAACAGTCATAGATTCTAAACTCCGTGGTGAACTTTTTTTAAATTTCAGATTCTGGAAGTAGATGAGTTGTAGATAAAAAATCATTTATCAATATGCCTAACCGGACATTGTGACGTCATAGTATGGCCACTCGAATATAAAATATAGGATTTTTGTCTCTTTCGCATAGCTCATCACATTTAATAGAGCGCATCTCCACTTATCCGTGTTTCATTTCCTCCCATTTTGTTATATTGTCTAGGCCAATCGATTATCTTTCGCATAATCTACGATTTTTTAAATTGCGATGACGTCATCATGTCCAAAAGCGTCAATAACTTTGGTCACTTATTTTCACCTATTCTGCACTGTATGTAATACGTATACAATATAATAGTGTTATACCGTATATACTTAGACGTGACGCAAAATAGAGAGCGCACTAACATTTTTTCAATGCCGTAATCGTTTTTTTGCGCGCAATATTCTAACGTATGACGTGCACGTGGCTTTTGCGCTGCGGATAACCTAACTCGTCCGTAGTGACGAGTTCAAATCTAGTATTTATTTCTTTCTTTCCACACTTCTCTCCCATTTTTTGTGGGCAGCGTATCTCTAATTCTAGCCAACAGAAGATTGTATAACTTTGTCAAAAGATTGCCCTATATCTGTAGATGTGCAAGAAACTTTTTTTTTCAAATTTCGAGTCGCGCAGCGTAAGTTACGCGCGATTTTATGAATTTAAATTATTGATCATAGATTAAAAACAAAAAGTCATTTTGTATTGAAACTTGGTGAAAATTTAAGTCATATAAAGCGCAAACTTTCTGTAGATTAAAAATGGCAGGTTGCACAAAAAGTTACGCGCGCACGCGCGTTTAAAATTTCAAATTGCGAAAAATCAATTTCTAATCAACTTTCTACGCGTTTCAGGTCATTTTGAGCATTTCAAAAATTCCCACGCGTGCGCAAATTTTTTACGCGCGCGTGCGCACGTAGCGCAAATACATCATTTTTTTGCTTGATTTTTGTTTTTCCTGTCTTTTTTAGTAAATTTACCAACTTTCAAACAATTTCGACTTAAAATCACGTCATACGAGCACGTAGAATTAAACAATTTACGCGCATTTTTGATGAAAAAGTTCAAAAATTTGTCAAAATAATGCCTTTTTTTAAACAGTCATAGATTCTAAACTACGTGGTGAACTTTTTTAAAATTACATATTCTGAATGTAGATGAGTTGTAGATATAGAATCATGCATCGATTTGGCTAACCGGACCTTGTGACGTCATCGTATGGCCACACGAATATCAAATATAGGATTTTTTACTCTTTCGTCATAGCTCGTCACATTTAACAAAGCGCATCTCCTTTATCCGTGTTCCAATTCCCCCATTTTGTTATATTGTCTAGGTCAATCAATTATCTTTCGCATAATCTACCATTTTTTAAATTGTGATGACGTCATCATGTCCAAAAGCGTCAATAACTTTGGTCACTTATTTTCACCTATTCTGCACTGTATGTTGTACGTATACAGAATATAGTGTATACCGTATATACTTTGACGTGACACAAAATAGAGAGCGCACTAACATTTTTTCAATGGCATAATCGTTTTTCTGCGCGCAATATTCTAACGTATGACGTGCACGTGGCCTTTGCGCTGCGGATAACCTAACTCGTCCGAAGTGACGAGTTCAAATCTAGTTTCTTTTTCTTTTTCTTTGTTCTTCTTTCTTTCCACGAATTTTGTTGGTCGCATATCTCTAATTCTGGTAAATATAACATTGTATAACTTTGTCATAAGATTGACCTGTAGTTGTAGATGTGCAGCCAAGCTTTTCGACGATTTCGGAGTTGCGCAGCGTAAGTTACGCGCAATTTTGTGAATTTCAATGATTGATCATAGAATAAAAACTAAAAGTCCTTTTTTATTGAAACTTGGTGAAAATTTAAGTCATATAATGCGCAAACTATCTATGGATTAAAAATGGCATGTTTCACAAAAAGTTACGCGCGCACGCGCGTTTAAAATTTCAAAATGCGAAAAATCAATTTCTAATCAACTTTCTACGCGTTTCATGTCATTTTGAGCTTTTCAAAAATTCCCACGCGTGCGCAATTTTTTTTACGCGCGCGTGCGCACGTAGCGCAAAAACATCATTTTTTTGCTTGATTTTAGTTTTTTCAACCTTTTCTAGTAAATTCATCAATTTTCAATCAATTTCGACTTAAAATCACGTCGTACGAGCACGTATAATTGAATAACTTGCGCACGTTTTTGATGAAAAACTTCAAAAATTCGTCAAAATTAGACCTTTATTTAAACAGTCATAAATTCTAAACTACGTGGTGAACTTTTTTTAAATTACATATTCTGGAAGTAGATGAGTTATAGATATCAAATCATGCATAAATATGGCTAACCGGACATTGTTACGTCATCGTATGGCCATTCAAATATAAATAATAGGATTTTTGTCTCTTTCGTCATAGCTCATCACATTTAATAGAGCGCATCTCCAATTATCCGTATTCCATTGCTCTCCTTTTTTTTATATTGTTTAGGTCAATCAATTATCTTTCGCATGATTTACCATTTACATTTTTTTTATGACGTCATCATGTGCAAAAGCGTCAATAACTTTGGTCGCTTATTTGCACCTATTCTGCACTGTATGTAGTACGTAATAACAGTATATAGTGTATACTCTCTATACTTAGACGTTACACAAAATAGAGAGCGCACTAACATTTTTTAAATGGCATGCTCTTTTTCCTGTGCGCAATATTCTAACGTATGACGTGCACGTGGCGTTTGCGCGGCCGATAACTTAACTCGTTCGTAGTGACGAATTCAAATTTATTTTTTTAATTTTTCTATATTCTTCTTTCTTTCCACGAAATTTTTTCGCAGTGTATCTCTAATTCTGGAAAACATAAGATTGTATAACTTTGTCATAAGATTGACCTGTAGCTCTAGATGAGCAAGAAGCTTCGTTATATGATTTTAGAGTCGCGCAGCGCAAGTTACGCCCGATTTAATGGAATTTATGGTTGCTTATAAATTCTCAACACAAATTTATTTTTATTTTTTTATTAAGTGCATTTCATAATATTTAGCAACTTTTTGTCATGATAAAAATGGCTTGCTACGTAAAAATTACGCGAGTAGATTTGAATTCATATACATATTTTGTCTATCTATGTCATGACGTCATCATATGACCAGTTAAATTCAAAAAAGTCAAATTAGAGCGCATCTCAGTTTCATGTTTCCAAAATCCAAATTTTTATTAAAGTAATTATTTAGATAATTAAATTATATAACATATACAGTGTATTCTGAAATATGCTGTCAGCACTGTAAACATATTTATGTCATACTCATAGGATGGCATAATAATTGCCAGCGTGCCCAATATTCTTCAACTTCTAAGAATATAATTAGTTAGATAATTATTCTCTGAAGTTGTTACCTTCATGTTTTATTTTGATGACGTCAACAAGTGAAAATTTGAATGAAAATATGGGTCTCGTAATATTTTCTAAGCTTCACTGTAATATATACCAGACGTATGACACAAAATAGACACAATTCATTAAAATCTCACTTTTACCTACCTGAATTTCCTCAAAATTTCAACATGTTGTTGCTCAGAACAATTTTCGTATCGGATGCTGTGAGGTCATGCTATGGGGTCATGCTAAGGTAATAGTAATTGGGAAGGTATGATTTTTATTTGTTTTTTGGCATAGTTCATCATTTCAACATATTACAAATCTCAGTTGTACCTTCTAAATTTGCTTTTTAAATAAAATGTATTATGTTTTCGTTAAGAGGAATTCTTTGATCTGATCAATTATCTCAGTTACCAGTGAAACTTGCTCCAATAGATATAATATTTCTGATAAAACTAATATCACCCCATAACTGTTAAAAATAATCTTTTATTTCAAACAAAATGAAGAAAACACACAAATATGTATAAAGTCTGTGTATTTATAAAAGCTTTCATTGGTTATTGCAAATTGCACACAATTGTTAACATAATATAGTAGGCTGTTTATACTATACAGTAGTTCATGCACACGTTCGTGATCAGTAATTTTACTTAGTACATTATATACATGTTAATTTGTTAGTTGTGGATTTATTAAACACATATTTATTTACATATTTATAGAAGCTTCTTAATTATTAACTATAAATAATATAATTAATAATTGAATCATTTGCTGCGTTTAGACAATTGATATGAAAGAGCAAATGACTGCATTACTGACTGCCTAAAAATCCAGATCCCATTTTGATTGAAGAGATGAAACCATTCTATTGAACACCTAAAAACCAAAACAAAGTAAATTGTTGTTATTCTTGCAAATGAGTAAATTATTAGTAATTTCACGTGAAACTGAAACAAAATAATATAAAAAACAATTATACAACTGAAATTATGTATAGACCTAATGAAGTATTGGTAATCGTATAAAACAAAACATATTTTTTCTTCTGTAAAATGCAACATTTTATTTTTAACATTACTTGAATACTGGTAGATATTGAAAGATTATCATGTGCAAAGATTGCAACATTGCATATTCAAATTCAGAACAATATTTATAATAATATAACTCACATAAAAACAAGATTAAATTGTGTTTACTCACCAGATATTGTTTCTCCTATACAGGAGACTGACATGGGTTGAAGTTACAGATTATTCGCTGCCCCTCTTGCATAGATAATAAATTGATTATTCTTCCACATGAGTAAATTACTGTATTAGTAATTTCATGTGGACCTGGAAAGAAAAAAAAAATAATATAAAAAAACAATTATACAACTGAAATTATGTATAGACCTAATGAAGTATTGGTAATCGTATAAAACAAAACGTATTTTCTTCTTCTGTGAAATGTAACTTTTTATTTTCAACATTACTTGAATACTGGTAGATATTGAACGATTATTATGTACAGAGATTGCAACATTACATATTCAAATTCAGAACAATATCTATAATAATATAACTCACATAAAAACTAGATTGAAATGTGTTTAGACACCAGATATTTTTTTTCCTATACAGGAGAATGACATGGGTTGAAGTTACAGATTACTTGCTGCCTCTTGTGCATAGAGGGTCATAATGATTTTTAGCTTGTTTTTATCAAATTGTTTTTTTTAATTTGTATCCAGTTCTATTTTCAATTCCTAAAAAAGTTTTTACAGAAATATAATTCAAATACTTAAAAGCCATTGATGCAATTAAAATTTAATTTGAATGGCTTCATGATAGCTATAATAAATTGGAATTACTTCAGCCTGTACTGAATCAAGACCTTTGCTATAAACATGATCAATCAATGTATTGTTTTCAGTTGTAGAACATGTAACATGTTGTTTGTACTCATTCTCTGCCATTAAATTATTCACTCTGGAAGATTGTTTGAAAAGATTTTCATTAAAATCACCCATTACAATACATTTTGTGCTCATTTTATGTAACTCTTCCAAATGTTTTCTCAAATTTTGACAGAATTGATTAATATCATAACTTGGGGGTCGATAAATTACTGACACGGCAAAAGAAATCGGACTTGTTATTAAAAATGAAACTGCTTCTATATCCTTATTACATATGTTTAATCTGCTTGAAGACGTGTTCTTGGCATACACTGCAACGCCACCATGAGCCCGATGTTTTATTTTGGAACTGAGATCATTTGTATTAGAATACGAATCATACCTTGCTTGGTGATAAAATTTATACGGCTCAATGCGTACGTCAAAAACATCATCATCCTTGTTTAACCATGTTTCAGTTAGACATATGATATTAGAATTCATAAACAAATCATTACACTGAAGATCAACAAAATGTTGTTTAAGCCCTTGAATGTTATGTAACATTATTGAAAATCTAGAAGCCGAATCATGACCTTGTTTATCACATTGTACGTATGAATCCATATTATTTAAGCACTTCTTTATGTTTGGATCACAATAAATCAGACTAGGTTTAAAATTTTCAATAGTAAGTCCAGTTATTGAAGTAACACGACTGAGGCCTACATATGCTTGACCATGCGTAAAAGTATCTTTAAGGCAAACCACCGCTTTATCCATTGTCATTCCTTGCACTTTATGAACTGTGCATGCATATGCTAATTTGAGAGGAAATTGTTTTCGACTGTATTTTTTCCCCATAGATTCTTTAAACATTTCAATTGCCTGAATACCAATGTCATTATTGTCAAATTTTACTTTAATAGATACTGGTTCGGTGTTATGATCAGGTTTGACTATTTCATCAACATGTCCCATACATCCATTCGTTAAGCCTTTTTTAACATCTACATTTTTAATCAACATCACTCTGGCATTAATTGCAATCCATAAATAATTTAGTAAACTAGTTTGACGTGAATTCCGAGGTTTGTCACAATTTTTGCTCTGTTTCTTGCTATTTACTACACTATCTTCTGCTTTAATGCATACAATGTCTGTACAGGTTTTGTGCAACATTTTTTTATTCCATTCATCAACTTGTTTGTTGCGTGGGTAAATATGAACAGCATCTTCACATTCTTCACCTGTTTCACGTGATTTTAGAACTAATAAATCGTTATCAGACAAACAATCATGTTTTTCTTTTGTACGCAATTTGTTTAACAATAAAGCAAATTGTTTATCTTCTTTTTGCCTCATGATTTGATCTAACTGTACTTGCTTAAAGTTGTCTATCCACAGTGAGCTTTCCAATGTGTCTTTATATAACGAACTGCCCATCACCGGGGGTAACTGATAAAAATCACCAACAGCAATTACTGAAATGTTACCAAATGGACTATCGTTGCGTACTTGTTTTATTTGCCTTAATCGTCCGTGGATATACCAAAGTAACCTTTGATTTACCATTGATATTTCATCTATAATAACAATTTGCAACTGGCCCAATTTATTACGAAGTGCACTTATTTTTTCTTCTCCAAGTGGTTGATACGGAAGTGAAATATTAATTGGGATCGACAAAGCGCTATGAATAGTTTGGCCTTTAATATTATATGCTGCGATTCCTGTAGGAGCTAATTTCAATATTGACAAATCATCGGGATTTTCCATAATCTTTCCGAGAATACGTGTCGCTTCATTATAAATACAATTTACCAAATGACTTTTTCCTGTACCAGCGCCTCCAGTTATGAAAGTGTAAAATGCTTCAGGTTTTTTACCATTAACTTTGTCTAAACACCATTGTCTTGTCTTATAAAATATATGTTGTTGTTTTTCATTTAAAGATCGAATCATTTTGTTCAATTCTGGTCTTGGAATATTAAATGAATTAGACTCTACTTTAGATGTTTGATTTTTTTGAATTCCAAAATCTGGAATGAAAAAGTCATCTTCTTCATCATCAACCTCTACATTTGGCTTTGGGTTGTCTAACCTTTCTTTTTCGCTTTCTGGACATAATAGGCTCCATGCATCTTCTTGTGGTCCAAATTTTGATAAACATTCCTGTGCTTCTTCTACATCATCAGAACTTTTTTCATATTGTTCCATGTTTCCATGAACTATTGACTTTACCGTTTGTAATTGACAGCCACATAATTTCACACATCCTTTCTCATGAAATTGTTCATACGTTTCAAAATTTGGAGGTTTTAACTGTTCATCTTTTCGAAATGGTAGAAATAACTGAAGTACACTCAAAAAATATTTCTCAGGTGCTGTATCCATTGGAAATCGAGGGTATCTTACTATAGCATTACTAGTTCGTGTTCTTTTTTGGATGAATCCATACTGTTTTTTTAACTGAAATACATTCTTTTTTTGTTTGTTTCCTTTCATTTCTGATGAACTCAATATTCTATATTCCGAACAAAATTTTGCAAGGCACATTTTATTAAATTCAGAACTATTAGGTCGAGCTTTATATTTGTCGATCTTATTTGGCAACCATGCACTTACATCATCATCTGCTTTGTTTTTAATTACACTTAGTGGTAAACTCATTCTGACAGGATTAGGTCCTACTGGGATAAATTCAACTTTTCTTGAACATTCTTTTAATCTTAAACTACAAACGCGATAAATACTTTCTTGTGCAGACACTTCTCGGTTATTCATATAAACATTACCAAGTTTTCGCAAACTTTGTCTAGCATCTTCATTGCCTTCTTTCACTTCTGATGCTGCATGAGATAAAAGTAAGCCCATTTCCCGTTCAGATTTAGACATGTATCCTATAACGTAAATAATACATGCATATACATTTGTAATATACTGAATATCCATATTAGCATTCCATGCTCTCAATAAGGAAGGATTATATTGATTTACCCACACATCTTGAGGGTTTCTCTTTATAACAATTTTTTCCTCAGTAGCTACACAATTATTTGCTTTCTCAAATGCACTCTGTGTAATACCTAAACTTTGAAAAAGTTCTATTGCATTTCTATATGTTTCTTCATTACTCACAGCATCTTTTACTGAGGTTAACAGCTCCATTGCTTGTTTATTGTCATCATTATCATCATTGTCTTTATCCACAATTGTAGGTCTCATAACAAATGTATTTCCAGAAGGTTGTCTGGGGAAGTTAAATCTGCAATTTGTTCCCTTTTTTTTACATGATTTAGAATGTCTTTTACTGTGAATTTGCACACTTTTAACAATTTCATTCATTTCAGGATCTACAGTTTCACATGGCACAGCACAAGAAATATATTTATCGATAAAATTAATAACTTCTTTATCTTTATCTGTACCAAAAATAGGAGCATTTTCAACCCATACTAACATATGAACATGCGGACTTCCTCTCATTTGAAATTCAATTCGGTAAAAATAATCTATGACTTTACCAATAGGCTGTGCTTCAGACAAAATTACATTTTTCAAAAAAGTATGAAAGCGTTTGTCAAACATTCTGGCAACAGTCACTGGATTTGATTTCAACAAATTACATTTATCTGCCCATTCCAATTCTTCAATGTTTCTTAGGTCTCCTGACTGACTTAACAATGTCGTCATTATTTCTTTCCAACGGAAGTCAGCACTTGAGAATGAAAGAAAGAATGTTGGCTTTCCAATCTGTCTAACCATTGCTATTACATCTTTCTGTGTAGCTTGCCAGTACGGTGGAGTTCCTCGAATTTGTTTTAAAAATTTATAACCCCTATCAGATTTTAAAATTTCCTCAATTTTGGTAACATTTTTCAAATCGGATACAGTAACTTTGCTAAAATCATCCTTTTTACTTGACCCTTTTCGCAATGCAATAGAAATACTTGATAAAATTTGTTGAAGTTCATATAAAGATTGAGCATAAAATATGTATTCTGCATTTTGTGCAAACCTGTTATCTATATGCATTAATCTATTATGAAAATAACGTCCGAGTGTTATTTTAACATCTCTCGTGTCATGGAATGTTGGTTGGCCTGTTGGAAATAGCACTGGAAATGATTTTGCTTCATTGCTTTTATTACTTAATAATGCAATAGGGCTATTATTTTCACACGGTGCACAACAAATTATGTCATTAAAATATTCATCAACCAAATTTTGTCGCCTATCAACAGGTTGGAGACTTGTATCAAAGATAGCACCACACAATCGGTCTTCTACTTCTTCCTCTTCTTCTTCATTGTTTTCTACACATGTTTGATTTTCATGTACCTTAGTATTTGCATTTTCGATATTTTCTTCAGATAAATAATTATGCCATTCTTCATTAATAGCTATATCAAAATAGCACTTGTTATGATCTTGTAAATATCTAAGAGCTTGAATAACATTGGCAGTGTTAACAAATTTATATTTGTAATAACCTTTGTAAGACAACTTTCGCTTCAATTTTACGGAAATTAATTGATCATCAACCTGTGGTCTAGGCAACATTTTTACAGTTTCAATAGTATTTGATGGTACACATACGACTGGTCCATGTATTCCATTCTGTCCACCTTTTGGTAAATTTATTAATTTCATAAAAGGAATGTTTAATCCAATCAAATGCTGCTCTAAATTATTTAAACACCTGAGCTCAGGAGGAATTTCGTGTAGTTGTAAATTGTTTGAATTGGCTTCTGCGGGAACTTTCCCGTTTAACATTTTCCTGTGGCACGTGAAACAAATCTATAAACGACATCTTGGTGATTCGACAAATTCACAAGGTTTATTACATTCATTGTTGCAAATATGCAAATACTTTTCATTTATACAACCCTTATTTTTGTATTTAGCTTTGATGCACTTCATAACTTGATCTTTGAATAACAATTTAAAGCATACACAACAAACATATTCAGGACCACGAGAAACTGTTTTCCTGAAGTTTTCTAAAACAATCTCAAAATTAGTGTTTTCTGTTTTGATTTTTTCCCGATTCTTCATGTTTTTCTTCATGATTTTGTTTCGGAACCCTTCATCACCATGATACTTTTCTGTAAATCTTTGCTTACACCTTTGCCAAAATTTTAAATTACCTCGATATTTCTCAGCCAATTTTTGTTTACAGTTTTGTCTAAATTTCAAATTACTCCTATACTTTTCTGCCAATTTGTCTTTGCATTTTTGTCTAAATTTCAAATTACTCCTATACTTTTCTGCCAATTTGTCTTTGCATTTTTGTCTAAATTTCAAATTACTCCTATACTTTTCTGCCAATTGGTCTTTGCATTTTTGTCTAAATTTCAAATTACTCTGATACTTTTCAGCCAATTTTTCTTTACAGTTTTGTCTAAATTTCAAATTACTCCAATACTTCTCTGCCAATTTCTGCTTACGGTTTTGCCGAAATTTCAAATTAGTCCGATACTTCTCTACCAATTTATGCTTAAGGTTTTGTCGAAATTTCAAATTACTCCGATACTTTTCTGCCACTTTTTGGGTAAGGTTTTCTCTGAATTGTGAATTATTACAATACTTCTCTGATAATATTTGCTTCAAATTTTGTCGAAATTGTGGATCATTGTGATACCTCTCCTTACTTCTTTGTTTATTATTTTGTATAGTTGTATGCCTAAACATTGTATCATTGTTGTATCGATTCTTTTTGGTTTCTTTTTTGGTTGTTCGGTAATCCAAATTAATGTTGTAGTTATGTCTAGCTTTATTTCGTACCTTCACATTATATTCAGGTTCACATTTATACATTTTGTGTTGTCTTTCTTTGTTTTCCTTCCTCTTTTGGAATTTATAATCATCATCACCATATCTTATTTTTTGTGCCTCTTTTACTTTGCGTTTTTTTTCCTCTCTGTATACAGAATCACTTTGATATTTGTTTCCGATTTCATTTGTTTCTTTTGAATTATTGTTTTCTTCTGTTTCCCGTTTAATTTTTTGTCGATTCTTTTCTCTTTCTTTTTTAATTCTATAAGATTGTTTTCGTTTTCTGCTCAATATTTTTACTCTGCTTTCTGAACAAGGTTTTTCAACATTTTTACTCTGTTTGGGTTTTGGTTCTATATCTTCAAATGTGTCACAAGTTTCTTTTCCTGTTTGCTTTCGTTTCCTTGTTGTCACATTCATATCAACTTGTCCTGTTGTTTCCTGAACATTAGTTTGACTCACATTGACAGATTCTACTACATTAAAATGTACATTCATGGTGTACAAAATATATATACCATTGTCAGTTGTAACATCATCTATTCTTCCCGGCTTTTTAGCAGAAAACAATTGCCACGTCAAAAGTTGATCATTAAATGAATAAATATCTGTATTAAGCAAGTTTGCCATTGCACTTATTTCAGTATTGGATGCCCACGTTCCATTATCCATTACTCTTTTTTTAAACACATATTCCTTAACTGATCTATATTCGTGACTAAATGTATTAATAAATAAGTCATCAGTTTCCAATAAATGATTAGTAATTGCTCTTCTTAAAAGTAAATGATTATTTTCAGTCCCAGAAATAATGTATGAAATTGCACGATAAAAACAATTACCATCACCTGTAATATTTGTAATTTGAAGAGGATGTCCAATCTGACTAGCTCTGTTAATACCACAATTCATATCGGTATGTTCACAATGAATGCCTACTTCATTACACATGTTTTTCTTTTGTGCTTCTGAGGTAGGAATAAATTTAAAATTCTTGTCAGGTCTTTCTGCATACTGAACATTAACAATTTCAATATCACTATCACTTTGCCATCCATTACTTGATGAGACATGACCTTCTTTATTATGTTTTTTGCCTTTAACGTTAGAATCAATATTCTTGTCTGGTAATCTTGTACTACATTTATACTGATAAGACGTACTAGGTTCATCAACGTCGACGTTTCCCAAGTTTCTTTGTTCACAATTATCATCGAGCACAGAAGCGGAACATAACATCATAGACTTATTTTCAATATTTACACCAGTCAGTTCAAACTCGGTTTCATGTATATTACAGTTCATTGACCTTGCTAATCTTATACAATAATCGTACACACCTTGCCAAGATGGACTGTAAAGTAAAATACTCTTTCCATGTTTACTAACACAACCAAATCGATCTCTTGCATGTGGATCAAATATAAGAAATCCATTTACACGTTTGATAATAGAAAATGTGCTTCTGTTGAAATTCATAAAAAATGCATCATGTTGGTGTAATTCTTGTTCAAGAGCTTGGTTTAATGACAAGGCTCCATATTCAGCCATAAATTCGAGATTTCCATCTATTATGCCAAAAACTGATTCTTTGGGAGATATTACAAATGTGTTATCCAAGATATCCAATTCTTTCGGCAGTTCAGAAATCATTAAAAGGTCCTCGTGCATAGTGGAATCTTTCTGAATGTAACGGTACAACTCGTTTCCAAGAGTCAATATTGTATCAAGGTCTTTGGTGTAAAATTCATTTCTATTCCTCTTTGTAGAATAAAGAATAGCTACAAGACTATTTGCAACACACTGTTTACCACTTGCAAAGCCAAATCTATAATTCCCTTGAATAAAATTACCCTGTGCTACAGTTATATTTTCATTACTATTATATACTTGTAATTCATTTATTGATTGTGTTTTCTGCCTTTTTCGTGTATTTTTTTGTTTTGGTACATCATCGATTATGAATTCTTCCGAAAAATTATTTTTTGTTAAAACTTCAATATCCACATCGATTGTATGTTGGTCACATTTAGGTTTAGTATGGGACCTAATTTTTTCAGTCACTGCTTTTTTGCATCCGTCATCAATTATCAATACTTCATTTTCCTCAAATTCACAACTTGCACATGTTTGATTTTTATGATCTGTACCATTACTATCAATTATTCTACTTCTGTCATTCATTTTGCTATTATTTTGTGCTTTCGCATCGTCAGTCGCTGTGTTGTCGTTTTCTACAGTACATTCTATTTTAAAATCCTCGTCAGTTTTCGTTTCAGAATTGTCATTATTACCCATGTTCTTTATATCTTTCATAGTATCGCAATCATTCTTTAAATTCACATTACCTTGTGCTTTTTTGTTATCAATCTTCTTAGTTTTGACAAAACGACCCTTGTTATTTCGTAAACGTTTCGAACCACCACCTGATTGTTGTTGTATTCCGTTTGTTACTTTGGTATTTTTCAAAACATCACACATAGGCCTACCACTGTCGTCAATTATTGTTTGTGAATTTCCCAATACATTCGTTTTAGCATTTTCTTTGTTGTATTCTCTGTAAGTATTTGTATTCATATTCCATTCCATTTTGTTATTATTTCGTCTTTCATAGAAATCTTTTACACCTTTGCCAATATATTTTACACCTGGTTCTATACTTATACCATTTATAACGCGCTTTCTCCTTTTCTTATTTCCTCTATTTTTACATCTTTTTTTTCTGTTGTCGGTTCTTTTCTTTGATTTTACCCTTATCCAATCACTACCAAGTAAATCTTCACTTCCTGTTTGTTGACATTTTTTTAATTTGGCATTATTACGTTTTTCCTTATTTTTCGTTAAGTCTGCAGTGACAGATTCATCAGGTTCTAGAATCGTATATCTATTGAAATGACAGGGAATACCTATTTCACCCAATATGTTATCAACAAAATTACTATACCCACACATTGAACAAATCCAAATTACTCTGGAATCACATAGTTTGTCTTCAAAAACATCTCTTACACATTTCACATGAAAATATTGACTACAACAGTCACATGTTATGCAATTGTCGTCTGCTTTCACTTCAATACTACACAAATCGCATGTATCATCAAACTCTGAAGCGACCTCTGTACTATAAGATAATATGTTTATGATATCATCAATTATTTGTTTAAATTCCGTTGTATCTTTGATAACTTCACAATCGACATTACATGTATCATCATTTTCCAGTTTTATAGTGCTCATGTCTTTGACATTCTTAGATAAGCAACATTGGTCAAGTAGGTCCAAGATTTCATCAATGACTGTTTCAAATTCTGTTGTATCTATAATACCACTATCAACATTACCAGCTGTATTGACATTATTGTACCCTTTATTTGTATTTTCTTTATTATTCTTAAAAAAGCACCATAACATTAAGAAGAACATTAAAAACAACATACCAATAATAAAGGTTATTAATAGTGTATCCATTATGTATGGTTAATCAAATCCAGAAATTGTTTTCAAATTCTATACAATTGATGTATTCTACTTCGTAATTACTTTATACAAATATGTTTTTTTTCCTGCTAAACTTATATTTATCTTTCCAAATTGTGTTTCGAGACAACTAATGTTTATATTCACTACGCCTAACTTTTTTGGTTCTGCAAAAGCCTTGATAAAGTTTCTATAGATAATAGAAAGATAGATAGATTTAGATAGATAATAGACTGCTGTCTATAAAAAGATTTGAGATTTCGTTTTATTCATCCAGTGGAGATTTTGCTTAAAATAATTCATCCAGTGGAGATTTTGCTTTAAATTTGCTTTCGTTGTTGCTGATATGGAATACTTATAATCGGTTAATCCTCGTTGGTACTCTCTTTCGGAGAGCAGGATCTCTTTCGGAGATCCGGGTCTCTTCTGAGACCCAGCGGATTAATTCTTCAAAACTCTGCAATAAAAGAGAAAGAAAAATTATTAATAATGTTATATATTTTTTCTACCCCATGACTTATAAGAGAAAATTCTTGCATAGTATTAGTAGGCATGCTCAAGCAGCATAATTGTAATACGCATGATATAATCATTCACTTCACAATCTTTGTGCGAGTTAATCGCTTAATTAAACTCATTAGTAGTTAGAGATGATAGATCAAAGAAACATACTATGTTGTGAGTCATAACTTGAAAATAATGTAGTCCAAACTATATGATTCTAGTTGGTATCTTTTACATAACCCAATTTTTTTTATAGGTTAAAATAAACTACAAAAACTAATGTATTTTTTTTAATAAGGCCCTGTCATAGGTATCATGTAAAATGAATAATGATTAATCGGCAGCACACGTGACTCATAATACACAAAATACTGTATAACACATTTCATGGTAGCTGTAGTAGATTTTACCGATTTTAAATGATGTAAACTTTATTTTGCATTTTTAACAATTTGTAATGTATTTGTTTTATCACATCTTGATATTAACTGTATCAAGGGGTGTAATTGCTTCTTAATCAATGTCTGAAAAATTAATAAATTTCCTCAAAATGACTTTGGGTATGAGACGGCTGATTAGGGCCTACATGTAGTCTCAATGCTAATTTCATTTAATATTCACAAACAATAAAATCTGAATTATGTAAATGTTTCATAATAGAAAATGCCTACAAAATAACAGGCAACAGTTCACAAAGTAAGGAAAATATGTTTTCTCCGTTTAACAGATAATCTACTAATACTCACAGCTGTAGCTGACACTGTAGGCCTATGTTTTCTACAATCTAAAAAATACAAGTAAAAACATTAATAATGGCAATAAACAACATAAAAACTTTTTCCAAATCAACATGCTTCTTAATCAATGTCTGAAAAATTAAGAAATTTCCTCAAAATGACTTTGGGTATGGGCCGGCTGATTACATGTGGTCTCAATGCTAATTTCATTTAATATTTTAATCACAAACAATAAAATCTGAATTATGTAAATGTTTCATAATAGAAAATAATGCCTAAAAAATAAAAGGCAACAGTTCACTCCCAATCATGAGGCCATTAATCATCTCTACAAATTATTTATTTTAATTTATGTACACTACTTACGATATTCTAGAGATTATGAAGTAAAAACAATGTTATTACACTATTGTTTATCTCTTCCAACAGCTACAAGACAAAAATATATTCTATAAAATATATTATAAAAATCAATACAAATTGTGATCAAAACAGCCACAACATTTGGGCGCTAGTTCTGTTTCGCACCTGTCATTTATTTCGATTCAAAATTTGTTTAGTAACTTTATCGTGAGTACCACACCTTAGAATTAGGCCTCAAATACTTTTATGAAGGAGATCACACAAAAAGTAAAAAATAAATCCTTTAAATTGATGAATTTACAGACGTGTTTCTCGCCCATCGGTTCGTGAATTTCGCATAGGCCTACGCCATGTTCAATGTTGTTGTGTCTATGGAGCGCCAATTCACATTGGCAAAATATATTAAAATTGAACGTAATTTTCACTAATAAATGCATTAAATATACGCATTATAATAATTGAGTTTTCAGCTCTCTATTATGATTGCTCTTTTGGCACTCCATAGAAACAACAACATTGAACGCAAAATTCACTAACCGATGTGCGATAACTGTAAATTCATCAATTAAAAAAATGTATTTGTTACTTTTTGTGTGATCTTCTTCGTAAAAGTATTTTTGCGGCCTAATTATAAGTTGTGGTACTCACGATAAAGTTACTAGGCCTAAACAAATTTTGAGTCGAAATAAATGACAGGTGCGAAACGGAACTAGCGCCAACATTTGTAACAATGAGATAAGACAGGTGCGAAAGGGAACTACGCTGACCTACACTACTACTAGGACTACTAGACTGACCTACAACATGCTATAATTGTAAGCTCATTCAACGAGTCGTTGTTTCTTCTCTTTAATTAAGAACTTATAAACTAAAAACTAAAGTTAATATATATATCCAAGGTGCAAAAGGAAACTAGCACCGTTTAGTCCTACTAAAAACAGGCTAGGCCTAGGTACACTGTGTAGTAGACCTATTTGTTCATATTTAACATACACATCAGGCCATACACGATTGTCGTGCTGCTCCGGAAGCCATCGGGCAGAAAAACTTCACGACGTTTGTCATCTCTCAAACTACAGCCTTCCCGTATGGTGTATAGCACACTAAACACATGCCTCTATATCATTAGGCCTAGCTAGCCTAGAGGGTAAGTAGAAATTACAAAACAACTACAAATTAAACAATCCACATAATTTCTTACCTATTTCTAAACAAACTTGAGTTTGTTATCAAGTTTGTTATTTCTTAATATTCGTTATATATCAAATAGTATTTGTAATACAGTATTATCAAAGTTATTAATATAGTTTTCTTGTATCTTGTATCAGAACGACTCTGTACAAACCAACATGGAGTTATCAACACATGAAGTATGGCATGCAATCCTCGCCAAAATTACCAATATGTAACGAATAAAGGAAATTAGTTGTGCATCGCGTATCTCTAAAACGTGTAAACATAACATTTCATAACTTTGACAGCATATGGGCATTTACGTGAAGTTGTGCACCTCCTATTTTTAAATGACTTCAGAGTTGCGCAACATGACTTACGCACGTTTTTACGAAATTCGCGTATTTAACATAGATCGAAAACCATTATAACAATTTAAAGTTTAATTTATATCTTGCGCTAACTGACTATGGAAAAATGGCATGTTTCACGCGAAGTTACGCGCGCACGTGCGTTTAAAATCTAAAAACGCAAAAAATCTATTTCTAATCAATTTTCTACGCGTTTCATGTCATTTTAAACTTATAAAAATTCCCACGCGCGCGTAGCGTTATTTTTGTTTTCTAGCCTTTTCTAATAATTTTACCAATTTTAAAACAATTTCGACTTAATATCACGTCATACGAGCACGTAGAATTTGACAATTTGCGCGCGTTTTTGATGAAAAAGTTCAAAAATTCGTCAAAATTATGCTTTTTTTAAACAGTCATAAATTCTAAACTACACGGTCAACTTTTTGTGGATGACATATTCTGGAAGTTGATGAGTTGTAAATATCGGATCATGCATCAATATGGCTAACCGGACATTTTAACGTCATCGTATGGCCACTCGAATATAAAATATAGGATTTTTGTCTCTTTCGCATAGCTCATCACATTTAATAGAGCGCATCTCCACTTATCCGTATTCCATTTCCCCCCATTTTGTTATATTGTCTAGGCCAATCAATTTTCTTTCGCATAATCTACCATTTTTTAAATTGTGATGACGTCATCATGTCCAAAAGCGTCAATAACTTGGGTCCCTTATTTTCACCTATTCTGCACTGTATGTAGTACGTATACAGAATATAGTGTATACCGTATATACTTTGACGTGACACAAAATAGAGAGCGCACTAACATTATTTCAATGGCATAATCGTTTTTCTGCGCGCAATATTCTAACGTATGACGTGCACGTGGCGTTTGCGCTGCGGATAACCTAACTCGTCCGAAGTGACGAGTTCAAGTCTAGTTTAATATAATCATTGTGTACTACAAAACTTTTCAGAGACTGACTGAGTCAAGGTGTTTTTTAGACTCAGCCTTGCTAGTGTCTCAAGTGGAAAAAGGTTTACATTATGAGGTTTGTACACTTTTTAGTATTATTAATATTATATTTAATCTTAATTGTGTATTTTTTCAAATAAAAGAGTTTTTAAATATAATTTTGTATAAAACACAACTTTCTGTGCAATTATAATTTGTTTCCATTATAAAATATTTATGATTTAACAAATGTTAGTTTATGGTTTTATTTTTTAGACTAATGAACAGACCAGCTGAACATGGCAGAATGTATGAGCCAACAAATATTGAAAATATATTTAACATCATTACACATGGGGTAAGAATGATTAATATGGTTATTCTACTTATGCCTTTTCACACCTAAACAAATTTAGAGTTAGCTAAGACCTCAATTTTAACCATTACTTATTAAATTGGCAATCATGAAAATTGCATCATATAGGTGATGATAGTATGTTTAGAAATGATTGATTGATTTTTAAAGTTGTTTATATCAGCTGTTGCCTTTTCACTTTTTTCCGAAGGCTTTTCCAACTTTTGTCAGTCCTTGATTGATTGATTAAAAAGTGATTAAGACATAAAAAAATCAAAATAAACTTGAGTTTGATGAAAATTGTTTATATAATGTAGTTATGGATTCTGCCAAGTTGTCTTGGATGCGTATACATGTTACATCAGTCAACCAGCGTTCAACACCAAATCAGCGCTGTCATTTATGGCTTAGCTCTCATCTGTCTGTTTAGTGTTTCAACACTGTTTCACCTTGTAGCATGGAGTGGAAAAAAAGGGTATGAAAAGGATTCTACGATATTATTGATTATCTACTCGTACACAAAAACCAATCCGCTATTTATCAATTCTATGGACACTGATATTTACTAATTTCATATTTTGGTATTCACATAATTCAGATTTTTTTGGTCCTTGCTGAAATTCATGACAGGCACAATCGCTCCTTCTATTCACAAGTTTCCGCTTTTTGGGTTTAGCCGCTCTTATTTATAATTATTTAATAATAATAAAAATACTATCACTACACCGATTGCTTTCTAAGTGTGAGCAGTAGGGCCTACAGTAATGATGGCATTATTGATATTTCCATGTGATTCTAATTATGCTTTATTTTTTTTATATTTTTATCAAATTTCCCTGTGTTATCATTTTTTTACTAATTAATTTTTATTTCCTTTTAGTGCTCTACATTTTTATCTGCATGTCAGTGACAGAGCCGTTATCTACTTATTCATTGCCTCCTCATATACACCTTGGTAAGTTACTTCCCTACCACCGTTCTCTAAAGCGTGGTTCCCACTAGCGACGCAACACAAGGACATAACGCAACGCAAGTGAATTGACCAATCACAAGCGATGACTTATTCGCTTGTGATTGCTAACTGTCTATAACTTCACTTGTCATTGGTTAAAACGGTTGCGTTGCGTTTACGTCCTTGCGTTACGTTCTAGTGGGAACCAAGCTTAAGAATTTACCTTATACATGTTTGCTTCCTCAACTGTACCTTAACATACATTAAGCTCTGTCTACACTATCAAACTTTATGTGTCAAAAAAATGCGATGTGCCCATATATGGACAGGTTGATGTCATATCAGTACCATATTTAGGCATATTACAACCATATTTGGGCATTTCACACCTTTTTTTGGTCAAACTTTACACAACTCTTTTACATGTTCTTTAAAATTGGCATCATTCCCCTTTTCAGCACGCATTATATTTTTAGTAAGGCCATGGTTTCTTTGTTCAGCACTGTCAAGTGGTTTGATAAATTGGTTTCAATGATATAATAGATTTGTTTATACTTTAGGCTATTGCTTCGTGACATGGGGCCGGCAGGAGAGCAGATGCGCTGGTTTATCTGGGTTATGGCAATTCTTGGAATTTCATATAATTATTGTTTTTATGAAAAGTAAGTGTAAATACTTTAGAAGTTTTATCTAACACATGTCTTAAATACTATACTTATGTTTATGATAAAGCCTAAAAAAATGTTATATTGAAAAAAAATCTTGGGTCAGCTTTATTTTAAATTGAACATATAGGCCTAGTATAAAAGTTATTGAACATATGATGTACAAATTACATTAACTTTTCTATAGCGTCCTCTATTTTTTAATTTTAGGGTTTTTGCCCAGTAGGTTGTAGCAAAACATAACACAAAATAAACTGTTAAAAAAGAGGAGGAGAAAAAAAAGGAAAAAACGGAATGGACACGGTTTTTTAAATTTTGGGTAGCATAACAATAGGTTTAGGTTCAATAACATTTCCTATCTTAACATGTTGTTTGATATCATTGCATACCATTTGTCTTCTGCTTGAATATTTATTTTTCTAATTCTAACCATTTGGCTTGTTTATAGATTTAAGAGGCTTGAAACGTGTTTCTACTTTGTAATTGGTTTTTTGCCTTTCATTTACATTATTATGACAACATCATTGGTAAGTTTTATTTTATTTTTTTACCAGCAGTCCAACCGTGTCTGATTCATTGAAAATTTTCACTGCACTTCACCAAATTTAGTAACCTTTATCAAATATAATGTTTTTTTACTTTTCAGTCTAAAATCAACACAGATGGTTTATTTCGAATGGCAGTTGGTGGGTTTATCTACGTTACAGGCGTCTTATTCTTTAAGAGTGATGGTAAGATTCCGTTTGCCCATGCTATCTGGCATCTGTTTGTCGCTGGTGGCGCTTATGCTCATTACTCCGCAGTCGCTACCTACTTATACGCTGAAAACTCACCTGACATTGAGTGATTAGATTTGTCAATGTTTTTTTTAATACTTAAAATTTAATCACAAACCATTGTTGTCTATTTGTGCCTAGCTTACCTGGATAAACTAATATTGGCCTATTTCTGTCCGAGAAGAACACTCCTCGAGTACATCAAAATGGTTGGGTTGCTCACACTTTATAAAGTATACCATTGTCTGATAGGGGGATTCAATGTATTTGAGTTATAGCACTCTTCCCTGAGAGAAATAGGCCATGTCGGTAAAATTTATAAATTGCATCAATTAGAATAAAGTTGTATATAATTCATTTTGTAATAAATAGATTTAAACACTATTTTAAAAATTCAATTCAAAGATAACAAGAATACTTTTTAACCTGGAGAAATTGCAATATTATATTGTATTTAATTTAAATTATTATTTATTTTAATAGTTACGTACAATCATCTAATAGTGACACTCTTTATAATAAAATTATCGTAGATACTATTTTTACATTTAAATGTGAGGCTGTACATGTACTGTATATAGAATCTTGCATTGTTGTGTTGAAAAGATGTCGCAACAATAATTTGTTTACAATCATGGCCAGATGTTTTGGTATCTTTGGCGTGCCATAGTATAATAATCATCATTTATGTATTCATGTTTTTTTTCTCAGTAGATTTATTGTTAATACATCTATTATATAGAAACCATTTCAACCCTACTAGATTGTAACTTACCTAATATCTTTGGACATTGTGGCACATAAGGCTGCTAGGTTGTAACTTACCTAATATCTTTGGACATTGTGGCACATAAAGCTGCTAGGTTGTAACTTACCTAATATCTTTGGACATTGTGGCACATAAAGCTGCTAGGTTGTAACTTACCTAATATCTTTGGACATTGTGGCACATAAGGCTGCTAGGTTGTAACTTACCTAATATCTTTGGACATTGTGGCACATAAGGCTGCTAGGTTGTAACTTACCTAATATCTTTGGACATTGTGGCACATAAGGCTGCTAGGTTGTAACTTACCTAATATCTTTGGACATTGTGGCACATAAGGCTGCTAGGTTGTAACTTACCTAATATCTTTGGACATTGTGGCACATAAGGCTGCTAGGTTGTAACTTACCTAATATCTTTGGACATTGTGGCACATAAGGCTGCTAGGTTGTAACTTACCTAATATCTTTGGACATTGTGGCACATAAGGCTGCTAGGTTGTAACTTACCTAATATCTTTGGACATTGTGGCACATAAGGCTGCTAGGTTGTAACTTACCTAATATCTTTGGACATTGTGGCACATAAGGCTGCTAGGTTGTAACTTACCTAATATCTTTGGACATTGTGGCACATAAGGCTGCTAGGTTGTAACTTACCTAATATCTTTGGACATTGTGGCACATAAGGCTGCTAGGTTGTAACTTACCTAATATCTTTGGACATTGTGGCACATAAGGCTGCTAGGTTGTAACTTACCTAATATCTTTGGACATTGTGGCACATAAGGCTGCTAGGTTGTAACTTACCTAATATCTTTGGACATTGTGGCACATAAAGCTGCTAGGTTGTAACTTACCTAATATCTTTGGACATTGTGGCACATAAAGCTGCTAGGTTGTAACTTACCTAATATCTTTGGACATTGTGGCACATAAAGCTGCTAGGTTGTAACTTACCTAATATCTTTGGACATTGTGGCACATAAAGCTGCTAGGTTGTAACTTACCTAATATCTTTGGACATTGTGGCACATAAGGCTGCTAGGTTGTAACTTACCTAATATCTTTGGACATTGTGGCACATAAGGCTGCTAGGTTGTAACTTACCTAATATCTTTGGACATTGTGGCACATAAGGCTGCTAGGTTGTAACTTACCTAATATCTTTGGACATTGTGGCACATAACCCTCTAGATTGTAACTTACCTAATATCTTTGGACATTGTGGCACATAAGGCTGCTAGGTTGTAACTTACCTAATATCTTTGGACATTGTGGCACATAAGGCTGCTAGGTTGTAACTTACCTAATATCTTTGGACATTGTGGCACATAAGGCTGCTAGGTTGTAACTTACCTAATATCTTTGGACATTGTGGCACATAACCCTCTAGATTGTAACTTACCTAATATCTTTGGACATTGTGGCACATAAGGCTGCTAGGTTGTAACTTACCTAATATCTTTGGACATTGTGGCACATAAGGCTGCTAGGTTGTAACTTACCTAATATCTTTGGACATTGTGCCACATAAGGCTGCTAGGTTGTAACTTACCTAATATCTTTGGACATTGTGGCACATAACCCTCTAGATTGTAACTTACCTAATATCTTTGGACATTGTGGCACATAAGGCTGCTAGGTTGTAACTTACCTAATATCTTTGGACATTGTGGCACATAAGGCTGCTAGGTTGTAACTTACCTAATATCTTTGGACATTGTGGCAGCACATAAGGCTGCTAGATTGTAACTAATGCAAACAACTATATATAGATTTATATTACATACTTACATACTATAATAATAAATAAGATGAAATTAAGTAACTTGTTTCTAAGGGAAGGGCTGGCTTGGCAACCAAGTTTGTTGGGGGACCAATTTAGAAGTTTGAGAAGAAGCTAACTGGGAAACTAGCTGATTTGAATAAAGTTTTTTATTTTCTAATGTATTCTATCTATATTATTAAAATCCTTAAAACCTTGGCAATGGCTTTGTACCTCAGAATATTCCAATTGTTTTAATTAATACCTCATAAATTCACTTTAAAAAAACCAGTTTATCGCTGAATTTTACTTTCATACATAGATATAAACATTATAGTATTTATAATGTAGAGTATGTACATTGCAAAATACTGTGTTGTGTGTGACTTCTATACTCAATCATTAATGTGTTAAGCTTGGTTCCCACTGGGACACAACAGAAGGAAGTAAATGCAACGCAAGCTAGTTGACAAGTGATGGTTTCAAATAATCCATTGCTTTTGATTGGTCAAATTACTTATCTTGTGCTTATGTCCTTGCGTTGCGTCCTAGTAAAAACCATGTTTTAATAAGATACAGTATTTTGATATGCAGTAATCATGTGCAATAGAGTAGATTGGAAAAATAAGTTATAAATAATTACTGAAATTGCATTTTACAATCACATGACACATATTGTTATAAAACAATATAATGAAATATTATTTTGTGTTTTTGATACCTTTACGAAAACCACCAAAATGTCTGTGTATGATGGATGGAATTGTTTTCTTGCTGTTTACTATGTCTCGTCTTTTCTTTGTGTAGATATGTAATAGTTTAAAATGTACTTAATAGATTAGTACGAATGTTTTCAGATAAGGATATACTGTATAATGCAATATACTGTATAATGCAATATACTGTATAATGCAATATACTGTATAATGCAATATACTGTATAATGCAATATACTGTATAATGCAATATACTGTATAATGCAATATACTGTATAATGCAATATACTGTATAATGCAATATACTGTATAATGCAATATACTGTATAATGCAATATACTGTATAATGCAATATACTGTATAATGCAATATACTGTATAATGCAATATACTGTATAATGCAATATACTGTATAATGCAATATACTGTATAATGCAATATACTGTATAATGCAATATCAAACAGAATTTTGCTTTATTGGACATTTCTTTAGCGTAAGTTATTTCTATGTTCACAATCAGTGGTGTAATGGTTTAGGAACCCTCAGTGGTCCTCCAATGCTGGAGGCCTCAGACGTTTTCATGCCTGTTTTTCCCTCTGGGCACTGCTCATGGTCCCATAAGCTCCAGAGCTCCTGGGTTTAGCCAGTGAGCGCTCATAGCCGTTACTCCACTGTTCACAATTTTTCTTAAAATGGAACTTTTGTACTGTATTTTTAAATTATAATTATTTACAACAATCAATTTGTACAGGTCTATAGTCATTAATAGTATTGCACTATATTCAATTTGATGTTTATGGTTCTAAAATTGTATTAATTCATATTTTTGTCATGCGTCTTTCTAGTTTTATACACTCATTTTTACGTTGACCTGTTAATTGCGCAATATAACACAATTCTTTTCTTTTAAATATAAATTTGTAATAATAATCAATATTATAGTGATAATAATAATAATTTTATAATATTTTTATTTAGGTACTAATGAAAACTATTAATGTTATGTTGATAAAATATTTAGTACACTGATAAAAAAAATATATTTAAAGTATCATTAAAACAATAGATTGGACGAAAGTATTTGGATGATTGTCATCTTTGTGTTAATGTTTTATTACTTGAGCTTGGAATTTAGATTGAAATAATTTAATCGGGTATCCTGGCTTTAAACGTTATGACTTAAAAAAAACACATAGTGTTTATTTTGATAGGAAATCAATCAATGAATTTTGCCAAATTAATCATAAGGCAAAAATCAACTGGTTACGTACAACTAAATCTACAAAAGAAGAAGGCACTAACGGCGTTCCATACACAAAGTATCAAAAACACGGTTTTTCGGCCGACAGCAAAAAAAAATGCCACCAAAAGCTAGAAAGCGAATAACAGAAAAATGTAAACTTCATCAAAACTCTTCTAAAGATGATGCAACTGAGAATGGAAGTGGAAACGTGTAAGTAACAATACATATTATAGTAGGCTGCCCATCGAATTGCTAAAAGGTTTTTAGAGTAGGCCTAGTAGTAGTAGGGCTAGCCTAGCTTACGCAGTCGAGTCCGGGCGGGGTATTGGTAAGGTTTGAAGTGCGTCGCGATGAGTCGAGTTGGCCTAGCTTTTGGGCCTAGCTAGATTCATGCCTAACTAGGTCAACATTTATTTATTCAATGAATTTTATTTAATTTCAAGCTAAAACTTAAATCGATTTATCTTAAAAGTAATTAATTAATTGTTTTTCTTCTTCACTGTTTCAGGCAACAAGATGACACAAATCAGGGGCGAATAAAGATACCCTGGAATCGTATGCTAATGAGGTTTGTTCTGATTGGTGGATTGATATTTGCTATGCAAATGTTTTCAAAACAAGATGACTTGGTAGCCTTTGCAAAGCAGGATGAAACGGTTTCCAATCGACGGCATTCTGTGCCCTGCTCAAAAGATTATGCAGATGATATAAAGAAATTCAAAGGTGAATGAAAGGAGCAATTGTACTTACTGTACAGTACTTCCTGAACTTAACATTTGAGGGCTCAGTTATTTAAATGTTGACGAATATTTAGTTTTCTTTTGTTACAGACTGTGCCCCAAAGCATTGTGGGAGAGTTGTGATGGATGGTCTCATCAAAGACAGTGAAGCTAAGCAATTACTTAAGTAAGACTTACAGACAGGCAGACACATGCTACTGAGGACCTCTATACCCACCTAAGTTAGGGTATAAGCACGTTAATCTAAAAGCTCACCATTCAAGTGGCCCATGGTATTTTAGGCCTAAATATACTATCAGTATTATTAAAAAACATGTCCAAATATTTACATTAAATTGTATGTTGTTTTTCTATCTTTGTAGGATTGCTAAGCAAGGTCTTTCCCTTGGAGGCTCCAATGGTGGGGTAAGTATCATCGTTTTTGTATTAATTCATTTATTTTGCTTTTACTTACAACTTAATTTTATGAAAAATGTTTGCAATAGAATAATTGTTTTGATATTTTCAGGCATCAATTCTTGATCTTCACTCTGGGGCACTATCGAAAGGAGATGCATTTATTGATGTATACCAGTAGGTGTTATTGTTATTAAATGATTAGGTTTAAACCACAAGTCCTAGTCATCATCACCAATGTGTAATAAATTGATTGAACTTTGTTTTTCTTTCAGATTGATTGATAGTCAAGGTTTGAATATATTTACAACAAAAGATTTTGATTTATATAAGTGAGTTAGCATTAGTAGAAGTATTAAGCTCTGTCCACACTATCAAATTGGTTTGACAAAAAAGTGTGATGTGTCCATATATGGTAGTGATATGAATGTCATCGAGCACATCACATTTTTATTTATCACATAAAATTTTATAGTGTAGCTTTAGGGTGCGAAAATTGTTGATCTCACATTGTGGCATCAATTAGATTTTCAAGTTGACTACTTCTGGTGTTTAACCCCATACCAGTTCAGAAAAAAATTTTTAAAAAATATCATAATGCAATGATTTAAATAAACAGTTTCATTCTTCAATTTTCAGGAGAGTTGCCAGTAAAATTCAGTTAGCCATCGCTGGTGAATTTTCAATTCCTGCTAACAGCATTCATTTAACTCATCCAACGTTTTTTTCTCGCATGACAAATAAACCAGCAAAAACAATACATGACGAATACTGGCATCCTCATGTTGATAAGGTAAAGTGTAATGTGTTCATTATAAGAGTGTGTACTGTAAACTTTATATCAACACTTGTTCATTATTTTTATGAAAATGTTAGCGATAATTATGGTATTAATTTTGAGTTAGAGATTATGATTTAGATGCAATTGCATACATGCCAACACATGTTTTGGCCGGGAGACTCTTGTATTTTAGACTCATCTTCCGGCCTAACATCGTGATCCTGGTTTTCCCCATTTTCTCCCGGATTACAAAGATAACTGAATTTTGATGTATATGTGTTGTTTTCTGCATTAAAATACAACAAAAAGGCTTACACAAGCAAATTTACAAATTTTAAGACATTGTACGATCATCTGCTGTCATAATTTGTATTTATTTTTTTCTGAAGTGAAAGCCACCATGCGATACTGCTTGTCGCACTCTGAACTCCTTACATCTCCTGTTTTCAATATTGACCTAAAAAAACACCACCTCCTGTTTTTGACTTCAGATGTTGTCATGTTATGTATGCAATTGTATACAATTCATATGCCAGAATGGGCTGATCTTGTTTATACAGTATAATACAAGATTGTGATTAAATATTAAATATAATAATTACTTTACAGATGTATATTATGCTAACATCAGGTTTATTTTGTTTCAGGAAACGTATACAACATTTGATTATACGTCTCTGCTGTACCTAAGTAACTATGGTGATGATTTTGATGGAGGACGTTTTATATTCATTGATAAAAAAGCAAATTCAACTATTGAACCTAAATTAGGTAAAAAATATTCTTTGTTACTTATCACAATAATTTCATATGTTTAATCACTCTATCTGGTCTTTTAGAATTGTGAGACATCAGTGAATAGTGCGTTATAAATGTTTATTATTAATATACAATAATATATTATTTTTGTATTTGATATTTAAAAATGCGAAAATTTGTATATTTTTAAGACACCATTTTTACAATTATTTACACAAGAAACGTAATCGCACCACTACCAGAGATCTAACAAAATGCTCTGCCTCAGATTTGTGCTAAATATTGTCCAAAAACGTTACATTTATTAAATCATATCTTTTATGTGTTTCAGGTCGTCTATCATTTTTTACATCAGGATCTGAAAACCAGCATTATGTTGAGAAAGTTAGCAAAGGAACCCGTTATGCAATGACTATCTCATTTACTTGCAATAAAAAGGAGAAAATTAAATATCCAACTCTTCGAAAATGAACTAAAATACATGTCTCCTTGCCATTATTATTTATTACATTCCTGTTCCCCCTTCTTTCGATGTGACCTACATAAAAACATAGGGTCTGTTTCTGCTGCATAGCTCTGAGTAAACCGTTTATTTCAATATAGATTTAAAATTTAAATTATTATATTGACTGCATTTCTGCTTAATGTTTGCACCAAAAAGCAAAAATCGTAGTGTAGTTGACTCAAGGTCAGCAGCTGTCAATCAAATAATCATTATTTTGTGTTGCAGCTATAAAGCTGCCCAGCAATAACCGGTTAAATGATGTTCTAACACTGAATTGAACGGGTGTTTTTAACCATTATTTATAAAATTGTCCCTTTTCTGCTCCCAAGTAATTGGGGCTAATTCATTCACCATTTTTAACAGGTTATTTTTATGCAGCAGAAACAGGACCATAGTTTACATCACTATGACAACTAAAACCTTGACCTTAATTCACCTAATGTCACCTTTAGTGTGTAGACCAAAGCTTCTGTCACCATATTCACCAATCACAATCAAGTGAGATACTTCCCTGAAGTCAATAAACATTGATTTCACTTATTAGTGGTATTCTGTAGAGAAATTGTTTTTGATAGTCTAAAGCTCTGTCTACACTATCAAACTAAGTTGGCAAAAAAGTGTGATGTGCCTAAATATGGTTGTGATATACCCAAATATGGTAGTGATATGACATCAGTGCCCATATATGGGCACGTCACATTTGTTGTCACATAAAGTTTGATAGTTTAGACAGAGCTTAAAGTGTGAATGATGAATATGGCCACCGGGTTTTAGGATGCAATTTCTATAGTACTGATAAATTAAGGACCTTTTGTCTTTCGTTTTTTTTTAGAGGAATTTCCGTTTTTTTATATTTCAATTTGAGAAGGGTTTACTCGACTAAGTACTAATAAGCAGACATTTCATATTGCAGAAATATTAAATTGTGCACAAAAATAAGAAGAAATTTTAAAATTAAGATTGATTTATATATTAATTGGTAGGCATATTAATACACTGTATTAATCACTTTTTTTTATAATGCACCGTACTCAATATAAAAAAAAAATTCAATTTATTATAAATAAAAAAAATTATGAATATACTAAAAATAGAAAAACCAAACTGGTTATCATGTAAACTATGATCATGAAAATAGTGTGTAATACTTTTTATAAATTTTAGAAATTCTCCATTTTGGACGTATAAAAGAGGGAGGTTACCGTTATTTTAAGTATATGGGATGATTACTCTTGAATACTAATATAAAAACACTAATGTATTGCAAATATTTCTAATAAAAACAAATTCACTTTTTTAAATTAGTATTTGAATTAGTTTACTTTATTTTGTGTTTATACTATGACTGTAGTAATGACCTAGATAAAGATATATATACAATGCATCTGTCTACTAAAAGAATGAAGAAAATGTACTTTTTGTGTCAAAAAAAATGCTGTTTAATTAAAAATTGTGTGTCGTCCTTGTTTTATCACCTTTGACCCATCGATCGCCAAATGATCGCACACGATGTGTGTGTTGTTTGTAGAAAAGGGGCGTGTCTCATCTCATTCAATCTCTCGCCGCCGCCGCTCACACACTGCTGCTGCACACACAACAGAGCTTTGACGTTCTTCCTTCAAACAAAGTATTTATTTAACAAATATGGCAGATAGAAAGCCTGTTCGAGTTTGGGTAGATGGCTGGTAAGTTATTTTGATGTTTTCATATAAAAAACCGTGTGTTCAGCCGGGCTTGGCGCCGGGTTGTCAGTGTTGTGGTTTACTTTAGGCTACCAACAACTACTGTCGGTCGGCTTGCCTAACTGACCCTGCCTGCCCTGCCCTTCCTGCTGTAGCCTAGTGTGTTAAGGTGTAGCCTGCATAGCTTATTAGGCTTAGCTGCTTGCATGGATGATGCATTCATGCATGACTGAATCTAATAAGTCTAGTCTGTGCTTAGGGCTAGGCACTAAACTAGTTTGTTCGTAACCACCCCTGCCTCTAATTTAACTAAGTCTATGGTTATGGTTTAAAATATGATCTTTTACCGCATTTATTCGAATAATAAACTGCCTGTGGCATTTATAATTGTTTGAGAGGGTCGTTAGTGTGACTGTGAGAAAGACTTTTATTTTAATATTTATTTGAGGGTGGTCTTTATTTTTTGTGTGTAATGTGGTATGTATTATAAAATATATTCTCCCTAAATATGAAAAAATACAACATAGGCCTATGCCTAGGTGTTTATTCGAATGAATAATTAATAATTTGGTTGCTTAAATTGATGAGTTATTTATTTTTAACTGTCCAAGTTAAATTTTTGTTCCTTCCAGTTGTAGTACAACATGTTACTGTATCCCTGCTTAGTGGAATGCTGCTGTGCTACACAAACCCTCCTTTTTTTAACAATTGTAATCTTGTAATGTATTACTGTAATCTCTTTTGTATGTTTGTCCCACCAAAAAGGTCATCCAGATTTATTCTAAAAAACAAATTAAGAATTTAGTCATTCGGCTTTAGTTCAGTGAATTTACAATACTTTTAAAATGCAATGCTGTTTGCAGAAACTGTTCTACAAATGTGATTATTTTTAATATTTTGCTAATTTCCATTTCAGCTTTGACATGGCACATTTTGGCCATGCAAACTTTTTGCGGCAAGCTAAGAAACTTGGGGATGTATTGGTTGTTGGCATTCATTCAGATGGTAAGTTGGAGTAACAAAGTACAATAGAACCAGCTCTAATTAAGACTATAGGACACCTGGGTTGTTGTCCCATAATGCACTTGTCAATTGTATGACCCAGTATACGACCCCCGGGAGAGGTGCGTCATTTTTCCGATGTGCGTCATACTTTTGAATACCATGACGCACCCATGCGTCAAAAAGGTGACTTACCTTTAGGTGACCATGACGCACCCATTTTGACGCACTGTGACCATGTTGTTTATGATATGGTGGGTGGTAAAGTGACGGACATTGACACACCTTGTTCATTGATGTGACGTACCATCTAGGTTTTTTGACGCACACCTGCGTCAGTAATTATTTATAAATGACGCACCCATGACGCACCTCTCCCGGGAGTCATATAGTGGGTCATACAATTGACAAGTGCATAAGCTCTATCAAAGAATATAAATAGGTAAAGAATCAACAGTACGCGTAGTTATATATAGAAGGATAGGAAACGCGTACGTGCTTTCATGGACGCGTAAGAATCCAGCAGCCGAACGACGGCGGGCTCTAGATATGGTTCCCGTCTAATTCCACGTTTGGATGGATCGTGATGATCTGATGTGTTCTCGCGTCTGTGCTCTACTAATTTTGATATTATTAATATTTTTATAATCGTTTTGATAAATAATTATCGTTTGCATTTTTATACCTGTAGATAGTTTTACCTTACCCACGCCTGAAGGTGGCGCACTTCTTCTAGCGAAAAAGAAGTGCGCCACCTTCAGGCGTAGGCAAAAAGTAACCCGGATGTGGTTTACGCCGCCAACGGAACTGTTGTATCTTCTCCTTTTATTATCTTTGGCTCTATCTACACTATCAAACTTTATGTAAAAAACAATGTGGAGATGATGTCATATCACTACCATATTTGGGTACATCACACTTATATGTCACATAAAGTTTGATAGTGTAGACAGAGCTTTAGATAAGAGTGTCCCAATGAAGGGGTTCTATTCTACTGTATACTATGGCTACATTGAAAGCAACTGTCGTCGACAGCCTAGTGGACTTTGGGAATAAAAAGTAATAAGGCCCAAGAAATGAATCAATTCATTTATTTTATTTATTTAGCTGAAGTTGCCAAGCATAAAGGACCACCTGTCATGAAAGAAGAAGATCGTTACAAAATGGTACGATCCATCAAATGGGTAGATGAGGTCATAGAAGGCGTGCCATATGTAACGGAACTAGATACATTGGACAAATACAACTGTGATTTCTGTGCTCATGGAGGTAAATAAGATTAAATATTAATTAAATATTGTAGCAATTTTAAAGAAGATCACACATTTTTCAAAATTCCATTTATGTGATAATGATATAATAAATAATATAACCATAATTCTTTCACTATCAGATGACATCACACTAGATTCTGAAGGACGGGATACCTACAGAATAGTCAAAGAACAAGGCAGATACAAGTATGTTCACTTTTTGTTTATATTGTAGTGAGGTGGCCAACTAAGATACTATGTAGTACTTAAGTTTTATGTACTTATGACTTGGCATAAAATGATGCAACATTTGTGTGTAGTTTATTAAGCCAAAAGTGTTGTGTAATACTGTAGTTTATTCTACACACCGATGCTGCATACAGTAGAACCTCTATTAAGAGGACACCTTTGGGACCCAACAAAGTGTAACCATAGTGATATCAAGCAGGATGTTCTGGGTTCAGATCTCTTTTCCTCATCTTATCGTTTCGAATTAATTGATAAATTTTCAGTACATCTCGGGCGGTTTAGGATTTGTTCTACACTGATACTGTGTTAAAACATATATTTCTCCTTGTTTGTTTCACAAGAAAGTTTCCTTTTAATAAGAGTGTCCTTTGAATAGGAGTGCCCCAAATAATCCTGGGTATGAATGTATAGCATATAGTATGATTAGAATTTATCCGGAGATAATTGCATTGTGTTTTTCAGGGAATGTAAAAGAACAGCTGGAGTATCTACAACAGATTTAGTTGGAAGGTAAGGTTGCCCATTCTTCATCTTTCCCATATATTTAGACAAGGAGTAAACCAAGACTTGTAATGTAAATTTGCACTTTTTCGTTGGCTTTCATTCTATTATTTAAACTATTTATCATGTCATCATGGGTGTTAAACAAATACAACTTTTGCTCTTTTGAAATCATTAAATAAAGCTGACATTTAAACTTGATAAAATAAAACACAATTTGGGTCTTACACAATAGAACACAGATTTGAAAGCAGATTGTTCGGTTCACACCATAGACATTTTGCATATATAAATTTCAAACAATAAACAAATTATGAACATAATTTTACTTGATTTATATAGATACATAAAACTATTGTTTATAAAATTAAAAATATTATTAATATGCAATAGAAAAATACATTTTTAGCAACCACCACCAAATTTAAATTTTGATTTATTCACAAGTAATAATTAGTATTCTTATTAATTATTAATATATTAATAAAGTAAAAGGCATACTTAATGATGCATTGTTTATGAAATTTTACATCCTTGATAAACACAAAACAAAGTTTATTATTAATATATTAATTATGTAAATTAATAATAATAGACAAATCCATATAAAAGCATCTGGAAATATTGAAAGAATTTATAAAAAAATAGTGTATGGCTAAAATTCATATCGTTGATTAATATCAGTTTTATTATTACATAGCATATGTAAATTGGTAATTGTATTATGAATTTGAGGAATCTAACGTTATATTTCACCAAAGTAGCATCAAATTGTACTGATTAACCAGATTCATGTATTTCTCTCACCCCCACCTCCCACACACACTTGCACAAAGTCAATAAACTGATTTGTTTTTCAGAATGTTATTAATGACTAAATCTCACCATTTAGTTGGAGCTCGAAACTCACCGATTCCTGATGGAAAAACAAATAACGAAGCCAGCGTAAGTATCGGTTATAATTATCATCATAATTATTGAAAATAAGTTACCAGTACTTTAACCGGTTGCTAGTACTTTAACCGGTTACTAGTACTTTAACCGGTTGCTAGTACTTTAACCGGTTACTAGTACTGTACTTTAACCGGTTACTAGTACTTTGACCGGTTACTAGTACTTTAACCGGTTACTAGTACTTTAACCGGTTACTAGTACTTTGACCGGTTACTAGTACTTTAACCGGTTACTAGTACTTTAACTGGTTACTAGTACTATCTATAAGAACACAAAAAACATTCAAATTTCTATTAACTTTAACTCTTCTGTTCCAGTTTTTGAATAAGCAATTTATGTTTACACTTTTGTTTCTGTTTTTCAGTGTTCAAACCTAAAGAGTCCTTACACTGGTATTTCACAATTTTTACCAACAACCAATAAGATCATTCAGTTTGCAGAGGGTAAAGAACCGAACCCAGGAGACAAAATTGTTTATACCGCTGGAGCTTTTGACCTTTTTCGTATCCTTTCGTTGATTTAAAAAGTGCACAAAATATTTTAGCTATTTAGATATTTTGGATATCTGCTCTAAAGGTGACATTTCTCCCAATTGTTTTAGATATATGATTATTTATTATTTTAATTTTTTTATATTTTTTATTCATTTTCATTTCTTTATTTAAAGCTCGCCCAACACAAGATGTTGTGTTTCATCTTTCCGGGCGTCTGCCTTCGTTCTCTGATTCAATCCCTCTATCAGTTGCTTTGCTTATATTTTTAAGATTGTCAAGAGTCTGTTTATAAATGCAATGAAACATTCTGACAGTGATATTTCATTTAAGCTGTACTGGTAGTCTACTTTTAGTTAATTAAAGGCAAACTGGGAACCTATTTTCCAATATGGACATCACCCACCATGCCAATACTTGGAAAGCACCCAGCATATAATACTGGCGCCTCAGATTGTTTAAATAACGCCCTCTGTGTGTGTTAAAAAAAAGAGTTTTTCTTTTATAAAGTCTCTTTTTAAATTTAGTTTTTTCAAGTTGAGATCTCTGATATAGATAATCTGATAAATATGTATTTCCTTACATTAAATAATATAGATGTTGGGCATGTTGACTTCCTTGAAAAAGTTAGCCAACTTGGAAACTATGTCATCGTTGGTTTACATACAGATGAGGTTAGTTTATTGTCTAGTACGATTTATTTTTTGTTTTGTTTCATACGCATCCTCCAAGTCTAATTTGAGCCTTAGGGAGTGGAGTTGAAAGAGTCGTGGGTTACAACCCCGGCACTGGTCAGGATTGAACTCTGGACCTTGGGATTGGAAGGCAAGCACATTAACCGCCAAGCTACAGCTCCACTACTATTCGAAAGCCACAGCTTAAAAAATTCCCTGCCATATGGCTGCAATATTTGGAAATGAAAATCACATACAGTTGCACAAAACAATGATTAATATATAAATGTTTTTCTTTTTGATTTCAGGAGGTGAATCGCTATTGGGGCGGTAATTACCCAATAATGAACCTACATGAACGAACATTAAGTGTCCTGGCATGTCGGGTAAGTTCACGCTGTTCTACTTCTATAGTGAGAAGGAGGATAGTTACTGAGTAAATAGAATTTGTTTTTGAAGATTACAATCTCTTTACATGCTATATTTTGTTTTTTATTAATTGTATGTGTTTCTACTTGAAACAAATTTATATGCAAGACTCACCTTTTGTGACTCCAACATAAATTTATATATCTAAATACCGTTGTATATATATATAGATATATAAATATCTAAAAACCGTAATTTCAACAATAATTTCAACATACAAATTTGTTTTTGACAACTTTAACATCTATTACATATCAATGATGTTGTGTACAAAATATTTCAGAATGTATTATTTTGACAAAGTTAGCCTGAATCTTGATTTTTGTGTAATACTAGAGAACATTGATTACTATTTTTAGAGAACAGTCAGGGGGAAAATGGCAAAAGGCCATAGGAGTTTTAATAACTCTTGTAACATGACCACAGTGCTGACTACATTTTGCCTATTACTGTACATATTATATTGCAATTATTCTTAATCTTTTAGTATGTGAATGAAGTAGTCATTGGCGCACCATATATCGTTAATAACTCATTACTTGATCACTTTGGTGTTGACGTCGTAGTGCATGGCATGACGCCTATCAAGCCATCAGCTAATGGTTCAAATCCCTATGAAGTGAGTAATTTTATCTATTTTACCTCTACAATGTTGGTCTTTAATTAGAGTCGCTTCCAATAAAGGATCATGTGTATGTTTCACATGGCTAAATATTATCATGGCCTCTTATATTAATGAGACTACTTTGGTTGGAGTTGAATGTTTGAAATGTGTTTATATATAAATACTGCCCTCTATGCCATGTATTGTAGTATATCAGAGCCATATATATAAAGAGTTACGACATTGGATTAAAGTCATGTGATATGTGTCAAATATACAAAATAAACGTGGGCACGCAGCATGTTCGTTCTTTGATACAAAAATGGCTTCTAGTCTTCATGTCTTTATATATATGGCTCTGTAGTGTATAAATAAATACTGTCCTCTATGCCATGTATTGTAGTGTAATAATAAATACTGCCCTCTATGCCATGTATTATTGTAGTACTGATTTTTTTCTCTATATAGACACCAAAAAACAAAGGAATTTTTAAGATAGTTGATAGTTGCAGTGATATGTCAACCTCAAAGATTGTTGATAGGATTATTGAAAACAGGTCGGTAATCTCATATACGTTTATATGTAGTTATTGTGTCAGTACCTGTTTCACTGTTGTTAAGCTAAAGGAAACACATTTTCCTATCTTAAGCTCTGTTTACACTATCAAACTTTACGTGACAACAAAATGTGATGTACCCATATATAGACATGATGATATATCACTACCGTATTTGGGCATATCACTACCATATTTGGGCACATCACACAGTCATTCTAAGCTTCAGTTATGGCAGTTATTATTACTATTATATCATTTAATTATAAACTTACTGATCTTATTTGCATATTTAACCAGGTGCTGGGAATCACATAGTGATTGTAAAAGCAGAGCTTTAAAGATCTTAATACCACAGTACAATATATCTACAATAAAATTTACATTGTAGATACATATTGCATAATTCACAACTGATCACTGGGTTTTTCTTTTTTTCTAGGCGGAATTATCAAGAACGCAATGAAAAGAAAGAAAAGAAAGAGATCAAGTTGATAGAAATAATGGCTCAACGAAAAAAATTAAACGGCCCACAGTAAAGAGTGCATGTAATATAAATGAAACCCAGACAGTTTGAAGTAGATGGGAAATGCTAATGACGACTGAGTTACTGAAGAGTTTATGGTTTAATGTACAGGAGAATGTTTTTGAATGTCTTAACCCAACATGATTGTTGCCATACCATGGTCCAACCAGCTAATGGCCTGCTTTGTATTAACATCTACCAGTCTTAATCAAATTGCAATATTAAAAATACTATTAGCATAACTTTAAACCATTGCTTGCAAAGTAGGTGTTTAAGCTATTTCTTATTGATATAAGTAAATATGTAATGTATGTGTATAGATCTATTACAATCAATAGTACCAATATCATTGTTTGTCTGTTATCGATTGAGTAGACTTGGATGTCCAGATGTGTTAATAATCAATTTGGTAACTTTGAATATTCCCCTTGAGTTCAGGGTAAAATATTTATATCAAAATATCAAATATAATATAATAATATATATAATTTATACATAATAATTGTGTGTTCACAATATACAGTTTCTGACACTAACACTTGGTTGTTCCCTAAAGTCAACTTCTTAACTTTTTTTCACTGTTGCATGTGTGGTTAAATCATTTTTAATGTTATCCTAGACATAGTTTATCAAAACTTTACATATTTTACCGTTCATAATTCTTTATTATATAAAGTGCAGGTTTTATTTAGAAGATATAGATATATTTATTATCTCTAATAAAACATATGAATTATATTTTATTTGGGTTTATGGAATAAAAGTTTTAAATGTTTTTACATGTTTTTACATATTGTGTATAAATTATTTGTATAGATGGATCCATGAGGTATTAATTACACTATATAGATAACATGTGAATTTAAAAGAATTATTTTATTGTGATATATTAAATAAACTTTTCAAAATGTTAATAAGAATCACTGTTTTATTTTTTAAAGTTTTTGTACAGGCAAAAAAAATCTACCATACATTCCACCAATAATTATCGATGTCGATTGATTCCCATATATTGATTTCTTTATGACACTTTTGGTCTTCTTAACTTAGTAACATCTTTATATTGCCATATCTTCCGTATGGTAGGCATATCCTTATTACAAACACACATCAGAATGCTTGAAACAAAGAGGTAAAGACTAAAATAGAGAACTAATCACCTATCAAATTGGTTCCAGGCTGTCAAGTTTGACAATAAAAGTGTGATGTTCCCAAATGTGGTATTGATATGACGTCATCCCATATATGGGCACATCACATTTTGTTCTCACAAAGTTTGCTTTTGGAAAGAGGCACGCATTTATTTTATTATAAATTATAGAGGGCGAGATGCGATTACTCTATTTGCATTTTTGCCACCTGGCCACACCTGACATTCCTAACAACTTGTTGAAATACTACTTGATGGTCAGCAGATCTTTCCGTTTACGCGCGGCAGCCTTTTAGTCTAACTACTGTACAAAATAACTAAATGTAAGTTCTATTAACAGTTAAAATATTGTTTAGGTAATATATATCGTTATTCTACAGACAGAAAGTATGTAAATAAGTCTAAATCAACGTTAAGAACGGCCCTTAAATTTAGTATTTATAGTCTACAGGAAACTACAGTAGACCAGTATCTGCAATGAAAGGTAATTTGATTAAAACGTTAACAAGATTTTACTAAGTAGAGGTTCAAACAAACCTAACGATTGATTTAGTTAAATAATTATTTTCAGCGAATAATTAATTACAGTAAATTTTATACGGCCGGCCCACCCCAAAGAAATTTAATTTAAAACAATCTTTAAAACAAAGAGGGCAGTAGAGTTACAGAAAATAAAGAAACAAAAAAGAAAATCTTGAATATGAACGACTTGAATAAAATCAATTATTAAAATGGGTAAAACATCATTTTACAGCATCATGGAGGTAGGTTATAATTGTTTAAATATTTCTTTTAGAGTCTGTGTTCATAAATACTAATTTATGTTGTTTACATTGGCCTAAAACAACTGATGATGTTAGGCCCTATAAAGATGAGGATGCCAGTTTAACACCATGCGGGTAAACAATCATCTTCTCCGGGAGTGTGAAACTCAAACGCACCACGCACAGAATACATGCAAGCCTAGCCTTGATTTAATCTCATCTATTTCTGATGTCAGTGTCCTAACGGTTGATAATCTACGATATTATCTAATAAGTACTTAATTTACTACACTTATGTTTATTTGCCATCTTCCAATAAATTATTTTTCTGAACATCTATTTTTACATTGAATCCGATTTGAACTCAGTTTTGATCGTTCACAATCACATGCCTTTTGATTAACATTGTTGATACAAATCCGGTTCTTAACTATATTAAACCAGAATAAAGTTGTAATAATTTATCTCAAGATAGTAAAAAAACCTCAAATCAATAATTGGCATTATTATGTTGTTTGTATTGTTTTAAAGCAAATATTGATAAAAGTACTGATATTAGATAATACTAATTATACACCATCAGTTACTCTAGGGTGCCAATAAGTTATTTTTACCATGTTGAACTTAAATCACACCTTGCTGATGCCTGATAAAGTAGTATTGTACAGTAACTATAATTATACGCCAATGAATGAGCTCTGCGTGATCCAAGAATAGCATACCTCAAGTGAATCTATAAGGATATTGATCAGTAAATATTCATATACTGATAAAGCATCATATATTTAGAACAAGTTGTTATTTTTAGACTATATTTAGGCCATAGCAAATAGATGAGATCGTTCTTGTCAGCCACCCGCTTGAAAAATTTGGCACTGTATCAAAAAATTCCATCTTTGTTTTTTAAATAAATAAATGTTGTTCATTGTTCAAAAGTGAAAAATAATAATGATATTTGCAAAAATATGTTATTGACTTAATGTTACTGTAATCTAAAATTTATGGCTTAACTGGATGTAGACCTAACTAGCTTGTTGCTAACAGTTGCGATGCATTGAGTGTTTGCGCATGCGACGCATTGAGGGTTTACGCATGCGACGCATTGAGCGTTTACGCATGCGACGCATTGAGTGTTTGCGCATGTGATGCATTGAGCGTTTGCGCATGTGACGCATTGAGTGTTTGTGCATGGTAATAACAAAATTTAATTCGAGAATTTTTCATTTGAATTTTTATTTGCATGTCTATAAAATTCAGCTTTTAAGTGTAGTTTAACAGTTAATCATTGTTATAATGTTTCACCATGAAAACAAAGTGTCCATTTGATACGTCTTCACATTAGTGTTAGTTTGTGGTAAAACTGACCATATTGCATTTAGATAATAGAATAGAAAGAGGCTGATTACTTTATTTTAGTTTGACTTCTATGAACTTTACTTAATTCACCACAATTCACTGAACTTAGAAAGGTTGTATATTTACCTTATAATACAAACTTAACTTAATTTTAGATTATGTGATTACCAACTTAGAAAACTAAAAGTTCATAGAAAACATTTGAAACATTGGAAACTATTAATATATTAGATTAAAATTGAAATGCATAATGGTTGAAAATCATGTTAATTATGGTAGTAATGACACTGAGATTGTCTGCTATTATAAGTTTGATATGATCTCTACATCTTTTCTGCAGAGTTTGTTTTATTTATTTATTATGTTAATTAGTGTTTTTTATTTTTCTATAAATAACTAAATTAATGGTGAACATACATTTATGTTGTTTCTGAAAGAAATTTTTTCTAAACTATTAAATAACTACTATTAGTACTACCAATGACAACAGAGGCTACAAGCCCAGTTTCAACTTTTTAGAAACATTCATCTCTCTGCACGTATTGTAATAATTTTCTTTATTTTCTATTTTTAGCTATAGACAGTAAATAACTATGTTTAACATTGTAATTAGATGATATTTGTGATACAGGGTACATTAATAACATTAATAATGATGAGTATATGCAGTGCTTGATATGTTATGATAATGGCTATTGTTTTTCTATTTTTAGCCCAATTCTATGTTAACTCTTTAAATACTACATATGGGGTTTGTGATAGCTAGTTTTGCTTATGTTTCAAAAACATGCGATATATGCATGCATGGAGTAATGCATGATATGCCAATAAAAGTCTATTTTCGTCCAGACTAATTATTATAATATCTTGGTTCATTTCTTATTGAAGTACTTATACTAACACAATAGCATATTGTTTGATGCTAGCTACTTTATAGATAAGGATAACATTTAGTTATTGTATTCAGACAACATAATAATCAGATATAATATTTATAATCAATGATATGTTATATGGGGTCAATGTCGTGTCAAAATCTGAATCTGTGTGGATTTAAACGCTGCATTTGGTATAAAAATGTCTAAAGCATCGATCATACTTAATTTGGTCAAATTAACTTGACCAAAAAAAAAAGTCCTGGTTTACAATTCCCTCAATTAATTGTTAATTATACTGATCACACCTGCCCAGTAGAACTCTCTATGTGGTCTGGGTAAAACCATGTGAGCTTAAAATTACGAATACTCCAGGAGTTTATAACATTCACCATGGAGGTTTCCTCCATGCATTCACCATCTGCTTCATTCATATGTTATAATGTCAGTTAAATTTTGAATGTGAAACCATAGTAAAACCAAGAAATATTTCTTACAAAAAACGCTGCTCGCTTATTGAAAAATATTTTTTATTTCAAATGTTTTTGAATGTGTCATTTTATTGTCACATAATAGATAGTTATTTTACCTGAAAAAATGTAATTTAAAGCAACAAATACTTAAATTGTCTGTCAGACAATGGTTTTTGGGTTTCTTTTCATTTTTTATATGTGAATAAATATTACTTTTTTGTTACAGAAGTGAATACTCAATTTCTGTCACTTTAGTTAATTTTATTGCTAAGGTCAAATCTGGGGGTCACTTCATCACCCTAGATATTTCAATTGTGAAGTATCCTATTACAAACACAAACTTTAATGGACTGTTTCGATAATAATTCAATGAATATCTGACACTGACAGTGAATATAGGGATTTGTAATTTTAGCATGACATGTCCTAATAGACTCTTTCCCAGCCGTTTTTTGGGTCTACTGTAGCAGCTGGAATCAATAAATCATAGTGGAGTTTCCATTTTCACAAAACTGTCTGTCCTTAGAACTATAACTGCTGCTTGCTTTAGCTTCTGATTGAGTAGTCCTAATGGGACGTAGCGGGCTAGAGCAGCAGCGTGATAACCAAGGGGAAATTATCCAAGTGTGAACAATTGTCAAATTTACCGATGGCCTTGGGTAAATTTACCATCTTTTAAGTTTAGTGCAAACAAGGCTTAAGTATCGCACACAGTGTATTCTCAAATTTATGTTGTGGTTAGATTCGGTTATGTAGACAGAAGTGTACATTTTAATGCAGAACAAACAAAAACCAAATTAATTTTGAATTGTCAAAATGAATTATTAAATTTGCCTATGATGACTAGACTTTTATACTCAAATTATGAACAGCTTGAACAACAACCAATTTCATAAAACACCACAATAAAATATTGTGAATGAATATTAATTTTCATTTTTAATTCATGAATCAAGAAACGTATACTGGTAGACGTAATCTAATTTGTATTATATGTAACTAGCTGCATTTACTTATTTTGCAGAAATAATTAATTATACAGTATCCCCTTTTACAATAATGGTATCACCCATAATATGGGCTGATGTTATCGATTGCATCATAGCAAAGCGGGGCTTTTGATTGGCTAGAAGTGTGCTTGGTAAAAAGTGTGGTTAGGGTATGTTGAATGCCTGCTCAAGATGTGGTGTGATTCAGTTGTTCTTACTGACATTATTATCTGATGGCAAATACCGTTTTTTTCTGATATTTTCTGTGCAGTATAAAAAGGGTGGGATTTGAGGAAAGCGTCAATTTTAAGACGAACGCTCGGTACTAGTGCATGCTTGATAGTAGTGCAGGCTCGTATTAGTACGCTTTTTTTAGAAGCAGTGTTGTAACAACAGCACTTCATCTCTTCTGTGCTTTTCTTCTCTGAGGTAGGATCAGTTTAAAAATTATTTTAAAATTAATTTTATGCAACTAGGCCGTAGATTAAACTTTAGTGTACAGTGGAGAAACATAGGCTAGAATAAACCTTGTGGTGTTTTAGTGTTATGTACATAATTTGTTTAAAATATTTTTTTGTGCTTAATTTCAATAACCTAAATTATTAATGATTGTTGTAGCAATTCACATTTAGAAATACTGTAAACTTAAAACAAAAAATATATTGGCACACTGTACGAAATTTTGACAATTATCATTTAGTAGGTTAGCTAGTAATGATTATCCAAACCAAAGGTTTTTGGCAGGCGAATGCTAGTAATAACACTTGGGAGAGGTCCATCTAAATAAATTATTTGAAGTTGGCTTCTAACCATAATTTTACATTCAGTTTCTCATTTAGGCTTAATTAATTACGGTATAACTGTAAAATAAAACCACATGATAAATATTCTCTTGTGTCGTGTAATTGGTGAAGTGCGAATAAAATAAACAACAATATTCCTGTTTATGAATAAACTATGCAGTAGAGAGAATGATGAGGTGATATTTTAAAATGTTACGCCTCAGTGATTTCTCTCAGAGGAAACTCTTGAATGGGGAATACAGATTGGCTGTTTGCCAATTAATATTTCTATGGCAACACATATGAGGTGATTTTCATTCAGCTGATTCTTATGGGCTGATATTGATAAAAATGAAGTACTTTGTGGCAGATGGTATATTGTATTTCATCATTAATGTTTATTTGAAGTTTTTATAGGTAATGAGATATATCTCACCATTTGTTTTGTATAAAGTTCCTCAGCCAATACATTTATAATTTTTTATTTTTAAAATACATTTCATACAAATCATAATTTTTTCTGTTTTAGTTTTTTATTGTAGTACTGTAATTGAATTTATATTTATTGGATAAAATAAATAAAATGGTGTTATTTAAATAGATGTTTTATGTCCAAACAAAAAACAAAAACAAAAATGACAAACCAGGATTGTCTTTTCCTTGCACCCCTCCCCACCCCCCCCCCTATTTCATGAAACATGGGAGAAGATTTGGTTCAGTATTTCAATTTTTGTGCCTTTATAATTGTCTCCTTTTTAAAAAAACTTTAACTGCGATTTCTTGGTTTTATGCAGCAAATAAAGTTTTATTTTGTTTTTTTATGAACTACTTGATAGTCACAAGCAATATGGAGCCATCAGCAGATGACATTGTTATTGGAGGGATCTCAGGCCGTCTTCCTGAATCAGACAATCTACAAGAATTCTGGCAACACTTGATCAATGGCGAGGATATGGTTACAGAAGATGACCGCAGATGGTTGCCAGGTAAAGACAAATTTTGTAGCAAATCATTTTAAAACTTAAGGTATCTATATTCACTCATGATTATTATTTTGAATTTAAACCGTCTAAAATAAAACTTTTAATAATGGAAATCAACAGTTTCGTTATTGCCTTTCTTTACGCCATTCCAAATTCAATCAAGAAATCTGAATTCACACACCAAATCCCACCTATTTAATTTGCACTTTCTTCATTATTCTTTTCTGTTCATTGTGGAGCGCTTAAAGACTCCCTGCATTTGTGCTACCATATATTTCGGTGTATAAGTCGCACCTATGTATAAGACGCACCCCCTAACTGAGAGTAAAATATCGGTATTTTATATATCGTCGATGTATAAGACGCACCTTATATTTCATCAAAACAATTTTTTTTTAAATTGTAATCAATATTATTTTGTTATATCTACAACGGCGTCCTTTATTTCGATTTTTTTCTTACCAAGGCTCGGCCGCGCTCAGGCTCAACAAGTTCTTTCTAACTTGTTATTCATGAGTTTCACACCGAAATATACGGTATATTAAAGGAAAGGAACACCCTGGGCTAAATGTGCCACTGTGCTTATAGATAAATGTAATAAAAACATGATTACAATGGTTCAAGGTACAATAGTAAGCAATTTAGTTAAAAAATAGACTTTTAAACGACAACATATCGGAAATTGAACAGCGCCATTTTGACAGGTTAAGAGCAAATATGTGACGTCAGATTAGGTGGACGCATTCAAGCAAATCCAAGCGTCCATCGTCTTAGTACAGTATTTCAATATGGAAGTGCGGGATATAACCATAAATAAAATCAATTAAATAGCCTAACATACCTAATAATTCGGAATATGGCTTGGAGTTTTTATAATTCAGAAAATTTGGAACCAGAATATACAGAAAGAGAGTTAGTTTTGCGTTGTGCAGATGAGGAAAAAAGAAGAGAAGAAGAACATTCTCGAGCATAACAAGCCGTCGAAGAATGGTGTACTTTCGGCCAGTGTATCTGTACTGTATGCCTTACTAGGCCTAGAACTCGTGTTGAACGAAAATAAAGTAGACACTGCATCGTCAACCAACAGCCTTCGTTTGGAAGGTTTGCCAGTTAATTCCCCTACCAAATCCCGTTTGAAACAGCTAGGCAATAAAAGTAACAATAGATTAATAATAGCTGAAAGATTTACGAATTGGCTTGCAGAAGAAAAGATCGAGCGAAGGTTTGTTTACCAAGCCAGCGCATGCTCATACCGCGTCATCGCCGTCCTGCATGACCGCATGTCGCGTTATTAGCCAATCATATTAGCGGATTCGCTTATCCAATAGAAGCGCCGAATGCAACCGCGAATCTTAAAATTTTCGTCGGCCGTATCTGACGTCACAAACAGGCTGCCATGAGCACAAGATGGCGATTTTCAAATGTCTTGAAAACAGCTTTAAATTCCTGTTTACTAGAAAACTACAAATCCGATTTAAACATAAATTGTTCTGAATATTAAGTTGGTAGGGTTACTTTTATAATAGTTAGGTAAAATATTAGGTTGTTCCTTTCCTTTAAATTGAACTTATTATTATTATTATACATTTTTATTTATTTATTTCATTTTCAGGACTTTATGGTTTGCCAAAAAGGAACGGTAAAATAAATAGCTTGGCTCACTTTGATGCAGTATTCTTTGGTGTCCATGCAAAGCAAGCTCATACGATGGACCCACAACTTCGCTTGATGCTAGAAATTACATATGAAGCAATCGTTGATGCAGGTAATTAATGTTAATTAAAGGATTTCCAATAAAAAAACACAATATAAGAAGGTAGAAACTAAGTAAAGCTCTGTCTACACTATCAAACTTTGTGATAAAAAAAATCTAATATACCTATATATGGACATGTCATTTTACTAACATATTTGGGAATGTCACTACCATATTTGGGCACATCACACTTTTTTTTATCAAACTAGTGTCATAGTGTAGACAGAGCTTAAGAACTACAGTAAAACGTGTATTAAAAAGGAAAAAAAAGGGTTTCTCCTGAATAGAGATCTTCCAAAGGTGCGGTTTTACTTTCATAAGAGATCGGTTTGACGTAATGGCCTTAGGGCTCTGTTTTAGAAGAATGCAAGATAAGGCATGGGTCGTCTGTAGAGGACCTAATCCAAATTTCCGAAGTAAGGTACAATAAACCCGTTATTTCTTGTTTGTTTCTAGGTATTGATCCAGAGTCTCTGCGTGGCAGCAACACAGGTGTATTTGTTGGTAGCAGTGGATCTGAGGCATCTGAAGGGTTTGGAAATGACCCTGATACCCTACAAGGATACACAATGACTGGGTGCAACAGGGCTATGTTAGCTAATAGAGTCTCATTTTTCTTTGATCTCAAAGGTAGGTTAAACCAATTTTTAATTCTATATAGTTTCACTATTTAAATTGTACTCTAAATGACGTTATTTATAGTTCATTTTGGTATAGTTCTACTCAGTTTCTCTCAAACTCAACATGATAATATAGTACAGGAAATATATGCACATAATTAGTAAAACGTTGAAAAAGAGAATTTACCTTTTAACCACCTATTGCCACTTTATAAATACATAATAATATTGACTGATGGGTTGTGTTTAATGGAGCATGCACACCTTTTGAAATTTAGTGTTGGTTACACACCCATATGATCCTTATTGTAAATATATGTATAATTGTATTTAACAGGACCAAGTTACAGTTTAGATACAGCCTGTTCTTCAGGGCTGCTTTGCCTAGAAAATGCAGTCCAGGCTATTCGCAGCGGACAATGTGATGCTGCCATTGTTGGTGGCCTTAATATACTGCTAAAGCCCCATAATGCCTTGCAGTTTCTAAAACTTGGAATGTTGTCTCCTGAGGGAGCTTGCAAATCCTTTGATGTTGAAGGTAATTTATATTATATATATTTATATCCGTATCATGGTTGAATTGTCACAGTCACCACCATCAGTTTGACCATTGTAACTGTCACCACCATCACTTTTACCATTGTCATTGTCACCACCATCACTTTTACCATTGTCACCACCATCACTTTTACCTTTTTCACTGTCACCACCATCACTTTTACCATTGTCACTATCACCACCATCACTTTTACCATTGTCATTGTCACCACCATCACTTTTACCATTGTCACTATCACCACCATCACTTTTACCATTGTCATTGTCACCACCATCACTTTTACCATTGTCACTATCACCACCATCACTTTTACCATTGTCATTGTCACCACCATCACTTTTACCATTGTCACTGTCACCACCATCACTTTTACCATTGTCACTGGCACCACCATCACTTTTACCATTGTCATTGGCACCACCATCACTTTTACCATTTTCACTGTCACCACCATCACTTTTACCATTTTCACTGTCACCACCATCACTTTTACCATTGTCATTGTCACCACCATCACTTTTACCATTTTCACTGTCACCATCATCATTTTTACCATTGTCATTGTCACCACCATCACTTTTACCATTGTCACCATCATCACTTTTACCATTGTCATTGTCACCACCATCACTTTTACCATTTTCACTGTCACCATCATCACTTTTACCATTGTCATTGTCACCATCATCACTTTTACCATTGTCATTGTCACCATCATCACTTTTACCATTGTCATTGTCACCACCATCACTTTTACCATTGTCATTGTCACCATCATCACTTCCACCATTGTCATTGTCACCACCATCACTTTTACCATTGTCATTGTCACCATCATCACTTTTACCATTGTCATTGTCACCATCATCACTTCCACCATTGTCATTGTCACCATCATCACTTTTACCATTTTCATTGTCACCACCATCACTTTTACCATTTTCATTCTCACCACCATCACTTCCACCATTGTCATTGTCACCACCATCACTTTTATCATTTTCATTGTAACCACCATCACTTTTACCATTGTCATTGTCACCATCATCACTTTTACCATTGTCATTGTCACCATCATCACTTTTACCATTGTCATTGTCACCATCATCACTTTTGTCATTGTCACCATCATCACTTTTGTTATTGTCACCATCATCACTTTTGTTATTGTCACCATCATCACTTTTGTCATTGTCACCATCATCACTTTTACCATTGTCATTGTCACCATCATCACTTTTACCATTGTCATTGTCACCATCATCACTTTTGTTATTGTCACCATCATCACTTGTACCATTGTTATTGTCACCATCATCACTTGTACCATTGTCATTGTCACCATCATCACTTTTGTTATTGTCACCATCATCACTTTTGTTATTGTCACCATCATCACTTGTACCATTGTCATTGTCACCATCATCACTTTTGTTATTGTCACCATCATCACTTTTGTTATTGTCACCATCATCACTTTTGTTATTGTCACCATCACTTTTACCATTGTCATTGTCACCATCATCACTTGTACCATTGTCATTGTCACCATCATCACTTTTGTTATTGTCACCATCATCACTTTTGTTATTGTCACCATCATCACTTGTACCATTGTCATTGTCACCATCATCACTTTTGTCATTGTTACCATCATCACTTTTGTCATTGTCACCATCATCACTTTTGTCATTGTCACCATCATCACTTTTACCATTGTCATTGTCACCACCATCACTTTTACCATTTTCATTGTCACCATCATCACTTTTACCATTGTCATTGTCACCATCATCACTTTTGTTATTGTCACCATCATCACTTGTACCATTGTCACTGCCACAATCATTGTCAATATTGTCACAATCACCACTACCAACATCATACACTATCACCATCATGGTCATCACCATTACTATCACATTTTTTTATTTTACAACACTACATGCACTTGGTTTATATTTTATACAGGTAATGGATATTGTAGATCTGAAGGCTTTGTAGCAGTTGTACTTACAAAACAGTCTGTGGCTAAGAGGTCATACGCAACAGTAGTTCATTCAGGAACAAATACTGATGGGTTTAAGGAACAAGGTATAACATTTCCATCGGGTTATATGCAGAAGCAACTACTAGAGAGGGTCTACTCAGAAGCAAAGATTAACCCAAATGATGTCAAATATGTAGAAGCTCATGGCACCGGTACAAAGGTCGGAGATCCGCAAGAGGTTAACACAATCACCGATGTCTTCTGTAGCGATAGAACTGCTCCCTTACTTATAGGATCCGTCAAGTCAAATATGGGCCACTCAGAAGCCTCTTCTGGTCTTGCTGCCTTAGCTAAAGTCATCCTAAGCTTTGAAAACAATACAATCCCACCCAATCTACACTTTCATAATCCTAACCCTGATATTCCTGGACTTAACGATGGAAGACTAAAAGTTGTCACGGAACCAACCAGTTTTGATGGCGGTTATGTGGGTCTTAATTCATTTGGTTTTGGAGGCGCTAATGTTCATGTGATATTAAAACCAAATATGAGTAACAACAAATCAAACGTATGTAGCATCCCTCGTCTGATTACATGTACAGGCAGAACAGAACAATCGATACAAGCACAGATTGATGCGGTTAATTCTCATAAGGACAATTCTGAATTTGTCAGCCTAGTCAATGAAGTATCCAAGCAGTCAATGGCAGGCTTACCAGCTCGTGGCTTTACAGTTGTACAAGAGAAAGATGAGCTTGTTGAAACCAAAACAGATGTCAATCCTGATAAAGAATTGTGGTAAGGGCTTTTAAATAATCTTCAAGCCTAATAGGACGAACTGCCTGAGTAGGCTCCTGGTTGTAATGTTTTATATTGTTTATTCATCAGGTATGTTTTCTCTGGTATGGGATCTCAATGGGCTGGAATGGGTCATGACCTCATGGTGCTCGACACCTTCAGGTCATCTATAGAGCAAAGTCACAAATTGCTATCAGAAATTGACCCTGGTGTTGACCTTTGTGACTTGATATACAAAGGCGATAATGAGAAGCTTAATGATACTGTCATATCATTTGTTGGAATTGCTGCTATTCAGGTATGTTTTTCTTTCATACACAAAAATTATTTTTCCTTTGAGTACTTTGCTATGGGGTATACTGTGACTGTGTAATAATGGTATTTCTTGCAATTTTACAATAGTAGAATGGTATATTCTTTGCAGATTGCTCTGGTTGACTGTTTGAATGCAGTTGGTCTAGTGCCCCATGGCATTGTGGGTCATTCTGTTGGTGAACTTGGTTGTGGATATGCAGATGGTAGTCTTACAGCAGAAGAAGCTCTTTTAGCAGCATACTGGAGAGGACGCTGTGTCAGAGAGGCTAAACTTCCACCAGGATCAATGGCTGCAGTTGGTAAGTCTAGACCGTTTTCTCTTCCAGTTTAAAATTTATTATTGCATCCAACTTTCTTCTAAATTAAATATTTCTATTGAAGGTCTGACCTGGCAAGAGGCTAAAGACCGATGCCCAAAAGGTGTTGTACCTGCTTGTCACAACTCTGAAGACACTGTGACTATATCTGGTGAAAAAGATGCTGTAAAGAAATTTGTGGCAGAGCTTGTAGCTGAAGATGTGTTTGCAAGAGAAGTAAAGAGTTCAGGAGTAGCATTCCATTCTCACTTTATGAAAGATATTGCACCAGAGCTGAAGAAAGAACTCTCTAAAGTAAGTATGCTCAATACTTTATTCTTTCTCTTTATTTCCAACTTAAAGAAGTCACCGTCCCGGACCTAAGAACATCAATTTTTAAAATACACAGTTGTGTATAGAAGAGGAGATTGAAAGATTTCTAAATAGAAGTTGTGAGAATATCTATTCAAAAATTTAGTTTTGTGATTTTTTTATTTTTAAGTAACATTCATGTTTTTATTATTTTGTTTTAGGTCATAAAATCTCCAAAGCTTAGGACATCTCGTTGGATTAGTTCATCTATCCCAGAATCCAAGTGGAACAGTGAGCTTGCTCAGTTCTCCTCTGCAGATTATCATGTCAACAATCTCATCAGTCCAGTTCTCTTCCAAGAAGCTTTACAAAAGATTCCTTCAAATGCAGTGGTTGTTGAAATTGCTCCACATTGCCTTTTACAAGCAATACTTAAACGCTCACTTCACCGTGACAGCGCCATCATCGGACTGTCTAGCCGTAAAGAAACAGAAAACTTAACCTTTTTCTTGAAAGGTATTGGTAGAGTTCACTTGAATGGCATCACCTTAGATGCAAATCAGTTATATGAACCAGTAACATATCCAGTATCTAGAGGAACACCATCGATAGCACCTCTTGTACATTGGGATCATTCCCAAGAATGGGATGTGCCGACTGTAGAGATGTTTGGAGGTGGTGGAGGAAGTTCAGCTACAGTTTCTAAGTTTAATATTGGTAAGTTGGTAGACCTTTAACATTCAACATTATACCAGAAAACAATTATTTGATAGAAATGTTAATCCAGAAAAAGAATGCACGAAGAATTTCATTACATTTTCATGCAATGCAGGTATAAGATCACACAGAGGAAAGCCTAGTCAAGATTGCCTCAAGATGAAGGCATCTAGCCTAGAAGGTGGAGAATGATATTTACATAAATTGAAATAACAATGTTATGAATTTTTCTAGATATTTCACCAGAATCACCTGATCACTACCTGCTTGGTCATTGCATCGATGGTCGTGTGCTGTTTCCAGCTACAGGCTACCTCTGCCTTGCATGGCGTGCGCTTGCTAAATTCAGCAACACTCTTCCAGAACAGACACCAGTTGTTTTTGAAGATATACACATTCATAGGGCTACGATTTTACCAAAGAAAGGTAATAACTGTGAAATTTAGCATTTAGAAATAGCTTCAGCATTCATTGGCAAATGAAGTGCATCATCTACAGCACAGACAAGAGGAAGAACAAGGTCATATAGATGGCTGCAGTCGCGTGCTCATTAGTGTTTACCGACCGACCAACCTACCAACTGACCGAAATTGCTGAACATGTTTAAAAATGTTGAAATGTTTAAAAACATTTATATTTTTTTTATTTACACGTGCGTAGCCTGTCACTTTTGACATGCTCGTATAACATAATTTCGAGTTGAAAAGTAAGTCAAGAAAACAGAAATCGGGCAAAAAGAGTGCATAATAACATTTAACGCGCAGTGCGCATGCAAAAATCTGCGCACTCAGATTTTGCCTGAAACGTACTCCTATTTCATCGAAAATAAATTTTGAAATTTTTAAGCGCACGTACGCATGCGCTACGCACGTAATTGTATTGCCATATGATTTATGCCCTGAAATTTATGAGTACCAAATTTTATTTAATTGTGATTCATGGTTGTGAAGATATGATTACAAACATGATTTCGTTAAATCGTGCATAGATCGCGTAATTTTTTATTGCGCACCGTGAAAACATAACCACATCGATTCCTGGCCATAAGGAATATACTGTGAAAAATTGACTTAGCTTGATTAAACTGATACCAAGATAAGGTCATATACAAGTTAGTGTTTACCGACCAACCGACCGACATAGTGAGCTGTAGAGTCGCGTTGCACGCGACTAAAAATATACATCTAGCAAGTTTGTTGACATCTGGTCGAATGGCAGGCCATGAACTCAGTATAGCTCTCCACCAGCATTGCAAGCAAATAATATTAGGCATTCCATTTCAGGAAATTATATTAAAGCAAGTGTTTCATTTTCATTTTTAGGTGCAGTGACGTTAGAGGTACGTTTAGCCCCAGCCTCAAACACATTTGAAGTAGCTGAGGGTGATCAGTTGACTGTATCGGGCAAAATATACTTACCAGAAGACATCAAGAAATCAGAATTGACTGGAAAGGATGATATGCTGAAGAAGCTGAACTCAAAAGATGTTTACAAAGAACTAAGATTGCGAGGTTATGATTATGGTCCGACTTTTCAAGGCATTCTATCTTCTACTGAGGATGGTTAGTGTTGTTATCTATTATTTTGTCTCTTCCATTTTTGCAAAACACATTGTCTCGGATTGACCCTCCTCAACTCTCCCAACAAACATTTCCTTTCATAGATTATTGTTTTTTTTTGTCTACATTGTTGTTTAATAACTTAATTTTATGTGTCTTTTAGGAAGCCATGGTAGTTTGAAGTGGACTGGTAACTGGGTGTCATTCTTGGACACTATGTTACAGATGTCAGTACTAGGCCTACCAGGAAGAAGCCTTCGTTTACCAACTCGTGTTCAAACCATTACCATCAATCCCACAATGCAACCTGATGTCATTGATAATGAACAAGGTAAAAAGAAGATTGATTGAAATTGACCCCTGACCTCTTGCAAATAACAAGAATGCACGTTTTCACAAAAATGTTATTTGTTTATTTCAGAATTGACTGTTTTTCTGGACAAAAACACAGGTTTGTGCTCATCAGGAGGTGTAGAAATACGTGGTCTACATGCAACAGTGACATCACGTCGTCAACAGCAACAAGCTTTACCCACATTAGAAGACGTGACCTTTGTTCCATACTATGAATCAAAATTGATGAAAGATAACCAGAAGGTCCATGATTATCAGACATTCTGTCATAGGTACGTTGGCCATGTTCTGCAGACTTTATCTGAGAAATTCCAGACATCAAATGATGGATTCCCTTACACAAGTATGATGAAGAGAGTGGTAGAAGACAAAACAAGTTTATTTTTGCAAGAAGATGTTGATCTTTACATAGATGACCCTGAATGCGGATTTGTCCGTATTGTTAAAGATATACTTGCGCTGCCAGTATCTGGAGACTTTGAAAAACATGTCTACAGCATCATTGATAAGCATTCAGAGGTTTTAAGCAAAGACAAGATGTTAAAGGGACTTCTTAAAAGCAGACATCTGAAGAATTGTCTGGATGTGGTTCTTGAGAATGTGAATGTAAGGAACATGAAGATTGTGGAGGTTGGCGCTCGTAAAGGCAGATTGTTTTCCAGGGTTGTGCCACTACTTTGCTCTCATCCAGCAGTTGAAGTTGATATCCTGGTGACTGATCCAAACCTGGAGAACTTTGAATCTCTGCAGACAGCTCTGGAATCTGTAGATGCCACCCAAGTAGAATGGAACACTTCAGATCAAGCGCCATCCAGTCTTAATAAAGCACATCTGGTTGTTGTAGATGGACTTGCACGAACAGCTCCAGATATTCCAACAACTTTGGCAAACATTAGAGAAATCATCCAGGATGATGGATTCCTTCTCTTGCATGAGGTCACTGCCAACTTCCATGCTGGTTTCAGCTTTGATGGATTCATCGATGGATTAATTCCAAAAGATAAGATCCCAAGAGAGTTAGGCATCTATCTCAATGGTGCCCAATGGATGACGGTAATCAAAGAGGCAGGCTTTGAAGTTGTCAGCCGTAAGAGCGATGGTATGCTTTGCACAATGTATTTATGCAAGAAAGTTGGTTGCAGTGTTTCAAAGTCATTGGATATCGTGAATATAACTAGTTCTAATTTGGAATGGGTGAATGAACTCAAAAGCAAAGTTAATGAAGAGAACAATGAGGACCGATTATGGCTTGTGTCTGACCAGGAGTACGATGCTGGTGTAGTTGGAATGGTCAATTGTATAAGACAAGAACCAGGTGGTCAACGTATAAGGTCAGTATCATATAAATATAATAGTTTTCTTTGTTAACAATTATGTAAAATAAATTGGTATTCTAAAGTGACCGTATTCTTAAATTTATTCATGTTTAAAATTGTGTTGCTTTTGCAGATGTATTTTCAATGCAAACTTGGAGCAAAGTGACCAGCTTGATCTTTCTCTATCCAGTAAGATGATGACCGATGTACTGAAGCGTGACCTTGTAATGAATGTCTATAGAAATGGTCAATTGGGGTCATTCAGACACAATGCACTAAGCAAAGGTACATTGAATAGTTGGTACAATTAGTGTACAGTTTCCATCTGATAGTGTCTTGGTGGTCTCTTGTTTGCTGCTTTCATGTTTATTTCTTAAAACGTATCCTATATATTTTTTCAATAGATGACAACAAAGCTGGTTTTGAGACTAAGCATGCATATGTGAATGTTTTAACCAGAGGTGACCTTTCATCACTTGCATGGGTTGCAGCTCCTGCACATCTCACCATGGCAACAGAAGACCGTAACAAACAGGCTTGTCGAGTCCATTATGCTGCCCTCAACTTCAGAGACATCATGCTTGCTACAGGAAAGCTACCTCCGGATGCATTGCCAGGTAATATTTTGATTTATTCTCAATTGTTAAAGAAGTCTGTTTTTTTAGTGTACATGGATCACAAAATAATCCTTATCTTTTTATAATTAGGTAATCTTGCACAAGAAGATTGCATTCTGGGAATGGAGTTTTCCGGATATAATTCCAAAGGGCAAAGAATCATGGGATTGCTACCAGCTAAAGCCCTGGCAACAACTGTAATGGCTGATGAGCGCTTCACTTGGTCCGTTCCAACTGAGTGGAAACTGGAAGGCGCTGCATCTGTTCCTGTTGTATATGCTACAGCTTACTACGCATTGATAGTAAGAGGACGCATGAAAAAAGGTGAAAGTGTGTTGATACACTCGGGCAGTGGTGGTGTGGGTCAAGCTGCTATCTCAATTGCCTTGCATCATGGTTGTAATGTGTTTACAACGGTAGGTAAGTACAAGTAATTTATTTACCATATGTTAGATACAGTATGTTAGATATTCCTATATTTTATTTGGTTATTTAATTGGCTATTCATTATTTCATATTTTTACTCCAGGTACTGCAGAGAAGAAGGCATATCTACAACAGAAGTTTCCGTCGCTTGATGATGATTGCTTTGCAAATTCTCGTAACACAACATTCGAACAACACATTTTAACAGCAACAAAAGGAAAAGGTTAGTTGTATATACAATACAGGTATCCTTTCTATTAGAAATGACTTGAGATTTTATGGGTATTTAGCAACATTGGTATTTAATTAGAATCACTTTAACAGAAGACAATTGAAAAGAAGAACCAAAAATGAGTAAGTAATAGCCTACACTGAAAGTGAAAGCCCTACATGCAGCATATGTGTATGTAAAATACATAATATTCAAATTGTGTAATTGCATACTCTTTCAGGTGTCAATTTGGTGTTGAATTCATTAGCAGAAGAGAAACTTCAAGCCAGTGTACGAGTGCTAGCAAGACATGGACGATTCCTGGAGATTGGCAAATACGACCTGTCTAACAACACTCCACTAGGTATGATGGATGGTGTCACTTGCAACAAGACTCTTTTAAATCTTGTCCAAGTTTAAGTATACTTTATGTGACAAAAAAATGTGATGTGCCCAGAATATAGATTATTTCATATCACTACCTTCTTTGGGTACATCACACTTTTTTTGTCAAACTAGTTTGATATTGTAGACAGAGCTTTACTGTACTGTATTTCTATCATTCTGTTATCAGGAATGGCAGTGTTCCTTCGCAATGTCTCATTCCATGGAATCCTTTTGGATGCACTCTTTGAAGAAGGTAATGATGAATGGCAGACAGTGGCAGATCTTGTTACTGAAGGAATCAAGTCGGGAGCAGTTGTTCCACTGAGAACAACAGTCTTTGAGAAAGATGATGTTGAAAGTGCGTTCCGTTACATGGCACAAGGGAAACACATTGGAAAGGTCTTAGTGAAGGTATGTGTTCATGGTTTTATATTTTATCTCAGATATTTAATGGTAAACAGTATGATATATGTCTATAGCTGTTGAGATACAGTACCATTAGATGTAAATTGTAAGAAGGGAAATACAACGCTGTTAGGATTTTCTTCATATATGTATACTGTATATAGAGATACTGTATTTTATTGGATTTTACTTAATTGAAATATTAATAATTTATTAATATCCTTGTATTTGTATTTTTGTAGGTAAGAGATACAGTGGAGCAGTCCTTCTCAATCAATGCAATATCGCACACTTACTGCCATCCTAACAAAGTCTACGTCATCACTGGTGGTCTTGGAGGATTTGGATTGGAGCTCTCTCATTGGTTGATTCACAAAGGTAAATCATTTTGTGATGTAAATAATACAATAATAAGGATAATGCAGTTAGAAATGTGATAGTAGTATAAAATAGATAATAAATATTAAATTTGCCTTTAAAAACAACCTGAAAATGTTGAATCTGTTATTTACAGTATATTACTATTTGTTTTATAATTATTTAGTAAAGCTCTGTCTACACTATCAAACTAGTTTGACAGAAAAGTGTGTTGTGCCCAAATATGGTAGTGATATGACATCATGTCCATATATGGGCACATCGCATTTTTTTGTCAAATAAACTTTAATAGTGTAGACAGAGTTTATCTCAGAGAGTGGGAACACGTTTTATCTGAAATTATTCAGTGGGTCTTCTGGTATTATATGTATGTATATATTATTTTACAATATATTTTTTTCAGGTGCAAAAACGCTGGTTTTGACATCTCGTTCTGGAATCAAAACAGGTTACCAATCTTTATGTGTGAATGGTTGGCGTGAGAAAGGCATCAATGTGATTATATCAAAACGTGATGTTTCTAAACGTAAGGAAGCTGAACTTTTGATTCAGGAGAGCAGTGATGTGGGTCCAATTGGTGGAATCTTCCATCTAGCTATGGTAAGAAGTTTAATATGAAATAATAACATACAAAAGTTTGCTTTTTTTCAATTATGTACACTGATTTTTAAGAAAAAAATTATGTGATGAATCAATTCTTAATGTTCACTTTCACTTCATTTAATAGGTTTTACGAGATGGGATGTTTGAGAATCAGACAACTGAAGACTTCAAGGCAGTTTGCGCTCCTAAAGTAACCGGTACAACCAACCTAGACGACGCTAGTCGAGCAGTGTGTGACGACAACCTGGATTGGTTTGTTGTGTTTTCTTCTGTGAGCTGTGGACGTGGGAATGCAGGCCAGACTAACTATGGATATGCTAACTCAACGATGGAAAGGATTTGTGAAAAGAGGACACATAATGGCTTACCTGGTAAGACCTTATTGCAAGAATAATGGGATTTGAATGAAGAATGATCAAGCAGCTTAGAATACATTATTTTATAAAAAGTCTTTCTACATTTATTTCCCTTACTGCACGTATATTTATAAATCATAAATGAATTAATATCCTTCTGAAACACAGCCTTATTAACACATAAAATTACTATATTATTATTATTATGTGAAACAATAAATGAAACAAAAATAAATTAATGGCAGCTTACCCACTAGCAGGTCAAATATGTTTACATTGTGAGAAAATTATAATGTATGTTATTTTTCTTGTTAGGTTTGGCCATCCAGTGGGGAGCCATTGGTGATGTCGGAGTAGTACTTGAACAAATGGGTGATAATGAAACCGTGATTGGTGGAACACATCCTCAACGTATCTTGTCTTGCCTTGACACGCTTGATTACTTCTTAACAACAAATCACGCCATTGTTTCCAGCTTTGTGCGAGCAGAGACCAAATCACGTTCTAAATCAGACAAAGGGAACTCTTTAGATCTTGTAGCTGTTGTGGCTAATGTACTTGGTGTGCGTGACCCTTCAACTATGAACCCTGACACGACATTAGCCGATCTTGGTTTGGATTCACTGATGGGTGTTGAAGTTAAGCAAACATTGGAAAGAGATTTTGAACTTGCTATTTCTATGAAAGATGTTCGCTTACTAACATTTAATAAACTCAAAGAATTATCTAACAGTAGCAGTGAACCCACGGCATTGGTTGAAAGTAAACCAGTAATTCCAGCCATTGATCAACATACTTTTGTTTCGCATAACGATAAAAGAACTTTAGTTAAACTTAATGACATTGACAATGATAAAAGGCCAGTTTTCTTAATCCATCCTATGGAAGGCTCGGTTGACATCCTAACAGATCTGGCTGCCAATATGTCCTCACCATGTTATGGTCTGCAGTGCTCAGCCAATGTTCCAATGGCATCAATGGAAGAGATTGCTGCACACTACATCAAGAACATTAAAGACCAACAACCAGAAGGTCCATGGACTATCGTTGGTTATTCATACGGTTGTTGCATAGCAACTGAAATGAGTCTTCAGTTGCAGTCACATGATCACCACTTGACCAATGATTGTCTGGTGTTCCTTGACGGCTCACCTGACTTTGTAAAGGCCCATTTTGGAAGGTTTGCTCATCAGCTGTCATTGGAGAAAGACGCAGATGGGGTTGAAGTCGGTCTTGAGTGTGGCATTGAGACCTCGTGTATCTTGGCCATTCTTGAAAAATTTGATAGGACGCCGGTTAGTAAAATGTTTCTTTTCTAAATTTTATTTCAGTTTTTGTATCCTGTAAGTGAAGTGAGTGTTAATATACCACTTATGAGTCCTACTTAGAATAATATACATTTTTTCCAGGGTATTTGGTCCTAATCCTTTCTTTTCATGGGTAAAAACAAAAAGTCTCGCATGTGACTTGATTTTATACGTTAATGTATATCTAATCCATTACCTGCTTTGTTTGTTTTCTGTTTTCATGATAACGTTCACAATTTTAAAGTTTTACTGTTACTGCCATGTAAAACTATAGATATTTTTTTTTCAAAATTGTTTGATATTTATAAATCTTTTTCGTTTAGTTAATAAGCGAATTTATCACTTTAGCTGACTTGGACACAAAAATATCTCATGCAGTTAGCATCATTAAAAATGAACATCCTACTCAGAACGAGAATGATCTGAAGTTTGCAATGACCTCTTACATTAATCGAATGAAAGCTTCACAAAAATATGAAAACAGTGGCTACTTTAATGGATCGATCCACCTGCTACGCCCTCAAGAAGGCTTCACTAGCAAGAATGACGATGTTAGTCTGCCGGAAGACTATGGATTAGATAAGGTAATGATGCTTTTGGTTTTCCACTTGTTCACACTGTACAATACACTATACACTATATGATGTACACTACAGCACACTAAGTATACACTACACATTACATTAATATATATTAATAATTAATTTATAATGATTTATATTTCTTTTGTGTTTTAGGTTTGTTCAGGTGACATCAAGGTCTCTTACCACAATGGTGACCATGCATCATTTATTCAGAAGGAGGAAGCACAACAGATAGCACAGCATATCAACAACATAATCTGTACTTAAAAGCAATATTTAGCAGATAGTTTAAGTTATCTTACACCCTCTATTAAGAAATATCAAAATTTATTTAAAAAACAAAAACATTTTTAAATATTTCCAATGATTTGTTTTTGCAAAAAAACTAGGATGGAAATTTAATATCTATGTTACAATTATTGTACAATTTATTTATAATCCTTAAACCAATTGAATAATTTAAAACAGTACGAGTATAATTTTATAACTTTCACATTGACATTATTACTTTATATTAGACTACTTTTTCACTTCAATTTGGAAAAACGCCAATGAATTGTTTGTTAACAATGATGGCAAATGAAAATAAAGTTTCGTAAATAAACATGTTAAATAGTAGATTGAATAATGTGAACTTCAAATTCAAATACACCAAAATTCCCTTATATTTTATTAGGTTTGGAAAAAAATAGAAAAAATTATAATACGAAAAAGGCAAGAGAATTGTTTTTTTGGTCAAAAAAACAAAGATGGCAAATGTAAATATTTATATATAAATTCAGTATTATAGCAAATTACAAAATATATATACAAATACAAAATACAAATAAATACAAATTTACAACTCATAAAAGAAGTTTATACTGCTGCGTTTAATATTTTTGTTTTAGTTGTACAAATGAAAATGTTTGCGATTGAATGAATTGTTTTTATTAAACTGAAAACAAGGATAAAGATTGCAGATAAAAGTTTAGTACATGTATTTTTATTTCCGGAAACTTATTTGACAAAATATAATTATTTAAATTAATCTATTTAAATGATAAGTACAAATATTAATTGTTTTTGTGCAATATATCATTTATTTTATTTATGACCAATAAATATTGCACAGTAATCATATTTGCATATTTGATTTATCTTTGATTGTTATTTAATAGTCATATTTTAATGGATATTTCACTACAATTCCAGGTATACAGATGTCTATTATAAAAAAAAATGATTAAGTACTTTGAAATTCACTAAACTATACAGATATTAAGTCTTTATGTAGCTGTGTCATCGAGTTATGAAATCATGGAGTCACAAATAAATTATTATATATATTACTATTTGTATATATTATGATTAAATGTAAATTTTGTTTAATATGACATCCACTAAGTGAAATAAATATCATTGGATTCAGAAAACATATTTGGTTGAGTTTGCATACACAAGTTGCATTGCGAATGTTCTTAAGTTATAACCCTTCATGTCACCTGCCAACACTTTACATACACTATACAAAATATTGCTGTTGACTATGTGAACTCCAGTTTTAATAGGTTTAAAAAAGTACTGTATATGTTTTCATATGTATAAAGCATTCAGTATTTACTACTGCAAATGAATAGGGTTGATTATTTCATCATGTGACCTCATAGACAATAATAGAATCTGTTCATATTTCTGAGCAAACTAAAGCTCTGTCTACACTATCAACATTTATGTGACAAAAAAATTTGATGTGGACATATATGATATATATGGACATGATAGTGTCTTCACTGCCATATTTGGGCATATCACTACCCTATTTGAGCACATCACATTGTTTTTGTCAAACTAGTTTTACTTTTACAGTACTTTTGCATTGCTTTATTGCATGTTCTATTAAAAGGTTATAATATTGAGGATTAATGAACAAGGCATGTTAATTCGTATAAATCATATTATCATGCATAAACATTGTCCTAAAATTAAAAGCTTTTAGTTGGTGTTGTGGAGAGAGGGTATGAAGTCAACTTATGACTCGTCATCAAATCACACAGTGACTCTGAAAACTTTGTCTTTCTGGCAGTTCGCATTATTTTACTATGGTAAATATTGCCTTTCCAGTCGATAATTCTTACCCAGAAATTCTGGTTTGAAAAATATGAAAGAATATGGGAATATCTACAAACACTTATGTAACTTTACCTCTTATATACTTGTTATTTTCATTCGTTCTACATACAAAATTGTCAATTTTAAATTACCTTACAATATATAATATTTTTCTATCACTCATCCATTATACTATACAAATTTTTAATTTTTTAATTTATTTATATAATTATATATTATAATCTTTATATAGCTATTTATAATATGTTTTAATCTATACTGTATAAACTGGTCCCTCTCTTGATAATGTCATTTTCACTTTTCTCATTCCACCATTTCAATGTATACTACACTATACCTAGGTCTAAATGCTGGCAACTTGGCTTGTGTCTGTAAGCTAGGCACTCATATTCATCTCTCTCTTTACCAAGTTTGAAATAAATACCAGCTTACAACTTGAGAAGTCGCACCCACCAGAAGCTGGTGAGTATATGTTTTAGATGATCTCAATATAAGTTATAAATACTACTGTATACTAAAGGCTATCTACAATACATTGAACATTGTATTTGATTTCTATACTATATGAAGTACAATAAAACCATGACATGTTATTGTACGACACGATCATCTTCCCTCTGTGCTCGGGCAAAGTTAAGAAAAACTTGCTCTAAAGTAGTCTGACTAACAGAGTAATCTTCTATACTGAACTTGTCCTTGGCACCTTCCATTATTCCAAAAATATTGGCCCATGTTTTATCGGAACGTTTGATGTGATAATGGATTATTCCCTGATGCTCGTCTTTCAATTCACAATCTGAGAGATAAAATTGTTTGAATGAAAATTGGAAACAGAATATTGATATAGATTGTGGGCTCATTGTATACTGTATATTCAGACTACATACAGTATAAGCACATGGTATATATATTTTCTAATGTTGAGATATTGTGTGTGAAAATAAATGTCTGTATTTTCTGCTTATTGCAATACACATTCAGGTTAGTTTCGGTATAAATAGTATAATTTTGTACTATTTCTTCATTCTAATAATAATAATGAACAAATTTCTTTTTTCAAAGGTATTGTTTTTTATGATTGTAGCCCATGTGGTGAACAGAAACCTCTGTCTACACTATCAAAGTAACTAGTTGGACAAAAAAAGTCATCATCATGTCCATATATGGGCACATCACATTTTTTTGTCACATAAAGTTTGATAGTGTAGACTGAGCTATACATAAAATATACTGATATGACATCAGATTATTGTCATTACAAACCTGGAAACGTTGTCTCAATGAACTCCTTCAATGGTTGTATATCATTCCTACTGTCAATCTTAGCATGGATTGTATATCCTTCACCAAATCTATGCTTAAGGTGCTGGGTACTTCCAAGACATCGGAACGTTCCATTCACCATAATAGCTAGCCTTGTACACAAAGCTTCACATTCTTCCATACTGTAAGAAAAACATGGCTAAAGTTATTCACTCCTATGGATACAGATAAACTTTATTTCATCCTTCACAGGAAATTTACATGGTTGCAGTTCAAGAATACAATAATGATGATATTGAAAACTTAACAAACAATTTAAGTAAATACATCAAACAAATTATCACTGAAAATTGTCATTATAACATCGTATCCTTGGGATAAACAAATATCTATAGCGGTTTGTTTATGTCCACGACTGGAGTCTACCGCTTTGTTCAATAAAGCTGGAGACAATTACAGAATTGAAAGAATCGGATGGATCCGCTATAACTGCCGTAAACCAGGTTTTAATCAGGTAAACTGTATTTATTTTATATAATCTGTTTACTTAAATTTGCCTATTTTGGATTATTTTACCTGTGAGATGTTAAAACGATGCATTTTCCACTCTCTCTAACTTGTGATAGAGTGTCCCATAACATCCTCCTAGCAACAGGGTCCATACCAGTCGTAGGTTCATCAAGGAATACGATTGGTGGATCACCCATCAATGCAATAGCTGTACTTAGTTTACGTTTATTTCCTCCACTGAAAAATAAATAGTAATATTATTATAGTAAATAGTAACATATTTAGCATTAAAAATGATTGTACAGTATTAGTTAACTCCACTGAGTTTTATACTGTACAACCTACTTATTATTATTCTTTACAGATTGTATATGGCCTAACCACGTTGAAACACCGGTTCTCGTCAGATCATCGAAGTTAAGCAATGTTGGGCCGGTAAAAGTTTGGATGGGAGATCATCTGGGAATACCGGGAGCTGTATATGGAGCTGGGGTCCCGTTAGGCATTTAAAATCAGCACTGCTGACTCTTATGGCAGCCCCTGCATCTAGTATTTGCCTCAGACGTATTGGCTTATGCCTCTACTCTGGTTAAGGTGGGCACTGGACAAGAGAAGCCCTTGATCAATGTTGGAACCAGCCAAAGGTGCTTTAAACAGTCCTGGCTTAGTCATCATTCAGATGAATGTGAGTCTAATTGACATTAATTGTAGATAGTAGTCGGCTATATATATTGATTGTGACAGTAATGAAGGTTCAATAAAAAATAAACACACAAGGCGATTGCAATGTATATTACAATTGGCGTATGTGTGCAATAAGTGTGCATTCACATAATACGTGAAGGTCAGTCTGTACTTCATCGCATTTACAAAGACATACATCGGGTGCCATGTAAGACCACCGGCCAGTTTCTATTCTAAGGTTATGCGATATAAGTCGTAAAAAGAAAAAAACCTGTACCTATAAGCACCGGTCATTTTGTCCGCATGTGGCTCAATGGTCAATGCTTTTAGAAGTCTGTTAACTTCTCCAGGAATCAATTTCTCTGGCATTCCACGAAGCCTTCCGAACATTGTCAGAGTTTCTCGACCGGTCATCTGATCAATGAGGGCATCAAATTGAGGACAATATCCCATATGTTGTTGAACCTAGAATAATAAGTTTTGTGATGTTTTTTTGTAAGAACAAATTTTAATTACTAATTTATGTTAATTTATGTATATTGACATTATTATTCTGCGATTTCCTTCTTAAAAATGAATGTATCTCACCTTTTTAATGTTTGTTTTGACGTCAAATCCATCTAGAAAAGCATTACCGGAGGATATTGCGGTATCACCTGTCAACATCTTGAAGGTGGTAGTCTTGCCTGCGCCATTCACACCTAAAAAAACAATTAACATAGATTTTTTTATGGGTACAATAAGAATGGTAGATATCTGTACTGTCCTGCCCACCCATAACCAACACATGCTAACAGCATTAAGCAGCACTAAGGGGTATCCCAATACTGGCAGTGATCTTACTATGTGTAAACTTACCAAGAAGTCCAAAGCATTCACCAAGGGGAATCCCCACAGTTATGTCATTGACAGCAACCAGACCCTTTGCGCCCCTTAATGTGTATATTTTCCTAAGATCTTTGATTACGAGGGCATCTGTCTGGTTTAGATTGGTCATTGGGCTCATATCAATGCGTTGCCGTTCTGCCGCAACATCTTCATCTTCCTTTAAGGAAAAAAGACACAAACATTTAAGTTAATTGAAGTCTACTCACTATACAACTCCACTATTGCTTTGGTTGGAAACTACTGACAGTTAAGTTTATTTGTTGTTTGTACTCATTTACTGTGCTATGTTATTACTCTATGGATATGAATTCTGAATTAAAAGATGAATAGAATACAAATCTTTTGTCATACCTTAATTACAGAAGCATCTTGAATAATTTCTTTATGTTGGTTTCTTTTTGATTTTAACGAATAACAGATTTTCCGAAGAAGTTTGTTGTCAATTATAAACACCGCAGCAAAATAAACAACTCCTTCCCACGCCAAGAATGTGAGGTAACGTCCAATACCGCCTTCTTCCCAAGCAATATAGTTCTCCTGGTAAACGACTTCTGTTATACAAACAAAAATTTTAGTTTGGTCAAAATGACATACTGTATGAATCTTGACAAATAACACCAAATTATAATTATTGGGCTATAATTCGTCAATTAAAATCTAGTTATTATTTGAGTTAAAAAAAAAATATATTGTGGCAAATGTGTTCTTATGATATTCTACATAAAATAGTCTTTTAAGTCTTTGGGGGTGGAGTTGTTTTTGTCATCTGGCAGGATTTGAACGCAGGACCACCAAACTACATTAGACAGTATTACCATTACCATGACATCAACAAAGCCTGCTTACCTTCAGTCTCACAATATAGTCTGCTAATATCACCAAGGGAACTGCAAATGGTTTCAATTTGATAGTTGTTATAAAAGATGTCAAATCCTCTTGCCAGGCAATATGGCGGTGATAGCATGAAAATCCAATCACATATTCTGGCTGCTTCTTGGAAGTCAAAAGCCTCAAAACTCAAGAAGTTCAAGATAAAATATGGCAATAGACCCAACACTAGATTGATTATAACGATGCGAACATAACCGGTTGCAGGTACGTCAAAAATGAACGACAACAGGTACGTTACTGGAATTACCGCCCATCCGTGAAGATACAGCAACAGAAGGATTTCCCAGATATGGCCGTCTTCAACGTATGCTTCTATGCTACATGCGACAAACAGGATACAGATACAAATGCATGGAACCATGTAGTTTATCATATCCCAAAGGAAAGTAGAGAACCAGAAGTTTGAAAGTCGTACGCCACTAACAAACTGGAGATGTTTTGATTTGACAGAACTCTCTTTGATGAGGAAGACGGAGAAGCTACCCGAAAGAAATGCCATGCCGAAAGAAATTGCAAACGCAACCGCATAACCCGTACCGAACGAGTTAGATTGATCTGCAGCTTGTCTTTCTAAATTTCTAGGTAATGGAAAGTTTAAGGTGGAAATATGGTAACTATCGTTAGCCATGCATTTCAGAACGGCGTTATCGATTGCGTTTAGCGCCAATGGTGGAACATGTAGCGGTTGGTTATTAAAAAACCCTCTCGCATAAACGTTATCATTCCCATCAGGAAGGAACTCGGCTGCAATGAGATTTTTCCGATAAAACACGGATTCTACATCTTTCTGTATATCCAAGAGGTACGACCTCATGTCTTGTGGTTTATCAATCTCATTATTGATATCCACAAATACACTGCTTTCCTTATTTTTAAACTGGTTTCCGTAGCAATTCATGAGCGTTTCTGATAGGGCGGTAGATGTGTAGTTACCGCTAGAAGCTTGTGTTACGATTTCAGACTCGTATCTCTCAACTGATATCTCTAAGGCGGGAGAATCGCCAACGTTTGGGATTGTTTTAATAATGATGATTGCCAAGGCTGCAAAGATGAGTGGGATTGAAAGTTGGATTAGGCCTACTAATAAGTTACGGTAAGAGTGTACGATGTGTTTGATGAACATTGCGTAGAATTGCTGTCCGTAAAGTGTCATCCCCGTGTTTTGTTGTTTCGAATCGTATGCATCTCTAAACAGGTTTTCTAAGAAAAAAAATACATTATATTTACTTTTTTTAAACATTTACATAGTTTACTTTTTATTCTTTATTTTAAATTGAGTAAAGGGTGTCTTATTTTAAATTGAGTAAAGGGTGTCTTATTTTTTATTGTGGTTTAAATATATTGAAGCACTGTCAAGAGAAAGTAAAAGTTCAGGCCAGCACTCAAACTGAAGTATGCGGATACGCTTTCATCATTATTTCAAATCAATAAACTGCGGTTCTCAGGATTGGCGCACCTCATATAAAAGTATGAAATAAAATAATTGTTAACTCCTACCTGTTGATTCCATTATTTCTACTTCAGTATCCTCTTGGAATAAACTGGCTTGTCCGTTGGCATCAACTGCTCCATAAGTCGGCTGGATAAGGCTGCTCTCTGTAATTTTACCGTTTGTGTGATTTCCATTCATCTTCAAATCTTTTTCTTCCATAGCTAGCATGTTTCCATTTGATGTGCCATTTGGTTTTATTATGGCAGGACCTAAGTTTTGTAGTTTGTCTTTCAAGGTGTCATCCATAGATTCTCCAGCTCTAAACATTTTAAAATTAGTTGGTAAGTTATAATATAATAGTATTTATGCATCAACTTTTACCTGGATAAGAAGCCTAGCACAATTTTGTTTCAAAAACCTACTGGATTTGAAGACTAGTATAACTTTGCTAGAAGGAATATACCTCTGGGATTAGAAGCCTAACTTTTCTATGCATGGCTAATCTTAACTTTCTTTAAAACCACTGTAGCACTTACTTAAGGAATACTTCTTCCATGGTTGTAACAGAAGCACCGTAACTAGCAATCCCTAAGGAGACCTTGTTACTTTCCAACTCTTCAAAAAGCTCTTCAAACTTTCCAGATGATTCACTTGGTAGAATGAATGAAATCTCCGAACCAACGTTGCTTTCTAACTCAGAATCAGGAACATGCGTTTGAATGATGTTTCGCATCCGCTGTACATCACATACTGGTTCTTTCACAATCACCATGTGATACCCAACACCTGGTTAAATATGCAAATAAGGTCAGTAAGTTTATAATTAAATTATGATATAACAGTAATAACTGCAATAATTGAAGCTAAGTGTTATGTTCCTTTTTAACATGGGAGATATATGCCCAAATATGGTAGTGATATTACATCATTATGTCTACAGTATATATGGGCACATCACATAAAGTTTGATAGTATAGACAAGAGCTTTAAAATATTACCATATTTCTTTTTTAAGAATAATGAAGAGCCACAGCATTGAAGTTGTCCTGATGACATAATGGCAATTCTGTCGCCTAAGAGGTCAGCTTCATCCATGAAATGCGTTGTTAATAGGATTGTGCGGCCTTCTCTGTGACGCTGTAGCAGATCCCATGTGAAACGTCTTGCATCGGGATCCATACCAGAGGTCGGCTCATCTAACATCACAACCTTTCAAAGAAGAACGATAAATGTATTCTGCATGGAACAAGGAGATTGGGATTTACTTTATGTAGCTTCTGTGATGAAGGTTTCTACACTTAGGATTTTTTATAGTGTCACTTTCAATTTTATCCACTTTTCAGTGCATAAACTTGAGGGATTGGGGTCGCAGGAAGTAGTTCCTGTCTATGACCTGAATTGGCCGGAACCGGATTTAAAGGGACACTTTCCTCTGAAATAAATAAAACCCTAAGGTGTCCTCTTAATAGATTAGATTATATTAATTATTACTTAGTTTACATTAATGTTATGTTACCTTTGAGTTGGCAATCAGGGCTATGCCCACAGACAGCTTTCTCTTCATACCACCTGACAATGACTTGGACAGCTGGTTCCGTTTGTCTGACAGGCCGGTAGCTTCAATGTAATGGTTAACCTCATTTTTTACTTCATTGGCATCCTCTAGACCTTTTAACTATAATAGAAAAATCTGACAATATAATATTTGACAAAAACATAAAAAACAAATACTGTAGAACACCTACAGGTATAGGACAACCTATTATGAGGAGACCACTGATATTAGGGTAAACTTTCCAATGAACATTTAAAAAAAAAACCAATCATACCTTTGCAAAAAATTCCAAGTGTTCTTGAACTGTCAAATCATCAAACAGTACATCATGTTGAGGGCATAGTCCTAGGCTAGTACGCACTCCCTCTATCTCTCTTTTGATGTCATAGCCGTTGACGTAAGCTCTTCCACTAGTCGGTTGTATCAGGCCTACCAACATAGACATTGTAGTGGTCTTGCCTGCCCCATTGTGGCCAAGAAGCACAGTTACCTGACCTTCGTACATATCCATTGAGATCTCATTAACGGCTGTCTTTTCCTTAAACATCTGCAAAAATATATTAAAGTAAATTCTTTTTGAACACCAACCAAATAAATATACACAACACTGAAAAAATGGGGAGTTCCATCATGGTTTAAACAGTGCTTTTACTGTCATTAATAGGTCTATTTAAAAAAAATGTATTAAAGATGTATTGTCCCCCAATAACATGAAAAATATAGAATAATATAATCAGACTTTGAATAGATTATTTTGTAGTTTTATTAAATCACTTTCGTAAAAAAAAAACCTGAACAATTTTATTTTTAAAATGACAAAATAAATGGTAAAATTCAACCAAAAACCCATTGGCTGGCAGCCAATTTTACTTTTTTATGCTTTAAATTACAGTTTTTTAGGTAAACAAATGTTTTTTTTCCATCGAATTTTTGGTCAAAGTGGATAACTATTAGGTGACATTGAAATGGCATATTCAACAAAAAAATTGTTCAATAATGACAATACATCTATAACTGAATAATTTTCTTTTTGTATTTATACCTATAAACTATTCAAAATAAGATCTGAAACATTTCATTCACATCATGAACTAACCTTTTTGAGTTTCCTAAACTGTATTCCAGGTACCAGGCCAATTGGATCTACTTCAAATAAGTCTTCATTCTCATATTCCTTCTTTCCAAGTGGATCATTCTGCCCCTCAACATGTACCGTGGTTGGCATACCGCACCAGTATGATTTCTATATTACAAAAAAACACAATTCCTCACAACGTACATCATTGTTAAATTTATGATTTTTGTTCCACAAATACTAAGCAGATAATTCATACAACAAAAAGTACTTTTCTCAGAGCTCTACAACTAAAAGCTTGCTTATTTGCTGAGTTCCTTTTACACTGAATATAATGATTGATTGTACTTTCATTTAATTTTATAATTATTCAAATCCTATATTTCATGTACAAAATGTTATATATATATATATCTACACTATCAAACCTGTTTGAAAAAAAAAGTGTGATGTGCCCAAATATGGTAGAGATATGCCCAAATGTAGTAGTGATATGACATTATCATGTCAATATATGGGCATATCACATTTTGTTATCAAATAAAGTTTGATAGTGTAGACAGAGCTTCAATTTATTATTTCAGAAAAACTACCATACGTACTGTAAATGGAAAATACCAAGGTTTTGGGATTCCAAATTCTCCAGGAAAGACTGCATCGACATACCACGTTAAACCTCCATAGAGAAAAGCATCAAACAGTAACATGCACATGGCCCATGCAAAGGCAAAGTTGTCGTCTACAGTGACTGGTTCACCGATGTTATCCCAACGAGCGCCCTCACCTGTGAAACAATTACATCATCATTAATAGACTTGCCACAAATCCCTAGTTAGTTTTTTATAATGTAGGTATGACTTTCCATGTATGCCAAAATTGTTCATTTTAATGAAGCTGAATCACCATCTCGAACCATGAATATCATTAAAAACAAGTTCATTTCAGTACACACTAAATAACTAAGAACATGGTTTGGCCATGATGTACAGCAATTCTATTGTTATTCTTACCAGTGCCTTCATGTAGGCCAATAATAAAGGTCCCAAGTCCCATGCAAGTATTTGGCAGTACACATAGTCCAAACTTAACACCAGCCGTCGCAGAACGATACCGAATCACCAAAAACCAGAATGGTAGGTAGGTAATGAACCACAGTAGACCAGCTGCTACCGCTGCATTATTAGCTGAAAGGTGACACATTAAACACATTAGGATAAAAAATCAAATAGTTATTTCAGTCCAGTTTGTTAAGGATATGACCAAGCATAATCCCACCCCCTAATGTAGGCTAAATTCGGACACAATTCCTTGGTAAATTCCATTGTTAATGCCATCCGAGTATAATACCACCCTCCCCACCCCCCCTAAATTTTTCCAAATATCTTACCCAGGTTCTGCCACTGAGCGCGGTCATATACAGTATATATTTTTATTGCTCTGTCTACACTTTTAAAGTTTTTGTGACAAAAAAATGTGATGTGCCCATATATGGAAATGATGATGTCATATCACTACAGTATTTGGGTACATCACCATTTTTTTGTCAAACTAGTTTAAAAGTGTAGACAGAGCTTTATTTATTTAAACATAAAAAACTCCATCAAATTATTCTTTTTGAACATATAAATTGCCTTAGTGCTCTTTTTTTAATGTGAGACACAGCCAAGGACTACCAAAAGTGAAAAAGTCTCTGTCCATTAAATTGTGACAATTTGTTTCACAGAACAAACAAAAGCTCATCTATAAAAACGAAGTAATTGAATGGGAAAACATCCTAACAACAGGATTTAAACACTGAATCCAGTAGTCACCAAGTTACAACTACGCTAACCACAGGTTAAAAAATATGCTTACATACCTTTTGAAAAGCAAACACTGACGAGAAAACACCAATTGATGACAGCGATGGAGTACAGCAAAAGGAAGACAAACACTACAGTTGGATCTGTATTGTTGAGGACGGCTGCGTTGACTTTCTTGACTTTCACGGTGAAGAACAATGTCATGATTGCTACTGTGATAATGAGATAGATGAGGTATTTGACAAACCAAGCTAGCCAATGTACCCAGTTACTCAATCCCATCATCTTCATCGATTCCTGGAAAAGTAAGTAAAATAAGTTATGTAGGATTTTGACTTGGCTGGCATGGTTCAGTTTAGCCCTCACCTACTGTGAGGAGAAGACAGGTTGGGAGTAGTAATTTAAATTTAAAAGGCAAATAAAAAACTACCATACAATCAAATATTTAATCTCCTCATTCATTCTAAAGCTCTGTCTACACTATCAAACTAGTTTGAAAAAGGACACATTGGGACCGATCATTCTAAAGCTCTGTCTACACTATCAAACTAGTTTGAAAAAGGACACATTGGGACCGATTCATTCTAAAGCTCTGTCTACACTATCAAACTAGTTTGAAAAAGGACACATTGGGACCGATTCATTCTAAAGCTCTGTCTACACTATCAAACTAGTTTGAAAGGACACATTGGGACCGATTCATTCTAAAGCTCTGTCTACACTATCAAACTAGTTTGAAAGGACACATTGGGACCGATTCATTCTAAAGCTCTGTCTACACTATCAAACTAGTTTGAAAGGACACATTGGGACCGATTCATTCTAAAGCTCTGTCTACACTATCAAACTAGTTTGAAAGGACACATTGGGACCAATTCATTCTAAAGCTCTGTCTACACTATCAAACTAGTTTGAAAGGACACATTGGGACCGATTCATTCTAAAGCTCTGTCTACACTATCAAACTAGTTTGAAAGGACACATTGGGACCGATTCATTCTAAAGCTCTGTCTACACTATCAAACTAGTTTGAAAGGACACATTGGGACTGATTCATTCTAAAGCTCTGTCTACACTATCAAACTAGTTTGAAAGGACACATTGGGACCGATCATTCTAAAGCTCTGTCTACACTATCAAACTAGTTTGAAAAAGGACACATTGGGACCGATCATTCTAAAGCTCTGTCTACACTATCAAACTAGTTTGAAAAAGGACACATTGGGACCGATTCATTCTAAAGCTCTGTCTACACTATCAAACTAGTTTGAAAGAACACATTGGGACCGATCATTCTAAAGCTCTGTCTACACTATCAAACTAGTTTGAAAAAGGACACATTGGGACCGATTCATTCTAAAGCTCTGTCTACACTATCAAACTAGTTTGAAAGGACACATTGGGACCGACCCTTAACAGGAGTAAGGCGTAATGTTTAAACACATGTTGCTCCTTGTTCATTTCACAGGAAAGTGTCCCCTGAATAGGGGTGTCCCTTGAATAAAGGTTTCCCCTGAATAGGGTGCCCCAAAGGAAAGGGTTCTACTAATTAAATAATTAAAATAAATCTTACTTTAAGGCGCTTTTCTTTTTCATAAGCAACGTTCTTAGCAATATTGAGGGCGACAAACACCAAACTAATCATAATAAGATCGGGCATGTTTGTTTGTATGAAGATGACGAAATCATCTTGGAAATAGGTTTGGTACGGGTAACGCTGCAACACTGTTGTAATATTCTCAGTTGAGAATCCAAGGAACTGAATTAATGCATTATCAATTGCATGCTGTATTGGTAGGAAGCCTTCCGCCTTATAACCTAAAATAAAACGTACAAAATGTTAAATTTACACAATAATACTCTAGTACCATATTTGGTATTATACTGAACTTCAAATGGAAGTAATTTTCCACTGATGAATGAATGAATTTTAAGGCCTTTTATACTGTATACATTTTGTTGTTGCAATTCAGTTTTTTATTTAACTGTGTAATTTTCGTATTTGTTATATTTAGGTATTTGCTATTAATATTTTAGAAATTTAACATTTTTGATGTGTAAATAAGATTTGTGTATGTATGCACTATTAGACCAGCTATTAACCAATCACATAGTGGTAAATAAATTTTGTATAATTCAACATTTTACCTGGTGTACCACCCCATGTTTCATTTTTCTCTCTTGGTCCAGCAGCTTGGTATAAAGGATATAGAAACCCTGTGTACCATCGTTGACTTTCTGAGAAAGCATCGACTAATACGTTGCGTGGATTTGGACTCAAACGAATGCTATAGTTTAAGTTAGACGGTAAGTTGTATGGATCTGGGAATTCATTATTAAAGACAACAGCGCCAAGAACATTAGAGTATGTTGTGTTCTCGTTTCTGATTGCTACCAATAAATCCTCTTCGTCTTTGAATCCAATTGCTAACAAAAAAATTTAATTTAAAAACAATAAAAGATGGTTACCATTAAATTTGGAACTTTTAATACCTAATCACAAAAGCTTCAGCTCTAGGCCTAGCAATCCCATCCAGGCTTGACTAATATGTCTGGCCTAGCTATATAGCTAAACCTACTTAGGCCTAGGCCTAGGACCTACTAGACTAGCCTAGCTATGCCCCTCTAGCTACTCTCTACTCTACTACACTAGGCTAGGCTCTAGACTAGGCCTAGCCTAGGCTAGGCCTAGTAAGTAGGCCTAGTAGTAGTAGGCCTAGCTAGGCCTCCTCCTATGCTTAATATGCCTAGCTAACCTGGCCGGTTTTAGACCTAGTAATTATGTATACTTAGTACTGTACGTACTCTCTATGATTAGGCCTGGGCAAGGAAGTAGGCCTACGTTTTAACAATCCTCACTATTATTATTACATAATGATTGTTGCTTATTTGTGTTTTAAAAAAAAGTTTTGTGAGATATTATTTTTCACAAAAAAGTTTTTGGGCTCTAGAGGGCGATATATTGGTACGTAATATACAGAACCATATTATATATAAAATATACCAAATTATATAAGAAGAATGAATAGTTCTGTTCCACTGCACCATACGCAAAGTTAGTTTATACACTCAAATATTGTTTTGATAAGTGTGATTTATTCTTGGTGTTTTACAGAAAAGATTTGAATACAAAATTACAAATGTAAGACATGGAAAATCAACACAAGGACCTATAACAAATTACAAATATTTCTAGTTCTCCTATTCATATTGTAATTGTATTAGGCCTACTTATATAGATATGAAAACAATAATTAATAATTGATTGATTGTAAATCGAACAACCATCTAAATAGTTTATGGAGGAATTACTCTGAAGTGACGCATAACTAAGAGTGACGCGCCGCATTGACGTACTTTGACACTCCCGTACGTATGTACATAAAATGTTTGTACACGCGTGCGTGTACAGTTGGTTAAGAATGTACTAAAATTAATAAAATACACGTATACGTTATGATTACGTAAATACCTACTTACTTTTTCCGATTTTGATAAGACTAAACCTTACATCCAGATTGCTTTTAAAATTCTCCATGACGTCATCCACAACGGACACATTCGGTGAATAAAAAATATCCCAATGATAAGGGGGTAACAATTGATGAACGGGTGGGGTCAGATTCCATGGTAAATTGTTCACTTGAAAGTCCCCATAAATAGTTGGTTTGGTGTAATCCACTGGCTCAATAAACCCTCTAGCAATCAATAAAATCGCTGCGAATATTACCGGAAGTCCGATTTCAAAGACTGTTACCAGAGGCTTGCGTTTTTGCAGTATCCAATTTTTCCAAAATAAAAGTCCAAATTGCTTAAAACCGGCCATATTGAATCTATCCTTTAAACATTAATAACAAACATACATGTCGATGTTCTGGAGTGGCTATGTGCTTTGGTTAGGCCTACCGATAAGTCTAGAAAGCGACTATGATATTAATATGCTGTTATTATATAAATTACTTCATTTATTAGCATGTGAGAGGCGGTCACTCTGCATGCAAGGTACAAAGGTCCATTTTTGTTTATCTTAATTAGTTAACTATTATCATTAAGAATAATACTGATGATGAATAAGCAAATACGCTAAAAGTCCGCTGAACTTTCACCGAATTATTTTAATTTATTTTGTAGGCTATAGGTCTTTTTTTATTTGTCTACATAGTCTCTGTACTAGAATTTTTTCACCGAACAATTCTATTTTTTGCGACAATTTTTCTGAATAAAATATTTCGGTTTATCTCAAATTTATTTATTTTTTATTCATTTGATACGGTATAGGCCTATAAAAAGTACAAAACGATAGCACACAGCTAAAAATGTTTAAATACAAAATATTAGTTAATTTTAAATAGCGTAAAATACTATAAAATAATATATATTTTTAGCCACTGATGATGAATTGACGTTGAAAACATTCTAGTGAGTTTAGGAAGTAGCTTGTATTCTTATAAATACATTATACAGTATATATATAATGTTTTTTGCCTGATTTGTTTATTATATATTTATATAATGTAAGTATAATGATCAAAATCCGTTGAAAATGACTATTTGCCATGCTGTTTACAAATGATAGCTTAGTTTTGGTAAGTTAATACGTTATACAACGAGTTATGTAACATTAACAATACATATCATATAAATTAATATAGGCCTTATTTATAATACAATATTTTGTTGGCGTTTAAGATGAATAAAATGTAATTACACTTTATATTACGATTTTAATATACCTAAATGCAGTTCAATACTAATTAATTTAATGTCAATTTCGACTTCTGTTAAAAAATGCTAATCTATTCACACCAGTCTGAAATTATAGGCTACCCGTGATTCCAGTGGTTCATAAAAACGTTGATAATTGTGAGCTTACTGGGAAAGAGAGAACAATAAATGCATTAAAATCATTGATAAGCTTTTGAGTTTTTAAATATTTTTATGACATCTACAATGCCATAGAGATATTATAGTAGATATTATAGTTCACTATAATTGACAGTACACAGGTACAACAGTAGGTGAAAAACAGAGCCATATATATGGCTCCGGTGAAAAAAACAGTGTAACGCCACCAACGATGTATCTCAGTGGAAGAGGAGTACACCACACACAACGCACAAACACATCATTTGATTTTTTTTTTCACGTCGTTCACGTTCTTCTTCTGTTTTCACTTCACGTTAATGATCGGAGTTTGCCAAACAATATAAAGAATGGTTAGCCTAAAAGTATGATGAAATACAATGTCGCCGCCATTATCGTAATATCTAATTAATTACGAGCTGAAATGGTTGGATTTGACCCAAATCAACAAAGAAAATTGACACCATTTGACCATGCTGCAGCCGGTGCAGTCAGCGGGGTAATCACTCGGTCTGTTGCACAACCGCTCGATGTCCTCAAAATAAGATTCCAGGTAGGCTGCTAGGCCTAGCTCAAGAGCCTAGACTACTTCTTCTAGTTGGCAATAGAATAAAAGACATAGTAAGCTTATAAATGCATCATTTAATGAGGATAAAAAGCAAAGAATTATGTGTGACCTAGGCTAACCCAAGTTATTAATCATATAAACTAAAATTATGATTAATAATAATAAATAAAAAGGGCCTAGGCTAGGCCCTATAGGCCTACTAGCTAGCCTAAAAATATAGTAGTACTAGCCTAGGAATAATAGGCTAGGCCCTAGCTAGTTAAGTTACGCCTATCTCTAGCCTACCAGGCATAGATAGGCTAGTAGTACTGCTGGACCCCTATTTATTACGCCATTTGTATCTCTCTGTAGCTTCAAGTGGAGCCATTGAAATTTGGAACTGGTTCCAAATACACTGGTGTTGCTCAAGCTGTGGGCAAGATATACCAAGAAGAAGGTCTCTTCGCCCTCTGGAAGGGTCATGTAGCTGCTCAGGGTCTCTCTGTTATCTTTGGAATATCACAGGTTATTTATGTTGTATTTTTTTCTTCACTAATATTAATTACAAAATTAAAAACATGCCTACAATTGTTTATTTAAATCTTTATTTGTTTTCTTTCAGTTTGTCTCTTTTGAATTTCTAACTAAGAATACATATTACTTGCTGCCAGAGAATCTCACACAGCCACTTTACAAACCAGTCTATCATTTTTTCTGTGGAGGTATTGCTGGATGTGTATCTACCTGTGTATCTCAGCCTATTGATGTCTTACGGACTCGTCTTGTGTCCCAGGGGGAACCAAAGGTAAGGCCTTTGGCAGTGAGTTCTTTCAATAGAGTGTCAAGCCTGCTTTTAACCTTCAACAATAGTATCTATGACCAAAATTAAAGAATTGGGAAGAAACTGTATTTAAAAACTCTTCTTTTGTGTATGTGTCGGGTAGTAATAATATAGTTAATAATTGAGATATTGAAATGTTTTATTTATACTGGGCGACCTCTTCAGTCAAAGACTTGTCTCCCAGAGGGCCCAGTTATAATCAGTGGCTGTGATGTATTAATACACCGGGGTAACCCCCTACTCGTCTCGAAAGATGTACTAGGTTCTTTAAAGTGCACATGAGCTAGATGTGTACACTGGACCTACGGTAATGTGATTGGTATTCAACCCTGTCGTTACTTACAATACATAGGCCTTGTTACACCAGTAAAGCCATAAACTACCTGTTGCCATCTCACTCAATTCTGGCCGATTCAATTCACTGTCCAGTTGTAACTGGCCTTCTTCACCTCCTTCTCCAGTCCATTCCTCCAGGTGTTTCCTGGCATCCTCTATTTCTTTCACTTGGAGGTTCCTTTTGAGGATGTACCTAGTTTAATAGAGATATAAAACATGAAACATTTTTTTTTACTTGTAGGTATACACAGGTATTAGACATGCTGTAGGTATGATGTACCAAGAGGCTGGTGTACGCACATTTTACAAAGGGTTGACCCCCACTCTCATCCAGCTTTTTCCTTACAACGGTCTTCAATTTGGCTTTTATTCATTTTTCAAGACTTTGTGGAAACCGGTCATGTCAAAGAAAAATGAAATAGGTAGACCTTAAATTTGTATATTTAGTTAGCATTCTTCAAGATTTCAATTTATTTTCCAAATTGCATAAGCTTATTTAATGAGATTAATAGTTAAAATAATGTAAAAAATGGAGGGAAATAACCAAAAGGTCAATGCTCATTTTTATGGCTACCCTTATACATATAAAACGGATGCAGAAATTCTGCCCTCTACAGACACACATCAGCTGCAATTCAGCATACCAGGGATGCAATACCCAACTTTTTTTTAATGGTGTCCAATTTGTTTATTATGTGTAGTTTTGTACATAAGACCAACTTCTTAACATTTTATTAAATTACAATTAATCGAGCAATAATAAATTCAAGCAAAAATAATGGAAACAATAGAAAAGAATGACAACTAATAGCCTTTTCACATCTGCATAATTTGTAACCATGTTTTATCTCCCGATTTATTAATAGTTCATATGATCATTCGCCCACTGTCATCAATCTTGGGAGAAAGCCTAGTTGCGCGCTATTTCATTACTATGCTCAGTTTATTACCAGGCTAATACACGCTTGCAGTAACAACAACTCGGAACAAAAGCAGGCCTCTCTTTCACATGGATTCCTTGTAAAATCTCGGGTCAATTCCCAGAAAATTGTCTTCACACTATGCAAGCCTGGTTATAAGTTACTTTTTGCAGGTGAGAAAAGGGTATAGGTAAAAAAAAACTAAATTTCATAATTGACCATGAATGTTAATGTCTTTTTAGGGGCTATTGGAAGTGGAATTTGTGGATCTGGCGCTGGCCTGTGTTCCAAGATTATTATCTACCCACTAGATCTCATAAAGAAGAGGCTTCAAGTCATCGGCTTTGAGGAAGCCCGTAAGTCTTTTGGTTCTCCACCCCAAGGCTCCAATTTCTACCATTGTATATGTTCAATAGTTAAAAGGGAAGGTTTTTTGGGGTTTTATAAAGGGTTGTCGCCCAGTTTATTAAAAGCTGTCGTTACTGCTGGTCTTACATTCTCTGTCTATGAACAGACTTGTGCAATATTATTATATCGTCATAGCAGCTGACAACTTTAATTATTATCATGGTAACTAACAATAATCTCTATAATTGTCATGGTAACTGACAATAATAATATTCATTTCGGCAACGAACTACAACCGCGGTCATAATTGTTTTCAAATTCATTTGAATAGCTAAGATTGCCGGGAAACATTGTTTTTATAGTTGATTGATTAAGTTCAAGTTCAAGTTAAAAAAACATTATTTATTCAACAATGGCATTATACAGTATAATATAATTATAGGTGTGTACATAAATGAAAACATAGTAATAAGCCATCATTTGTGGTCTTCTCTAGAAGAAAACAAGTTTTCAAATTTTAATTAATATTTTTATCTTGATCAAATAACCTATTAGCAAAATATTATTCAAAAATTAAAAAATAATAGAAAGGCTATGTTTAAGTATCGTTCACACTGGCTCTGACGAATAAAGTAAACATTTTGTTTCCGCGACTCTCCATGCAGGTGTGAACAACCCTTTAAATGTAGATATTAACTAAAAACATTTTCTTAAATTTTGCATCAATGTTTTAAAAAAAATATAATATATAATAAATTAAAAAAGTATAATTCATTTACAAAATCGCGGAAATATGCAATGAAATCCAGTTACCTATGTGTGTTGTATTTTATGCCATAGACACTCACTCTCGTACAATACATTATATGCAATGAAATCCAGTTACCTATGTGTGTTGTATCTTATGCCATAGACACTCACTCTCGTACAATACATTATATGCAATGAAATCCAGTTACCTATGTGTGTTGTATTTTATGCCATAGACACTCGCTCTCGTACAATACATTTTGAAAGATGAACCAGAACAGCCTTAAATATTTCGGTTCGTTTGCATACACATTTAGATTACTATTTATTTTTTGTATTTTGTATTAAAACACATTTATGCACAAGAACTAACCCACCAAGCAATAATTATTTATTTATTCAGTATTATAATATTTATTTTGTAAATTGTTTTAATATTTAATAAATTTAAAACTACAAACTAATTTGTTTTGTATTTGTTTAATAATAGTAAATTTAAATTTCAAGAAATCGTTGTTACACTGTTCATGGAGGTCTTGTACCTCCATGCACCGTTGTTCACTTTGAACACTGTTCCACCACTACACTAATGAATACTATACTTTGCATTCCTTGGTTTTTCCGCTACATTTATACCATTTGTATTCAATTTGTAATAAGTATATATGTTTTGTCGTAGATTCATTCATTCTACTATATTTCGTAATATATCGCATCTGTCTTCTTATAATGCTAGGGATGTGTGAATTTAATTCACTCATCATTTAGGTTACCTGGTCTGTTGACCCTGCACTAATTGTATACTATGTTTGTTTATTGTTAGAACTGGATACAAATCCATTAGGTGAATCCTGTACATGTTTAGCCCCAAACTAATATGCATTAATTTAATCCAAGTTTAGCAGATAGATTGTCAGGTAAAAATGACATTAATAATAGGAAAATAACGCTTAAAAAAGACATTTCGCCTCTATCATGGGGTCATTATCAAGTCCAATGAACAAAAAAAACACATAACCATACCTTAGGGTGAACCAACATGTCTATATGTTCACACTGTGTACGCTTTGTGTGTGACTAATAAACCTAGCTATCTTTCTATGTTGATTAACATATTTAATATTAACATAAGTTCTAATTTTGTATTATCTGTTTATTGTTGCTAACCCAATGCAAATCACAACCATCAGGTGCACACTGTACACAATTACTTGCGGCCAGTGAGTCAATTAGCCTCAAACCAAGGAGGTGTATGATGGACACTTCCTCTGCAAACAGATCTATTCAACCCATTGTTTGTTGCTTATTGAAATATAGTCAGTTGTTTATAGATATCTGAGATAACTGCTTTTTGTTAGATTTTACTGACGTGCATAATGCATGATAATAAGCTTTTTAATTTAATTACTGTAATTTTCCTCTTCACGTTAAGAATCATCGTTACTTTGAAAATTCAATCATGTTGTTGCCTCGTGAATGTACTCCAAAATCACAACCACAGAGGAATTAGTTTTAACAGTTTAATAAAGCTCTGTCTACACTATCAAACTAGTATGATGTGCCCAAATATGGTGCTGATATGCCCAAATATGGTAGTGATATGCCGAAATATGGTAGTGATATGCCTAAATATGGTAGTGATATGCCCAAATATAGTAGGTATATGACATCCTGTCCATATAAGTTTGATGTGTAGACAGCTTTAAAAAAAAATCTGTACACATAAATCTGTTTTCTTCAGTCAGTACTGAATCCTGTCACAATGGTGAACACTACAGCCAGCCCTTATTCAAAGGAAACCCCTATTAAAGGCACACTTTTTTTGAGTTCTGAAGTTATCACTAACCTACTACCTATACTTTTCTTCCACGATCTAATCGGAAAGCTGGTGACAATGCTTTTTCTTTCACTACTCCACAGATCCGGAACGAGCTTCCTGTCGATTTAAGAGAAGCGAATTCGGCACGCAAACTTTTCTTTTTAATTAATGCCAGTATTGTTAGGTGCTCTGTTATTTGTAGGGCGCCATTTAAAAACTTTCATAGAATAGAATAGCTGAGACATTTGTATCTATATCATGCATACCGCCCTCTAGTGTGTAATATTTACAGTTTTTGTTTTTCTACAGTGAAGTACTGTAGTATTTTAATGTTGGTGGTGTGTGTGTGTACAATCTCCCATAGGTCTAACTAAATGACTCATAGCAATACTGTATCTATGACTTCACGTCTAATAAATCTGATTACTTTACACATATACACTGTTATAATGATAATATTCACAGTCATTCTGTATAGGCCTAGTATGAACATTTTTTAAAATGCTTTTTTTTTTTCATCTCAATTCTGCCATTTCTTTCTGTTTAGTTACACTTTTGGTTAGCTTTTTTAATCATGTGGCACCACACAACACAAAGCCATCATGCTTGGCAGCGTAAAATTGTGTAAAATAGTAGAAGGCGTCATGTTGCTATACACGAGAGGTGCCATGTCGCAAGACGAGAAATGTAACACTAACAGTAATGATGAATTCTCTGGCATTCACAGCATTGTTTTCCGTCCTTTTCTTTCTTTTTTTTTGCTGTTTTTTATGCTGTAATTAATTTGTCTGTGCTTTATTAATTATTTAAGCCTTGCATTGTTACATCAATATTATTGAAAATCTCTGTAGCCTTGTAGTACAACAAACTACATTGCTGGCATTTCAGTTGATTAAAATTTAATTTTTAATGATTTTTTTGTGTAAACTATTTGTGTTTGGAACTGTTATGCATTCCTATTCTTCTCTCTCCAAAAAATTAAATGTTTTATGTTAGCATGGATGTAATATTTTTGGTGGTTTAATATCATATTTCTCATAATTTAATTTTTAATCATTTTTTTTTGTGTAAAACTATTTGAGTTAAGACATTCCTATTCTTCTCTATTCAGAAAATAAACTTAATTTTTATTTTAGCTTGGATATAATATTGTTTGGTGATTTAATATCATATTTCTCATAAAGCTTTGATGTCCCTGAATGAAATGTGACATTTTTTGGTTTGATATCATTCCTCTCTAGACGAAGTAATCTAAAACTTTACTTTTACAATTAGCTTTGACGCAACTAAAATATGTTTTTTTTTTTACTTCTCATAAAGTTTGTCTGATTTGAACTAGAAATGTTGCTATTATTGCTGATGAGCGAAATATGTAAAGGCGTGAAATACATTAGCGTAATGCCAAAACTTGTTTTACTGTTACAGATTACATTAGAGAAATGTCAGATCCGATGTGATGGCCATTAACGCAGAATATTTTAAACTACGTCGTTCATGTTGCCTCGAGTATTGGTGTTAGCTACAGCGTCACTAAAAACTAAAAATATCTCGACTGACTTATTAGCGCCAACGTGAAGCGTAAAATATTTATTGTATTTTCTTTATTCATAGAAATAACAATACAAAATTTGACATACTGTAGTACAATGCAATATATCTTATTTTGTTATACAAGTTTAAATTGGGAAATTGATTAAAATTATTAAATTCATGAAAATGTTTTTTTCTATAGTTTGTTGGTACTACTAAATCCAATAAATAATGATAATAATAATAATAAAAATAATAATAATAAAAACATATTCTTAAGTTTGTTCAACTTTGTAGTAGTTTCCAGAATGTTGTGAAATTCTGATTTTTCAAAAGCATCATTTATAATTTTTCCAAATGCATCATTTGTATTCTTTATAATAGCTTTTTGTTGTTGCGAAGATATTTCATAGATAACCCTATTAATTCATAAAAGGTCACGTCCAAGCATCAAAGGTCAGATATAATGGGAATGAATAATCATAGCCAGAGGGGTAGCTAACTTGCAATGGTACCATATGCTCTGTACGCTATATCACGACAGCAAAACAGGTCAAACTCGTCACACGTATACCGGTTGATGAACGCGTTAAATTCCGATACAACTAACGATCTTTATTTCTGACAACTTTAATGAAACATACATGAACCGTGAAGCGTGCAACTCCGCACGGGCCAATTAAGTATCATTATTTGAATTTGGTCGTTAGCGTACGATTTTTTGAATATTGTGTCAGGTGCAGAATAAATTCAAGTAATATAGCTACCAAGGCTAAGATAGAAAAAAATATTAGGTTACTGATATGATCATGCCTGATTAGACATCTGCCAATTCATTGGTCTAAATAATGTATAGTTCCATTTTATAAAGATTAGTAACATCGTTAATGTTTAATGATTGACGAGAGGGACTTTTAATGTTTCTATTTGGAAAAATTATTAATTTTATTTCATAAGATCATTAGCTTTGTCAGTTGCATTCAACTGTGGGTATTTTGCTTTAAGAAATATCTCAATTTGATAATTATATATAATAATATAAGTATTTATTAAATTTATGCTTTAATTTAAATTTGTTCAATTGTATTACATAGTTTGCGCAATGAAACCCATAAATTTCCTCATGTAAATATTATTTGAATCCCCCAAAACATTGATTTTATTTTTTGTAATATTGTCAAATTATCTTAGTTAGGTTCCTCTGTTTGTAGAAGCGTAATGACATTCTAGAAAAGCGGGAAAAAATGAAATTAATTGAAATTGAGTTATTTCAAATATTATGTTTCAATAAGTCAGACATTTTAAAAATAAATTTATAGTTATAATTTAGAACTCATTTTGAAACAGTCACTTTAATTGATTGTCAAAACAATCGTGACAAATGTCGAAGGTTAACCATAAACTCGCTTCCCCTCCGAGTGGGAGCGCCGTTCACACCGACATGCCTTATTGCCAATAGGTTGTTCAACCCAACTCAGACAGGAATTTTATCTATTTTATGATCTCTGCAATGTATCGGTTACAGTGCCTATGGTTCTGTCAATGATCTGCTAGCCTTATGGCGAGGGATCTGATAGCTATATCTTTTGCCAATTGAAATATAAAAAACAACTTATATACTTGTCAACACATTTTAAATTGTGGTTTGAAAAACATTTGCATTTACCTTTTACATAACAGTTTTGGTTACATACAAATTTTATATATTTTTTACAAGGCATTTCCGCAACCCCATTATACATATATTTATACATAGGCCTAGTATATACACATTATATATATATACTTGATACATATTCTTACATACATACATGTTTACATTTTACATACATGTATACATAATACATTTTACATATAATTATACCTTTTTAAATTATAAATTTTTACATACAATGTGACATATACACTTATTAAAGTATACATTTTACATATATGTTTTATATTCCTTTTATTTTATATTTACTATTCTAAAATACATTTTCTATTATTTTAATTGATTTCAAGTTAATATTGCGTCTATCTCAAAATGTATAATTTATCATATAAAATGATAATTAACAGGCATATCCGCAAAAACATTTATATTACTTATTCTTTAAAGAAACAATATTTTATTATTAATATTTCTGTTTTTTATTTTCTGTCATTATTTATGTTAAACACATTGCATTGTTTCAATTATACCATTTACTATTAATGTGTAACACCATTCCATCAATATTGAATAATAATATTAATATTTAAACCCCTTTAACATTGAAAGTTGTGAGAAACTTTTAGACTAGAGCATTGCGTTTAAAAAATTAATATAATTAATATAGGATTCAATGATATGCAGAGCCACTTGATATGGTAAACATCTTAATTTAATAAAATATATTTCATCAAAATAGTCTTCCAGACTATATAAGAAAAAAACTATCTATTTTGTTGGTACTGTACAGAAGAACACAAAACGTCGCTAGAACACAAAACGATGTCTATAGACGTGAAATCCCGTTTGTTTGACGCATACATAGCAAGTATTTTCTTATATAACAGTGAACTCTGGGTACTAAACAAAAAATTACAAGAGAGTATAGATATATATCACAGGAAAATGTTGCGAAAGATGATAGATATTAACAGATAGAGTGTGTAACACGAAAATATACGAGATAACAAAACAAGAAGAATGGAGTAAAAGAATTAAACGAAGGAGACTAAAATGGTATGGACACATAATTAGATTACCGGATGATACCCCAATCAAACAAACAATGAAGGAAACTAACAGGAAAGTAAAACTGGATGAATCAAATAAAGAAAGACTTACAAGGACTAGTAGACACTAACACAATAACAAACCATCCTGCCATAAACAGAAAAAAATGGAAACAAATTGTGGAAAGTGTAATGTCGGAAGACGGAAAACGTTAGCAACAACAACACAACACTGTACAGAAGACATTTTAGAAAAAAAAACAAAGCTCTGTCTACACTATCAAACTATTTTGACAAAAAAAAGTGTGATGTGCCCAAATATGGTAGTGATATGCCCAAATATGGTAGTGATATGCACAATTATGGTAGTGATATCACATCATCATGTCTATACATTTTTTTTGTCACATCCCCATGGTCAGATTTTTTAAAGGTGAAAAATTGTTTAAAAAGGCCTTCTAGAAATTCGAAGGGTAAGAAGGACAGTACAACCTATTCAGACCATTCCTTCCTTTCCCAAACACCCTTTATTTAAGTGACCCCTGATAATTATAGTTCACACTGAATGAAAGGTGGCGTTATGTTAACTAATGGAGAATCATAGAAATAATGAATTTGTTTATTTATTTATTCGGTATATAAAAAATATATTACAAAACGACAGTCAAGGACTGAAATGAATTGTATTACAAATATATAAAAATGTCCCGGTATTCCATTCCGTGAAACTTAATAAGTGGGGATGTAGCTTAATTTGAGAGGAAATACGCACACCTGCTGTGCCACCCTCTTTGCCATTGACTTCACACTCCTCCTACATGATAAAGAAAAACTTTTGCAATTAAACCACTCCAAAGTACAGTGAAAAATGTGACCACGGCGTATTTGTGTATAGTTTCAATACAGGAAGCATTACTTGTGTAACAAGAGGCCAATGTACATGCACTCTACTTCATGTGGTTTTCTTATTAAACTTGCATGTAGTGTGAAAGGAAAGGAAAGCGAAGGTAATATAGATTAACCGACTTAACACAATTGGAGAACATGGATTATGCTATTGTTATGGGATAACCTCTTGGGAAAGCTAGATTTTCATATCTTTCAGACAAACACATCGTAACCCTTTGTACACTATTTTTTAATTCATTTTGTTTTATGAGTACAGAAATGAATGCAATATTGTTAAACTGGACAAACATTGTTTTCTGGTTTGTTTGGTAGCATTGTTAGACGTTTCACCTTATCTTTGAGAAAAAAAAACTTTTGTTCCTGTCAATTTTTTTTTTTTTCAGAATGAAAAGGAGATTATTTTGTTTATCTTTTTGTGAGAAATACCGACCTTGTCGTAAACATATTTAGCTTTTTTTTGGCTCTTGAATTATAATACCCTGTGTTCCCCAACATTCAAAACGGATAAACGTCCTTGGTCATTAGATATTTATATTACTAACATTTACTACACTGTACTTGCACTTATATAATATACTTTATTCAACAACCAATGTTGTAATTCATTGTAACTGTATAATGCATGAGACACATGACACAAACCATCCTATAAAAGCTTGATGTGAAATACAACATGTGCCATAAAACAAGCAATGAAACGCAACCCATCGATATACTGATTAATTTCAGAAAAGAACGAATATTATACAAAATAAACCATTATGACATTTATGTATATCGTTTGCCTGACATGCAAATAGAATATGCACTTTTTGCTACAGGCTTAAATGAATCTGCAAGTGGGGAAATTGCTCAAACTAAGACTTGAACTCAGATTTGTATAGTTTAGGCAAGAAACCCTTGTTTCTTCACCATGCAATCCTTAAGATATATAAGATGAAATATGAAAAACACAAAATATTTATTCGTTTTTATTGTTACATAAAATGTAATTAACGTCTAAAAATACAACAGACACACACAAATTTTGTTAACATCATAACATTCATTTACGATTTAATGCATTCTTGACATAACAGAGAAAATGACAAAAACATTGTTAAAACGAGCATAATTGTAAATTGTAAGCGTTCTGAAATTCATAACCGCCGTCATTTTACGATTTAACATTATTGTAACATGCACGTAATTTAAGCTCAATAATTATTTTTGCGTGGTGACATTCAATCAGCTGACCTAATTTGAATGATTTAAGTTTTTCAAACTGTGTTTTATTATAGTAACAGTTGTTTGAATGTATAAATTAAGCTCCAATCTTTACTGTAGTTGTGCGGCTGATCATGATTAAAAAAGGTCTGCTGTTTTTTTATGACGAGTGAGTCACAAATTTATTTTAAACAAAAATGAAACATTTTCCCAATTAATACCGCTTATCATACGGTAGGACTTAGGTAATGCAGAAACCCTCCTTTGGGACATCCCTATTCTCATGATACGAACAATAAAGAGGAAAATATGTTTTTACAAGTAAACCTATCCTTATTCAGAGGACACCCCTATTAAGTGGGAACTTTGTTGGTTCCCAAAAATGTCTTAATAGGTATTCTACTGTATGCATGTATCTTTAAAATTAGATTTTAATTTTATATCTCCATGATTATTGTATGAGGATAAAGTATGGCGTGACCTTACCAAACTGTATTGTAGCTATAAGAAATATGCCAAATTGGGGTAATTGCAGAAGCTATCATAACGCCCATTTGTTTGTAATCATGCTCAGTTGCTTTGTAGTCTCTGTATGTGCGGTATGGTCATAAAAGTCCCTAGTGTTTTTTGCAAGTAAATGTTATGGGGATAGTTAACCACAATTTGTGGAATTTTATTGGAATAAAAGAAAAACAGATTTCAGGAAATAAACTTGTTGTATGTTTCGTCTGTCATTAATTTACTTAATTCGAAATTCAAAGCTTTTATTTGTATTTTAGTTTTGAACTTTCTGGTTGCTTGTCTGTGTGTGCTGTGATTTGTCATTCACACCTCATTAGCTGGTGAAACACAGATTTTATGGCAATACCACAGTGTATTCTGGCAACCTTTTATCGATAAAACATTTACCTCTTAACCCCAAGATGTTGTAACACCTGCATATACATTCAAATATGGTATTTGTTAGGTTGTTATTGAGGTAAAAGGTAGGAAAAGTACTGTAATATTATTTTAATAATTAATAGGGTAAATATATGTCTTGGAGCATATGGCTTGGAGGCAATTTTCAGTTCTTAAGGATGAAAATCACAGTATTACAATAGGCCTGCTATTTCGTAAACTATAACCTCCTCATAGGAGGTGCAACATGACCCCTTTATACCTTGTTCATCACAGTTACTATGAAATAAGTTTTACTTGATTTGTCGTAGGAGAGAGATTCCTGCAGACTTGCCACTGGCTAATTCTTGATTGCATCCTATCTTTATCCCTCTCTCCCCAGCCCCACATTTCATCAATCCTGACCACACCTATGCTTCTTTTACTCAATGGTGTTAGGTTTTTTTGTCTTTCAAAATCAGAATAGAAAGTCATTATTTTTGTCACTCAGTTTTGGCTGAAACCTCCGGAATAGAATCTTTTATCATTAATATATATATTTATATATATATATATTTATATATATATATATTTATATATATATATATTTATATATATATATATTTATATATATATATATTTATATATATATATATATTTATATATATATATATTTATATATATATATATTTATATATATATATATTTAACATATTTTACCATATTTGCACATGTTCTGTTGATTTGTCATGAACTACACCAACATACAACATTAATGTTTGCAGTTATTACTACTTAAAGTGCGTGTTAAGATCATGATACATCGTCGTGGATTGCGATCGCGGTTTGGTATCACATGATTGGTTGAAAGATGCCCTCACAAGCGATGAGGTTTTCATGTAAATCTTTCGTCACCTCAGCGGTCTGCCGTCTTTACTGCTTGTTAGTATTTTCACAGAATCTTGTTGTTTACTGTAAGTTCATTTTACGGCTTTTGTTGACAGATTTTTACTAATCCAATAGCCAAACACTGTCAGGATTTCTGTCTTACAACATCCATTTTCATCGCGTTGAAACGTTGTAGTATACACAGACTGAACATATTTACTGATAAATTGTCTCGTAACATCTCAATGTTTTAATACACACAAATCTTCACAAGCTTTTGTCTGGAAATAACATTTTTTTTTTCGAAAATACATGAAAGAAAATTTGATGACAACGTTATCTTATAAAATATATAGATATTTCTTTTCTTTTTGAATAACTTGGATATTGCCTTAATTTATTTCTGAAAGAAGAAAAAAATCAAGTAAAGAGAAGTAAAAATCATTGTAACCACTACTGGTCAATGCAGTCCCCTTCTATCTGAATAGGAATGTCCCTTGCAGAGGTGTCATCTGGTGTTTTCCAGAAAATAACCCCTTTGTAATGACACCATATTAAAAAACAATTGCTATACATATTTTTATTTGCATGTATTTTGATGTCCTGTATTGCATATATTTATCAAAGAAATTCAATGTCAACAAAAGTTTTTATCATCAGAAATGTAGGTTGAAATTATGATTCCGATCATGTCATATTTTAATCATTACTCCAATTCCCAGGCAGCTAGATATCTAGTTTCATAACTTTGAAATTTAATACTAAATCTAGATTCTAAAAATTGAGAAGAAGCCATTAAAATCTAGAGTTTTATGAAACATATACAGAAAATAATGGAAACTGGTGTTTAGTTGCAGAATGCGTATAATGACACAATATTTAATTCATTATAGAATACAAAAGTTGAAAATAATGACTATTTGTAATAATTATGATGTATCATCATTATCTATCGAAGGCTACCTTTATAACTCGTATTTTATGCACAAACAAATCATCAATATGACCTTTTGTTTTATGATGCGCTACTTGGCTACATAGCTGTCGAGTCAAAAAGTCATTCTTTGCATGCTCAGAATCATAACCATGCGTAGATTGGCTATTAGACTGAATTAAATGTGTAGTTACATGGCACGTGAGGAAAAGGAAAGGTCATCATAGCGCCACAAACTTCAAACAAAAAGATCTTCGCATGTACAAGAGTGTTTCGTAACCATGTACACGCTAGGTTCAGGTACGTGCTCTTGATCATTGTATTGTATTACGCTTAGTGCTCCCAATGGAAGAAGAAAGGATGTGTTCAAATTCAGGAATATTGTGGTTCTGACTTTAATGCTACAAATGTCTAGTCTACGTATATTTATTGGTATAGTCTGTAGTCTACCTATATCTGTAGTATCATGGTTTACATTTAATTTTGTTTCAAGTTACAAACCAACTACCGGTATTGAAAAACCTAATCTCATTACTTCTTACTTCTCAAACTTTATTCCAATTTCTATTAATTTTCTTTTCTGTCTGCCAGGATATTTTTGTTTTTGATTTTTCAAAAACAGATAACTAATCTCTCCATAGAAATTTAAATATATTTTAGTGTAGTAAAAATAGTACCATGCTATTACAGAACTATCTTACATGATTCCAGTGTACTCTGTAAAATGTTATCAGAATTAAGTCAACCGTGAAATTACCAATTAAAACTACTAATTTACAGCTAAAAATATTTTGAAAAATATCATCTTACTGTCTGTGTAATTGAATGACACAGACCAAAAGTGTAAAACATTCGATTACAAAAAGTAATTTGTGCTCACAATTGTGGTAAACTTAAATAAATTAAATATAATTTGTATCATTTTTTACACCTCAATTATCATATTGGTATACCGCAGGATAAAAGGAGAAATAACACTTCTTTTTTTTTTCAGAATAGTTATTTTTGGTAAAAGAACAAATAAGAAGTATTCCTGCTAAGGTATTTAAGAATTTAAAAATTATTTTCCTTAAAATTTTGACAATTTAGTTTTTAGAATTTACAGTACAGAAAAATTACTTGTACTACCCTATGCTAAAACACATCTAGTGTAGCCTGAAGTTGAGTGCTCCTTGGATTGTGGAGTACAAGTTTTAATACAGCTAAAAAGGTTGAGTACAGTACCCTGGAGTTGAATACAGCAGCGAGTTCAATAAACTACAATCTGAATTTTAAGTATAGGCTAGTTGAATAGGTCCTAAAGTTGAGCACATCCTGACATTGAATACAGTCTGACATTTAGTACAGCCTGACATTTAGTACAGCCTGACATTGAGTACAACCTGACATTGAGTACAGCATGACATTGAGTACAGCCTGACATTGAGTACAGTCTGACATTGAGTTTTGTCTGATTTTGAATACTGCCTAAAGTTGATTACAGCTTGAAGTTGAGAGTTAGAGGGTGTTTGAGTACAGCCTGAAATTTAGTACAGTGAGGAAATAAGTAAAATTCTAAACTATACTGTACTCAATGTAAGATGCATTATATATTTTCAATAACAAGTAACAAGAATCTACTCTATTAATCCATCCACACTAAATGTATCATACCTTTCAAAGACAAGTGCCCACAATAAATGAGATGTTTTGCATTGTTTGTCTTAATCATCTCCATAAAGGTTCTGTGGTAATTGGTCGGTATAGTTTAGCATGCGTTCAAATATATCTATCTTCACCTACTGGTTCAGACCTTTCTGGTCTAGCCTTTCCATATGGAATGTCTTTCTGGTTTTGTATATTTAATTTGATCTTGACCATTTCTTTGTCTTTCAACTTGCCCATAAGCCAACACAACATAAATCCCACTTGTGTCTAAATGGTCGGTACTTTGGAATAACACATATATCTATCTTCACCACTGGTAAGGCACTGGTCTTTTTTGCTTTTGTATATTTTTGTAGAATCTCAACCATTATAAATTTTATAGAATCTTTCAACTACTTTTGGAACACAACAGAGATCACTGATTTTGTCTAGGCATATGTATAGTTTACATAGCAAATCTATCTTCACCTAGGCCTAGTAACTGATGCAGCCACTACTCTTCTTATTCTTCACCAGGCCTAGTAACTGATGCAGCCACTACTCTTCTTATTCTTCACCTAGGCCTAGTAACTGATGCAGCCACTACTCTTCTTATTCTTCACCAGGCCTAGTAACTGATGCAGCCACTACTCTTCTTATTCTTCACCAGGCCTAGTAACTGATGCAGCCACTACTCTTCTTATTCTTCACCTAGGCCTAGGCCTAGTAACTGATGCAGCCACTACTCTTCTTATTCTTCACCAGGCCTAGTAACTGATGCAGCCACTACTCTTCTTATTCTTCACCAGGCCTAGTAACTGATGCAGCCACTACTCTTCTTATTCTTCACCAGGCCTAGTAACTGATGCAGCCACTACTCTTCTTATTCTTCACCAGGCCTAGTAACTGATGCAGCCACTACTCTTCTTATTCTTCACCTAGGCCTAGTAACTGATGCAGCCACTACTCTTCTTATTCTTCACCAGGCCTAGTAACTGATGCAGCCACTACTCTTCTTATTCTTCACCTAGGCCTAGTAACTGATGCAGCCACTACTCTTCTTATTCTTCACCAGGCCTAGTAACTGATGCAGCCACTACTCTTCTTATTCTTCACCTAGGCCTAGTAACTGATGCAGCCACTACTCTTCTTATTTTTGGTTTTTTATATTTGTTTAATCTCGACTACTTCTACAATTTCTGTAGACTTTCTTCATCCTTTCAACTGCCTATAGCCACTATTAACAAGTGTGAATGACTTGGTTATTTAATCATATAAAACAGAGAATGTATTTGATTTATCAGGGTGTTAATTATTCGTAGATTGCCTCAATTTATCATGCGGTTTCTTTGAATCACAAATAATGTTTAGAAATTTTCCCGTAATCTGAATTTCATATCTGTCGTACTTTATTCGGTTGTTGCACTCGAAATAAGTGCAATTTGGTTTTATTTCATCACTTTGTGGATATTTTCCATCTTGCATTTGGCGGATACTTTGATATTCTATATATATTTAAAACATAGAGCATCAACTATAACTAACAAAATAGAAATGGTTTTTTGTATATGGAGAGGGAGACTTTTTTTAAGAAACCTAATTATGGCAAAAAAAACGAATGTAATGGAACACAAGCCCAGCTGCATAAATGTGACCAACCCATGTACGACTATATTCAAAATGAGGTTTTGCACAGTATAGCAAGATGATGATGAACTTTTTAAAAAAAATGTCATGATTACCAAAATATATACATTTTATGATTTTACTTAGTTGAGATTTGTGCCTTCTTAAAATGTTGACGATTGAAGATACTCTATCCTTCTTTTACTTGGACTTCACTTCACTAAAAATATTCACAATGAATGGTTTAGTATATAATAATGACATGGACTATTTTTAATACTTTAAATATAAAGATAACCTTATATAGGATAGACAGAAAAAAGTTCTGTTAAAATGAATATAGTAGGTAGTTGTAAGATAGTTATGGCATGTAATCTCTATCTCGATGTACTACATCACAACCCAAGAAGAAGAAGTGATTTGTAGGCTAAACTAGAATAACAAATGGATGATATATAAGCCAAGGCTTGCTATAGATATTAGATTTAGTACTTTGGATTAGAAAAAATTGGGTTATCTGTCATTTATGTTTCATGCCCTCTATAGTTTAAAACAGCAAACGAGTGATGTCATGTGGGTTGTAACTAGAACCAGCTCTCAACGCCTTCGGCAATCGCATTCCAAACCATGTCTCATCTACCACCTCCGAGGCATCTCTATATTTTTCTTGGCAACAAACGAAGCAAAATTTCTTTCATTTTCCACCACTCTACACTTGGCCTTCTTGCTTCAATCAGTAAAATCATTTGAAAAAATAATTGATTCCCTTGCTCTAGAAATACTAATAAGGTCGTAATTCTATAAAGAAAGCACTCGGGCTAAATAGCCTCTTGTCGATGCTGTTTAACCAGTTAACGTTATGCCTCCAGAAATGTACGATGTTCAAAAAGTATATAAACAGATTTAGTTAATTGTCGGCCATATGCTTAGATTAAAATATTATCTTAGAGAAAATTTGATTTCTGTACTGTTGTGTTTTCGAAAAAAATAATTCAGTTCTTTACTTTTAAAGGATAAATATAAATTAGATAATAAAATAGTGGTTTGGGCAATATGCAGATATATCTATATATCTTTACTGTTAAGGAATGATATTGTTGGTACAATTTGGAACCACTATTTGGGGAAATCCCTATTGAGGGGATACTTTCCTGTGAAACGGAGAAGAGGAAATATATGTTTTAATTTCACAACCAACCCCCTATTAAGAGGACACTTTGTTTGGTCCTAAAGGTGTCCCCTTATCAGGAGTTCTACTATAACAGAATCTTATATTTAAAGATCTTTATTGTTTTGAGCATCAACACATTTTTCTAGGGCAAGTGAGTTTGATTACAGTTGCTAGGTAACTAACGATGGAGATTGTGATGAATCAAAATATTTTCAAACTAAGAATTAAAATGAGAAGATTATTCTACCATTTCAAGTAATAACTTTAAATAATCAAATCGAGCGTCTTCTTTTTTTAAGCAGATTTGAATTATTTTCTGTTTTTTCCTCTCGTGCGTGAATAAGATTGAATTCATATAAACAGAAAATTGTGAATCTAAAAAAATTGGTGTTTTTTAGAATGGCTGCGAATCTGATATAAAAGAAATAAAAACAAACCAACAACAAAAATTATAGGTCTAAAATGTTAAAACATATATTTCAATATTTAAAACATTATATAGGCATACTTGCAAGGATATCAAAGAAACATTATGTTTCTTTGTCATATTTGGTTATAATTCATAAGGCAATTCAAAATAGAACTTGTTTACATTGTTGTGCTACACATCGCTCACAAAACAAAGGTCATTAATATTATGGTTAAAACCAAAATATATTTTAATTTCATTTTCTATACTAATACTACTGAAAATAGAACTTAAAAAAACCCTGTGCATATATAATTAATAAAAACAAGTCAATAACTAAAAAGATAGTAATACTAAAGTTTCATGTACAATATCCACTTTCAGTTATCATACAATATATCTTTATCCGGCCCTCATGGGGAATTTAAAAAAGAGGGGATGGGTTGCATCAGTGTACAAATACATATGAAATTTTAAGTTTATATGAAATTTATATAATTGGTTTTAAAGTCTGATAGCAATAATAATAATAATAATATTTTTCGGTCACAAAAAATAATAACCAGGAGTGAGAATAGGCTAAAGCCCAAAGAGATTCTGCACTCACTCACTCCATACAATACAAACAGTTAAAATAAAACCTTAAAGAAGAAAATTAAACAATTGTACATACAAATAATACATAACATGAAATAAAGTGTTTTGTTAGAGTAGCCTAAAATATTGAAATTTTTATGTTATTTGATATTTGCTCCCATAGTCTAGGAAAGGAAACAAATACAGAATTATGAAAAGTAATATAATTCAAACAACAATAAAATGAAATGAATTTATTTTAAGGTTATAGTTTGCAAGTAAATTAAGTGCAAGTCATTAGGTAGTACTACACATTCTGTATAGAGAGCATAGTTTAAATTAAACTCGACTACAAAGTGTTAGTAAACGGACATATTTATCTTGCATACAGTAGACATAGGTACTTGTACATTAAATTCATATTGTTCCTAACCAGTGGAAAACTTTTTTATTACTCGATCTGTATTACTTTTTTAATACTTTAACTGGATGACAAACTGATACACTTTTTATACTTTTATAACACTGATTACGTATTTGTAGTTTTGTGAGGTTTCTACTTTTTTACAACAACTGTAAAAAAGATTGGATGAAAGAAAGATTGATGAGACGTGAATTGAATGAGACAGGTTGACAATAGTAGCCAAATTGAAATACTTATTTTCGGATTTCATTTGTCCAACTGAACAATCCTTATTGATTATTTTCTTACGATAGAACGAGATATGGTTATCGCGCTTATATGACACGCCACTAACGCTACAAAACATCGCAGAATGCGTAGGATGTTGTTTCCAAAAATTTCCAAAAATAGGGTTAGTTACTGAAAGTGTCACAACAGTAGATGTTTATTACACTATTGTAGTATTTAGTTTGTGTGATGTAAAAGATTTTTTTTCCAGAAAGGGTATAACTGTAGGCCTATATATAATTTGTTGGCAAAGAGTTTATATTACTTAGAGAGTTCAATATAATGACAGCCCAAAAGGGATTTACCATAGAGAGTGACTGTCACAGTGGCTGCATCACATTGGCCAATCAAGTTATGCTCCCTCCCCCTATTCGGTAATTCATTGTACGCCTTTGTTGTAGTGTGTTAAGCGTAAAAGTTATATATTATATAATGTAATATATAACTTTTACCTGAAATTCATTGCCATTCTGTAGTTTAATATATAATGTATATTTATGTATATTAAATGTATGTTCTGATTTAGGGTGGTTCTTGATAATTATTAGTTTTATATACCAAATAAAGATTGTCATAGCATATTGCAATATAATGTTGAAACATAATTTACAATTATAAGCCTAAGGCATCCCCAGATATAAATCCCACTTTTCTTATACATATAATTATATTCTTTTTTTATGTTATTTACACCGTTGTATGTTGTCATCAGTGTCAGCTGCGTTAATATCAGTTTCATAGCTATCTTGTCATCGGCTCTTCGATCTTCTCTTCTGTCGCCTTCATATTAACCACCAACAGAATACCTTTAATGGATTTCACAAATGTGTACAGGGGGAATCCACAATAGCGATTGCCACAGGGAATAGTAATGGAAAGTATACCTACTGATGATATATTTATCAATAATTACAATGAAATGATATTATCAAAACCCCTGATCAAAACATGCTATTTCTAAACACAATGTGTCCATATAAGATGTATTCAGTATTATAACACACCTGGGTGTGTTCTTGTAATATTTGATTGGTTGATTTTGTGTCACATGCAGTTCAGGATTTAGTTCTATCTGATAGTTAAAGTTCTATTTAATGGTTCTATTGCACAGCAGCCATTTTAAATGCAGTTTAGTATTTAGTTCTATTTGACACTTAAAGTTCTATTTAATAGTTCTATTGCACAGCAGCCATTTTAAATGCAGTTTAGTATTTAGTTCTATTGGAAGGTTAAAGTTCTATTTAATGGTTTTATTGCACAGCAGCCATTTTAAATGCAGTTTAGTATTTAGTTCTATTTGACACTTAAAGTTCTATTTAATAGTTCTATTTCACAGCAGCCATTTTAAATGCAGTTTAGTATTTAGTTCTATTGGAAGGTTAAAGTTCTATTTAATGGTTTTATTGCACAGCAGCCATTTTAAATGCAGTTTAGTATTTAGTTCTATTTGACAGTTAAAGTTCTATTTAATAGTTCTATTGCACAGCAGCCATTTTAAATGCAGTTCAGTATTTAGTTCTATTGCATGGTTAAAGTTCTATTTAATAGTTCTATTGCACAGCAGCCATTTTAAATGCAGTTCAGTATTTAGTTCTATTGCATGGTTAAAGTTCTATTTAATGGTTCTAGCGATCATATAGTTTGTCGTAAATATAGTTTCAGATTTGGTCGACTACTCATGATTGGTCAAACGTTCTTCAATGATATTGTATGGCAGCTAGTATATAGCATAAAAAGGCGATTTATCTATGTTTAAATGGCAAGTTAATTAGCATTAGTTAATGATATCCTGTTAAAGATGTATAATGTTGGATTATGATGCCTTTAATGGATTTATTTGCCATTTGCTGTTAAAACCTTGGGGACAATTCATAAGTTAACGATTACAAAATGCTCATCGCAAAATGTCATGTTAAGCTAAATAGATTAGGTTATGCAGTATCTAATTCTATCCAGTGTTTTTTTTGTTTTTTTTTACAGTAGACCCTACTATTAATGGGACACCTTCAAAACCCAACAAATTGTCTCCTTAATAGAGGTAGTCAGAAGCTACAAATTATACCTTCTCAAAATTAAAAAGTCTGTTAATTAACTATTAAAGTATAATGGTATGGTACGCAAAATAATGAAACACAGTATCATACGTCATTTAATATTTCAACACTTAACTATGTCGTCATCCAAAAAGTGCTTTAGGCATTTCTCGCATAATGGCTATACTTAATTGTTGCATAGAGTTCCCTATATCAGTTTTTGTTTCAAGAATGCATGTTTTCATTACTATATTTATGCAATTTTGTTTCAAAAAGGATCGTGATTTTCAGGACAAATTTGCTCTGCATGCCCACTACATGTGAACCGTTCTGCCTTGGACAACCACTGTCATTGGTATGTTGCGGCCATCAGGCAAACATATGTGGCCTTTGACAGCTTAGCCACCCAGACAAAACACTGAGTCATTTTTGTGATTTATATAAACTAATGCAATATGTTTAATTTCATTATTTATTCGATCTATTTCAACATAAACTTAACAAAAAAAAATGAAATTGGGGAGACCAGGGTCAACCTAAGTGAACTTAATCACTGTAGATGAGCTGGTTGACCCAACCTCAAAGTCAGTATAGACACAGAATACAATTAATGAATCAAAATGAATGTGAACTTTTCTAATGAAGGCTGAGCAGCATCTGTCAATGATCTGTTTAAAATAATTATTTATTGATTAGTAGAATCTCTTTTAATATTGGGATACCTTCAGGACCCAATAAAGTGTCCCCTTAAAATATAGGTGTCCACTGAATACAGGTTGGCGTCATAGTGTTGACACATATATTTACCCCTCATATCACTTGTTTAATAAGAAAGTGGTGTACTAATGGTGGAGTTCTACAGTATTATCATTTTTTATTTTGAATGATATTTTGAAGTTACAATCTGAATTCATCTGTAATTATTTCTTATTTCATGCCGTGAAGTGTACCGACTTTTGACAATCAAAAATGTAATTGATAATGATTAAACAATAAGAGACGAACAACGGTAGATGATGAGCTCCTTAGAAACCGATGCCATTTATTGTCATGGTAACCATAAAAAAAGAATATTTGACGTTGTCGGTATAAAAAAGGTAATATGCTGTAGTTGATGAATATTTCTAGACTGGCAATTCACCGCTTTTTATTAGATCACTTTAGTGGCATTCTTATTATTAATTGTTTTAATAAAACATTTTTTTCAAGACTAGTTGGGGGGGGGGGGGGCGAGGGCGGGTTACACACACAGTCACTGATCATAACTGGGCCCTCTAGGAGACCATTCTTTTACAGTACTTATAAATAAATTACAAATTCTAAATTAAAATTCTTTGGTCAAAAAATAAATATACAGTAAATAAAACTAAACAAATAAGACAGGTCTAATATTCAATTGAAATTACAAATGGTGAAAATATAAATATTAGTTGGTAGAATATCAATTATTAATTTTGTAAATTACAATTTTGTGCCGTAGGGCCCCTCTGAAGAGCACTGAGAGGGCTACCCTACTGAAAGAATATGGAATACATAAATAAAATATCAAATAATAATTTGCAACACGTAATTGTTTCAATATTGTTTATGTCATAAAGTTGAAAACTGTATGGAGCTATTCCAGTTGGTTATCATACCCACCAAAGGCTATTCCAATTAGTTGCTTACCCCCTGTGGTTATATTCCCACCTGCAAAAACATGAATCTGTCCATACTCAGCATGAAAGCTAGGTTAAGGGCGGACATTTTCGATCAGATTTCATGTGAACGCTTAATTTTATCGGTATGGGTGTAATTGGAATTTTAAGGCATGCCAGTTTTGTTTTCGTTTGGTTTCATATTTACATTTTGTCAATTTCATTCTGTTTACTTCGTGCACTAACATTACTATTTATAGACTTGATAATGGATGTTAACAGTAATAATAATAATTGTATTTTTCCTGTTTGTAACAGAGGCACCATTTCCTTAATAATAAAAAACGAACCGTACCGTATCATAATCTTATTTTATAAGATACAGTAGTTATATTAATAATATTTACTCAACAAAGTGTAGAATACATTGAAATTAACTTTAAAAATATGTCAATAACTTCATTCCAAAATACAATTAATGCAACATTTAAACTAAGTTTTCTTTTCTAAAACTGATTTCTATTTTTAATGTATATTTTCTCTATTTATTATTTTGATTATTGTTTGTCTTTAATTTATTATGTTTGTTATGATATTTCCAGTTACTGTACCCATGGAGTATTCTTTACTCCACATCATGTGGATCAAACACTTATGGAAACATACTCCCATAATGCAGCTAGTAATCTGCGCAAAGTTGTGTCTTGATCTAACCAGGTTTCCATTTATATTCTTTACTTTAACACTTTGGAAATCAGTGCACTAGTATTGAAAGTGCCTGCAAAATCAAGAAAGAATAATAAATAAATAAATAAATACATTTTTAAAAACCCCAATATATATATATTAAAATTATAATTTGTATCTGATTATTTTCATCATGATTAGCCTGACAGCCAATGCAATGGCAGAACCAGCGTGTATTTTCTATACCTTAAATTGTTACTAATATTTTTTTAAGTTATTTGTAATTCATCAAAACGAACCTAGTTTTTTAAACCTATGTAAATACTCCTATGATAAAAATGGAAGAACCTTAAAGGCGGTGGTATAGCTTACATATGATGTCATAGATACGCCTCCGTGTGATCTATTGAAACATAATTATTCAAAAATTGAGTCCTGTGAAGATTTGACCTTGTTGTTCTCATCTCCTTCCAGCTACTTTACTCTACTCCATCCTCATTGTTGCTCTTCACATTGTTTCCTTGAGTTGAGATTTGGTTTTAAAAACGTAATCATTACTGTTATTTGTATTTGTATTGTACTATATGACAAATTATGCAGATTCAGATTAATGATTAAAGGTAAATGGCACACATTCCTGTCATAACTATACTTGTATTATATCATCCTTTATTTCAAATAAAAAACATAAGAATGCAAACATCCCAGGTCACAGGTTGGAAGACCAAGCATATGCATGGTAAACAAGACAACAAATACAAAACACTTAAAAAAAGAAGGTAAAAATAGTAGAAAACGCATCCAAAAAATGCGTGAAATTCAGATTGTTATAAAAAAAAAACAAATTACAGTTAAAAATGACATTATGAGTGAACAAAAATGAAACGCCAAATAACTTAATACAATTTTTTGCTCTGGGTGGAAGGTACTCATGTAGCCACAATATAATATTTCACTTTTTAGTATAGCTCTTTTTTTCATAGAAATATTTCAGCTTTCTTAATCGGTTGTAAATGGTTTGGCAATTTCAAATGTTTTATAAAGTTCCTTCTTGTATGCGAGGATGCGAAGATTTTCAGTTGATTACTACTGAGAATTTGATCAAGGATTTGACGCAATTCAGCTGTTATCACATGACCTATATTTCAACACTTAAGAAATACTTTTGTACACTACTATTATATTCTGTTGTTGTTAATTTAAACGCTAAGAACTTGAAATTGAATCACATCTACAGATACTTATGTGTAGAAGCTATTAAATCTGAAATGTAAAAGCATATTTTAAATTGCTTAGTTCCGTAACATTTAATGGGAAATTTAATGAAACATTGCATTTTGAAGGAATTTGTTGCCCTACACAAGTTGATGTACCATGTGAATTTCTTTCATTTCATTTTTTTAAATTCAATTCTCGTTTATTAAAAAGAAGTTCCATTGCAGAAAAATCTGAATTGCGCCAAATTTACATACTAATAAAAAAAGTATATAAATACTGTATAACATTTTTCTTAAATTTTGTATAGATAACTGTACTCAACAACTTATTGTTTATCTGTATATTCCAAACTATTAATTATAATTATATTGGTTTTATAACATACCTATTCATAAAATTCATTCAATTAATTCACTGATTTTAGGTTGAATGAACTAGACAGCTACGGTAGGTGGGAAGCTACAGTATGTTATTGAAAAGGCAACTCTCAAATTTTGGCCGCAAAGTAGAAACATGTTGGTTTTCGAAAGTGCAACAGTCAGAAAATTCTCAAAATGCTTACAAAAAGCTGAACCTACAGCAGAACCATTTAATAGAATCATTAAATAGAACATTTACTGTGCGATATAATTATTACACAATGGCACATGATATGAAATTAACCAATCAGATAAGGATACAATGAGTTGTGTTTTAATATACAGTATACAGTACATTTTTATTTAAAATATAATGTTAAAATAAATGTGTGAAATTTGAAAAGCTCTCTTTGCAATACTAATATTATACTAATACAATTTTGCAATGAAAATTGGGTTTTCTCATACAAAATGTAGAACTAATTATTTTTTTAAGTCTAGCTATTTAGAGTGTGGGAATGTAAATATAGAAACACAGTATATTCTCTATTCCATAGGTATTAAAAAATAATATGGTATTTGAATTCTATTAATTAAAATGATTAATTTCCAATTTAAGTGCTAATTAAAATGAATTTGTAAGTGTGAAAAATTGAAGGGCTGTATAATCAACTATTAATTATTTATTATCAACACTTTTTTGGTTTCTGTATCATAACTAGAATATGGTATTTGTTACAATTTTTGTTCCAAGGCACAATTAAATGAATTAATAAGACACATAATATAGACTAACATATACAATAAGTAGCTGATTCATCGTACTGTCTATGGTATCTATATTATAGTATATTGTTAATATTGTATATATATAAATCATACTGTAAGTTATAGAAACAGTGCTCATATTCGGAACATGATCTCATAATCACGTTGAGCATAGCTCATTGGCGAAAGTTCTGTATTTTTTAGTTGGATGAAAAAATGTCTTTATTATATATGAATTCTGTAATACAGCGTCACACATGTATCACATGTGATATATTTATAGTAGGCCATATGCATGTAGCCATAGCCTTAACATTAATATTCAGGTGCCACACTATATGTATTGCAGAATTTGCCTGTAATAATGGGCAGTGCCACATGTGATGCATATACTGTATAAGACTGTATCAAATCTTTATGTGACAAAAAAATGTGATGTGCCCATATATAATACTATACTGTACTTTACTTTATTGCCAACCAAATCAACATAAACAATTATCATTGACAAAAGGTGATAAGATGATGATGTCATATCACTATCATATTTGGGCATATCGCTACCATATTTGGGCACATCAAACTTTCCAGCTACTTGAAGTTTAGGCTTTCGATACCTCCATGCAGTATTGTGTGTGAGAAAGTCTTACATAAACTTATTAGAAGATATAAAAGTGAATGAGAAATAAACATACTTCATCGTGACACAATGCACTTCTTTATAGTTCAGTTCTATGAGGTTGAAAAGTATGATGAAGACTATAAAACAAGAAAGTCTTTTTAATAAGGGTGAAGTAGGTAATAAAACTAAACCATCTTGGTGAAGAAGACAGTCAAATTTTATTTGTAAAATTGGGACTGTGTTTGCTAGAGTATGATGTCTTGCCTTGTCAGGGAGAGGTTGTAAGATCGAATCCTGTCAGAAGAATTTATCACACAATCCATTTATGGGAGACTGTATCCGTTGTGAGATATGTGGAAACATTATAAAGCTATGTCTACACTACCAAACTAGTTTGACAGAAAAGTGTGATGTGCCCAAAAATGGTAGTGATAGGCCAAAAGATGGTAGTAATATGTATCATCATATATATCATCGTGTCCATATAATGGGCACATCACATTTTTTTGTCACATAAAGTTTGATAGTGTAGTTGTACGTCCCACATAATCCATGATGCCCCATTTAAAATGACTGACACAGCAAACAAAATAAAGATGCCTCTTGCCTCAAATCACCTTATAATAACTTAACACATTACATCTGCATCACAGCTGCTATAACAAAAGTTACAGACAAAAAATAGGATAAACGGTACACAGACTTGATCGTGTACAAGTACACCATAGCTATGGTAATGATATACGTGAGACGAGAAGTAAACTTGGCGAAATTCATAGAACATAATTAGAAAAAAAATAACGGAACTTTATAAAAAGTATAGTAAAACATGTTTGCCCTAACAATAACATTTGAGTCTATTTAAAATGTTACTTTCCGTAGAGTGTAAATAGTCATCCATTTATTTGTCTAATAGTGTTTATCATTGATTATAAGCCTATGTATCATTTTAGGACATTGAATGAATTTAATTCATGTGTAGTACAAACCTTATTTTACTACAGAGTTTCTTGCAAACTGTTAAACAATATTGTATGTGTTACTAGTTACGGTGCCAGAATGCCTGGGTGCACAGATATTTATACCTACTAAAATATCACCATTTGTAATAATAGCTGCACAATCGTATCCATTCGTTTTCTGCTTCTTCTTCTGATCGTTTATTCGTCATAACATACTTTCACTTTTTTGTTGGTTTGCAGCAGGATAACCGATATAGATCCATCTGTTGCTATGACATCTCGTAACTGAGCAGCGTCACTTGTTGACCTCTTGTAATTGAAGCTGCCGTTCTCATTGGTAAGAATTGTTTTTCTTTCATCGTTTCATCTATTCATTCAGTTTTCTTTTCCTTTTCCTTTTCAATCTTATTTATAGAGGGTGACCCTAAACAGCGTATGTTGACAATCAAAGAGCCCTCATGATGAGTTATGATAACTTTCTGTGATTGACACTGACAGTGGCGGTGTGCATACTAGTACACCCCCTACTCGTCTCGAAAGATGTACTAGTTTCTTTAAAGTGCACATGAGCTAGATGTGTACGCTGGACCTATGGTACCGATTATAGTCCTTATCCAAGAAGACATGTTCTACCACCAGAACCATGGAGCGAGTGAGCCTCAAACCCTTGCTGATGTTATGGCTAGGTATTATGATTCCACTGTCTCATTTAAAATGTTGGATCGGCTTGGCCACTCACTTGCTCATCTGCAGTACAATCTTGCAGGAACAGATGTATACAATAAAAGTACACCCATTTGGTGTTACCGTACCTTCTCATAGCATAAGGGTACGTTCATACAATCAGTATTTGACTGTTGTTAACCGCAGAAGTGTTCCATCCACTTCTCTTCCATTTTCTTGTGTTATTTTCTGAAACGAATTATAAATATCTACCATGATTTGATATCTAGTTACCGTACCTCTCTCATAGCATAAGGGTATGTTCATACAATCAGCATTTGACTGTTGTTAAACTCAGAAATGTTCCATCCACTTCTCTTTCATTTTCTCGTGTTATTTCCTGAAACGAATTATAAATATCTACCATGATTTGATATCTAGTTACCGTACCTCTCTCATAGCATAAGGGTACGTTCATACAATCAGTATTTGACTATTGTTAAACTCAGAAATGTTCCATCCACTTCTCTTTCATTTTCTCGTGTTATTTCCTGAAACGAATTATAAATATCTAACATGATTGATTGTACACCATTATTTTAAAATTGAACAGGAAAACAAGTTTGCAGTAAAACTCTGTCCATATATCTAACTGACCATTATTTAAGTCATAAATTTGCGGTAATAGAAGTCAAGATAGATAAGTTCCGTTGATGAATCGTTAGTTTTGTATTGAATTGCGTCTTCAAGGAAAATCAAAACCGAATTGAAGGAATAAAAGATGATTATTTGTGACATTATAATATTGCTCGCTTCTTTGCGAATAATTAAACGTTGGCTTTCATTAATAATTGTTGAAAGCTAATACTTAAAAATATGGCTTATGTACATAAATTGTCAATTTTATTTTATGATTGTTTTTACATATTTGGATTTTTCAAAATGTAATATCGCATTAAATGTATAGAAGTGAATATGAATTGCGCAAGATGTCTTGTCTCCTCTTTTAGATTCAGTTTATGTATAGCATCTTTTTGTAGTTGTGCTTGTCTTGCGAGGGAAACTACACTTTTAAAAAATAATCTTGGATGTTGATGATAATTGATATGGAATTTTATCAAATGTTTTATATTGCCTTTTTATGTGTTTTCATAACTGTTTTAATTTTGTATGCAAGAAATCCATCATAATTTTCACTTGTTATCTTAGGGATTTAAAACTGGAGATCTAGTTGTACACATCTGGCTTGTGTGCACTTTAAAGAACCCAGTGAATCTTTTGAAGGGGTTACTCGGTGTACCAGACATTTTTTTCCCTCTGACGAATAAGCATTTGGTGGCAAGTAAACGCCCAGTAATATGGTGTTGACTGCATTAGCACGTTGGGAATCGCTTTGTTAAAAACACTATATAAGTCATTTATTGTTATTAGCACCACATAACAACAATAATAACAAATAAACAACAATAAGTTGCATCAATATGTATGGCACAGACATAGTTAGCAGTGAATTTTTTTCGAATAAAAATCATGTATTTTTTCGTTCACATACACTTGATATATAGCTACAAATGAAGGCCTAAGGGAATAACGCAGCCAAAGATTTGACTTCATTTCACTGCCCTTGACATCAATTTGAACATTATTAAAATATCGCAGCGAAGACTACAAGCAGAACGCACATGAGAAGGCATCTATCTTTATCCAACCTACATTCACTGACAACTCCACAACTTTTGACTCCAGTTTATTTCGACTTAATTTCTCTATTTTACAATCGATCATCTTTTTTTCCCCTTTAAGCTGAGAATTACTAACTCCGTGAATGATTTCTCTAGAGTTTCCACTGATTAACGGCAACAAATGTTGTATTTGAATATAGGTTATAATATAATGGCATTTTCAAACAAATTTTTGATTCTGAGAAAAAAACAAATAAGTTGATATACCTTAGTTGCCAATTAAATTCATCATCTACTTATTATACTTGATCACCAAAATACATAAATCATATTTAATAAATGTTATTTTAAATAGCTAAAATTTCTTGAAAATGATCAAATAGATGAAACATTGATTTGTCAATAAGTATTCTGTCGCTTTATTTACAAGTAACCCTTGTTTTACTTTATCTTAAATTGTTAAGTCAATGTATCTTAAGACAATTTCTTTCTGCAAAGAAAATAAACTTCTTTTTTTATTGGGACATTTGGACATAATTTTTCCTTCTTTTACTTTTTATCTGAAATTATTTAGTGGATCTTCTGGAAAAAGTCAGTAAATGTTGTTTTTATTTCGCAAAAATTTTCTTTACAAGCATTTTTCTCGTCCGGATCATTTGGACTTACATTTTCTATTTTACTATTTATCTTCCTCTTTCTCTTGGATTACTGCTTCGTATCACATGAATGATTATCAGATATTTTCAAGCACTGGATTACATTTTTATCCTATTTTATGATGTTCTACTGACGTCTGATGAATTTAATTTTTTTCATAAATATAATATTTTAATGCATCTGACATTCTGTTTTGTTATTAATAGGTAAATTGATTTGATATTCAATTTATCAATATGGTTAAAATCCACTGGATTTTATCGGATATCATAATTTTATCAAGATGTATTTAGAAGAAAAATATAGTTGACACAAAATATTAAACTTTTTATTACATTTTGTTTTCTTTCCTTGGCAGTTAAAATGCTTAGTTTTTTCAGAAAGTATCTTTTTTACCAATTTATTGTTGCGTTGTATTCTGGTCTACCAATCTTAATAAATAGTGAGTGTGTACAATTATATTGCTTTTTGTTCAAAGTATTTAACATAGCTGAAAAAAGTTAAACATAAATAGTTCTTTGGTGTTTGTGAGAAACTGTATTAATTTAGTTAGCTTAATTCTGTTTATGTTCAAAATTCTGTGAAAACTTAAATTTCTATTATATATAAGAGCATTACCTACTAATTTACATGTTTTTAAAAAGAATAGTATTGAAGCCATTTTTTGTTTGCTATAATTTTAGCCAATTTTAACCATATAGTTGCATAAGAACCATGGCAGGCACAGGGTTCTGTTTTAAAATCCTGGATACACCACTAACTTTTGTCCAGTTTTTGTTAGTTGTATTTGAATGTCTCATTCATTAAAAAAAATTATAGGTAACAACTAACAAAAAACAAACTTGAATGAAACCTTGAATAGGTATTATTACTTAGAAGGTTAAGTGTTAGAGAATAGCTTTTATATTGAACAATCATTTATGGCTGAATTACATTTATGTTCAGTTCTCAAATTGCGTTATGAAGTGATCAATCAATTAAGAAATTAATCAATTTTAAAGGTTAACAACATATGCGCTAATAGCACCTAATTGAAATGTTAAATCCTGATCACTTTAATCGTCAAAATGCATTTTTTATTTTTATTAATGTTTTATCTTGATTATTATCTAATTTGTTATGAATAAAAGTGAAAAACCAGAGCCTTGCGTCTGCCATGGTTCTTATGAAACTAAACTTTGATGTGTGTTTGATATTACTATTAGTTAAGAGAGTTAAACTTTTTTGGGTAAAAATAGCTAAAGCTGTGTTCATACACCCTATAGTTAAGAGTATCCAAAGCTGTGTTCATACACCCTATAGTTAAGAGTATCCAAAGCTGTGTTCATACACCCTATAGTTAAGAGTATCCAAAGCTGTGTTCATACACCCTATAGTTAAGAGTATCCAAAGCTGTGTTCATACACCCTATAGTTAAGAGTATCCAAAGCTGTGTTCATACACCCTATAGTTAAGAGTATCCAAATAATAAGTGTGATTGTTTAACTTTTTTTTTTATTTAACTCGGATGTATCTCCGATATGACTCGGATGTTTTCCAGATATACTCAGCTGTTCCCCAAATTTCCCCCAAATATACCAGGGTGTACCTCTGATATGACTCTGATGTATCCTAGGTTTAAGAGGCATATCCGACATAACGTTATTCTGTACTAGACACGTTTGAATTCAAAACAAGTTAAACCGAAATATTTAACATAGCGGAAAAAGTATACAAAAATAGGTTTTTTGGTGTTTGTGAGACACTATTAATTTAGGTAGCTTACAGTAATTTTGTTTTTTTTTTTTAAATTCTGTAAAACCTGTATCCAATTTGTGGAAAACTCAAAAATACAAGGGCATTACATATACTGCAGCATCAAGATTCCTATGACATTGGCTTCTTGGTCACGTGTCTAAATATGTAAGAAATAAATCATAATTTCTATTAATAAAAGAAATAGAATAGTTATTTGCGAAAAGAAATATTGTATAGATTCTGAAAAATTATAGATCATCTAATATATTATATTAAGCACATTATTCATCATATTTTTACTAGTGCGATTTATTGACCTTCACAGTATGTATAATGGCTCAAAATAAACCAATCAAATACAACTTAAGTTCTCCCCGAGTACGTCATGAAAGCGCATCGCAGGTTTGAAGTTGCGCTTCACAAGTTTCTCACTCCCCCGAGAATTTAAAACATTTTATTGTCGCTGTTTATATGTAGACTTCATTATTTATAGCTTAACGGCCGAAACCTTTCATATGCCGGCAGGAATAATATTTAAAAATAGACGTTCCATTAAAGAGTGCTTGTTGATTTACAAGTGGATTACAATTTACATTTGTATTACAAAGGTCGCCTTCCAATTTATTAATTTAAGGTTCCCTTTTATTTATTAGAGACAACATTTCTTGCTTAAAATGTTTATGCACCCTATGCACACCTGCTCTAGATACACACCACAAAAAAAGACTCACATTTTCACATAATGCTTTCTATCTCTTTTTATTTTTTTGTTGTATATGTTTTATATGGACAGTTTGTCTGACATAAAATAAATCCCATACTAATCCACCTTGTCAAATTTATCAACATAGAAGAGCTGTAGTTTTAATGACATTTTTAAATAATTATATACTATGTATTTAATATAAACACATTAGGCATAGAACAATAATTCTAAACCGCCGGTGATATACTGACTGAAATTTAATTAATTAATTTGAAACGATAAGATGAGGAAATCTGTGAGAATGAGAAAAAGTTGTCACAACCGAGATTCGAACCCGGAACCTTCTGCTTGATATGCAGATGTCCTATGTATTTAATATATATGTAACTCGTAATTCAGCTACTACTACTAGCTGCTATGTTTTAGTTGTATGTAATTTAACTTCAATAAAGTGTAAAGGCAATCCCCTTTTCCATCCCCTGAGATGAGGAAGGTTGGAGTGTACCATGCCAAGCTATTGTTGTACTAGTACTCCGATATTTGACAGTAGGTGTGTGGCATCTAAAATTCCTAGGTATGAAATTTTTTATTCTTTCGAAATTCCTATAGACAAGATGCCAAAAATAATTACCTTTAAATTGAAAACAACATAATTACGAATGACATAATTAATAGGTTGAAAGCAAATGGCAAAATGTATGATGATCAAAGTTGAAAACCTGTATTGGTTCATCTCAAGTAAATTTACTATTTGACTTGACTCATAGATTGTACACGTGCTGGGGGCTGAGCAGCTTCAATGCAATGGAATATTTTGAAAATACTAAATGCCAGTAGCTGTATATTCACCATTCACCTTTACGCTTAAAGGGGAACACTTAAAATTAAGAAAAATCTCCTATTTAAGTACATACAATTTAAGGGAAATAATTAAATATTTATTGAGTTAAGTAAAATACTTAATATAAAATAGGAAATATCTCACTTAAGTGTGATTGGTGAATACGGCCACCGGATTGTTTGTTACAGTTTTATTCTGGAACTATACATCAAGGTTCTCAAGTACTATAGAATGTCTATTAAATTTATGCGAATGAATACATTCAATGAAAATTATGAGTTTGTCCAAAAAAACGAAACCTCTGTAAAAACGAACCCTTTTCTATGACCATATGAGTGTCAAAACCATGGAGTAAAGAATAAGCTTTACTCCATGGTCAAAACACAACAGGATGCCCTTTCATTTTCATGACATTCAAACTTTACTCCATGGTTCCAATTGAATGCAGAAAAAATAATTTTACTGTTTGACATGGCGCATAAAAACTACTGAAATTTTATATTTACTACGGATATTTTGTGTTAAGACTGCTGAAATTAATTATAGCAAGTTAAGAACTCTGGGTTGTTGATCTTATTCATTTATTTATTCTTTCTTTTGACTGGATTGCATTTTCAGTAACGTAGTACTGCTTTTCAAAATGGTCCAGTTACAAGGTTTAAAAAGTAAAGACAAGTTATAACATATATACAGAAAAAGAAAAGCATACATAATTTGAAAAATATATACAGAATAATACAAATATATACAGAATAATACAGATAATACAGATAGTATACAGAGCACTTACCCATCTAATGTTAAATGAATTACAGTAACTACAAGGAAATAATGAAGTACTCTATACATGCCAAGACAATTGCTAGGGTATATTCTAGAAAGGTATACAATAGCGCTATGAGCATCTAGTGTATTTGAGGGATATAGAGTGTTTGTAGGCATAAGAGTGTTTGTGTGTCTTTATTATTGAATATTTTGGAAGGTAGATATAACGATATCGACAGTATACCTTAGGAGAGTGTTTTAGGTCGATACAATTCCAGGGTGCTATGAGCCATTTAGAAAATGATGTTGGTTTCTTAATTACTAGGAAAAATAGAAAACACTTGTGTATATTGTATGAATGCTAGAGGGTACAATATCACTTAGCTTTGGTTATTATTCCTCAATGTATATTCAAATGTAATCTGTGATTGCAATGAGTGTAGGTATGTTCTAATTTTAGAATATAATTTAGATACTTACACAAATCATTGGAATATTACATTTTAAATACAGTAGAGCCCATAACAGGGACACCTTTGGGGCCATCAAAGTGCCTCCTGAATAGTGTTGTCCCCTGAATAGAAAGGAGTTGACTGTAGTGTTATTATCTCTCATTATTTCCCATGATAAATGGTCCTGTTTCTGCTGCATAAAAATAACCAGTTAAAAACGCAGAGACAGACCCCCAGTGTCCGCTTAATAGTGATGTTCCCTTGAATATTTCCCAAAGGAGGTGTAGTGTATTTTCAATGACACTGAAAGAGACTAGAAACACGATTCGAACCAAGGTTTTAATAAGTAAACATAATTAAGCATCAATCTATATTGCCACACTGTTATAAAGAAAAGTAGCAATAATACTCTTAAATAAGTATAGTATATAATTGACAGGATGCTACAGACCCCAAGTTTTGGTAATGAGAAAAACATATGATTTGAACCCTAGAATTACAATGACAAGCACTAACCCACTGTGCCACTTTTGATAAATATATTATATGATATTATATATTAATATATTGTTATATATATAATATATTATTCATTTATCAGCATCAATTACCTTATCAAATCCATTAAATTTCTAATAATTGTGAAATTTCAATCTGTAGTTTGTATCAACAATTTTAACTGAAAACAAGAAATGTATAATAACAACTTTTAACTTCAGGCATTAGCGATGTTACCATAGTAACAGATGTGTGGATTCTACTTAGCTAAAGAATTGTTATATTGTGAAACCAATCAATGTTAATATTCCACCAGGTGTTCATGCACTTGCCTAAATGTAGGCCTATTATGATTTTAAAACATATTTATTGTGGTTGATGAATAGGACTTTTGTTTAGCACTTTACTGAACTTGGAAACCCTTACGGCAACATTGAATTCAAAACCTTTGAGGTACCTATTGCACCGCATGGCAATTTCCATTCACTATATTGACATTACCGTATTTCTTTGATATTTCTTTTCTCAAAGCAAAAAGATTTTTTTTTTCTGTCAGAAAATGAAGTTACCAAATTAGTAAGAATCTATTCCATTTATCACATACATAAACATATGACCATTCAAAACTATGGTGTAAACAAAAACTAATTAATTTTATATTATCTTATTGTTGTTTTGTTAGCATAATGCGATTAACCGTTTCCAGACTAAGACTTACGGTGGAGGCTCCTTTTCTTTTGTTGCATCTTCTCTTCATACATACAAACTCTCTCCTTTTGAAAAACTTTCACTCACTTTTGACTCATTTAAATATTAATTTAAGAACTCCTTTGTTTAATAATAATAATAATAATAATAATAATAATAATTTAGGTATTTATATAGCGCCAGAATCAACTAAACCGAAGTAAAAATCAAAGGCACTTATATTGGATGTTAAAAAGATGCGTTTTAAGTTCTTTTTTAAAAATAGCAATAGAAGTTGATTTAGTAAAATGACAAGGGAGAGAATTAGCAAATTTCAGGATACAATGCACCTTATCATCTTTTTGCAATTGGCCCTTTATAAATGTTTGATTATTATTATTATTATTATTATTATTACAGTGCATAAGCCTAGTATTAGTTAATTTTTACCTTTCTTTTATTATTAATTTCATAATGTGATCCTAACTGTATCGAGATGAAATTGCTGGTGCTGGAATATATTAAATGAAAAGCTCCCTCATTTCTTATTTGTTTAGAAAAATATTTTATCATAACATATGCATTAATAAAGACTTTAAATGTCCTTCACAAAATTAGAATAAATTAAAATTTATTAGAAGGTCAGTTAGGTTATATGCTAGTGTCCTGTATCTGTTTGTTGTGATTTATGTTTATTGTGTCAGACTATATCTTGCTAAGTTCATATCCATTAGCCAATCACCTAATTTCTACCACTTAGCCCATCTGTTTAAACTCGTAAAATGTTACGTATTACTTCAGAATTTACAGATTACGATAATGCACGATATATATTGGTGAATTCCCTGTAGTATATTGCTTTGTTTAGATGGAACAAGATCTGCGACATTGTAACGATTTGATTTCTATTGTAATTTGATAGCAATACAAAAGAACTTGATAGCACTGTTTTCGGTATATAAAGACAAATTTTAAATGTAAAAAACAGTTAAGGGTGTTTTAACTCAAATTGCTAATTTCAGGACAGATTTAAAAACTCATTTTTTTAACTTCTTCATTTTCTGCCATTTTATTTTTATTGTTAAACACATAAAAATATGCGTTTATATAAAAATAAGAAAATAGAAATCTAAATACGATTTTAGTTAATTATTAGATACAGTAAATTCAATTTCACAAAATCTTTCAAGAGCTCTCTAAAATGTAAAGCCGTGAAAATAAAAACTACTGTATATCCTAATTACTGTGTATATTGCATTGAATTTAAAGATGTATTTCCCCCCAAAAACATGAAAAATGTAGATTAACTAAATTAGAAGGTTTCACTTGTAAAATAACATAATAACCATTTTTTGCTTTTAATTAACAGTTTTTCTCAGGTAAATCAATTTTGTTTAGATCTAATTTTTGTTCAAAATGGATAACTATTATGTGACATTAAAATTGCATATTCAAAAAAACAAATTGTACAAATTAATTTTCAGAGGGACAATACATCTTTAAAAAATCTTTGAAAACCCAGACTTAAACATGGCATAAAAAAAATACATACTTGATTATATTACACAAATTAAATGTCACTAAAGCCTTTCAAATCTCTCTCTAATGCTGCAAAAATAAGGACTATTCCTTGATTGCCGTATATAATACGTGATTCTTTTACAATTAAAACCCGGACTTGTTAAACATGGCATAAAAAAACAAAACATGCTTTTCGTCCTTGAGTATGTCATTAACATTCCTGGAGCAGGCTAGTAATTACATCCAACTCCCATTAACGAAAGATACTAAAATAATAAATCCGCAATAAGAGGGTAATTACACTTTTCAAATCGTGCATCTAGCTAATCAATAAATAATAGCACTGAATCTGTCGTGCTCGTTGGCCGACGTGCTTGCCATCGAATCCGAGGAGTTAAGTTCCAGGTTGTTTTTTTTTGTGGGTGTTGCCAAGATATTGGAGAATGCTAATATTAAGTCAGAGACAATCCTGTCATTAAGCTATTCCCTTCTCTAACGATCAAACTGCCAACATAGCACCATTTAGTACATTTTTAATTATCATTAATTTATCTAATTTGTTTTGAAATAAAAAATATGACACATATGTCAAAACGCATTTTTCAATTTCATTTGTTTGTAAGAATATCTATACTTTCCACAAGTCTCTATCATTGATTCTTTTTTTACATAGTGTTCAACAACATACATTTCAGCTTTTGTATAATGGCATGCCAAGTATGACAAAATGTTTCTTTTAATGAACATCTCGACAGTTTCCATCTTCTCTCAATCCCACACCTTGGCATCCCTGTCACACTATGATCAAATGTCCATTACCTAAATATCTCTAGCAGTATTAATGCTTGGTCACTCCAAAAGCTGAAACTAAAACTGAAATAGAGTATAGCCATGATATTGTCCATCTAGGTACCTAGTTTTTATAAGAAGAGATATCTTTTTCTTGTTATCGATAATATATAAATGCCTTCAGATGATGATTGTAAGTGCTCTGATATCAAATTACAGGAAAATGAATCCTCAGTGTGCAGTTTCTGTCATTTAGTGATATCAGTGAATACCACATTAAGTATCAATGTATCTATCAATACATCACTATTTACTTATTTATTCAAGTTTGCTTCATATAGAGTATTTATTGTATCTGTTTTCTGTTTCATAACTTTAAGTGGCAACTTTCGTTGCTGTTGGTTTTGCTGAAATAAATAAAATTTTTAAAAAATATCACATCGAGAATTTTATATTATTTAAAAATTATGTTTTATGCTTTTTGATGGGATTATAAGGGTTTATTTTAGTGGATAAGCTAAACTGTAAGCATGAGGTTAAGTGTCTATGGACTTTGTTATTTAGGTTGTTAGAGGGATCAGAGGCAGGGGTGTAGGTACTATTGATTGCAACTAGTTTGTTGATTGCCACAATTCCAACGGTAAAGTAAATCAAAATAAATAACAAAAATAACAATAGTACTTAGTGATTATAATAAAATTTCAAAAATCACAAAACCTGCATCCCAAAAATGAGAAAAAGTCCATCCCAAAAAAGAGAAAAACTCCATCCCAAAAATAAGAAAAGCTCTATCCCAAAAAAGAGAAAAACCCCATCCCAAAAATAAGAAAAACTCTATCCCAAAAATGAGAAAAACTCTATCCCAAAAATGAGAAAAACTCCATCCCAAAAATGAGAAAAACTCTATCCCAAAAATGAGAAAAACTCCATTACAAAAATGAGAAAAACTCTATCCCAAAAATGAGAAAATCTCCATTACAATAATGAGAAAATCTCCATCCCAAAAATGAGAAAAACTCCATCCAAAAAATGAGAAAAACTCTATCCCAAAAATGAGAAAAACTCCATTACAAAAATGAGAAAATCTCCATCCCAAAAATGAGAAAAACTCCATCCAAAAAATGCGAAAAACTCCATCCTAAAAATGAGAAAAACTCCATCCCAATGAGAAAAACTTCATCCTAAAAATGAGAAAAACTCTGACTATCCCGAAAATGAGATAAACTCCATCCCAATACGTTTTTTTTATTTTATGAGAAAGATCTGAAATTCCAATAAAAGAAGATAGTGTATATGGTTCTCATTGTTATTCACTAACTTTCGTCTTCTAGCTGTTTCTCATCAATTTTTAATTGACCGCTTGAATGAATCACAAACAACGAATCTCCGGTCGCCAGCAATTCACTGTGATGTCAGACATGCTATAATCTTTTGTTATTCTTGTCAATTAACACTGTTTTGGTTTGTCATATTACATGATTCATCTCCGGTTAATATCTTTTTAATGTTTATATTAGATTACTATTTGATCAAGATGAATTAAATAGGCACTTAGTAAATGTGAATATACTTTACTAGGTCTCCCTCTAATTATAAACCATTTTACGATTTGAAAAGATAGATAGTTAAAAACACACCGTAATAAAAGATTACTCCAAAATAAAGACTTCTTTCAATAGAAGACACTACCACTCTAATAATGACCATTCCAACTAATGACCACTCCAACCAATGACCTTTGAAATAAGGACTCCTACATCTCAAGATAATAATCAATAGAAGACTCAACCCAGATTCAACAGTATCTGGTTTTCAGAAAGATATTCGTGTTATTTCAATGTTTAAATTACAGATTCATTTTGCATTTGCTTCAATAAATAATAAGTATGAAATAGTTTTTTTATCTTTTATGAGTCTCTCTCATCTTTATTTGAGTGTAGGTTTTAACTCCTTGATCCACATTATTATATAATACAATTTAATAATATTATATATCAAGTTATCAATTTTGAAATATGAAATAGTTATTCACAATTGATCTTTTATATTATATTCATTTTGACATTTGTATTAAATTATAATATAGAATGAATTCAATATACAGATCTTCCATAATCCCCCTTCAGTTATCATCTACATCATATTTTTATTTTATAATGAAATTTTTGATAAATGTTTGTTAAAGGAGGACAGATTTTTGTAATAATCAGGATGATAATATTTCAAAGCTGTTTTTAGGGAGTAGAAGGCTGTGTGCAGAGATGTGGTATGCAAGACTGAAAAAAGTGGCTTAGCAGAGGGTGCAAAGGCCCCTAGTTTAGCATCCAACGGTAGGCAATTGCATCAGGCTGCTCATGCTTTGGGGCTCCCTTAAGCTCTAGGCCCTGGGTTCTTAGCTAGGAAGCACTCGTAGCCATTGTGCCACTGACTGAACAATGAGCACCGTTTAGTGACGTCTAGTTTATGCGCTTTGTATGAAGGAATATGCAATCAGGATTTTTTTATGAATGATGAATGAGCTTCTTCCATTTAGTTTCTAATTTCTTATTGCAGTAACTAATTTAGCATGAACATGGTAGAACAGTTAGTATTAGTAAATATATAGTACAGTTGGTACAGCATCCGTTTGACGTGTTTGATTTCAGAACATTACTCAATATAATGTTTTATTACTTGTATTATTTACAGGCCCACTGCTATAATGATTTCTCAACTTGTTTAATAAATCATTCACAAATTTCTTCAAACAACTTGTCTCATTGCTCAATAGATCAACCAGTCTAAAAAACTTGTCAATGTCTTATACTTTAAATCGTAAATCTGTGTAAGTTTAAGAAAATCAATAATTGACTGGATTTTTATCTTCGTGTGTTCAAAATAAATAACATGCTGGCGTCATTTATTGACAGATTTTTTACTTTACGTTAAACTGCTTGTCAGTATTTGACTGTCATTGCGAACATTTGAGGAAACACCGATCAATTATTGTCGTACTTGTACCAGATACTCGAGCGCTTTCGATTTGCGATGAACTAGGGCCTATGGATATTGTGTCATCACCTGAATCTAAAATCTGCCAAAAAATGTCTATAATTCTTGATTCCTTCATACAAAGCACATTGGACTAGATATCACTAAATGGCGCTCATTATTCAGCCCACCACATCTCTGCACACACCCTTCTGCTTCCTAAAAACCTGCTTTTACCATCCTACTTATTACAGGAATCTGTCCTCCTGATTCAAGTGATGAAGCACTGTATCAGCACATTGAATCAAAAGTTCTTCATTCTGGTAAAACCAGTTTAGTTAAATGATGGCATGTCACTACCATATTTGGGCACATCACATTTTTGTTGTCAAACTAGTTTGATAGTGTAGACAGAGCTTAACTATTTTTACAAACTCGCCCTACTCCTTTCACTTTTACATTAATCATTTATATCCTGCAACTACAGGTATGTCCCTTCTTTTTAGAAATACTTTTAAATGTGTTGCTCATAGCTATGGGAGAATAGTCTGTGAAGAGTTTAAAGATTAGAAATAAATAAGAGGTAGGATTGTCAGCCGTAAGTAATTTGAAATTTCAAAAGAGACAGTATGATGATGTATGATGAAAAGGTTTAGTTGTTGAGTATCTGCAATAACCTAACAGCAAGTCCTAAGTTTAATCTGTTCCATGTTTTCTAGTAAATCGCTACTTGACGCTTCAGGCAAAAACAGATAAAAGTAGTTGAAAACATAATCCTTCTGGTCAATCCCATGTTGTTGACTTAGTTTCACCTTTCTAAGAAGTAAAAATTTAGCATTGAAGGGTAAACGGTGAAGGGAGGGGGTGTAGAAAAACATATGTAGAAAATAAAACTTCATTATTATATGTGGAGATATCTCTATGCTTCTAAAGCTCTGTCTACACTACCAACTAGTTTGACAAAATAAGTGTGATGTGCCCAAATTTGGTAGTGATATGCTCAAATATGGTGGTGATATGAAATCATCATGTCCATATATGGGCACATCACTTTTTACTCGGGGTACCCGAGTCTAGGACTTACTCATGTTCTCCTCCTCCTCCTCCTCCTCCATCTGGACACTATTGAGTAAAAAGTGTGATTTATAAAGTACTACTCCTCCCTTATTCGTTGTAGTATTGAGCTCGGATTTAGCATGAATATACTACAGTTACATGTCCTCAAAGCTATAGAGCCGGATTTTTAAATTTCAAACTGGATGCAGCCATATCACGTCTCGAAGATGGTACCGTATAGCCGTATTTGGTAGCGCGGTTATTGATGTGTATGTGACGTTGCATCCGGTCTTATGACGTCATTACAGCTTCTTTCGCTGTACCCCGAGTATTGCACATTCGTGCTTGTTTTGTCACATAAAGTTTGATAGTGTAGACTGGGCTTAATGCTTGCCAATATCAGAAACTATGAATTGTTAAGATTTTATCTTTTTCAAATCAAGATGTACATACAGTGTATGATAAATAAATAATAAAGATATCTAGCAACATTTATGAGTTTTAGAGTTTTAATAAAGTCATTGATCGTTGTAAATGTATATGACAATGAATCATATTAGTTGAACCATTGCTTTATCTGTCATAAAACATAATAATATTTTTATTACTGTCAGTTGTTTTCTTAGTAATTTGTTTATTTTGATTGATATATTTTGTCAAAAAGTTTCCGCCTTGGCTTCCTTGAAATATCGATAAGTTGTAAACCATGCCTGCTTGTCTGGTGGTGTTTACACCTTTTAAAATTATCTACCGCATAAGGCATAAACTGCACTTATCTGGTCCATTCTCTGTGTAAACATATAAACATTATAAAACATACATACAGTATGACAAATGCATATACAGTAAGCCTATGCATATACAGTATGACAAATGCATATACAGGAAGCCTATGCATGTACAGTATGACAAATGCATATACAGGAAGCCTATGCATATACAGTATGACAAATGCATATACAGTAAGCCTATGCATATACAGTATGACAAATGCATATACAGTAAGTCTATGCATATACAGTATGACAAATGCATATACAGTAAGCCTATGCATGTACAGTATGACAAATGCATATACAGTAAGCCTATGCATATACAGTATGACAAATGCATATACAGTAAGCCTATGCATATACAGTATGACAAATGCATATACAGTAAGCCTATGCATATACAGTATGACAAATGCATATACAGTAAGCCTATGCATATACAGTATGACAAATGCATATACAGTAAGCCTATGCATATACAGTAAGCCTATGCATGTACAGTATGACAAATGCATATACAGGAAGCCTATGCATATACAGTATGACAAATGCATATACAGTAAGCCTATGCATATACAGTATGACAAATGCATATACAGTAAGCCTATGCATATACAGTATGACAAATGCATATACAGTAAGCCTATGCATGTACAGTATGACAAATGCATATACAGTAAGCCTATGCATGTACAGTATGACAAATGCATATACAGTAAGCCTATGCATGTACAGTATGACAAATGCATATACAGTAAGCCTATGCATGTACAGTATGACAAATGCATATACAGTAAGCCTATGCATGTACAGTAAGCCTATGCATATACAGTAAGCCTATGCATATACAGTATTGCCTATGCATATACAGTATGACAAATGCATATACAGTAAGCCTATGCATGTACAGTATGACAAATGCATATACAGTAAGCCTATGCATGTACAGTATGACAAATGCATATACAGTAAGCCTATGCATGTACAGTATGACAAATGCATATACAGTAAGCCTATGCATATACAGTATGACAAATGCATATACAGTAAGCCTATGCATATACAGTATGACAAATGCATATACAGTAAGCCTATGCATGTACAGTAAGCCTATGCATATACAGTAAGCCTATGCATATACAGTATTGCCTATGCATATACAGTATGACAAATGCATATACAGTAAGCCTATGCATGTACAGTATGACAAATGCATATACAGTAAGCCTATGCATGTACAGTATGACAAATGCATATACAGTAAGCCTATGCATATACAGTATGACAAATGCATATACAGTAAGCCTATGCATGTACAGTATAATGTACTTACTGTACTATATTATTCTTTATTGAATCTTTATTTACGAAGCTTAGCTAGCGTATTTTTTTATTTGTGTACCAAAATGTTTTTTTTTATTACGAATATTAAGCCAAAGCTAAACTACATTTTACTTTACTGGTATACCAAAAATACCTGAATTGTATTGTATTTTACTGGTTTAGTGAACTTCCCTGTGGTTTAATATCCCTGTGATTTGTCATTGGGATTTATTTCTAGTTTTGGCTGTCAGTAATTCCACCACATATTGTGTATAACAACATAACCCTATGTAATTGTCCATTAATCTCTCTCTAACAACACCCAAGAGACCAGAATACTTAACCTTTCCTAGCCAAATTGATATCAAAGGTTTCTAAACCTACATTTCATCCACTATGCTAATTTCTGCTTATAAAAAAAGCAGCTAAAATATGGTGTGAATAAATTACTATACTGTATGGGTCTGTTTCTGCTGCATAGCGCCGAATAAACCATTTATTTCAAAATAGATTTGAAATAATAAATGTTTATATTGACAGCATTTCCGCTCAATTTTTGCTCCAAAATAACTGTTTCAGTGGGTGTTCGTTGACAAATACTGTAACCCAAAATGCAATTGGTCCTGGCGGTTAATTCAAACGTTACTGCAATGTAGTTGAATCAAGGTCAGCAGCTGTCAATCAAATAACCGTTTTTTTATGTTGCAGATAAAAGTTGCACAGTAATAACCATTGAAATAACGTTCTAACACCGAATTGAATGGGTGTTTTTAACTATTATTTTTCCGCTGCCATTTAACCGGTTATTTTTATGCAGCAGAAAATTTGTTATGAAGACTACAGTACCAATTACAGGGGACACCTTCAGGACCCCTATTAAGGAGACACAACAAAGTGTTCCCTTAATATTGCTCTTTGTTCGTTTAATATTAGTATCAGCATACATGTTTATTGTAAAGTTTATCAGAGTATTTGAAACCTACAATAGCTGAAAATTAATGATTATTTACAGATTAATTTCCATCTGGTATCCTTAATAATTTATTAATGTGTTGTACCACAAAGAAAAATCAGGTATTAATTTTATCTTCTCATAATCTGCTGTATTCCTCTGGAATATATTAATAATTAGAATTTAAACCTCCTCTTGGTTGCCTGAAGATCACATCAAGGAAGATAAGTACAAATAAATCCTTTACTTGAACCAACAGACAATCAACGCACATCCCATAATGCATAGCTATTTTTAAATTACCAACAGAAGGCTACAACAAAAGCAATAATGATAGAGCTATTTCCAGTGGGATTCTGATTGTGCGTAAATATCCCATTGGAATTTACTGAAATATGAATATAGGGTAATAACGACGTATTCTGTACTTGAAAACTTAAGTTACTTGCAAACTCAGAAAGTTAGGTATTATCAATGGCGTAATGGCTATGAGCACTCACTGGCTAAACCCAGGGGCGCTGGACCTTATGGGGGCCTCTGAGCAGTGTCCAGAGGAAAAAACAGGAATTAAAAAATGTGTCGAAAAAGACTAAAACACCTGAGGCCTCCAGTGTTGGTGGGGGGTGGGGGGGGGGGCACTTATTATAGCCACGTGCCATCCAACACCAAGACACAGAGTCACTACAAATATTTTCTATCTTTTCCATTATTATGAGGATTTTTTTAAATGGGTGAATGTTTAATCAACGGTTGTATTTTCGTCATGAATCAAGAGATCGCACATTTGCAATAAACATTTTGTAAAAGCACAAGCCAACTTGTATCCACCAGCTGTTTTCGCGCAATATCTTAGCCTAGAGTGGAAGACAGTGTTGTGTGTTTGATTCTGTGTGTCCCTGGTTGAAGTCTTGCTTGATGCATTTTCTAAATATATATTTTAGTCGGTGGAGGAGATATTTTGCTGTGAAGTTGTTTATGAGTATAACAAATTATGAGGAAAATACACAACCAAGGATTAAGACGAGACAACCAGATCAAGTTTATACAGTACTGTAGTAGTCAATGTTTACAATTGATTTTGCTGTTGAAAATAAAACAAAAGTTTTACGTAAACAGAGCAATAAAAAAAATGTGAAACAACATGGGTTTTATTACAAACATTTTTTATTTGCACAAACATAATTATCATTTATCAAAAAATAGTATAATATTAATATAGTTTGCTTTGACCTTGTTTACTTTGAGTGGTGTAATCCTCTGGGCTTTATAAATCAATCATATTAAAAAGCCTTGACCTTGATGTTCTATTTTTACATAATCATACCATCATAAAGTGGAGAAAAATTGTGTGGATAGTGTACATTATTTTTCCCTAGGCTTCTCAGTTGATTTCAATACCAATTTCATCCTTGGAATAATTTTCTTTGTTCTAATTAAAAAACATTCCTATACTATGATTTGTGTAGTTAATTGCGTTTTTGTTAACCTTTTTTTAAACTTTTTTAAATGTTCACAACATTCAATAAGAAAAGGAATTCCTAATTACTGGTTGTTAAGTCTTGTTATTAATATGAGGGTAAGATTGTTGCACCAAGACAATCTAACAACAGGACACTGAGCTTGCCTTGCCAAGATAGGAACCAGTAACAGTAACTTTGATCTTATGTCTGGCTGCAACAAATACTGTACCAACAGTACTATACATTATGGCGCACTGTGTCTGAAAGGGGCATTGAACTGATTGTGTCACAGCCACAGACAAACCCTTTGATCTCCGGAGGTCAGCATCCTGTTGTTAGATTTCCTTGGTTGCGATGTAATTGTGTCAGGATTTGAACCATAGACCTGGAATTAGGCACCAAGGCACAGAGCCACTACAAATATCTTCTATATTTTTCTTCATTTTATTCTTGTAGTATGTAAACGAGTGGATCCGTAGAAGTAAAGGTTATTGAAAAAGGCAGTCTCGTTTCGTTGTTTGTCGTCAGGGTACTGAAAAGGTAAATTAGCATAACACAGTGTAATTTGCATACTGCTTGTTTCTACACATTAGAACCCCTGGAGACACCTTTATGACCCAACACAGTGCCTCCTGAATTAGGGTTGGTTGTTATATATTTTCACTTGTTTGTTTCATGTTATTAATGTATCTCCTTAATAGGTGTGTTCCAAAGAGGGGTTCTTCTATATAGAGTAGAGTGTCTACTTGGTATTGGTACTTCCCCTTTTTTTTCACTGTCCACTAATATTTAATAATAATTTTAATTCAGAATTCTTTAAAAAAAATGTGTTCTTATATTTGATATCAAATCAATTGTATAACATATGGACTAATATTAAGTTTGAATAAATTAAATTTACAAATTAAATTAAACATTAGATATTTGTGATGAATCGGAACAGTAATTATGTCGTAGATGGAGTTTACGATTAGTGCAATAATTGGGCATGTAATAGATTCCTGTAACTTACATTACAGTCAATAATAAGCATAGGACTTTTTACAAACAATAGTACTGAATTAATATTAGTCAAAAATGCACATAGAAAAAAAAACTTTTCCCAGTGGCTTTGCCGTGAAGAAAGTAGTCTCTCAATGTGACCTAGAAATGATACTATTCATTTTTCATGTCTTGTTTATCATTTTTTTTTATCAAGCATAATGAATCTGCTTCGTGAAAATACAGATACATAATATAGTTTATTGTGTAGATATATATATATATTTTAATATATTTTGTTTATGTCTTTCAACCATGTTAATGGTGGCATATGGTCACTGTAGGGTGATGATGAAATAAAAATAAAATAAAAATATTTCTCATTTGAGAAGGTTATAATATATTGTATATTGTACTAAAGTTCTTGTTGGATTGCCTGCACAAAAAATAGAGGAAAACGTCCTTGAGTTATTTAAGTGTGAGGCAATTATTACATTACACACAAAAATAAAATGGTGATTTAATTTGAATCAAATAATTGTCATGTTTGTACTTCTGCACCAGCTGATTCGCCTGCTTACGTACTTGAAACAATATATCACAAAACAAAATGATGAGATAGCTTTTGAAATAACAGTACAGTATTTGGTTTGTAAATATTATTACATTCTGTATTGTTTTATGTTACAGGCAGACAAGAGCCCTCTAGGTTGTAGAAGATCTCATGAATATTCATAGATTTCAGAAGTGTAGTCTTCAGTATGTTATCAAAGAAAGAAAAGTTCACTAATTTCAAACCGCATAAAGAATAAAAGGTTTATCAACTGATTCGAAATATAGAACCCTCCTTTTGAAGACCCCTCCTTTTTAAGACCCCTTTGAAGGGTACACATTTTCCTGTAACAAAAGATTGGTGATGTATGTTTTAACCCTGCATCCACAATAACAATATTAATATTTACTGCCAAGTTGGCCCTATATTCAGTGGACACCCTTTTAAAGGGACACTTCTTTGATTCTTGAAGGTGTCCCCTTGGATTGGAGTTCTACTGTATGAGATAATAGACATTTGTTTGCCAAATATAATATATATAATAATAGTTAACTACAGAAATTCTAATTTGTAATGTTTTAACACTATTTGTTGTACAGCAATTGCAATACTTTACTGGCCCTATTCATTCAGGGGACACCCTTTAAAAGGATCGCCCTTTATTGATTCTTGAAGCTGTCCCCTAATTGGAGTTCTACTCTATGAGATAATAGACATTTTTGCCAAATATAGTAATAATAATAGATAGTTAACTAGAGATATTCCAAAACAAAACAGACAATACCTATGACAAATGGATAAAGTAGAAAAGGTATAAATTGTCCATTGTGTGTCATAGAATATAATCAGTTGCATCTACAAATTTATAATATTCGTACCTATTCTGACATCAATGAAGCAGAATGAGCATTGTAATTTTATTTTATTTTTTAAAGTTTAATTGAAGCTATTGAACTATGGAAAATTTAAACCCAACATTACTGGCTGACTCTCCAATAAAATTTACAAAGCTTTATTATCGGTACCTTCATCTAATTATTTTAACCTCAGTCTTCCACCGCACACCACCACCCACCACACCCCTGCCACACTATCAAACTTTATGTAACAAAAAAATGTGATGTGCCCATATATGGACAAGATGATGTCATACCACTACCATATTTGGGTATATTTTTTTTATAGTGTAGACAGAGCTTTACACTGGGGCCTAGAATGAGTCTACCATTACTTGAGGCCCCATGACCTAATTCTTTGTATAGTCCTTACAATATGTTATGTATGTTGTTAATGTTATTTCTATATCATTACTTGTTTGCGGAGGCAAATTCATCAACAGATGTAGAAATAAGCCAATTGCTGATACCAATTAGGTTAATGTATGTTTTGTATATTTTATCAATAAATCAAATTATCTATATAAACACATAAAATGGGAAATGAAGATATATTTAGTACTCATGAAACCAAAATACTGGACATATAGTTAATCGAGTTAATTAAAGACCACTTTAGAACCAAATTTTGTTAGAGAAAGATCACTATAGAACCACATTTTGTAGGAATATTGTAGATATCTTCATATAAAGCACAACAAAGGCATTATTTACTATGGTACCTATATAATAATCAATGTACCTTATTGATTAACAGATATATATTTATTATATTTATTTCCAGCTTGCAAACAGGATGTTTTCTTGGCCATGAGAAAAATCCTGGTAGGCCTACTGATATAAAGTTGAGGCAGCAGATGACCTAATCTTTATAGGCGCACAAACAACTACAATGCTGGTACTCGGTAGTGAACAGAGTTAGAATTCCGACCCATAAAAGACTTTTAACCATCAAGCTACTAATACAGTTATTATAGTATTCATTTAAATATGTATTTACAGGCATAGAGAAACTCTAAACTACCCAGTATTATAATGGACATTTAAACAAAATAACAATATATTTAAATAAAGAGAGACTAAATATAGAAAGCAAAGCTTATAAGGGAAGGGGTGGGAGTTACTGTTATGGTCCCATGACCAAGTGTGGTCGTATGGTCACTTCACATATTTGATTTGATTTGATTTATTCAATATCGGCTCATTACAATTACAACAGAATACATAAAAATATATAATGAAACAAAAAGCCAGGATTGTCACAAGCGAACCCAATCACTGTTTAAAGACTTTCTTTTAACATAAATAAAATATAATATAAAAATAAAATAAATGACGAAAAAAAATTAAATAATAAAAATCTAAGACATTATGTAAAAAAAATACAGCAGGGACCAGGTAAAATCAAAAGAAATAGTGTTGGCGAAGACTAGTCTCGAATTCTCGAAACCTGCCAAGGAGAGCAAGCTCACTTAATTCAGAGGGAAGACCATTCCAAAGTTTACAGAATCTAGGAAAGAGTGAAGATTGAAAACAGATAGTTCGAGCAAAGGGTGGCCCAATAGAAGATCAAATTTGTGACGAGAAATAGGAGAAAAAAAAGAAGAAACATCGAGTTCAATAATAGGAGTGTATAAACATTTGACAACAAAGATAATAGTTTGTAAATCAATCCGAGAAGTCAAAGAAGGAAGATGAAGGAGAGCTAATCTTTCGGCGTAAGTAGGACGTTCAAAGTGTTTACATGGAAAAAAGTATCTTGTAAGAATGCGTTGAGGTTTTTCAAGGAGATTAAGATGAGAAGCCAAATGTGGAAACCACACAGGAGCACCATATTCCAGAATCGGACGACATAAGGATTTGTAAAGCAGAAAAAGAGAATGAGAGTCATTGGTACCAACAGTACGACGGATAAATCCTAAAGTCCTGGAGGCAGAAGAGTGAACAGCTAAAATGTGGTCGTGCCAGGAAAGGGTACTACTATTAAGGGTAATGCCAAGGTATTTATAATTTAGGCCTATGGCTGTTAGTTAGAGATAGAGGGATATCATTAAGAGTATAAGGGTAGAGTGGGATTTCGAGAGCGAGAAACGTGCATAACTTTACATTTATTGATGTTAAGTGACATTTTATTTCACCAGTTCCCTCCACAAGTCTTCGTTATGTGCCAACATCTGTGTTTCTGAGAAGGACTTTCTAGTCCATTCCGTGATGTTATCTAACCCATTTTTTCTGCCTCTTATTCCGATCCCTTTCAAGATGTTCATGGACTGATTATTGTTTCACGTGATACAGCCCATCATTTCAAAAGTAAACAATTCAAGAGACATTGGAGAAAGGCGTTGTGGTAGGGAGATCTCTGTATAGAGAGATGTCTGGTGGAGAGATCTCTGGTGGAGAGATGTCTGGTGGAGAGATGTCTGATAGGGAGATCTCTGGTGGAGAGATGTCTGGTGGAGAGATGTCTGGTAGGGAGATCTCTGTATAGAGAGATGTCTGGTGGAGAGATCTCTGGTGGAGAGATGTCTGGTGGAGAGATGTCTGGTGGAGAGATCTCTGGTGGAGAGATGTCTGGTGGAGAGATGTCTGGTAGGGAGATCTCTGTATAGAGAGATGTCTGGTGGAGAGATGTCTGGTGGAGAGATGTCTGGTGGGGAGATCTCTGTATAGGGAGATGTCTGGTGGAGAGATGTCTGGTGGAGAGATGTCTGGTGGAGAGATGTCTGGTAGGGAGATGTCTGGTAGGGAGATCTCTGTATAGAGAGATGTCTGGTGGAGAGATGTCTGGTAGGGAGATCTCTGTATAAAGAGATGTCTGGTGGAGAGATGTCTGGTGGAGAGATGTCTGGTAGGGAGATCTCTGTATAGAGAGATGTCTGGTGGAGAGATGTCTGGTGGAGAGATGTCTGGTAGGGAGATGTCTGGTAGGGAGATCTCTGTATAGAGAGATGTCTGGTGGAGAGATGTCTGGTAGGGAGATCTCTGTATAGAGAGATGTCTGGTGGAGAGATGTCTGGTAGGGAGATCTCTGTATAGAGAGGTGTCTGGTGGAGAGATGTCTGGTAGGGAGATCTCTGTATAGAGAGATGCCTGGTGGAGAGATGTCTGGTGGAGAGATGTCTGGTGGAGAGATGTCTGGTGGAGAGATGTCTGGTAGGGAGATCTCTGTATAGAGAGATGTCTGGTGGAGAGATGTCTGGTGGAGAGATGTCTGGTGGAGAGATGTCTGGTGGAGAGATCTCTGTATAGAGAGATGTCTGGTGGAGAGATGTCTGGTGGAGAGATCTCTGTATAGAGAGATGTCTGGTGGAGAGATGTCTGGTGGAGAGATGTCTGGTGGAGAGATGTCTGGTAGAGAGATGTCTGGTGGAGAGATGTCTGGTGGAGAGATGTCTGGTGGAGAGATGTCTGGTGGAGAGATGTCTGGTCAATGGGTGTATGAATGAGGATTTTTAAAACTATTTTAAAAGAATTTCCCGCAATTATGGCTCTCATCTTAAGCCAATCATAAGAAAAAAATGCTAAGATCCATGAGTAATTATAACATTAGTTTGATGTATGAATTAGATCTTCTTCTTCGTTTCAAGCTAAATATTCTTCCATAAAATACCATTAATATGTAAGGAGAGTATGGTGATTAAAGCATATGAAACGCTATATGGGATCATTTATTACTAAAAGATAACCCCGAAGCATTACACTAACAATAACGTCGGCTTCACTCACCAATTAGACAGTCGTATTTTAACAAATTTAGCCTTCTTATTCGATATAAAGAGTACGTTTGTGATGGTTATTACATTCAGTAGATCCTACGTGCCTCTGGGTACAATTGTTAAATTACTAACTGCGTTTCAATGTTCAGATTGTATACCTTTTGTGGGTTAATTTTTAACTTTAATATTCTGTAATTAGTAAACATCAATTTATAACGGACTGTGATATCGTTTAAAGAAGTTCTAGATGTATTAATAAGTTACTTGGGTAACTCACAAGTATTTCCATTAAAGATGTATTGTAATGAAGAATAATTAAAACAGACTTTGAATAGGTTATTTTGTATAGTCTTAATAGAATAAATCTCTTCCATAGAAAAAAACGAAAAAGAAACATGTTTTCTCTTATAAAATGACAAAATAAATGGTTAAATTCAACAACAAAAAACCCATTTACGGGCAGCCAATTTTCTTTAAATTACAGTTCAGGTAAATAACATTTTTTTCGATCCAATTTTTGGTCAAACTATTATGTGACATTAAAATGGCACATTCGACAAAAAAAATTGTAAGAATTATTTGTTGAGGGTGACAATATAAGCCTATATCTTTAAACGGCGTTAACTTCATTACAACACTATAAAAGTATAATACCATATAGTAGGCATATTCTTTATTTTTGGTCAAAGTGGATAACTGTTATGTGACATTAAAATGGCACATTCGACAAAAAAGAATTATTTTTTGAGGGGACAATAGGCCTACATCTTTAAACGGCGTTAACTTCATTATATAACACTATATAAAAGTATAATACCACATAGTAGGCATATTCTTTATTTTTAAAGAAAGTAGCATTTTAATATATAGAATCCTATAGCCTACCGTACTATACGTTAAGAAAATCTAAACGTATGCAAGTAAAATATAATGGTAGTGATTAGCGCAATAAAATATATCCATATTTATATGGATTTGATCTAATGGATGGGATATCAAGGTTTCTGCTGTTTTACTAATTCGTTTCCTATCCTATTTGGCGCCTTTTATGCTTTATATCCATCAGGCTTATCGCTAATGGCCTCTTACATGTAAAGTGACATATTATGATATTCAAAACAACAATTTCACAACTGGGATATTTGAAAATACTAATTTGTTTTACGACTCAACGCGGTGTTTCAAACTGCGGAGGTCAGAATACATAAGTGGCATTAATACGGGCCTTTATGGTATGATCAATTTTACAACTGGGATTTGTACCGTATACGATTTCTCCTTGAAAAAAATAATGCGTTTTAAATGGTTCTGAATACTTCTACTCCAGCGCGTAAAAATAAGTTTAAACAAAGACAAAGTGGTTTGATACGGGTTTATTGGTAATGGCTTGTGAAGCCATTATGATATTCACAACAACTTTGCCTATTTATGAATATGCAACGATTATTATTTGAAAGCAATAATTTCTTCTACAATTCTTCAAATGTTGCGCAAATATACGCGAGAGTTTACTTATTGTCTAAAGCTCTGTTTACACTATTTGACAAAAAAGTGAGATGTGCCCAAATACGATAATAAATTTATATAGATTATTACAAAATTTGACAAGTGTGTTACAGGTATATTACACAATACATCAATTATTACAAAATACGATGAACAGACTTTGCGCGCTTAGCCATAGAGGGAAAACTTAAATTTTAAAAAAAGAACAAACAAATGGGCTTATTTTGTAATGGCTTTATTTAAAGTAATGTTTAAATTGTGTGATTTACGGTACATCATATCTAAACTAGAATATGTAAACGATTTTTCCTTTTAAAAGTTTTTTGAACATTTTTCTCGACACTAAGTACCTGCATTGCGCGGTGCTTTCAACAAAGGCAATGTGGCATGTAGGCCTACTTTGTACAGTATTTGCTTTTTTTTCGTATCATCGCCCAAATGAGCCATAAACACTATATATGTAACAGCATGTGTTGGCTTAATAGCATTTTTAGTTTCTGTCGTAATCATCCGGTGAAGTAAAAGCTGTTATGAAATATTGATGTTGAGTAGGCCGGTAGTGAACTAATCCTTCGATCATGTACGTATGTATTATGATGTGATGACCATTTATAACTAGTGTAACTTTGCTTATGGCCTGTGCGTCTCACATGGGCTATTAGCCTGAAAGTGTTAAAATGCTTTCCTGTTAACTCTGCAGTATATGTTTTTCCGTGGTTAGGCCTAGAATATGCAAGAATTATTTCAAATGTTCAGTATTATTACACGAGTAAGTTAGTCCAAACCTCTTGATATGTTTATACCGAAACTTTCATGTACCGGCTTAGGTGCATGTATATCTTACTACGAATCAGGCCAAACACGATAGAAATAAGTTAGCTAACTTACTATCTTTCTGTTATTTGTTACTCTCAGTAGGCTTATATGTTTTCCCTGTGATTAGAGTATGGCAAGAATTATTTTATATCATCAGTAGGCCTACTAAAATGAGTTAGTCCAAGCCTTACGGATATGTTTATTGCGAAATTTTTAAGTACCCCTTATTTCGTACTACGAATAGACTTCACACTTCAGTACGGTACCATATCAGACCCAGCACATCACATAGCTACACTATCCTCTCCTAGACTTGTCCCAAATCTGTATTCATTGTCTTTTTTTAAATTTTTATTTGTTTTTATTTCGATTTTTGTCTGAAAACTCAAGTAATACACGTATGAAACGCCATATGTGCAAAAATATTTATATTTTTACTAATAATATTAAGACAAAACTCCGTCTGGAGCCCAGACTATATCCTCTACCTATATCGTTATAATCCTAAAGCTCTGTCTACATTATCAAACTAGATTGACAAAAAAAAGTGTGATGTGCCCAAATTTTATAATTAGATAGCTACTATATTAGCCTAGGTTGTAATACGCTATACGAATTACAGATAGGCCGTTGTATACGTAATAACTCGTAATATTATTATATACAGTATGATATCAATTAATGGAGGATATAATCAATATGTATTGAAATAAAGGTATGTTACCCGTCAGTTCCTGCAATTCCACTAGTGCATAAAAAAGCATTATTCATTAGCGTTAAAGTACAGTGATCCAGACCCCGAGGCAGTCGTTTGTCGGCCCAACATTCACCATATTAAAATCTATTAATCTACGCTACTCACAAAATTGATTATATTTGATGTTTTTTACAAAGTATTTTGACAAGCACGCGACAACAAGTTGATGATCTTAGTGTATCAATTGGCCGGATTTTGTATAGGCAGGTAATTTCAAAATGACAGATGCTCTATTTTTTAGTGACATCGTATGTTTATTTTGTTAAAATTCAAAGAAGTATAGATTTTTACAAATGTCGATACGTTCTAAGTCATTAAAAATTATAATTGCGAAAAGAAAATATGATATTTATTTCTAAATTAAACCATTAGGATATTTCACTATAATATCGCTATGATTAAACTTGAAATAAACATATACTTTTATAGTTGTGTTGTGTTACTTTAGTTGACCTCTGTACAGATTTGGCCCATACCTTGGGATGTAAGCAGGTATTAGTGCGTATATAGTTCCACTGTCATTTACATTTTGATTATGGTCGGCAGTTTAGTATCCTGGGCTAATTATAAGCCGTCCCGCCAAGAAAAAAAATTGCCATTTAGCTTTTGACAGGGCAGAGGCATTATGACATACAAGCTTAGCCTATAATGTCGATTTTTGTATTTGTTTGCGGTCCTCTGAATTATTAGTGCACTTAATCCGTCACTATGTAGGCTATAGTTTTATTTAAGCAGCCGCTATAAGTAGGCTATGCTTCTACTAAAACTGTACAACAATATTTCAAATGTAAAAAGCCGCTTAGAGTTGAGATAAATAGCTTAGATGAATTAATGCTCCTGCTTGCCGTTTTAACAAAATAGATAAATGAAAAATGTATTAGTGTAATTGGGTTTGAGATTGCATCTATTATACTCTAGTCAACGGTATATATGCATTTATCTTAAGTGCATGGCCAGTTCTTATTTTTATATCTAACGTGGGTTGACGATAAAATCTTAGTTAGAGGTTCATTTTTAAAGCTATTTAATAGAGATTGTACGCGTGTTGTAGCCGTATAAATATATTGCATTGGGATACCACAGTAAGTAGATAGTATAAACGCAGCTTCGTTTAATCGGCGTTCAAAGTAGCAGAGTTGTCCAGCGTGAGCCTAAATTCAACGTTTAATTTTTACTTCATAGATATATTGTGAACTATATAATATATGCTTTCATCTAAAAGATGACTACGTGCTATGTCTGAGTCCGTATATTTGGTATGGACACAAAATATCTGTTTCTGCAGTGTTAGCTTATGTATGTCTTTCTATGGGCCTATCGTACAGTTAGATAGAAAGTATACAATTCCAAGTTGTGATTCGCATTCGTATACACAGATATTATGTATCCAATTTAGAACTCACAACAAAATCGTGCTTTTGTATAATACAATGATGATGATGATACATGCCCTCCGCCACTTTTAAATTCCATTTAACTAAATACTTATTTTTAGCATAAAAGAGATTGTTTGACTTTTTTTACTGTATATATACTAGGAAAAAGGGAAACTCCAGTAAATCGTTAGCATTTACTGTATATATTGAGACCCGGATCTTAACTATAAACTTATCAATTAGTATGTATAAACAAATCAATGAACGTAAACGTATAGTATAAGGCCTACCACTCGAGCGAGGCCGTATATTAAATGATAGGCCTTATAATATTTACTGTTTAATGATATTTCCACTTCAAATACGTCTCATTAGAATCCATAAAGGGAAATTTAGTTATACTAATCATGATTATATTTCATTTATCCTATAGATTCTTAAAACTGCATCGGAAGACTTGTGTGCCAAAACAAGAGACTGATCGAAAAGACAGATAGACGAGGCATTTGTTTTCAATGTTATCTCAATTGCTATTCTAAGCCAAAAATAATGATGTCGTGATGACCGCCCTATTACAGAAGCATCGATATATCTACAATAACTTGCTGTTATACTCATTAATTAATCATAGCATTGTATTACACGGATGTTGTGAGTGTTGATCAATAAAAACACCGGTATTCCTCACTAATAATAATAGTTCGCACAATGAGCTATTAAGCCGTCGCAGACAGGTAAATTACATTAATGTGCCAAAATTCTGTATAAATCATAATAAGGATTCATATAGCAAGATGCATAATTGTTACGACTTAAAAGCGATAAGCAATATTAACAAAAGTCACGTGTTGTTCGATTACTTTAAGCTTTCAAATCTCAATTAAAGATTGGATACGGCTCATCATAAACATACACTTAATATCTCTGTATATACAACGCACCATAAGCATTTAACATTTCCACGGCATGTGATTTATTTTAAAAACCAATTTATTTGAATCATGATTCTATTATAAACACCAGAGTCCCCATTTATCAACTTAATTTATATATAGGATTTTGAAATTTCAATCCTAAACAAACATGATAGGCAACATCTAAGCATGGAGAAAAGGTACGCTGAAGAATAGAATTACCTCATGTTGGCGTTCCATATTTACATTTGAAGAGTGCGGTGCGGACATATACATTCACAGGCTGGCTGACTTTGAGTAAAGTAGCCTAGTGAATCTGTATGCACGTGACTTGTTGAAAGAAACGCAAGCATTTAAGAAAAAATAAAATGAATTGTTTTTGTAAAACCAGTGTAGAGTGGAAGAGTATTATTTTGCTATAATTATCATATAAATCCGTTCGACAACCAACTTCAGCTTGTGAGCTTAATATATATCTATATACGCCACTTTGCATTGAGTTGATGGCTGTGAATGCTAGAATACGGGTCACCTCTTGTCTGCGACACAGTTACAGAATGTGTGATAGTTAAAAAGATATATTAAGCTTGCCTAATGTACCGAATCAACTTATATATTACAAATTAAACGTTGTTTTTTATTTCTTAAACCTAATTGATCGAAACGTTGAAATACTCAATTATAGTTGCCCATGCTTGGAGTAACCTGTTTATTCTTTTAAAAAATAACGACCAGTTCATAGGTTCGTGCTTTCATACGGTCAACAGCTGGTGTTGTTCCGGCCTTTTGACCATTGAGGTTAGAGGTTCCAATCCCACGCTGTCCACTAGTCTGTGCCATGTGATGAGACAATAATTGTACGGTACAAACACTGGAGATTTTAGGCAACGATACCGGTGCCAAAATCGTGTTGAACATGCATGGCACCTATGTGCTACCGAATTCTGAGAACTTTATATTAGGCCTATATAATAAATCGTTATACTACTGGAAATTTAAACGGGGAGGGGAAATCACAAACCGCATATTTATTCCTCGTGCTTACTTGCGTACTACATTTGGGAATCACAAATGCATAGTGTTTCACAAGCATTCAAACACGATACCGTATGTCGTTCGTACAAACGTTTCATACGTCACAAGTATCATCTCTTTGTGATGACGTCACTGAAGATTTGATTACATATGCCCGCAGTTTCATCTCTCAGTGGACATTAACACCATTGGAAGTCTCTAGAGAAATATATACGTATGATTGTGAATATCAATATATAATTATTAAGATGATAATAAAACACAATTATACATATAAAACAGAAATAAGATGACCGTATTCAGCTATATAGATCAGGTGTAATAGCCTACTACTAATTGGAAAAAAAGTCTTCAGATAGCTGTGAAAATGAAATTCATTTTTAAGAGTATCGTGGCATAGACGTGCTTTAATATAATCACTTTAATCCTAGCATTATATGGTACGCGTTTTACGTGCCTTGATTGTCAATGGCAACTGTGAAGGAATCATGAGTTGTAGGCCTAGTTTATGCTGCTGTAGGCCTAAATTATTAAAGAGTATCTTTTTACTATTAAGTATGCCTTTTATGCATAGTGCATGTATGTTCACACTGAAATACAGAAGAACCCTCGTTTGGCACACCCTATTAAGATGGCCCACGACCCTTTTACGGGGACACATTCAAGAGTCTATGAAAACGAACGAGAGAAAAACTACGACCAACCCAACAGGCCCAAGCAAGAAGACACCATTCTTGGGTCCTGAAGGTGTCCCCTCATTAGGGGTTCTACTGTAAAAAAACGTACTACTGTAGAGAGACTGTATATTGTTTATTCCCGGACAACTTAATACAAATAAAAATACGTAAAACAACGAATGAAAAGAAACTAGAAATATTATTTATCTACGAACAAAAAAATTTACATAACACATGCACATATTTTGAATAATTACTGGTGTTCCAACGACTTAAACTGGAAAAGGGATACCGTAGTAAGAGACAAAATAAAGAACACATTTAGGCCTATATTTGAAGATATGTTTTATTGTACAGTTTATGAAACGAAGAAGACGAGACTAATGAAGACGAAAATATTGTCAGCTAAATTCGGGTTGTTTAGGCCAATATAAAAATACACGGTACCTATTCTATGCTGGAAGCAATATGGTTCGCAGGAGAAGTGGTCTGTCCTGCTTAGAAATTGTTATGTCAAAACTGAGAATGACGACGAGCTAAGACACCGTGAATTGAAAATTGCGTGTATAGGCCTACAACAATCAATTCACAATCACACTCACAACGACGACACATATTAGGCCTAAGGTAAGTGAAAATGATTTGTATGTCGATTTTAAATTTCTATGTTGCCACCTGTTGCGACGCCTTTCATGTGAAATAATACGATTTTGACACTTTTGAGAACACGTGTTCAAAATAAGGGGTTTTAAAAACACCACGCTGTTAAGATAATCCTAGCGTTAATAACGTGACGTTGAGTTGAGTCTCCCAGCATGTTCTCCGCATTAATTAAGAACATAACCAATTAATTAGTAAATGGATTTGCACATGCCATGTAGGAATTAAGATGAATTCATTCATGCTTATACAGTTTATATAAAAAGATGCATCAGTTATTTTATAAGGCTTCTAAACCGCGGATGTTGAAAAGGCGATCCTCCATTTTTATAAATCCCGGAGTCCCTTTAATTTTGATTATATAAGAGATGTCAACGTTTGTAGTATATTTCTATTGATATTTTGAAAAGAGTTTGTGTAGCATTACCGATCCTGATATTATTTCTGCATAGGTTAAAGATGTATTGTCCCCTTGGAAAAATAATTCTTACAGTTTTTGTTGTTAAATATGCCATTTTAATGTCACATAATACCAAAAAATGGATCGAAAAAAATTTATTTACCTGAAAAAAACTATAATTGAAAGAAAAAAAATAGCCAAATTGGCTGTCAGCCAATGGGTTTTTATGAATTTAGCCATTTAGGCCTATTTTGTCATTTTATAAGTGAAAAAAAAATTTTGTTTCGTTTTTTTTTTCTATTGAAAAGACTTGCTCTATTAAAACTACAAAATAACTTTTTTAAGGGACAATACATGGCTATGCTTACTATGAGGTATAGCCTTCTATTGAAACATGTAATTTCATAAACTGAACACGTCGACACGAAAGTATTTGGTTCTGTCCACCTTGTTCTATTGTCACCATATACCTGTATTGTTTTGCATCACCATTTGACGAATGAATTGTAGGCCTATGTATTTTGGGGCATATTAGGTCTGGTATAGCACTTTTTATACAGTATTACATTTGAAATTACATGTGAAACCCAAGCCATATTACTATACATATTTATAGGCACAGGCTTCCTTTATTTAACTCTTGTGGATCTTTCTGCGCGGAGTGAAAGTTTGTTCTTGGCTTTACAAGTTGAAACAAAACTCGTTGCAAACAAGCCAACGCCGATCAATATGATCTCACCAAAACAGCATGTAAATCAACGTTTGTTTTGTTTGTTTTTACCAATAACATACGTTAAATTGATCGTTATAACTATCTAGTACAGATTTCAATATAGTTTAGTAAAGCAATTACCCGTATGCAACTATCAAACAGATCGCTGTAATCTAAACAATCAAACAAAGAAATAACCATCGGTTTATTTTATGAAATTTCATTCGATAAAGCGCCAGTTATTGTACAAATTCATTGTGCAGCCCAGTGTGAAAATAATTGTTCCGAACCAGTAGGTTGAAGATAGTGGAATACATGGTATTGTGTCCGTCCCTCGAAAAGAAAACAAAACACGGTTGCTGTTAGTTAGTGCTGTTAGTGTAATTTTATATCGAAATCAAATGGTTGATAAAGAAAATCGCGTGCGGGTTTTTCGGGAAGGAGAGAAGGGAGGTGCTATAAGAGATTCTCTAATTAGACACCAATTGTTTTGACACAGACGCGCTCGCCGTTTTTTATTTTTAAATCACGAATTGTATTGTATTGTATGACCAATGCCAAAATATTCCAATTAAATGCAGTGATATTGAAATAATTACTTATTTTTCCATGAAATAACTTAACAAAGTTATTAAAGTCAATAATTAGGAACGTCAACAAACCATATTACACAAACCATGGAGGAAAAAATAAATTATTTTTTCCTCTCCATGCACAAACCAACAGTGGTTGAAGGATTATTCCATTGTGATACAGGGGTGCTCTTTTGATTCCCCCTGTGGAGCACAGGCTATTCTCGGTTTATCTAGGTACGAGAGGCACGAAAGGGACTACGTAGACATGCATTATCGTTCCCAGTGCAGGCTAAACGATACCACCACCAAATTGGCAAGTTGAGGTCCAAATGCACTGTCTGCTAAATGCTCGTCCCCAATACCACACCCATCTTTTTTTAGAAACACCCCACACTATAATAATAACAATAGAAATACACCATTTTGACAACAATGTATAGTTTATTGCTGTTATCTCCTCACATTTACTGCTAAATTGTACAGGAATTGTATAAAAATTCATAATATAGTTAGTGATAGGTTAGAACAATGATCATGGCTTAACAGTGTTTATTTAGGACCATGTTTGTCAATCTGGCTACAATAACATAATAATTTTTTTAGTAGGCTTTTAATTCTACTGGGCAGAGTTGGTATGGTATAGAGTGTAATTGAGAGCTTACATAAGTGATTTTATCCAGCCAAAATTGTATGTTTAAGCCAGTTTGTGTCAAGCCTCTTAACACACCACACCCAACACCCACACCCCACCCCAATTTCACAAAAAAAACCTGCAAACACTGGTTTAAAATACTGTCACCAGCACATAGATCTTGTCACATTTGTAGCCTTATCCCCAGTTCCATTAAACTATGCCTTTTCTTTCCTTTTAGTACATCATCCCTGTTTTAATAATTTTCATTAATAGTATCTAGATAATTAAATGGATAATCAGTAAAAATGAGATTTATTTTTAATTGATAATATTATTTCTCTTCTAAATTTATCAAAATAAAATACACTCTTACAATTCACTATATTCTCGCAACTGAAAATGCACTTAAATTATGAGATATATTCTGTTATTAGCACCAATGGAAACAAACCAAAACAAATTTTAATCACAAATTATGTGCTGCCAACAATAACAAATCATATACACTCTTTTTGTTTTTGACCAATAATGAATTTATCAATTAAATATATATTGAAATTGTAACCCTTTTACCAGTTTTATAAGTTATATTTAATACCACATTCAGACTACATATTGTTGTGAGTGATCGGTTGTGATGCAATCGATGGTGATTGGGAGACCTTTCACACATAACAGAATCATGAATATATTTTTAACGGTTGGGTCAAAGGCCAAAGCCAAGCCAGGCCAAAGCCAAGCCGTGCAGAACCGAAACCAACATATTGCATACTCTGCAAATATAGTAACTACTTTTCGTATTATTAGGCCTACTACTTATAACAACCAATCAAAATGCGAACCATATGGTAGTCCAAATAGGATAGTAAAACAATTTATATTTATTCTTCCATTACAACAAAATCACTCCTCTTAATAATAGATTGTGTTAAGTACATTTACGTTTTAACATATATTCTACTGGTAGGAATACCAGATTTAAATATAAATATGTTTTTATATACAGTACACCTAATACCTTGCGTTTTGTCACATGACTTACACTTATGTCACCTGACTTATAGAACTTTAATACATACATTTATACAGTTCTGTTTTCTATAACAAAAACATTAATATTATTGGAAGTAAACACAATTTAAATTGATAAATCTTTTGATTTATTTACAGCGATATTGAGTTGATACCCGTGTATTCATAACATAGTCATTTTTTAGTTATGTGTATTAGTTTAGACTCTAGATTGAATTAAAAAGGGATTTTTTTCTTTCAATTAGATAACGTTTTAAAGATGTTAAATCCTTAACAAAAATTTATCCTAAAATGATTCAGAACTTGTTTTATAATAAGCACCTCATACTAGATTAATTTTATTAATGAAAAAATTTATTTATTTAAATATTAAATATATGACACAGCCTTTTATGTCATTAATGTAAAAGGTAAATTAGGAACACTAAATCTGTCATTATATAACCATGGATATAGGTCCATGGTATAACATTTACTGTACCCTGTATTTTAAGAAGATCATGTAAAAGTTAGTAAAAAGTGTCTATAATAATTTTACTGTAAATCAAATGTTTTAATGTGAAAAATTGGTGTAGAAAAAATATGATTGTTAAAAATTGATGATTAAACCAAGTACATTTGACCTTTGAACTAATGATGTCATCTGTTTGAAATATTGGTAGAACCATTCAGGTCCATGGTAGAAATAACTGGGACAATAGTGCAAAACTAATTCCTTCATACTAGGACCAAACAATAGGCTATAACAGCCTAAGTACTGTGCATGTTAATTAATTAAAAACCTACTGACTACATTGCTGTTGTGATTAGCATAGTCACGGAAGCTATCACAATGCTGATTTAGTATCTGAGCATGCTCAGTAATCATTTCATTTCACAATCATACTATTGAACAAACAATAAATAATAAACAAATTATCTCTTTATTATTATACATCATCGTTCATGTTCTGTTCCAAACTGATCTTCCCAATGGAAATCAGTTCCAATCATTTTGTAGAATTTTTTGTTCCAAGGCTCGTAAAATTCATACATTTTACGTAAAATATCTGGTCGTATTTCCGGATGTTTGCGTCCTTTTGTCTTTCCTAGACATTTCGATGTATCAAATCCATCCTTCTTTTTCAAACAAGGAAACCCCTTTGTTTCGTTGTGATAAAAATAACTTTCATCAATAACAATGTCCAATCCTAAAAATGTTTGTACACGTATTAACTCCTCGTGCGGATTCTTAATTAAGTTCTCCCCGTTAACGAATAATATCTGCTCTAACGGGAACACTTTAAGCCAATTGCGGATATGTTTAGCATACAGTCCTATCCGTATCACTCCCCATTCTGAAGATAACCTTCCATTCGCCTCAAAAAGTAGATCCTCAAAATCTTTCAAGTTTTTATAACCTTTACTCATTGTTTGAACATAGTCTGAAATTGCTCTCGTAACTGGATTTCTTAAGACTAAAATTAACTTGACTTTCTTTGACATCTTATAAATTCTTTCTGGTGCTTTTTCAGTTACGAAATATCCAGGCGTCTTTTCCAACGTAACCTGGCCTTCTAGAGAGGGTGGCATTTGCTTTCTGTAAGATACAAAAGATAAATACAGTATTAAATTTGACCCTTAGTGTACAATAATTTGTTTGTGTAAATTGTAATTGTGATTGTAATGTTGTAACACTAGAGTCTATGTTTAGGCTAATTATTGATAATAATAATAATAATTGCTAATAATTGAGCAGTAACAGTATGTGGAAAACTGCATAGTTTACAGGGTGGGCGGTTTCCTAAGCGGAAACCGCCCGTTGCTCTGCGTTGTGTGTAAATGAAATAACATAGATTCTATATTTTTATTACAGTTACCGCTCGTCTGTGTAATTGGCCATTACAGTTATACATGTGCCACAGACCTGAAGAAGGAGGTTAACAGAATACAACCATTTAAATAGTAAAAATTGCATGAGGGTGGGGCAGGGAAACTAACTAACTTATTTGGCCTGTTATAGTAAATTATATATTTATATAGTTTTAAGCTTGTTTTGTAACATGTAAAGTAGAATGAACCCTGGGATCTGGAGGCAAACATTGCACTTTGGTAGTACTTAAATCATTCATTCATTCATTCATTCATAAATTATAAATTGATGTAATGAGGATACAGGATGGTATGGAATAAAAGCACCATTCATTTCTGCTACGTTGACCACATGAACAAAGCAGGGAGTATTACCACACAGATACCAGATCCAATTGATAGTGTATGGCCTTCTGATAGTACAATCAAGAATACGGTAGCTCCTTTAGTACAATACAAGTACAGTAATCCTAGAGTTGATTATATACTTGATTCCCGTTAATTCAAAAGAATGGTAATACGTTGAAATAGATTTTGGTAACTACAACTTAATACAAACACTTTTGTTATATGGTTTCGCGAATTCCAATGATAACAGTTAATACTCAACAATATGACAGGATTTCAAAGGTCGGTCTTTCTTTACAAAAAGTGATTGAATAAAATCATGTGGATCTAAGTATTGCCTTATTGAATCTTTTAATTAAATTTATTTGAGTTAAAAGGAGTTTTGAGCAATTGTGCGCAAAAAACAATGCCCGTGAAGAAGAACAACATGTTATTGATAAGCTCTGTCTACACTATCAAACTTTATGTGACAAAAAATGTGATGTGCCCATATATAGACATATCACTACCATTTTTTAGCATACCACTACCATATTTGGGCATATCACAGTTTTTTTGTCAACAAGTTTGATAGTGTAGACAGGCGCTTTACAACTGAGAGAATAGTAAATATAGTTTAGAATTCTTTACACATACTGCGGGTTGTTGTAACTGTAACCACTGGTAAATACTGATTGAATTCAAGTGCAGTGTGAGTCATGTAAATTGTAATTTAAATTCCAACAACACATTGTGTATCCAATATTTAATCAACTCTCAAAATAATTTCTGCCTTTTATAACTTGAAATATTCACAATACTTTTAAACTAAAATATGTTTGTTGAATTTATGAATAACTTTCATATTTAGTAATAATAACTGCTACTGTATATACTAGGTCTCTATCTCTGCCATTGTAGCCCTGTTTTTAATAACATGCCCGCAGCTGTATTAGGTATTTCTTTTCCAATTATCATGTTTTAAGGCCCATTTACACTAGGGCGATAACGATCGACGATAAAAAGATAAATATGCATTTTCCATACCTAAAACAAAAGAATTTAAAAAAGTTTTCATCCTAGAACTATAGGATTATCATCTATGCTGCCTTTAATGAAAATAATATTTCCACACGTCCAATCAAATGACGTCATGATTAGTAAGAGCAATAATATCATTACAATACAACTATTTTATTGTTTTATTGATCATGACGTCATTTGATTGGACGTGTGGAAATATTATTTTTATCAAATACAGCATACATGATTATCCTATAGTTCTAGAACGAAAACTGTTCTAATTTCTTTTCTTTTATCCAAGAAAAATGCATGTTTATCTATTTATCGTCAATCGTTATTGCCCTAGTGTAAATGGGCCTTTAGGCTATGTTTATTGCATTGTTTAATATCTAGCTTTGGTTAAAATTACCTTATTCTTTTCTAATTATCATGTTTTAGGCTATGTTTATTGCATTGTTTAATATCTAGCTCTGGTTAAAATTACCTTATTCTTTTCCAATTATCATGTTTTAGGCTATGTTTATTGCTTTGTTTAATGATTATTTTAGCTCTATATCTTTCCCTTAGCCCTGGTTTAATCAGCCAAATCTTGACCTTTGTAAAATGCTTGTTCAACCATAAATTACACAAGCGTTTACAACCAAGAACAAAGCATACACGCTCTATTTTTTTTTAATTTTGCTGTTTCCCCAGTTGTTCTATAACCAAATTTATAAAATATTCAAAACCTCGTGATCTTATCATGGAGTGAATTGTTTCCTTGGCGAGCTTATCAATTGGGTAATATAGTCGTTATCCCATAATACTTTACTAAGTTGATATCAATTTTGTAGAAAAACAAGTTTACAACCAGGAAATCTAGATATATGAAGGACATTGTAAATACTATAATCGATAAAGAACATGATTAACAGAGAGTAGGTGTTTGGTTATCCATGCTTAATGCTGTAGGCAGTTTCATTGTAAAATAATCCACCTCTGATTTTAATAAGTGTCTAATCTGTTTACTTTTAATAAGTTGAAGTTCATGTTTGTTTGGCCTACTTAGTCATATGTACATTTAGTTTTTGTTTTGTTTTTGTACTTTTCAATATTTGTGATATACAGTATATAAATCCAGGCAAATTATTTAAAAAAATGACAATGCTGTGGGTATTAGTGGTGGTACCTCAATGGAGATACAAAATGACAATGCCGTGGGTATTAGTGGCTGAATCTCAATGGAGATACAAAATGACAATGCTGTGGGTATTAGTGGTGGTACCTCAATGGAGATACAAAATGACAATGCTGTGGGTATTAGTGGTGGTACCTCAATGGAGATACAAAATGACAATGCTGTGGGTATTAGTGGTGGTACCTCAATGGAGATACAAAATAAAATAAGCGAAAAGCTAAATCAAAACTATAAAGTAAAACAATCAGAAAAATTAGCACACAGTATTTATATGTATATATCAGGCAAAGAACATTAATTCTAAACCGCCCAATGATATATGTACTGAAATTTAATTAATTTGAAATGATAAAGATAAGGAAATCTGTGAGAAAGAGAAAAAGTCGCCCCAACTGATATTTCATCTTTGGAGAGGTCATCTTTGGTGACAATTTTTACATCATTGGGACAATGTCTCTTATTAGATTCAAATTGTTGAATATTGCATTTATTTTATATTTCTACTGTAGTAATGTTGCTCGCTTCATTTCTGTGACAATGTTTAATAAAACGTTCTATGTTTGTTAATCGTTGGTGACAATCTAAGAGTTTCAACCAAACATTGTTGAAATAAATATACTGCGTGTGTAGTGTCCGTGACAACAGTGTAAATAAGTCCAGACTGGATGACTTCACTTTAAGATTGGTATATAAGTACCTAGTCGTCATATCATCCGTAAATTACCTTTTAATCAAAACTTTTACATCAATGTTGTTATATGTCAGGATGTTATTGTTACAAATTGTTCTCAAAAAGAAAAATTCTACTGAAACAATTCATTCAAGCTACAGCATAACTATTTGCTGATTTTCAATTTATATTTGCTTGTACGCGGTGATATTATTTATGCGTCAATCTGTTAAGATTCTTGTGACCCACACGTTTATCGTTTAATGGCTTAGCTTGGAAAGGAAAGCAACGTTAATATGCGAATGACAACGCAAGTAGATGTTAATTGGTATGTAGAGCATGCCAGATTTCAAAATTAACTCTACGGTAGATTAAGATGGATTTGGTTTGTACCATACAAGAAAAAAAAACTCACAACAAAAACAATGTTACAATATGTCTGTGGTTTACCAGATATCTTGACAAGTAATGTATATTTCCGTAGGTATATATTTAGTAATGCTTATCTCATTTGCATAACAGTAATGGTTTTTGTGACTACCACACATGAATGAAAACCTCAAAACAACAACAATGAGAAACCACAAATAGTGTTTAGTGATATATTGGTTGTAGTCATAGTAAACCACCAAAAAATGAAAAAATATTATGTTTTAAAATATACTTTTGTTTACAATTCATCACATTTGTCTCTATTAGCCTACATTTTATGATACATGTGAAGATATAATTTTTCCACTGCACTGTACTACAGTAGTAACGAATTGATTCGCTTTAATTTGAGCATTGAGTGAAGTAGTGGAGCTGTAGCTTGGTGGTTAACATGCTTGCCTTACAATCCCAAAAGCCAAGGTTCAATCCTGACCTGAAACCAAGATTATACTGTAACTCACTATTTATATTCTAATCCCTAGCCCTAGTTTATAAGCACAAAATACTTTATCCCTCCTGTAATTGCTAGGTTACTGTACGTCCTGTTTGATGAATAATGATGTAAAAAAAATGTTATTGGAGCATGACAAGACAGTAGAATACTGTACTATCTTAGTGAAGTCTTCATGTCTGTACTTATTTACAATGTAGTCACGGACACATTACATATTGAACATTAGCAGAATAGTAAACAAAGGTATTGTAACATGTCGTAAAGTTTGTTGATTATATTTGGATGGATGCAGTAAATAGATACTTGTTATATCTGGTCTTTTTTATGCATCATTGCATCTGCTGTGTACACATTTCTCTTAAATATTGATTGCAAAATATATTAAAATACATCATAATATTTCCACCACGATTTATACATAAACTAGTGCGTTGGTGCATATGGGTTTAATTTAATAATGGTGAATTTTTATTTTTATGTATTATCGGTTAAAGTACTGTTGGCTACTAGGTAGTATTATGTTGCGTTCGTTCGATGCTGTGGAGTAATGATGCATAAGTGTTACACAATCAATAGCAACCACGTTCAATTTAGCGTGTATGATACTTATTCTAAATTGTATATGTAGATGATTTGTTGGATATCTTTCTGATTATCTCTCTGTGTACACTTGTAATGAAGTGTGCTCAGTAAGTTGGCTCCCCGTAGTATTATTCCCAAGAATGTATAAGTATACTGTAGTTATTTCCTATGATAGTATTACAACATTAATTATTAATACCATTAAGTTTAAAGGCAAATAGAGAAATTATTATTCATACAGCAACAACTGTAGTACAGGTCCTGTATTCTAAGAATACTGTAAGCAAATGTGAAAATATATAATCTTTACTGTATATATTTGTTTCAATACTCTAATATTGAGGAGGTACTCATCCTAATATTAAGAATGTACTCACCCTAATATTGAGGAGACTCTCGCCAAAATATTGAAGAGGTACTTGGCCTAATATTGAGAATGTACAGTGCTCACCCTAATATTGAGGAGACTCTCGCTAAAATATTGAAGAGGTACTTGGCCTAATATTTAGGAGGTACTCACCCTAATATTGAGTTGAGTATGTACTCTGTCTAATATAGTGAGGAGGTATTGTACACTAATATTGAGAAGATACTCAGCCTGATATTGAGTTGAGTATGTACTCTGTCTAATATAGTGAGGAGGTATTGTACACTAATATTGAGAAGATACTCAGCCTGATATTGAGTTGAGTATGTACTCTGTCTAATATAGTGAGGAGGTATTGTACACTAATATTGAGAAGATACTCAGCCTGATATTGGTCGTTCTACTGTATACTGTAGTATATTGAGAAGATACTCTCCTTAATATTGAGGATACAGTACTCGCTCTTAATTTAAACCGTGTCTCAGTAAACAGTCTTACTATATCATTCAGCAGTATATTAAATCCTACAATAATTAAATTCTATTTAACTGAACTGATTAATATCTCTAAGCAAACACAACAAACATTAACGTAAACACACACCAATGGAACAGAGATTAAAATCTGTGGACAATGATAGCCCTACGGGAATAGGAACAAGTATTCTTTTTGTTGTGTGCTTCAATATCGTGTTCGTAAACAAACTTTGCATTGAATAGAGTTTTAGTAATTGAATTTCTATTTTATTTACTGTAGGCATGCCTCCATGCTGTAGGGAATGCACTGTGACCTTGGCAAATATCAGCAGTGTTGTTAGACCTGTTATTATTACTGTATATAATATTTAAAAATTAAGTAGGTCATGATGAAAAAACAGCTGTATGGGTTGTAAATCTCCTAAAAAAGTATACTTTTTGTAAAGGCATTGTTTTACATTTGTTTTTTTGTACATTTTTATATTATTTTGTAAATTGGAAAATAATTCAAAAGTAAGCCCACTACTTTACATATTAGTACTGTACTATGATATAATTATACAGTGAACCACATACTACTGTAATCACAATTCGGAGTGTTTAATAATAAATTATTTGGGAAATAATGTTGAAAATTAATTTAGGTATTTAGGTATCATAGACACATCACTTTCAAACCCACTCTCCCCACCAACAACAATTCTATTTTTACAGTACTGATCTGTAATCAACTTCTGTAAATATTAAAGCATATTAATAATTTATTAAAGCAGCATACACTTAATAAACAAGTACAAATTTCAATTGAAATAATGTATACAATTTTGGCAAGAGTATCGCTTTGAGATTAACACAAGACAGTGAATATTTGCCATTCACATGGGAAATAATTTAAATTAAAGAGGATCCCTAATATACTATGATAAATAATTCATAAATATAGCAGCATGATATTTTAAGCGTAGTAGTACTATATTACAATATATTATTCAAAAAAATAGGTTTGAGGACATAATATATTATTTACATACATAAGTATTAGACGATACAAACGTTACTTTTTATTACAATTAACTCTATATATTTCTAAGTTCAGGTCGGATGGAGGGGGCATGTGGTACAGTAGGAAACATACTGTAATAATAAGGGGTGGGAGGGAAGGGGTTTGGCCTGGGGTTAAACATTGTCAATGAGGTGTTTTTTATTCTTCCAACCAGAGTTTGTTCACTTTTCTTGACAGCCATACTGTAGATACAGTACAGATGACGTTACTGGGAACTGGGACTACAGATGTCATTTTCAACTACCCCAAACACGGACAAACATACACTGTACGTTAGGCCTACACTACAGTATCACATACAGTAAGTTACAGTACTGTAGCTAGCCTGGTTTTACTAGCCTAGGCTAGTTTGACATCAAGCCCCATTTATTTGACTATAGTATCACACACTAGCCTAGTTTGACATTAAGCCCCATTTATTTGACTATGTACAGTATCACATGATGATCTGTATGATGATGACCCTGTTGATTATTTGTAACAGTTGCCTTAACATATTATGATAAATGTGTCAACATTATAATGTATTTATACGCTCCAAGTACTCCCTTGTGTTACAGTTAGCCATCTTTATTAAATTTAATTATCTAGCATTCATCATGGTATAGATATTGATTCTGTTGTGTGCATACTGGTTACTATACATTATAATGAAAATTAGAGTTAAGTTATTGTATTATTTGCTTTTTGAATACCTTACTGTAGATCCTGCTCCACAGTAAATGACGATGTATCAATAAAGGGTTTAATAGTTTAGTATGAATAATATTGAATACAATATCAACTAATCTCCATTCATTTTGCTTTTGCCTACACATTATGGCATATCAAAAATGGCATGTGACATAATTTAATAGGGTGCAATGCTGTTTTTTTTTAAATAAAAGAAAAGTTTGATTAACAATATAATTGAAAACGATCTGAGTATGGGTAAGAGATTAGAGTTTCGTAATTCATTTTTTTCTATTAATACCATTTCATGAAAAAAGTGTTTGGCATTTTTCTATACAGTACTACTGTACATACCGTACATTGATGAAAATGAAAATTTGTTTTCCTTTTTAACCAGATATTCTCCCGCTACAGAACTTGGTATGTGTTCATTATTTTGGATATACCATTGAATGGTTGTACTGTACTTTTCTTGTTTCAATTACAAACAACAAAACTAGTACATTGAAAACTAGTGCAGTGAACCAATCTAGAAGTTGACCCCACCTGACCTACAATAAACTCATGGCAACCAACAAATTGTAAAGAAAGTAGTAATAAAAGCAGTAATTTGGCAACCACAACTTTTTATTGATCTGTTTTAAATCAACTGTTTTTTTATTTCTGCACCACACACTATTAGGACAATGCAAAGCTAAGTGTCATCATTTATAATAACTAATAAAATAGAAATTTACAGCACATGGAAATGGATTTGGACTTTTGGAATTTCTTCTTTGAGTGACCTCTTCAGTTAAGACTATTCTCTCAGATGACCCTGTACAGGACCATAATCAGCACACAGGGAGAGGAATCAGCACACAGGAAGAGGATCCCCACAGTGCAGTACTATTTTCATGTGCAATGTATAGTACACAGGACCAACAGCTTCAAGTCCCATCCAAAGGACGAGGCAATGAGAGTCAAGTTTTCAATGATACAAGTATGGATACGGTAACTGTATGTCACAGAACTCGAATCCATTGAGAATATAGAAGAAACCAACGGCAAATGATGCCAAATGTCTGGTTTCTACATGACGGCGCGCTACATTGTACTGGTTTCTACATGACGGCGCGCTACATTGTACTGGTTTCTACATGACGGCGCGCTACATTGTACTGGTTTCTACATGACGGCGCGCTACATTGTACTGGTTTCTACATGACGGCGCGCTACATTGTACTGGTTTCTACATGACGGCGCGCTACATTGTACTGGTTTCTACATGACGGCGCGCTACATTGTACTGGTTTCTACATGACGGCGCGCTACATTGTACTGGTTTCTACATGACGGCGCGCTACATTGTACTGGTTTCTACATGACGGCGCGCTACATTGTACTGGTTTCTACATGACGGCGCGCTACATTGTACTGGTTTCTACATGACGGCGCGCTACATTGTACTGGTTTCTACATGACGGCGCGCTACATTGTACTGGTTTCTACATGACGGCGCGCTACATTGTACTGGTTTCTACATGACGGCGCGCTACATTGTACTGGTTTCTACATGACGGCGCGCTACATTGTACTGGTTTCTACATGACGGCGCGCTACATTGTACTGGTTTCTACATGACGGCGCGCTACATTGTACTGGTTTCTACATGACGGCGCGCTACATTGTACTGGTTTCTACATGACGGCGCGCTACATTGTACTGGTTTCTACATGACGGCGCGCTACATTGTACTGGTTTCTACATGACGGCGCGCTACATTGTACTGGTTTCTACATGACGGCGCGCTACATTGTACTGGTTTCTACATGACGGCGCGCTACATTGTACTGGTTTCTACATGACGGCGCGCTACATTGTACTGGTTTCTACATGACGGCGCGCTACATTGTACTGGTTTCTACATGACGGCGCGCTACATTGTACTGGTTTCTACATGACGGCGCGCTACATTGTACTGGTTTCTACATGACGGCGCGCTACATTGTACTGGTTTCTACATGACGGCGCGCTACATTGTACTGGTTTCTACATGACGGCGCGCTACATTGTACTGGTTTCTACATGACGGCGCGCTACATTGTACTGGTTTCTACATGACGGCGCGCTACATTGTACGCATGGCGAGTATTTAACTAATCATAATTTGTATTGATTGATGTTCAATTGATGTTGTGTTATTCGACCCCAGGTTCACATAATTGGTAATAACAATCATTTAATTTAACTTACTGTATTTACTTTCAATGAACATTCATTATTTGTAAATTTCTCATTTTGGGAATTTATTCTAACATTGAATACTGTAATAACTTCATGTTTAAATAAAGTAAGAAAAAGTATATACTATGTTTTAGGTAATGTATGAATAAAATATTATTTTTATGCTAATTCATAATGAATTATTCATATTTACAGTACAGTATATATTTATAGTTATATCTGCCTGTCTAGTACAGTCCATGTGGCTCCCCACTTTCCAAAGATTTTTGTGTTCAATAAAAAAATAGGCTTTGATATTTACAGTTAATTATTAGATATCCCGTAAAAAAAATTCACTTTCAAATTTATTTTAAAAGCTGACCGACCCTGTACAGTATTTCAATTGATGATGTCGTCTTTTTTAAGCCTACCGCAATGATTACTGTACTGTACAGTACTTGATACAAAAGACAATATATATAGCTATTGTTTATTCCATACAGAAATCTTCCTATGGTCTTTTCAAATATGTTATTCTCAATAGAGTATAGTTTAATAAAAATCTACTATATACAAAGCAAAAAATAATCTAATTGTTGTAACAATAACAGCAGTAGCACAATGCATAATTTATTTCAACAATGCATTGCGGATAATAACGATTAGGTGTCAGAAGACACCTCCTCCATTAGGCTAATTTTCGTGCATATTTGACACAGAATGTAATGAATGTATTTAACAATCAATGTATAAGGGTAAATGTACTTTTACTCCCTAGCATCTGTTGGTTAATCTTTATTATTTATTAGTCACCTAATTAGTTATTCATCCATCTTAGAAATGTATCTTATCGTAGAAGAAAAGCGGTAAGTAATTCTATCCAAAGGAATAAATGAGGGGGAGGAATACAGTATTTAAAGAATTAACCAATATATAATAAGTCTAATCAGTCATGCACCAATGTTGGAAAGGGAATATAACATTTAATGTTATGAACATAAACTGTAACAGTAAGCCTAAGCCCTTTCACTTTGGGTGGCGAACTAAAAACTACCCTTAATTACGAAATACTATTAAGTTTTTTTTTTTTTTTTAATTTAATGAGAGTGATCCATCCAGCAATTGCTGATCATTAGGGACCCTCAGAGGTTCACAAGACAAACATACAGTATACACAAGATGCTCTACATAAACAAAGTCTTATTACAAGTCTTTGGGAGTGGAATTGTCATTTTGTCCTTAGAAAAAATCCTGACATGTGCCGGGACTTGAACCCAGGACCCTTGAAGTGGTAGCCAAGCATCATAACCACCAAGCCACAACTCCACTCCTACAGTCCATACTACAGTAACATAATAGCATTTGTAGAGAGGAAAATGAAAGCTTCTACTTTTCAAGCTATACTGTAACTCGCTCTTTGATTGAGGAAATGTTGGTTGGTTTATCAAGGTACTTTTTTTGTACTTTATAGTGAATCTACTACCGTTAGCCTCTTGAGAAGAATTCACAAACGGCAAACCCAAACTAAAATTACGGGACTGAAATGGAAAATAAATAAAATAAATTGTTGATTTTATAGATCATCCTTACCTTGAATCCATTTTTTATGATTCAATTTTTTAAATGAAAATACAGTAAAAAAAATCTCTACCTTTAAAAATTTTATCAATCCTATTTTATAATGATACCTTGATATTTTTTACAATGTAGTGTGATGTTACTCGAAGATTATCGTGTGATATTTTTGCTTCATTTGTTCTCATCTCAGTGTATTGTATCCAGTGATTTCACACAACAGCTGTGCATTGTAACAAATAATTTTAATTGTTCATAAAATTACTGTTTACTTCAACGCTATTGCGTTACGTTTTGACCAAAAAAATCATTAGAAATCATGATAAATCTAAAAATTATATTACTGTACTAAATGGAAAATGATAATTTGATATATTTTTCCAATTGTTTTAGGGTAAATTTCAGCAAGGAAAGTTCTATTTTGTATGTAGCCATTTTGTATCAGAGAATTTGGTTGTTTTTGTGTTCTTGTAGCGCTTATCTGTTGTAATTTTTCTGTGTATCTTTACTGTTTTAAATTTCTGTTAATTTCTTTTTAATGGACAAATAAAGATAGTATGACTACTGTATGACCAGGGAGTTGTTATCAACTCCCTGGTATGACGGAGTATTAATATGTTGAGGCTTGTTCAATGATGATAGATATTTACTACTGTTGCACTGTATGTACCAGCAACTTCTTAGCAGCGTCATTCACATCTTTATCAATAAAAACACCAGTCAGAACTATCATGTTTAACTATTGTTGGTCTTTCTCATAACAGTCATGATTTGATATCAAATAACATACCAGTTACCAATGTTTTGAGAATTACAAGTTCAATTGGGAAATATTACTGTAGTTTAAGTGGTTAGGAGCAACGGCCTAAAATTGTTAAAATTAACCAAGATATTGTCCTTCTAAACAAATTTTGTTGTACATTTTTGTTGTTGAATATACCATTTTAATGTCACATAATAGTTATTCACTTTGACCAAAAACTGGATCGAAAACATTTTTAAAAATAAATACTGTATATACCTAAATTGTCATTGTCATTTTTTTTTTAAATAACCGTTTCTTTTGCCTTTTTATAAGTGAAATAATTTTTTTTTCTAATTGTCCGTATTTTGCATTACATAATTTGGAGGTTGGAAATAAGAGTCTGTCCCACCTCTCTTGTGGAGATTATTTTCCCTACCATGAAGGAATAAAGATTATTTCTATATATTGGTTCTCATTTTATGTCCCAATGGCTTCCAAAATTGCTATTTACTATTTACTGTGCTTTTCCGTTCGGTGTCTATTTAAAAATCCTGATAATTTCTTTTCCCAGGTTTCACTCAACCATACTTCCCTGATAAGGCTTTCCCTTTTTGGGCGACAGGAACTAACCGCGACACAAACGATTATTTAAAGGAAATAGGCAATGGAGAAAACAGATTTTAGTACGGAAACAATAAAGTCAAAATGGATGTTCTGTTACCAGAGATAAAGAAAGTTTATATCTAGAATGCCATACAATAGGAAGGAACACAGTCCATTGTCTGTACAGTAGTTCATAAATAATATCAATAATATTATCAATTCCTTTACTGTATACAATAAGCACTCTATACTGATCCATTATTCTAGTAGAATCTCTTGAAATGCAGCACCATTATACTCTATTGTATATTATCTTTTTATTATCTACTGTAATACAGTAGTTTGCATACAAATTGTACTACATACAGTCAACTCTCCAAATACTGGACACACTGAAAACCGGAAACTTTCCCATTACCAGACTTTTCTTGAGGTTCAAAAGGTCTCAAATTTCTTTTTACCATTTAAACCACATTCTGAAAACCAGACATATTTGGCCATCCCAAAGGTGTCCGGTATTGGGAGAGTAGACTGCAGTTTTAATCTAGCTTTCTTCAATTCTTTTTTCTAACAACCCAACATAACTGTCTTTCACAAATTTACTTTTTAATACTGCACTGTAGTGGAAAACAACTATAGACCTTAAGAAGAGAATTCAGGCTCTGAGTGAGAGTGTTTTAAGATTTTTCTAATTTCAGGAAAGCTAACATATGTATGGTATTGATATTGAAGCACTAAATTGTAACATGACAATTCAAGTTAATACAATAGATTTTGATATTAAATATTGATTAATGTACAGACTGTATGTATTTTAAGCAAACATGACTAAAATAACAAGTACAGTAGTAGAGAACTACACATAAATAAAAGTTTATTTAGATTGGTATTTTAAAAATTATTCATTATTCTTCATATTCAGCAGAAAAGCAAAAGGAGGCATTTAGATGAGGCCGATTTAAACATTTAAAAGAAGTTTCTACAATTTTTTTTTATAGGAAAATCACACAGTTGACTTTGGCACGTGCTTTTACAGTTCATAAAGTTGCTGAATCTGTTGTGGGCTTGTTTAAATCATGGAATACAGTACATTATTATCATAATAACAGAAACTCAATTTTGAGTACTCAACATACGTACCTATACCACTCTTCACCTCTATCATAATAACGATCAAAATAATGCGTTTCCGGGCCTGATGCGCGTACGTCCGGATGTAATCGTATAAATTCCAATAGGGCTCGAGTTCCTCCCTTCTTTACGCCTATAATAATCGCATCAGGTAACTTACTGGTTCCTTTAATAGTTCCAGATTTTGAACTCTGATGATTTTTATCATTATAATCTACACCATCTTCTGATTTTGATGCATTACCTTGTCGTGGTTGAACACCCATTTCAAAGGGTAATCGTTCCAGTAAAGTTGGTGTCATATTATTTAATTTCATGGTGGGTGAAAATTTTGGCGATGAAGGCACAGATTTTATGACCGTTCCATGTTGGTTTAATAATGGTGAACCTGGTGAATATTGGACAGTACTTGGCTGTATTGTATATAACATGTAAAAAACAACAAATACTGACGATATTAGCGCTATATATCTACAAGGTCCGTTTGTACATTTCCTACGGAAACGCCAGCAATTGTTGGACGGCTCCATAGCCTCAGTCTCCACTTAGCTGAGCGACTTTCACACGTACAGAAAAAGGGAAGAAGCCTTCCCAAAAAAGGCTCAGCAACACGATTGCAACAAACACGAAAGTCACAGATGATAATAAGCCTACTGTAATACTCTTGAATCCAGTTTTAAGCGTATAAACATTCGCAACTTTCAGTTGATAAAAACATTCGTCTCATTGTTGTATTTATTACCACTTTTAGTCAACCAAAACTCATCTCTGACTGAGAACAAACTTAGCAGTTGTTGCTTTTTTCAGTAAGTTGTTGCTTTGATTGTTCAATCAGATCGAGGGATTGGAATGATATTCGACATTGAGGGCGCTGTAATACATTTTCCACTTGTCAAAACGCAAGATTCATTATACACAATAATGTATGTTCATCTTTGTTAATCAAATATTCCATTTATCAATAATTAAAGAATAAATATTATGTAATGGCTGATATTTATTTATTTATTTATTTATTTGGAATTACACCTTTAGATCGGTGGCACACTTAGCACAAAGGTGCATCCTTCACAATATAAAATATAACAATTAACAGAAAAGTAAAAAAAGGCAAAAGCAACTATCAACCCCTATCCTACCTACTCGAGTTCCTCCCTTCTTTACGCCTACAATAATCGCATCAGGTAACTTACTGGTTCCTTTAATAGTTCCAGATTTTGAACTCTGATGATTTTTATCATTATAATCTACACCATCTTCTGATTTTGATGCATTACCTTGTCGTGGTTGAACACCCATTTCAAAGGGTAATCGTTCCAGTAAAGTTGGTGTCATATTATTTAATTTCATGGTGGGTGAAAATGTTGGCGATGAAGGACACCTTTTCACCTTTTCTTAAACCAAATTTACTTACAGCCCATAATTATAGCCATAAAAACACAAGAGTTTACTTTGTCTTCACATAACGTAACAAACATACATGGTACATAATAAATGTCTTGAAATGTTGCTGGTTCGGGCCAGGAGGTTTGATATAGCAGTGCTCCCCCATTGATAACATACAGAGGGCAGTGAGATGAAGGTTTCTGAGTAGTCTAGCATGCAGTATGTATGGAGTTAATGGAGTAAAAGAGGGCTGCAGGAAAAGTACAAGGCTCTTTTTCAACATGAAATAGTATATGTGAGGGAATGTGGACTGCTTCTCTATTGATGAATATGGCTGAAATTGACCCATAGTGTAATAATATGTTCTTTCCTCTTAAATTAATATTGTGTCACGGTTGCTCTTCATTCATTGATTTAATACTGTATGTTCTCTATGCCTTGTGAATGCATGTAAAGTCTTTCCTTGGTATGAAGCTCGACTGTACACATTAATTTGCATTTCATACATGGTGTTAGTCTTAAAAGGTCATCACACCTGCACCTTACAAACTCTGTAAAATCAAAGGTCCCCAAAAAAGAAATCATCGCATCAGGGGAATTGGCATTGGCATTCTATAGGAATACGTTCTGGGAGAAAGTAGCAAAAAGCAAAACAGCACTTGAAATAAAATCTATTCCCCCAACAACAATTATAAGTGCTGCAAAATGTAATTCCCTGCATGTCTATTACTATGGTACAGCAGTGGATAGAAAATACTCTTCAACCCACAGACTGGGGGACGGAAAGTTACAAATGGCGTGGTGTGTCCATTGATGACAAATTTAGCCCCAGTACCACTGTTTGTGAAGAATACCACGGCATCAGCACATGCTCAATTCCTACCTATAGACAGACGATGATAACCGGATAATAAAAATGAATGGATTAATAGATTGTAAGATTGTATAATTCTATTGTTGTGACAGTACAAATGTAAATGTGTAAATGAACTGTTTTATTAGACACCATATAGTCCTGCATTATAATGCATAGGACCACTGCCTATTATTATAACTGTGGTGATATCTTAATACTTAAATGTGTGTTTTGCTGCCAAATAGCACTTATATTGCAGTTGAAATGTTTGACACTAAAGAAATATAAAAAGCATTATAAAAACTGCTATCAAGTGGTAATTAGATATACAATATATGTTTTTTGTTCATTATTAGACATTTTTTGCCATTGGCGGCCAGTTTGTTTAAAAAAACCTATTTCCCCTACCTGGATTTTTCAAGACTTTTAGCATGTTCATAGGCCTATAGGGACCTTATAGAAATGCATTGTGGTGAAAAAAATTCTGTTGCAATTTTGTCAACCTTTTACTGATTCTGAGCTTATCTTTCCTGTACTAGAGGCCTGCCCTCACCTTGTCAACATTTACGTGTGAACTCCTTTTTTTTGACATGTGATATTATTTCATACCGGTATTTATTTTCACCACCACCACCACCACCACAACAGAGCAAAGTACAGATTATAATCTACTTCGTATGTAACGCTGTTTAAATAAACCATAGCAACATTAACATTGATAACTCTAAATGACATATGCTATGTCTAAATCATGTTGTATCGCCGTGAGTATTAAATGTTTGTTGATTTTTTTTATAACATTTGAACCATACACTTGTATATGCTTAACATGTTGGGATTAAAAAGAACTGTCTGAATTGTATTCTAATAAACTGGTTTAACGTGTCCAGGTTGTGTGTGCGCACAGTGCACACACAACCTGGACACGTGCACCTGGGGCTTTAAGGTATAGGCCTATCATATAACGTGCAATGTTGCTTGAAAACCAGTTAAACCACTCTTTTTGGACACCCCTATTCATGGATCTTATTCCCCTGTTAAGAAATTTGTTGCGGATCCCGATGACTAACATGAAGTATAAACCATGTCATGTTAATACTACACAAGAACCTCTATTAAAAAAGACAACTTAAATAGGGGTATCCCTGTACCATGGAGGTATAGCATTTTTTATATAACACCTATATAAATTCCTGTCATTTGATTGGACGAATGTGGGTCACATGGCGTGCAATAGTACGCACTATTCAAGGATCGTTAAATAGTACTTTTTGAAACATTTTTGTGTACGAAAAAAAAACGTCTAGATGTTATATAAAACAAATAATGAATGTTTTGTATTCGTGTAATGGTACAAATAATGGCACTTGGTGAATGATGAAAGGTTATATCAACTCGGCTTTGCCTCGTTGATATAACCTTTCATCATTCACCTCGTGCCATTATTTGTACCATTGCACTCATAAACATTCATTATTTGTATAATATTTTATACCTCCATGGTTGTAGTGCTAAAAACAAATATAACCAGTTGTTCGATCTATAGGAAACTATTTTACAGGAAATTGTAATATTGGTATTCATAGGATGAGTTCTCCTGTATGTAGGAATTACAAGGTAAAAAACAAAAATATATTTCAGGAAATGAAGGGCGTTTTTTAAAATATTTTTAAAATAATCACATTGATTTATGCTACCAATTTATATGACACTACTTTACATGAACAAAATGAATGAAACATTTTCAACTTCAAGAAAACCATTTAATCCAATAATAATATCGTACAAAAGAACAAAAAAATGAGATCCAAGATTTACCTTTATTTGCTGCTTTATGTGTATTTATTGTAATATGGCGCGCCAAGCTGTCATTTATTCGGAAATAAAGATATCTTAATTTTAAACTAAGATATCTAAGTTTAAAACTTAATTCATTTCTTATTAATTTCTTAATTATCCAATACAAAAGTTTAAAACTAAGATATCTGTATATCCGAATAAATGACAGCTTGGCGCGCCATAAGTAATAATAATAATAATAATAATAATAATTTATTTGGAGTTTACACTTTTACAACAGTGGCACTCGACCAAATGGAGGGTGCATCCATTTATTTCCGAATAAATGACAGCTTGGCGGGTCCTATTATATACTGTAGCCATTTTCTAGATAGGCAAATTCCGTAAATCATATCGGTCACTACTGAGTGACTTCCTGTAGCATGGAAGTATGTTGCGGGTTAGGTTAGACATGGATAAATGTATGTATGTCACACTGTGATGCTTTGTCATGGAATTTGCCTATGATACTCGAGAAATGTAAATAAGGGCCTACCGATTTTATTTTGTGTTTGTCTTTTTCTGTTTATGCCTTATTAGCACTTTAATTTCTTTGGTTTCAGACACTTTGTATAGTGGTTGTTACTTTTATCACGCTATCAATGAATCAATTCAGGCCTAATTATCCAATACAAACATTTAGGCCAATGCCTATTTCAACTTTTCCAATAAGGTGAGTCCAAACGTTTTATCTATGTCTATCTATCTATGCATAGTGAAAGAAAGTCCAAGGTAAGTTAAATCATATAAATCCAAAGGCAAATAACTGAAAAAATGACAATGCAGTGGCTGAATCTCAATGGAGATACAAAAAAAAAGCGAAAAGCTAAATCAAAACGATAAAGTAAAACAGCCAGAAAAGTTAGCAGAGCTTTCGGGTACTAGCCCTTCATCAGTGCAAGTGAAGTTATATATAAACATAACAGGCACAAATCATTAATTCTAAACCGCCCGGTGATTAAATTGAAACGAAGTTATGTTCCTATTGTTGCGTAGCATCTATTATTATTCCCGTCACGCTTCATTGCTTGTCAGAACCGAAAGTTTATTGTTTAACTACAAAACATTGGCCTAAGACAACCTAGGCAAGTTACGGCTTTCGCTCTGTGTGGGTGAAATCATTTATTGCAGGCGATGTTTGCTCACTGTTCATGGGAATTATTTCGTTATCCAATGAAAAGCGTTCCAATAGAGATTGTCTTTAGGAGGGCCCTGGATGTCATCAGAATTCGTTATGCTAATATAGGCCTAGATCTGTTTGCAGCACTCACTTGCACTTTGTAATTTCTAGTCTACATTTCCTAATTTCTGTTTTTTTTTACCTTTCAGTTATGTTCCCCCACTACCGCCAATACCGACGAAATGTCCTTCTAAACAACAGATCGTATTTGTTAAAACGCATAAGACTGGAAGTACGACATTAGCGAGACTAATAGAGCAATATGCAGTCGATCACAAGCTCAACGTGGTCAGGAAAATAGGAGAAAGGGGATCTGTCCATTTTGACCAAAAGTTCAACTATGGCTGTCCTAAATTATTCTTACCCCCACGTGGAGTTAAAACAGGAGATTATAAGAATTATAAATATGATATTTTTACCATACATGCTCATTATAACAGGTCGGTGTATGATTCATTTATGAATGAAAATTCATTTTATTTTACAATACTTAGAAATCCGGTGATGCAGTTCGAATCTGCATTCGATTTTTTCTCAATAGGTTCAAAAGTCAAATTAACGGGTTCAAAGGAAAATATATTAGATAAGTTTATGTTGAATGTTGAGAAGTATTGGAAGAAACTTGGTAAAATGCAGAAACGATATATGCATAACAACCAACTTTGGGACATGGGTGTTGATGACGTTTCAATATGTTTGAAACAAAATTGCTCAAATAATTTATTTGAAAAATTGGATAACGAAATGGATTTAGTTTTGATAAATGAGTTTTATGACGAGTCATTGATACTCTTGAAGAAAATGTTATGCTGGGATTTTGAAGATATTCTTTATCTCCCGAGAAATAAGCGGGCAAAACGCACTAATATGACGACAGCCGTATACCAAAAGATAGCAAAATGGAACGCAGCCGACATGAAATTATACAATTATTTTGAAGAGCGGTTAAAAGAACGTATTTCAAACTATGGTGAAGATTTCACTGCAGATTTAGCAGCATTTCGTGAAATGACGAAGTTTCTTCTAGACGTATGCGTTTCAAAGGAAAGGTTTGACGTCGGTACACGCGCACGTAACAGGTATTTGCTGAAACAAAACATTACTTCTGAGAATTGTCAACGAATTGGGAAAAATGATGTCTGTCAATTTAGTAACGGATATACTTTGAATCTTAGTTTGCCGCAGATGTGTAAACAGGTTACTTTAGATGGTTCTGTTATGGATCGAACCATCCGTAAAATAATGAAGATGCAATGATCAAATATCGAATAACTTTTATTGATATTATAAGTGGGTAAGCATAAACTGTATTCAAACAAAAGTTCACCTCTCCTCATTACTGAGCATGCGAATCGAAGTAGGCATTCGTTTGCGTACTATTACTAAAATATTTTTATATTTGTTAGTAATGAAATATAAAGGTAAAGTTAGTATTATCGTCCCTAAGCTTAACTGGAAACTGAGGAAATTCGGACTAGGGATCCTCTCTGCGGACCTCCACGGCAGCCAGCAGAGATCAGTACACCGGGAGGCATTTTTTCTATGCAGTTAAGGCAGAAATAATAAATAATTATTTAATCTCTCTGCATGCTTATATAGCATTATTCATGATTTATGCCTTAATTGTATAGAAAAAAAATAATGCCACCGAGAGACGATCCCCTACCCCTTTTCGACTAATCAAAGATAGTGACACTATATTTGGAATAATGTACTGTTCTGTAATCTTTTCACAAATGAAATATCATGCTTGTCGCCCTCAAGGGACAAACAATTTATTTACTTTATTGTTCCAGACTAACATTTTCTGTTTTTTCGGTAAGAACACAAAAACGGAAATCGCTAAATCATCCGACTTTAAAATAAAAACAAAAACAAAAAATGAAATATTATTGGTAGAAAGAAGAAGCTATTGTAAAGTCATTTAATCATATAAATAAAATATAATAATTAAAATATATATTTATAGTCCTGTTAGTTATATAGCGTAGATGTAGTAAAGTGACAGTTTACATGTTTATTACTAACATTAATTTTTAAAATGTTGTTAAATTAAAATATTAGTACTTTGTGAAAGTGGCACACAATATGTGAATGATGCACTCTGATACAAAAATATATAGACATTCCACACACTTAAAATAAATATGAAGAAACAACTAATTAAGCAAACGACATTAAAAGTACTTTAGTAAAAAGATAACATAAATAGAGGAAAGAAATAAATTATATATTATTATATATACAAAACCCCGATTATTTTGTTATGGAATCATTTAACCGTGACCGTGACAATAATTGTTTATTTAGCACGCGCTTAGAGTGTCTTTCTCTTCACGCACGAGTGGGCACGTCAGACAAGACAGTTTTTCCATTGATAGAGTAGACACAGCCGAAACTCATTTGTTTTCTATCAGAATGATCTGAAATTCTTTTTAACAATTCACGATGAGCAGTGAAGAAATAGTAAAAGATTTTATCGAGAACGGAGGCGATGTTCATAATTTAGAAGGTTTGTTTGAAAGCAAACGGGGCACCATGAACGTTCTGAGGGACCCACGGGTACTCTCTCACCTGAGATCGCTACACCAGCAAGGTAGTGACAGTGAGTCTGTGTCAGGTGCTCAGCCTGGCTTAGATGAAAGTGTTGAGAGTTTGAGTGACAAAATAAATATCTACAACAAACGACATAGCGTTGGGACATTTACTATAATTCAAAAGGTAAGGCAGTATTTAATGACATTTTAAAACCATATATATATTTGTAAGTTAGTTAGCGCTTAAATTAAAGTTTTTCAAATTATTTGTGTGTGAAATAGACTAGCATAAAAAAACAATATAAAGTTTGGTAGAGTTTGGCCTACTGCATAATTCACTTATTAAATCAATAATGGTATCAATAACAGAAATGTGGGAATCACCATCATGATTCACAAACTAAAATCAATAATAGTTAATTGACCCCTATTGAAATATCAGATTATTTTGCATACAATAAACATGTTGTGCATCAACACAATTCTAATTTATGATTTTGTATGCTCATCTGTGCATATGCTTTAAAAATATCAGTATTATATAGTCTATTACATACCTTGCTTACTTGGATAAACAAACAATAGCATCTCTCTCCGAAGAGAGAAATACAATTACGAAAAGAAGAACGTTTTCATAAATCTACTGTATATAAGAGACAATAAAAGCTTGTTAAACTTAAAACTGTAGACGTTAAAACATACGGTATGTATCAAAATTTATAACATAAGCTTTATTTATTACACACACAAATAACTTAATTACAGTAGATTTTTTTACAGTAAGGCCATGTTATTAATGAATAAAATAAACTTTGTTTGCCCCTCCAAAAAATGACAAAATATATATATATACAGTATATATAGCTTATACAAATATTTTGTGTCTATTTTACCAAAAACCTATTAACTTCTAGACAATGGGCTTGCTGCTTTCGGTTAACTATTTTTCCTTTAGATTACGGTTTTATCGGGTAAACTATTATGTGACATTTAAATGGCCTATTCAACAAAACAATTTAATTTTAGGGGTTAGGATATGAAGGACCAATCCATGTTTCACTAGAAGATCAACGACACAAAGTGACAAAAGTGTTACAAGTGACAAACCAAGTGACAGTCGAACAACTACTACCGATCCTCACTCAGAAATTTAACATCTCAAAAAACGACAAACGTCCACAAGTTCTCTATATGATCCAAGAATCAGGTAAGGACTTACTATTTCTTAATTTAATTTACTTGGTATACATACCAGGCATAGCCAAAAGGAAATGTGTGCTCAAGGGCATACTTTCCCCTGTTTTAGTGAGTTATTTAATAAATTAGAGAAAGAAGAATAGAAGTGTCGGCTTTTTAAAATATGTGTCAGTGGCAGATTAAAGGGTATGGACGAAGCCCCTTATGGTGAAGAAATGTGTACAAAATACTACTGGGCCAATGGCAAACCCCCAGATCCTGTTTGTTTTTTAGTGTTTTCACAAAAAACTGAACTCCTCAGAATATGCATATAATTAATTTATAGTGACTCCTTAGCTACTGTCCAATTCTTAACAAAACACTTTTTTTGTATAGTACTTGAATAATGTTGTTTGCTAAGCAAATACAATCTCAGTGGTAAGATGTTGACTCAAAGTCAACTTAGAATTCTATACCAGTTACTGTTCACAACACCTGAAATGAACATGTATTGTGACAATTGACTGAATGTTTTATAAGTCAATGGTTACCATGCAACGGTCAGATGGAAAACTAAGTTTTAAAATTGGCTTTAAACAGAACAAATTAATAAATGGTTGGATTCTTGAAACTTAAGTCAGTACATAAGAATAGGTTTCTAAATAGGCTGACAATCAACTACTGTATAGTGTTAGAAGGTCCCAAATGGACAGTTACACTGTAGGTACAGTTAGCTAAATATACAGTTTAGTAGTTATGTGGTTTTCCCCATAGGAATTATGTTAATAAAGATGTATTAAAATGGGTTATGATACAAGGAAACAACATCAAAAGTAATTAATATTTATCTTAGATGTATTACCATGTTATCATGCCACACTACATCCATGCATTAGGTAAGTTTGTACGTTCCTACTGTAGCATAAGTACTGTTACCTTTATAAATAACTAGTAGTACTAAATAACACAGTGCATGTGTTTTAGGGAGTGAAAAGATGTAGATTTGGGAGGGGTGAGCTAGTGACTCCACCCTATCCCCTGAGATAAAGGACTCCCTCTAGGATAAATGACTCCTGAAGGATAAAGATCCCCCCCCCCCCCACTGGGATAAAGGACTTGTATCCTAGGATAAAGGACCGCCCCTACTAGTTTTAAGTATTTGGGGGTGGTTTTTGATGAATATCTGACCTGGGGGGAACACATAAATTACATTATAAAGAAACTAAATTCACGCATGTACTGCCTACGTAAACTACGCTCATTTAATGTCGATAGCCACATCCTTCGTATGTTTTATTTGTCAGTTATTAGTTCTGTTTGGGGATATTGTCTGGTGGGGTGGGTTGGGAATGTTGGTAGGGGAGATAGGGATAGAATAGACATGTTGGTGAGGAGGGCAGGGAGGATGGTTGGATATGAATTACCTGTGGTGGACTCGGTCTATCATGAACGGTTGCGCAATATGTTTAGTGTGATATGGAATGATGTTAGTCCTCCCCTTAACTCGGACATTGCCGACTGCCTTATGGAACGTAGTGGTAGACTGAGGCCGCCACGCGGATCCACTGAACGCCATCGTCTCTCCTTCCTCCCAAGAGGCATACGAGACTATTATGAAAGATTTCAAAGATAGGGGAATTTATTACAAATACACTATTTTTGTTATTATTATTATCACACTTATGTTTTATGCCTATCATTTCTCTTTTCTTTACGGCATTGTAATAAGACAGCAACACAATTTCCCAAGTTGGGATGAATAAAGTTTCCTTGTATCCTTGTATCCTTGTATCCTTGTAGGATAAATGACCGCCCTTCTAGGATAAAGGAATCCCCCTCCTCCATCATTCAGTCCTTTATCCACATTCCTAGGATGAGGAAGTAATTATTATATTAACATTTTTTTTTAATACAACTTAGAAACCAGTATCTTTGTATTGCATCATACTGTAATTGCTTTAATTAGGTTTTACTTTCTTTATAATTCTCATTTACATTGTAATATGAGTGGTTATAATTTGACCTATGAACTCTTTGTTTCAGATTAGTTTAGTTTATAAAATCCTTTTACAAAATCAAAAAAATGTCTTTCTTTCTTTGGCAAAATGAAAATTAAATAATTAAAAAAAATTAACAAAAAAACTCATAATTTATTGTCATGCTTCCCTCAATTGAAAGTCGTGTATAATTGCAATAAAAAGCCACCTGCATACAAATGAACACCTGCCTTCATTGTGTCTTTGGCATTGATGGACAATTTAATGAACAGGTTTAATTTCCCCGGAAACGTTGAGGAAACTCTACGCTGAAAACGCTTCTAATCTTTCGTAATTGTTTTTTTTTCTGTGTGGCCTTTTGCAAATTCATTTGATGATTGTGCTTTACAATGTTTAATCACTTTTTCCTGTAGAAATTTTATAAATTATTGTTATAATGGTTTTTTAAAGCTTTGCATTAACTGTCTCTGTGGTCTTTAAGTGTGGTACTTGCCCTGTTAATGAGAGGTTACAGGTTCACATTCTGTGATTAATAAGGATCGTAGGCTACTAATAGTCGGGGTACATGTCTAGATCCATAGATACAAAGATGACAAATTAGACATATATATATATATATGTAACACTATAGCAAAAACCCCACTGAAAATCCCAACCAAATTCTATTCCCTCCTTTCCAAGACATTCCAAAGCAATCCCCAATCCCCAATCCCAATCCCCATCATCCTTTTTTTTATAATATCTCTATGGTTTTAATATTTATCATGTTAAACAAAATGACTTGATGAAATCAATGCATTCACAGAGTACCCCACAGGTTTCAGAGTATTATTCTCTACTACACAATATGTTTGTTTATTTAACGGTAACACAAATAATTCTTGACCTTGATATTTGGGTGATGTCTGTTCCCATTCACGTCCTTTATACACCCTCTTTTGTACCCATTCAGTAACTACAGCTGCTTCAAGCAGATTTTGATTTTAAATATTAAAAGTATGTTCCGTCCCATTAAACAATTCCTTTTGAAATTTCAAGCTCAATTAGAACTCAATTAAGCGTCGATCAAGATTAGAAATACTCCCTCAAATTATGTAGATAGTCTACCCGCAGTGTTCCAATAATGCTACCGTGTATTATGTTACTGTATCAAATAAAGCGGTGCTGATTTATATATATATATATAGTTGTTTAATATCTAACGAGTGCTTTGAAAATTGTTAAATGATAGTGCACCAGATTTATGAACATTAACATTACAGCATAAAAAATGAGAATGAAGTAGTGTTTTACAGTAGAACCACTATTAGGGAACAAAGTGTGTCCTCAATAGAGGTGTCCACTGAATATATATTACCTTTAGTTTCATGTGAGACAGTCCCCTTAAAATGAATATAGATGTCCCAAAGGAAGGGTGCACAGCTACTGTATAGTAGGTTTGCTTACTTATTAATTAATTTATTTATAATTTATAAAATTGAAATGGCAATAATATTGTTTAAACAAATCTATACAGTAAATTTTTAGTATTTGTTGGTATCGTTATATTTATTATAATTGTTGTTATGTATAATATATACAACCAATACATATAACTATTTTTTAGTTTTACAGTATTTAAATCAGAATATAATTTTAACCTAAATACAATGTACCTTTATATGGAATTGATGTTGGTGTTTTAATGAATTGTATTTTTGTAAATTTTAATTTGATCAAATTTGTAATTGTGAATCTTTTGCTTGTTTTTACTATACTATATTTCTGAAAACAATTTTTCCATGTACAACTTTTTATATATGGAACAAATAAATATTTGATTTATATACAAATTTTAATTTTCATAGTATTTTACCAAAATCAGTAAAAAGGAATGTAATATCATATCTTTTTGGCAACACAGATGTTTTTGTTTGTTTTCATATTCAATTCTACTGATATTCATTTACAGTTCTAAGTTTCCCTAATTCTTTGTTGTTAATTTCTTTCATAATTCTTTCAAGCATATTGATTTAGCATAATACCTTTGACGTTCAGCTGACTAGGGGGTTGGACGTTCAGTTTTGCAGCGGATAAATAAAAGCGCTAAAGCTCCTATGAGGCATAAAGTTTCAACAAAGAAACTTATTGATAAGTACCAATAGACGACAAATATGTGTGGTTAAGTACCAATAGACGGCAAGTATGTTTGGTGATCTAATATTTAGAATTTTCTGGTGTTGTATCCTACATAAGTAACTGTAGCAACTTGTGTTATAATAGTGTTACGTTGTATTGAAGTAAGCTCATCAAGTACCTATCCCTTTGTGTACTTATTGAGGGCAGGTTTAATAAGTATTAAGCTGCTTAGCTGTTAAATGCTGTTAACAGACAGTTAGTTAGTGACAGATCTGTGAACGTTTCATAGGATGAGATTTAAATTGTGGTTTTTTATTAACTGTAATGGATATATGAGGTAAGTAACTTTCTTATTCATTCAAAAAAACGTCTGGAAACTCACTCGTACACAGAAGCATTCTAGATCATGCCATTATATAGCATTCAACTTTTCCTTACAAAATTTATCATAAAAATTGAAACTTAATTTTATGATGTACTTGTATTGTTTTGGTTTCAGATTTGTGTATTGTGTCATAATTAAAAAACAATAGAAATGCTTGTAGATAATTAACATAATTAAAAAAAAAAACAATAAAGAAATCATTAAGTATAGTTTTTATTAGACTTTGTTCTATATCACTATCGTAATTTTTCTACACTTTCGAGCACAAAGAGGTTGTTCTTGATGAACTTTTCTATGACTAAATGAATAAAGGTAATAAACTTAAGTAGTTAGCTACAGCACAGTTGCACAAAGATCTAATTTTACAATTGGTTTGCAGTGGCCCTTAATTGCTCGGCCACTCGATTCGACATAGAGCAACTTGTTGCTTTGTGACATGGCTAAGTAGACCAGTGAAGAGTGAAAATATGTATGTAATTTCACTCTTCCTTGTGTAGACATTGTTTAAATATCTAGCCACGTCTGGCCTGTTCTTTTATATTCACTAAACCCAGTCTAGAGTTAATTTTAAGGTCTCCTAGTAGATTCTCAGCATCATCCTTTGGATAGGATGTGAAGCCGTTGGTTCAATGTAGGCTACATAGTGCACGATTTGAAAAGAGTATGAGATCATCTCCTGGTGTGCTGATCTGGTAGGCGCTGCACTGCTGTCTTACGTGGGTCCGTGGACGGCCTAATCAAAATCTCAGTTTCCAGTTAAGCTTGAGAACCAAGGGATAAATACATTTAAACTAAGTTTTTGCTTTTTGTGTCCCTTGATATTATTGCATTGATTTTCTTAGGCCTACAACAACATTATTTCATGGCATTCCAACGTCTATACAACTATCATTGCATACAGATAACTTTGGCCTCTCCTCGCTGAAGGCACTCTAATCAAAATCAATTCCAATTGAATGCTAGGTTTTCAATTGTAAAGATTTAAAGACAATACTTGCATTGTTATTAAGCTTAAATATATTGGAGTGTTTGTGCTATTTAGATGTTAAGTACTGTACAAACACTAACATTGATTGGTATTGGCATTTCACTATTCTCAATACTGTTATCCTCTACTTAAAGAAAGATTTAGTCATGCTAGCGTTACCTTGCAAAGTACAACGAACATCACCCATTCTCATCTCGGTAGGAAGAGTATTAAATAGCTTTGTTTTTATAACCTAATAACATCAATAGTGTTATCTATGGCATTGGTTTTGTGTTTGTCTATCAAGAAGAAGGATGTATTGTTGCTCAATTAGACTGGTAAGTTTTTGTGTTTGTTGACTGTTGAAATAGATGGTGTAGTTAGATGAATCTTGTAAATTGTATGTGATTAATGTATCTGTACATATGCACTACCATGGTGTAGTCAATTAAACCACGTTGTCATCCTCTCGCTCTTTTAAACTTGCTATAGAGTAAGACTATTTCATATGAAAAGAACCCCTATTACTGTAAGTGGACACCTTAGATGGTTCCAACTAGAGACGCAACACAAAGACGTAACGCAATGTAGGGATTTGACCAATCACAAGCGATAAATTATTTGATATGCTGCTTGTCATTGGTCCTATTGAGACCAAGCTTGGGATTTGTGTTTGTGTTAAAAAATATATTTTCTTTTATTCTCAAGAAAGTTTTGTTAATAGGGGTATTTACTGTATGTATACGTTTTGTCTACTAGTCTCGGAGCCTTGTCCACACGAGTGTTTTGATTGTTGAATCAATAAAATATTTATTTAACAGAATATTTATAGAAGCTTGCAATTAAATGATTTAAATTGATTTGATTGGTTGACGATATTGGCAGCCACAATGAAGTTGTAGTTAGTCTACTGTACATTGCTTATGAACAGTTATTTTGCAAAGCAAACAAATGTTGCCAGGAGATCATGTTATAAAATCGTGTTTCTTGTAACACTTTTGATTTGAGTAATTACTACAATCTTTTTGGTCAACAATAATCAAGCTCAACGTGACTGAGTAAGGTTTATTCTACTCTTGCCCTCAAGTGATGATTAACAATGTTTCATAGCAACATTGAATGTAAATAAATGCGCAGTTAGTAAATACTTCTGCCAAAAAGGGTTTGAAACAATGAATTAAAATAGGTTTAGTAGCTAGGAGTTATTATTGTACAGTTTATGGTAAGATCAGAAAGCAGATAGTTTGAGACCTATAAGCCAGTACAGCATTAAAAGATATAAGTAGTATTTTAACACCCATCCACCTCCTTCCCCACTCCCCAAACCTCAGAATGAGTCTTGATTAGAATGCATCTCTTGTAGGAATAAGGTAGTTAAGCACGTGCAGATGCAGCGTTATAGATTAGGGTGGGCGGGGGCTAAATATTTCATAAATGATTAAACAATCCGTCAGGTTACAGAAAAATAAAAATAGTCATTATTTTTATTTAAAAAAAGATATGACTGTTAAATTTTAGTTAAGTGCTGCTTTCTTGTAGGGGCCTAACCCGGCCAATATATATATACCAATAATATTATGCGCTATACTTTGGAAAGTTATTACTGTATAAGTATACAGTAAAACCTTTCATTTGGGACAACTGTATTGAGAGGACACTTTCCCTAGTAAAGGGATGTAAGATTAACATGTCAATATAGCCAGCCCCTATTCAGCTGATTAAGGAGACACTTTGATAGGTCTCTGGAGGTGTCCCTTTAATAGGGATTCTTATGCATTTTAAATCACATTGTAGAAATCAACCCACCATCCAATCTGTTATTATATACGGTACAAAGGAAACTCGGAAAACAACAATTTTACAGCCTGTTATAATATGATATAAATAACACTACAAATATTTTATTGGATGTTGAAAACTAAGTTGGAGAAATGAAATTGTATGAATTTAATTAAATTTGATACATTTGTCAGTTTTTATTTTACTCTGGAGTATTGTGTAAACAATGGTGATAATTCAATTCAATCAATTCATCGACATTTTTATGAAGATGTACTTGTCTGTGCATCTAATCTACACTGAATGAAACAGTGTGTCAGTTTCTGAGTATTTCTTTACTGCAGTCTATTTTAGATTTAATAGAGAATGGTAAGGTGTAATTAGTAAGGGATATCAGACTAGCCTGTGAGAGGCATAGATTTGAGTCCTGTCTGTGCCATATTGCTTGTATCATAGGCAAGATAGATTATTGTCATTGTTTCGTCCTCGGATAGGATATAAAGCCATCAATTCCATATATTAATAATAAACTTTTTAAACTACTGTATTTTAAAAGAGTAAAGGATTGCCTCCTGATGTGCTGATCTTGGTCTTTGGAACATTCTTGTACTGAAGAGGCCATCAAGTATAAACAAGAAATAAATCAAATATTAATAATTAGATGTGTATTATTTTTTTTCTTATAGGTGAAATCCTTTTATCTAAAGAAGATAGACCTCTGGAAATTGTAGTGAATGCTGAGCATGACGTCCGGTTTCTCTTGAAAATGGATAACGTAAAAGAGAGTCCGTCAACCTACTCTTTTGATGATGGGGAGACATCACCAGCAACAAACCACAAACATTTATCAAAATTCTTTGGCGTTAGTAGCGATGAGCTAAACGCTGCCATCTCCCCAAGTCTTCCATCAAACATGTCCAAGTGGAAAGGAGTACCAGGATGGTTTAAGAAACATCATGGTGATGACTTAAGCTTAAGCAGTAACAGTAGCGGCAGTAGTGGTCAACATGGTAAACCAGTTGATGAGTACCATAATGGCGTCAAAGGATTGATGTTGAATCCACAAAGTCCTAAGTTCAGAAGAAAATCTGAAACTCTTGCAGAACCTATTAAGATTCGTTCAAAATCAAAGAAAGAGAAACACAAATTAAAGCAAAGACCAAAGTCGATAAGTGAGGTTTTAGAAAGAAAGTTAACACGCAAAAAGAAATTGACATTGGAAATCAGCGTTGACGTTGAGTTGTCATTTGACGAATGTACTCCAGGAATCATTAAAGTTTTTGGTGATGAGATCTCTTCTGGTGCAACTTATAAAAGTGTGTTAGCTTCTGAACAATCAACTGCTGAAGGAATCGTAAAAGAGGTGCTTGATCGGTATTCTTTATCAAAAGATCATTCCAACGAGTATGTATTATGTGATGTTGTTGGAAAGTTGGATACCAAAAGGGTCAAAGGTCAGAAAAAGATTCTCTTTGATGAAGGAGACTGGCACATGGAATACTTAAGAGTCATTGAAAATAACGATAAACCGCTTTTGTTACAGGGGTTTTGGAAACCATGTGAAGGTTGTTTTAGACGTTTTGAAATTCGCCGCCGTTCCAAATGTATCGCAACAGACCATGATTACGTTACAAGAGGATTAAATGAAAACGCCAAAAGATTTCAAATGCACAGAACGAAAGCATCCAGTGTAGACTTTGGGGAAAGGGGGAGACTTGGCACTCAAGCTGATGCAAATACAAATGTTAAAAATGAAAGAGAAGAAACAGAAAGTAGTGACGAACATAGTGAGATGTATCATTTACCAGTGCCACAAGAATTTCCATATTTGATATATATTAAAGGTTCTGGAGGTAGTGGAGATCTATTGTGCTATCCTCTTAATTTACCAGTTACAATAATTGGTAAAAGACTATCAAACCAGACAATCCACCAACAGCAAAACCGTGCAGATATTCTTCTTACAGCTTCAGATATCTTTATCAAACATTGCAGAATTATGACGCAATACTTGCATAATTTATCACTTGAACATTTTGATGAGACGCAAGTTGACGTTTATCTCGAGCCGTTCCCATCAGCCATAGTCCATGTAAATGGAAACATAGTTGAAGAAAAAACACAACTTAATTCTGGCGATCTTGTTGGAATTGGTTCTAGTTATCTGTTCATCTTTAAAAATCCTACCGACGAAAACGTGAACGAGATGTCATGGTTGAATGAGTCTCTTAACGCACACAAATTAGATTCTTCTTCAGGTGAGGCTTTCGTGAGGAACATACATCCAGATTTGGAACCTTTAGCGGATGAATACGAGGCAGATTCAGCTAGAATGAAGATCATCTATTCAAAGGGGGCTGAAGATGATTTGTTGCAGCATGTCTTGCCAATGGCTTGTGATGGAGAGTTCCCTCTGGTTCCAGCTTTTGTCTTTACTATGTGCATTGAGCACACAGCCTACCATCATGAACATGATGACACAAAGGCTCTCTTGTGTAAGATTGCTAATCTAATGCAGAATGAGGCGTGGGTAAGTTGGAAAGATTAGATTCAGTAGCAGTGTCTTCAATTGTTTTTAACATTTAATATATTGTTGTGTATAAACCCTGATTTCGTGCCTAGCTTACTTGGATAAACTGACATTAGCCTATTTCTCTTAGAAAAGAGCACTAAAACTTGAATACATCCCTTTTAAACAATATAACATTCTATGAACAACAACAATGAGAACAACCCATTTCTGGTTTGTGTATTAGGTGATACTGTATGTATAACTAATTCTTTTATTATGTTATATGACATAATACAATCAAGTGAATTGAATGTTGCTGACGCATCTCGTTGTGAGTGGGCCTTTAATCTTCAAATCTTAGCAGTTCATCTTTACCTCTCCAAACAATGATTCATTGCTATGAGCCTTTCTGATTAGCAATGTATATAAAACCAATATTCCATGTCTTTTGTTAATGATAACAAAGCTGTTAATATTATAAACATACAGTACATATAGGTTAGACTTATGACCTATAATACCGGCATCACATGTGATACATATGTGACAATGTATTCAAGAATTTGATATTGAAAAATGTCAGAAAGTTCTGAGAATTGGCTATTCTTTTAAATAGTCTTATACTACATATGCATGCGAATTTTCATACCAAAAGTCAAATATTTTATAATTAGGTTATGCATTATCATGCATATCAGCTATTTTTTCTGTCAGAATCTTTATTTATTTATTTATTTCTTTATATATTTATTTATTTATTTATTATTTCCTTAGCACTATTTTGTCCGTCAATTATCTTGATATCAGTTTCATCTAGCTAAGTTAATTTTTCAGAGTATATTTCTTATGGCCAGGAATCGATGTGGTTATGTTTTCGAAATTACGATTTAACGAAATCACGTTTGTAACCATATCTTCACAAGCATGAATCACAATTAAACAAAATTTTGTACTCATAAATTTCAGGTAATATTTCATCATATGGCAATATATTTACATGCGTAGCGCATATAACACATCGTACGTACGCTTTTTCAAAATTGTCACAATTTATTTTCGATGAAATTAGAGTACGTTTCAGGCAATTTTAAGCGTTTAAAAAATTGCTATAAGTGCGCAGATTTTTTAATGTTAAACGTAATGCGCACTCTTTTTGTCCGATTTCTGTTGTACAACCTTTCTTTAATAATTTCATATTTTATTCATTTTTCAACGCGAAATTGCGTTATACGAGCATGTCAAAAGTGACAGGCTATGCACGTGTAACCAGATGAAATTTTTTGAGAATCTACGCACGTGTAAGTTAACAAAATGGTGAAAATATGCTAAATTTTAAAATTAATATAGATCGTCAGAATTCTGGGGAACACCTATTTTTTATTTCATTTTCTTGAAGTGTATGTATCATATGTATGATTTATTATCAAATTAAGAGAACAAAAGTTGATTAAGTCATCATTAATTGCATTTTAAATTTAAAAAAATTAATTCCAACAATCAAACAAATTATGACATTTTCTTAGGCCAAAATAACAAACTTAACATTAACTTCCTTCCTTAAAATGTTATTAAAGTTAAAAGTATATAGTTTGACAGTGCATCATTTTTTTCAATTTTTAAAGATGTCGTCATAGTAAAAAATTTTAATTCATTACATTGCGGTATGTAATAATCTATCTGCACCATAGTAAATACACAGAGGAATCTTTCCATAACTTTTAGTTAGTCAGTTGTGTATGGCTCGTTGGTCTGTGCTCGTGTCTATGGCATTCAAGGTACCAAGATCGAGTCTCACCTTGGGAAATGAAACAAAATAAGATTTTTTTATTATTCGTATTGTTTGTTCAATTTTATTTCTTAGTGTATAGATTATACACATGATTTTTAATGAAATCTAGATAAAAAGTAACTTATGTCTTTATTATTATGTAACAAATGTGGTTTATGACATTATACGCAGAGGAATCTTTAATCGTATTGTGATACCGGTTATTGTATTTGCGTTAGCAAGATCCTTTCACCTATTATAAATAATTAAAGATTCTGAGAAAATTAATCAATCAATATATCTTTTAAAAATCATTTAAATTTGTTTAAATTAATGCATATAACCTATAATTTGTCATAGTGATGAATTAAATCTAGTTGTTATATATTATTCTAAAGGAAGTAGAATATTAATTTGAAATATGTTTTCAGAATGGATATCTTATTAATATGCTTTCATAATATAAAAACTAGCACATTCAATATGTTTTCAGTTTCAATTGCGTGACATTTTAAATTTAAAGAGAAAAACAGGAAATATTGAGCACGTACATTAATATACAGTACACATTTTTAATTTGTTTTCATTGGAAATTTTCGTAACTAAAGTCTGTGATATACAAAATAAAGAAAACAGTAGCCAATAGTAGTTGATGTTGTGTAAGCCTTCACATTCATATATGCTCATGTTTAAGTACCATGTCTCCGCATCTAAATATAACCATTGTTCTTTGTGTCGTTGTACACCCCCGTTTCCATATATATAGGCCCAACAACCTGCAGACCAATATGCAAATCATCTCGGTATGCAACGCGCAGACACAAGTATTTACATGACTACGTAAACACTACACAGTCTACGTAATTTTTCTACCCCATTTTTCTACCCCACAGAGTTTATGAATAAGTGTTGACTTCTTAATAGTTGATTCAGCTGATTTACAAAGTTTATTGACATTTATTTTAAATGTAGATACTTAACCACTACTAAAGGAGCCCTGTTTAATTAACCTTTAAAATTATTTGAAATCTGCTTCCCTAACAACTAAACGTCTGGTCATCAGCGTGCATAATTGGGTCATTAACAGAAGCCTAATAACTGATTTCTCTTTTGTGCATTGACTATTTGATAACGATTTGTTTATCTTGAGGTTATGCGAGTTTTATCTTCACCTGCTCTGTAGGCCTATTCTTTATTTTTTATTTTTATAACCATTTGTGCATTGAACTCAATGAGGATAATATTTAACAATACAGAAGAACCCCTATGAAGGGGATATCTTCAGGACCCAATGTACCTTGAAATGTGGTTAATTTTAAGCTACAACCACTTAATTGTATCACAGAAAAGTGTTCCCTTAATGGGGGTGTCACCTGATTATAGATGTCCCCAGAATAGAGGAGTTCTACTGCATATACAATTACACAGATCATTTTAAGTTAGTAAACTTATTTTAAAGGAATTGAGATCTGAAAGTTTACTACCGTGAAATGAAAGATTAATATTTTCAGTGTTAACTTTAGGAATATCAAATTGCTATCAATTAAAAACAAATCAATTGCATTCATTTCAGTTAAAAACAAAGACGTTAGCAAGTTCACAATCGGAGAAGTAAGTATTAAATTATTTAAAGCTTTCGCCTAAAAAATAACAAAATAATCCGTACAATGGAGTAATTTGAGTTAAAAAAAACCTTTTTCAGGCCGGGAGATGTAAGCGAAATATTATCAGCACTAATGCCTGAACTTCAACCTATTATCATTTGGATGTCAAACTCTTTGGAGCTGTTAAACCATCTACAGAAACACATTCATGAGTACATTGTTATCAATGAAGAAGCCTCGCCTCTGTCGTCATCAGATTCTATCTGTAATGTTGATGAAGAAGTGCTGTCCGTTCTTGAAGAGATAGTAATGTATACATTCCAACAGACTGTTTACTATCTAACAAAGGTAAAGAGGATTTCATTTCATTTATCGTAATCCATTACAATTTCAACGATAATATACACAAAACTAATGCAGAAGTTATCATTTTGGTCGTTAAATTATTACTACAAAAATACTATCTTATAAATACTAAATATAAACATTTGATAACATGTATGGTTGTACATTTTGAGATACAATGACATATAAGGACACTTTATAGGATTCAAACCTACAACCTCCAGATCTGTAGTCTAAAAAAAAAGTTAAAGACAAAATAACTTGACACTGCTTCATATTTATTACTAATAGGGTTAATGATTGAAAAAAATCTAATTTATTAATCTATAACTTTGGCTGCTCATCATAGTGTACTCGGTTCAAATCCTGACCTGACTCACTAGCTGAATGTTTCATGTGAGCAATGATGCCAGTAAAACTTTATAATTATCATGTAAGACTTTTGCTGAACACACCATTGGATAACTCTTACCCCAATAACCCAATAAAATAGTGCATGGCATAACAACATGGACTATTTAAAGCACATAAATGTCTTAATAAAATCAATGGATAGCAAGAACTTAATGTAAAGCCTCACCTTTCTATACTAATGTTTGCCCTTATAATAATAGGCAAAGTTTCCTAGAAGCAGTAGAAATATTTATTCTACCCAGTGCTGAAAGTTGGTATTAATTTATAGTAGGCATAGAAAAGTGGTTCAAATCTTAGTTAATATTTGGCTCCTCCGACTCTCAGGCTAGCCTTTTGGAGGTTGCCACCTTCTTTTGCTTTTAATTTTTATAATCCAGAAATATATCGAAATAGAAATATTGACATTCTTTTAATGATTCTCGGTTGACAGTAATGATTTGTACGTTACATTTTCTTGTCATTTGTTCTTTTTTTAAACCTTATTATTACGTTTCATTGTTGTTATTGATTATGTTTTTATCTTTTCTGCAATTGAAGGAAATAACTGTTTATTTTGATTGAAACATGTAGAAAGCAAATTCTAAAGAAAAAAGTTTCGAAATTCCAATTTTGCAGCCTTGCTGGCATGGTTGTGAAAGGTTTAGTTTAAATAGTTTAGTGCAGTCTTAAAGTATATAGGCCTTGATTAAAACCCTTCCTTTGGGACACCTCTAAAAAAGGGGCAATTTTTTTTCAAACGTAAAGAACTCAACCAATTCAGAAGATATTCTTGTGCAAGAGACACCCCCATAATGGGACATTTTGTTGAATAATGTTAAAGTGTAAAGTATATAGGCCTAGAGTAAAACCCTTCCTTTGGGACACCTCTATAAAGGGGACAATTTTTCTGTAAAATCAATACCCATTCAGAGGATATCCCCTATTAACGGGACACTTTGTTGAATACCAAAAGTGTCCACTAGGGGTTCTTTAATTTAAGCTACAACCACTTTAATTTTAAAATTGCTTTTTCATATTTCTAAAATATGTTATTCTATTGGTTTATAAGTTTTCTATTAAATTGTTGTATCTATCTTAGACACTGTACATCAGTTTACCATTAATACTGGACTCCAGTCCGTTTCTTAATGATGACAGCGGGGATGATGAAAACAAGAAAGAGGAGAAAGCCCTTGGTATCAACAGTATACTTGGCATCTTTCAGGCAACCTTTGACCTTTTCAACAGCTTAAACGTAAACAATAACATACTGAAGCAGTTGTTTGCGTACTTGCTGTTCTTCACGAATGCTTCGCTGTTTAACATGTTGATGGAACGAGGTTTGTTATAACATTTTGTTTTGCCAAAGAAACAATATTACATGTACAGTAGTCTAATACCCTGCAAAATGAAACTTGTAATAGGTTTGAATAATGTGAATACAATTTTGTGTTCTTACTGTGCGCTCGTGTATTGCCCTGGTATTAAACTGGCCAGTTGTAGTAATCATATAGCCCACAACTACGCTTTCCTTCTGAAATTTGGCAATATTCTGCCATAAAAACCACTTTTTTTCAGTAGTTAGGTAGTTATATTTACACAATTTGTGTACAAAAGAATAGAGATTTTACTGTGTAATTTGGACTATCTCCCCACTGATAAAAAAGTGCTTATTTTCAACAAGCTTGTGTAACACAAATAAAATCCCAAAAATTATGAAACATAGGGGATTCGATGATTATTGGAATGTATGATCAATATAAATTTAACTAACTTGGATGCAATTTTAGCATAGTCTTGATTTTAACTAAATCAATTTATAATCATTTTCCAGGGCCTAGCCGTAAGAGCTTCAAGTGGTCAAAAGGCGTTCAGATGCGTGGTAACTTGGATCACATTGAAGGCTGGATACAAGACCATGGTATGCAGGACATTGCACACTTTCTTGGCCTAATATCAACTACTGCTGATCTTCTGGCAACTCCTAAGCTACAACTAATGCAGGTAAACCTTGATCTTCTAGCAACCCCTAAGCTACAACCATGGAGGAAAAAATAAATTTATTTTTTCCTCCATATGCTACAACTAATGTAGGTAAACCTTGATCTTCTGGCAACCCCTAAGCTACACCTATTGCAGGTAAACCTTGATCTTCTGGCAACCCCTAAGCTACAACTAATGCAGGTAAACCTTGATCTTCTGGCAACCCCTAAGCTACAACTAATGCAGGTAAACCTTGATCTTCTGGCAATCCATAAGCTACACCTAATGCAGGTAAACCTTGATCTTCTGGCAACCCCTAAGCTACAACTAATGCAGGTAAATCTTGATCTTCTGGCAACCCCTAAGCTACACCTAATGCAGGTAAACCTTGATCTTCTGGCAACCCCTAAGCTACAACTAATGCAGGTAAACCTTGATCTTCTGCCAACCCCTAAGCTACACCTAATGCAGGTAAACCTTGATCTTCTGCCAACCCCTAAGCTACAACTAATGCAGGTAAACCTTGATCTTCTGCCAACCCCTAAGCTACAACTAATGCAGGTAAACCTTGATCTTCTGGCAATCCCTAAGCTACACCTAATGCAGGTAAACCTTGATTTTCTGGCAATCCCTAAGCTACACCTAATGCAGGTAAACCTTGATCTTCTGGCAACCCCTAAGCTACAACTAATGCAGGTAACCCTTGATCTTCTGGCAACCCCTAAGCTACACCTAATGCAGGTAAACCTTGATCTTCTGGCAATCCCTAAGCTACAACTAATGCAGGTAAACCTTGATCTTCTGGCAATCCCATAAGCTACAACTAATGCAGGTAAACCTTGATCTTCTGGCAACCCCTAAGCTACAACTAATGCAGGTAAACCTTGATCTTCTGGCAATCCCTAAGCTACACCTAATGCAGGTAAACCTTGATCTTCTGGCAACCCCTAAGCTACAACTAATGCAGGTAAACCTTGATCTTTTGGCAACCCCTAAGCTACAACTAATGCAGTAAACCATTGATAAACCTGTTTAGACAGGTTCCATCAATAGCATATAAATAGTTGTTTGTAATCAATATACAGTAAAACTCTTATTAGAGGGACAAGTTTGGAACCTAATAAAGTGTCCCCACAATAAGCGTTGACTGTAGTGTTTAAATAATACTGTATATTTCCTCTTGTTCAATTCATGGTAAAGTGTCCCATTAATGGTGGTGGTACTATCTTCTGAATAGAGCTGTCCTAAAAGAGTGGTTCTACTGTTAAGCTCTGTCTACACTATCAAACTAGTTTGACAAAAAAAGTGTGATGTGCCCAAATATGGTAGTAATATGACATCATCACGTCCATATATGGGCACATCACACTTTTTTTGTCAAACTAGTTTGATAGTGTAGACAGAGCTTAATAAATGATAATAATAATGTGGTTATTGCACATCTTTTTTTTATTTAATTATTTAGTTACAATTTCTATGTGGAGAACTTACTGTACACACTTAATATATATTATATTTTGTTAGGCAACGTGGAGTTCTTTACGACGTGACTTCCCTCGTTTGAACACAGCCCAGATGCAACATATCCTGAGTGAATATCAACTTGGTTCAAGTAAGACCAGCCCTAAGGGTTGGTACCCTCCACCAGAACAGGTTGAAGATGCTCTTAAAACAGGTACAGTATTAGTATACTCCTTAAATAATGATATATTATATTAATAGTTATTGTATTCAGCTCACAGTTCTATACTGCAGTAGGTTGTGGAGTAGCATTTGGCAAGTTGAGGTTAAAATGTGATCTTTTATTTTTTAACACAATTTGTAGCTCCACAAATGTTAAGCTCTGTATACTGTACACTATCAAACTAGTAGTGATATACCAAAAATATGGTAGTGCATAGAGTAAACTCCATGGGTAGTGATATGACATCATCATATCCATACTGTATATGGGCACATCACAGTGTTTGATAGTGTTGACAAGAGCTTTTGTTCTTTTCTACCATCAAAATTTTTAAACTTTACCCCATACTTTTTTCAACTGAGCATGAAAAGATACTAAATATTATTAGGACTCAAACATATGTTACTACTTGTTGCATGACTAAATCACAAACTCCGTTGATTGTTAATCATTGTAAATTAATTTTGAAAATTGAAGGTCTGACGTTGTAGCCCTTTATAACTGTGAAAATAAACATCATCAGTTGGTAAACAAGTCAATTTTAATTAAATTTCTAATAATAATTTGGCAGGCAAACATTTATTGCTTCTAAATTAACATCATTTTAATTGGGTTCATTGACTTAATTAAGTAGAAGACAACATGTTGCACAAAATCACTCCAATTCAAGGAAATTTAATATAGATAGAGTTGGATAGCCGAGTGGTTAGGACACTTGACTGTCGTACAGATAGACCCGGGTTCAATGCCCGACAACTCCCAGTTCACTCAGCTGTAAAATGAGTACCTGGTTGAAAATACTAGGGAGAAAAAAGGCGGCGTGGAAAGGAACTGGCCACCCTACCACATAATGCCGAGGCTTAGTACAATGAGCTCCTAACAGCTCATTTCCCTACGTTCAGAGAACACGGGACTCATCTTTACCTTACTATAATAATAAAACAGTTGTCATGATGATATATTATGATATAAAGTTTGATAGTGTAAACAGAGCTTGATAAATGATAATTTACAATTTATAAGTTAAGAATTGTATACACTAAAGCCTAATATATATGTATTTCAAGGAAAAACAGTTAATATTGGCAAAATAAATGTTTCTTAGATAGTCAGTGTGATTTCATTTTAAAAAGAGACTTTAAAGAAACTCTTTTATTATGGCAGAAATGAAAATAGGAACTTCTGATATCTATTAATTATTAAATTTGAAGACAGCTCTCCTGGATGCGCCCCTGGTTGTTATAGCGTAAATAATTGGACATTGATTATTGCCATTGCAAACATTTACAACTGCGAAAATAGAACACTCAATTTTAATTCACTTGCTAACAGTATTTGGACATGCAAACATTTATAGCTGCTAAATTAACATCATCCTGCTGCTAAATGATTTAATAAAGTTCATTAAATTGTTTAAGTAGAAGCCAAACTGGCTCTAATCAAAGTTACTGAGGTTTTACCGCAAGACGCCATATAAGCCTGAATTATTCAGATTTTAACGATATCTTGCATGATAGATGTTGTTATAGCCTAAATAATTTAACGTTATTTATTGACTTAATTTAATGTCATTACCAAACTAGTTTCTACTATTCATTCAGCTGTCAATATAACATATTTTTTGTCACAAACAATTTTTCATTCCAATTTCTATTCTGTTGAGGCTCAGCCAAATGCTATTATAACCTAATTATTTTCTCTTAATTTAAAGTTATTTTATTGACATCCAAAAACCTGTTTCTAATATTTAGACTTTGGTTATCACCTGTCTATTAGGTTAGGCCTACATATCGTAAGCGCTACTATACATTATCAACTTTTGTTTCCATATGAAATGTTGTTTTCCCAGTGATTTTGTGTCCGTCATACAAATCTTTTGTGTTCTCTGCAACACCTGCCTATAATAAGAAGCTTTTCATTCGTTAATTTCTGTTTTAATAATAAACTACAAATGTAAACAAAGGATTATTTCTTCTTATTGTTAGAGCGCCGGATATTTTTACTCACACACACATACGCCGGTTTATATTCATGTACTGAAACCAGGCCAGTTCAAAAATGTAATTTTACCATTGCGTTGATTATGCAAAGAAATCTATAATTTGTGAATTGTTTGAGTGACCTTTGATTATGGTAATACCTCAGTTAATTAAACTTTATCCATTACAAATCAACATTAAAATGATGATGAATCGTTGTGTACATATATTACATTTTTTTCAAGCCCAATTAATTTTTGTTAATGAATAGAAGTGTTGTTACTATGTACATTTCTAACAAATCGTTGGAACTATGAGTGATATTGAAGGAAATGACACTATTATATGGCAGTAGAATGTATAAAGAACACGTACTGTATCCAGAAGATGTGCTCAAGGCAATACAGTGATGTTACAATTGCTGTATTTGTGTTCAATAAAATATATTTCTCCATAGTAATATAACCTATAATAAAGTACCATAGGTAAATTGAATTATGAACTACTTTTTGATGTCTATTAATATTATATGTTTGCGCTCCTCCGTTGAAAAAAATCCTGGGTCTTCTGCCGTAAATATTTAGTTTATAAAAATATGTGATATCATATGTTTAGACTAAGATAAGATAAAACTTTATTTTCATGACCACAACAAGGATGCTAAATTACACACACTATACAGAAAACATAAGACTTAACAGTAATATATATCAATACAATATATAAGCACATTAGGCAATGAACATTAATTCGAAACCGCCCGGTGATATACTGAAATTTAATTAATTAATTTGAAACGATAAAGATGAGGAAATCTGTGAGAATGAGAATAAAGACTAAAATTAGAGAACGTACATGGTTGCAAGAGGGATAAAAAAATAAACTATCTTTTTTTTAACCATATTTAATGAGGGTGATCCATCCAGCAATTGCTGATCATTAGGAACCCTCGGAGGTTCACAAGACAAACATATACACAAGATGCTCTTCATAAACAATAAACAAAGTCTTATTACAATTCTTTGGGAGTGGAGTTGTAATTTTGTCTTTAGAAAAAATCCTGACAGGACTTCAACCCAGGACCCTTGGAGCGGTAGCCAAGCATCATAACCGTTTTAAATCACTTGTTAAGATTCATTTAAGTGAATTGTTACCGGTGATCTAGGGTGGTTGCAGTTAAAATAATTAAAAATGGTATAAAAGTTATAATTAATAATGAGAACATGCTTTGAAGTTTAGTTTTAGTTTAAGTTTAGTTTAAGTTGTTTTAAAATTATGTTTAAATATGCCGTAGGGCCACTCGGAAGAGCAGTTTTATTTTATTACTGAGAGGGCTACCCTACTGAAAGAAAACGAAATAAAAAAAAATAAAATAACCACCAGGCCACAACTCCACTCCATTGAAATGTTGAATTGCGATGGACAGACCAGGGAGTTGTAAAATATTTTACAACTCCCTGGACAGACTAAGATATTTCACATGAATATGATGATAATAAAATATCATGTGATTGAATAATTTTGAGACACATTGTATAATCAGTGACAAGAGGAAGAGAATGTCGCTTGTTGAATGCAACAAACAGAAAATTGCTGCCAAGGGCTACAATGTTCTGTAGGAAATGCCTGTGACATCTGCCACCTTGTCCATTCTTTCTGATGTAGTAGAACGCTGGTAATTTGTCATTGAACACTTTCATGTCTCCTTAAAAATAAATTGTCTAGTGCATTTATAGAATATGGATGTAATTTACTTATAGAAAATATGAACACGCAATTTATAAAATATATTATGTGCACAATATTCACTTAATGAGCTTGCAGAATCGTACATAATTAGTGTTTTTATTTTATAATTTCAGATGAAATTCTTGAAGGTTTCAATAATCATCCTCCATTGGTACTGCCCTCTAGTGGGTATGTTCTTGAGTTGAGAAAACAAGTAACAAACACAGCATTCTACAGTCAACTGCAAGCTTTAAGTAGTGCTTTCCCCTCCATCACCATAGAAACAGGTACTGGGTATATTCAGTGTTATTATAACCATGGGGAATGTTATTGCCCACTATGAATAGGAATTGTGCCAGGTGTGAGAACAAACCTAAAGTAGAAGACCTGATCAGACAATTTTCTTTAATCTCATTGGTTGTCATGGGCAGGACGTTAAATCAATTTTTACCATATACTGTATTTGAGTTATTGAATTCTATGGAATCTGGAAATTTTTATATTTATTGTAGTTTTTTATATAATTGAATTTTTATGATAAGTATTTTTGTACTGATTGTATTGTCGGGGTCCTCCATGATCAGCTTGAAACATGGTTCAAACAAATGCACATATGCAAGAAAAAAATCACTAATAAAAAATATTTATCTTTTGACAGGTAATCCAGAACTTGCAGCTCCATCCTCATCAACGACGGAAGAGAAAGAAACAAATGAAAAAATAAGAAACAGACAATCATCGTTATTGAAACGCCAAGAGAAAATGGATGCTAATGACTTGACGAATCGCTCGGTTGAAAGCGACCAATCAGATACCAACAATACTGAATTGGTTGAAAGTACAACCGTTAAACAGTCCCGTCAAAGTGATTCCTATCTTCCAGAAAATAGACCACTTCAAGTTGACAGTGTAGCAAACATTTCCCATTCAAGAAAAAAGCAAGATTTGCGAAATGGTAACGTACAAACAAATGGCAGTTTAGTAGCTGCACAAATGCGTAGAATGGAAGAGTCCGACAAGAGAACTCAAGTTCAGAAGATCCGGAATGAAAGCGCAGAAACTAAGAGACGTTTGAGTTATCGTAATGCAATGGGCCAAAAGGACAGTGAAGACGGCTTATCTGTAAACAGAGATAATGTAGTGAAGGATGATGGGAAAAGAAGTGGTGAGGATGGACTATCTACAACTACCAAGCAAAGTGTCGATTCTGCGGTACAGGACACCCCCAGAGTTGATGTGACACCACCAAATTGGGATAAATCAATTCCATTATTGGAAGGAAAATCTAGCGTGATTCCGCCTCCTCCAGGTTGGACGTCAAGCATGGAGAAAAAGAACATAAATGACCTGGCCAATAACAATAAGTTGGATGGTCAAGGATCATTCAAAGAATCATCTAAAAAGCCAACAATAGAAAGTTCATTAGGTATGGTAACATTTTTATGCTAGGTCAAAGTTCAAAAGTCGGCTTCCGCATCTTTACTGTTATTTTCAAAAGTTATATTTTTGTTGTGTAACTTTTCCCCACTGCTCCCCATATCTTAACGCCAATTTTTAATGAATGGGAAAACCTTTCAAGACTTCATATTGACAATTCAAACAACTATAATCTTCTATATTTCTGTTGTGCTTTTATTTACACAATTTCATGATTTTGTAGTCAATATAAATATTTCTTCTTTCTTTAGAACCTGAAACAAAAGAGAATTGCACTTCAACAGAGAGTGATCTTGATGACGTGTTTGTTGTGGATCTTGAAAAAGACTCTGGAGGAATTGGCCTAGGACTAATAGATGGCATGGTAGGGCTTTGTTAGTTTATACAATTTTATTATTATATTTTCTCTAAACATTGTATCATATCATGCCATAAATACTGCGCATTATTTGAATGACCAATGTTAGCTTGCAGTTAATTTTTAACTTAATTTTTTTTCCAGTTTACTGCGTTACGTGCACCTGGAATCTATGTAAGAACGCTGTTAGCAGATGGGCCAGCAGCTGAAGATGGTCGTCTTCGAATGGGAGATAGAATATTAGCTGTGAATGGAACTAGTTTGGTTGGAGCTGACTATCAAAAGTATAGTGCTATATTATAGTATACAAATAATGTTGTTAATGACCGTTATACAGTATTTGGAGCCAATTATTATTAATAATACAAGTTTTCAATGGCTAGAATATTACAGTAATATTCTATTGTTGTTTCTTTTACAGTGCAATGCAGTTAATCCGAAGTTCAGGTGTGAAAATGCGATTCCTGATTGCACGTTCTGACAAAAATGTCGCTATAAAGATTTCAAACTCTAGCTGCTGAATACCGTGTGATATAATCCCTCCCCCTAGAACACTAAATTGTGGAGCAGCAACTGAGGATGGGTCTATACCTGGGGAAACCTTGGTTCTGGAAAAAATAATTGTAAGCATTTCTTTTAAAAACTCATTTGACCTGGCTTGGGAAAACATAAATCCAGACCTAAGGTCAATACTGGGACTATACCCGATGATATGCCTGTTTGTGAAGTCAGACATAAAGTAGGGGGTAGGATTAGAAATGAAGTGGGATTATGACCGAGGATATACGGTTATTAATGATACCTAAATTCAGCATCTGCAACTCAAACTAAATAAAAACCAGGTATTATTTTAATATATAAAACTTATCAATTTTACAAAAAGAGTATTTTTAATTTTATAAATATACTGTATAATATCCAATGCTGAAGTTTAGGCTAAACATCTAATTTAAGCTAAATTCGGACACAAGATAAATTATATTGTTAATGCAATATAATCCTACCATGGGACTATACTCGATTATACACGGTACTACTAGTTATGTTTGTAAAACAGATTTTAAATTGTCTTTTATAAATGCATGTAAATATAATATAAATTCTATTAGCCATATTCACAAATCACACTAAAGTAAGATATTTTTATAATAACAATACGAATTTCACTTTAAAGTGGTGTTCACTTTGATAGAAAAAGTTTTAAATATTCAGATTGTTTTTTTACTTAGGATATATACATCCACAAGGGTGAATATTATGCCCAGTTGTACTGAGTACACTTTTGGTACATGAAATGAGTACAGTTTACAAAATACAATCATATTCATGACATTACAAATTGTAAATGAAAGCTTATAATAAGATAATACAGCAAATTTCTGAGTGCATTATAGTATTAAATGAAGGCTTAGTAAAAACGCTACTGAATAATATACAATTAATAATTATATCAATACAATCTACATACAGGCCATCGAATTTAAAGATTGTAATTATTTGTTTAAAATCAGATAAATGTAGTAAGTCACAAGCTTCCCGAAATAGCAGTTTTAATGGAAATGTTGAAAGCCATATTATTTGTCTTAATATATATTTATTTCTGGAGTTGTAAATAATACGTTTTATTTACTATTTAATGAAAATACTATTGCTAGTTTTTTTATTTGCAAAAATCTTTATACAAAAGAATTAAAACTAAATGTTTGCCGTTACTGTAAAATAGCTACTCATTTCCCTGACAACATTTAATAAAAATTACACATAAACAGTAAATATGTTTTATGACATAACTGGTTACTTTATCATAACTAACATGTGCAGAATCAAATATAATTTGTTCTGCGCATTTTACCTCAACATATTTTAATAAGTAGACATTTTGGCGATTTTTCAAAAAAGTCCCTGTACAGGGGAAAATGACCAATTTTTATTTTTGAAATTTTTTTTAAATGACCAAATTTCGACCCTTAACTGGTTACTATGACTCTATAAGATGTTGATAATGCAATATATGTGCATATATAAAAGTCGATATTTTGGCCATTTTTAATAAACAATGCGCAGATACGAATAATGGGTTCTGCGCATGTCAATTGTGCTATAGTAACCAGTTTTATCGAAAAATAAAAAGGTCGAAAATTTGCCATTTTTTGGAAAAAATATCCCTGTACTATAGTACAAGGAAATTTGCGAAAAATGACCGATTTTCGACCCTTTTATTTTTTGACATAAATGGTTACTATTGCATAATAAACATGCTCAGAGGCGAATAATGGGTTCTGCGCATGTCAATTGTGCTATAATAACCAGTTTTATCGAAAAATAAAAAGGTCGAAAATTTGCCATTTTTTGGAAAAAATCCCTGTACTATAGTACAAGGAAATTTGCGAAAAATGGCCGATTTTCGACCCTTTTATTTTTTGACATAAATGGTTACTATTGCATAATAAACATGCTCAGAGGCGAATAATGGGTTCTGCGCATGTCAATTGTGCTATAATAACCAGTTTTATCGAAAAATAAAAAGGTCGAAAATTTGCCATTTTTTGAAAAATCCCTGTACTATATATAGTACAGGGAAATTTTTGAAAAATGGCCGATTTGGGACCCTTTTATTTTTTTACATAAATGGTTACTATAGCATAATAAACATGCGCAGAGACGAATAATGGGTTCTGCGCATGTCAATTGTGCTATGTTAACCAGTTTTGACATAAATTTTTACTATTGCATAATAAATATGCGCAGATACGAATAATGGCTTCTGCGCATGTCAATTGTGCTATGTTAACCAGTTGACATAAATTGTTACTATTGCATAAAAAACATGCGCAAAGACGAATAATTGGTTCTGCGCATGTCAATTGTACTATAGTAACCAGTTTTATCTAAAAATAAAAAAGTCGAAAATTAGCCATTTTTTGGAAAAAAATCCCTGTACTATTATAGTACAAGGAAATTTGCGAAAAATGGCCGATTTTCGACCCTTTTATTTTTTGACATAAATGGTTGCTATTGCATAATAAACATGCTCAGAGGCGAATAATGGGTTCTGCGCATATCAATTGTGCTATAATAACCAGTTTTATCGAAAAATAAAAGATCGAAAATTTGCCATTTTGTGAAAAATCCCTGTACTATATATAGTACAGGGAAATTTTTGAAAAATGGCCGATTTTGGACCCTTTTATTTTTTTACATAAATGGTTACTATAGCATAAAAAAACATGCGCAGAGTCGAATAATGGGTTCTGCGCATGTCAATTGTGCTATGTTAAGTAGTTTTGACATAAATGGTTACTATAGTATAATAAACATGCGCAGAGGAGAATAATGGGTTCTGCGCATGTCAATTGTGCTATAGTAACCAGTTTTGTCGAAAAATAAAAAGGTCGAAAATTTGCCTTTTTTTGGAAAAAAAATCCCTGTACTATAGTACAAGAAAATTTGCGAAAAATGGCCGATTTTCGACCCTTTTATTTTTTGACATAAATGGTTACTATTGCATAATAAACATGCTCAGAGGCGAATAATGGGTTCTGCGCATGTCAATTGTGCTATAGTAACCAGTTTTGACATAAATGATAACTATTGCATAATAAACATGCGCAGAAGCGAATAATTTGTTCTGCGCATGTCAATTGTGCTATAGTAACCAGTTTTGTCGAAAAATAAAAAGGTCGAAAAATTGCCATTTTTTGGAAAAAAATCCCTGTATTGTAGTACAAGGAAATTTGCGAAAAATGGCCGATTTTCGACCCTTTTATTTTTTGACATAAATGGTTACTATAGCATAAACAACATGCGCAAAGACGAATAATGGGTTCTGCGCATGTCAATTGTGCTATGTTAACCAGTTTTGACATAAATTGTTACTATTGCATAATAAACATGCGCAGATACGAATAATGGGTTCTGCGCATGTCGATTGTGCTATGTTAAGCAGTTTTGACATAAATTGTTACTATTGCATAATAAACATGCGCAGATACGAATAATGGGTTCTGCGCATGTCAATTGTGCTATAGTAACCAGTTTGATCTAAAAATAAAAAAGTCGAAAATTAGCCATTTTTTAAAAAAAATCCCTGTACTATAGTACAGGGAATTTTCGAAAAATGGCCGATTTTCGACCCTTTTATTTCTTGACATAAATGGTTACTATAGCATAAAAAACATGCTCAGAGGCGAATAATGGGTTCTGCGCATGTCAATTGTGCTATAGTAACCAGTTTTGACATAAATGGTAACTATTGCATAATAAACATGCGCAGAAGCGAATAATTTGTTCTGTGCATGTCAATTGTGCTATAGTAACCAGTTTTGTCGAAAAATAAAAAGGTCGAAAAATTGCCATTTTTTGGAAAAAAATCCCTGTACTGTAGTACAAGGAAATTTGCGAAAAATGGCCGATTTTCGACCCTTTTATTTTTTGACATAAATGGTTACTATAGCATAAAAAACATGCGCAAAGACGAATAATGGGTTCTGCGCATGTCAATTGTGCTATGTTAACCAGTTTTGACATAAATTGTTACTATTGCATAATAAACATGCGCAGATACGAATAATGGGTTCTGCGCATGTCAATTGTGCTATGTTAAGCAGTTTTGACATAAATTGTTACTATTGCATAATAAACATGCGCAGATACGAATAATGGGTTGGTTCTGCGCATGTCAATTGTGCTATAGTAACCAGTTTGATCTAAAAATAAAAAAGTCGAAAATTAGCCATTTTTTTGAAAAAATCCCTGTACTATAGTACAGGGAATTTTCGAAAAATGGCCGATTTTCGACCCTTTTATTTCTTGACATAAATGGTTACTATAGCATAAAAAACATGCACAGAGGGGAATAATGGGTTCTGCGCATGTTAATTGTGCTATAGTAACCAGTTTTGACATAAATGGTTACTATTGCATAATAAACATGCGCAGAGGCGAATAATTGGTTCTGCGCATGCCAATTGTGCTATAGTAACCAGTTTTATCGAAAAATAAAGAGGTCGAAAATTTGCCATTTTTTGGAAAAAATTCCTGTACTATAGTACAAGGAAATTTTCGAAAAATGGCCGATTTTCGACCCTTTTATTTTTTGACCTAAATGGTTACTATAGCATAAAAAAACATGCGCAAAGACGAATAATGGGTTCTGCGCATGTCAATTGTGCTATGTTAACCAGTTTTGACATAAATTGTTACTATTGCATAATAAACATGCGCAGATACGAATAATGGGTTCTGCGCATGTCAATTGTGCTATGTTAAGCAGTTTTGACATAAATTGTTACTATTGCATAATAAACATGCGCAGATACGAATAATGGGTTCTGCGCATGTCAATTGTGCTATAGTAACCAGTTTTATCGAAAAATAAAAAGGTCGAAAATTTTCCATTTTTTGGAAAAAATCCCTGTACTATAGTACAAGGAAATTTTCGAAAAATGGCCGATTTTCGACCCTTTTATTTTTTGACATAAATGGTTACTATAGCATAAAAAACATGCGCAGAGTCGAATAATGGGTTCTGCGCATGTCAATTGTGCTATGTTAACTAGTTTTGACATAAATGGTTACTATAGTATAATAAACATGCGTAGAGGGGAATTGTGCTATAGTAACCACTTTTGACATAAATGGTTACTATTGCATAATAAACATGCGCAGGGGCGAATGATGGGTTCTGCGCATGTCAATTGTGCTATAGTAACCAGTTTTATCGAAAAATAAAAAGGTCGAAAATTAGCCATTTTTTGGAAAAAATCCCTGTACTATAGTACAAGGAAATTTGCGAAAAATGGCCGATTTTCGACCCTTTTATTTTTTGACATAAATGGTTACTATAGCATAATAAACATGCGCAGAGACGAATAATGGGTTCTGCGCATGTCAATTGTGCTATGTTAACCAGTTTTGACATAAATTGTTACTATTGCATAATAAACATGCGCAGATACGAATGATGGGTTCTGCGCATGTCAATTGTGCTATAGTAACCAGTTTAATCTAAAAATAAAAAAGTCGAAAATTAGCCATTATTTTGAAAAAATCCCTGTACTATAGTACAAGGAAAATTTCGAAAAATGGCCGATTTTCGACCCTTTTATTTTTTTACATAAATGGTTACTATAGCATAAAAAACATGCGCAGAGTCGAATAATGGGTTCTGCGCATGTCAATTGTGCTATGTTAACTAGTTTTGACATAAATGGTTACTATAGTATAATAAACATGCGTAGAGGGGAATTGTGCTATAGTAACCACTTTTGACATAAATGGTTACTATTGCATAATAAACATGCTCAGGGGCGAATGATGGGTTCTGCGCATGTCAATTGTGCTATAGTAACCAGTTTTATCGAAAAATAAAAAGGTCGAAAATTAGCCATTTTTTGGAAAAAATCCCTGGGTTCTGCGCATGTCAATTGTGCTATGGTAACCAGTTTTGACATAAATAGTTCCTATAGTATAATAAGCATGCGCAGAGGCGAATAATGGGTTCTGCGCATGTCAATTGTATGACTCTATAAGATGTTGATAATGCAATATATATGCATATATTGCAATATTATTGCATATAAGTGATATTTAAAAGGTCGACATTTTGGCCATTTCTTTTATTTTTTTGGAAATAACTTGTTACTGCATATATAGCCTATAACTGGTATATGGTTACTGCAAATAACTGGTATATGCATATATGGCAATTCACTTCTTATTGCATAATAAGTGAATTTTAAAAGGTCAACATTTTGGCCATTTTTGGAAAAATCCCTGAAATTTTCGAAAAAAGACGAAATTTCGACCTTTTTATTTTTTGAAATAACTGGTTACTATGACTCTATAAGATGTTGATAATGCAATATATATGCATATATGGCTATATTATTGCATAAGTGAATTTTAAAAGGTCGAAATTTTGGCCATTTTTGAAAAAATCCCTGTACTAAATAGAACAGGGAATTTTTCGAAGAAAGACCAAATTTCGACCTTTTTATTTTTTGGAAATTTTCGAAAAAAGACATTTTGGTCATTTTTGAAAAAATCCTTGTACAGGGAAATTCTCGAAAAATGATCAAATTTCGCCCCTTATATATTTTTAAATAACTGGTTACTGTATCATAATTGCCATGCGCAGAATCAAATATGAGTGTGTTCTTTCCGAGAAATGGCCAAATATCGACCTTATTTTTTTATAATAAAATTTTTCTAAAAAAATCTGTGTACAGAGAAATTTCATAATTAGCCAAATTTTGACCTTTTAAATTATTGACATAACTGGTAACATCATAATTTACATGCGCAGAATCTCATAATGTGTTCTGAGCTTGTTACTTCAAAATCTTTTAATAAGTCGACATTTGGCCGGTTTTCGATATCACAATACTATATGTACATATATAGCAATATTATAGCATAATTGAATTAGTCAAAAATTCAAAACAAACCATTTATAAAAATTATTATTAATTTATGGTAAAAAATGTATAATAGTGCTATACACTATTTGTTTCTGACACCAAAAAACAATAAATACATTTTTTTTATTACCAAAACTTTTTTTATTGCAAAAATCTCACCAGTTATAATTCTTCTAAGTACTGATTATGATAAAACATTTACATATGAAGTAACTTACATTACTTTTTAAAATAGTTCATAACATGTGGGACACTCATGTGAAAATAAACTAAAACTATAGAGTATAACCGTGACTCAAGTTTGATATAAACCTTATCAGGTTTTTGTGTGCTACAAGTAATAATGATATTTGACACAGTTTTTATACTTTCAATTTACATCGCATAAATAAGTTAATAAAATAATTTTTTTTAAATCTATTTTGTAGTAAGTAAAACAAACGAATTACAAAAATATTTAAATATAGTCATGTATAAGAAACTATTAAATGATTGCAAGCTAAACATGAATCTAATGAAAGAACCGTGAAGGAATTAAATAAACGAGCATTATGATTGGTTTATTCCATGTGTACGCATATCTAAATTTAAATGTAAACTAACAAGCATTATAATTGGTTTATTCCATTTGTAAATTTTAATTTAAACAAACGAGCATTATGATTGGTTTATTCCATGTGTACGCATATGTAAATTTAAATGTAAACTAACAAGCATTATAATTGGTTTATTCCATTTGTAAATTTTAATTTACACAAACGAGCATTATGATTGGTTTATTCCATTTGTACACATTTGTAAATTTAAATGTAAACTAACAATCATTATAATTGGTTTATTCCATTTGTAAATTTTAATTTACACAAACGAGCATTATGATTGGTTTATTCCATTTGTACACATTTGTAAATTTAAATGTAAACTAACAATCATTATAATTGGTTTATTCATTTGTAAATTTTAATTTAAAAAAACGAGCATTATGATTGGGTTATTCCATTTGTACACATTTGTAAATTTAAATGTAAACTAACAAGCATTATAATTGGTTTATTCCATTTGAAAATTTTAATTTAAACAAACGAGCATTATGATTGGTTTATTCCATTTGTACACATTTGTAAATTTAAATGTAAACTAACAAGCATTATAATTGGTTTATTCCATTTGTAAATTTTAATTTAAAAAAACGAGCATTATGATTGGCTTATTCCATTTGTACACATTTGTAAATTTAAATGTAAACTAACAAGCATTATAATTGGTTTATTCCATTTGTAAATTTTAATTTAAACAAACGAGCATTATGATTGGCTTATTCCATTTGTACACATTTGTAAATTTAAATGTAAACTAACAATCATTATAATTGGTTTATCATTTGTAAATTTTAATTTAAACAAACGAGCATTATGATTGGTTTATTCCATTTGTACACATTTGTAAATTTAAATGTAAACTAACAATCATTATAATTGGTTTATCATTTGTAAATTTTAATTTAAACAAACGAGCATTATGATTGGTTTATTCCATTTGTACACATTTGTAAATTTAAATGTAAACTAACAAGCATTATAATTGGTTTATTCATTTGTAAATTTTAATTTAAACAAACGAGCATTATGATTGGTTTATTCCATTTGTACACATTTGTAAATTTAAATGTAAACTAACAAGCATTATAATTGGTTTATTCCATTTGAACATTTTAATTTAAACAAACGAGCATTATGATTGGTTTATTCCATTTGTACACATTTGTAAATTTAAATGTAAACTAAAAAGCATTATAATTGGTTTATTCCATTTGAAAAATTTTATTTAAACAAACGAGCATTATGATTGGCTTATTCCATTTGTACACATTTGTAAATTTAAATGTAAACTAACAATCATTATAATTGGTTTATCATTTGTAAATTTTAATTTAAACAAACGAGCATTATGATTGGTTTATTCCATTTGTACACATTTGTAAATTTAAATGTAAACTAACAAGCATTATAATTGGTTTATTCATTTGTAAATTTTAATTTAAACAAACGAGCATTATGATTGGTTTATTCCATTTGTACACATTTGTAAATTTAAATGTAAACTAACAAGCATTATAATTGGTTTATTCCATTTGAAAATTAAACAAACAAGCATTATGATTGGTTGGTTCAATCTGTAAATTTAAATGTTTTTGATGTAATGTATTGTATGTGTGTTCAATCATATTTTAAGAAAAAATATAGGTTTAGAAGAAAAAAAGATAGTTTAGATCATTGATCATTCTTGACAATTTAGACAGTACTGTATTTATTTAAAGAGTATTACTATCTTGTCTCAATTATGATTATGATAACTATTGTACATTTTGGTTTTCTTTTAGGAGGTAACGTATATGAAATAAATAAAAACAAATAAAACTGTTTTACTTTTACCATTATCATATTCTATGCAACAAACATGCATAAAAAATGAAAAAGTGAGAAAGACGTCAATTATTTCTGAATATTATATTACTATATTAATGTACAAAATGAGGAATAGCCCTCTCAAGGTGATAAAGAGTTTAAGACAACTAAATCATAAGTACATACTAAGTCACGCTTTGGTAATTTAAGTAGTTGGCAGACAACCAATCTTAAGTGAGATTAACATCGCAAATAAAATTGACCTTACCTACATTGCAAAAGGTTAAATAATTTACATAGCCTCATATTATCATATCAATCCCCCTAATGAGAAATACTGCATTGAACATTTAAAACTTACAACCTTATCTTACATAAAAAATAATAATCTAAAAATATCTCACCCACAACGTATAAACAATATACAGCATATATTAAAATCTACATATGAAAATAGCATCCTAATTTAAAGTTATTTCATGTCGCTCACAAATGCGTCTTCTGTAAGGTGAAATCTTCTGTGCTCTGCGGCCATGGGTTCTCGTAACTATTAATCTCTGCTACAGCAGCCCTTTAAATAAATAAAAACAACGAATATAATGATATATAATACTTAAAAGACTTTATTAAACAAATTACATAATGTGAAAGCATGATGGAATAGTGGTATGATTCATGGATCGAGATTGTATCAGTGATCACTGTATATTACATTATTATATATCAGATTCATACAGCATATTTATTATATCAAGATCATATCAGTGGATATAGTTTAATTTATTAACATCATTTGTATTATATCATAAAATATACATAGAAATCATTCTCAGAGGCACAAATAAAACAAACAAAAACATTGCAAAGTAAAACTATCTTAAACAAAAATAAATCTAAAGTCATTATTCTCATGCATGTTCAGTGGCATTAACTGAAAGAAACCGCTGTGGCAGATGATGGCCCAGTAACGGGCTAAAGCCCCACCTGAGAATAATATTTTCTTACCTGCTTCCTCCTGCTGGAACAAAGCCATAAGCATTCTCATTGGCTGCACCTGATTCATCCATCACAGGAATTTGATCATCTAACTGACTATTCGGTAACCCATGGTTACGCTCTGATTTGGCCAGCTCTGCATCATACTTTGCACTAAAGAAAAGGAATCATAGTAATTAGTAAAATATGAAGATAATGACATTTCCAATGCATAAAAAAGAACTATTTTTCAAATAACCAAGCCTCTACTACTACCTCATCACCACTATTATAGCGTAGTACTGTATTGTGTAGTGTAGCACTGTATTGTGTAGTGTAGCACTGTATTGCATAGTGTAACACTGTAGTATAGCACTGTATTGTGTAGTGTAGCATTGTATTGTGTAGTGTAGCACTGTATTGTGTAGTGTAGCACTGTATTGTGTAGTGTAGCACTGTATTGTGTAGTGTAGCACTGTATTGTGTAGTGTAGCACTGTATTGCATAGTGTAGCACTGTATTGCATAGTGTAGCACTGTATTTGGTAGTGTAGCACTGTACTGTGTAGCACTGTATTGTATTGTGTAGTGTAGCACTGTATTGCATAGTGTAGCACTGTAATGTGTAGTGTAACACTGTAGTGTAGCACTGTAGTGTGTAGTGTAACACTGTAGTGTATAGTGTAGCACTGTACTGTGTAGTGTAGCACTGGAGTGTTTGTGTAGCACTGTATTGTAGCACTGTATTGCATAGTGTAGCACTGTATTGCATAGTGTAGCACTGTACTGTGTAGTGTAGCACTGTAGCATGTAGTGTAATTATATACCTATGAGCTCCCTGTTAAATTTGTATAAATCTAACTACTTACTGTTGAGGTCTGTTTTTGCAAAATACCACCAATACGAGGAATAGAATGAAAACGCCTAGGATAGAAATGCACATTATCCACCATGGATCTAATCCAATCTCAGAACCCATAAAAGTATGAACCTCAGCTGCATTATTCTGATCTTGAACAACTGAAATGACAAAGATAATGTATAATTAAGTCAATGCTGGTGCAAAGTAGCATGTCGTGTAGCAATGTAGTATATAGTGTAGCACTGTAGTACATTGTGTAGCACTGTAGTGTGTAGTGTAGCACTGTAGTATATAGTGTAGCACTGTAATATATAGTGTAGCACTAGAGCATATAGTATAGCACTGTAGTGTGTAGTCTACCACTGTAGTGTATCACTATATTATACAGTGTAGCACTGTAGTGTGTAGTGTAGCACTGTAGTGTGTAGTGTAGCACTGTAGTGTGTAGTGTAGCACTGTAATGTGTAGTGTAGCACTGTAATGTGTAGTGTAGCACTGTAGAGTGTAGTGTAGAACTGTAGAGTGTAGTGTAGCACTGTAGAGTGTAGAACTGTAGAGTGTAGTGTAGCACTGTAGAGTGTAGTGTAGCACTGTAGTATATAATGTAGCACTGTAGTAAATAGTGTAGCACTGTAGCATATAGTGTAGCACTGTAGTGTGTAGTGTATCACTGTAGTGTCTAGTTTAGCATGGTATTGTGCAGTGTAGTATGTTAAAGTGTAGTGTAGAAGTGTAGTGTGAAGTGTATGTGGTATGTAGAAGTGTAGCACTGTAGGATGTAGTGTAGCACTGTAGAACGTAGTGTAGCACCATCATTTTGAATACTTACTCATTTGGCAGTTGACTCCATAGTAGTTATCAAAGCATTTACATGTATAAGCATTTGGTCCATTTGTGCATGTTCCTCCATTTTGACAAGGGTTGCCCTCGCATTCATTAATATCTACATATGAAAATAATAGGATAATTACTTTATGTTTGATTACAGCTGCCACTCAATATATTTCTATTCAACAGATTGGGACCTTTCTTGCCCAAAAGAGTGTAATCGATCGATATTAACGATTATCAACCAATGTAAGAGAAAACAAAACTACTCACCAACAGAGCATTTCGGTCCACTCCAGCCACTTTCACACTCGCATACGGCACCATTAACCAAATCTACGCAGATGCCGTGAACCGAGCATGTATCGTTTAGGCAATCATTGATATTAGTTTCACAGAAGATGCCTTCATACCCAACAGGACACGCACAGTTGTATCCATTAGTGTCCAACGTACATTCAGCTTCGTTCTGACAAGGGTCATCTGTACATGATGTTGATACTAAAAAAAAGCAAGAATAAAATGCATGTAGCGTAAATTCAGAGTATTATGTCAGCCATCATGTTAAAGGTGTATTGCTCAATTAAATTATTCTACCATTGGGCAAGATTTTGAAAAGCAGGAGAGATACAATTATTATGTTATTACTTACCAATTACTTCACAGTATAAACCAATATGTGTATCAGGACAGTCACACGTGAATACATCACCATTGCTTACACAATTGCCATTATTTTTACAAGGTTCAGATATGCACACATCAGCTGTGGAACAAAAAGATGATGATAAAATATTTTTCTGGATTCCAAATCATAGTGTATTAAATTTGTAAATGAAATCAAGCCACTGTTTAGTCTAGTATCAATATTAGCAAAAAGATAAATATTTTGGCACTTCATGTATAATACTTGAGACCAACATCAACATCCCGACATTTGGACTAACATAAAAAAAGACTACTGTTACCAATATACGTTTTTCCGGAATTTTAACTTTGGGTTTATATATATTTATATATATTTAAATCCAAAGGCAAATTACTGAAAAAACTGTCAATGCTGTGGGTATCAGTGGCTGGATCTCAATGGAGATACAAAAATAAAAAGCGAAAAGCTAAATCAAAACGATAAAGTAAACAGCCAGAAAAGTTAGCAGAGCTTTCGGGCAACACTAGCCCTTCATCAGTGCAAGTGAAGGAATTTGGATAACGTCATAGTATAAAGCTGGCAAGTGCTGCCTGGGTGGACAGGAATAAAAGAAATATAACAAAGGGAGCCAGGGTGGAGTCTGGATAAAAGTGGAAAACAAAGAAGGTAGCTTGGTAGAGATATAAACAATTTTGGAATGAGACTAAAAAACAGCTTAAATGGTGGTTAATATTGAAACTTAAAACAAATTCCAGGAACAGATTTTAACCTACCAACTTCACAGTATTCACCAGTGTAACCGGAAGGACAATCACAGAAGTAATCGTCCAAGTAATATGTACATGTTCCTCTATTCTGACATTGGTTCAGTATGCAACTCTCTTCTTCTGGACCTAAAACATAAATAATGCAAAAATCAGATCTACAAATGTAGTCACATGTAGTTACACCTTGTGCAAATGAAGCTCTGATTTCTGTTGCAATGGACCCCATTGGAAATAAATTGACTTGTCGATTTTATTTCCCTTGCATCCATTCATTCGGTTTTATTGAATTTTAATATTCCAATTGTTTGTATTTTTTCTTTGTTATGTACTTTAAATGTATTGTTGAATGTATGCTAAATGAATAAATCAATTATGTGACCCCACTCGATACCAGGATTTTTTTTCTCTTCCTTTTCTGGTTGTGTACTGTTTTCCTTAATCACTTTTTTAAATAGCATACTTATAAATATCTTTAATCTGTATAAAAACGAATACATTTCAATTTCTTTATTATTTAATATCAATCAAATACAAATATAGTATATATAAAAAATACCTGTTTCACATCGAGTTCCACTGAAATTGTCATTGCATATGCACATATAGTGATTGAATAAATTATTGCAAACTCCATTCACACACGGGTTACTCGAACACTCGTCCAAATCTGAAAAAAAAAAGGGTTTTATTTATAGGTCAGAAAACTTCTGTGAAGAACAAAGCTAATAAACATTTTATCTATCACAATAAGAAAACGTTCTGATAAGTATATATAATTCTAAATAGGTGTATGTCATCCATATAGTTGGTTTTACCTTCTACACAATTTGTTCCACTCCATCCATCCAGACAGTTGCACTGATATGCTCCACCAACGTTTAAACACTCTGCTCCATTTTGACAGGGATTGCTTGCACACTTATTCTCATCTGTGAAATTAATTCATTGGAAGTTAATAAAGTTAGTAAACAAATAACAAATATGTTTTATCATCTGTAGTGGTTAAAATGATTGCAATTTAGTAATGTGTTGCTGGTCTGATGGGTACTTAGGGTCACACTGGTCAAAGGTCATTGTAAAAATCTCACCTGTAGGCGTTTGGCAGTTGGTCCCCTGCCATAGCGAAGTACATGCACAAATATAAGTTGTAGAGCCTTGATTGACACAGGTTCCTCCATTCCAGCATGGATTGCTCATGCACGCATTCACTTCTAAATAAAATATAAAATAAATACAATATACAATACAGCACCTCTCTCATTGATAATGAAATAATCTCTTTAATAATTTCTTTAGAGGATGAATGGCATTACAGATATATACTATATAAAACCATACAAGTTTTAGCGGTTAGTTACATAATAATATATAATAGTTTGTATACCTTGGTAGCCTTCATTCCTTAGTTCAAGAGAAAAGCCTCTTTCCGTTTTTTCACCATCAGTCACAAAACGCATCCATATTTGATTGGACAACAGTAACATGTTCCCCGGTATACTTCCTCCGCTGGCAGACAATTGTAGTGAACCCACGTCATCAACGTTCGTACCGGTGCCAATCTCAAGAACGTCGTATCGACTCTCTGTGATGAAGTCTTTAAACTGAACCTCTATTGTCCGACCAGGAAAACCGTTGATAAACCAACGACAATTGGCTCCGTTATTGTAGTTGGATGGATAATTCGGAGAGTGGATTTCAATCTTTCCTTCTGCAGGTATTGTGAAATTTAAACGGCACCCAGTCACTAAAAAATAATATACAATATTCTGTTTAGCAAAACATACATTACTATGTCCATACATTAAGATGCATATGCTTTCATAACTTAGATATAATATGAGACATGAGAAATACATTCAATCTGCAATTCATGGATTTTTTGGTTTTTAATTTAATTTAATTTTTTTATTTGACCAAAAACAAAAAACAGGTCAGGAAAAACAAAAGCGACCTAGATCCTGTCTACACTATCAAACTAAGTGTGATGTGCCCAAATATGGTAGTGATATGCTTAAATATGGTAGTGATATGACATCATCATGTCCATGTATTTTGTTACATAAAGTTTGATAGTGTAGACAGAGCTTAACAGCACTAAGCAAACTGCTGAGGACTGAATAGTTAGATGGAGGTAGAGAAGTACAACAATAATACTCACCTAAGTTACAGAGGTCACCTCCCCAGCCTCGAGGGCAGATACAAGTAAAGCTGTTTACAGCATCGATGCAAATTCCTCCATTCAGACACGGATTGCTTTCACATTCATTTATTTCTTTAAATGACACATAGTTACAAATTAATATTCAATAAGGGCATTATTGGAAAATTAGTGCTCTACTACATCACTTGGAATAATAATCAAGGTTTATATATTTCAAGTGTTCTTGCAGTTAAAAAAAAAATATGAATAATAAGAAGGTTAATTAGAAAAATATGATAATAATAAATGTATTACCTCTTTCACAATGAACACCTTCCCAGCCAGGCTGGCAGTTGCAACGATAACCATGCGAATCAAAGCGATTGAAACAGACTCCTGCATTTAAGCAAGGATTGCTGGCGCACTCATCAATATCTATAAATAAAAATATAATTATGATGATATCAATGTTGTCAAATTATTCTAAAGTTTTGTCAATGACTCCTCATGTTATTATCAATACAAGTTCAATGAACTCACCAATTTGGCAGTTAACTCCTGTATAGCCCTGTTGACAGATACAGGCGTAACTATCAATTCCATCATTACAAATTCCTCCATTGATACAAGGTGAACTTTGACATTCGTCAATGTTTGTTTCACATGTAAAGCCATCCCATCCTGCAGTACATGTACAAGTGAATTCTGGGCCGTTGTTTACGCATGTTCCTCCATTTTTACACAAATCAGGTCCATTCATGCATGGACTTTGCTCTATAAAAAAGAATATAAATTCATGAATATTTATCTCTATAGAAAATGTCTGACATTAGGCTAAACTAATGCAATCAATAACGAATCTTAAATAAGTGCCACAGTTAGAATTGAGAGAAATTCTAACATTAAGATATACTAATGACGTGTCTTTAGGCAGGTTTTGTCTTGAATGCATTGGTACTATTCAGTCATTGGTCAGGAGTGTGCAGAAGAAAATATTTTGCTGAATTCTTTCAATTAATTCATTCAATTATTCAATCATTACGTTTATATAATAAAGTGATAGTTCCCTGCAACTATCCCCATCACTTCCAACACCCATACCCACCTCAAATATATACTTTCTGCTTTCTGAAAGAAAAACATACCTATTTCACAATTGATCCCTGCATAACCATCAGGACAAGTACATGTATAAAAACCAACAAAGTCATTGCATATTCCACCATTTAAACATGGATTGCTATCACATTCATCCACATCTGAGAAAAAAGATTTATTTATTCATTTAAATAGCAGAAAATAATAATCTTATACATTATCAGTAATAAAAAAATTGGATATCACATACTAATTTTTTTTTTTTTTAATATATAAAACACTGTACATTGGCTTGCCTTGGGCAAGTAGAGGGCCCAAAATTTCTCCATTTCTAGTAAGCTAAGGAGCAATAAATTCACAATTATATTTTTGGATAATTACTGAAAGATAGGAAAAAAAAAAAAGCTTTTCTGATTTTGGTCAAGTTTAGGGTTTATTATCGGTTGAATAATTATACCACATTTGAGACTAAGTTTCATTCACACGAGTATGTTTAATTGAAAAAACTTTTTGATTTTGATTTTCCTACCAAATTGACAGTTGACGCCTGTGTAAGCCAGAGGACAGGTACATACATACTGATTTACAAGATCATCACAAACACCTCCATTCCTACATGGTGAACTTGAGCATTCATTTATATCTAGAAATTGAAAAAAATCACTTTAAATTATGTGTGTAAGCAATATAACAAAAAGGTAAAAAATATATAGGGGCGCATAAGTTGAGCACTAGACTTCTGATTATAGGATAAGGAGTTTTATTCCAACGCTCATCACATTACTGGAGTCCACTATAGCTCTGTCTACACTATCAAGTTAGACAAAAAAATGTGTGATGTGCCCAAATATGGTAGTGATATGATCATGTCCATATATGGGTACATCACATTTTTTTGTACATAAATTTAATGGTGTAGAGAGCTTTATATTTCCCTGTCTGCACCCAGGTGTTGAGGCGCAAAAATACAACTGTGCTGATTACTAGCTGCGACATTATAGTATGTCTTCCATACGTGTTTGATCCAAATATGACTGGGGTAATAATTTGAAGTACTTAGTGGCTTTGAGCATTAGCGCTATATAAGAACGATGTATTATTATTATATTACATCAAATTGATATGCCTTTACAGTATTATTATTATATTACATCAAATTGATATGCCTTTACAGTATTATTATTATATTACATCAAATTGATATGCCTTTACAGTATTATTATTATATTACATCAAATTGATATGCCTTTACAGTATTATTATTATATTACATCAAATTGATATGCCTTTACAGTATTATTATTATATTACATCAAATTGATATGCCTTTACAGTATTATTATTATATTACATCAAATTGATATGCCTTTACAGTATTATTATTATATTACATCAAATTGATATGCCTTTACAGTATTATTATTATATTACATCAAATTGATATGCCTTTACAGTATTATTATTATATTACATCAAATTGATATGCCTTTACAGTATTATTATTATATTACATCAAATTGATATGCCTTTACAGTATTATTATTATCATAATTATGATATTTAAAATAATTGCCTAAATTTACCTTGGCCGCAAACGATGCCAGTGTAGCCTAATGGACAAATACATTCAAACGTGTTGCGTCCATCGTTACAAACTCCTCCATTCAAACATGGTTGGCTATTACATTCATTTACATCTGAAAAAGTAATAAATATTTAATTTGATATTATTAATTTTTAGCATCATTATTTTATCATTATTATTAATTATTCTTAAATGTTATATACACTTGTAACAAATATATCCTACATAAACATGGTAAACATTTTCAGTGTTCAAAATATCATTTTTGTAATGTAATAAATATTCACTCATTATTTCAACATACCTCCATCGCAGTTGTAGCCTTCCCATCCAGATGGACAGTCACATGTGTAGTGACTGGCTAAATTATTACACTGACCACCATTTTTACATGGACTACTACTGCACTCATTGACGTCCAGCTCACAGTTATACCCTTCCCAACCAGGTTGGCAATTGCATGTGAAACGGTTCAGTTCATTGAAGCAGGTTGCTCCATTTTGGCAGGGGTCACTTTGACACTCGTCTATATCACTTTCGCAGAAATCGCCTGTAAAACCCAACTCACAGACGCATGTGAACTTTTGTCGTCCGTCTATGCATGTTGCGCCATTTTGACATGGGTCACTACCACATTCATTCACATCTAGATTTAACATATAATATTTTCTTGTTAAATATGTTATAAACATGATAAAAATCAGAAGATTTCACTATTTTATTTGATAAACATCACAGGTACAGAATACATTTTAAACCACCTTGAAATTCAATCAATTAATTTGAAGTGATAAAGATGAGGAAATCTGTGAAAATGAGAAAAAGCTTATACCTATTCTGGCAAAGCTATCCTATTATATTATAGGGGTAATTAAATCATGTTTATTACTGGACTCACCTGTTTCACAGTTTTGGCCATCCCATCCAGGTACACAAAAACATGTGTATTGATTTTGACCATCATAACAAGTACCACCATTTAAACATGGGTTGCTTGAACATTCATTTATATCTGAAAACAAATATCATATTATAATAATTAATGGTGTCTGAAATCCAAACTTTTCATGATTAAAGCTCTGTCTACACTATCAAACTTTATGTGACAACAACATATATGGACATGATGATGTTGATGATGTCACTCACTCACTGGTCACTTTTTTTTGTCAAACTAGTTTGATAGTGTAGACAGAGTTTTAGGCTCATGCCTATGTATATTTGTTTGTTATAAAATTGTTGCTATTGCACGCATCCATACACATGAGGTATCAAAATGGTGGCAATTAGTGTACTTGTTTCTATATATTTAAAGCAGGTCATTCATGTACACATATTTCAACTTACTTGTGTTGCAGTCAAAACCAGTCCAACCAGGAGCACAATCACAAGTAAATTCATTAATTCCATCAATGCAAGTTGCTGAACTGGAACATGGGCTACTCAAACATTCATTCACATCTGAAAACAATATATACAAATTAGAAACAAACTAGAAGTAAACATATGATTATGAGAATGTTAAAAAAAATACTGAGAGTAATCAGCCTAATATGACAATGTCATCCCATGGTTTGTTGATTTAAATCAAAGAGTAATCATAGCTAAAATAAGGTGATTCAACAGGGACCACAGAATCAGATATGAGAATTTGAATTACTTCTTCAATAAGAAAACAGTGTACAAAAGATGATTCCTGACAATCACACTGGCCAAGTGATATGGTTAATACCTATCTTCTTCTGCATCTTTATAAACAAAGGGTACATACCATCATTGCAGTTAATTCCTGAGAATCCTAGTAAACATGTACAACTATACATGTTGTTTCCATCAATACAGGTTCCTCCATTTTGACACGGAGAGCTGTCACATTCATTAATATCTGAAACAAACAAAAAGCAATATCAAATGATGTGATTTAACATCCTAGGCTCGTTTCTAACCTCTCTAATTCTATCTATATTCTAATAGGCTGGCCCAAACTGTGTGGTTTTACTATCTAAACCTCTGTTTACACTACCAATCTATGTGATGTGCCCAAATATGGTAGTGATATACCAAACATGGTAGTGATATGACATCATTATGTCCATATATGGGAATAGGAATTTCTGATAAACTGACCTATGCATATTTTGTCATCGCTAATTTTATCCTAGGCTGTCACAAACCAAAAGTGAAATACTATCTATTAATCTATTCTTACTTATTTCACAGTGTGTTCCTTGCCATCCTTGTGCACATGTACAGATGTAGCTGTTGATTAGGTCAATACAGGTTGCTCCATTCAAACATGGGTTACTTGCACACTCATTGTTATCTGAAAATCAAATATAAACAATAAATATACAACACATTACATATTGATACATTATCAGAATTAGTACACAATCCGACATTGTTTGTTATCCTATGAATGCATTATCTACCTGAATAAACTAACATATACCATTATTTCTAAAATAAACACTCAAACGAAAAATGGAACAGTCCAGATGAACTCCCAACAAGACACTTGTTACTAAACACTAAAGTTAGGATCTCATTAATTAACATTAATATACTTTTACTGAAGCAACTGAAGTAGATAAAAAACAAACAAAAACAACATACTTTGTTGACAGTTTGTGCCTGAGTAGCCATCTGGACATGAGCATGTGTATCGGTTCACTTCGTTTGAGCAAACGCCACCATATAAGCACGGGTTGCTAGTGCACTCATTGATGTCCAAGCTACACGTTGGTCCTGTGAATCCCAATGAGCATGTGCAGATGTAGCTATTTTGGTTGTTGCTGCATGTAGCACCATTTACGCATGGGTTACTTGAACACTCATTTATATCTGCAATTAAAATAGGTTATAATATACAATTTTTGTATAAGTTATGATTGTTATTATGATGATAGTCATTTTGATCAGGAATTTAGGAATGACACTGATGATTATGACATTGATAACGATTATGAACAGTATAATAGAGAGGTTTCGTAATGCTGCGAATACGAAACAGATACGTCACGCACATGTTTTCATAAGCCATTGAAGATCGGATTCGCATAGCAAAGAAATATTGAGGGCACCGTCCAAAATATGACTGCGGTAAATTTGAATGAAGCGCAGGTACGTGTTGCTTGGCTGCCTAGGCCTAGCATAACATTAAAGCGAGTAAGGACTCAAAAAACGCCTATTTATAAAAATTGGCATTTTAGTAAATTACTTTCAATAAATCTATAATTATATTACAATCAGGAATCATTCCTGATTCAATGCAAAATGAGCAAAATAGATAAAAAACTATACTCGTTTTGTCGTTACGAATATGACTAGTGATATTCGTCAACATGAATACACTTTTCGAATATGAAATGGGAATGAGCTCAAAATTTTCACAAATGTGTGACGTATCTGTTTTCGTTATCATATTCAGAAGGTTGCAAAACCTATTGTTGATTCAATATGAACAGTGATAATGATTACCAACCTTCATCACACATGTCTCCTTGCCATCCAGATACGCAGGAACAAACAAATTCATTGATCAGATCTGTACAGGCTCCACCATTCTGACATGGAGAACTACCACATTCATTAATTTCTGCAAAAGATAATGAAAATGTTGAGAATATAACATTCGGTGTGCCATCAATATTTTTTCCCTCATTATTTAGACATGCAGCCAAATATTGTCAAAAGAAAGAGTAACCAAGGAGGGGAAAATTTTACAGGACAAACACAAGATGCTCTACACAAACAAAGTCTTGAAATTAAACAAGTCTTTGGGGACTGAACATCCTGATATCAGACAGAATTTGAACTCATGACTCTGGGGATGGTAGGCTAGCATTTAAATTACGAAACTACCACTCCACTATTATTTTAATAGCACCTTCAGCAGTAGTGATATGCCCAAATATGGTAGTGATATGCTCAAATATGGTAGTGATATGATTAAATATGGTAGTGATACGGCATCATCATGTTCATATATAGTCACAAAGTTTGATAGTGCAGACAGAGCTTTAGAAGTTTAACTTACGGAGTTGACAAGTATCACCAGCCCATCCTGGTAGACATGCACAGGTATAGAAGTTGATGTTATTAGTACATGTTCCACCATTCAAGCAAGGTTGGGATGCACATTCATTTATATCTGAAATAAAAGAATAAAAAAAATTGAACGATTAGTTATCGTGACTCCTGTTTGTCAATACAAACCACAATGAAGGAATATTTGTTTCTAATATAACAAAATTTATAGTTGATGATAGGCAAATTTTAATGTTGGTAAGGGGGTTGCCCTACTCTGACGTAATTTTTACTTTATACTATGTACATTGAGAATACTTGTGAATAAATTCGCAAGTAATTCTCAGGTGGGACTCGAACACATGACCTCCAGATCACTAGTCTGCTGTTATTACCTCTAAACCACTGAGCTTGCGCCGATGGTTAGGGGTTAGATTCTAGCTCAAGTAAGCAATGGGTACTGCACCAACAGGATTTTAATTTCGTTGTGTTGTTGCTAAATTGTATTTACAATAACTTGACTTACCCACTTCACAGTTAATACCAGTGTAACCTGGGTTACATTGACAATCATACCGGTTCTGCAGATTATTACAAATACCTCCATTTTGACATGGAGAACTTGAACATTCATTGGAATCTAGTAAAAAGACCAATATGCAAATTAATAATAATAATAATAATAATAATAATATTTATACAGCGCACATATCCACAAAAGTGAGTGTACCTGATTCAAAATTTAATTAATTTATACAGTTGTAGATTTTGACTATTTAATATGTAAATTAGTAGAATGCGTGTTGCAATTTAACACGTGTTGCATACTCATTATGCAAATTAATGTAAACATACCTGTTTCACAGTTCAATCCTATCCATCCAGGTGCACAATTACATATATAGAGATTTTGATTGTTAACACACATGCCGCTATTCTGACATGGATTGCTAGAACATTCATTGAAATCTGACAAAAGAAAAGAGAATATTCATTAAAAACAATTCTGTAATATACACAATTTTTAAACTAAATAATCATAATTGAAGGGGTGACAAAATACATAACAACAGTAACAATAACAGCAATTTTATTGCAAATATAAAGGAAAAAAAAAACTACTGGCTTATTTTAATTTAAAGACACACATAAAACACTCTACCTGTTTGACATTGTGAACCAGTCCATCCTGGGAAACATGTACATTGGTAGAAATTTAACCAATCTGTACACGTTGCTCCATTTTGACATGGGTTACTTAAGCATTCATTAATATCTATAAGATTCCGAAAAACAAACAAAATATAATTAATTATCAAAGGGCAATTAATAAAGTACTTACTTCTAAATAATTGACCCACTGCTTATAAGGAAACAAATTATTATATTTTAACATAACGGAAATTTTGAATACAAAATGGCATTTTAAATACATAGTGTTATTCAATTTTATATTCTATAAGTATTACATAACTACTCCCATGTTTATTTAATTCTATCAAGAAGTCTAATCTCTCACTATATTCAGTGTTCCACATGGATATTGATTGTCGCTAGACTTCTTATGTATTAGTCACAACTGTCAAGGACCATAAAATCCATAAAAGAAAGGGAGACATGTCCTGTGTTTGAAAAAGCTATATATATATTCTTACCAGATGCACATTGAGGACCTGTATAGCCAGGAGCACATTGGCACTGGTAACTGTTAATCAAGTTTAGACAAGTGGCACCGTTCAAACATGGACTGTTTGCGCATTCATTGACATCTGAAACAAACAATAGATATGTATTGATGACTAATATTGACATTTAAAAGTAAGTAATTTAAGAAGTAAATTATATTTCTTAAGGCTTGATTCTGTGAAAGAACATACAAACATATACTCACCAATTTGGCAATTTGTTCCTGTGTAACCCGGACGACATACACACAGATAGCTATTGATACCTTCAAAACAAGTTGCTTCATTCTGGCATGGCATACTTGCACACTCAATTGCATCTTGAGAAAATAACAAATATATATAAATAAATATATAATATAAAGCTTTGTCTACACTATCAAACTAGTTTGACCAAAAAAGTGTGATGTGCACAAATATGGTACTGATATGCCAAAATATGGTAGTGATATAACATCATTATGTCCATATATGGGCACATGACATTTTTTGTCACATAAAGTTTGATAGTGTAGACAGAGCTTTATAGTATCATTTTAGAAGCAAAGAAAATAAACAAGAAAGTATTCAGGGCATGTGTCTTAGCATATAATATAATATTTATGTATGTATATGTAAATCCTTGATTGATTTCCGTGGCAACTCTTGGATACATTATGTGTACAGAATCCAGAATGAGATGTTTAATCCTTCCACTGAATGCCAACGGAATGGGGGTCAGTGTGAACGCAGCATAAACAAGTTGTCCCTTATTGCATATTTTATATATCTACCCACCTATGTTACAGAGTGTGCCTGTCCAACCAGAAGCACAGGTACAGAAAAAGATGTCAATTCCTTGAGTACATGTAGCACCATTAAAACATGGATTGCTAGAGCATTCATTGATATCTGAAATACGCAAATAATGAATAATCATGAGTTAAACGATTGACTGCTCTATTTGACGAGGTGGAGGAAACGAACAAATACAAAACATTCATTATCTGTTTTATAACACAAGCAAGCAAGTTATTAGTAGCTTTTATATTTAAATTTATATGATCATTGTAGAAAAGAGACAACCAAAATTATATTTTAAATATACAGTATAAATTTACACATCACAAATTTCCTCTTCTTTATTGTTTAAAAATAAATATTTTCAGAGATCCTGCACAAGTGCCACTATTTTCATAATAAGAAACAGACAAAAAGTAATTTAACAAGATAATTTGAATATTTGTTACCATTGTCGCATAGAATTCCTGTCCATCCAGGTGCACAATTACAGGTGTAACTATTAGTTTGATCAGTACATGTTGCACCATTCAAGCATGGAGAACTTGCACATTCATTGTTGGCTAGACAAAATAAAAGAATAGGTTTATCAATTTTGATTAAATATTACAATAAACTTAACTAAAATATTATAAATTATTTTTTGGACTATTCCACTATTTTTTAGGGTATTCATCATAGTAAGCTTTATTGGTTCATCTGGGTCAATTACTACTGTCTAGGTCGTGTTCACAGACGGTTCTCAAATACGGTATGATCTCTATTAAAAGGACACCTTTGACACCCAGAATAAGAGTAATTCAGACACTAAAGGCCAACTCAGACAGCGTCGTACGACGAGGCCCGACGGGACGTCTTGTCTGGACTTGACTCGTCCGTGCTGTCTGAGTTGAATCCAGACGAGACGGGTCGTCGTGAGGTAGCGTCGGGGGTAGTTTTAGGTCGTTGTGAGCATATTAAACATGTTTAATTTTCACCCGACGGGACGACTCGTTTGTTGGGTATTGACCAATCACAGGTGTGCGTACGCGTTGCATGGTTTGTTGCGTCATCTTGAATTCAACCAATCAGAAGCGCAGGCAATATAGTCGCGTCAGGGGTTGTCGGGCTGTCTGAGTTGAGCCGTCGCGGAGCGTTGGCACGATTATCTGTCGGTAGGACTTTTGAAAGACGGGTCCAGACAAGACGTCTCGTCGGGCCTCGTCGTACGACGCTGTCTGAGTTGGCCTTAACCAAAAAAACTTCAGTAAATACTGAGAGCTAAAAATATTATGTTATTGCTCCAAAGAAAAATGGACAAAATGACATTCGAACTAGGCAGCCTATTCCAATCACTATAGGGGGACATAGTAATTAATTGGTTTATCCAGTAAGTTTGAGTGTCGTTCACCTGTTTCACAGTTGGTCCCAATCCATCCATCTAAACATATACAAATATATGAATTTATGCCGTCTATACATGCGCCACCATTTTCACAAGGGCCTGGTCCACATTCATTAATATCTAGAAACAAACAATAAACATGATGAAACAATTCTAAATTTTGCCTCTTACAATATTTTGTCATTTATTTATTACAAATCTGTGAATTTAAATCTGAGTACTTACTTGTTTGACAGTTGTCATCGGCATAGCCGTCACGGCATAAGCATGAATATGAATTCTGCTGGTTAAGGCACGTCCCGCTATTCAGACAAGGCTGGCTTGAGCATTCATTAATATCTGTGAAAATGAATACATTACGTAATAAGGGCGAGTGAGTGGCCAAGCGGTAAAGACAGTGGAACCGTAAAACCTAGCCATAACATCTGTAAGAGTTCGAGCCTCAGTCGCTCCATGGTTCTGGTGGTAGAACAATTCTTCTCGGATATGGACTATAAACCGTAGGTCCAGTGTACACAAAATGCACTCCAAAGAACCTAGTACATCTTTTGAGACCCCAATGTACTAGTATACACACAGTCACTGTCACACACACACAGTTATCATAACTCATCATGAGGGCCCCTTGATTGTCAGCATAGGCTGTTTAGGGTCATCCTCTATAAATAAGGTTGAATAAAAAAAATTAAATAATATGGTTATCCTTTACACTACACACTACACTTATTATTTGAAATTTTAGATTTTACAGAATTCTAATTATATATCTTAAACATCTTAATATACATTCAGAAGAACCAGCAATCAAACTTACACCAATTTGAAAATATTTAGTATATTTATATATATTACCAGAATATACAATATAAATGTAATTTACATACCTTGGCCACAATTGGCACCTGTCCAGCCATCTGTACATTGGCATGTGTAACCATTTACCTCATCGCTACAGGTACCACCATTATAACAAGGGTTACTTTCGCATTCATCTCGATCTAAGGACATTTAAAATAGTTATGGTTTTACAAATGTCTTGTAGAATTACACAAAATAATGGTGAAACAAGTTATCATGTTTAAAGAAAGTTATAATAATAATATCTATGTAAAGTTGATTAGCAGTATTAGCACATTGGGAGGTAATTCCCAATTCTGTTCTTTAAATTCTTCAAGGTTAAATATTTATATACGAACCTGTGTCACAGTTGATTCCAATGTAGCCAACTGCACATGTGCAGCGGTAGTTGTTGCGTCCATTAACACAGTTAGCGCCATTCAGACAAGGTGAACTTTGACATTCATCGATGTCAACCTCACACAATGTACCAGTCCAACCAGCGGTACACGAACACAAATATTGATTGACACCATCCAGGCATGTACCATCATTACGGCATGGGAAACTGGTACATTCATTGACATCTACAAATATAACATATTAGTTATCATTATTTATCAACACTGCAATGAATGAAAATTATCTGATACATCAATGAATGGACTGTATGTTAAATTAGTTACTATTCACTTTGTCAAGCTGTTGTTCCTGTAAAAAATTCCCACTGAGGCAACCCAGTGTCATATTGTAATAACGTGTGTACTATAGTAAACAACTGAATATACTATACTAAACACATGTTTAAATATGGTACATTACATGATGATGACATCACGTTAACTATTCATTTACACGATATACCCACCTTGTTCACATCGAAAACCAGTCCATCCACTTAGACAGGAACATTGGTATGCGTTGACACTGTCACGGCAAACACCGCCATTTAAACATGGGCTTGAAGCGCACTCATTATCATCTGTTCAAAAATAAGTTTGCGATAAATCAAAATAATCTTTTCTTGGGCTTTGCTAATAAGGGTATGATAAATTGGGAACTGGCAATCAAGCAACGTAACACAACCTACGCAACGTAAGAAAATTCCCTTCGAATAATTGTGTTTGCCCTGTCTGCTTATTGCGGTTTCGCCCGTGTACATGCTGTACTATGTGTTTTTCAGTGTTCCTGCCTTGCGCCGTTGCATGAAATCAAACTGATTTCTCGTAACGATGTTTGCAGCACTTGTAATTATGCAATACAGGACTTTGCATTAGTATGTTGGTGCGTTGCATTGCGCTCAAGTGAGAACTACGCTTTAGTGTGAACCTACAAAACAAACCTTCTGGTCAAACAAACAATGGAACAATTCTATACTTACTTATTTCACAGAAGGAACCCGAGAATCCATCGGAGCATGCACATGTGAACATGTTCTGTTGGTTGCTACAGCGCCCTCCATTCTGACATGGATTGCTAGCACACTCGTTGTAGTCTATTAAAAAATGGTAATATACCTTTATATTATTTGAATAGCTATTTACAATACGTTGTTGATGTATAATATTTTGTTAATATTAATTATATTTGTTTTTTCCTAAACTTGAAAAAGTATAATGATATATGTGAAACATTTTCATCGATGATATATATGATATATGACAAATGATATATATACACATAAACAGTGGGTTGATATTTGTTGATGTTAATATATGTTGCTGTTTCTCTTAAACCATACCTGTTTCACAGTTAGTACCAATCCAACCAGCAGTACATGAACAGGTATAGCTGTTTACTAGATCTATACAAGTCCCAAGGTTTAAGCATGGACTACTGCTGCACTCATCAAAATCTATGTACAGAAAATAAATAAATAGCAATGAAATTACAGTCAACTTCTATACAACTGGACAGCATTGAGCTGGTCAAAAATGTCTCTTTTTTAGGAATGTATTCAAGAATAATGATATCTTCCATTTAATAATGTTGTTGACCTATATATATATATAACCTTATGGTCCAATCCATTATATTCAGAGGGTTACTTTTACAATACAGAAATGAAACTATTATTCCAAATGCACTTACCAACTTCACAATTATTTCCGACCCATCCTGGATTGCAGTTGCATGTGTACCCGTTGTTCAAATTGTTACACGTTCCCCCATTGGCGCATGGGCTACTAGTACATTCGTTTATGTCGACATCACACATGATACCCGTAAAGCCCGCAGAACAAATGCACATGAATGCATCAACCAAGTTAACACAATTACCGCCATTTCGACAGGGAAAACTTTCACACTCATTTACATCTGTGATACAAAATGATGTTGAAATCATAAGATTAAATAAAAGTTGGTTCTAAAGCTCTACTGTTAAGTATACACTATCAAAGACTATGTGACAAAAAATGTGATGATGATGTCATATCACTACCATATTTGGGAATGTCAATACCATATTTGGGCACATAACACATTTTTTGTCACATGAAGTTTTATAGCGTAGACAGAGCTTTAGTTTTGGTGCTGCAGAGCTTACTGTACACGATAAGCATGGGTGCATTTGACTCACGGCTGGACTAAAAGTTACAAATTTATAACTCACTCTTTCTGGTGACACCACTGTTTTTGTATCTTATTAGTGGTATGAAGGCAGGGGATAAGAGAGGGGTAAAGTGGGGTGGATACTTACCGCTGGCACATGTGTCTCCTTTCCATCCTGATGCACAATTACATTCAAACCGATTCTGTAAGTTAACACAGGACCCTCCATTTTGACAAGGTATACTTGTACATTCATCTACATCTATATACAAAAAAGAGAACATTTGTTTAAAATACAACTTGCTTAAGAATTTTTTCAAATGTAGAAATGAAGATACAATAAATGGGGTGGGGGGGGTGTTAAGATGAGGATGGGTAAATGGGATTTGGTAAATAGTGATGGGGGTGGATATGTTGACGTAACTTACCAATTGTACAGGTCAATCCTCTCCATCCATTAATGCATTGACATGTGAACTGGTCAACGAGATTGGTGCAATGTCCACTGTTTTGGCAAGGGAATGATTGACACTCATCAAAATCTAGACGATAAAAATTGGTTTTAATAGACTGCTTTAATTTGTTGTTTTTGGAACTAAAATTGCGATATGAGTAAAACAGTGACAATCTATAAAAATTTAAAAGCAATTTTAGATTAGAAGGTATTGTACATTAATGCTTAGCCTTTTATACTATATATAAATATTTACGTATGAGGAAATTTAATGGAGAATAGAAAGGTGAGTGAATATCAAAAAAGACAAAACAAAATGATTTACCAGTTTCACAATTGTCCCCAGTGTATCCACTGACGCAGTTGCATTCATATCGATTTTGAAGATTAAGACATGTACCTCCATTGTAACACACATTTACGCTACATTCATTAAAATCTAAAATGAAAAGTCAACAACCAAGTCTATTTATTATATAATGAATTCATATAAAAGAAAGCATAAAAGAAACTGTTATGGTATCAGTGATAGTGGTACAGACAGTGCAATAATCAAAATAGATTGTTCCTCTTTAATGCAAGTATTAATTTCATAATTATAATATTTTCCCCAACAAACATGGAAGAAAGCTTCCTTGATAATAGACTTGCAGCTTCCTTATAAGGTACAGTATGTTTACACCTTTATAAATTGACTGACATCAAAATGGGTCAAAAGTGAAACTTACCATCATTGCATGTGGTCCCAACCCATCCAGGCTGACAGGAGCAAGAATAGCCATTGACACGATCCGTACACGTTGCTCCATTCAAACAAGGATTTGAAACACACTCATCATTATCTAATATAAACAAAAAACATTATTAGATGTAGAAGTATTTGAACTTGGGTAGATGTGTAACGGTGCAAAAAGAAATATGATAAAAAAAGCCACTCCAACATTTGATACAATTTCTACTTACTAATTTCACAGTTGACTCCAGACCAGCCTGTGGGACATTGGCAGCTATATCCATTGACAGCATCATTGCATGTACCACCATTACGACATGGTGAACTGGCGCACTCTAAAACATCTGTATTATAATCAATAACAAAACAAAATCAGCAATTAATCAATCAGGAATAATCAATTATAATCAATAAAAAGACAAAATCAGGAATTTGCATATCTAAAAACTGTTTATTGTGTTGTTGAGCATTATTTGTGTGACTTACCCACTTGGCATTGAAGTCCTTGCCATCCTGAGGTACACTGACAGGTGTAGGCATTTGGGTTATCAGTACAGGTTGCTCCATTCTGACATGGTGCAGAGGCACACTCATTGATATCTGAAAACAATACAATAATATGAATAGAGCTTAACAAAATGAAGTTTAAAGGCAAATTTACACAGACGAGTTGTAACGAAAACGGAACGAAAACCACATTAGGCATTTCTCTCCCTTAGCAGAATCAGTCCATTTCACCCGGGTTTTTGAAAAAATCCGGGTAATAAATCTTGGTCTGTTTTAAACAATTTATGAGTTCTGATTGTTTATCTTGACACACATGAAAGGCCAGATGGAGTATGACAGACACTTCACTACAGAAATTGCTGAAAACCATGTAGGAATTTTCATGAGCTGTCCATGTGACCTTGTTGTAAATGACCTAATAGTACCCTTGGGTTGTATTTGATGGGCAGTTAATATAATCAAATTACAATTTTGTGTTTTATGGGCTGATACTCTTGACAGACCTGTGGACCATTTCTGCTAAGGGAGAGTTTTGCCTCATCCATAGCTTGTTCAACATAGAATCTGTATTCCTGAGCGGAAAACGCCTGTCCAGTCCGTGTGTAAATGGTCATAAGGAATAACATACATGTAGATTTTATATTTGCATTACCGTTTACCGCTTGTCTGTGTAAATTGGCCTTAAGTTGTTTTCCGATGAAATCTTGGCCTTTGCTTATTTTCAATTAAAAAAAGATAACAACAATAATTATTACCATCTTCACAAAGTACTCCACTGTATCCAGGTAAGCATACGCAGGAGTACCCATTGACTTCGTCTACACAAGAGCCAAATACGCATGGATTGCTATTGCATTCATAAATATCTAGGTGCAAAAAACAAAAACAATATTGTTACACAAAAAGTGTACAGAAAGAAGAAGAAGAATAATAATAAAGATTTAACACAACAACAATAGGTAATCATTTTATTCTATATGATCACCTAATTAACAACTGAGCATCACTGAAAGTGGAAATAATATATGTCAAAGGGTTGGAGATAGCCAATTACAAGAGTGAGAGAGATACTTACTTGTATTACAAGTGACGCCAGTGTAGCCGGCTTGACATGTACAAGCAAACCGGTTAACACCGTCCACACATGTTGCTCCGTTTGAACATGGAGTACTCAAGCATTCATTATTGTCTAAAGAAAACAAAGGTAGAAATATTAAAATAGTTTAAATTTGTGTTTCCTTTATCACAGCCATTACTACTAGTCTCCCATCACAGTCGTTTTCTTTGTTGCTTTTGCTAGTCTCATCACAGCTGTTTCTTTCTAATTAGCATGTTTTTACTAGTCAGCTCTAACAGAAGTCTATTTTCTATAAAACTTACTAATATCACAGAAAACACCACTCCACCCCGCTACACATGTGCAAAAATAGCTGTTAGCAAGATCTGTACAGAGGGCACCATTCTGACATGGACTGCTGGCACATTCATCACGATCTGAAACCAAAAAATTGAAATAAAATTATCCTTTGTAATTTTCAAGTGATATTCTAGACGGCATTCTACTGGCTAAACGATGACTAAAGTAACTTACCAACTTCACAGTTAGTGCCGGCAAAACCCTCAACGCACGTACAAGTATAAGAGTTGACTAAATTATTACAGGTTCCACCATTTTCACAGGGAGCAGTGACACATTCATTCACATCTGAAAATGTCATAATTTTTGGTTATTTTTTTACTCTTCATCCAATAAATTGTATACGTCTACGGGGTATATTGGTTTGTTGCTACATGGTATATTAATACAATGGTACTTTGGTATGTTGCTACAATGGTATGTTGCTACAATGGTATGTTGCTACAATGGTATGTTGCTACAATGGTATGTTGCTACAATGGTATGTTGCTACAATGGTACATTGCTACAATAACACATTGGTATGTTGCTACAATGGTATGTTGCTACAATGGTATGTTGCTACAATGGTATGTTGCTACAATGGTATGTTGCTACAATGGTACATTGCTACAATAACACTTTGGTATGTTGCTACAATGGTATGTTGCTACAATGGTACATTGCTACAATAACACATTGGTATGTTGCTACAATGGTACTTTGGTATGTTGCTACAATGGTATGTTGCTACAATGGTATGTTGCTACAATGGTACATTGCTACAATAACACTTTGGTATGTTGCTACAATGGTATGTTGCTACAATGGTATGTTGCTACAATGGTACATTGCTACAATAACACATTGGTATGTTGCTACAATGGTACTTTGGTATGTTGCTACAATGGTATGTTGCTACAATGGTATATTGGTATGTTGCTACAATGGTATGTTGCTACAATGGTATATTGGTATGTTGCTACAATGGTATATTGCTACAATAACACATTGGTATGTTCCTACAATGGTATACTGGTATGTTGCTACAGTGGTATGTTGCTACAATTGTATATTGAAAGCTAAACATGAATGATTGATAGAAAAATTAAAAATTTGATTGCTTACCATCAGCACAGAAGTCTCCAGTGAATCCAGCTGGACACAGACAAACATAGCTGTTGATTTGATCGATGCAGGTAGCTCCATTCAAACATGGTGTACTATTGCACTCATCAATATCTAAATGAAGAAAATCACCATTAAGAAGAGTATAAAATACAATTTGAAATTTACAATTGCCAATGCTATTATTTACATTTCCATACTAAATCACATAATGCTGTGGGTTCGGAAAAAAATTGTTGCAAAGATTCTAATTTTTCTTTAGGACACTGTAGCATTTTTTTGGTTATACTGTATCACAGTATTATAGTAAATTTATGGTCAAGGTGTGTAGGTCAACATCATTAGTAGACTGGTCGTCCAGTAGAGGGCGTTTCTACCGCAAACGACTAAAATCGGAGCATCTGTAGGTCAAAGAGATTGAACACCATCATGATATCATCACGCAAATTAAGCGGAAACAAACGAATAACGATGCCCTCCGTGTCGGGTGGATCTTGTTATTCATACAAAGTGTGTTCTTTCAAGTGTAACGATGCGTGAAAGATGATTATTGAAAAAATTGTCACCAGTACCATCCCCTACATAAATACACGGCAAATTCTTCAACAGTCAAATGAAAACATATTCCACAATTAAAGATATTTATAAAAACAGTAATTAGACAGTAGAATTCAAATGTTTTGTTGTGATAAGTTTATAAGGAATGTGCGGCATGTAATTAAAGAAACTTGTACAGTATTACGATGCAAAATGTTTGCTTTTGGTTTTCCTATTATAGATAGATTATGTCACAATAGATTGCTTGAATAGTATTGAAATAATTTAAAATATATGAAGGTTTTAAATATTCCTAATAAAATCTTGTAATAATAATATTTTTACTATTTTCGAAATAAAAAAGGTAACTCTAGTAAAGGTAACTCTAGTTATTTTTCTTATCTTACTTTTAAATGTTGCAAGCACCATCAGCGGTGGTTGTTTGTGACTAACTTGTTGATTATGATATTAAATACCTTCATGGATGACACGAAACGAGTGGCAAAATGTTTTTTTTTATTTTAAAACCTAATCACTATCTAAAACCTAGACAAATCATTTTATTGAAGGTATTGAGAAACAAATTTTACAAATTTGTAAAATATATTCAATCAGTGGTTTTTCATTGAGTAAAATTTCTCCTACACAGTTTCAAAATGAATATACAGTATCAACATATTTACACTTGATACTTGATTAAGTATAGCAATATCAACAGGCCACATTGTTGTTTGTAATATTGGTGTAGCTTAGAGCATCCAATGCAATACTCATGACTACAAAAATCACACCACTTGATATGTCCACTTGTTACTCAATGCCGTTTCATATGAAAAAGAACTTAAATACTGAACAAGCTGTTGTCTGTGATTCAATAATATGATCTGCAAAAACTGTGAATTATATAGCATTGTTATTTACAGTCGATCAGTGCCAAATCTAGCAATTTTAATAGAAGGAGGGAAGGGGAAATTATTGAAGCAGTAATTGCTATTTTAGTTTTATTGAGGAAAATATATTAATAGTACTTAAGGTAGTACAGTGGAGAAGTGTAATCTTTAATGCTTGTAGTTTGTGTTATTTCAGGCTCCATACATAAATTAATGCAGTCCGAGTATTTGCCATTTTGACTTAAATCGAAGATAAAGCAAATGAAAACAAGAGCTAAAGAATGCGTAAACAGAGGAAATTTGAATTTAACAGTGGGTGTTTATCATCTGCAAAAGATGTTTTCCCCCTACACAATGCTTATTCAATTGATTGTCAGTGTTACGTAGAATGACCCTTACAAGTGTTGCGACAGATGCTAACAATGGGTCATCTGTGACGTACTACCGTCACTTGTAGACGGACTTACAATATAAACATTCTATTCAGAGAAAATTACACCTAATTACAATGCGATTTTACAAATTAATTCCATTTTAATTAAAGTGTGTTGCATCGATTAATTATTTTACAGTTTACAGTTTCTGTAATTGATAAATTTTTTAATGTTTTATTAATGATACTGTAAAGTGGAACCTTTCACATGATTAATTAATCAAGTGAATTTGAAACTAATTATCATTAATTGCTTAAAAAAATGTCTTCTTCCACTGAGAGGTTGGTATAGACAAGTTATTTTACATCTATTTGTATAACTGTTCCTATTATTGTTACCATTTAACTTACTGTAATGTATGCTTGTTATTTTCTTGGAGTGTTTTTAAATAAATGGGAATGAATGGAAAAATGTAATTGTCTTTTAAAGACATTTGACATATTTTAAAAATGATTTTCAATCGAATCAAGCCTTTTGCAACTTTTTGAGCAATTATACCAAGAACTGATAATATCTTTCAACCTCTGAGTTTTTAATTTTATATGAAACAAGAGGACTTTAGTAAATTAATAAATTTACTTAATTAATATTATTAGTTCTGAATTTGTTTTTTTTTTAACCTTTTAACTTTGCATACAAAATGTTTCAGGTTTATAGGAAATATTTTTATTAAATGAAATTCCAACTTAACATTGATTTATACAACACACCTTCACACAACTGCTGTGTAATCATTGATGAACTTTTTTATTATTTACTATTGGATTTTTAAAGGGATGTATTGTAGATAGAAATGTGTGTCATTGTCTGCCGTTTATTGTCGTTTTATTTCTAACCATCAAAACAGACCTCGCTCTTTTGTTATGTAATTTGAATACCTTTTCTTTTTATTGAAATATTTAAACAAATGGATTGGTAAATATTGACACCATCTGCACATGAACCTTCGTGAACAAATGCATGTCTATTGAACTTTGACACATAATTGAGAAGACGGATTTGTAAGTTTTTGTAGTTTGCGCATGTTATTTCCAGTTTTAAACTTCTAGACATCTGTGTTAAAATTCCCTAAAATTGTTTTGAAAGATACACTGTTTACCCTGGGATGTAAAGCTATTGTTAAGTTCAATTAAAATCAAGATACTGTATATTGTGTGAACGAATCACTGGATTAACTATCGTACATATGTCACATGATTGGCTTATGCTATTTCAGCAAGGCACTATCTAAAATATTATTATGTATTGTTAGTGAATTTTCTTCACCTATCAAGCTACAGTAAGTGACACTTGAAATCACTTGGACTTGCTTAAGCTACACTACCCTTTCACTTTGTGTGTGAACATGGTTAGCCAGCATACTTACTTATATCACAGATGGATCCTGTAAATCCTGGTGTACACGTACAAGTAAACCCATTGATCTGATTATTACACACACCAGTATTTAAGCAAGGGTTACTTTGACATTCATTGATATCTGGAAATAAAAAATTAAAATATTAATATATATAATTGATTGTCAGTATATCACCAGGCATTTTAGAATTTCTTCTGTGCCTCTAAATTTATATATATATAAAAATTAACATATTTAATTCTGTAAATTTTACACAAAATAATTGTTATGGGTTAGGTAAAATTTATCAATACACTTAATTTTCCTGACAAATTAATACTGTAGTATTGATCCTACAGACAAAAATGTAAAATATGGTTAAGAGAAAATCAATGCCAAAGGTTGACCATATTTTAATTTAAAAAGAATAGCACAGAATACAGGAAATGAAAACTGAGTACAAAATCGAATAAAAGGCCACAAGGTATTAAGACATGGAGTAGTGTTACTGTGATAAAGCTACCAATAAAGCTAACAATATTAATGCTAAATAATAATTGTTTTGTTGTCAATATTTTACTCATTTTAGTCTTGTTTGATTTTACTAGTTGAATGCTAATTCTACCTAATATTTTTATGCATTTGCAATTTTAGTCTTTGGCTGCCTTGTATGATTTTGAATGATGAAGAAATATGTATTCCTTGAATAATAAGCATGGTGTTTGTTAAATAAAAAATAACTAGCATTGCAATCACTTTTTTATCTGGATCAACTTGAAAAGTCTTTGGAGTAGTACTCAGTGCTTTTATTGGTGGTAAATTTAAATTATTATGATTAACCTATGACCTGTAATTTTTTCAGAATGTGTACATTACTATTTAAAAATAAATAAATCTTAGCTATCTAAACTTTATTTGTAAATGCATAATGAATAATGAATATAGAAACATGTAACTGTACATTCCTGAAACCAAAACCCATAATTACTATACAATAGTAAACCTGTCATATTTGCCTGTTTCTATTGTAATTGCATTGTGCTGCGTTGATGCGGCGTGAAATCAGACAATTTGGACTAAATATGCGCTTTCTAGACAAAGTAATGTTGCACGCCAAAGTCAACAATAGCAACAATACCCTGGGGCGTTAATTTGAAATAGGAAACCAAAATCTTGAATATTATCTATAAAGTAACAACACTGGTTGAATAGTATTCTCACTTTTATTCAAGATAGTCAAACCAACGGATATTAATGAATGGATAAAGCTAAGTATATTTGATTTGTAGCCAGTGGAAGAATCTCATCTCGACTGACTGACCAGAGTAAACAAGTAACTGTAATATGATGACAACTATACTTTATATTTATCAACAAGATAATTTTGCAGTATCACCGTGATTACGTACTGAATTGAGATAAAATAAACAAATAACAATCTCAATACTTTTGTCTGTGATGATAATCTGTTTTTTAAATTTTTTAAACAAATAAAACCTGTCAGTATATTCATAGATGATGCCATGAATCTATTCATTTATACTGGAACATAGAATCCGCCAAAACTGTGTTAATAGTACGCTTGTTCATTGTGCGCATGTGGAAATATTGGAACATGTGTCCTCGCTTCTCACCTCGACGTAGGTTTGTTGGTTTCTAAGTCTACTGTAGGCGACGATCGACGACACATCGATTGCCAATGTACCTGTATGTGAACAATGAATTCACATGAAGCAACTGTAGTCCTACTCTTTACTATTTATATTACTCCCTAATTACAATATAGCCCTACACACTACTATTTTACAGCTCTTATTCACCTGTGTCACAGTCAGTGCCAGTGTATCCAGGTGCACAAATACAGGTGTACGAACGCAGACCGTCAATGCAAGTACCGCCATTAGCACAGGGCGAATTGAAGCAATCATCACCATCTAGATAAAAATATTAATTATTTTGCTTTCAGAATAGATTCTATAACAATTGGTAATTTGCAAGTACAGTACTGTAAAGGACAAAAACTTGGTTCAATTCATTTTATACCAGCTATCGTGTAATGCTTAGTAAAAACCACTAGAGGCTAGTCAATCATACTTGCCACTGTTTGGCAGGTTGCGGAACAGTGTCACTGCAACCTGGTATACAATACAGTAGGTCTTCATAGAATAAATGTGTTACAATAAACCCAGAGGCAGACATCAGGACAGGGGACAGCTAACATATAATAGCAGTATCAAAAGCAATATCAAAAAGTAGTTCATAGTTTAATTTTAGCTGTCCAACGGGAACACATGCCCCTAGCGCATCATCTTGGATCCACCCCTGAAACCCTTTGAAAAATAACTAACCTGCACTGTATGTAAAACTCCATCCAGAAAGAGCAATTGTTGGATCCGAGCTGAATTGCAGCCAAAGTTGATCTGTATTATAAGTATATGTAAGCACAGAAGGAGACCCCATCAACTGCGTGACTGTTGATCCGTCCGATTGCGTCGGTCCAATACCAATCGATAAAATATCTTTTAAATTTTCTGTCTCAAAGCTTATAAACTGTAACTCAATTGTTGTGGCACCATGTGCCCGTATAAGGTAAAAGCATGTTTCTCTCACATTATAATTGTTCGGAAAATTTGAGCTGGCAACGCTTCCTGTTAGGGAATAGTGGTTTGTACCACAAATTACGCCTTTAAAATTTAAAAGATAAAAATTCATTAATATCATTACATATTTACAAGAAAAGAAAAAGCTGCCCAGTGATAGTGATGATTACAAAATCATTTGTAGTGAATAAAATAGTTCGTTTTTGTAAACGTAAGTGAATAACATGTTTAAAAAATGGCATATTCAAAGTCTGATTTTTTTCTGATCATCATTTTAAAGGTTTTTTGGGGATAACACATCTTGAAAAATAATATTGAAAGATAGCATACCTTTTTGTATTTCACAATTTGTACCCTCCCAGTATGTTGCGCATTGGCAGGTGTAATATCCATAGTCCTCGTCCACACACGTTGCCCCATTCATACATGGATTGCTAAAACACTCTGAAACAAAAAAAAAACAATAATTAATTAACTTTAAGGATATGAAAAATTATATTTAAAAATAAAATGCTTTGTAGTAAAAATATCATATTAGGTTTTAATGAATTATGTTTTGTATATTCTGACCAAGATCGTATTGTATCCACACGTAAAAAAAACTATAATTTAAAATCATTATATGCTAAAAATCTATAACTTCATCAAAATTAATATATGTTTTTGTTAATTTAAAAAGCAAGTGTGGCTTGCTGAATATGTTACATATTGATTAAAAGACGAACATGAAATTAGGTCTACTGTACTAGACAAAGAAATTTGATCAATCAATATTTAAAGATCAATAGGCGTATGAACTAATAATTTAAAGGAATTTTTTATATCTATAGAATACAGCAAAAACAGATACTGTATTTTTCTAAACAAAATTATATATAAGATATTGGCCAAGTTCCTTTTCAACGATCCTACAAGGCATACTGTAGGTCTACATTACTTTAAAAAAAAAAATTGCTCAGTCCTACTGTATATATATTCCTAAAAGAAATTTATCTTTATATTTAGGAACACACATTTGAATAACACAACTTACATATTTACCTTAAAATATTTTTATTGCAACACAGTAGGAATGGCTTAGAATATAATCTAAACTATAGAAATGTTATGAACTGTACAACCATAATACTGTAATATAAAGACGCTCACAAAAAAGAATTGACAACCTTTTAAACATGATCTGTCAATATCCTGGTACCAATTTGTAATGTAATCAAATTGGAAGAAAATCGATTGTATGGCTCTTAAATATAACAAAGAAATAGTAAACTCATTGTGTAACTGAGCATTTATCACATGTGATAAGTATAGTATTATTTACATACACTGAAGTAGTACGTATTGTCCATCTTAATTTCATCAACGTGGAACACAATAGGCATTTTCTTCATCTTTTTGTAAATGCTTTATAATAAAGAAAATAGAACATCGGACAACAAAGCATGTTTCATGTAATTTTAGACTATAAAGATCAATTATGAAATAAGTTATGATTATTTTTTTCATTTTAATTATGAAATATTTGAATACTGGAGTGGGCCTGGAGTATATGATCGTCTATAAAGCTTTCCATTTAATTTAAAAAATGAATGGCTAGGCCCTACCCAAATCTCGGATCGCTTAAGAGAGAGTTGCCAAAATTACTTGAAAAATCGATATCCAAAAGAAGGTCATTATTAAATCTTTCGTCAAACTTGACGTTTTTGGTATGATCAACACAAATTGCGCAGTAGAAATGTAAGCAGCCCAGAATTGAGCATACAACAACAAAAAAACGCGACTTGCGTCAAGCTAGGCCTATCTTACAAAACATTAGCAAGGGCCCCATTTAGCAACGGTTGACGCAATATCGTGAATTGTTATACTAACTCTAGTGCGTTAAAATGCATGTTACCTAAAGATTAGGAGTAATATGGAAGAATTAAATATGTTGAGTTGATAAGCACAAATTGCGCAAGGAAAATCTAAGCAGACCAGAAATGCGCATACAGTATAACAACAAAAAATGCGGCTTGCGTCACTCTAGGCCTATCTAACTGTTGACGCAATCTCGGAAATTGGTTAGGCCTACAGTGTGCTACTAAATGCATGTTACTACCTAACCTTTAATTGGAAAAACGGAAGAAATAAATGATGTGGGTTGATCTGCACGAATTGCGCAAGGAAAATTTAGGTAGACTAGAAGTGCGCATTCAACTTAAAACTCGACTTTCGTCAAAATGTTAACGCAATCTCGTGAATTGGTTACCCTGTACAGTGCGCCACCTAACGCATGTTAATGTATACATATAGTAATCTATGGAGGAAATCTAAACATTAATTGGAAAATGGAAGAAATAAATGTTGTGCGTTGATCAGCACGAATTGCGCAATGAAAACATAAGCAGGCTAAATGTGCGCACACAAAGAAACCAGATATTAGTTACTGTACGGTTGATGAAATCTCATAAAATGTGTTGTAGTGCGTAGGCTACCACGTGTTACCTAAGGCTGACAATAATTGGAGTAATGGAAGAAATAAACGACATAGAAAGAAAACACCGCCAAATCGAAATCTTCCGCACGATCTCCTTCAAAGAATACAATATTAATTTGTTCTCGATTCGACCTTTTGTGTATGAAATTAATACGCTTGTTTATAACAATACAGAAAATGAATAAACAATCGTCCATTAAATCGATCCATAATATACAATCACACATTCATCACAAAACCAAAAGAATGAAATAGGTTCAGTAGTGTTACTATGGAAACCAAATAGACAAAATGGCAACGTAATAATGCAGTGCAAATTAACAGTAAATTACATATTAATAACTACAAAATTTATAACACAAAAAAACAATTTTTACGGAACGTATACGGTAGAAAATAGGATGTTGATTTTCATTAATAATTTAAATAGAAGAACGTTTCAGAGTTGCAGACTATTAAAGAAGTGCTGCTGTACCGGATACAGAGGAAAATGACGATGTAAAAGATAGGACACACCACTTCATTGTAAGCCCTATTTCTGGAGGAGTTGCCACTTCGAGTACGATTCAATTAAATTTAAAGCTGTCTACACTATAAACACCAAAAGTTTGATAGTGTAGACAAGGCTTTACACCAATTCGATGGAAGATTCGGGATTAAAAGAAACATATTAATTATATAGTGATCGGTGTGGGCCTACTTTAGTAGATACGTGTATACAACTGTATATATATAAACACAAGAGGCAAAGAACAGTAATTCTAAACCGCCCGGTGACATACTGAAATTTAATTAATTAATTTGAAACGATATATATATATAAATCCAAAGGCAAATTACTGAAAAAATGACAATGCTGTGGGTATCAGTGGCTGGATCTCAATGAAGATACAAAATAAAAGCGAAAAGCTAAATCAAAACGAGAAGTAAAAAAGCCAGAAAAGTTAGCAGAGCTTTTGGGCAACACTAGCCCTTCATCAGTGCAAGAGAATATATATACATATATGGTGCTTAAAGTTTGACGACCTTTGGACACTACTTTAATCACGTGTACTTACTGTAGACCTATATAAATACAAACACATATAGAATGACTTTATTGAAATGTTTTGTACAGTACAGGTAACAAAACAATACGACACTAATGCGATGACACTTGACATCAGTTTGTGAACGAGTCATTCTTCTCTAAAACACCCATCTTTAATAAATTAAACATCTCTGTGTTACAAAGACTAATAACCGTATTTTAGAGTACGATTGTCATAATATTTTTTATTATTTCCTATCGATATGTATAAGTGTATGCGAAGATATACCAAATCAATAATATGAGCTTATGTAATGAGTCATAAAAATCGTTTTACTTGTAGAAACATGTCGATAGTGACTCCAATAATAATCGGCATAAGCGACAAGATAATAAGTATGTAATGTAATAACACTCCATATTAAATAAAAGATGCATTTGTATTCATTACAGAAACATTCTTTGTCTGTTCTGCTGTATTGATTATACATCATCGTCGTAATCTAGTTCTATCATACTGTAGAGAAATCTTGTTTTGTTGCATGGTTCCACAAAGTGAAGAACCAAATAATAAAATTCCGAAAACCAACCTGGTTCAACCCAATAGCCGGTTCGTAATTTACAAAGTACCGTCTTTATAATAAGGCCTTTCATTTTCATTTTTCATTTCTTTATTCGACAACAAGCGGTCCAGGGATTGCGACAGCAACAGAGCACCATAACACATTTGTGTCCGCAATCCCTGTAACATACAACTTAATACAAGTTAAAAATGAATATAAAGTATACAGAATATATAAAAAATTTAATTAATTTGTAATAATATATCAAACATATTATAAAGAACATTATTCATTATTATGCATCCCACATTGTGTTTACATTAATTGAACAACCATTGCCTCATTGGGTTTCGTCAATAGATCTCCTTCATACCGTCTATATTAGTAATACCACCCATTTGGTTACCATAACTGAATACGTTTAATATTTACATTTCACGCTCGATTACCTTAAACAACATAATCTCCAACATTGTATTTTAATTCAGCTATTTCCTTATTAAGTCCTATGGAGAAATAGCTAATCTTTAAGACCTACATTTTCAGAAACCATGAAGAAATAAGTTGATCTCCATGGAAAAAGCAATGGTCTTGCATAAAAAAATATTACAAAAAAAACACAGAAGTTTAAATAAATACCATCGTGTATTTCTCCATTTACTTTTATGTAGGGCCTAATAACAATTCATGCAGTAGACATCAATTTTCTCTGTTGATGTAGGCAGCTGTAAAATAGTCAATTAATTGGCTCTCAAACACAACGGCATTCTTAATTAGATTGGTCCGAGTATTATTAAAAACGAATGATAGACATACAGTACTGTATGTTTTAATAGATGGGAAAAATAGGCCTGTGCCTTTATCAGTCTTGGGTTCGTTTCCAGACAATTGGAGAATTCAAAAATAAAATTCTATTCTCTAGTACGCTTTCTATTCCTTCTTCTAAATGGTCCATTTATCTTCATAATTTTTGTAAATATTTCTAAATATTCATGTATAAATGATTCTTTTATCTATATGGAAAAAGATATTATTCTATTAATTTGTGAAGAAATTATAAAAGGAATAAAAGAAGCCAGCGATCTATTTATCAAAACAGCTACATTTCTCTATAAGAAACGACTACAACTGGAAGACAGCTTTTCTATCCAATTTTTCTATTTTTATATGGTATAGTTTATTCCATTCTGTAAGGGGCGGGTTTCCCGCTGTTGAATGAGTTTGAATAAAAAAAAAAAAAAAAAATTTATTTTAAACTAGCATAATGTGACGCTAAATGGATCTTAAAGGTATACTGTGTACTATGTTATTATAATGTATTATTGATTTAATAAACCTTCGTTAAGATAGAAGGAATTATCTTTAGAATATAAAAGAAATTGACAAAGCAAAAGAAATTCGTCCTTTCTTAGCTTACACGCTGTCTGTCGTAGCAGTATTTATGCATGTCTGGATTATGACAACGGTTTTACACAAGTACAGTGTAGTTCACGATGGAGAAACAATGCCTTAATCGAACCTTAATCAATGTTAACCAACCCGTACACATGTTCTTATAAGTAAATTGAATGGTTCTATAATATTGAGCATCAAACAACTGGAAATTAGCAAAGGCGCAAGTATTTAAAATAAAAATACCTAAAAACAAGAATTTGTAATTTTAATTACAAATTCTTGTTTTAGGTATGTACTTAAAAGAACATACCAGAAGAAAACATTAATAATATTATTAATACTATTTATATTAATATAATATTATTCCCTAATAGAGAAGTACTATTTTATTAAAAGCGGTGTGTACAGGTAGGCCTACATGGCTTGACTGATCAGTTGGTCCTCGAAATGGAAATCGACTTGTCAGTTACGTCCAACGCATAAGATGAATGTTTTCCGGGAAAAATTATTCAAAAACAGTTCCGAAATATTATGGAATATAAATAATGCCAACAAGAAATATGACATGCTTTCTAACCACGTTAAATCAGCAGCTGCAACACACCTTTCAACTAATAAAATATATAAATTTTCCCACGAAATGAGAATACAATATTTATCAAGTGTGACGATCTTAGCTAATAAGTA